>NC_134576.1:107832510-109032510 GCF_050947875.1 Dermacentor variabilis
CATCCATCCATCCATCCATCCATCCATCCATCCATCCATCCATCCATCCATCCATCCATCCATCCATCCATCCATCCATCCATCCATCCATCCATCCATCCATCCATCCATCCATCCATCCATCCATCCATCCATCCATCCATCCATCCATCCATCCATCCATCCATCCATCCATCCATCCATCCATCCATCCATCCATCCATCCATCCATCCATCCATCCATCCATCCATCCATCCATCCATCCATCCATCCATCCATCCATCCATCCATCCATCCATCCATCCATCCATCCATCCATCCATCCATCCATCCATCCATCCATCCATCCATCCATCCATCCATCCATCCATCCATCCATCCATCCATCCATCCATCCATCCATCCATCCATCCATCCATCCATCCATCCATCCATCCATCCATCCATCCATCCATCCATCCATCCATCCATCCATCCATCCATCCATCCATCCATCCATCCATCCATCCATCCATCCATCCATCCATCCATCCATCCATCCATCCATCCATCCATCCATCCATCCATCGCTGGTTTTTTCTTTGCTGTTTCATTGTGTTTAGTGTTCCGTATGAGTTTCCTTTGTAGCAACAGCTACGAATGGGTGGATGTCTCATTTTCCCTGAATTCATTACTTCTCTCGCTCGCGGATTTCCGCAGAACTATTATGCCAAGCTCATTGATTAATACGTTATAATCTCTTCAGAATCGTACAGCTCCTTTTATCGTAACTACACTCGTGCATCTAGCGCCACACTTATTGAAAGAACCCCAGGCCTTCCACATCTTTCCATGAGGCGTCATCTTCGTCGGCTCTCCCCTTTTAACAAAATATATGACGCAATCGAATCACTAAAACCAAGTCTGTCCACTGCTCCAAATTGCGTATTATGCCGTATTGATCATCGATTCAAAGTAGGCATTCCAAGTCACAGAACAAACCGGTATTTTTATTATCTTCTCCCCAAGACCAGCTCAGACTGGAACCACCTACTCCCCCCACCAGCATCATCTCTATTCCTGAACCTGAAGCCTTCAAATCTGCGCTTCTTCATCTCCTATGTTAAAACTGTCCTTTTTTTATTGATCTTTATAAATATTTGCCTCTCCTATCTGTAATGCCTCAATGTCCCTGATAGTAACCAAATAAATAAGTTATTGCCTTTTTATTAGTCATCAAGTGTTATGTTCCAGCTGCAGAACGGAAGTCAACCCAGTGTTGGTAGCGTTCTATTTCGCTATAAGTTAGGCTTAGAGCTAATTTAGAGAAATACGCTCTGAACACGTGTCAGGAAATGCATTGGTGTTGCACCTGACAATCTAGGTTACTAAATTTTGTTCAATGCACAAAGATTAAATTTGAACAGCAATGCACTGAACATTTTAACTACTTTCACGGCAATTTACTTGCGCTGATTCAGTCCAACACAATGCCGCACAGACACTCCGTAGATAATTGAAAGCCGAAAAAGCAGGCGTTGAACACGATTAAACACTGTTAGGCAGTGGCACGAAGCATCCAATTTTCTCAATTAGTTGATTGAGAATAATGATGATGGTGATAACTGGCATCCACGTTGAAACGGCACGGCCATAAACAGTCATCAAAGCTGCTTGGTTTATTCAGGTTTTACTATATTCAGTGCGAACCAGTCTTTTGCCTGTGTGATCTGCGTCTATATTTGCGTATTTCGAACCTCTCACACTACACTGTACCATTACGCACGCTAGGAATGAGTGCGTTTCTATAAATCTCTTCCTCCTTCTAAGTAACGAATGCTAAAAGTTTCTTATATCGACTACTATAACCAGTTCATTCTTCCATTTTCATTGAAGTTCAACGCTTTTGGAAGGTGACATTCCCTAGGGATACTTTTGGTGAATATATTAGCATGCCATTGCAATGTGTCTAATAAATTTTTTTCACAGCCCGAGCGCTAACTTCAAACTAAAGTTAAGCCTCAGAAAACCACGAATTTTTCTCTGAATACCCAAAGCACAATACATCATTGAGAAAGCACACACCAATCTAACCCCCCCCCCCCAAAAAAAAAGAGAAAACGAGATTAAGATAGTTGTGAAGGTAAATCGCGACACTGCTGTGAGCATAAAAACACAAAGAGCCAAAAGCTTCGAGATCGTAAGACATAGAAGCAAGCTCTGAATCAGGCCCCCACCGATAGCGCTGTTAACATCGAAAAACGCTTTGTCGAGATACGATATTTCAGTTGTGTGAAGGTTAATCAAGGGCTGGCTGATACGTGTGGAACTGTTTTTGTGAATGTGGAAAACCTCTACAACCTGCCTAGTTGTCCGGTCTCGCTGCTGAAAGGGGATAAGTGTCCTCTTTCGGACAATTATATAGGCCAACATAATTTTAGGGGTTTGTGAACTTGGAATCTAGGGGTGGGTCACTTTAAATTTGGTGGTGGGGCTATATCGAATTCGGGGGTAAGCCGACTGAAATTTGGAGATGAGCCAACTTTAAATTTGCAAATGGGTCAACTTGAAATTTGCGGGTGGGCCAGCCTAAATTTGGTGATGGGCAAATTTGAAATTCTGGAATCGCTCAACCTCAAATTTTGGGGCATGCTTACGCGTACTTAGACAACTCTAGTGGAATTTCTGCATTTTTCTGCAGTTTCTGTATTTTTAGAGCGTTTCCAAAAGTCAAGTCTCGCGAACCACACCTGTTGCGCACTGTAAAGTGCGTTGAAACCGAAAACACGGCTTAAACACCGGCCTTCTAGAATGAGGCAGAATTGTCACTGGAGAAAAAAAAGAAAAGTAACATTGCGGTTTCTGTTGCGTATTTTTTCAGGATCGTTAATTCCTTTGGACTAACAATACGACACAATAATGCACGAAGAGGTACACAGGAAAGATCACATAAAGAGGATGTTTACAAAGTACGTATTGGAAGCGTAGACGTATTTTTGTGTTCTTTCGAGATATATACAAGCGGCATGAAAGGCGCAAAAATGAATTCGTAAAAGTTTATGTTTTGTGCGCCATTTTCTTGTTCGCAGAGGTGTGCTAACAGTCTAAGTGCTTCTGAATTTCAAGCAGTTCGCACAGTAAGCGACAATATTTTTTCAGAGCGAGCAGAATTTTTTAGAATGTTGCCCATTTCCAGGTAATTGCCTATTTTCTGACGCCATATTCTGTTGTACGTATCTAAAATTCTCTGACACATCAAGCATTTTTCATCCGAACGTGCGCATCATATAGGATTATCTTTACACAAAAACGAAAGCAAAGTGAAGGCTGTTTCTTCTCTAGAACGCGGTGACCGAAAGCCAGCCTAAAGCCAACCTTACAAATGGAGTCATTGAGTTGAGTCTCTCATTACGCTGATTTCACAGCCTTGCGAAAACGGAACCAGTCTGATAAAAACGGGGAACTTGAGGCAAGTAACCTTGCATGCTATCGAGGTGATTTGCCACTCAGAGGTTGTCAAATAAAAACGACGTGAAAAGAATATTGAACCAAACTGCGCAAGTTACGTGGCATTACTCATACACTAGCAATAGGTTACTGAATTGAAGCCATTGTTTTCCTCTCGTCCTAGGAAGAAATATCACATTATCCCCGATCGCGTCATCCCTTATCGGGAAATCGATGGGAACGCACCGAGGCAACGTGGGTTTCTATGTTTGAGCTACGTCGACTCTGATTACCTATATCGTTCGAGTTCCGCGTACCGCCCGATAATGAGAGATTCGCAGTACCATTGGCTCTATTCTCGACAGGCCTGGGAATTGTACGGCCGCAGCTATCCGCCGTGTTGACTTTCTGATTGGTTGTGGAGAGCTCATGTGTCTTGAAATTTGTAACCGTAAATGGAAGTTTTGCAAAATGCAATTTTGCGTTTTCTTCAAGTAGACGAAGCCTGACGTGCAGCTGCAAAATTTATCGATTAGCACATTTTTCTGGTCCTTGGCACCTCTGTTTGCGACATTATTGCTTCCTAATGAAAGTGATTGGCCACATGTGGAAGCCTGTGCAATGCATCTGTAATTTCCCGATATATATGATGGTGATCGCAGATAGCCGCCATCCCTAATTGCTGATTGGCTGAAGGTATATAGCGGGGGGAGCGTCACATGAATGCCAATTTCGTCGACGACAATTTGACGTTGCGTGACGTTAATAATATAATAATATTTGGGGTTTTACGTGCCAAAACCACTTTCTGATTATGAGGCACGCCGTAGTGGAGGACTCCGGAAATTTTTACCACCTGGGGTTCTTTAACGTGCACCTAAATCTAAGCACACGGGTGTTTTCGCATTTCGCCCCCATCGAAATGCGGCCGCCGTGGCCGGGATTCGATCCCGCGACCTCGTGCTCAGCAGCCCAACACCATAGCCACTGAGCAACCGCGGCGGGTGTTGCGTGACGTTGCGCTGGGCCACCTTTGGAGAAATATTCCGCCACAATTTCTGCTGCGATGAGTCGCGCAAATTATGCTAATGAGCAACCATATGCAATGGCGTCCGAGAGGAATGCGTATCGGCACATTTTCCCCCTTGTTTGGGGTAATAAAAATCTCTTGTTCATAATGCGAGCTCATAAGATTTGCATCGCTCTCAGGTGGAGTTGTCATGTGCGTTTCGGGCCATAATTTGAAAAAAAAAGCTTTTTTTGAAATAATATTGGCTGAACATTGCAAACCCTCTGCGAAATTTTCCATTTTTCACTGTAGCGCTTGTATTGTAATCTAGATTACTGGCGTTTCTCTTAATCGGAATTCATTACAACGGCTGATTTTCAGTTCGTAAGAATAATTGCGCGCAAGACAGCGCCTTCAAATTTCCTTACACGGTGGGGGTTGGCAGCGAAATGAACAGATGGCAGCGCCAGCGCTTGCGTCGGGCAAGCGGATACCCCTGGCGCATGCAACGGTATCGTTGATATTGGGCCGTTTCTCAGCAAGCCGAGTCTGGCTGGGTGACTTCAGCTTCAAGAGTGGCGACAACGCGGCCTCGAACATGCGGTCATCACCAATGGTAGGTCGCGTACATTGTCTCAAGGTAGAAAAGGAGCGCGTTTTCGCCAACATTTTTTTTGTTTGAATTATCGGGTTTTACGTGCCAAAACCACTTTCTGATTATGAGGCACGCCGTAATGGAGGACTCCGGAAATTTGGACCACCTGGGGTTCTTTAGCGTGCACCTAAGTCTAAGTACACGGGTGTTTTCGCGTTTCGCCCCCATCGAAATGCGGCCGCCGTGGCCGGGATTCCACACCGCGACCTCGTGCTCAGCAGCCCAACACCATAGCCACTGAGCAACCACGGCGGGTATTCGCCAAGATACGATGCGCCATTCCGTTTCCCGGAGACACGCATCCTAGCTAATGAAGCAGACGACGACTTCTATGCAGAAAACGACGAAAGCGAGAAGCGTTCTCGAGGGACTTATAGTACGCTTTGAGCTTGCTCCTTTATATTTATTGAGGAGGAAAACTGTTCCGCTTTGTCAGGAACGTTAGAGTTAGTGCCTTCAGTTGAGTTTTATAGGGAAAAAAATGGCCAGGCTTAGCTTGGTTAAGCAAAGAATGCATTGCATATTGCGCCGTCAGGTGGTGGCTGCGGCCGCGCGCGACCGCGCGAGTTGGGGCCCAGCTTATCCTCCGTGACGTCACGCGCCGGCGCAGCCCCCTAGCGGGAGGAGCGGGAGTCAGGTGGTGGCTGCGGCCGCGCACGACCGTGCGAGTTGGGGCCCAGCTTTTCCTCCGGCTGTTGTGACGTCACGTCACGTGGTTGCGCTAAAGGTCAATGGTGGCTGCCCGGCCGCGCCCAAGGGCTGAACTGAGTGATTGCAATATGCAACGCATAAAAGTCAAGTTCGCGTCAAGTTACGACAGCCAAACGAGGCCATCAACATTTTGCACGCATCACGCCTACGTCACGCCTCGGAGAAAATGATGGAATGTGCCGAATAGAGACCCAGCAGAGGCTCAATACAGGAAACCTTTGCAAGCGGAGTGAGTCAGGCCTTTCAGTGCTGTGCAGGTCCGAGTGAACTGCCATTTAATCTTAACCTCTCTGTCTCTCAATTTATCTCTCTTCATCAAATGTTACACGGCCTGAAGATGTCGCGAAACACAAGATCTCAAGCGATTTATGATACGGCAACGACGACACGTCTCTGTCTGCTCTGGCTGAGAAGAAAGCGCCCGTCACTCCCGGACCGTACCGCTGGGGTTCCAAGCCTGGAACATTCTTAACCATGTTCGTCCTAGTCCATGTCCCTACAAAACATGACTCGGTCATTGTTTGAAGTGCTCAGGTTAGGCGATAGAGAGTGAAGTGGACGCAATTGGGGGTCGCACATTCAGGGTTCAATGCAAGCGCGAGAAAAACGGCGCGGGGGAATTGAGAGCGTCTTTTAAGCGCTTTCTGTTCGATGGGGAGTGGGATGATTACGTGGACTGGCTTTTCGCGAAGACGCCGATGGTGATTTGGTCGCACACCGAGCGCCTAGACAAGGACGTTAAGCTGGCCGTATGCACGGACGCTTTTTGAGAGCTGGTGAAGAAACCATAACGAGGCTGTTGCAAAAAAGGGGCATTGGACAATGCCGGTGAACTGGACGGAGAAGGAGAAAGCCGGTTTTCTGGTCAAGGGGGCGTTGTGTTTTCTCGTTGAATTCGAAGAATTCCCGTAGCAATGCCTGCTTGGCTCGTTCGTGTGTCGAATTCTACGTTTAATAATGAGCGGCATGGGCGATCGGAAGGACTAACTGTTGTGGCGCTATGTAAGAGCTATGTAAAAGTGCATTGTAGGTCGATAAGCATATGCTTGCCTACAAGAAGGGCCCACTAGGCATACGTGGTGCGTCCAATTGCGGCTGAAAATAAAGCGTGTGGAAGAGTACAAAGAAATAAGAAGTTAAGAAAATCACATTTTTCTGGCTTTCTGCATTCGTGAAGCTGTCCATCTGCTAGCCAACTGCATCGATGGCGATTCTCGTCCACGCAGTTCCACTCACACTGTTTGAATCCGTGTACAAATGTAAGGTCGGGGCCCGTTACCCTTGCTCAGCTTCTTCACCTCTCTGCTTAGCTTGTCTAGATCCTTTAGGTGGTCCTTTGGTGGGCTGTACACGTTTAACACAAAGATGCTTTGTTGCTGTTTTTTCTCGGGTATGATTTCGACGAGGATGTGTTCGATGCGGTGTTGGATGTCGTGTCGTTGAGCGTTAATGGCCTTCTTGGTGAGGATTGCTGTCCTCGTTTTACCGTGGGTGACGTGAGTGAGGTAACCACTGACCTTGAAGTCTTCAGCTTCGGTTTCTTGTAAGGCTATATTACCTGGGTCAAACTGCGTGCAGAATTGTACAAGGTTGCTTCTCTTACTTCGGAAAGAATGACAGCTCCATTGCCAAATTTTGAGCCGTGGGTGTTGCTTGTAGTCATCTTTCTCTTTAGTTAGCCTCGCCATCTTGTTCGCTTAGGGTCTGCATTATCTTGGCTTCTCTCGCAGGGAACTTAGGTTTCTTGCGAGCATTATCTTTCTTCTAGCATGTGGATGCGTTGACTGAAACTTTCTCCGGATTGTATCATTTTGGTCTGTAGAGCCTGAATGTGGTTCTCTATTTCGCTCTTGAGAGATTGGAACCCAGTCTGTATCATCTGTGTTACCATGGTTTGCATAACCTGCGTTACTGTGGACAGTGTGGTTTCCATCATGACGGTCACGTTGGCGTTGATGCAGTCTTCAAGTGTGTTGAGGTCGTTCTGGGTTATCACCGCTTGGTTCGACAGTGTTGATGGCTCTGGTCGTGTTGGTGATGAAGGTAGTGGTGGGGATGAAGGCCGCGGTAGTGGTGTCTGCGATTGCTGGGTCCGTTCTCTCCGTAGTTGTTCTATTTCTCGCATCATGTATTCCAGCTGTTTTTCTGTGTTGACTTCCTCCTTTCGTGTCTTCTTTTGCTGTTCTAGCTGTCGATTCAATTCACCGTTCTGTCTTCGGAGAACCACTATCGTCTCTTCGTACCTCGAGTGTCTTGTGGTTTGAACGCCATTATATTCCCTCGACGTATGATTGTGCCCTGTGACGACGTTGGCCCAGCTTACCTTGCGCTGGGTGTTGTGTTCCACGCCCGTTGCCGTTGTCCGGTGGATGCTCTGTTTTCTTTCCCTCGATCTTGATCCTGACTTGGATCTGAATCTTTTTGTCTCCCCGGTCTCATTCGGTGACTGTGGCGATGGTGACATAGTCATCATGTGTTCGTTGTCGTTGGTAGTTACTAAGCTGGTCTGGTACCAGAAGCTTCTCTGTCTCGGTCTTTACCGCTCCCTGACTCTCAACATTGGCGGGGTCGGTTTCAGCTGCCTTCGACAGTCTCTACTCGCCGTTTCATGGGGCATTCCGCAGAGCTTACACTTCGGTTCGCATTGGTGGTTATTTGGATCAGCGTTGTGTTCTCCGCAGTTTCCACATAGTTCATCGTTTGGATTAGAGCAGACGTCGTGTCTGTGCCCTATCTCCCCGCAAGATCTACAGTACTGTTCTGACATTCTGTAGGGTCTGCAGCCGGTGAGCGTACATCCCATTTCAACGTAGAATCGCACGTGCGGGCCCTCGAAGGAGATCACTGCCGACGTCGATCTTCCCAGCATTCTAGCGTCAGAATTTTGCACTTGTTGGTCGTAGCTAGTAGATCTACTAGCTGCTCGTCGGTCGTGCCTTCCTCTATTCCGTGAACAACGCCACGTACAGCGCCCGGAATTGGCTTGAGGTACGGTGTGACTTCGTATGTTGCGTGTCCTATTTCGATGCTTGTTATTTCTGCTAGTTTAAGTGCGCAATACTCTTCTTCGGTACTTGGCAGAATTAAGTTTCGTTGCCACTGTGTCTGTATGATCACCTTGGAGTAGAGCTCCTGGGGTGACTCCCCATGCTTGGGCTAATCCTCTTGCTATCACTCCGTCTTTACAGATGCTTTCACACCGGCTTTAGCTCTGTAAACAATCTTGTAATGGTTTTCTGGTAGCGGTGTGTTCGTTGGCCAGAGAAGCCATGGCTTGCTTGCGTTGTTGTGGCGCCACGGCTTTTGAGGGGCTTGTTGCCGTTTTCCAACATTCGTGTTCTGCCCCGTGCTGTGTTCGTATGAGAACTCCTTCTGCGCCTTCGAAGTTGCGATGGATTCTTTTTTCTTCTGATGTCGCGCTAGTATCGTCACCCAAGGTCCGGTCTCGCATAGTGTTTTTCCGCTGTTGCTGTCGAACGTCGGCTCCGTGTCGTTCATCTCTGCTTCATTATTTGTTATTCCTGTTACGGAGTTCCTTCGGTCAACTTCCATAACACTAGGTTGCGGCTACGTTTGAAGAGAGGAAAACATTAAAGAAAGCCGTTGTCTGGCGGCCCGGCGTGCACGTGGATCTCGAGGCACGAGGCGCGAGGCCTCATGCAGCAGGGCTCGGTGATCGTGAGTAGGCTTAGCTGGGCGCGGCCGTCACCTTGCAAGTTTCAGGATTATACTTGCGTGATGAATAAACTCACGTCGGTGTGCGTTGTCAGTCTGAATGGCGTTTCTTGAGCTGAGTCGAATGCTGCGGACAGTCAAGCGTTGCCAGGGGGCGATCCGCAGGAATTGCAAGCTGAATCGGGAGCACATGTAGAGCAAGTCTGCTTGGTTTGCCCTCATCTTCTTCTCGCATGCGCCTGTCAGGCAGTGAATAATTCATGAGAAGCATTTGTGGTGCAATCAGCTTATACTGAAGGAAAAGAAGTTAACAAAAAGCAAAACCGCCTTGCTTCTCCGCTATCAACGCTTTTTATTCGTTTTACTGCCCTGCATATCGCATATACTTAGGCGGTAAAGTCAAGCAAAATGATGCATCTCAATACTAATTCACCAACTTTTAGTTACCGTTCCTCTGCCAAAGTATTCTTGTGTTTTAGAACCATCTGTGAAAAAATTATCTGCGATATGTATCTTTGTCTTGAATAGCGCGGAACCCTTGGAATATGTGTTCTTATGGGGTGTCAAATTTCTTTAGATGTGCTAGTGCCTAATCACATAGCCGTGTGAAATTGTAGGATGGAGCCAATCTTCGGGGCCTTTCAGCAACCTGATTGATTGATTTATTGATGTTTGATGTTTAATGGCGCAAGGGCCAGGTATGGCCAAGGAGCTCCATGCTAGTGTTTGTGAGTTCGTAGTGGTGTGATGGGTTCTGTGAATTTAATGTGACGTGGCTGTAATGGGGCCTAAAAGAGTTGGCGTAAATTGCATAAAATGTACACGTAAAAAATTATGGGAATGATTAATGACGTGTACTATGAACACTTAAATGCATAAGGAAAGAATGACGCAATATATAGAATATGCAAGATGCTAAAATTGCTTAGACCACTACTGCCTCGCCAGAGCCATTGCAACACAAGGGCCTAGAGGCATGCGCTATATGAAACAATTATCATAGCGGCATCCTCTGAAGAGAGGTGGCGCTACGAACGTATGGGGCTAATAACATGTAACACAACAACTTTGAGGAAACCTAGGACTGCGTTGGTGTCAAAGAGTGGTTTTGCACCGAGTAACATTACAGGATGAAGGGGGACGTGCTGCCGGATTGCTAAGGGAAAATGTTTCTTTCCCTCAGATTTGGCTTCCCGACACCCCCGGAGGACGTGGAGGACGGTCAGACTTTCCCCGCAGCTACCGCAGGTTGGAGGCTCATTTACAGTGAGTAAAAAGTTATGGTTGCCAAATGTGTCCTATTTTTAGACGACAGAATAGGACCTCTGTTCAGCGTGATTTTGATGCAGAAGGCCAGAAACGTAATTGTGGCTTTATTACGTGCAGATTATCAGTTGTGTCCACGTCCCATAAGCGTTGCTAGTAGTTTCGCAGTTTCCTTCGTAACAAGGAATTCAGATCTGTGACAGAGACTGCAGCGGTAGGATTCACAGTATGCGATGCAATTGATGTGGCCATCTGGTCCCCTACAACGTAACCTCGGGTCCCCTATGGACAGGAACCCAGCATATAATCACATGCTGGTTAGATATATACGCTTTACACAAGTTCAATTATTACAGAATTTTTGTGCTTACAGAATGATATCAGAGATTTCACAACACTTAGGGAGTCCGTATATATATCTGATTTTCTTTAGTTTTGATTTCCTTTTATGCTTCACCGCCGACAGTAGAGCGTAGGCCTCAGCCATAAAGATACTGGTTTCCGGATGGAGTACATCGGACTCTGAGAAGGATGGACCGACGGCTGCGTAGGACACCCCGTCGTGTGGCTTCGATGCGTCTGTGTAGAACTGCGTGTAGTAGTGCTTATGCTGGAGTTCCGGGAAATGCATCTGGATTTCAATCTCTGGAGCGTGCTTTGTAACTTGCATGAAAGATATATCGCATTGTATCAGCTGCCACTCCCAAGGAGGTAGCAGCTTAGCTGGAGGCATTAAGCGATGTTTGAGGAGTGGGACATCCATTTCAGCGCTAAGCTCCCTCACACGCAGCGAAAAGGGCTGTCTTACAGAGGAACGATTATGAAAGGGCGTAGCATATGTCATATCGTTAACGGTATTAAAACATGGACGTTGAGGATTAGAGCGAACTTTGAGAAAATATGTTAGGCTGATGTATGTTTTCTGCAGATGGAGTGACCACTCATTTGATTCTGCATCCAAACTTTCAATGGGACGCCAGTTGCCAGCCGGATTCCTACATGGTACACAGTATCTAGCAGCTTTAGCGTGCTCGGGGCGGCAGTATGGTAGATCACGGCACCATAGTCCAATCGTGATCGAATGGGGCTCTTGTTAAGATTCGTCAAACATTTCCTGTCGCAGCCCTATGTTGTGTGGGATAAACTTTTCAGTAAATTCATTATTTTTAAGCATTTCACATTGACATACTTTATGTGGGAAATAAATGTTAGTTTAGAGTTAAGTATGATGCCTAAGAACCCTTGCTCTTTGTGCACAGGGATTTGTTGACCATATATTTAGATATTGGGATGTGCAATGAGCCCTTTGTTTCTTGTGAAAAGCACACAAGAACTTTTGTACATGTTCACATATGTACGTTTTCGTCTGCCCATTTGGACACTTTGTTGAAGCCCTGTTGTAATTGTCTCCCACAAACTGCAAGGTTGCAGGATTTGAAAGGTACGTGTATGGAATCTACATAAAAAGAATAAAAATGGCTTGCGGTAATGAAGCCCGAAGCGTACTCATCTTCCCGATTAAGAACATGCGGCTACGCACACCTCCTTGGGGTACACCAGTTTCTTGTATAAAAGTTCGCGACCACACATTGCCGATTTTCACGCGGAAGGTACGTTTGACCAATAGCTTTCTAGAATGGTTAGCATATTTCCACGAATGCCCATTCCCGACAAGTCTCGCAACATCCCGTATAGCCACGTTGTCTCATACGCCTTCTTCATATCGAGGAATATCGATAAGAACTGTTTATTTACAAATACATCGCGGATATTTCCTTCAATGCGTACGAGATGATCAGTTGTCTACCGCCCTTCTCTGAAGCCACACTGATAGGGATCAAGCATATTGTTCAGTTCAAGGAAATGTATTAGTCTACGAATAATGATTAATTTCAGATAGCTTACATAGACAACTTGTACGAGCTATCGGGCGATAACTTGGCGTCAAAGAAGGGCCTTTACCCAGCTTCAAGACGGGAATAACAATAGCGTCCTTCCGTGAGGATGGGAGCTACCCGGCAGCCCAGATAGAGTTGAAAAGTGCCAGAAGGGTCATTTGTGTGACTTTGTGTAAGTTCTTCATCATGTCATACATGATTCTATCAGCTCCCGGTGCAGAGCTACTATGTGTGCTCAATTCAGCTTTAAGCTCGGAAATATTAAAAGGACGGTTGTATGGTTCATCCGGACGGCATTTACGATCTAGTGCCTTAAGTTCAGCTAACTGTTTATATTTGAGGAATGATATTGTGTAATGTGGGAAGCTTGATACATGTTCGAAGTGTTCGCCCAGAGTGTTGGCCTGGTCTTCCAAGGTAGTCCCTCGGTCGTCCACTAAGCACAAAGGGCGGATTTGTAGCCCCTTTATCTTTCTTACACCATTCCATGCCTTGAAGTCTTGGGTGCAGGAAGTGACGCCCGAAGGAAACTTCTCCTAGCTAGCCCTCCTTGCTTGTCTCCGCAATGCGCCTTCCCTGCGATTTTGCCAGTTTAAATTCTATGAGGTTTTCTGTAGTCAGGGAGCGACGCAGCAATCTCCACGCTTTGTTATGTTTTTTTTCGTGCCCGTCTGCACTGTTCATTCCACCAGGGAACCCGTCTATTACATGAGAGTCCTTGTGCTTGTGGAATGAATTTTTCTGCTGCGTCGAGCATAAAGGAAGTAAAATACGCTACTGATTCATCTATGCTAAAATCGGTGATAACATGCCATTAAAAGTAAGTTGACTCTTTAAATTTATTCCATTCGGCGGAGGCTGAAACGCGCCGCTCCCGAGGCGCTGGATGCGCCGTCTGGCTCGGGGTTGTGTCCATCGACTTTTAGGAGCCGCTGGATTTTCGCTCACATGAGCGGGGTGTTTTCACCGTATGCCTTGCCTCGAAAAGCAGGGCATTGGAAGTCACCAACCCAGAGGTCGATGCGCCCTCCTTCAGGGACAGCGACACAGCGCTGGCTGGTGAGGCCAAGGGGGCAGGTGGCACAGCCGCGACCACACTCTTTGTGGGCCAGGCCGGTGCCAGAGTCTGCTGCAACGTTGCCCCCTCGCGCCCGGCATCATCATACCCGGAAGTACGGAAAAAGGAAACACGTTTCCGCTTTTTTCGAAATGAGATGTTTTTTTTTATTTTCATTGTGATTATGTCTTTTTCTTTTTTCCATGAGGGGCAAGTTCTAAAGAGTCCGCCGTCACAATTGGGACAGTGGAGTGTGCCATTACAGTTGTTGGATTCGTGTTCGTGTTCGCCACGCTTTGCACAGGTCAGCTGGCCACGGCAGCTTTGCGAACCATGCCCATATCTCTGACACTTGAAGCATCTTCGGGGGTTTGGGATGTAAGGCCTGACTGGAATTTTCGTATACTCCGTTTCTAGGGTTTGTGGTAGCACGCTCGATGAAAAGCTGAGGATGAGATGCTTAGTTGGAATATCTTGGTTGTCTCGCTTGATCTTTATTCTTTGCATTTCAATCACATTGCGTTCTTCCCAGCCCTCCAAGATCTCTTCCTCGTTCAGCCTCGAGAGATCTTCATCCGAGATGACTCATTTACAAGTGTTCAGTGATCGATGGGGGGTAACAGTTGTTGCCTCATTACGGAATACTAAGAGATGGGAGAGTTTGCCATGCTGTTGAGTCTCACGGACCTCAAAAAGAAGGTCACCACTGCTAATTTTCGTCACTTTGTAGCGAGCACTTAGTGTATCGCTAAGGCGTTTAGCTACGATGAAAGGTGAAATAGTTCTGACTGTCTTTTCGGGATCTTGACTGTGTATCACATTGAAGCGGGCGAAAGTTTCTTTGCACTGTCTGAATAGCTCAAAAGTTTCTTCGCAACAAAAGATAGCTCTGCAGGACCAGAGCTTCCGTAACTACGTCAAAAATCAAAACACGCAGAAAACCACTAATGACGCCAGGGATAGGCTATACAATGACAGGAGATTCGGATCAGAAGCCCAAGGTACAAGCAACAACAGTAACAACGCAACATGGCAGGACAAAACCAACTAGAAGTATGGCACTGGAACTGCAGAGGGTACAAGCGCAAGCAAGGGCTCCTGCAACAGTTCATATCTACGCGAGCAAATCCACCAGATATAATCATGCTACAGGAAACCAATAATACCCCCGCACTCAGGGGCTACACGTGCCAGGAGAGTGGCCGCACCGCGACTCTCATAAGTAACAAAGTAGTAACCATAGCGCATAAAGAAATCGAGGACACCCAGATAGAACACGTGATCACGGAGGTGATTCCCAAAAGGAAAAAAAAGGCTAGAAGTACGTACATAGTAAACTTGTACAGCCCACCTAAACAGACAAAAGGAAACTTTATTAAACTTTTCGCGGAGGCCAAAAAATTGGCGGGACAAAACACCCTAATCATAGCGGGAGACTTTAACGCTAAAAGCCCGCGCTGGGGCTATAAAAAGGAAGACAAGAAGGGACGAGGCATCTGCACGGCGGCACAAAACACCGGGTGCGAGCTGCTAACCGATGAAAACCAGCCGACTAGACAGGGAAACAGCGTCAGTCCAGACACGTGTCCCGACCTAACCTTTATCAGGGGCGCCAAGCAGGCAGAGTGGGAAAACCTGCTCGAGAACCTTGGCAGCGACCACCACATAATAAGAGTCAGCACGGTGGCAGACAATGTCAAGAGGAAAATTGGTACGGCTCGGCTGACGGATTGGGACGCCTTTAGAGCACACTGTCGACAGCTAAAGGGTAACATTACCTCGGTTGAAGAGTGGAGCCAGCAACTCAAGCAAATTCAAAAAATGTACACGCAAGAAGTGCATAGAACCGAACAAACACCGGAGGTAGACAAGCGGCTCCTCAGGCTCTGGGAGGCTAGACGCGGGCTCACCAAGAGATGGAAAAGACAAAAGCTAAATAAGAAGCTAAAGAAGAAGATAGCGGACATCACTAGGCAGACGGAGGAGTACGCGACGCAGCTGGCCAGACAGGGGTGGCAACAGTTTAGCAACTCGCTGAACGGGACCCTAAGTACGGCCAAAACGTGGCGCATCCTCAAGGCCCTAATGGACCCTAGCAAGAACAAGTCCGAAAGCGGCAAATCGATCCAAAGACTGGTCCACCAGTACGAAGGTTCCGAAGAGCAGCTCCTGAAAGAAGTCCGAGAAAAATGCTACGGGAAAGACCAAATCGAAGGTTACAAAGGAGATTATCTCGGTGAGGAAAACCCGAAAATGGACCGACCCATCACGAGAGAGGAGGTCACCGAGGCCGTGAGAGCGGCCACCAAGAATACAGCGGCGGGAGCGGACAAGATTCGAAACTCGCTCATAAGAAACCTAAGCGACGAGGCAGTCGATCAGCTGACGTCGTACCTCAACACGCTCTGGCAAGAGGGGAAGGTACCGGCGGAATGGAAACACGCCATCGTGGTCATGATACCCAAGCCGGGCAAGAAACTACAGATCGAGAATCTCAGGCCGATCTCGCTTACGTCGTGCCTGGGAAAACTGTATGAGAGAATAGTCACCAAAAGGATCCAGCAGCACCTGGAGAACGGGAGGTGGTACCCTGACAGCATGTATGGCTTCAGGGCCAACCTATCGACGCAGGACGTCCTCCTGCAACTCAAAGTGGAGGTACTCGACACAATGCCCAAGGCGGGTGAAAACGTTGTGATGGCGCTCGACATCAAAGGCGCCTTCGACAACGTCAGCCACGCGGCCATAATTGAGGGCCTCAACAACACCAACTGCGGAAGGAAAGCACACGACTACGTCAAGGACTTCCTAACCGACAGAACGGCAACGGTAGGGCTGGG
Source organism: Dermacentor variabilis (assembly GCF_050947875.1). Classification (NCBI taxonomy): domain Eukaryota; kingdom Metazoa; phylum Arthropoda; class Arachnida; order Ixodida; family Ixodidae; genus Dermacentor; species Dermacentor variabilis. The sequence goes on from NC_134576.1 coordinate 107,849,028, forward strand.
GGAGTTGAGAAGCGACACCTTCTCCACACCATGTAGAGGCACACCCCAAGGCTCCGTGATATCGCCCGTGCTATTTAATGTGGCGATGATCGGCCTGGCAAAACGACTCGGCGAGATTCATGGCATCCAACACGCGATGTACGCGGACGACGTCACGGTTTGGGTCACGCAAGGTTCACTGGGAGAAAAACAAGAGAAGCTACAAGAGGCTGCGCGCTGTGTCGAAAAGTACACCAGAGAGAGGGGACTGGTATGCTCCACAGAAAAATCCGAATTACTGAGAGTAGGTAGACACCCCACCCAAGCAACGCTGGAAGTAACGCTTGATGGTCAAAACATCCCGGAAAAGAATATGATCAAAATCCTGGGCATGTGGCTACAGGGCAGCAGAAAATGCAGCCACACCAACAGCCTGCTGAGCAAAGTGACGGAGCAGGTGGGCCGAATGATCAACAGGGTCTCCCAAAAAAGATACGGCATGAAAGAGGAAGACACACTCAAACTCGTCGGCAGCCTGGTCGTCAGCCGAGTCATCTACTCGCTACCGTACCACGCGATGACCAAAGGAGAGAGGGAACAGGCGGACACGATAATCAGGAAAGCATACAAGACGGCTCTCCATCTGCCAAAAAACACTTCAAACGAAAAACTGCTCCAACTGGGCATCAGCAACACTTTCAGCGAACTGGCGGAAGCCCTGCTTGAAACGCAAAAAGCCAGACTCAAAAGCACCCCTGCAGGGAGAGCGCTCCTGACTAGGCTGGGACGGGACACGAGTGGACACGTAGATAGATACGCAGACGTGCCCGACTGCTTAAGAAAAACAATAAGCGTTAGGCCAGTACCTAAGAACATGGACCCCAACCTCCACGAGGGCAGAAGGCAGGCGCGAGCCGAATACGTGGAAAAGACACTCGCGCTACTAGAGAACACGGTGTACACGGATGCTGCCACGTACCCGCGAGAAGGGAAGCGCACGGCCACGGCGGTGGTGGTGGACGGTGACGGGAATCTGATCACATGTGCGACGGTAAAGGCAGCCGACACAGCGGAGGCCGAAGAAATTGCCGTGGCGCTGGCGGCAGTAGAAGGATATAGGACAGGCAGGCCTCTAAACATCTTAACAGACTCAAAGGAAGCGTGCAGAAATTACACGAGGGGCAGGATTAGCAAAGCCGCCCTCAGAATTCTTGGCGGAGCCAACTTCGCCGAGAGGAACGTTACGCACAAGTTAATTTGGATTCCGGCCCACGCAGGCATACAGGGTAACGAAAGGGCAGACAGCCTAGCTCGAGAGACCACATGCCGAGCAGAGCAGTCGCGCGCCCCGGAGTATCACCCACACGCTTGTGAGGGAGGATACACAGAAATCTTAAACTTATACAGAGGGACGAGAGCGAAATATCCCCCACCCCACAAAGCTCTAACGCAGGAGGAAGCAACGAGTTGGCGCAGATTGCAGACAAACTCCTTCCCAAATTTATACATCCTGAACAAAATGTACCCAACACAATACAGAGACACCTGCCCATGGTGCGGGGCCACACCCACACTATACCATGTCACATGGGAATGTAAACACAATAAATCATTCCACCAACACAATAACCCGAGTGCGGAGCAATGGGAGAGTCGGCTTACCAGCTGCGAGCTCACGGCCCAAAGGGCCTTAGTGCAGCACGCTAGTCAGGTAGCTAGGCTCAGTGGAGCCCTGGAATAGGGGCCCACCCTTGCTGGAAGAGGCTCCAAGTCGCCGGCGCCCAAGACGACCGAGACCTCGAGACGCTAAATCCTTGAAGGAACCAAAATAAAGTTTCTCTCTCTCTCTCTCTCTCTCTCTCTCTCGGTGCGCCCTCTCTTTGAAGGAGGGCGATCGGAAAGAGGGGGTAATGACGTCTTAGCCATGCAGAATTAATTTAATTTCGGTAGCTACGCCAGCCACCCAATGCCGAGCCCAACAAGGGGACGCCACGAGTCCGGGAGGAAACGTAGACGCCAGCCGTACATAGCTACTATAACCTGATATAAAATACCCAAGGTTGGATACATACACAAGGTTTACCCTAGCCGCCTAGAAATTCGGAAGTGAGAAGAAGTGACAAGACAGGATAGAAGAGAGAGCAAGAAGAAAAACAAAAGATGTATAGAGGGACAGGAAAAAGCGACTGCCGATTTCTTCCAGGTGGGTATGTCTGGAGGTGCCGTCTATGTGAATCAGAGGCCGAAGAGATGAGTTGCCTCCGCCGGGGGCCTAGAAGGTCCAAACACCGAGTATCGGCTCGACCCCGAGGATCCCCCTTTCCTCAGACACGGCTAAGCCGCGCACGGCTACACGCGGGAGGATCCAAGCCTCATGAGCTCGGGTACGTGGTGTCGACACACACCAAACTCCTGCTGACGCAGACGCCCCTCCGGGGTTTCAGCAACCTGCATGAGGAATGTCATAAATGTGACAGTATTCCCCGTGTCGGTAGACAAGTGGTCGAACCATGTTCGCTTTGTGTGTGTAGTGTAACCGTGATTTCCATTGTTTTACGGCTTATTGTCTTACAATGTTATAATTGTATTAAATGTTGTAAACGTTGTAATAAGTACACGGAATTTAAAGCAGGAAATAGTGAGTAATGCTCTGCGGTGTTGTAAGGGAGGGTCATCCAAGTCAGCGTATTAACTTTGGACGTGCGAGATCCGTGCGTTCTCTCTTTATTTCCTCCTCCTCTTCCTCCTTGGACAGGCGATGTTCAGTAGGAACCGGTTATGAATTGCATCAAGTGGCTGAATGCGAGATTGACTAGCTGCACCATAAACTATACTGCCGTAGTCGAGAGCGCTAAGCACAAGTGACTGGTGTGCAGGTGGTAAGCATGTTTGGTCGGATCCCCAGTATAGAAGAGCAGCGTCCATAGGAGCAACGGCGAAAGTGATGCTCATTGCATTCCCCTTCGCTATCGTCCAGTCTTTGCACTTGCACGAAGTAGTGGTGCAAGCCATGTCGGAGGTCGTTGAAACGTGTCAGGCTAATAATTAAGTAAAGTGCCTATGAATGTCACCATGTCAATCACTTCAAGCTACGTCGAACTGGGTAACGTTGCTTAGTTCCCGTCTAAACACTGCCGCTGTCTAACCACCTTCACAGTGGGCATCGGAATCTACATGTTTTATATATTTACCCAATTAATTCCTTTCCATTTTTTCCCCGCTTGCACAGTTAAAACCAAGTGTGAACCTCTCTAGGGCAAATTTACTCGCTCATGTAATATGCTCTAGCGGGCAGCATACATGCCAGTCCACCATGGTCACAAAAAGCGTGCCCCTCAGTGAGGAATCAGGCAGGACAAGCGAAACGAAAGAAAGCCAGTGACTGCAGGGTGTGATATTCTATGCTTTATAAAGCATCAAACAAATCGATTGTCATAAATCATAGTACACACATATCGTTATTTAATTTCTTTAATTTAACATGATTTTGACAATTGAGAATTTTGCTTTTGCTTAACACTCCAAGTTAATAACGAAACTTATTGACACTATGAAAACATATTACGCTCACAAGAATTTTTTAGAATGTTGCCCATTTCCCGGTAATTGCCTATTTTCTGACGCCATATTCTGTTGTACGTATCTAAAATTCTCTGACACATCAAGCATTTTTCATCCGAACGTGCGCATCATATAGGATTATCTTTACACAAAAAACAAAGCAAAGGGAAGGCTGTTTCTTCTCTAGAACGCGGTGACCTAAAGCCAGCCTAAAGCCAACCTTACAAATGGAGTCATTGAGTTGAGTCTCTCATTACGCTGATTTCACAGCCTTGCGAAAACGGAACCAGTCTGATAAAAACAGGGAACTTGAGGCAAGTAACCTTGCATGCTATCGAGGTGATTTGCCACTCAGAGGTTGTCAAATAAAAACGATGTGAAAAGAATATTGAACCAAACGGCGCAAGTTACGTGGCATTACTCATACACTAGCAATAGGTTACTGAATTCAAGCCATTGTTTTCCTCTCGTCCTAGGAAGAAATATCACATTATCCCCGATCGCGTCATCCCTTATCGGGAAATCGATGGGAACGCACCGAGGCAACGTGGGTTTCTATGTTTGAGCTACGTCGACTCTGATTACCTACATCGTTCGAGTTCCGCGTAACGCCCGATAATGAGAGATTCGCAGTACCATTGGCTCTATTCTCAACAGGCCTGGGAATTGTACGGCCGCAGTTATCCGCCGTGTTGACTTTCTGATTGGTTGTGGAGAGCTCATGTGTCTTGAAATTTGTAACCGTAAATGGAAGTTTTGCAAAATGCAATTTTGCGTTTTCTTCAAGTAGACGAAGCCTGACGTGCAGCTGCAAAATTTATCGATTAGCACATTTTTCTGGTCCTTGGCACCTCTGTTTGTGACATTATTGCTTCCTAATGAAAGTGATTGACCACATGTGGAAGCCTGTGCAATGCATCTGTAATTTCCCGATATATATGATGGTGATCGCAGATAGCCGCCATCCCTAATTGCTGATTGGCTGAAGGTATATAGCGGGGGGAGCGTCACATGAAGGCCTATTTCGTCGACGACAATTTGACGTTGCGTGACGTTGCGCTGGGCCACCACTGGAGAAATATTCCGCCACAATTTCTTCTGCGATGAGTCGCGCAAATTATGCTAATGAGCAACCATATGCAATGGCGTCCGAGAGGAATGCGTATCGGCACATTTTCCCCCTTGTTTGGGGTAATAAAAATCTCTTGTTCATAATGCGCGCTCATAAGATTTGCATCGCTCTCAGGTGGTGTTGTCATGTGCGTTTCGGGCCATAATTTGAAAAAAAGAAAGCTTTTCTTGAAATAATATTGGCTGAACATTGCAAACCCTCTGCGAAATTTTCCATTTTTCAGTACAGCGCTTGTATTGTAATCTAGATTACTGACGTTTCTCTTAATCGGAATTCATTACAACGGCGGATTTTCAGTTCGTAAGAATAATTGCGCGCAAGACCGCGCCTTCAAATTTCCTTACCCGGTGGGGGTTAGCAGCGAAATGAACAGATGGCAGCGCCAGCGCTTGCGTCGGGCAAGCGGATACCCCTGGCGCATGCAGCGGTATCGTTGATATTGGGCCGTTTCTCAGCAAGCCGAGTCTGGCTGGGTGACTTCAGCTTCAAGAGTGGCGACAACGCGGCCTCGAACATGCGGTCATCACCAATGGTAGGTCGCGTACATTGTCTCAAGGTAGAAAAGGAGCGCGTTTTCGCCAACATTTTCTTTGTTTGAATTATCAGGTTTTACGTGCCAAAACCACTTTCTGATTATGAGGCATGCCGTAATGGAGAACTCCGGAAATTTTGACCACCTGGGGTTCTATAGCGTGCACCTAAACCTAAGTACACGGGTGTTTTCGCGTTTCGCCCCCATCGAAATGCGGTCGCCGTGGCCGGGATTCCACACCGCGACCTCTTGCTCAGCAGCCCAACACCATAGTCACTGAGCAACCACGGCGGGTATTCGCCAAGATACGATGCGCGATTCCGTTTCCCGGAGACACGCATCCTAGCTAATGAAGCAAACGACGACTTCTATGCAGAAAACGACGAAAGCGAGAAGCGTTCTCGAGGGACTTATAGTACGCTTTGAGCTTGCTCCTTTATATTTATTGAGGAGGAAAGCTGTTCCGCTTTGTCAGGAACGTTAGATTTAGTGCCTTCAGTTGAGTTTCATAGGAAAAAAAATGGCCAGGCTTAGCTTGGTTAAGCCAAGAATGCATTGCACATTGCGCGGTCAGGTGGTGGCTGCGGCCGCGCGCGACCGCGCGAGTTGGGGCCCAGCTTTTCCTCCGTGAGGTCACGCGCCGGCGCAGCCCCCTAGCGGGAGGAGCGGGAGTCAGGTGGTGGCTGCGGCCGCGCGCGACCGTGCGAGTTGGGGCCCAGCTTTTCCTCCGGCTGTTGTGACGTCACGTCACGTGGTTGCGCTAAAGGTCAATGGTGGCTGCCCGGCCGCGCCCAAGGGCTGAACTGAGTGATTGCAATATGCAACGCATAAAAGTCAAGTTCGCGTCATGTTACGACAGCCAAACGAGGCCATCAACATTTTGCACGCATCACGCCTACGTCACGCCTCGGAGAAAATGATGGAATGTGCCGAATAGAGACCCAGCAGAGGCTCAATACCGGAAACCTTTGCAAGCGGAGTGAGTCAGGCCTTTCAGTGCTGTGCAGGCCCGAGTGAACTGCCATTTAATCTTAAGCTCTCTCTCTCTCAATTTATCTCTCTGCATCCAATTTTACACGGCCTGAAGATGTCGCGAAACACAAGATCTCAAGCGATTTATGATACGGCAACGACGACATGTCTCTGTCTGCTCTGGCTGAGAAGAAAGCGCCCGTCACTCCCGGACCGTACCGCTGGGGTTCCAAGCCTGGAACATTCTTAACCATGTTCGCCCTAGTCCATGTCCCTACAAGATATGACTCGGTCATTGTTTGAAGTGCTCAGGTTAGGCGATAGAGAGTGAAGGGGACGCAATTGGGGGTTGCACATTGAGGGTTCAATGCAAGCGCGAGAAAGACGGCGCGGGGGAATTGAGAGCGTCTTTTAAGCGCTTTCTGTTCGATGGGGAGTGGGATGATTACGTGGACTGGCTTTTCGCGAAGACGCCGATGGTGATTTGGTCGCACACCGAGCGCCTACACAAGGACGTCAAGCTGGCCGTATGCACGGACGCTTTTTGAGAGCTGGTGAAGAAACCATAACGAGGCTGTTGCAAAAAAGGGGCATTGGACAATGCCGGTGAACTGGACGGAGAAGGAGAAAGCCGGTTTTCTGGTCAAGGGCGCATTGTGTTTTCTCGTTGAACTCGAAGAATTCCCGTAGCACTGCCTGCTTGGCTCGTTCGTGTGTCGAATTCTACGTTTAATAATGAGCGGCATGGGCGATCGGAAGGACTAACTGTTGTGGCGCTATGTTAGAGCTATGTAAAAGTGCATTGTAGGTCGATAAGCACATGCTTGCCTACAAGGAGGGCCCACTGGGCATACGTGGTGCGTCCATTTGTGGCTGAAAATAAAGCGTGTGGAAGAGTAGAAAGAAATAAGAAGTTTAGAAAATCACATTTTTCTGGCTTTGTGCATTCGTGAAGCTGCCCGTCTGCTAGCCAACTGGATCGATGGCGGGCTCGTTTCTCATGTTGCGAATTCGTCAAGCATAAAGAGTCGCTCACTTGAACCCATTTCCGCGGGCATCTGCTACGTAGTTCAAACCTAAGCTAGTCGGTGCAAGCGTTTTTCGCAGTTACCGAGGGATGTAGCGCGCAAAAATATATTGTGCAGCAAAACTCCGGTGTTTGCGTCAAGCGTCGGGAAAATGACCTTACGCTGGAGAACGAGTGCTCTGAAACGTTCGCATGGTTGAGTTACGAACACTAACACAATTATGTTTCGAATAAAGCAGTCCGATACCGTTAAAAGGCAGATCCGATTTTGCAGTCTTGGAACCTTTAGGAAGTGTACTGCAGACTTCCTGAAAAGGTGTTAAAGATTTGCAATGTACTATCTCAATCATAAAAAGAATTCTTGGGTTTTACATGCCAAAACCACGACCACACCGTACTGGGGGACACCCGATAAGTTTTAATCACATGGGTTTCATGATAAATAAGCAACAGCGCACTGAAAACGAAGATGAAGGAAGACGTAGACACAACGCAAGCGTTGAATTTCAAATAGAAAATTCACTAAATGAACGAGTTAATATGCGCGTCAACTTCGCATGCGCCTTTAGAGAGAGAGAGAGAAAAAACTTTATTGTGAGACCAGGCATGGCCTCCTCGGTCCAGGTAGCCACGGCTCGCTGCCGCCTCCCGAGCCCTGTTCACCAACCGCAGCTGGCTGTCAGAGTCTTGCGTCACCAGCAGAGCCTTCCGCTGGTCTTCCAATTCTTCCTCTGAATCCGCTTCTTTCTGCATGTTATCGCCTGGTGGTGACGATGACGGAGGTGGTTCTCGATTATTCCTGCACCCCCGCACCATATGGCGCAAGGTGTGGGGCGTGTCCGCCGGGCAGAACTTGCAGTCTCACCCGTAGGTGCCCGGATACATGGCGCGCAGCAGTGTTCCATGTGGGTAGGTTCCAGCCTGGAGTCTTCTCCTGGTTACCCCTTGTTCCATATTCATCGTCTTATGCGCGGGCGGATAGCGACACCTCTGCTTCCTGTAGCGCGCCAAGATATCCGAGTACTCCTTGGATATCCGTTCATCATCCTCGTCACAGGCGTTGGTCCGTGTTCTCTGCGTGTCGGAGATGGCTCGGCGCGCACGATCTCGAGCTGCAGCGTGCGCCGTCTGGTTCCCCGCGAAAGACTCGTGTCTCGGCGTCCAGAGGATTTGTGCTGCTTCTTTCTCGGCGTTGTTCAAGACCTGAAGTGCTGCATTTCCGATCATTCTGTTCATATGCCTACTGCATGCTTCTTGCGAGTTCGTCACCACGGTAACCAGGGTCTTCTTGCACGTTGCGATGGCCAGGGCTATGCCCTGCTCTTCCGCTGCGCTCGCGTCCTTGGCGCGTATGTATCTCGCTGTAAGTTGTTCGCCCGTCTCGTCGACCACGCTGATTGCAAATCGGTCGTTTGTTCTGTACGTAGCTGCATCCGTATACCTCGTTTTCTTTCTCTAGGTGCTTTCGAGTATGCGCTTGAGCGCCTGTATTCTCGCCTGTCTCTTTTCCTTGCCGTATTCGGGATGCACGTTTCTGGGAATGGTACTTATGTGTAGCTCGTCTCTGATCTCGTGTGGGATAAGCTGAGGCAGGTGCCTTCTATCCTCGATTTGGTAGCCCAGATCTTGGAGCACGGCTCTTCCCGTCTTTCTCAGCTTTAGTCTCTCTAGTTGGTTGACATTGTGCGCTTCCACGAGCTCTTCCCACGTGTTGCGGACTCCCATTTTGAGAATTTTAGCTGTGGACGTGGAGGGGGATAGGCCCAAGGCAGTTTTGTAGGATTCTCTGGTGAGGGCTTTATTTTGTCTCGTTGACTGTTCATGTCAACGTATGGGGTCCGGTACGTGACGATGCTCGTGAGCCGCGCTTTTATCGTTTTCGTGGAGTCTTCTTCCTTCAGTCCGTGACTTTTGCTCGTTACTCTTTCGATAAGGTGGGTTATTTGTTGCACTGTTCGCTGAATTTTTTTCCAACTCTGCTCCACAGGCCCCGTCCTTTTGAATCAGGAGCCCGAAGATGCGGAACGTCGTAACCTGCGGAATCATGATGCCTCCCACCTTTACTTCCGGGTCTGGTATTTGCGGCGGTCGTCGGCCTCTTGTGCTCTTTCTTACCACCAAGAGCTCCGACTTTTCGGGTGCGCACGTCCGTCCACATGCTTTCATGTATTTTTCCGTAGTGTCAACCGCTTCTTGCAGAACGTCTTGTTGTTTACTTGTCGACCCTCCCGTAGTCCAGATGGTGAGGTTGTCAGCATATATTGCGTGACCAATACCTTCGATTTACTTCAGTTGCTCGGGTAGCGAGCTCATCGCCAGATTGAATCGTATCGGCGAAATGACGGATCCTTGTGGCATTCCCTTTCGCGGTATGTCAAATTTCTCAGAACGTAAGTTGCCTATTCCCACTGTGGCTGTCCGTTCTTTCAGAAAATATTTGATGTAATTGTATAATTTTTTGTCGCAGTTATATACGTTGAGGTACTGCAGTATGGCTTCGTGTGACACGTTGTCGAAAGCCCCGTTCACGTCAAGTGCCAGGATGGCTTTTTTGCTGTGCGTGTCCAGTTTGTCGATGACTTTTTCCTTGATCTGCAGCGACACGTCTTGCGTGGACAGGTGAGCTCTAAATCCGAACATAGTGTTTGGGACGTGTCCGTTGGCTTCGAGATATTCTATCAAGCGGTTCTGCACCATGTGCTCGTAGAGTTTTCCAGCACAGGACGTGAGGGATATAGGTCGAAGGTTCTGCACGCTGATGGGCTTGTTGGGTTTAGGTATCATGGTTACCTCGGCATGTTTCCATTCCGGTGGTACTTTACCGTGTTCCCAGCACTCGTTGATGTATTTTAAGAGCGCGTCTACAGAGGGTCCGTCAAGGTTCCGGAGTGTTTTGTTGTTTATTTTGTCGTACCCCGGCGCCGTGTTGCGGGTGAGCTTGCTCAAGGCCCGCACGATCTCTGCTTCTGTGAAGGGCCGATCCAGTTCAATATTTGGGTTGCCTCGATACTCGTCGAAGAGCGAATCTACTCTTATGTTCAGCTCCGTACCGAGGAACTTCTCCTTCACTTCTTTGATAATGTCTGCCTCTTTCCCCGGGTGGTTGTGTATGAGTCTCCGCACTCCCTGTTTTGCGGCGTTCTTGTTCTCCTTCTTTGATAGGAGAGTCTTGCGTACCGCCCAAGTGCGCTTGCTGCTTAAGGTCCCTTGATGCTTGTTACATGTTTCGCTCCAGTTCTTTCTTTCAAGTTGTTCAGAGTACTCTTGCGTTTCCTTGATCAGCTTAGAGACTCGAATTTTGAGTTTCCGGTTGCACTTGTTACGCTGCCAGCGTTTCGCGAGACCCCTCCGCGCTTTCCACTGGTGGAGTAAGTGGATGTCGACCATGGGGGTGACTTGCGAAAGCTGGATTGTCCTCGTATGCTTCTCGGCTCTTTCCACGACTCCTCTGATCCATACTTCTATGTCGTCTATCGTCGCATTAATGGCATTCTCGTCTTTACGAAAGGCCTGCCAGTCCGTGATCTTGGCTTTTCCGATCTTCATCGTTGCTTTGTTGTGCGGAATGATCGTCTGCACTATGTAATGGTCGCTACCCAGATTCCCGTCCACGCAGTTCCACTCACACTGTTTGAATCCGTGTACGAATGTAAGGTCGGGGCCCGTTACCCTTGCTCAGCTTCTTCACCTCTCTGATTAGCTTGTCTAGATCCTTTAGGTGGTCCATTGGTGGGCTGTACACGTTTAACACAAAGATGCTTTGTTGCTGTTTTTTCTCGGGTATGATTTCGACGAGGATGTGTTCGATGCGGTGTTGGATGTCGTGTCGTTGAGCGTTAATGGCCTTCTTGGTCAGGATTGCTGTCCTCTTTTTACCGTGGGTGACGTGAGTGAGGTAACCACTGACCTTGAAGTCTTCAGCTTCGGTTTCTTGTAAGGCTATATTATCTGGGTCAAACTGCGTGCGGAATTGTACAAGGTTGCTTCTCTTACTTCGGAAAGAATGAAAGCTCCATTGCCAAATTTTGAGCCGTGGGTGTTGCTTGTGGTCATCTTTCTCTTTAGTTAGCCTCGCCATCTTGTTCGCTTAGGGTCTGTATTATCTTGGCTTCTCTCGCAGGGAACTTAGGTTTCTTGCGAGCATTATCTCTTTCTTCTAGTATGTGGATGCGTTGACTGAAACTTTCTCCGGATTGTATCATTTTGGTCTGTAGAGCCTGAATGTGGTTGTCTATTTCGCTCTTCAGAGATTGGAACCCAGTCTGTATCATCTGTGTTACCATGGTTTGCATAACGTGCGTTACTGTGGGCAGTGTGGTTTCCATCATCACGGTCACGTTGGCGTTGATGCAGTCTTCAAGTGTCTTGAGGTCGTTCTGGGTTATCACCGCTTGGTTCGACAGTGTTGATGGCTCTGGTCGTGTTGGTGATGAAGGTAGTGGTGGGGATGAAGGCCGCGGTAGTGGTGTCTGCGATTGCTGGGTCCGTTCTCTCCGTAGTTGTTCTATTTCTCGCATCATGTATTCCAGCTGTTTTTCTGTGCTGGCTTCCTCCTTTCGTGTCTTCTTTTGCTTTTCTAGCTGTCGCTTCAATTCACCGTTCTGTCTTCGGAGAACTACTATCGTCTCTTCGTACCTCGAGTGTCTTGTGGTTTGAACGCCATTATATTCCCTCGACGAATGATTGTGCCCTGTGACGACGTTGTCCCAGCTTACCTTGTGCTGGGTGGTGTCGTGTTCCACGCCCGTTGCCGTTGTCCGGTGGATGCTCTGTTTTCTTTCCCTCGATCTTGATCCTGACTTGGATCTGAATGTTTTTGTCTCCCCAGTCTCATTCGGTGACTGTGGCGATGGTGACATAGTCATGTGTTCGTTGTCGTTGGTAGTTACTAAGCTGGTCTGGTACCAGAAGCTTCTCTGTCTCGGTCTTTACCGCTCCCTGACTCTCAACGGTGGCGGGGCCAGTTTCAGCTGCCTTCGACAGTCTCTACTCGCCGTTCATGGGGCATTCCGCAGAGCTTACACTTCGGTTCGCATTGGTGGTTATTTGGATCAGCGTTGTGTTCTCCGCAGTTTCCACATAGTTCATCGTTTGGATTAGAGCAGACGTCTTGTCTGTGCCCTATCTCCCCGCAAGATCTGCAGTACTGGACTGACATTCTGTAGGGTCTGCAGCCGGTGAGCGTACATCCAACTTCAACGTAGAATCGCACGTGCGGGCCCTCGAAGGAGATCACTGCCGACGTCAATTTTCCCAGCATTCTAGCGTCAGAATTTTGCCCTTGTTGGTAGTAGCTAGTATATCTACTAGCTGCTCGTCGGTCGTGCCATCCTCTATTCCGTGAACAACGCCACGTACAGCGCCCGGAATTGGCTTGAGGTACGGTGTGACTTCGTATGTTGCGTGTCCTGTATCGATGCTTGTTATTTCTGCTAGTTTAAGTTCGCAATACTCTTCTTCGGTACTTGGCAGAATTAAGTTTCGTTGCCACTGTGTCTGTATGATCACCTTGGCGTAGAGCTCCTGGGGTGACTCCACATGCTTGGGCTAACCCTCTTGCTATCACTCCGTCTTTACAGATGCTTTCACACCGGCTTTAACTCTGTAAACAATCTTGTAATGGTTTTCTTGTAGCGGTGTTTTCGTTGGCCAGCGAAGCCATGGCTTGCTTGCGTTGTTGTGGCCCCACGGCTTTTGAGGGGCTTGTTGCCGTTTTCCATCATTCGTGTTCTGCCCCGTGCTGTGTTCGTATGAGAACTCCTTCTGCGCCTTCGAAGTTGCGATGGATTCTTTTTTCTTCTGATGTCGCGCTAGTATCGTCACCCAAGGTCCGGTCTCGCATAGTGTTTTTCTGCTGTTGCTGTCGAACGTCGGCTCCGTGTCGTTCATCTCTGCTTCATTATTTGTTATTCCTGTTATGGAGTTCCTTCGGTCAACTTCCATAACGCTAGGTTGCGGCTACGTTTGAAGAGAGGAAAACATCAAAGAAAGCCGTTGTCTGGCGGCCCGGCGTGCACGTGCATCTCGAGGCACGAGGCGCGAGGCCTCATGAAGCAGGGCTCGGTGATCGTGAGTAGGCTTAGCTGGGCGCGGCCGTCACCTTGCAAGTTTCAGGATTATACTTGCGTGATGAATAAACTCACGTCGGTGTGCGTTGCCAGTCTGAATGGCGTTTCTTGAGTCGAATGCTGCGGACAGTCAAGCGTTGCCAGGGGGTGATCCGCAGGAATTGGAAGCTGAATCGGGAGCACATGTAGAGCAAGTCTGCTTGGTTTGCCCTCATCTTCTTATCGCATGCGCCTGTAAGGCAGTGAATAATTCATGAGAAGCATTTGTGGTTAAATCAGCTTATACTGAAAGAAAAGAACTTAACAAAAAGCAAAACCGCCTTGCTGCTCCACTATCAACGCTTTTTATTCGTTTTACTGCCCTGCATATCGAATAAACTTAGGCGGTAAAGACAAGCAAAATAATGCATCCCAAAACTAATTTACCAACTTTTAGTTATGGTTCCTCTGCCAAAGTATTCTTGTGTTTTAGACCCATCTGTGAAAAAATTATCTGCGATATGTATCTTTGTCTTGAATAGTGCGGAGCCCTTGCAATATGTGTTCTTATGGGGTGTCAAATTTCTTTAGATGTGCTAGTGTCTAATCACATAGCCGTGTGAAATTGTAGGCTGGAGCCAATCTTCGGGGCCCCTCAGCAACCTGATTGATTGATTTATTGATGTTTGATGTTTAATGGCGCAAGGGCCAGGTATGGCCAAGGAGCTCCATGCTAGTGTTTGTGAGTTCGTAGTGGTGTGATGGGTTCTGTGAATTTAATGTGACGTGGCTGTAATGGGGCCTAAAAGAGTTGGCGTAAATTGCATAAAATCTACACGTAAAAAATTATGGGAATGATTAATGACGTGTACTATGAACACTTAAATGCATAAGGAAAGAATGACGCAATATATAGAATATGCAAGATGCTAAAATTGCTTAGACCACTACTGCCTCGCCAGAGCCATTGCAACACAAGGGCCTAGAGGCATGTGCTATACGAAACAATTATCATAGTGGCATCCTCTGAAGAGAGGTGGCGCTACGAACGTATGGGGCTAATAACATGTAACACAACAACTTTGAGGAAACCTAGGACTGCGTTGGTGTCAAAGAGCGGTTCTGCACCGAGTAACATTACAGGATGAAGGGGGACGTGCTGCCGGATTGCTAAGGGAAAATGTTTCTTTCCCTCAGATTTGGCTTCCCGACACCCCAGGAGGACGTGGAGGACGGTCAGACTTTCCCCGCATCTACCGCAGGTTGGAGGCTCATTTCCAGTGAGTAAAAAGTTATGGTTGCCAAATGTGTCCTATTTTTAGACGACAGAATAGGACATCTGTTCAGCGTGATTTTGACGCCAAAGGCCAGAAACGTAATTGTGGCTTTATTACGTGCAGCTTATCATTTGTGTCCACGTCCCATAAGCGTTGCTAGTAGTTTCGCAGTTTCCTTCGTAACAAGGACTTCAGATCTGTGACAGAGACTGCAGCGGTAGGATTCACAGTATGCGATGCAATTGATGTGGCCATCTGGTCCCCTACAACGTTACCTCGGGTCCCCTATGGCCAGGAACCCAGCATATAATCACATGCTGGTTAGATATATACGCTTTACACAAGTTCAATATTTACAGAATTTTTGTGCTTACAGAATGATATCAAAGATTTCACAACACTTAGGGAGTCCGTATATATAACTGATTTTCTTTGGTTTTGATTTCCTTTTATGCTTCACCGCCGACAGTAGAGCGTACGCCTCAGCCATAAAGATACTGGTTTCCGGATGGAGTACATCGGACTCTGAGAAGGATGGACCGACGGCTGCGTAGGACACCCCGTCGTGTGGCTTCAATGCGTCTGTGTAGAACTGCGTGCAGTAGTGCTTGTGCTGCAGTTCCAGGAAATGCATCTGGATTTCAATCTCTGGAGCGTGCTTTGTAACTTGCATGAAAGATATATCGCATTGTATCAGCTGCCACTCCCAAGAAGGTAGCTGCTTAGCTGGAGGCATTAAGCGATGTTTGAGGAGTGGGACATCCATTTCAGCGCTAAGCTCCCTCACACGCAGCGAAAAGGGCTGTCTTACAGAGGAACGATTACGAAAGGGCGTAGCATATGTCATATCGTTAACGGTATTAAAACACGGACGTTGAGGATTAGAGCGAACTTTGAGAAAATATGTTAGGCTGATGTATGTTTTCTGCAGATGGAGTGACCACTCATTTGATTCTGCATCCAAACTTTCAATGGGACGCCAGTTGCCAGTCGGATTCCTACATGGTACACAGTATCTAGCAGCTTTAGCGTGCTCGGGGCGGCAGAATGATAGATCACGGCACCATAGTCCAATCGCGATCGAATGAGGCTCTTGTTAAGATTCGTCAAACATTTCCTGTCGCAGCCCCATGTTGTGTGGGATAAACTTTTCAGTAAATTCATTATTTTTAAGCATTTCACATTGACATACCTTATGTGGGAAATAAATGTTAGTTTAGAGTTAAGTATGATGCCTAAGAACTTGTGCTCTTTGTGCACAGGGATTTGTTGACCATATATTTCGATATTGGGATCTGCAATGAGCCCTTTGTTTCTTGTGAAAAGCACACAAGAACTTTTGTTCAGGTTCACATATATACGTTTTCGTCTGCCCATTTGGACACTTTGTTGAATCCCTGTTGTAATTGTCTCCCACAAACTGCAAGGTTGCAGGATTTGAAAGCTACGTGTATGGAATCTACATAAACAGAATAAAAATGGCTTGCGGTAATGAAGCCCGAAGCGTACTCATCTTCCCGATTAAGAACATGCGGCTAAGCACACCTCCTTGGGGTACACCAGTTTCTTGCATAAAAGGTCGCGACCACACATTGCCGATTTTCACGCGGAAGGTACGTTTGACCAATAGCTTTCTAGAATGGTTAGCATATTTCCACGAATGCCCATTCCCGACAAGTCTCGCAACATCCCGTATAGCCACGTTGTGTCATACGCCTTCTTCATATCGAGGAATATCGATAAGAACTGTTTATTTACAAATACATCGCGGATATTTCCTTCAATGCGTACGAGATGATCAGTTGTGGACCGCCCTTCTCTGAAGCAACTTGGCGCCAAGGAAGGGCCTTTATCCAGCTTCAAGACGGGAATAACAATAGCGTCCTTCCGTGAGGATGGGAGCTACCCGGCAGCCCAGATAGAGTTGAAAAGTGCCAGAAGGGTCATTTGTGTGACTTTGTGTAAGTTCTTCATCATGTCATACATGATTCTATCAGCTCCCGGTGCAGAGCTACTATATGTGCTCAATTCAGCTTTAAGCTCGGCAATATTAAAAGGACGGTTGTATGGTTCATCCGGACGGCATTTACGATCTAGTGCCTTAAGTTCAGCTAACTGTTTATATTTGAGGAATGATATTGTGTAATGTGTGAAGCTTGATACATGTTCGAAGTGTTCGCCCAGAGTGTTGGCCTGGTCTTCCAAGGTAGTCCCTCGGTCGTCCACCAAGCACAAAGGGCGGATTTGTAGCCCCTTTATCTTTCTTACACCATTCCATGCCTTGAAGTCTTGGGTGCAGGAAGTGATGCCCGAAGGAAACTTCTCACTGAAACGTCTGCACTGTTCATTCCACCAGGGAACCCGTCTATTACATGAGAGTCCTTGTGCTTGTGGAATGAATTTTTCTGCTGCGTCGAGCATAAAGGAAGTGTAATACGCTACTGATTCATCTATGCTAAAATCGGTGATAACATGCCGTTAAAAGTAAGTTGACTCTTTAAATTTATTCCATTCGGCGGAGGCTGAAACGCGCCGCACCCGAGGCGCTGGATGCGCCGTCTGGCTCGGGATTGTGTCCATCGACCTTTAGGAGCCGCTGGATTTTCGCTCACATGAGCGGGGTGTTTTCACCGTATGCCTTGCCTCGAAAAGCAGGGCATTGGAAGTCACCAACCGAGAGGTCGATGCGCCCTCCTTCAGGGACAGCGACACAGCGCTGGCTGCTGACGCCAAGGGGGCTGGTGGCACGGCCGCAACCACACTCTTTGTGGGCCAGGCCGGTGCCAGAGTCTGCTGCAACGTTGCCCCCTCGCGCCCCGCATCACCATACCCGGAAGTACGGAAAAAGGAAACACGTTTCCGCGTTTCTTGAAATGAGATGTTTTTTTATTTTCATTGTGATTATGTCTTTTTCTTTTTTCCATGTGGGGCAAGTTCTAGAGTATGCTGCGAGTCCGCCGTCACAATTCGGACAGTGGAGTGTGCCATTACAGTTGTTGGATTCGTGTTCGTGTTCGCCACGCTTTGCACAGGTCAGCCGGCCACGGCAGCTTTGCGAACCATGCCCATATCTCTGACACTTGAAGCATCTTCGGGGGTTTGGGATGTAAGGCCTGACTGGAATTTTCGTATACTCCGTTTATAGGGTTTCTGGTAGCATGCTCGATGAAAAGCTGAGGATGAGATGCTTAGTTGGAATATCTTGGTTGTCTCGCTTGATCTTTATTCTTTGCACTTCAATCACATTGCGTTCTTCCCAGCCCTCCAAGATCTCTTCCTCGTTCAGCCTCGAGAGATCTTCATCCGAGATGACTCATTTACAAGTGTTCAGTGATCGATGGGGGGTAACAGTTGTTGCCTCATTATGGAATACTAAGAGATAGGAGAGTTTGCCATGCTGTTGAGTCTCACGGACCTCAAAAAGAAGGTCACCACTGCTAATTTTCGTCACTTTGTAGCGAGCACTTAGTGTATCGCTAAGGCGTTTAGCTACGATGAAAGGTGAAATAGTTCTGACTGTCTTTTCGGGATCTTGACTGTGTATCACATGGAAGCGGGGGAAAGTTTTTTTGCACTGTCTGAATAGCTCAAAAGTTTCTTCGGTGCGCCCTCTCTTTGAAATAGGGCGATCGGAAAGAGGGGGTAATGACGTCTTAGCCATGCAGAATTAATTTAATTTCGGTAGCTACGCCAGCCACCCAATGCCGAGCCCAACAAGGGGACGCCACGAGTCCGGGAGGAAACGTAGACGCCAGCCGTACATATCTACTATAACCTGATATAAAATACCCAAGGTTGGATACATACACAAGGTTTACCTTAGCCGCCTAGAAATTCGGAAGTGAGAAGAAGTGACAAGACAGGATAGAAGAGAGAGCAAGAAGAAAAGCAAAAGATGTATAGAGGGACAGGAAAAAGCGACTGCCGATTTCTCCCAGGTGCGTATGTCTGGAGGTGCCGTCTATGTGAATCAGAAGCCGAAGAGATGAGTTGCCTCCGCCGGGGGCCTAGAAGGTCCAAACACCAAGTATCGGCTCGACCCCGAGGATCCCCCTTTCCTCAGACACGGCTAAGCCGCGCACGGCTACACGCGGGAGGATCCGAGCCTCATGTGCTCGGGTACGTGGTGTCGACACACACCAAACTCCTGCTGACGCAGACGCCCCTCCGGGGTTTCAGCAACCTGCATGAGGAATGTCATAAATGTGACAGTATTCCCCGTGTGGGTAGACAAGTGGTCGAACCATGTTCGCTTTGTGTGTGTAGTGTAACCATGATTTCCATTGTTTTACGGCTTATTGTCTTACAATGTTGTAATTGTAATAAATGTTGTAAACGTTGTAATAAGTATACGGAATTTAAAGCAGGAAATAGTGAGTAATGCTCTGCGGTGTTGTAAGGGAGGGTCATCCAAGTCGGCGTATTAACTTTGGACGTGCGAGATCCGTGCGTTCTCTCTTTATTTCCTCCTCCTCTTCCTCCTTGGACAGGCGATGTTCAGTAGGAACCGCTTGCCAGTCGCAGGCCGCGGTTATGAATTGCATCAAGTGGTTGAATGCGAGATTGACTAGCTGCACCATAAACTATACTGCCGTAGTCGAGAGCGCTAAGCACAAGTGACTGGTGTGCAGGTGGTAAGCATGTTTGGTCGGATCCCCGGTATAGAAGAGCAGCGTCCATAAGAAGCAACGGCGAAAGTGATGCTCATTGCATTCCCCTTCTCTATCGTCCAGTCTTTGCACTTACACGAAGTAGTGGTGCAAGCCATGTCGGAGGCCGTTGAAATGTCTCCGGCTAATAATTAAGTAAAGTGCGTATGAATGTCACCATGTCAATCACTTCAAGCTACGTCGAACTGGGTAACGGTTCTTAGTTCCCGTCTAAACACTGCCGCTGTCTAACCACCTTCACAGCGGGCATTGGAATCTACATGTTTTATATATTTAGCCAATTACTTCCTTTCCATATTTTCCCCGCTTGCACAGTTAAAACCAAGTGTGAACCTCTCTAGGGCAAATTTACTCGCTCATGTAATATGCTCTAGCGGGCAGCATACATGCCAGTGCACCATGGTCACAAAAAGCGTTCCCCTCAGTGAGGAATCAGGCACGACAAGCGAAACGAAAGAAAGCCAGTGACTGCAGGGTGTGATATTCTTTGCTTTATAAAGCATCAAACAAATTGATTGTCATAAATCATAGTACACACATATCGTTATTTAATTTCTTTAATTTGCCATGATTTTGACAATTGAGAATTTTGCTTTTGCTTAACACTCCAAGTTAATAACGAAACTTATTGACACTATGAAAACATATTACGCTCACAACTCAGTATCGTAATACCGGTCTCCGAACAAATCTGGAGAGAAATGGTAACTGTAACGACACTCGGATTAACTAAACTCGAGATTTGTGTACAGGGTATTGTTGACGACAAAACCGTTTAACTCAATAAGGTTCCAGCTGATCCAATCGCTAACGCACCACTGGTTCCGAAAGTTGTGAGCCGGTTTCTTCTTTTGATCATCAGTGTTCACATCTATCGGCACCCGGAAATCCATGCGTTGGTCTCTGAGATGCGTGACAATGACAGTTACGTTCTTAGGGAAAGGCCACTCGACGTAATCGTCCCATTCGCCGTCCTTCAGTGCGAAGTCAAAACGCACACTCACTTCCCCACTGGCGTTCCTCTCAAGATGGCAGTCCTGAGCGAACGTGTAACCGCCAAGCATTCCCTCCACACTAATGTCGTGTGCCTCAGAGTTGTTCAGTGTGCTTAGCACGGTGTAGATGTTCTGGAACGCGATCATGGTGACGAATACATCTGGACTCGAAGCGGCACGGAAGGGTCCAGGAGTGAAGTACGCTTGATCCATGCTGTCCTACTTAGGCTATCGAGAGGCTGAACCACTTCCAGTGCAGAGCAGAACGTGCAGTCCCGTTGGTGCAGTCGATGTCGGACGGTGCAGCGGTTGAGCGGTGGATACGGACTCTGCTACGAAGAAGGGCACTGGACACGGACGTGTTCGCCCCGAATACAATGGATGTCTCGCGGCGGTGATGCCCGAGGGCCGCGTTTAATAAGGGTTGCTCTTATCAGATGTCCTTGCGTTTCACACGCAACTCAGGCGGTGTGTGTGCCAAGAGGGGTGGCTCGAATTGAGTGACGTGGGAGGCAGAGCCAATCAGCAGCAAATCCCTCACAGCTGATTAGTAAATGGGAGGAGAGTGGGAGTACCTGGGAGGGTAAAAAAAGATAATGCTGCGCTGTCTCGCGGTGCATCGCACAAGAGGTGTGAGGTAATGAACCGGTTAGTTTTGTTCCGTCTCTTTACTTTCAGGAATACCCTAAATGTCACAGCGGCGCCAGAACGTTTGATCCGGTATTAACAAAACCCGTAACCTTGCGAGCCTCGTTTCTGCAACTCGAAGCGCTCAAACATGTTATACGGCTGTTTCACGGTTTTCCCGAAAATAAGAAGAAAAAAAGAAAGTCAGCAGCTTACTCACGATTTTGATTAAATGTGGCGAACGTTAGGGGTGAGAGGCAGGGAAATTTTTAAGTGTGTTTGTCTCAATTATAAGTTGCAAACGTTGCTATATCCTCATTTTTAGTTCTCGTTTGGAGGCGTGATATCAAATGTGTAGAAACTTTCCCGTCTCCTTAGGAGAACGGATTGGCAGGAACTTATTATTGAGAGCAAGAAGGGGCCGCTTTAGAATTGACGTGTTCCGAAAGTTTCAGGTGTGCAAGTCGATTATGGGCTTTGATAATAACTGCAGAATCCCCATATCCTATTAATTTTTATTTATTATACGAGGGATGCTGCTTGTATCCCCGGTGAACCATGGAAGGCGTGTTCATTACATTTTGTGGAAGCAGCGACCGTGTCTTCAGGGAGTAACAATAAATGCTTAATATTTTACAGCCTTTATAGAAAGTAACTTAATCTACCGTTCCAGAGTATCATACAGAAATCTTTACCAGAGTGCTAAATAATAACTGCACGTAACACCGTCTTGCCGTTGGGATCAATTTAGAAATAGTACCTTTAATATATGGAGAAGTTTTAACGTTCTCGCAATATATTGAAGTATTACAAACAAGTACTGCCCCAACGCTTCTCGCCTATCTTGATGCTTCATTCGTGATATACATCTTGGGCAAAATTTGAAATTCATCAAAAGAAACCTCGAAAATAATTGGTTTTCTTTCGAAAATTTTGAAAATACTGAGAAACATCCCAACTTTCCTCATCATACAGAAGCAAACATAACAACAGAAGAGGGTGCATGCAAAGACACATTTATAGAAGGTGTGGCATGATGCAGACATTCTGTAACAGATAACCGCTTTTTTGGCTCAACAATTATTGGTAGCTTTTGAAATTTCGATCTAGTTACCACGAATCCTGTACACTATTATTTTGTTGGGCTGGAGAGGCTGGTGTTTTCCCTGCATTCTTTAGGAATTTCAGTTTTTAGACTGCATACGCAGTGCGTTTTCCAGGTGATTACTGGTATGACCCGCAAATTTAAACGCCACGACAAACATGTGGTCGCCTTTAAGCGTACGGAATGCTGGGAAAGAAGCTGTTATAAGTATGTAGATTCTTGCTTGCGACGCACTTGTCTCCGGTTAACGACGGTAAAATAATCTCTCGAAAATGATTTTTGTACATTCTATGAAAAAGGAAACGTTGGTAGGTATTTCAACAAATGAAGATCAAAAATTTTTTCTCGAAATTTCTTGTTGTGACTTCAGCGCTCAACCTTAACACAGACATGATCTTACATCTTTCTCGTATTATGGCCATTTGGGCACCAGGTTACATTCCTTGAGTGAGTCGTTGATTCATTCAGAACGAAGTGCGACCGTTCAATCATAAACAGGTAAGTAGAGGTCCACACTGATGCTGTCAAAATCCACGGAGCCTTGACAAGACATTGCGGCCGCGTAAGTATCCATAAATTTGCTTTTGTCTTTGGCCTTAGCCAAGCCTTCTCCTCACGGTAAAATGAGTCTTATTTTATTCCTTTGTGAAACGTAATGTACGAGTACTGCTTATCTTCACGTGTGAAGGCGAAACTTCTCTTAGCGAAACAAGCCGGGTTTTCGTGACCATGCGTGCTGCGTGGCTGTTCTCTGGATGAATAGGCCAACCAATCGTAGCGCAGGACGCGCGTGACGTCACCGCCACTTAGTTTCTTCAAACATCAACAAATGGCAACAGACGAGGGCTCTATGGCAACCAAAGGTCAGTGGGACGCCTCGCATTGGGCGCTCACGGCAAGACTACACACGAAGCTGTGCAACGGGATATGGGCTTAACAAGTTTTGAAGTGAGGGAATCTCACAGTAAAATTGAGTATGAAGAACAAATGAGGACTACGGGAGAAAGTAAATGGGCTGGGCGAGTGTTGAGGTATTAGGACAGGAAACACATTGATTGACAGTGGAGGAAAAAACTAGGAAGCTTACCCGAAAGTATGCAGCCTGTAGGGCGAGCAACACAGCAACAAAGAACGTCAATCTGCAGTCAGAGAGGCTGAAAAAATATCACAGGTTGCCGCAAAAGAAAAGGAAGCTACGATGGGTAACTACTTAAGACGAAAACACGAAATCAGGAAAGAAAAAAATTTATCATAACTCAAAGGGAAGCGCATTACTTTTCGAAGCCAGATCAGGAAGCTTAAGAACACGCAGTTACAAAGCCAGCTATAAGAAGGAAGAATGTGTTTGCTGCGGCAAAGCTAGGGAAACAATGGAGCATGAGGTAATGTGAGATATCTTCACATTAGAATGTGAAGCTATCTGCCCAGCTGTTGATTTGGGCACCACTGGCCTCCTTGCAGCCCTTGGGTTTAGCTAGATCAAGACGAACAGAAACATCCGCAACAGAGATTTGTAAGAGGCGATTGGAAGATTGGTGGTAGGAAAGGAGGGAAACGACAAAAAACGGAGACATACAAGAACAAAGTTCCCAATAGGGGGCCAGAAAATTTAGTTAGGGCAATTCATCCTGGGTGTTTTCCCCGTTCCTTCTTGTTTTATTTTTGTTTTTAAACCTAGGTAGGACATCAGTCGTTATACTAGCAAGAGGTCGGTGGCGCAACAAACCACCCCGTTCCAAAGGACCCGCTCATAAGAACCAACCAACCAACCAACCCGACCGACCGACCGACCGACCGACCGACCGACCGACCGACCGACCGACCGACCGACCGACCGACCGACCGACCGACCGACCGACCGACCGACCGACCGACTGACCAACCAACCAACCTTGGCAGCGGTGGCCATGCGTGGAAAAGAAAAGAAAGAAAACTGGATAAACAAACTCAAATTTTAACTAACTATACACCCACACAAAGCTACACTTCATGTACATTCCAACAGGTTAGATTTGTTGTTTTTTTCTTTTACTGTTTCCTTGTGTTAAATGTTCCGTATGCGTTTCCTTTGCAGCAATTGCTACGAATGGGTGGATCCCTCATTTTCCCTCAATTAATTACTTCTCTCCACTTTGGTGGTTTCCGCAGAACAATTACGTTAAACTGATTGATTAGTACCCTATGATATCTTCACAATCGCTCGGCTCGTTTTATTTTGGCTAAATACTCTCGTACATGTAGTGCCACACTTATGAAAAGAACCCCAGGCCTTCCACATCTTTCCATGCTGCGTCATCTTTCTCGGCTGTCCACTTTCCGCAACATATATTACGCAAGCGAATCACTCACACCCCCAAGTCTGTTCACTGCTCCAAATTACGTATCATCTCGCATTGATCATCGATTCAAAGTAGGCATGCCGAGTCGCAGAACATACCAATATCTTTCTTCTTTCCTGCCTCAGCCCAGCTTAGACTGGAACTACTTGCCCACCTGCATCGTCTGCATTCCCGAAACTGAAGCTTTCAAATCTGCGCTTCATCATCACCTAAGTTAAAAGTCGCGTTTTCTTATTGATTTGCATTAATATTTACCTCTGATATCTGCAACGCTTCAACGGCCCTGATAGTAACGAAATGAACAAATAAGTTATTACTTTTCTTTATTAGTCATCAGGCGTAATGTACCTGCAGAACAGAAGTAAACCTGAGGTTAACGCTGTTACTGGCGCTCTTTGGCCGTTTTAGCTCTTGCGCCATGAAACACTATTAATGATCAACCCAATGTTGATAGCCTTCTGTTTTGCTATAAACTAGGCTTAGAACCAAATTCGAGAAATTTGCTCCGAACACGTGTCAAGAAATACATTGCTGTTGCACCTGACAATTTAGGATTACACATGTTGTTCAATACAATATGACTAAATTTGAACAGCAACGCACCGGACATTTTAACTACTTTCGTGGCATTTTAGCAGCGCTGACTCAGTCCACAACTCAATACCCGTCAGGCGCTCCCTATATAATTCGAAGCCGCAAAAGCAGGCGTTAAACACGACTAAACCCGGTTAAGCAGCGGCGCAAAGCATCCGATTTTCTCAATCACGTGATTGAGAATAACAATGACGACGTTTACTGGCATCCACCTTGAAATGGAACGGCGACAAACGGTCACCAATGCTGCTTGGTTTATTCAGGTTTTACTACATTCATCGCGAACTAGTGTTTTGTCTCTGTGGTTTCGATCTAAATCTCCGTATTGAAAACCTGTCTCATTATACCGTACCATTACGCAGACTAGGAATCAGTTCGGTTCAATCAATCTCTTCCTCCTTTTGTATAACGAACGCTAAATGTTTCTTATATCGACGACTATAACCAGTTTGTCCTTCCATCTTCACTGTGTTTCAGCGCTTCTGGAAGGTAGACATTCCCTAGGGATCTCCTTGGTGAATATATTAGCGTTCTATTGCAATGTGCCCAATCGTTAGCTTTTTTTTCACAGGCCGAGCACTAACTGGAAACTAAAGTTAATACTCAGAAAACCATGCGTTTTTATCTGAGAGAGAGAGAGAGAAGGGAAGACGGAAAGGCAGGGAGGCTAACCAGACTGAGTCCAGTTTGCTACCCTACACGTGGGGAGGGGAAGGGGGAGTAAAAGAGGGAGAGAGAGAACTTATGTTAGGATGTCTATAGTCGGGCACTCAAGTCTGTTGCCCTCAGGTAGCGAAAAAGCGCTCGAACTGCTTTCTGGGCCAATGAGCTGTGAGGCCAGGCTCCCAAGATCTTCGCTTCCGTAAATGGCCTGTCATCCAGTCTGTTCAAGGCACACTGGAGAGTCGCACGTCGATTATCGAAGCGAGAACAGTGGCACAGAAGGGGACTGATGTTCTCTTCACACTTGCACTTAGCGCACATTGGTGAATCCGCCATTCCAATACGATAGCTGTAGGAGTTGGTGAATGCTACTCCTACCCACAGCCGACACAGCAGTGTTGCGTCACGTCGTGGAAGGTTCGCTGGTAATGTAAGTTGCAGGGATGGGTCGAGGCTGCGTAAACGACACTTACAGTTCTGTGGTGTATGCCAGCAACCTAACGTGATTGTACGAGCGAGACTGCGAAGCTCTCTTGCAGCGTCGACTCTGGATAAAGGTATAAGGAGTGTCGGTGAGCCAGCCTGGGCACGTCGGGCAGCGTCATCGGCGAGGTGATTACCAACGATGCCACAATGTCCCGGCAGCCACTGAAATATGATATCATGTCCTCTTTCAGATGCACAATGGCAGGTTTCGTTGATTTGTGACACCAGCTGTTCATAATTGCCCCGTCGTAAACTTCGCAAGCTCTGGAGGGCTGCTTTCGAGTCACAAAATATTGCCCATTTGTTGGGCGGTTCTTTTTCAGTGTATTCGACAGCAGCGCGAAGAGCGGCCAGTTCAGAACCTGTAGATGTCGCTACATGTGAAGTCTTAAACTTGATGACGACCGATTGAGATGGTAGAACAACGGCGCCTGTAGAATTTTCTGAGACGGAACCATCCGTGTAAACATGAATTCGGTTGCGTATCTGTGTACCCAAAGCACCATACACCCATTGCGAAAGCGCTCTCCAATCTTCCCCGCCCCCCAACAAAATAAGAAGACGAGTGTAAGATAGTTGTGAAATTCAATCGCGACACTGCTATGAGCATAAAAACACAAAGAGCCAAAAGCTTCGAGATCGGAAGACAGAAGCAAACTCTGAATCAGGCCCCTACCGTCAGCGCTGTTAACATCGAAAAACGCTTTGTCGAAGTATCATATTTCAGTGGTGTGAAGGTTAAGCCTTCACGCCACTGAAACGCGTGGAACTGTTTTTCTGAATGTGAAAAGCCTCTGCAAGCTGCCTAGTTGTCCTGTCTCGGTGCTGAAAGAGGACAGTTGTCCTATTTCGGGCAATTATATCGGACAAAATAATTTTGGACGTGGGTTAACTTGAAATCTGGGGGTGGGTCAATTTAAATTTGGTGGTGGGACTACTTCAAATTCAGGGGTACACCAACTGAAATTTGGAGATGGGCCCACTTGAAGTATGGAAATGGGTCAGCTTGATATTTGGGGGTGGGCCAGCCTAAATTTGGGGGTGGGCAAACTTGAAATTTGGAAGCACCCCAAATAAAATTTCGGGGTGGGCGAACTTGAAATTCAGGAATCGCACCACCTCAAATTTTGGGGCGTGCTTACGCGTACTTAGACAACACCAGTGGAGTTTCTGCATCTTTCTGGTGCTTCTATATTCTTTTTTGGAGCGTTTCCTCAAGTCAAGTCTCGCGAACCACTCCTCTTGCGCACTGTAAAGCACGTCGAAACCGAAAACACGGCTTATACACGGGCCTCCTAGAACGAGGCAGAATTATTATTGGAGGAAAAAAGACGAAGTAGCATTCTGGTTTCTGTTGCGGCTTCTTTCAGGATCGTTAATTCCTTCGGGATAACAACACGACCCAATAATACACCAAGAGGTACACAGGAAAGATCACGTATAGAGGCTGTTTACGAAGCACGTATTGGAAGCGTAGACGTATTTCTTTTTGTTCTTTCGAGATATATACAAGCGGCATAAAAGGCGGAAATATGAATTCGTAAAAGATTATTTCTGTTTCGTGCGCCATTTTTCTTATTTGCCGTGGTGTGCTAACAGTGTAAGTGCTTCTGAATTTCAGGCTGTTCGAATAGTAAGCAGCTATATTTTACAGAGTGAGCGGAATTTTTTAGAATGTGGCGCACTTCCTAGTAATTGCCTATTTTCTGACGCCATTTTCTGGTTGTACGCAAACATATATAAAATTCTCTGACACACAAAGCATCTTTCATCCGAACGTGCACATCATATAGGATTATCGTTACACAAAATACAAGGCAAAGCGAAGGCTGTTTCTTCTCTAGAACGCGGGGACCTAAAGCCAGCCTAAAGCCAAGCTTCAGAACGGGGTCATTGAGTGCGCTGTCTCATTACGCTGATTTCACAGCCTTGCGAAACGGGACCAGTCTGAGAAAAACAAGAAACTTTAGGCAAGTAACCTGGCATGCTATCGAGGTAATCTGCCATTTATGTCTTGGGCGCAATTTTATTGTTGGCAGTGGTGCAGTTATTGGTTGCAGTGCGCTAACAGTGTAAGTGCTTCTGAATTCCAGGCTCCTCGCATTGTAAGCGACTATATTTTACAGAGTGAGTGGCGTTCTTGAGAATCATGTTCAGGTAATTCGCAATATTATGACGCCACTTTCTGTTGCATCCAAACATATATAAAATCCTCGGCACACAAAGCATCCTTCATGCGAACCTGCATATCAGATAGGATTATGTCTACACAAAACAACGCAAAGCGATGGCTTCTTTTTCTGTAGGACGCGCTTATCTAAAGCCGGCCTAAAACAAATCTTCAGAATGGTGTCATTGAGTTGACTGTCTCGTTACGCTGATTTCACAGCCTTAAAATTAGAATATGGGGTTTTACGTGCCAAAACCACTTTCTGATTATGAGGCACGCCGTAGTGGAGGACTCCGGAAAGTTCGACCACCTGGGGTTCTTTAACGTGCACCTAAATATAAATACACGTGTGTTTTCGCATTTCACCACCATCGAAATGCGGTCGCCGTGGCCGGGATTTGATCCTGCGACGTCCTGCACAGCAACCTAACACCATAGCCACTGAGCATCCACAGCGGCTGATTTCACAGCCTCGCGAAAACGGAACCAGTCTGATAAAACAAGGAACTTAAGGCAAGTAACCTGGCATGCTATCGAGATCATTTGCCACTTAGCGATTGGCAAATAAAGGATGTGAAATGAATACTGACTCAAACGGCGGCAGTGTGCATGGCATTACTCATACACTAGCAATAGGTTCCGGAATTCAGGACATTGTTTTCCCTCGTCGTCGGAACAAACTTCACATTATCCCCGATAACGTCGTCCGTTATCGGGAAATAGATAGGAACGCGCTGAGGCAACGTTGGTTTCTATGTTGGAGCTACGTCGACTCTGATTAGCAAAATGGTTCGAGTTCCTCGTATTGTCCAATAGTTATCGATTTCAAGTATGGCTCTAATCTCCAGACGCCTGAAGACTGCACGGCAGCCATTATCCGCCAAATTGGCTCTCTGATTGGCTGTCGAGAGCTCATGTGTCTTCAAATTTGTGCTGGAAAAACGAAGTTTTGCAAAAGGCAATTTTGCGTTTTCATCAAGATGACGAAACCTGACCTGGAGCGGCAAATTTTACCGATGAACACATTTTTCTGGTCCTTGGCACCCCTGTTTGCGACGTTACTGCTTCAAAACGAAAGTGAGCGACAACACGCAGAGTCCTGTGCAACGCATCTGTAATTTCCCGAATATGTGGTTGCGATCCAAGAGAGCCGCCATTTCTGCTTGCTGACTGGCTGAAGGAATATGCCGGGGGGAGCATCACAGGAAGGGTCATTTCGTAAACGTCAATTTGACGTTGCGTGACATTGCAGAAATATCATTGCATGAAAAATCATTGCATTGGGCACCATTGCAGAAATATCGGGCCATACTTTCTTGTGCGACGAGCTGCGCGAATTATGCTATGTGCAGCCATATGCAATGGCGTCCCGAGATGGATGCGTATCGCCACATTTTCCACGTCGTTTGGGGCGATAAATATATTTTGTTCATAATGCGTGCTCATAATATTTGCCTCACTCTCGGGTGGCGTTGGCATTTCTGTTCTGGGCCATCATTAAAAAAACACGTTTATTTGAAATAATATTGGCTGAACATTGCAAACTTTCTGTGACGTTTCCCGGTTTTCACTCGTGTGGTAGTATTGTCATCAAGATTACTGACATTTGGCATCATCAGATTTGTGACCACGGTGGCTTCTTAATTTATGAAATGAATTTTGCGCAAGGCGGTGCCTTGAAGTTTCCGCTTGCGGTGCGGGTAATGAATGAATGAATGTTTGGTTTTTATTGGCGCAAGGGCCAGGTACGGCCAAAGAGCGCCAAGCCAGTGTTGATGAATTCGCAATGTAGTTATGAGTTCAATGAGGTTGATGTGACGTGGCTGTAAAGGGGCCTTAAAAATAGTCGCTCTAGAGTGCGTAAAATCTATCTGTTATAAGATTATGTCGATGATACTGACATGTTCTATCAGCAATAAAATCCATCGTGAGAGAATGATGCATTATAAGATATATGTGAGATGGCAAAATTACCTGGAGCACTACTGCCTCGCCAGAGCCTTGAAATACAAGGGCCTGGAGGCATGTGCTATACAGTATGACTGTCACAGCGGCATCCTCTCAAGAGAGGAAGCGCTACGAATGTATGGGACTAATAACGTGTAGGACAACATCGCTGAGGAAACCTGGGACAGTCTTTGTGTTAAAAAGCGGTTCTGGACCGAGAAACATTACAGGATGAAGAGGAACGTGTTGACGGTATGCTAAGCAAAAATGTCTCCTTTCAGATTCGGCTTTCCGACACTCCAGGAGGACGTGGAGCATGGTCAGCCTTTCTCCGCATCTGCCTCAGGTTCAGGTTCATTTCGGGTGAGTAAAAAGTTATGGGTGCCAAACGTGTGTCCTATTCTAAGACGACAGAATAGGAGATCTGTCCGGCGTGATTTTATTGCAGAAGGCCAGAACCCTAATTGTGGCTTTATTACGTGCAGCTTACTATTTGTTTCCCTGTCCCACAAGCGTTGCCAGTAGTTTCGCAGTTTCCTGCGCAAGAAGGGCCTCAGATCTGTAACAGGGACTGCTGCGGTAGGATGAACAGAATACGATGCAATTGATGTGGCCATCTGGTCTGCCAGAACGTTACCTTCGATGCCCCTATAACCCGGCACCCAGCATATTGACACGTGTACTTATCTTTATCGGGCAACCACGTTTCGCCGCCTAACAAATGTAATCGCACAGCGTGGGACACGCCTGCATGTATCCGAAGTTTCTGGAAAGTCATCGATGCTTCTATCCGCTGTTTGTTGTCGCCGAACATTATGTTATCTGATTTCATCTCCTGACGCGAATGGTGTAGAACTTTGTTGAAGGCACGCGGGTCGGAATGATTAGTCTGGAACATTCGACGACTGCTCTATAAAAGCCGACGCGCTTGACCCGCTGATCAGATTTTCGACGATCGCCGATCGTGTTCGCCGCTATCGTTGTGCTATAATTGTAGCCTGCTTTTGTGGGCACAGGTTAGCCCAATAAACACTACTGCGTTTTGCTACTGTGTTCTTCAACGTCACCACTACGTGACAATATGATGACATGCTAGTTACATAAATACGCTTTACATAGGACGGAATATAGTTCATTGATTACTGGATTTTTGTGCTTACAAAATGACAAATGGCGTACTGACAAAGAATGTTTGTTTGTGTGCATTTAAGATGTGTCTCCTCAACACACAGCACCTTTGGGTTATGTTTGTGTTAGAGTTCTTTAATGTTATCGAGGTTGTGGATAAGACCTCTAACGTTCCAGTGTATTATTTGTGTAGCCATCTTGTTCGTGTTTTTATGCAGTGTGTCAAGAGGAGTCAAGTCAGAGGAATGACTTACGGAGCCTTTTCAGGCCCCGTGATTATGGTACGAGTTTTGCCTTTTTTGGAGCGGTCGCGAGACTCGCGCCGCTCTCGAGGCGCCAGGTGCGCCTTCTGGCTCGGGGTTGTGTCCATCGACTCTTGGGAGCCGCTGGACTTCCGCTCACACGAGCGGGGTGTTTTCACCTTAGGCCTTGCTTCGAAAAGCAGGGCCTTGGAGGCCACCAACCAAGAGGTCGATGGGCCCTCCTTCGGGGATGGCGCAGCAGCGCTGGCTGCTGACGCCAGGGGGGCTGGTGGCAAGGCCGCAACCACGCTCGTTGTGGGCTGGGCCGGAGCCGGAGTCTGCTGCGACGTCGCCCCCTTGCGCGCCGCACCAGCATACCCTGAGGTATGGCAAAAGGAAACACGTTTCCGCGCTTCTTGAAATGAGATGTTTTCTTTGATTTTCATTGTTATTATGACTTTTTCTTTTTTCCACGTGGGGCAGGTTCGATAGTATGCTGCGTGTCCACCGTCACAGTTGGGACAGTGGGGTGTGCCATTAGAGTTGTTGAATTCGTATTCGTGTTCGCCACACTTTGCACCGGTCAGTCGGCCACGACAGCTTTGCGAACCATGGCCATATCTCTGACACCTGAAGCATCTTCGGGGGTTTGGGATGTTAGGCCGGACTCAAAGTTTGGTATATCCTGTTTCTAAGGTTTCTGGTAGAACGCTGGATGCAAAGGTGAGGATGAGAGGTTTAGTTGGGATATCTTGGTTGTCTCGCTTGATCTTTATTCTTTGCACCTGAATCACATTGTGTTCTTTCCAGCCCTCCAGGAGCTCTTCCTCGCTTAAGCTCAGCAGATCTTCATTAGCGATGACTCCTTTAGACGTGTTCAGTGATCGGTGGGGGGTAAGAGTGATTTTCACATTACGGAACGCTAAGAGACTGGAGTGTTTGCCATGTTGTAGAGTGTCGCGGACCTCAAGAAGAAGGTCGCCACTGCTCAGTTTCGTCACTTTGTAGCCAGCACCTAGTGTTTCGGTAAGGCATTTAGCTACGATAAAAGGTGAGATAGTTCTGACTGTCTTTTCAGGATCTTGACTGTGTATAACATGGTAGCGGGGGAAAGTTTCTTTGCGCTGGATGAACAGTTGAAAAGTTTCTTCGGTGCGCCCTCGTATTGAAAGACGACGATCGGGAAGGGGGGAGATGACGCTTTAGCCATACACAATTCATTTATTTCAGTAGCTACGCCAGCCGCCCACTACCGAGAGCCCAACAAGGGGATGCCACGAGTCCGGAAGGAAACGCGGACGCCAGCTGTACGTAGCCACTACAACCTAATACAACATACCCAAGGTTGGATACATACACCAGGTTAACCCTTGCCGCCTCGAAATTCGGAAGTGCGAAGAAGTGATAAGAAGACAGGTAAGAAGAGATAGCGAGAGGGAAAGCAAAAGATTGAATAGAGGGACAGGAAAAGGCGACTGCCGATTTCCTCCAGGTGGGTCAGTCTGGAGGTGCCGTCCATGTGAAGCAGAGGACAAAGAGGTGCTTTGCCTCCGCCGGGGGGCCTTAAAGGTCCAGACACCCAGCATCGGCTCAACCTTCAGGATCCCCCTTTCCCCAGACACGGCTAAGCCGCGCACGGCTACACGCGGGAGGGTCCAACCCTCGTGTGTACGGGTACGTGGTGTCGCAACACACCAAACGCCTGCTTACGCAGACGCCCCGGCGGGGGCGGTGCGGGTAAGCAGCGAAGTGAACAACAGGTGGCAGCGCAGGCGCTTGCGTCACGCAAGCGGATACCTATGGCTGATGCCACGCTATCGATCATATTCCGCCCTTTGTAATCCAGCCGAGTCATAGAGTAACATAGTAAACGACAAGAGTAGGCACTCGAGCCGTTTCGCCGCCGAGATATGGAGCTTCGCCGATTCCTTCGGTGGCAGGACACATCAAGAAAAATTGTGGCTGTGGCTGTGGCGGTGGCTAGCAGCTCGACTGGCGGTACGACTCCACAAGCGCGAAGTCTTGCCAGGCCCCGTCGCCGGGCTCTTTCTGTGAAATCCGTTGGAGGATCGTTGTTGGGCTCTTCTGTCAGCGTCTGGCATTACTGTTTCGTCGCCGTTTCGTGGTGAGGCCACGGGAAGTTCTTTTGCCCGTTGTGAAAGACGTATTCTCTTCGTATTTCGTTATGTCGCTGTTTGCCGCATGAACGAGCGACGGCGGCCTTGAAGCAATGAACAGCTGCTGCCCATTTGCTACGCCGGCTTTCATTTCGCATTCTTTCTTTTTTTATGCGCAGTCGTGAGCGGTGACGCTGGCGACGACAGCGACGCGGCAGCGTCCGGACTGCGAGGCCTGTTCGATACAATGACGAAGTTCGAAAATAAGATAATGTGGTCCCACCCACCAACCCACCCACCCACCAAACAAACCAAACCAAACCAAACCAAACCAAACCAAACCAACTCAACCAAACCAAACCAACTCAACCAAACCAAACCAAACAAACCAAACCAACCAAACCAAACCAAACAAACCAAACCAACCAAACCAAACCAAACAAACCAAACCAAACCAACTCAACCAAACCAAACCAAACAAACCAAACCAAACCAACTCAACCAAACCAAACCAACTCAACCAAACCAAACCAACTCAACCAAACCAAACCAAACAAACCAAACAAACCAAACCAAACCAAACAAACCAAACCAAACCAACTCAACCAAACCAAACCAACTCAACCAAACAAACCAACTCAAGCAAACCAACCAACTCAACCAAACAAACCAACTCAAGCAAACCAACCAACTCAACCAAACCAACCAACTCAACCAAACCAACCAACTCAAGCAAACCAACCAACTCAACCAAACCAACCAACTCAACCAAACCAACCAACTCAACCAAACCAACCAACTCAACCAAACCAACCAACTCAACCAAACCAACCAACTCAACCAAACCAACCAACTCAACCAACCCACCCACCCACCCAGTTACCAACAAACCCACCCACCCATCCATCCATCCATCCATCCATCCATCCATCCATCCATCCATCCATCCATCCATCCATCCATCCATCCATCCATCCATCCATCCATCCATCCATCCATCCATCCATCCATCCATCCATCCATCCATCCATCCATCCATCCATCCATCCATCCATCCATCCATCCATCCATCCATCCATCCATCCATCCATCCATCCATCCATCCATCCATCCATCCATCCATCCATCCATCCATCCATCCATCCATCCATCCATCCATCCATCCATCCATCCATTCCATCCATTCCATCCATTCCATCCATTCCATCCATTCCATCCATTCCATCCATTCCATCCATTCCATCCATTCCATCCATTCCATCCATTCCATCCATTCCATCCATTCCATCCATTCCATCCATCCATCCATCCATCCATCCATCCATCCATCCATCCATCCATCCATCCATCCATCCATCCATCCATCCATCCATCCAT
The DNA here is from genome assembly GCF_050947875.1 of Dermacentor variabilis. NCBI lineage: Eukaryota > Metazoa > Arthropoda > Arachnida > Ixodida > Ixodidae > Dermacentor > Dermacentor variabilis. The sequence continues at coordinate 107,884,015 of NC_134576.1, forward strand.
CCATCCATCCATCCATCCATCCATCCATCCATCCATCCATCCATCCATCCATCCATCCATCCATCCATCCATCCATCCATCCATCCATCCATCCATCCATCCATCCATCCATCCATCCATCCATCCATCCATCCATCCATCCATCGCTGGTTTTTTCTTTGCTGTTTCATTGTGTTTAGTGTTCCGTATGAGTTTCCTTTGTAGCAACAGCTACGAATGGGTGGATGTCTCATTTTCCCTCAATTCATTACTTCTCTCGCTCGCGGCTTTCCGCAGAACTATTATGCAAAGCTCATTGATTAATACGTTATAATCTCTTCAGAATCGTACAGCTCCTTTTATTGTATCTACACTCGTGCATCTAGCGCCACACTTATTGAAAGAACCCCAGGCCTTCCACATCTTTCCATGAGGCGTCATCTTCGTCGGCTCTCCCCTTTTAACAAAATATATGACGCAATCGAATCACTAAAACCAAGTCTGTCCACTGCTCCAAATTACGTATTATGCCGTATTGATCATCGATTCAAAGTAGGCATTCCAAGTCACAGAACAAACCGGTATTTTTATTATCTTCTCCCCAAGACCAGCTCAGACAGGAACCACCTACTCCCCCCACCAGCATCATCTCTATTCCTGAACCTGAAGCCTTCAAATCTGCGCTTCTTCATCTCCTATGTTAAAACTCTCCTTTTTTTATTGATCTTTATAAATATTTGCCTCTCCTATCTGTAATGCCTCAATGTCCCTGATAGTAACCAAATAAATAAGTTATTGCCTTTTTATTAGTCATCAAGTGTTATGTTCCAGCTGCAGAACGGAAGTCAACCCAGTGTTGGTAGCGTTCTATTTCGCTATAAGTTAGGCTTAGAGCTAATTTAGAGAAATACGCTCTGAACACGTGTCAGGAAATGCATTGGTGTTGCACCTGACAATCTAGGTTACTACATTTTGTTCAATGCACAATGATTAAATTTGAACAGCAATGCACTGAACATTTTAACTACTTTCACGGCATTTTACTTGCGCTGATTCAGTCCAACACAATGCCGCACAGACACTCCTGAAAGCCGAAAAAGCAGGCGTTGAACACGATTAAACACTGTTAGGCAGTGGCACGAAGCATCCAATTTTCTCAATTAGTTGATTGAGAATAATGATGATGGTGATAACTGGCATCCACGTTGAAACGGCACGGCCATAAACAGTCATCAAAGCTGCTTGGTTTATTCAGGTTTTACTATATTCAGTGCGAACCAGTCTTTTGCCTGTGTGATCTGCGTCTATATTTGCGTATTTCGAACCTCTCACGCTACACTGTACCATTACGCACGCTAGGAATGAGTGCGTTTCTATAAATCTCTTCCTCCTTCTGAGTAACGAATGCTAAAAGTTTCTTATATCGACTACTATAACCAGTTCATTCTTCCATTTTCATTGAAGTTCAACGCTTTTGGAAGGTGACATTCCCTAGGGATACTTTTGGTGAATATATTAGCATGCCATTGAAATGTGTCTAATAAATTTTTTTCACAGCCCGAGAGCTAACTTCAAACTAAAGTTAAGCCTCAGAAAACCACGAATTTTTCTCTGAATACCCAAAGCACAATACATCATTGAGAAAGCACACACCAATCTAACCCCCCCCCCCAAAAAAAAAAGAGAAAACGAGATTAAGATAGTTGTGAAGTTAAATTGCGACACTGCTGTGAGCATAAAAACACAAAGAGCCAAAAGCTTCGAGATCGTAAGACATAGAAGCAAGCTCTGAATCAGGCCCCCACCGATAGCGCTGTTAACATCGAAAAACGCTTTGTCGAGATACGATATTTCAGTTGTGTGAAGGTTAATCAAGGGCTGGCTGATACGTGTGGAACTGTTTTTGTGAATGTGGAAAACCTCTACAACCTGCCTAGTTGTCCGGTCTCGCTGCTGAAAGGGGATAAGTGTCCTCTTTCGGACAATTATATAGGCCAACATAATTTTAGGGGTGTGTTAACTTGGAATCTAGGGGTGGGTCACTTTAAATTTGGTGGTGGGGCTATATCGAATTCTGGGGTAAGCCGACTGAAATTTGGAGATGAGCCAACTTTAAATTGGCAAATGGGTCAACTTGAAATTTGCGGGTGGGCCAGCCTAAATTTGGTGATGGGCAAATTTGAAATTCTGGAATCGCACAACCTCAAAGTTTGGGGCATGCTTACGCGTACTTAGACAACTCTAGTGGAATTTCTGCATTTTTCTGCAGTTTCTGTATTTTTTAGAGCGTTTCTAAAAGTCAAGTCTCGCGAACCACACCTGTTGCGCACTGTAAAGTGCGTTGAAACCGAAAACACGGCTTAAACACCGGCCTTCTAGAATGAGGCAGAACTGTCACTGGAGAAAAAAAAGAAAAGTAACATTGCGGTTTCTGTTGCGTATTTTTTCAGGATCGTTAATTCCTTTGGACTAACAATACGACACAATAATACACGAAGAGGTACACAGGAAAGATCACATAAAGAGGATGTTTACAAAGTACGTATTGGAGGCGTAGACGTATTTTTGTGTTCTTTCGAGATATATACAAGCGGCCTGAAAGGCGCAAAAATGAATTCGTGAAAGTTTATTTATGTTTTGTGCGCCATTTTCTTGTTCGCAGAGGTGTGCTAACAGTCTAAGTGCTTCTGAATTTCAAGCAGTTCGCACAGTAAGCGACAATATTTTACAGAGCGAGCAGAATTTTTTAGAATGGTGCCCATTTCCCGGTAATTGCCTATTTTCTGACGCCATATTCTGTTGTACGTATCTAAAATTCTCTGACACATCAAGCATTTTTCATCCGAACGTGCGCATCATATAGGATTATCTTTACACAAAAAAGAAAGCAAAGTGAAGGCTGTTCCTTCTCGAACGCGGTGACTTAAAGCCAGCCTAAGGCAACCTTCCAAATGGAGTCATTCAGTTGAGTCTCTCATTACGCTGATTTCACAGCCTTGCGAAAACGGAACCAGTCTGATAAAAACAGGGAACTTGAGGCAAGTAACCTTGCATGCTATCGAGGTGATTTGCCACTCAGAGGTTGTCAAATAAAAACGATGTGAAAAGAATATCGAACCAAACGGCGCAAGTTACGTGGCATTACTCATACACTAGCAATAGGCTACTGAATTCAAGCCATTGTTTTCCTCTCGTCCTAGGAAGAAATATCACATTATCCCCGATCGCGTCATCCCTTATCGGGAAATTGATGGGAAAGCACCGAGGCAACGTGGGTTTCTATGTTTGAGCTACGTCGACTGATTACCTACATCGTTCGAGTTCCGCAGTACCATTGGCTCTATTCTCGACAGGCCTGGGAATTGTACGGCCGCAGTTATCAGCCGTGTTGACTTTCTGATTGGTTGTCGAGAGCTCACGTGTCTGGAAATTTGTAACCGCAAATGGAAGTTTTGCAAAATGCAATCTTGCGTTTTCTTCAAGTAGACGAAGCCTGACGTGCAGCTGCAAAATTTATCGATTAGCACATTTTTCTGGTCCTTGGCACCTCTGTTTGCGACATTACTGCTTCCAAATGAAAGTGATTGACCACATGTGGAAACCTGTGCAATGCATCTGTAATTTCCCGCTATATATGATGGTGATCGCAGACAGCCGCCATCCCTAATTGCTGATTGGCTGAAGGTATATAGCGGGGGGAACGTCACATGAAGGCCAATTTCGTCGACGACAATTTGACGTTGCGTTGGGCCACCACTGGCAAAATATTCCGCCACAATTTCTTCTGCGATGAGTCGCGCGAGTTATGCTAATGAGCAACCATATGCAATGGCGTCCGAGAGGAATCCGTATCGGCACATTTTCCCCCTTGTTTGGGGTAATAAAAATATCTTGTTCATAATGCGCGCTCGTAAGATTAGCATCGCTCTCAGGTGGTGTAGTCATGTGCGTTTCGGGCCATAATTTGAAACAAAAGCTTTTCTTGAAATAATATTGGCTGAACATTGGAAACCCTCTGCGAAATTTTCCATTTTTCACTGCACCGCTTGTATTGTAATCTAGATTACTGACGTTTCTCTTAATCGGAATTCATTACAACGGCGGCTTTTCAGTTCGTAAGAATAATTGCGCGCAAGACAGCGCCTTCAAATTTCCTTACCCGGTGGGGGTTAGCAGCGAAATGAACAGATGGTAGCGCCAGCGCTTGCGTCGGGCAAGTGGATACCCCTGGCGCATGCAACGGTATCGTTGATATTCGGCCGTTTCTCAGCAAGCCGAGTCTGGCTGGGTGACTTCAGCTTCAAGAGTGGCAATAACGCGGCCTCGAACATGCGGTCATCACCAATGGTAGGTCGCGTACATTGTCTCAAGGTAGAAAAGGAGCGCGTTTTCGCCAGCATTTTTTGTTAATTATCGGGTTTTACGTGCCAAAACCACTTTCTGATTATGAGGCACGCCGTAATGGAGGACTCCGGAAATTTTGACCACCTGTGGTTCTTTAGCGTGCACCTAAATCTAAGTACACGGGAGTGTTCGCGTTTCGCCCCCATAGAAATGCGGCCCCCGTGGCCGGGATTCCACACCGCGACCTCGTGCTCAGCAGCCCAACACCATAGCCACTGAGCAGCCACGGCGGGTATTCGCCAAGATACGATGCGCCATTCAGTTTCCCAGAGACACGCATCCTAGCTAATGAAGCAGACGACGACTTGTATGCAGAAGACGAGGAAATCGAGAAGCGTTTTCGAGGGACTTATAGTGCGCTTTGAGCTTGCTCCTTTATTTTTATTGAAGGGGGAACTGTTCCGCTTTGTCAGGAACGGTAGATTTAGTGCCTTCAGTTAAGTTTCATAGGAAAAAAAAATGGCCAGGCTTAGCTTGGTTAAGCCAAGAATGCGTTGCATATTGCGCGGTCAGGTGGTGGCTGCGGCCGCGCGCGACCGCGCGAGTTGGGGCCCAGCTTTTCCTCCGGCTGTTGTGACGTCACGTAACGTGGTTGCGCTAAAGGTCAATGGTGGCTGCCCGGCCGCGCCCAAGGGCTGAACTGAGTGATTGCAATATGCAACGCATAAAAGTCAAGTTCGCGTCATGTTACGACAGCCAAACAAGGCCATCAACATTTTGCACGCATCATGCCTACGTCACGCCTCGGAGAAAATGATGGAATGTGTCGAATTGAGACCCAGCAGAGGCTGAATACAGGAAACCTTTGGAAGCGGAGTGAGTCAGGCCTTTCTGTGCTGTGCAGGTCCGAGTGAACTGCCATTTAATCTTAACCTCTCTGTCTCTCAATTTATCTCTCTTCATCAAATGTTACACGGCCTGAAGATGTCGCGAAACACATGATCTCAAGCGATTCATGATACGGCAACGACGACATGTCTCTGTCTGCTCTGGCTGAGAAGAAAGCGCCCGTCACTCCCGGACCATACCGCTGGGGTTCCAAGCCTGGAACATTCTTAACCATGTTCGCCCTAGTCCATGTCCCTACAAGATATGACTCGGTCATTGTTTGAAGTGCTCAGATTAGGCGATAGAGAGTGAAGTGGACGCAATTGGGGGTTGCACATTCAGGGTTCAATGCAAGCGCGAGAAAGACGGCGCGGGGGAATTGAGCGCGTCTTTTAAGCGCTTTCTGTTCGATGGGGAGTGGGATGATTACGTGGACTGGCTTTCCGCGAAGACGCCGATGGTGATTTGGTCGCACACCGAGCGCCTAGACAAGGACGTTAAGCTGGCCGTATGCACGGACGCTTTTTGAGAGCTGGTGAAGAAACCATAACGAGGCTGTTGCAAAAAAGGGGCATTGGACAATGCCGGTGAACTGGACGGAGAAGGAGAAAGCCGGTTTTCTGTTCAAGGGCGCCTTGTGTTTTCTCGTTGAACTCGAAGAATTCCCGTAGCACTGCCTGCTTGGCTCGTTCGTGTGCCGAATTCTACGTTTAATAATGAGCGGCATGGGCGATCGGAAGGACTAACTGTTGTGGCGCTATGTAAGAGCTATGTAAAAGTGCATTGTTGGTCGATAAGCATATGCTTGCCTACAAGGAGGGCCCACTGGGCATACGTGGTGCGTCCAATTGTGGCTGAAAATAAAGCGTGTGGAAGAGTACAAAGAAATAAGAAGTTAAGAAAATCACATTTTTCTGGCTTTGTGCATTCGTGAAGCTGCCCGTCTGCTAGCCAACTGGATCGATCGTGGGCTCGTTTCTCATGTTGCGAATTCGTCAAGCATAAAGAGTCGCTCACTTGAACCCATTTCCGCGGGCATCTGCTACGTAGTTCAAACCTAAGCTAGCCGGTGCAAGCGTTTTTCGCAGTTACCGAGGGATATAGCGCGCGAAAATATATTGTGCAGCAAAACTCCGGTGTTTGTAGTCAAGCGTCGGGAAAATGACCTTACGCTGGAGAACGAGTGCTCTGAAACGTTCGCATGGTTGAGTTACGAGCACTAACACAATTATGTTTCGAATAAAGCAGTCCGATCCCGTTAAAAGGCAGATCCGATTTTGCAGTGTTGGAACCTTTAGGAAGTGTACTGAAGACTTCCTGAAAAGGTGTTAAAGATTTGCAATGTACTATCTCAATCATAAAAAGAATTCTTGGGTTTTACATGCCAAAACCACGACCACACCGTACTGGGGGACACCCGATAAGCTTTAATCACATGGGTTTCATGATAAATAAGCAACAGCGCACTGAAAACGAAGATGAAGGAAAACGTAGACACAACGCAAGCGTTGAATTTCAAATAGAAAAATTATTAAATGAACGAGTTAATATACGCGTCAACTTCGCATGCGCCTTTAGAGGAGAGAGAGAAAAAACTTTATTGTGAGACCAGGCATGGCCTCCTCGGTACAGGTAGCCACGGCTCGCTGCCGCCTCCCGAGCCCTGTTCACCAACCGCAGCTGGCTGTCAGAGTCTTGCGCCACCAGCAGAGCCTCCCACTGGTCTTCCAATTCTTCCTCTGAATCCGCTTCTTTCTGCATGTTATCGCCTGGTGGTGATGATGACGGAGGTGGTTCTCGATTATTCCTGCACCCCCGCACCATATGGCGCAAGGTATGGGGCGTGTCCACCGGGCAGAACTTGCAGTCTCACCCGTAGGTGCCCGGATACATGGCGTGCAGCAGTGTTCCATGTGGGTAGGTTCCAGCCTGGAGTCTTCTCCTGGTTACCACTTGTTCCCTATTCATCGTCTTATGCGCGGGCGGATAGCGACACCTCTGCTTCCTGTAGCGCGCCAAGATATCCGAGTACTTCTTGGATATCCGTTCATCATCCTCGTCACAGGCGTTGGTCCGTGTTCTCTGCGTGTCGGAGATGGCTCGGCGCGCACGACCTCGAGCTGCAGCGTGCGCCGTCTGGTTCCCCGCGAAAGACTCGTGTCCCGGCGTCCAGAGGATTTGTGCTGCTTCTATCTCGGCGTTGTTCAAGACCTGAAGTGCTGCATTTCCGATCATTCCGTTCATATGCCTTCTGCATGCTTCTTGCGAGTTCGTCACCACGGTAACCAGGGTCTTCTTGCACGTTGCGATGGCCAGGCCTATGCCCAGCTCTTCCGCTGTGCTTGCGTCCTTGGCGCGTATGAATCTGGCTGTAAGTTGTTCGCCCGTCTCGTCGACCACGCTGATTGCAAATCGGTCGTTTGTTCTGTACGTAGCGGCATCCGTATACCTCGTTTTCTTTCTCTAGGTGCTTTCGAGTATGCGCTTGAGCGCCTGTATTCTCGCCTGTCTCTTTTCCTTGTCGTATTCGGGATGCATGTTTCTGGGAATGGTACTTATGTGTAGCTCGTCTCTGATCTCGTGTGGGATAAGCTGAGGCAGGTGCCTTCCATCCTCGATTTGGTAGCCCAGATCTTGGAGCACGGCTCTTCCCGTCTTTCTCAGCTTTAGTCTCTCTAGTTGGTTGACATTGTGCGCTTCCACGAGCTCTTCCCACTTGTTGCGGACACCCATTTTGAGTATTTTCGCTGTGGACGTGGAGGGGGATAGGCCCAAGGCAATTTTGTAGGATTCTCTGGTGAGGGCGTTTATTTTGTCTCGTTGACTGTTCATGTCAACGTATGGGGTCCCGTACGTGACGATGCTCGTGAGCAGCGCTTGTATCGTTTTCGTGGAGTCTTCTTCCTTCAGTCCGTCACTTTTGCTCGTTACTCTTTCGATAAGGGGGGGAATTTGTTGCACTGTTCTCTGAATTTTTTTCCAACTCGGCTCCACAGGCTGCGTCCTTTTGAATCAGGAGCCCGAAGATGCGGAACGTCATAACCTGCGGAATCATGATGCCTCCCACCTTTACTTCCGGGTCTGGTATTTGCGGCGGTTGTCGGCCTCTTGTGCTCTTTCTTACCACCAAGAGCTCCGACTTTTCGGGTGCACACGTCCGTCCACATGGTTTCATGTATTTTTCCGTAGTGTCAACCGCTTCTTGCAGAACGTCTTGTTGTTTACTTGTCGACCCTCCCGTAGTCCAGATGGTGAGGTTGTCAGCACATATTGCGTGACCAATACCTTCTATTTACTTCAGTTGCTTGGGTAGCGAGCTCATCGCCAGATAGAATCGTATCGGCGAAATGACGGATCCTTGTGGCATTCCCTTTCGCGGTCTGTCAAATTTCTCAGAACGTAAGTTGCCTATTCCCACTGTGGCTGTCCGTTCTTTCAGAAAATCTTTGATGTAATTGTGTAATTTTTCGTCGCAGTTATATACGTTGAGGTGCTGCAGTATGGCTTCGTGTGACACGTTGTCGAAAGCCCCTTTCACGTCAAGTGCGAGGATGGCTTTCTTGCTGTGCGTGTCCAGTTTGTCGATGACTTTTTCCTTGATCTGCAGCGACACGTCTTGCGTGGACAGGTGAGCTCTAAATCCGAACATAGTGTTTGGGACGTGTCCGTTGGCTTCGAGATATTCTATCATGCGGTTCTGCACCATGTGCTCGTAGAGTTTTCCAGCACAGGACGTGAGGGATATAGGTCGAAGGTTCTGCACGCTGATGGGCTTGTTGGGTTTAGGTATCATGGTTACCACGGCATGTTTCCATTCAGGTGGTACTTTAGCGTGTTCCCAGCACTCGTTGATATATTTTAAGAGCGCGTCTACAGAGGGTCCGTCAAGGTTCCGGAGTGTTTTGTTGTTTATTCTGTCGTACTCCTGCGCCGTGTTGCGGGTGAGCTTGCTCAAGGTCCTCACGATCTCTGCTTCTGTGAAGGGCCGATCCAGTTCAATATTTGGGTTGCCTCGATACTCGTCGAAGTGCGAATCTACTGTTATGTTCAGCTCCGTACCGAGGAACTTCTCCTTCACTTCTTTGATAATGTCTTCCTCTTTCCCCGGGTGGTTGTGTATGAGTCTCTGCACTTCCTGTTTTGCGGCGTTCTTGTTCTCCTTCTTTGATAGGAGAGTCTTGAGTACCGCCCAAGTGCGCTTGCTGCTTAAGGTCCCTTGATGCTTGTTACATGTTTCGCGCCAGTTCTTTCTTTCAAGTTGTTCAGAGTACTCTTGCGTTTCCTTGATCAGCTTAGAGACTCGAATTTTGAGTTTCCGGTTGCACTTGTTACGCTGCCAGCGTTTCGCGAGACCCCTCCGCGCTTCCCACTGGTGGAGTAAGTCGATGTCGACCATGGGCGTGACTTGCGAAAGCTTGATTGTCCTCGTATGCTTCTCGGCTCTTTCCACGACTCCTCTGATCCATACTTCTTTGTCGTCTATCGTCGCATTAATGGCGTTCTCGTCTTTACGAAAGGCCTGCCAGTCCCTGATCTTGGCTTTTCCGATCTTCATCGTTGCTTTGTGGTGCGGAATGATCGTCTGCACTATGTAATGGTCGCTACCCAGATTCCCGTCCACGCAGTTCCACTCACACTGTTTGAATCCGTGTACGAATGTAAGGTCGGGGCGCGTTACACTTGCTCAGCTTCTTCACCTCTCTGATTAGCTTGTCTAGATCCTTTAGGTGGTCCTTTGGTGGGCTGTACACGTTTAACACAAAGATGCTGTGTTGCTGTTTTTTCTCGGGTATGATTTCGACGAGGATGTGTTCGTTGCGGTGTTGGATGTCGTGTCGTTGAGCGTTAATGACCTTCTTGGTGAGGATTGCTGTCCTCGTTTTACCGTGGGTGACGTGAGTGAGGTAACCACTGACCTTGAAGTCTTGAGCTTCGGTTTCTTGTAAGGCTATATTACCTGGGTCAAACTGCGTGCAGAATTGTACAAGGTTGCTTCTCTTACTTCGGAAAGAATGACAGCTCCATTGCCAAATTTTGAGCCGTGGGTGTTGCTTGTAGTCATCTTTCTCTTTAGTTAGCCTCGCCATCTTGTTCGCTTAGGGTCTGCATTATCTTGGCTTCTCTCGCAGGGAACTTAGGTTTCTTGCGAGCATTATCTTTCTTCTAGCATGTGGATGCGTTGACTGAAACTTTCTCCGGATTGTATCATTTTGGTCTGTAGAGCCTGAATGTGGTTCTCTATTTCGCTCTTGAGAGATTGGAACCCAGTCTGTGTCATCTGTGTTACCATGGTTTGCATAACCTGCGTTACTGTGGACAGTGTGGTTTCCATCATCACGGTCACGTTGGCGTTGATGCAGTCTTCAAGTGTGTTGAGGTCGTTCTGGGTTATCACCGCTTGGTTCGACAGTGTTGATGGCTCTGGTCGTGTTGGTGATGAAGGCGGTGGTGGGGATGAAGGCCGCGGTAGTGGTGTCTGCGATTGCTGGGTCCGTTCTCTCCGTAGTTGTTCTATTTCTCGCATAATGTATTCCAGCTGTTTTTCTGTGTTGACTTCCTCCTTTCGTGTCTTCTTTTGCTGTTCTAGCTGTCGATTCAATTCACCGTTCTGTCTTCGGAGAACCACTATCGTCTCTTCGTACCTCGAGTGTCTTGTGGTTTGAACGCCATTATATTCCCTCGACGTATGATTGTGCCGTGTGACGACGTTGGCCCAGCTTACCTTGCGCTGGGTGTTGTCGTGTTCCACGCCCGTTGCCGTTGTCCGGTGGATGCTCTGTTTTCTTTCCCTCGATCTTGATCCTGACTTGGATCTGAATCTTTTTGTCTCCCCGGTCTCATTCGGTGACTGTGGCGATGGTGACATAGTCATCATGTGTTCGTTGTCGTTGGTAGTTACTAAGCTGGTCTGGTACCAGAAGCTTCTCTGTCTCGGTCTTTACCGCTCCCTGACTCTCAACATTGGCGGGGTCGGTTTCAGCTGCCTTCGACAGTCTCTACTCGCCGTTTCATGGGGCATTCCGCAGAGCTTACACTTCGGTTCGCATTGGTGGTTATTTGGATGAGCGTTGTGTTCTCCGCAGTTTCCACATAGTTCATCGTTTGGATTAGAGCAGACGTCTTGTCTGTGCCCTATCTCCCCGCAAGATCTGCAGTAGTGGCCTGACATTCTGTAGGGTCTGCAGCCGGTGAGCGTACATCCCACTTCAACGTAGAATCGCACGTGCGGGCCCTCGAAGGAGATCACTGCCGACGTCGATTTTCCCAGCATTCTTGCGTCAGAATTTTGCACTTGTTGGTCGTAGCTAGTAGATCTACTAGCTGCTCGTCGGTCGTGCCTTCCTCTATTCCGTGAACAACGCCACCTACAGCGCCCGCAATTGGCTTGAGGTACGGTGTGACTTCGTATGTTGCGTGTCCTGTTTCGATGCTTGTTATTGCTGCTAGTTTAAGTGCGCAATACTCTTCTTCGGTACTTGGCAGAATTAAGTTTCGTTGCCACTGTGTCTGTATGATCACCTTGGCGTAGAGCTCCTGGGGTGACTCCGCATGCTTGGGCTAATCCTCTTGCTATCACTCCGTCTTTACAGATGCTTTCACACCGGCTTTAGCTCTGTAAACAATCTTGTAATGCTTTTCTGGTAGCGGTGTGTTCGTTGGCCAGCGAAGCCATGGCTTGCTTGCGTTGTTGTGGCCCCACGGCTTTTGAGGGGCTTGTTGCCGTTTTCCATCATTCGTGGTCTGCCCCGTGCTGTGTTCGTACGAGAACTCCTTCTGCGCCTTCGAAGTTGCGATGGATTCTTTTTTGTTCTGATGTCGCGCTAGTATCGTCACCCAAGGTCCGGTCTCGCATAGTGTTTTTCCGCTGTTGCTGTCGAACGTCGGCTCCGTGTCGTTCATCTCTGCTTCATTATTTGTTATTCCTGTTATGGAGTTCCTTCGGTCAACTTCCATAACGCTAGGTTGCGGCTACGTTTGAAGAGAGGAAAACATTAAAGAAAGCCGTTGTCTGGCGGCCCGGCGTGCACGTGGATCTCGAGGCACGTGGCGCGAGGCCTCATGAAGCAGGGCTCGGTGATCGTGAGTAGGCTTAGCTGGGCGCGGCCGTCACCTTGCAAGTTTCAGGATTATACTTGCGTGATGAATAAACTCCCGTCGGTGTGCGTTGTCAGTCTGAATGGCGTTTCTTGAGCTGAGTCGAATGCTGCGCACAGTCAAGTGTTGCCGGGGGGCGATCCGCAGGAATTGCAAGCTGAATCGGGAGCACATGTAGAGCAAGTCTTCTTGGTTTGCCCTCATCTTCTTCTCGCATGCGCCTGTAAGGCAGTGAATAATTCATGAGAAGCATTTGTGGTGAAATCAGCTTATACTGAAAGAAAAGAAGTTAACAAAAGGCAAAACCGCCTTGCTGCTCCACTATCAACGCTTTTCATTCGTTTAACTGCGCTGCATATCGCATAAACTTAGGCGGTAAAGACAAGCAAAATGATTCATCCCAATACTAATTTACCAACTTTTAGTTACGGTTCCTCTGCCAAAGTATTCTTGTGTTTTAGAACCATCTGTGAAAAAATTATCTGCGATATGTATCTTTGTCTTGAATAGCGCGGAACCCTTGCTATATGTGTTCTTATGGGGTGTCAAATTTCTTTAGATGTGCTAGTGTCTAATCACATAGCCGTGTGAAATTGTAGGATGGAGCCAATCTTCGGGGCCTTTCAGCAACCTGATTGATGGATTTATTGATGTTTGATGTTTAATGGCGCAAGGGCCAGGTATGGCCAAGGAGCTCCATGCTAGTGTTTGTGAGTTCGTAGTGGTGGGATGGGTTCTGTGAATTTAATGTGACGTGGCTGTAATGGGGCCTAAAAGAGTTCGCGTAAATTGCATAAAATCTACGCGTAAAAAATTATGGGAATGATTAATGACGAGTACTATGAACACTTAAATGCATAAGAAAAGAATGACGCAATATATAAAATATGCAAGATGCTAAAATTGATTAGACCACTACTGCCTCGCCAGAGCCATTGCAACACTAGGGCCTAGAGGCATGTGCTATACGAAACAATTATCATAGCGGCATCCTCTGAAGAGAGGTGGCGCTACGAACGTATGGGGCTAATAACATGTAACACAACAACTTTGAGGAAACCTAGGACTGCGTTGGTGTCAAAGAGCGGTTCTGCACCGAGTAACATTACAGGATGAAGGGGGACGTGCTGCCGGATTAAGGGAAAATGTTTCTTTCCCTCAGATTTGGCTTCCCGACACCCCAGGAGGACGTGTAGGACGGTCAGACTTTCCCCGCATCTACCGCAGGTTGGAGGCTCATTTCTAGTGAGTAAAAAGTTATGGTTGCCAAATGTGTCCTATTTTTAGACGACAGAATAGGACCTCTGTTCAGCGCGATTTTCATGCAGAAGGCCAGAAACGTAATTGTGGCTTTATTACGTGCAGCTTATCATTTGTGTCCACGTCCCATAAGCGTTGATAGTAATTTCGCAGTTTCCTTCGTAACAAGGACTTCAGATCTGTGACAGCTCTGCAGCGGTAGGATTAACAGTATGCGATGCAATTGATGTGGCCATCTGGTCCCCTAGAACGTTACCGCGGGTCCCCTATGGCCAGGCACCCAACATATAATCACATGCTGGTAAGATATATACGCTTTACACAAGTTCAATAATTACAGAATTTTTGTGCTTACAGAATGATATCAAAGATTTCGCAACACTTAGGGAGTCCGTATATATAACTGATTTTCTTTAGTTTTGATTTCCTTTTATGCTTCACAGCCGACAGTAGAGCGTAGGCCTCAGCCATAAAGATACTGGTTTCCGGATGGAGTACATCGGATTCTGAAAAGGATGGACCGACGGCTGCGTAGGACACCCCGTCGTGTTGCTTCGATGCGTCTGTGTAGAACTGCGTGCAGTAGTGCTTGTGCTGGAGTTCCAGGAAATGCATCTGGATTTCAATCTCTGGAGCGTGCTTTGTAACTTGCATGAAAGATATATCGCATTGTATCAGCTGCCACTCCCAAGAAGGTAGCAGCTTAGCTGGAGGTATTAAGCGATGTTTGAGGAGTGGGACATCCATTTCAGCGCTAAGCTCCCTCACACGCAGCGAAAAGCTCTGTCTTAGAGAGGAACGATTACGAAAGGGCGTAGCATATGTCATATCGTTAACGGTATTAAAACACGGACGTTGAGGATTAGAGCGAACTTTGAGAAAATATGTTAGGCTGATGTATGTTTCCAGCAGATGGAGTGACCACTCATTTGATTCGACATCCAAACTTTCAATGGCACGCCAGTTGCCAGTCGGATTCCTACATGGTAGACAGTATCTAGCAGCTTTAGCGTGCTCGGGGCGGCAGAATGGTAGATCACGGCACCATAGTCCAATCGTGATCAAATGATTCTCTTGTTAAGATTCGCCAAACATTTCCTGTCGCAGCCCCATGTTGTATGGGATAACCTTTTCAGTAAATTCATTATTTTTAAGCATTTCACATTGACATACTTTATGTGGGAAATAAATGTTAGTTTAGAGTCAAGTATGATGCCTAAGAACTTGTGCTCTTTGTGCACAGCTATTTGTTGACCATATATTTCGATATTGGGATCTGCAATGAGCCCTTTGTTTCTTGTGAAAAGCACACAAGAACTTTTGTTCAGGTTCACATATATACGTTTTCGTCTGCCCATTTGGACACTTTGTTGAAGCCCTGTTGTAATTGTCTCTCACAAACTGCAAGGTTGCAGGATTTGAAAGCTACGTGTATGGAATCTACATAAACAGAATAAAAATGGCTGGCGGTAATGAAGGCCGAAGCGTACTCATCATCCCGATTAAGAACATGCGGCTAAGCACACCTCCTTGGGGTACACCAGTTTCTTGTATAAAAGGTAGCGACCACACATTGCCGATTTTCACGCGGAAGGTACGTTTGACCAATAGCTTTCTAGAATGGTTAGCATATTTCCACGAATGCCCATTCCCGACAAGTCTCGCAACATCCCGTATAGCCACGTTGTGTCATACGCCTTCTTCATATCGAGGAATATCGATAAGAACTGTTTATTTACAAATACATCGCGGATATTTCCTTCAATGCGTACGAGATGATCAGTTGTGGACCGCCCTTCTCTGAAGCCACACTGATAGGGATCAAGCATATTGTTCAGTTCAAGGAAATGTATTATTCTACGAATAATCATTAATTTCAGATAGCATACATAGACAACTTGTACGAGCTATCGGGCGATAACTTGGCGCCAAGGAAGGGTATTTACCCAGCTTCAAGACGGGAATAACAATAGCGTCCTTCCGTGACGATGGGAGCTACCCGGCAGCCCAGATAGAGTTGAAAAGTGCCAGAAGCGTCATTTGTGTGTCTTCGTGTAAGTTCTTAATCATGTCATAGATGATTCTATCAGCTCCCGTTGCAGAGCTTCTACATGTGCTCAATGCAGCTTTAAGCTCGGCAATGTTAAAAGGACGGTTATATGGCTCATCGGGACGGCATTTACGATCAAGTCTCTTAAGTTCAGCTAAGTGTTTATATTTGAGGAATGATTTTGTGTAATGTGTGGAGCTTGATACATGTTCGAAGTGTTCGCCCAGTCCTCCAAGGTAGTCCTTTGGTCGTCCACTAAGGGCAGAGGGTGGATTTGTTGCCCCTTAATCTTTCTTACACCATTCCAAACTTTAGATTCTTGAGTGTAGGATGTGATGCCCGAGAGAAACCTCTCCCAGCTAGCTCTCCTTGCCTGTTTCCCCGTGCGCCTCCCTTGTGACTTTGTCAGTTTAAATTCTATGAGGTTTTCTGCAGTCGGGGAGCGACGCAGCAAACCCCACGCTTTGTTTTGTTTCTTTCGTGCCAGTCTGCACTGTTCATTCCGCCAGCGTACCCGTCTTTTACAAGAGAGACCTTGTGTTTGGGAATGAACTTTTCAGCTGCATGGATTATAAAACAAGTAAAATATGCTACTGCATTGTCTATGTTAAAATCAGTGATAAGATCTCGTGATAAGTAAGTTGCTTCCTTAAAATCATTCCATAGAGCGGAGGCTAGTTTCCACCGGGGTGTATGTAGGGGCATTCATGTTGAGGCATTGAATTTAACATTACAGGAAAGTGGTCACTTCCATAGGGATTATTTATTACATGCCATTCCAAGTCCGGGAAAATTGAAGCCGAACCAATAGACAGGTCTATTGATGAATATGAATTATTATGGATATTATAATAAGTTGGCTCCTTCTTGTTGAAGAGGCATGCACCGGAGTTTACAAAAAAATTTTCCATGAAACGGCCTCTCGCGTCACATCGCGAGTCTCCCCACATGGTGTGGTGGGCATTAACATCGCCTGCGAGTATGTAAGGGTCCGGAAGCTGGTCAATTAGGTCATAAAAATCACTTTTTTCCAGATGAAAATTAGGGGGTATGTATAAGCAACGTACAGTGATCAATTTATTAAAAAGAATTGCCCGAATTGACACTGCCTCAAGGGGCGTCTGAAGGGCGACCTGGCGACAAGCTACGGATTTGTCTACAACTATTGCAACACCGCCAGACGAGGTATTCGCCTCCTTGCGGTCTTTACGGTAGATGGCGTACTGACAAAGAAAGTTTGTTTGTGTGCATTTAAGATGTGTCTCCTGAACACACAGCACCTTTGGGTTATGCTTGTGTAAGAGTTCTTTAATGTCACCGAGGTTGCGGATAAGACCTCTAACGTTCCAGTGTATTCTTTGTGTAGCCATATTGTTTGTGTTTTTATGCTGTGTGTCAAGAGGAGTCAAATCAGAGGAATGACTTACGGAGCCTTTTCAGGCCCCGCGATTATGCTACGAGTTTGTCTTTTTTGGAGCGGTCGTGAGACTCGCGCCGCTCCCGAGGCGCTAGATGCGCCTTCGGCTCGGGGTTGTGTACATCGACTCTTGGGAGCCGCTGGACTTCCGCTCACACGAGCGGGGTGTTTTCACCTTAGGCCTTGCCTCGAAAAGCAGGGCCTTGGAGGCCACCAACCCAGAGGTCGATGGGCCCTCCTTCGGGGACGGCGCAGCAGCGCTGCCTGCTGACGCCAGGGGGGATGGTGGCAAGGCCGCAACCACGCTCGTTGTGGGCTGGGCCGGAGCCGGAATCTGCTGCGACGTTGCCCCCTTGCGCGCCGCACCAGCATACCCTTAGGTATGGAAAAAGGAAACACGTTTCCGCGCTTCTTGAAATGAGATGTTTTCTTTGATTTTCATTGTTATTATGTCTTTTTCTTTTTTCCACGTGGGACAGGTTCGAGAGCATGCTGCGCGTCCACCGTCACAGTTGGGACAGTGGGGTGTGCCATTAGAGTTGTTGAATTCGTGTTCGTGTTCGCCACACTTTGCACCGGTCAGTCGGCCACGGCAGCTTTGCGAACCATGACCATATCTCTGACACTTGAAGCATCTTCGGGGGTTTGGGATTTAAGGCCGTACTCGAAATTTGGTATATCCTGTTTCTAAGGTTTCTGGTAGAACGCTGGACGCAAAGGTGAGGATGAGAGGTTTAGTTGGGATATCTTGGTTGTCTCGCTTGATCTTTATTCTTTGCACCTGAATCACATTGTGTTCTTTCCAGCCCTCCAGGAGCTCTTCCTCGCTTAGGCTCAACAGATCTTCATCAGAGATGACTCCTTTAGACGTGTTCAGTGATCGGTGGGGCGTAAGAGTGATTTTCACATTACGGAACGCTAAGAGACTGGAGAGTTTGCCATGTTGTAGAGTGTCGCAGACCTCAAGAAGAACGTCGCCGCTGCTCAGTTTCGTCACTTTGTAGCCAGCACCTAGTGTTTCGGTGAGGCATTTAGCTACGATAAAAGGTGAGATAGTTCTGACTGTCTTTTCAGGATCATGACTGTGTATAACATGGTAGCGGAGGAAAGTTTCTTTGCGCTGGATGAACAGTTGAAAAGTTTCTTCGGTGCGCCCTCGTATTGAAAGACGACGATCGGAAAGGTGGGAGATGACGCTTTAGCCATACAGAATTCATTTATTTCAGTAGCTACGCCAGCCGCCCACTACCGAGAGCCCAACAAGGGGATGCCACGAGTCCGGTAGGAAACGCAGACGCCAGCTGTACGTAGCCACTACAACCTAATATAACATACCCAAGGTTGGATACATACACCAGGTTAACCCTTGCCGCCTTGAAATTCGGAAGTGCGAAGAAGTGATAAGAAGACAGGTAAGAAGAGATAGCGAGAGGGAAAGCAAAAGATTGAATAGAGGGACAGGAAAAGGCGACTGCCGATTTCCTCCAGGTGGGTCAGTCTTTTGGTGCCGTCTATGTGAAGCAGAGGACAAAGAGGTGTGTTGCCTCCGCCGGGGGGCCTTAAAGGTCCAGACACCCAGCATCGGCTCAACCTTCAGGATCCTCCTTTCCCCAGACACGGCTAAGCCGCGCACGGCTACACGCGGGAGGGTCCAACCCTCGTGTGCACGGGTACTTGGTGTCGCAACACACCAAACGCCTGCTTACGCAGACGCCCCGGCGGGGGCGGTGCGGGTAAGCAGCGAAGTGAACAACAGATGGCAGCGCAGGCGCTTGCGTCACGAAAGCGGATACCTATGGCTGATGCCACGCTATCGATCGTATTCCGCCCTTTGTAATCCAGCCGAGTCATAGAGTAACATAGTAAACGACAAGAGTAGGCACTCGAGCCGTTTCGCGGCCGAGATATGGAGCTTCGCCGATTCCGCTCGGTGGCAGGACACATAAAGAAAAATTGTGGCTGTGGCTGTGGCGGTGGCTAGCAGCTCGACTGGCGGTACGACTCCACAAGCGCGAAGTCTTGCCAGGCCCTGTCGCCGGGCTCTTTCTGTGAAATCCGTTGGAGGATCGTTGTTGGGCTCTTCTGTCAGCGTCTGGCATTACTGTTTCGTCGCCGTTTCGTGGTAAGGCCACGGAAAGTTCTTTTGCCCGTTGTTAAAGACGTATTCTCTTCGTATTTCGTTATGTCGCTGTTTGCCGCATGAACGAGCGACGGCGGCCTTGAAGCAATGAACAGCTGCTGCCAATTTGCTACGCCGGCTTTCATTTCGCATTCTTTCTTTTTTATGCGCAGTCGTGAGCGGTGACGCTGGCGACGACAGCGACGCGACAGCTTCCGGGCTGCGAGGCCTGTTCGATACAATGACGAAGTTCGAAAATAAGATAATGTGGTCCCACCCACCAACCCACCCACCCACCAAAACAAACCAAACAAACCAAACCAAACCATAAAAACCAAACCAAACCAAACAAACCAAACCAAACAAACCAAACAAACCAAATAAACCCAACCAAACCAAACCAACCAAACCAAACCAAACCAACCAAACCAACCCAACCCAACCAACCCACCAAACCAAACGAACCAAACCAACCAAACCAACCAAACCAAACCAACCAAACCAAACCAACCCAGCCAACCAACCCAACCAACCAACCCAACCAAACCAACCCAACCCAACCCAACCAAACCAACCCAACCAAACCAAACCAACCAAACCAAACCAACCAAACCAAACAAACCAAACCAAACCAAACCAACCAAACCAAACCAAACCAACCAAATCAACCAAACCAAACCAACCCAACCAACCCACCCACCCACCCAGTTACCAACAAACCCATCCATCCATCCATCCATCCAACCATCCATCCATCCATCCATCCATCCATCCACCCACCCACCCACCCACCCATCCATGCATCCATCCATCCATCCATCCATTCATCCATCCATCCATTCATCCGTCCATCCATCCATCGCTGGTGTTTTCTTTGCTGTTTCATTGTGTTTAGTGTTCCGTATGAGTTTCCTTTGTAGCAACAGCTACGAATGGGTGGATGTCTCATTTTCCCTCAATTCATTACTTCTCTCGCTCGCGGATTTCCGCAGAACTATTACGCAAAGCTCATTGATTAATACGTTATAATCTCTTCAGAATCGTACAGCTCCTTTTATTGTAACTACACTCGTGCATATAACGCCACACTTATTGAAAGAACCCCAGGCCTTCCACATCTTTCTATGAGGCATCATCTTCGTCGGCTCTCCCCTTTTAACAAAATATATGACGCAATCGAATCACTCAAACCAAGTCTATCCACTGCTCCAAATTACGTATTATCCCGTATTGATCATCGATTGAAAGTAGGCATTCCAAGTCACAGAACAAACCGGTATTTTTATTATCTCCTCCCCAAGACCAGCTCAGACTGGAACCACCTACTGCCCCCACCAGCATCATCTCTATTCCTGAACCTGAAGCCTTCAAATCTGCGCTTCTTCATCTCCTATGTTAAAACTCTCCTTTTTTTATTGATCTTTATAAATATTTGCCTCTCCTATCTGTAATGCCTCAATGTCCCTGATAGTAACCAAATAAATAAGTTATTGCCTTTTTATTAGTCATCAAGTGTTATGTTCCAGCTGCAGAACGGAAGTCAACCCAGTGTTGGTAGCGTTCTATTTCGCTATAAGTTAGGCTTAGAGCTAATTTAGAGAAATACGCTCTGAACACGTGTCAGGAAATGCATTGGTGTTGCACCTGACAATCTAGGTTACTACATTTTGTTCAATGCACAATGATTAAATTTGAACAGCAATGCACTGAACATTTTAACTGCTTTCACGGCATTTTACTTGCGCTGATTCAGTCCAACACAATGCCGCACAGACACTCCTGAAAGCCGAAAAAGCAGGCGTTGAACACGATTAAACACTGTTAGGCAGTGGCACGAAGCATCCAATTTTCTCAATTAGTTGATTGAGAATAATGATGATGGTGATAACTGGCATCCACGTTGAAACGGCACGGCCATAAACAGTCATCAAAGCTGCTTGGTTTATTCAGGTTTTACTATATTCAGTGCGAACCAGTCTTTTGCCTGTGTGATCTGCGTCTATATTTGCGTATTTCGAACCTCTCACACTACACTGTACCATTACGCACGCTAGGAAAGAGTGCGTTTCTATAAATATCTTCCTCCTTCTAAGTAAAGAATGCTAAAAGTTTCTTATATCGACTACTATAACCAGTTCATTCTTCCATTTTCATTGAAGGTCAACGCTTTTGGAAGGTGACATTCCCTAGTGATACTTTTGGTGAATATATTAGCATGCCATTGCAATGTGTCTAATAAATTTTTTTCACAGCCCGAGCGCTAACTTCAAACTAAAGTTAAGCCTCAGAAAACCACGAATTTTTCTCTGAATACCCAAAGCACAATACATCATTGAGAAAGCACACACCAATCTAACCCCCCCCCCCAAAAAAAAAGAAGAAGAGAAAACGAGATTAAGATAGTTGTGAAGTTAAATCGCGACACTGCTGTGAGCATAAAAACACAAAGAGCCAAAAGCTTCGAGATCGTAAGACATAGAAGCAAGCTCTGAATCAGGCCCCCACCGATAGCGCTGTTAACATCGAAAAACGCTTTGTCGAGATACGATATTTCAGTTGTGTGAAGGTTAATCAAGGGCTGGCTGATACGTGTGGAACTGTTTTTGTGAATGTGGAAAACCTCTACAACCTGCCTAGTTGTCCGGTCTCGCTGCTGAAAGGGGATTAGTGTCCTCTTTCGGACAATTATATAGGCCAACATAATTTTAGGGGTGTGTTAACTTGGAATCTAGGGGTGGGTCACTTTAAATTTGGTGGTGGGGCTATATCGAATTCTGGGGTAAGCCGACTGAAATTTGGAGATGAGCCAACTTTAAATTTGCAAATGGGTCAACTTGAAATTTGCGGGTGGGCCAGTCTAAATTTGGTGATGGGCAAATTTGAAATTCTGGAATCGCACAACCTCAAATTTTGGGGCATGCTTACGCGTACTTAGACAACTCTAGTGGAGTTTCTGCATTTTTCTGCAGTTTCTGTATTTTTTAGAGCGTTTCCAAAAGTCAAGTCTCGCGAACCACACCTGTTGCGCACTGTAAAGTGCGTTGAAACCGAAAACACGGCTTAAACATCGGCCTTCTAGAATGAGGCAGAACTGTCACTGGAGAAAAAAAAGAAAAGTAACATTGCGGTTTCTGTTGCGTATTTTTTCAGGAACGTTAATTCCTTTGGATTAACAATACGACACAATAATACACTAAGAGGTACACAGGAAAGATCACATAAAGAGGATGTTTACAAAGTACGTATTGGAAGCGTAGACGTATTTTTGTGTTCTTTCGAGATATATACAAGCGGCATGAAAGGCGCAAAAATGAATTCGTAAAAGTTTATGTTTTGTGCGCCATTTTCTTGTTCGCAGAGCTGTGCTAACAGTCTAAGTGCTTCTGAATTTCAAGCAGTTCGCACAGTAAGCGACAATATTTTACAGAGCGAGCAGAATTTTTTAGAATGTTGCCCATTTCCCGGTAATTGCCTATTTTCTGACGCCATATTCTGTTGTACGTATCTAAAATTCTCTGACACATCAAGCATTTTTCATCCGAACGTGCGCATCATATAGGATTATCTTTACACAAAAAACAAAGCAAAGGGAAGGCTGTTTCTTCTCTAGAACGCGGTGACCTAAAGCCAGCCTAAAGGAAACCTTACAAATGGAGTCATTGAGTTGAGTCTCTCATTACGCTGATTTCACAGCCTTGCGAAAACGGAACCAGTCTGATAAAAACAGGTAACTTGAGGCAAGTAACCTTGCATGCTATCGAGGTGATTTGCCACTCAGAGGTTGTCAAATAAAAACGATGTGAAAAGAATATTGAACCAAACGGCGCAAGTTACGTGGCATTACTCATACACTAGCAATAGGTTACTGAATTCAAGCCATTGTTTTCCACTCGTCCTAGGAAGAAATATCACATTATCCCCGATCGCGTCATCCCTTATCGGGAAATCGATGGGAACGCACCGAGGCAACGTGGGTTTCTATGTTTGAGCTACGTCGACTCTGATTACCTATATCGTTCGAGTTCCGCGTACCGCCCGATAATGAGAGATTCGCAGTACCATTGGCTCTATTCTCGACAGGCCTGGGAATTGTACGGCCGCAGTTATCCGCCGTGTTGACTTTCTGATTGGTTGTGGAGAGCTCATGTGTCTTGAAATTTGTAACCGTAAATGGAAGTTTTGCAAAATGCAATTTTGCGTTTTCTTCAAGTAGACGAAGCCTGACGTGCAGCTGCAAAATTTATCGATTAGCACATTTTTCTGGTCCTTGGCACCTCTGTTTGCGACATTAATGCTTCCTAATGAAAGTGATTGGCCACATGTGGAAGCCTGTGCAATGCATCTGTAATTTCCCGATATATGTGATGGTGATCGCAGGTAGCCGCCATCCCTAATTGCTGATTGGCTGAAGGTATATAGCAGGGGGAGCGTCACATGAAGGCCAATTTCGTCGACGACAATTTGACGTTGCGTGACGTTGCGCTGGGCCACCTTTGGAGAAATATTCCGCCACAATTTCTGCTGCGATGAGTCGCGAAATTTATGCTAATGAGCAACCATATGCAATGGCGTCCGAGAGGAATGCGTATCGGCACATTTTCCCCCTTGTTTGGGGTAATAAAAATCTCTTGTTCATAATGCGCGCTCGTAAGATTAGCATCGCTCTCAGGTGGTGTTGTTATGTGCGTTTCGGGCCATAATTTGAAAAAAAAAGCTTTTCTTGAAATAATATTGGCTGAACATTGCAAACCCTCTGCGAAATTTTCCATTTTTCACTGTAGCGCTTGTATTGTAATCTAGATTACTGACGTTTCTCTTAATCGGAATTCATTACAACGGCGGATTTTCAGTTCGTAAGAATAATTGCGCGCAAGACCGCGCCTTCAAATTTCCTTACCCGGTGGGGGTTAGCAGCGAAATGAACAGATGGCAGCGCCAGCGCTTGCGTCGGGCAAGCGGATACCCCTGGCGCATGCAGCGGTATCGTTGATATTGGGCCGTTTCTCAGCAAGCCGAGTCTGGCTGGGTGACTTCAGCTTCAAGAGTGGCGATAACGCGGCCTCGAACATGCGGTCATCACCAATAGTAGGTCGCGTACATTGTCTCAAGGTAGAAAAGGAGCGCGTTTTCGCCAACATTTTTTTCATTTGAATTATCAGGTTTTACGTGCCAAAACCACTTTCTGATTTTGAGGCACGCCGTAATGGAGAACTCCGGAAATTTTGACCACCTGGGGTTCTTTAGCGTGCACCTAAACCTAAGTACACGGGTGTTTTCGCGTTTCGCCCCCATCGAAATGCGGCCGCCGTGGCCGGGATTCCACACCGCGACCTCTTGCTCAGCAGCCCAACACCATAGCCACTGAGCAACCACGGCGGGTATTCGCCAAGATACGATGCGCCATTCCGTTTCCCGGAGACACGCATCCTAGCTAATGAAGCAGACGACGACTTCTATGCAGAAAACGACGAAAGCGAGAAGCGTTCTCGAGGCACTGATAGTACGCTTTGAGCTTGCTCCTTTATATTTATTGAGGAGGAAAACTGTTCCGCTTTGTCAGGAACGTTAGAGTTAGTGCATTCAGTTGAGTTTCATAGGAAAAAAAATGGCCAGGCTTAGCTTGGTTAAGCAAAGAATGCATTGCATATTGCGCGGTCAGGTGGTGGCTGCGGCCGCGCGCGACCGCGCGAGTTGGGGCCCAGCTTTTCCTCCGTGACGTCACGCGCCGGCGCAGCCCCCTAGCGGGAGGAGCGGGAGTCAGGTGGTGGCTGCGGCCGCGCATGACCGTGCGAGTTGGGGCCCAGCTTTTCCTCCGGCTGCTGTGACGTCACGTCACGTGGTTGCGCTAAAGGTCAATGTTGGCTGCCCGGCCGCGCCCAAGGGCTGAACTGAGTGATTGCAATATGCAACGCATAAAAGTCAAGTTCGCGTCATGTTACGACAGCCAAACGAGACCATCAGCATTTTGCACGCATCACGCCTACGTCACGCCTCGGAGAAAATGATGGAATGTGCCGAATAGAGACCCAGCAGAGGCTCAATACAGGAAACCTTTGCAAGCGGAGTGAGTCAGGCCTTTCAGTGCTGTGCAGGTCCGAGTGAACTGCCATTTAATCTTAAGCTCTCTGTCTCTCAATTTATCTCTCTGCATCCAATGTTACACGGCCTGAAGATGTCGCGAAACACAAGATCTCAAGCGATTCATGATACGGCAACGACGACATGTCTCTGTCTGCTCTGGCTGAGAAGAAAGCGCCCGTCACTCCCGGACCGTACCGTTGGGGTTCCAAGCCTGGAACATTGTCAACCATGTTCGCCCTAGTCCATGTCCTTACAAAACATGACTCGGTCATTGTTTGAAGTGCTCAGGTTAGGCGATAGAGAGTGAAGTGGACGCAATTGGGGGTCGCACATTGAGGGTTCAATCCAAGCGCGAGAAAGACGGCGCGGGGGAATTGAGCGCGTCTTTTAAGCGCTTTCTGTAGATGGGGAGTGGGATGATTACGTGGACTGGCTTTCCGCGAAGACGCCGATGGTGATTTGGTCGCACACCGAGCGCCTAGACAAGGACGTCAAGCTGGCCGTATGCACGGACGCTTTTTGAGAGCTGGTGAAGAAACCATAACGAGGCTGTTGCAAAAAAGGGGCATTGGACAATGCCGGTGAACTGGACGGAGAAGGAGAAAGCCGGTTTTCTGGTCAAGGGCGCGTTGTGTTTTCTCGTTGAACTCGAAGAATTCCCGTAGCACTGCCTGCTTGGCTCGCTCGTGTGTCGAATTCTATGTTTAATAATGAGCGGCATGGGCGATCGGAAGGACTAACTGTTGTGGCGCTATGTAAGAGCTATGTAAAAGTGCATTGTAGGTCGATAAGCATATGCTTGCCTACAAGGAGGGCCCACTAGGCATACGTGGTGCGTCCAATTGTGGCTGAAAATAAAGCGTGTGGAAGAGTACAAAGAAATAAGAAGTTAAGAAAATCACATTTTTCTGGCTTTCTGCATTCGTGAAGCTGCCCGTCTGCTAGCCAACTGGATCGATCGTGGGCTCGTTTCTCATGTTGCGAATTCGTCAAGCATAAAGAGTCGCTCACTTGAACCCATTTCCGCGGGCATCTGCTACGTAGTTCAAACCTAAGATAGTTGGTGCAAGCGTTTTTCGCAGTTACCGAGCGATGTATCGCGCAAAAATATATTGTGCAGCAAAACTCTGGTGTTTGCGTCAAGCGTCGGGAAAATGACCTTACGCTGGAGAACGAGTGCTCTGAAACGTTCGCATGGTTGAGTTACGAACACTAACACAATTATGTTTCGAATAAAGCAGTCCGATACCGTTAAAAGGCAGATCCGATTTTGCAGTGTTGGAACCTTTAGGAAGTGTACTGCAGACTTCCTGAAAAGGTGTTAAAGATTTGCAATGTACTATCTCAATCATAAAAAGAATTCTTGGGTTTTACATGCCAAAACCACGACCACACCGTACTGGGGGACACCCGATAAGTTTTAATCACATGGGTTTCATGATAAATAAGCAACAGCGCACTGAAAGCGAAGATGAAGGAAGACGTAGACACAACGCAAGCGTTGAATTTCAAATAGAAAATTCATTAAATGAACGAGTTAATATACGCGTCAACTTCGCATGCGCCTTTAGAGAGAGAGAGAGAAAAAACTTTATTGTGAGACCAGGCATGGCCTCCTCGGTCCAGGTAGCCACGGCTCGCTGCCGCCTCCCGAGCCCTGTTCACCAACCGCAGCTGGCTGTCAGAGTCTTGCGTCACCAGCAGAGCCTTCCACTGGTCTTCCAATTCTTCCTCTGAATCCGCTTCTTTCTGCATGTTATCGCCTGGTGGTGACGATGACGGAGGTGGTTCTCGATTATTCCTGCACCCCCGCACCATATGGCGCAAGGTGTGGGGCGTGTCCGCCGGGCAGAACTTGCAGTCTCACCCGTAGGTGCCCGGATACATGGCGCGCAGCAGTGTTCCATGTGGGTAGGTTCCAGCCTGGAGTCTTCTCCTGGTTACCCCTTGTTCCATATTCATCGTCTTATGCGCGGGCGGATAGCGACACCTCTGCTTCCTGTAGCGCGCCAAGATATCCGAGTACTCCTTGGATATCCGTTCATCATCCTCGTCACAGGCGTTGGTCCGTGTTCTCTGCGTGTCGGAGATGGCTCGGCGCGCACGATCTCGAGCTGCAGCGTGCGCCGTCTGGTTCCCCGCGAAAGACTCGTGTCCCGGCGTCCAGAGGATTTGTGCTGCTTCTATCTCGGCGTTGTTCAAGACCTGAAGTGCTGCATTTCCGATCATTCTGTTCATATGCCTACTGCATGCTTCTTGCGAGTTCGTCACCACGGTAACCAGGGTCTTCTTGCACGTTGCGATGGCCAGGGCTATGCCCTGCTCTTCCGCTGCGCTCGCGTCCTTGGCGCGTATGTATCTGGCTGTAAGTTGTTCGCCCGTCTCGTCGACCACGCTGATTGCAAATCGGTCGTTTGTTCTGTACGTAGCTGCATCCGTATACCTCGTTTTCTTTCTCTAGGTGCTTTCGAGTATGCGGTTGAGCGCCTGTATTCTCGCCTGTCTCTTTTCCTTGCCGTATTCGGGATGCACGTTTCTGGGAATGGTACTTATGTGTAGCTCGTCTCTGATCTCGTGTGGGATAAGCTGAGGCAGGTGCCTTCCATCCTCGATTTGGTAGCCCAGATCTTGGAGCACGGCTCTTCCCGTCTTTCTCTGCTTTAGTCTCTCTAGTTGGTTGACATTGTGCGCTTCCACGAGCTCTTCCCACGTGTTGCGGACTCCCATTTTGAGAATTTTAGCTGTGGACGTGGAGGGGGATAGGCCCAAGGCAGTTTTGTAGGATTCTCTGGTGAGGGCTTTATTTTGTCTCGTTGACTGTTCATGTCAACGTATGGGGTCCGGTACGTGACGATGCTCGTGAGCCGCGCTTGTATCGTTTTCGTGGAGTCTTCTTCCTTCAGTCCGTGACTTTTGCTCGTTACTCTTTCGATAAGGTGGGTTATTTGTTGCACTGTTCGCTGAATTTTTTTCCAACTCTGCTCCACAGGCCCCGTCCTTTTGAATCAGGAGCCCGAAGATGCGCAACGTCGTAACCTGCGGAATCATGATGCCTCCCACCTTTACTTCCGGGTCTGGTATTTGCGGCGGTCGTCGGCCTCTTGTGCTCTTTCTTACCACCAAGAGCTCCGACTTTTCGGGTGCGCACGTCCGTCCACATGCTTTCATGTATTTTTCCGTAGTGTCAACCGCTTCTTGCAGAACGTCTTGTTGTTTACTTGTCGACCCTCCCGTAGTCCAGATGGTGAGGTTGTCAGCATATATTGCGTGACCAATACCTTCGATTTACTTCAGTTGCTCGGGTAGCGAGCTCATCGCCAGATTGAATCGTATCGGCGAAATGACGGATCCTTGTGGCATTCCCTTTCGCGGTATGTCAAATTTCTCAGAACGTAAGTTGCCTATTCCCACTGTGGCTGTCCGTTCTTTCAGAAAATCTTTGATGTAATTGTATAATTTTTTGTCGCAGTTATATACGTTGAGGTACTGCAGTATGGCTTCGTGTGACACGTTGTCGAAAGCCCCGTTCACGTCAAGTGCCAGGATGGCTTTTGTGCTGTGCGTGTCCAGTTTGTCGATGACTTTTTCCTTGATCTGCAGCGACACGTCTTGCGTGGACAGGTGAGCTCTAAATCCGAACATAGTGTTTGGGACGTGTCCGTTGGCTTCGAGATATTCTATCAAGCGGTTCTGCACCATGTGCTCGTAGAGTTTTCCAGCACCGGACGTGAGGGATATAGGTCGAAGGTTCTGCACGCTGATGGGCTTGTTGGGTTTAGGTATCATGGTTACCTCGGCATGTTTGCATTCCGGTGGTACTTTACCATGTTCCCAGCACTCGTTGATGTATTTTAAGAGCGCGTCTACAGAGGGTCCGTCAAGGTTCCGGAGTGTTTTGTTGTTTATTCTGTCGTACCCCGGCGCCGTGTTGTGGGTGAGCTTGCTCAAGGCCCGCACGATCTCTGCTTCTGTGAAGGGCCGATCCAGTTCAATATTTGGGTTGCCTCGATACTCGTCGAAGAGCGAATCTACTCTTATGTTCAGCTCCGTACCGAGGAACTTCTCCTTCACTTCTTTGATAATGTCTGCCTCTTTCCCCGGGTGGTTGTGTATGAGTCTCCGCACTTCCTGTTTTGCGGCGTTCTTGTTCTCCTTCTTTGATAGGAGAGTCTTGCGTACCGCCCAAGTGCGCTTGCTGCTTAAGGTCCCTTGATGCTTGTTACATGTTTCGCTCCAGTTCTTTCTTTCAAGTTGTTCAGAGTACTCTTGCGTTTCCTTGATCAGCTTAGAGACTCGAATTTTGAGTTTCCGGTTGCACTTGTTACGCTGCCAGCGTTTCGCGAGACCCCTCCGCGCTTTCCACTGGTGGAGTAAGTGGATGTCGACCATGGGGGTGACTTGCGAAAGCTGGATTGTCCTCGTATGCTTCTCGGCTCTTTCCACGACTCCTCTGATCCATACTTCTATGTCGTCTATCGTCGCATTAATGGCATTCTCGTCTTTACGAAAGGCCTGCCAGTCCGTGATCTTGGCTTTTCCGATCTTCATCGTTGCTTTGTTGTGCGGAATGATCGTCTGCACTATGTAATGGTCGCTACCCAGATTCCCGTCCACGCAGTTCCACTCACACTGTTTGAATCCGTGTACGAATGTAAGGTCGGGGCCCGTTACCCTTGCTCAGCTTCTTCACCTCTCTGATTAGCTTGTCTAGATCCTTTAGGTGGTCCATTGGTGGGCTGTACACGTTTAACACAAAGATGCTTTGTTGCTGTTTTTTCTCGGGTATGATTTCGACGAGGATGTGTTCGATGCGGTGTTGGATGTCGTGTCGTTGAGCGTTAATGGCCTTCTTGGTCAGGATTGCTGTCCTCTTTTTACCGTGGGTGACGTGAGTCAGGTAACCACTGACCTTGAAGTCTTCAGCTTCGGTTTCTTGTAAGGCTATATTATCTGGGTCAAACTGCGTGCGGAATTGTACAAGGTTGCTTCTCTTACTTCGGAAAGAATGAAAGCTCCATTGCCAAATTTTGAGCCGTGGGTGTTGCTTGTGGTCATCTTTCTCTTTAGTTAGCCTCGCCATCTTGCTCGCTTAGGGTCTGTATTATCTTGGCTTCTCTCGCAGGGAACTTAGGTTTCTTGCGAGCATTATCTCTTTCTTCTAGTATGTGGATGCGTTGACTGAAACTTTCTCCGGATTGTATCATTTTGGTCTGTAGAGCCTGAATGTGGTTGTCTATTTCGCTCTTCAGAGATTGGAACCCAGTCTGTATCATCTGTGTTACCATGGTTTGCATAACGTGCGTTACTGTGGGCAGTGTGGTTTCCATCATCACGGTCACGTTGGCGTTGATGCAGTCTTCAAGTGTCTTGAGGTCGTTCTGGGTTATCACCGCTTGGTTCGACAGTGTTGATGGCTCTGGTCGTGTTGGTGATGATGGTGGTGGTGGGGATGAAGGCCGCGGTTGTGGTGTCTGCGATTGCTGGGTCCGTTCTCTCCGTAGTTGTTCTATTTCTCGCATCATGTATTCCAGCTGTTTTTCTGTGCTGGCTTCCTCCTTTCGTGTCTTCTTTTGCTTTTCTAGCTGTCGCTTCAATTCACCGTTCTGTCTTCGGAGAACTACTATCGTCTCTTCGTACCTCGAGTGTCTTGTGGTTTGAACGCCATTATATTCCCTCGACGTATGATTGTGCCCTGTGACGACGTTGTCCCAGCTTACCTTGTGCTGGGTGTTGTGTTCCACGCCCGTTGCCGTTGTCCGGTGGATGCTCTGTTTTCTTTCCCTCGATCTTGATCCTGACTTGGATCTGAATCTTTTTGTCTCCCCAGTCTCATTCGGTGACTGTGGCGATGGTGACATAGTCATGTGTTCGTTGTCGTTGGTAGTTACTAAGCTGGTGTGGTACCAGAAGCTTCTCTGTCTCGGTCTTTACCGCTCCCTGACTCTCAACGGTGGCGGGGCCAGTTTCAGCTGCCTTCGACAGTCTCTACTCGCCGTTCATGGGGCATTCCGCAGAGCTTACACTTCGGTTCGCATTGGTGGTTATTTGGATCAGCGTTGTGTTCTCCGCAGTTTCCACATAGTTCATCGTTTGGATTAGAGCAGACGTCTTGTCTGTGCCCTATCTCCCCGCAAGATCTCCAGTACTGGACTGACATTCTGTAGGGTCTGCAGCCGGTGAGCGTACATCCCACTTCAACGTAGAATCGCACGTGCGGGCCCTCGAAGGAGATCACTGCCGACGTCGATCTTCCCAGCATTCTAGCGTCAGAATTTTGCCCTTGTTGGTAGTAGCTAGTATATCTACTAGCTGCTCGTCGGTCGTGCCTTCCTCTATTCCGTGAACAACGCCACGTACAGCGCCCGGAATTGGCTTGAGGTACGGTGTGACTTCGTATGTTGCGTGTCCTGTTTCGATGCTTGTTATTTCTGCTAGTTTAAGTGCGCAATACTCTTCTTCGGTACTTGGCAGAATTAAGTTTCGTTGCCACTGTGTCTGTATGATCACCTTGGCGTAGAGCTCCTGGGGTGACTCCACATGCTTGGGCTAACCCTCTTGCTATCACTCCGTCTTTACAGATGCTTTCACACCGGCTTTAGCTCTGTAAACAATCTTGTAATGGTTTTCTGGTAGCGGTGTGTTCGTTGGCCAGCGAAGCCATGGCTTGCTTGCGTTGTTGTGGCCCCACGGCTTTTGAGGGGCTTGTTGCCGTTTTCCATCATTCGTGTTCTGCCCCGTGCTGTGTTCGTATGAGAACTGCTTCTGCGCCTTCGAAGTTGCGATGGATTCTTTTTTCTTCTGATGTCGCGCTAGTATCGTCACCCAAGGTCCGGTCTCGCATAGTGTTTTTCTGCTGTTGCTGTCGAACGTCGGCTCCGTGTCGTTCATCTCTGCTTCATTATTTGTTATTCGTGTTATGGAGTTCCTTCGGTCAACTTCCATAACGCTAGGTTGCGGCTACGTTTGAAGAGAGGAAAACATTAAAGAAAGCCGTTGTCTGGCGGCCCGGCGTGCACGTGCATCTCGAGGCACGAGGCGCGAGGCCTCATGAAGCAGGGCTCGGTGATCGTGAGTAGGCTTAGCTGGGCGCGGCCGTCACCTTGCAAGTTTCAGGATTATACTTGCGTGATGAATAAACTCACGTCGGTGTGCGTTGTCAGTCTGAATGGCGTTTCTTGAGCTGAGTCGAATGCTGCGGACAGTCAAGCATTGCCAGGGGGCGATCCGCAGGAATTGCAAGCTGAATCGGGAGCACATGTAGAGCAAGTCTGCTTGGTTTGCCCTCATCTTCTTCTCGCATGCGCCTGCCAGGCAGTGAATAATTCATGAGAAGAATTTGTGGTGCAATCAGCTTATACTGAAGGAAAAGAAGTTAACAAAAAGCAAAACCGCCTTGCTTCTCCACTATCAACGCTTTTTATTCGTTTTACTGCCCTGCATATCGCATATACTTAGGCGGTAAAGACAAGCAAAATAATGCATCTCAATACTAATTCACCAACTTTTAGTTACCGTTCCTCTGCCAAAGTATTCTTGTGTTTTAGAACCATCTGTGAAAAAATTATCTGCGATATGTATCTTTGTCTTGAATAGCGCGGAACCCTTGCAATATGTGTTCTTATAGAGTGTCAAATTTCTTTAGATGTGCTAGTGTCTAATCACATAGCCGTGTGAAATTGTAGGATGGAGCATATCTTCGGGGCCTTTCAGCAACCTGATTGATTGATTTATTGATGTTTGATGTTTAATGGCGCAAGGGCCAGGTATGGCCAAGGAGCTCCATGCTAGTGTTTGTGAGTTCGTAGTGGTGTGATGGGTTCTGTGAATTTAATGTGACGTGGCTGTAATGGGGCCTAAAAGAGTTGGCGTAAATTGCATAAAATCTACACGTAAAAAATTATGGGAATGATTAATGACGTGTATTATGAACACTTAAATGCATAAGGAAAGAATGACGCAATATATAGAATATGCAAGATGCTAAAATTGCTTAGACCACTACTGCCTCGCCAGAGCCATTGCAACACAAGGGCCTAGAGGCATGTGCTATACGAAACAATTATCATAGCGGCATCCTCTGAAGAGAGGTGGCGCTACGAACGTATGGGGCTAATAACATGTAACACAACAACTTTCAGGAAACCTAGGACTGCGTTGGTGTCAAAGAGCGGTTTTGCACCGAGTAACATTACAGGATGAAGGGGGACGTGCTGCCGGATTGCTAAGGGAAAATGTTTCTTTCCCTCAGATTTGGCTTCCCGACACCCCAGGAGGACGTGGAGGACGGTCAGACTTTCCCCGCATCTACCGCAGGTTGGAGGCTCATTTCCAGTGAGTAAAAAGTTATGGTTGCCAAATGTGTCCTATTTTTAGACGACAGAATAGGACATCTGTTCAGCGTGATTTTGACGCAGAAGGCCAGAAACGTAATTGTGGCTTTATTACGTGCAGCTTATCATTTGTGTCCACGTCCCATAAGCGTTGCTAGTAGTTTCGCAGTTTCCTTCGTAACAAGGACTTCAGATCTGTGACAGAGACTGCAGCGGTAGGATTCACAGTATGCGATGCAATTGATGTGGCCATCTGGTCCCCTACAACGTTACCTCGGGTCCCCTATGGCCAGGAACCCAGCATATAATCACATGCTGGTTAGATATATACGCTTTACACAAGTTCAATATTTACAGAATTTTTGTGCTTACAGAATGATATCAAAGATTTCACAACACTTAGGGAGTCCGTATATATAACTGATTTTCTTTAGTTTTGATTTCCTTTTATGCTTCACCGCCGACAGTAGAGCGTACGACTCAGCCATAAAGATACTGGTTTCCGGATGGAGTACATCGGACTCTGAGAAGGATGGACCGACGGCTGCGTAGGACACCCCGTCGTGTGGCTTCAATGCGTCTGTGTAGAACTGCGTGCAGTAGTGCTTGTGCTGCAGTTCCAGGAAATGCATCTGGATTTCAATCTCTGGAGCGTGCTTTGTAACTTGCATGAAAGATATATCGCATTGTATCAGCTGCCACTCCCAAGAAGGTAGCAGCTTAGCTGGAGGCATTAAGCGATGTTTGAGGAGTGGGACATCCATTTCAGCGCTAAGCTCCCTCACACGCAGCGAAAATTGCTGTCTTACAGAGGAACGATTACGAAAGGGCGTAGCATATGTCATATCGTTAACGGTATTAAAACACGGACGTTGAGGATTAGAGCGAACTTTGAGAAAATATGTTAGGCTGATGTATGTTTTCTGCAGATGGAGTGACCACTCATTTGATTCTGCATCCAAACTTTCAATGGGACGCCAGTTGCCAGTCGGATTCCTACATGGTACACCGTATCTAGCAGCTTTAGCGTGCTCGGGGCGGCAGAATGATAGATCACGGCACCATAGTCCAATCGTGATCGAATGAGGCTCTTGTTAAGATTCGTCAAACATTTCCTGTCGCAGCCCCATGTTGTGTGGGATAAACCTTTCAGTAAATTCATTATTTTTAAGCATTTCACATTGACATACTTTATGTGGGAAATAAATGTTAGTTTAGAGTTAAGTATGATGCCTAAGAACTTGTGCTCTTTGTGCACAGGGATTCGTTGACCATATATTTAGATATTGGGATCTGCAATGAGCCCTTTGTTTCTTGTCTGGCATTGACTGGCTGAACCTAACACCAACAGGCAACACCGAAATAACTAACTTCGTTGACGTTTGTTTGAATTTCAATCTCACCCAGTTAGTAACTGAACCTACACGAGTCACACATGAATCCTCCAACATCTTGGATCTTATTCTAACTAGTCACCCAGAAAGTTTATCATCGCTTACTTACCTCCGCGAAATCAGTGACCACAAAGTTTTACACGCTACTTTCACCGTCACCCCTGAATCGCGTCAAACTTTCCACAACACAATTCGCCTCTATGACAGAGGGAATTACGAAGAAATTAATAATCACCTGACGGCGTCATTTCCAAACTTTGAGACGGGTTTCGATGATCGATCCCTGGAGGATAATTGGCTCACTTTCAAAACTAAAATTGCCGAACTCACCGCGAAGTTTATTCCCACCATCACATTTCGTGCAAGTCACAACAAACCATGGTTTTCAAAGCTCTTGAAGACACTCGAGAACAAAAAAAAGAGACTTTTCCGTGCAGCAAAACGCAACCCAAGCGCATGCGCCTGGGAGAAATATTACACAGCCGAATCAACATACCTGCAATCTATCCGTAACGCAAAACGCGATTTTTTCCAAACTGACCTCCCCAAGATCCTAATAAATAACCCGAGGAAGTTCTGGAAAGTACTAAATCCGCAACAGGCTCCGATCATCACACTAGCTAACCCACTTGGCGAGATGACAAGTGACATTGACTGTGCAAATATTTTTAACACCGCTTTCTCATCCGTCTTCACACACGAAACCGATATGCCACTTTCTACCGCAACTACCAACCTAAGTTTGCCTATGCCTTCAATCACGTTTTCTGCGCACGGCATTATATGTATTATAGAAAATATCAAGATGTCATCTTCAGCGGGTGCTGATGAAATCACCCCCAAGTTCCTCAAAAATACTGGCCATGCTTCCGCACCGTATCTATCAAAACTTTTTGCACAATCACTTTCCACAGGTAGCATTCCCAGCGATTGGAAGGTGGGGAAGGTTGTTCCGGTCTTCAAATCAGGTAACAAAGAATCACCCCTTAACTACCGCCCCATCTCTTTAACAAGCGTGCCGTGCAAAATCATGGAACATGTCATTTATTCCCACATAATGAATTTTCTTGACTCTATTAATTTTTTTCATCCTGCTCAACATGGCTTCCGTAAAAACCTATCCTGTGATACACAATTGGCTATTTTCATCCATGACGTGCATATGAACCTTGACTGTAACCTTCAAACTGATGCGATATTCCTGGACTTCGCGAAAGCATTTGACAAAGTACCCCACCAACGCTAGCTACTAAAACTTTCATGGTTAAACCTTCATCCTAACATTTTACAGTGGATAAGTGAATTCCTTGCTAACCGCACCCAGTATGTTTACGTTAATAATCAAGCCTCTAGTACTCTTCCCGTAACATCAGGTGTCCCGCAAGGATCGGTCCTTGGCCCGCTATTATTTTTAATATACATTAATGACCTACCAACGCATGTCTCTTGTAACATCCGTATTTTCGCCGACGACTGTGTCATCTATCGCACAATCAATAACACCTCTGATCAGCACGCCCTCCAGGATGACTTAAACAGCGTACAGAACTGGTGTAACCAATGGCTCATGGAACTAAACCCCAATAAATGTAAACTCGTGTCTTTTAACCGAAAACGTAATCCTCTCCTCTTCTCGTACAAAATATCGCACGCCACGGTAGAATTAACTCACACTTATAAATACCTCGGCGTAACATTGTCCAATGATCTAACCTGGAACGCACATGTCACAAAAATCATATCATCCGCTAACAGAACCCTTGGATTCTTAAAACGTCATCTACGACATGCCCCACAAAACGTAAAACTACTTGCGTACAAATCACTTGTCCGTCCAAAATTAGAATACGCCTCTGCTATTTGGAGCCCTAACCAAAATTATCTAACAATTTCCCTAGAATCAGTACAAAGTCGAGCCACAAGATTCATATATTCATGCTATTCATATAACGTTAGTATATCATCATTAAAAGCAGAGGCAGGTTTAACATCTCTAGCTTGTAGACGTCGTATTACTAGTATGTGCTTGTTTCATAAACTTTATTACAGCTCACTTCGTCATCCGCCCTACATCAATCCGCCGGCACGTATCTCCCCCCGCATTAGTCATCCCCTTCAAGTTGCACGGCTTCGTACGCGCACTGCTACTTTCGCATCTTCATTCTTTCCACGCTCAGCCCCGGACTGGAACGGCCTTCCACACGACATCGCCGCAATCATCTGTACATCCAAATTTCTGAATTGTATAACTACTATATTTAACAGCGAATAATTTATGTTCATTACGTGTTTTCTTTGTTTATTAAGATTTATACATGTAACCCACCCCTTATGTAACACCCCCAACCCCGGGGGCCTTTAAGGTAATAAAGTGAAGTGAAGTGAAGTGAAGTGAAAAGCACACAAGAACTTTTGTTCAGGTTCACATATATACGTTTTCGTCTGCCCATTTGGACACTTTGTTGAATCCCTGTTGTAATTGTCTCCCACAAACTGCAAGGTTGCAGGATTTGAAAGCTACGTGTATGGAATCTACATAAACAGAATAAAAATGGCTTGCGGTAATGAAGCCCGAAGCGTACTCATCTTCCCGATTAAGAACATGCGGCTAAGCACACCTCCTTGGGGTACACCAGTTTCTTGCATAAAAGGTCGCGACCACGCATTGCCGATTTTCACGCGGAAGGTACGTTTGACCAATAGCTTTCTAGAATGGTTAGCATATTTCCACGAATGCCCATTCCCGAAGTGTCTCGCAACATCCCGTATAGCCACGTTGTGTCATACGCCTTCTTCATATCGAGGAATATCGATAAGAACTGTTTATTTACAAATACATCGCGGATATTTCCTTCAATGCGTACGAGATGATCAGTTGTGGACCGCCCTTCTCTGAAGCAACTTGGCGCCAAGGAAGGGCCTTTATCCAGCTTCAAGACGGGAATAACAATAGCGTCCTTCCGTGAGGATGGGAGCTACCCGGCAGCCCAGATAGAGTTGAAAAGTGCCAGAAGGGTCATTTGTGTGACTTTGTGTAAGTTCTTCATCATGTCATACATGATTCTATCAGCTCCCGGTGCAGAGCTACTATATGTGCTCAATTCAGCTTAAAAGCTCGGCAATATTAAAAGGACGGTTGTATGGTTCATCCGGACGGCATTTACGATCTAGTGCCTTAAGTTCAGCTAAATGTTTATATTTGAGGAATGATATTGTGTAATGTGTGAAGCTTGATACATGTTCGAAGTGTTCGCCCAGAGTGTTGGCCTGGTCTTCCAAGGTAGTCCCTTGGTCGTCCACCAAGCACAAAGGGCGGATTTGTAGCCCCTTTATCTTTCTTACACCATTCCATGCCTTGAAGTCTTGGGTGCAGGAAGTGATGCCCGAAGGAAACTTCTCCTAGCTAGCCCTCCTGGCCTGTCTCCGCAATGCGCCTTCCCTGCGATTTTGCCAGTTTAAATTCTATGAGGTTTTCTGCAGTCAGGGAGCGACGCAGCAAACTCCACACTTTGTTATGTTTTTTTTCGTGCCCGTCTGCACTGTTCATTCCACCAGGGAACCCGTCTATTACATGAGAGTCCTTGTGCTTGTGGAATGAATTTTTCTGCTGCGTCGAGCATAAAGGAAGTAAAATACGCTACTGATTCATCTATGCTAAAATCGGTGATAACATGCCGTTAAAAGTAAGTTGACTCTTTAAATTTATTCCATTCGGCGGAGGCTGAAACGCGCCGCACCCGAGGCGCTGGATGCGCCGTCTGGCTCGGGATTGTGTCCATCGACTTTTAGGAGCCGCTGGATTTTCGCTCACATGAGCGGGGTGTTTTCACCGTATGCCTTGCCTCGAAAAGCAGGGCATTGGAAGTCACCAACCCAGAGGTCGGTGCGCCCTCCTTCAGGGACAGCGACACAGCGCTGGCTGCTGACGCCAAGGGGGCTGGTGGCACGGCCGCGACCACACTTTTTGTGGGCCAGGCCGGTGCCAGAGTCTGCTGCAACGTTGCCCCCTCGCGCCCCGCA
The DNA here is from genome assembly GCF_050947875.1 of Dermacentor variabilis. Classification (NCBI taxonomy): domain Eukaryota; kingdom Metazoa; phylum Arthropoda; class Arachnida; order Ixodida; family Ixodidae; genus Dermacentor; species Dermacentor variabilis. The sequence goes on from NC_134576.1 coordinate 107,922,992, forward strand.
TCATCATACCCGGAAGTACGTTAAAAGGAAACACGTTTCCGCGTTTCTTGAAATGAGATGTATTTTTTATTTTCATTGTGATTATGTCTTTTTCTTTTTTCCATGTGGGGCAAGTTCTAGAGTATGCTGCGAGTCCGCCGTCACAATTGGGACAGTGGAGTGTGCCATTACAGTTGTTGGATTCGTGTTCGTGTTCGCCACGCTTTGCACAAGTCAGCCGGCCACGGCAGCTTTGCGAACCATGCCCATATCTCTGACACTTGAAGCATCTTCGGGGGTTTGGGATGTAGGGCCTGACTGGAATTTTCGTATACTCCGTTTCTAGGGATTCTGGTAGCACGCTCGATGAAAAGCTGAGGATGAGATGCTTAGTTGGAATATCTTGGTTGTCTCACTTGATCTTTATTCTTTGCACTTCAATCACATTGCGTTCCTCCCAGCCCTCCAAGATCTCTTCCTCGTTCAGCCTCGAGAGATCTTCATCCGAGATGACTCATTTACAAGTGTTCACTGATCGATGGGGGGTAACAGTTGTTGCCTCATTACGGAATACTAAGAGATAGGAGAGTTTGCCATGCTGTTGAGTCTCACGGACCTCAAAAAGAAGGTCACCACTGCTAATTTTCGTCACTTTGTAGCGAGCACTTAGTGTATCGCTAAGGCGTTTAGCTACGATGAAAGGTGAAATAGTTCTGACTGTCTTTTCGGGATCTTGACTGTGTATCACATGGAAGCGGGGGAAAGTTTCTTTGCACTGTCTGAATAGCTCAAAAGTTTCTTCGGTGCACCCTCCTTTTGAAAGAGGGCGATCGGAAAGAGGGGGTAATGACGTCTTAGCCATGCAGAATTAATTTAATTTCGGTAGCTACGCCAGCCACCCAACGCCGAGCCCAACAAGGGAACGCCAAGAGTCCGGGAGGAAACGTAGACGCCAGCCGTACATAGCTACTATAACCTGATATAAAATACCCAAGGTTGGATACATACACAAGGTTTACCTTAGCCGCCTAGAAATTCGGAAGTGAGAAGAAGTGACAAGACAGGATAGAAGAGAGAGCAAGAAGAAAAACAAAAGATGTATAGAGGGACAGGAAAAAGCGACTGCCGATTTCTCCCAGGTGCGTATGTCTGGAGGTGCCGTCTATGTGAATCAGAAGCCGAAGAGATGAGTTGCCTCCGCCGGGGGCCTAGAAGGTCCAAACACCAAGTATCGGCTCGACCCCGAGGATCCCCCTTTCCTCAGACACGGCTAAGCCGTGCACGGCTTCACGCGGGAGGATCCGAGCCTCATGTGCTCGGGTACGTGGTGTCGACACACACCAAACTCCTGCTGACGCAGACGCCCCTCCGGGGTTTCAGCAACCTGCATGAGGAATGTCATAAATGTGACAGTATTCCCCGTGTGGGTAGACAAGTGGTCGAACCATGTTCGCTTTGTGTGTGTAGTGTAACCATGATTTCCATTGTTTTACGGCTTATTGTCTTACAATGTTGTAATTGTAATAAATGTTGTAAACGTTGTAATAAGTATACGGAATTTAAAGCAGGAAATAGTGAGTAATGCTCTGCGGTGTTGTAAGGGAGGGCCATCCAAGTCGGCGTATTAACTTTGGACGTGCGAGATCCGTGCGTTCTCTCTTTATTTCCTCCTCCTCTTCCTCCTTGGACAGGCGATGTTCAGTAGGAACCGCTTGCCAGTCGCAGGCCGCGGTTATGAATTGCATCAAGTGGTTGAATGCGAGATTGACTAGCTGCACCATAAACTATACTGCCGTAGTCGAGAGCGCTAAGCACAAGTGACTGGTGTGCAGGTGGTAAGCATGTTTGGTCGGATCCCCGGTATAGAAGAGCAGCGTCCATAAGAAGCAACGGCGAAAGTGATGCTCATTGCATTCCCCTTCTCTATCGTCCAGTCTTTGCACTTACACGAAGTAGTGGTGCAAGCCATGTCGGAGGCCGTTGAAATGTCTCCGGCTAATAATTAAGTAAAGTGCGTATGAATGTCACCATGTCAATCACTTCAAGCTACGTCGAACTGGGTAACGGTTCTTAGTTCCCGTCTAAACACTGCCGCTGTCTAACCACCTTCACAGCGGGCATTGGAATCTACATGTTTTATATATTTAGCCAATTACTTCCTTTCCATATTTTCCCCGCTTGCACAGTTAAAACCAAGTGTGAACCTCTCTAGGGCAAATTTACTCGCTCATGTAATATGCTCCAGCGGGCAGCATACATGCCAGTGCACCATGGTCACAAAAAGCGTGCCCCTCAGTGAGGAATCAGGCACGACAAGCGAAACGAAAGAAAGCTAGTGACTGCAGGGTGTGATATTCTTTGCTTTATAAAGCATCAAACAAATTGATTGTCATAAATCATAGTACACACATATCGTTATTTAATTTCTTTAATTTGCCATGATTTTGACAATTGAGAATTTTGCTTTTGCTTAACACTCCAAGTTAATAACGAAACTTATTGACACTATGAAAACATATTACGCTCACAACTCAGTATCGTAATACCGGTCTCCGAACAAATCTGGAGAGAAATGGTAACTGTAACGACACTCGGATTAACTAAACTCGAGATTCGTGTACAGGGTATTGTTGACGACAAAACCGTTTAACTCAATAAGGTTCCAGCTGATCCAATCGCTAACGCACCACTGGTTCCGAAAGTTGTGAGCCGGTTTCTTCTTTTGATCATCAGTGTTCACATCTATCGGCACCCGGAAATCCATGCGTTGGTCTCTGAGATGCGTGACCATGACAGTTACGTTCTTAGGGAAAGGCCACTCGACGTAATCGTCCCATTCGCCGTCCTTCAGTGCGAAGTCAAAACGCACACTCACTTCCCCACTGGCGTTCCTCTCAAGATGGCAGTCCTGAGCGAACGTGTAACCGCCAAGCATTCCCTCCACACTAATGTCGTGTGCCTGAGAGTTGTTCAGTGTGCTTAGCACGGTGTAGATGTTCTGGAACGCGATCATGGTGACGAATACATCTGGACTCGAAGCGGCACGGAAGGGTCCAGGAGTGAAGTAGGCTTGATCCATGCTGTCCTACTTAGGCTATCGAGAGCCTGAACCACTTCCAGTGCAGAGCAGAACGTGCAGTCCCGTTGGTGCAGTCGATGTCGGACGGTGCAGCGGTTGAGCGGTGGATACGGACTCTGCTACGAAGAAGGGCACTGGACACGGACGTGTTCGCCCCGAATACAATGGATGTCTCGCGGCGGTGATGCCCGAGGGCCGCGTTTAATAAGGGTTGCTCTTATCAGATGTCCTTGCGTTTCACACGCAACTCAGGCGGTGTGTGTGCCAAGAGGGGTGGCTCGAATTGAGTGACGTGGGAGGCAGAGCCAATCAGCAGCAAATCCCTCATAGCTGATTAGTAAGTGGGAAGAGAGTGGGAGTACCTGGGAGGGTAAAAAAAATAATGCTGCGCTGTCTCGCGGTGCATCGCACAAGAGGTGTGAGGTAATGAACCGGTTAGTTTTGTTCCGTCTCTTTACTTTCAGGAATATCCTAAATGTCACAGCGGCGCCAAAACGTTTGATCCAGTATTAACAAAACCCGTAACCTTGCGAGCCTCGTTTCTGCAACTCGAAGCGCTCAAACATGTTATACGGCTGTTTCACAGTTTTCCCGAAAATAAGAAGAAAAAAAGAAAGTCAGCAGCTTACTCACAATTTTGATTAAATGTGGCGAACGTTAGGGGTGAGAGACAGGGAAATTTTTAAGTGTGTTTGTCTCAATTATAAGTTGCAAACGTTGCTATATCCTCATTTTTAGTTCTCGTTTGGAGGCGTGATATCAAATGTGCAGAAACTTTCCCGTCTCCTTAGGAGAACGGATTGGCAGGAATTTAATATTGAGAGCAAGAAGGGGCCGCTTTAGAATTGACGTGTTCCGAAAGTTTCAGGTGTGCAAGTCGATTATGGGCTTTGATAATAATTGCAGAATCCCCATATCCTATTAATTTTTATTTATTATACGAGCAATGCTGCTTGTATCCCCGGTGAACCATGGAAGGCGTGTTCTTTACATTTTGTGGAAGCAGCGACCATGTCTTCAGGTTGTAACAATAAATGTTTAATATTTTACAGCCTTTATAGAAAGTAACTTAATCTACCGTTCCAGAGTATCATACAGAAATCTTTACCAGAGTGCTAAATAATAACTGCACGTAACACCGTCTTGCCGTTGGGATCAATTTAGAAATAGTACCTTTAACATATGGAGAAGTTTTAACGTTCTCGCAATATATTGAAGTATTACAAACAAGTACTGCCCCAACGCTTCTCGCCTATCTTGATGCTTCATTCGCGATATACATCTTGGACAAAATTTGAAATTCATCAAAAGAAACCTCGAAAATAATTGGTTTTCTTTCGAAAATTTTGAAAATACTGAGAAACATCCCAACTTTCCTCATCATACAGAAGCAAACATAACAACAGAAGAGGGTGCATGCAAAGACACGTTTATAGAAGGTGTGGCATGATGCAGACATTCTGTAGCAGATAACCGCTTTTTTGGCTCAACAATTATTGGTAGCTTTTGAAATTTCGATCTAGTTACCACGAATCCTGTACACTATTATTTTGTTGGGCTGGAGAGGCTGGTGTTTTCCCTGCATTCTTTAGGAATTTCAGTTTTTAGACTGCATACGCAGTGCGTTTTCCAGGTGGTTACTGGTATGACCCGCAAATTTAAACGCCACGACAAACATGTGGTCGCCTTTAAGCGTACGGAATGCTGGGAAAGGAGCAGTCATAAGTATGTAGATTCTTGCTTGCGACGCACTTGTCTCCGGTTAACGACGGTAAAATATTCTCTCGAAAATGATTTTTGTACATTCTATCAAAAAGGAAACGTTGGTAGGTATTTCAGCAAATGAAGATCAAAAATTTTTTCTCGAAATTTCGTGTTGTGACTTCAGCGCTCAACCTTAACACAGACATGATCTTACTTCTTTCTCGTATTATGGCCATTTGGGCACCAGGTTACATTCCTTGAGTGAGTCGTTGATTCATTCAGAACGAAGTGCGACCGTTCAATCAAAAACAGGTAAGTAGAGGTCCACACTGATGCTGTCAAAATCTACGGAGCCTTGACAAGACATTGCGGCCGCGTAAGTATCCATAAATTTGCTTTTGTCTTTGGCCTTAGCCAAGCCTTCTCCTCAGGGTAAAATGAGTCTTATTTTATTCCTTTGTGAAACGTAATGTACGAGTACTGCTTATCTTCACGTGTGAAGGCGAAACTTCTCTTAGCGAAACAAGCCGGGTTTTCGTGACCATGCGTGCTGCGTGGCTGTTCTCTGGATGAATAGGCCAACCAATCGTAGCGCAGGACGCGCGTGACGTCACCGCCACTTAGTTTCTTCAAACATCAACAAATGGCAACAGACGAGGGCTCTATGGCAACCAAAGGTCAGTGGGACGCCTCGCATTGGGCGCTCACGGCAAGACTACACACGAAGCTGTGCAACGGGATATGGGCTTAACAAGTTTTGAAGTGAGGGAATCTCACAGTAAAATTGAGTATGAAGAACAAATGAGGACTACGGGAGAAAGTAAATGGGCTGGGCGAGTGTTGAGGTATTAGGACAGGAAACACATTGATTGACAGTGGAGGAAAAAACTAGGAAGCTTACCCGAAAGTATGCAGCCTGTAGGGCGAGCAACACAGCAACAAAGAACGTCAATCTGCAGTCAGAGAGGCTGAAAAAATATCACAGGTTGCCGCAAAAGAAAAGGAAGCTACGATGGGTAACTACTTAAGACGAAAACACGAAATCAGGAAAGAAAAAAATTTATCATAACTCAAAGGGAAGCGCATTACTTTTCGAAGCCAGATCAGGAAGCTTAAGAACACGCAGTTACAAAGCCAGCTATAAGAAGGAAGAATGTGTTTGCTGCGGCAAAGCTAGGGAAACAATGGAGCATGAGGTAATGTGAGATATCTTCACATTAGAATGTGAAGCTATCTGCCCAGCTGTTGATTTGGGCACCACTGGCCACCTTGAAGCCCTTGGGTTTAGCTAGATCAAGACGAACAGAAACATCCGCAACAGAGATTTGTAAGAGGCGATTGCAAGATTGGTGGTAGGAAAGGAGGGAAACGACAAAAAACGGAGACATACAAGAACAACGTTCCCAATAGGGGGCCAGAAAATTTAGTTAGGGCAATTCATCCTGGGTGTTTTGCCCGTTCCTTCTTGTTTTATTTTTGTTTTTAAACCTAGGTAGGACATCAGCCGGTATACTAGCAAGAGCTCGGTGGCGCAATAAATCACCCCGTTCCAAAGGACCTGCTCATAAGAACCAACCAACCAACCCTACCGACCGACCGACCGACCGACCTTGGCAGCGGTGGCCATGCGTGGAAAAGAAAAGAAAAAAACTGGATAAACAAACTCAAATTTTAACTAACTATCCACCCACACAAAGCTACACTACATGTACATTCCAACAGGTTAGATTTGTTGTTTTTTTCTTTTACTGTTTCCTTGTGTTTAGTGTTCCGTATGCGTTTCCTTTGTAGCAATTGCTACGAATGGGTGGATGCCTCATTTTCCCTCAATTAATTACTTCTCTCCACTTTGGTGGTTTCCGCAGAACAATTACGTTAAACTGATTGATTAGTACCCTATAATATCTTCAGAATCGCTCGGCTCGTTTTATTTTGGCTAAATACTCTCGTACATGTAGTGCCACACTTATGAAAAGAACCCCAGGCCTTCCACATCTTTGCATGCTGCGTCATCTTTCTCGGCTGTCCACTTTCCGCAACATATATTACGCAAGCGAATCACTCACACCCCCAAGTCTGTTCACTGCTCCAAATTACGTATCATCTCGCATTGATCATCGATTCAAAGTAGGCATGCCAAGTCGCAGAACATACCAATATCTTTCTTCTTTCCTGCCTCAGCCCAGCTTAGACTGGAACGACTTGCCCACCTGCATCGTCTGCATTCCCGAAACTGAAGCTTTCAAATCTGCGCTTCATCATCACCTAAGTTAAAAGTGGCGTTTTCTTATTGATTTGCATTAATATTTACCTCTGATATCTGCAACGCTTCAACGGCCCTGATAGTAACGAAATAAACAAATAAGTTATTACTTTTCTTTATTAGTCATCAGGCGTAATGTACCTGCAGAACAGAAGTAAACCTGAGGTTAACGCTGTTACTGGCGCTCTTTGGCCGTTTTAGCTCTTGCGCCATGAAACACTATTAATGATCAACCCAATGTTTATAGCCTTCTGTTTTGCTATAAACTAGGCTTAGAACCAATTTCGAGAAATTTGCTCCGAACACGTGTCAAGAAATACATTGCTGTTGCACCTGACAATTTAGGATTGCACATTTTGTTCAATACAATATGACTAAATTTGAACAGCAACGCACCGGACATTTTAACTACTTTCATGGCATTTTAGCAGCGCTGACTCAGTCCACAACTCAATACCCGCCAGGCGCTCCCTATATAATTCGAAGCCGCAAAAGCAGGCGTTAAACACGACTAAACCCGGTTAAGCAGCGGCGCAAAGCATCCGATTTTCTCAATCACGTGATTGAGAATAACAATGACGACGTTTACTGGCATCCAGCTTGCAACGGAACGGCGACAAACGGTCACCAATGCTGCTTGGTTTAGTCAGGTTTTACTACATTCATCGCGAACTAGTGTTTTGCCTCTGTGGTTTCAATCTAAATCTCCGTATTTAAAACCTGTCTCATTATACCGTACCATTACGCAGACTAGGAATCAGTTCGGTTCAATCAATCTCTTCCTCCTTTTGTATAACGAACGCTAAATGTTTCTTATATCGACGACTATAACCAGTTTGTCCTTCCATCTTCACTGTGTTTCAGCGCTTCTGGAAGGTAGACATTCCCTAGGGATCTCCTTGGTGAATATATTAGCGTTCTATTGCAATGTGCCCAATCGTTAGCTTTTTTTTCACAGGCCGAGCACTAACTGGAAACTAAAGTTAATACTCAGAAAACCATGCGTTTTTATCTGAGAGAGAGAGAGAGAAGGGAAGACGGAAAGGCAGGGAGGCTAACCAGACTGAGTCCAGTTTGCTACCCTACACGTGGGGAGGGGAATGGGGAGTAAAAGAGGGAGAGAGAGAACTTATGTTAGGATGTCTATAGTCGGGCACTCAAGTCTGTTGCCCTCAGGTAGCGAAAAAGCGCTCGAACTGCTTTCTGGGCCAATGAGCTGTGAGGCCAGGCTCCCAAGATCTTCGCTTCCGTAAATGGCCTGTCATCCAGTCTGTTCAAGGCACACTGCAGAGTCGCACGTCGATTATCGAAGCGAGCACAGTGGCACAGAAGGGGACTGATGTTCTCTTCACACTTGCACTTAGCGCACATTGGTGAATCCGCCATTCCAATACGATAGCTGTAGGAGTTGGTGAATGCTACTCCTACCCACAGCCGACACAGCAGTGTTGCGTCACGTCGTGGAAGGTTCGCTGGTAATGTAAGTTGCAGGGATGGGTCGAGGCTGTGTAAACGACACTTACAGTTCTGTGGTGTATGCCAGCAACCTAACGTGATTGTACGAGCGAGACTGCGAAGCTCTCTTGCAGCGTCGACTCTGGATAAAGGTATAAGGAGTGTCGGTGAGCCAGCCTGGGCATGTCGGGCAGCGTCATCGGCGAGGTGATTACCAACGATGCCACAATGTCCCGGCAGCCACTGAAATATGATATCATGTCCTCTTTCAGATGCACAATGGCAGGTTTCGTTGATTTGTGACACCGGCTGTTCATAATTGCCCCGTCGTAAACTTCGCAAGCTCTGGAGGGCTGCTTTCGAGTCACAAAATATTGCCCATTTGTTGGGCGGTTCTTTTTCAGTGTATTCGACAGCAGCGCGAAGAGCGGCCAGTTCAGAACCTGTAGATGTCGTTACATGTGAAGTCTTAAACTTGATGACGACCGATTGAGATGGTAGAACAACGGCGCCTGTAGAATTTTCTGAGACGGAACCATCCGTGTAAACATGAATTCGGTTGCGTATCTGTGTACCCAAAGCACCATACACCCATTGCGAAAGCGCTCTCCAATCTTCCCCGCCCCCCAACAAAATAAGAAGACGAGTGTAAGATAGTTGTGAAATTCAATCGCGACACTGCTATGAGCATAAAAACACAAAGAGCCAAAAGCTTCGAGATCGGAAGACAGAAGCAAACTCTGAATCAGGCCCCTACCGTCAGCGCTGTTAACATCGAAAAACGCTTTGTCGAAGTATCATATTTCAGTGCTGTGAAGGTTAAGCCTTCACGCCACTGAAACGCGTGGAACTGTTTTTCTGAATGTGAAAAGCCTCTGCAAGCTGCCTAGTTGTCCTGTCTCGGTGCTGAAAGAGGACAGTTGTCCTCTTTCGGGCAATTATATCGGACAAAATAATTTTGGACGTGGGTTAACTTGAAATCTGAGGGTGGGTCATCTTAAATTTGGTGGTGGGACTACTTCAAATTCAGGGGTGCACCAACTGAAATTTGGAGATGGGCCCACTTGAAGTATGGAAATGGGTCAGCTTGATATTTGGGGGTGGGCCAGCCTAAATTTGGGGGTGGGCAAACTTGAAATTTGGAAGCGCCCCAAATAAAATTTCGGGGTGGGCGAACTTGAAGTTCAGGAATCGCACCACCTCAAATTTTGGGGCATGCTTACGCGTACTTAGACAACACCAGTGGAGTTTCTGCATCTTTCTGGTGCTTCTATATTCTTTTTTGGAGCGTTTCCTCAAGTCAAGTCTCGCGAACCACTCCTCTTGCGCACTGTAAAGCACGTCGAAACCGAAAACACGGCTTATACACGGGCCTTCTAGAACGAGGCAGAATTATTATTGGAGGAAAAAAGACGAAGTAATATTCTGGTTTCTGTTGCGGCTTCTTTCAGGATCGTTAATTCCTTACGCTGATTCTCATTACGCTGATTTCACAGCCTTGCGAAACGGGACCAGTCTGAGAAAAACAAGAAACTTTAGGCAAGTAACCTGGCATGCTATCGTGGTAATGTGCCATTTTATTTATGTCTTGGGCGCAATTTTATTGTTGGCAGTGGTGCAGTTATTGGTTGCAGTGCGCTAACAGTGTAAGTGCTTCTGAATTCCAGGCTCCTCGCATTGTAAGCGACTATATTTTACAGAGTGAGTGGCGTTCTTGAGAATCATGTTCAGGTAATTCGCAATATTATGACGCCACTTTCTGTTGCACGCAAACATATGTAAAATCATCGGCACACAAAGCATTCTTCATGCAAATGTGCATATCAGATAGGATTATGTCTGCACAAAACAACGCAAAGCGATGGCTTCTTTTTCTCTAGGACGCGCTTATCTAAAGCCGGCCTAAAACAAATCTTCAGAATGGTGTCGTTACGCTGATTTCACAGCCTTAAAATTAGAATATGGGGTTTTACGTGCCAAAACCACTTTCTGATTATGAGGCACGCCGTAGTGGAGGACTCCGGAAAGTTCGACCACCTGAAGTTCTTTAACGTGCACCTAAATATGAATACACGTGTGTTTTCGCATTTCACCCCCATCGAAATGCGGTCGCCGTGGCCGGGATTTGATCCTGCGACGTCGTGCACAGCAACCTAACACCATAGCCACTGAGCATCCACAGCGGCTGATTTCACAGCCTCCCGAAAACGGAACCAGTCTGATAAAACAAGGAACTTAAGGCAAGTAACCTGGCATGCTATCGAGATCATTTGCCACTTAGCGATTGGCAAATAAAGGATGTGAAATGAATACTGACTCAAACGGCGGCAGTGTGCATGGCATTACTCATACACTAGCAACAGGTTCCAGAATTCAGGACATTGTTTTCCCTCGTCGTCGGAACAAACTTCACATTATCCCCGATAACGTCGTCCGTTATCGGGAAATAGATAGGAACGCGCGGAGGCAACGTTGGTTTCTATGTTCGAGCTACGTCGACTCTGATTAGCAAAATGGTTCGAGTTCCTCGTATTGTCCAATAGTTAGCGATTTCAAGTGTGGCTCTAATCTCCAGACGCCTGGAGACTGCACGGCAGCCATTATCCGCCAAATTGGCTCTCTGATTGGCTGTCGAGAGCTCATGTGTCTTCAAATTTGTGCTGGAAAAACTAAGTTTTGCAAAAGGCAATTTTGCGTTTTCATCAAGATGACGAAACCTGACCTGGAGCGGCAAATTTTACCGATGAACACATTTTTCTGGTCCTTGGCACCTCTGTTTGCGACGTTACTGCTTCAAAACGAAACTGAGCGACAACACGCAGAGTCCTGTGCAACGCATCTGTAATTTCCCGAATATGTGGTTGCGACCCAAGAGAGCCGCCATTTCAGCTTGCTGACTGGCTGAAGGAATATGCCGGGGGGAGCATCACAGGAAGGGTCATTTCGTAAACGTCAATTTGACGTTGCGTGACGTTGCAGAAATATCATTGGATGAAAAATCATTGCATTGGGCACCATTGCAGAAATATCGGGCCATACTTTCTTGTGCGACGAGCTGCGCGAATTATGCTATGTGCAGCCATATGCAATGGCGTCCCGAGATGGATGCGTATCGCCACATTTTCCACGTCGTTTGGGGCGATAAATATATTTTGTTCATAATGCGTGCTCATAATATTTGCCTCACTCTCGGGTGGCGTTGGCATTTCTGTTCTGGGCCATCATTAAAAAAAACACGTTTATTTGAAATAATATTGGCTGAACATTGCAAACTTTCTGTGACGTTTCCCACTTTTCACTCGTGTGGTAGTATTGTCATCAAGATTACTGACATTTGGCATCATCAGAATTGTGACCACGGCGGCTTCTTAATTTATGAAATGAATTTTGCGCAAGGCTGTGCCTTGAAGTTTCCGCTTGCGGTGCGGGTAATGGATGATTTAATGTTTGGCTTTTATTGGCGGAAGGGCCAGGTACGGCCAAAAAGCGCCAAGCCAGTGTTGATGAATTCGCAATGTAGTTATGAGTTCAATGAGGTTGATGTGACGTGGCTTTAAAGGGGCCTTAAAAATAGTCGCTCTAGAGTGCGTAAAATCTATCTGTTATACGATTATGTCGATGATAATGACATGTTCTATGAGCAATAAAATCCATCGTGAGAGAATGATGCATTTTAAGATATATGTGAGATGGCAAAGTTACCTGGAGCACTACTGCCTCGCCAGAGCCTTGAAATACAAGGGCCTGGAGGCATGTGCTATACAGAATGACTGTCACAGCGGCATCCTCTCAACAGAGGAAGCGCTACGAATGTATGGGACTAATAACGTGTAGGAGAACATCGCTGAGGAAACCTAGGACAGTCTCTGTGTTAAAAAGCGGTTCTGAACCGAGAAACATTACAGGATGAAGAGGAATGTGTTGACGGTATGCTAAGGAAAAATGTCTCCTTCTCTCAGATTCGGCTTTCCGACACTCCAGGAGGACGTGGAGCACGTTCAGCCTCTCCCCGCATCTGCCTCAGGTTGGAGGGTCATTTCCGGTGAGTAAAAAGTTATGGGTGCCAAATGTGTGTCCTGTTCTAAGATGACCAAATAGGACATCTGTCCGGCGTGATTTTATTGCAGAAGGCCAGAACCCTAATTGTGGCTTTATTACGTGCAGCTTATTATTTGTTTCCCTCTCCCACAAGCGTTGCCAGTAGTTTCGCAGTTTCCTGCGCAAGAAGGGCCTCAGATCTGTTACAAGGACTGCTGCGGTAGGATGAACAGAATACGATGCAATCGATGTGGCCATCTGGTCTGCCAGAACGTTACCTTCGATGCCCCTATGACCCCGCACCCAGCATATTGACACGTGTACTTATCTTTATCGGGCAACCACGTTTCGCCGCCTCACAAATGTAATCGCACAGCGTGGGACGCGCCTGCATGTATCCGAAGTTTCTGGTAAGTTATCGATGCTTCTATCCGCTGTCTGTTGTCGCCGAACGTTATGTTATCTGATTTCATCTCCTGACGCGAATGGTGTAGAACTTTGTGGAAGGCACGCAGGTCCGAACGATTAGTCTGGAACATTCGACGACTGCTCTACAAAAGCCGACGCGCTTGACCCGCTGATAAGATTTTCGACGATCGCCGACCGTGTTCGCCGCTATCGTTGTGCTATAATTGTAGCCTGCTTTTGTGGGCACAGGTTAGCCCAATAAACAGTACTGCGTATTGCTACTGTGTTGTTCAACGTCACCACCACGTGACAATATGATGACATGCTGGTTACATATATACGCTTTATATTGGACGGAATATAGTTCATTGATTACTAGATTTTTGTGCTTACAAAATTACATCAAAGCCTTCACAGCGCTTAGGGAGTCCGTATATATAACAGATTTCTTTAGTTTTGTTTTCCTTATATGCTTTACAGCCGACAGTAGTGCGCAGGCCTCAGTCGTAAAGATGCTTGTTTCCGGATGCAGTACATCTGATTCCGAGAAGGATGGGACGACGGTTGCATATGACACCCCCTCGCGTGACTTCGATGCGTCTGTGTAGAACTCCATGCAGGAGTGTTTGTATTGAAGTTCCCGGAAATGCTTTTGGATTTCAATCTCTGGAGAGTGTTTTGTAACTTGCATGAAAGATATATCGCATTGTATCATCTGCCACTCCAAGGAGGTAGCAGCTTAGCTGGAGGCATTAGGCGATGTGTGAGGATTGGGTCATCCATTTCAACACTAAGCTCCCTCACACGACGTGAGAAGGGCTGTCTTACAGAGGAACGATTACGAATGAGTGTATCATATGTCATATCGTTAAGGGTATTAAAACACGGATGTTCAGGATTAGAGTGGACTTTCAGGAAATATGTTTGGCTGATGTATGTTCTCTGGAGATGGAGTGACCACTCATTTGATTCGACATACAAACTTTCAACGGGACTTGTTCTGAAAGCGCCAGTGGCCAATCGAATTCCTAAATGGTGAACCGGATCTAGCATCATTAGCGCGCTCGGGGCTGCAGAATGATGAATCACGGCACCGTAGTCCAATCGTGATCGAATGAGGCTTTTGTGAAGATTCATCAAACATTTTCTGTCGCTGCCCCATGTTGTATGGGATAAGATTTTCAGTAAGTTCATTGTTTTTAAGCATTTCACCTTGAGATACTTTATATGCGGAATAAATGTTAGTTTAGAGTCAAGTATGATACCTAAGAACTTGTGCTCTTTGTTCACAGGGATTTGCTGGCCATACATTTCGATATCGGGATCTGCAACGAGGCCTCTCTTTCTTGTGAAAAGCACACAAGAACTTTTGTTCGGGTTCACTTTAAATGGGCAGACGAAAACGGATTCAGATACTTTGTGCAAGCACTGTTGTACTTGCCTCACACATTGCAAGGTTGGAGGATTTGAAGCCTATTTGTATATCATCTACGTAAACAGAATAAAAAATGGCTGGCGGTGATGAAGCACGAAGTGTGTTCATTTTCACGATAAAGAGTGTGCAGCTAAGCACAGCTAGCTCTCCCAGCTAGCTCTCCTTGCCTGTCTCCCCGTGCGCCTCCCTTGTGACTTTGTCAGTTTAAATTCTATGACGTTTTCTGCAGTCGGGGAGCGACGCAGCAAACCCCACGCTTTGTTTTGTTTCTTCCGTGCCAGTCTGCACTGTTCATTCCACCAGGGTACCCGTCTTTTACAAGAGAGTCCTTGTGTTTGGGGAATGAACTTTTCAGCAGCGTCGATTATAAAACAAGTAAAATATGCTACTGCATTGTCTACGTTAAAATCAGTGATAAGATCTCGTGATAAGTAAGTTGCTTCCTTAAAATCATTCCATTGAGCGGAGGCTAGTTTCCACCGGGGTGTATGTAGGGGCATTCATGTTGAGGCATTGAATTTAACATTATAAGAAAGTGGTCACTTCCATAGGGATTATTTATTACATGCCATTCCAAGTCCGGGAAAATTGAAGCCGAACCAATAGACAGGTCTATTGATGAATATGAATTATTATGGATATTATAATAAGTTGGCTCCTTCTTGTTGAAGAGGCATGCACCGGAGTTCCCAAGAATATTTTCGATGAAACGGCCTCTCGCGTCACATCGCGAGTCTCCCCACATGGTTCGGTGGGCATTAAAATCGCCTCCGAGTATGTAAGGGTCCGGAAGCTGGTCAATTAGGTCATAAAAATAACTTTCTTCCAGATGAAAATTAGGGGGTATGTATAAGCAACGTACAGTGATCAATTTATTAAAAAGAATCGCCCGAATCGACACTGCCTCAAGGGGCGTCTGAAGGGCGACCTGGTGACAAGCTACGGATTTGTCTACAACTATTGCAACACCGCCAGACGAGGTATTCGCCTCGTTGCGGTCTTTACGGTAGATGGCGTACTGACAAAGAAAGTTTGTTTGTGTGAATTTAAGATGTGTCTCCTGAACACACAGCACCTTTGGGTTATGTTTGTGTCATCATCATCATCATCATCAGCCTGTCTACGCCCACTGCAGGGCAAAGGCCTCTCCCATACTTCTCCAACAACCCCGGTCATGTACTAATTGTGGCCATGCCGTCCCTGCAAACTTCTTAATCTCATCCGCCCACCTAACTTTCTGCCGCCCCATGCTACGCTTCCCTTCCCTTGGGATCCAGTCCGTAACCCTTAATGACCATCGGTTATCTTCCCTCCTCATTACATGTCCTGCCCATGCCCATTTCTTTTTCTTGATTTCAACTAAGATGTCATTAACTCGCGTTTGTTCCCTCACCCAATCTGCTCTTTTCTTATCCCTTAACGTTACACCTATCATTCTTCTTTCCATAGCTCGTTATGTCGTCCTCAATTTGAGTAGAACCCTTTTCGTAAGCCTCCAGGTTTCTGCCCCGCAGGTGAGTACTGGTAAGACACAGCTATTATATACTTTTCTCTTGAGGGATAACGGCAACCTGCTGTTCATGATTTGGGAATGCCTGCCAAACGCACTCCAGCCCATTCTGATTCTTCTGATTATTTCCGTCTGATGATCCGGATCCGCCGTCACTACCTGCCCTAAGTAGATGTATTCCCTTATGACCTCCAGTGCCTCGCTGCCTATTGTAAATTGCTGTTCTCTCCCGAGAATGTTAAGCATTACTTTAGTTTTCTGCATATTAATTTTTAGACCCACTCTTCTGCTTTGCCTCTCCAGGTCAGTGAGCATGCATTGCAATTGGTCCCCTGAGTTACTAAGCAAGGCAATATCTTCGGCGAATCGCAAGTTACTAAGGTATTCTCCATTAACTTTTATCCCCAATTCTTCCCAATCCAGGTCTCTGAATACCTCCTGTAACCACGCTGTGAATAGCATTGGAGATATCGTATCTCCCTGCCTGACGCCTTTCTTTATTGAGATTTTGTTGCTTGCTTTATGGAGGACTACGGTGGCTGTGGAGCCGCTATAGATATCTTCCAGTATTTTTACATATGGCTCATCTACACCCTGATTCCGTAATGCCTCCATGACTGCTGAGGTTTCGACTGAATCAAACGCTTTCTCGTAATCAATGAAAGCTATATATAAGGGTTGGTTATATTCTGCACATTTCTCTATCACTTGATTGATAGTGTGAATATGGTCTATTGTTGAGTAGCCTTTACGGAATCCTGCCTGGTCCTTTGGTTGACAGAAGTCTAAGGTGTTCCTGATTCTATTTGCAATTACCTTAGTAAATACTTTGTAGGCAACGGACAGTAAGCTGATCGGTCTATAATTTTTCAAATCTTTGGCGTCCCCTTTCTTATGGATTATGATTATGTTTGCGTTCTTCCAAGATTCCGGTACGCTCGAGGTCATGAGGCATTGCGTATACAGGGTGGCCAGTTTCTCTAGTAAATTCTGTCCACCATCCTTCAACAAATCTGCTGTTACCTGATCCT
The DNA here is from genome assembly GCF_050947875.1 of Dermacentor variabilis. Classification (NCBI taxonomy): domain Eukaryota; kingdom Metazoa; phylum Arthropoda; class Arachnida; order Ixodida; family Ixodidae; genus Dermacentor; species Dermacentor variabilis. The sequence goes on from NC_134576.1 coordinate 107,939,894, forward strand.
CCCCAGCTGCCTTCCCCATTTGCATATCTCCTAAGGCTTTCTTTACTTCTTCCGGCGTTACCTTCGGGATTTCGAATTCCTCTAGACTATTTTCTCTTCCATTATCGTCGTGTGTGCCACTGGTACTGTATAAATCTCTATAGAACTCCTCAGCCACTTGAACTATCTCATCCATATTAGTAATGATATTGCCGGCTTTTCTCTTAACGCATACATCTGATTCTTGCCAATTCCTAGTTTCTTCTTCACTGTTTTTAGGCTTCCTCCGCTCCTGAGAGCATGTTCAATTCTATCCATATTATACTTCCTTATGTCAGCTGTCTTACGCTTGTTGATTAACTTCGAAAGTTCTGCCAGTTCTATTCTAGCTGTAGGGTTAGATGCTTTCACACATTGGCGTTTCTTCATCAGATCTTTCGCCTCCTGTGATAGTTTGCTGGTATCCTGCCTAACGGAGTTACCACCGACTTCCATTGCACACTCCTTAATGATGCCCACAAGATTGTCGTTCATTCCTTCAACACTAAGGTCCTCTTCCTGAGTTAAAGCTGAATACCTGTTCTGTAGCTTGATCTGGAATTCCTCTATTTTCCCTCTTACCGCTAACTCATTGATCGGCTTCTTATGTACCAGTTTCTTCCGTTCCCTCCTCAGGTCTAGGCTAATTCGAGTTCTTACCATCCTGTGGTCACTGCAGCGCACCTTGCCGAGCACGTCCATATCTTGTATGATGCCAGAATTAGCGCAGAGTGTGAGGTCTATTTCATTTCTAGTCTCGCCGTTCGGGCTCCTCCACGTCCACTTTCGGCTATCCCGCTTGCGGAGGAAGGTATTCATTATCCTCATATTATTCTGTTCCGCAAACTCTACTAATAACTCTCCCCTGCTATTCCTAGTGCCTATGCCATATTCCCCCACTGCCTTGTCTCCAGCCTGCTTCTTGCCTACCTTTGCATTAAAGTCGCCCATTAGTATAGTGTATTTAGTTTTCACTCTCCCCACCGCCGATTCCACGTCTTCATAGAAGCTTTCGACTTCCTGGTCATCATGACTGGATGTAGGGGCGTAGACCTGTACAATCTTCATTTTGTACCTCTTATTAAGTTTCACAACAAGACCTGCCTCCCTCTCGTTAATGCTATAGAATTCCTGTATGTTACCAGCTATATTCTTATTAATCAGGAATTCGACTCCTAGTTCTCTTCTATCCGCTAAGCCCCGGTAGCACAGGACGTGCCCGCTATTTAGCACTGTATATGCTTCTTTCGGCCTCCTAGCTTCACTGAGCCCTATTATATCCCATTTACTTCCCTCTAGTTCCTCCGATAGCACTGCTAGACTCGCCTCACTAGATAACGCTCTAGCGTTAAACGTTGCCAGGTTCATATTCCAATGGCGGCCTGTCCGGAGCCAGTGATTCTTAGCACCCTCTGCTGCGTCGCAGGTCTGACCGCCGCCGTGGTCAGTTGCTTCGCAGCTGCTGGGGACTGAGGGCCGGGGTTTGATTGTTGTGTTCATAGGAGGTTGTGGCCAAGTACTGCACCAGGGTGGCCAATCCTGCTCTGGTGAGGGAGTGCGTTACCGGTTCTGGTCACCGGGATCAGGCCACACTCCAGGCCTGTTTGTGCAATTTTATCAACACGCGGATCTTTTTTTAAAATCCGGGGGAAAATTGCCGGCACCGGGATTCGAACAACGGACCTCTTGCACGCGAGGCGGGTGTTCTACCTCTACGCCACCGCTGCAACACTTATGTTTGTGTAAGTGTTCTGTAATGCAATCGAGGTTGTGGATAAGGCCTCTAACGTTCCAGTGTATTATGTGTGTAGCCATATTGTTCGTGTTTTTATGCTGTGTCAAGAGGAGTCAAGTCAGAGGAATGACTTACGGAGCCTTTTCAGGCCCCGTGATTATGGTACGAGTTTTGTCTTTTTTGGAGCGGTCGCGAGACTCGCGCTGCTCCCGAGGCGCTAGATGCGCCTTCTGGCTCGGGGTTGTGTCCATCGACTCTTGGGAGCCGCTGGACTTCCGCTCACACGAGCGGGGTGTTTTCACCTTAGGCCTCGCCTCGAAAAGCAGGGCCTTGGAGGCCACCAACCCAGCGGTCGATGGGCCCTCCTTCGGGGACGGCGCAGCAGCGCTGGCTGCTGACGCCAGGGGGGCTGGTGGCAAGGCCGCAACCACGCTCGTTGTGGGCTGGGCCGGAGCCGGAATCTGCTGCGACGTTGCCCCCTTGCGCGCCGCACCAGCATACCCTGAGGTATAGAAAAAGGAAACACGTTTCCGCGCTTCTTGAAATGAGATGTTTTCTTTTATTTTCATTGTTATTATGTCTTTTTTTTTCCACGTGGGGCAGGTTCGAGAGTATGCTGCGCGTCCACCGTCACAGTTGGGACAGTGGGGTGTGCCATTAGAGTTGTTGGATTCGTGTTCGTGTTCGCCACACTTTGCACAGGTCAGTCGGCCACGGCAGCTTTGCGAACCACGGCCTTATCTCTGACACTTGAAGCATCTTCGGGGGTTTGGGATGTAAGGTCGGACTCGAAGTTTGGTATAGCCTGTTTCTAAGGTTTCTGGTAGAACGCTGGACGCAAAGGTGAGGATGAGAGGTTTAGTTGGGATATCTTGGTTGTCTCGCTTGATCTTTATTCTTTGCACCTGAATCACATTGTGTTCTTTCCAGCCCTCCAGGAGCTCTTCCTCGCTTAGGCTCAACAGATCTTCATCAGATATGACTCCTTTAGACGTGTTCAGTGATCGGTGGGGGGTAAGAGTGATTTTCACATTACGGAACGCTAAGAGACTGGAGAGTTTGCCATGTTGTAGAGTGTCGCGGACCTCAAGAAGAAGGTCGCCACTGCTCACTTTCGTCACTTTGTAGCCAGCACCTAGTGTTTCGGTAAGGCATTTAGCTACGATAAAAGGTGAGATAGTTCTGACTGTCTTTTCGGGATCTTGACTGTGTATAACATGGAAGCGGGGGAAAGTCTCTTTGCGCTGGCTGAATAGTTGAAAAGTTTTTTCGGTGCGCCCTCTTATTGAAAGAGGACGATCGGAAAGGGGGGGGGGATGACATGTTAGCCATACAGAATTCATTTATTTCAGTAGCTACGGCAGCCGCCCAGTACCGAGAGCCCAACAAGGGGACGCCACGAGTCCGGGAGGAAACGCAGACGCCAGCTGTACGTAGCCACTATAGCCTAATATAACATACCCAAGGTTGGATACATACACCAGGTTAACCCTTGCCGCCTAGAAATTTGGAAGTGAGAAGTGATAAGAAGACAGGTAAGAAGAGATAGCGAGAGAGAAAGCAAAAGATTGAATAGAGGGACAGGAAAAGGCGACTGCCGATTTCCTCCAGGTGGGTCAGTCTGGAGGTGCCGTCTATGTGAAGCAGAGGACAAAGAGGTGTGTTGCCTCCGCCGGGGGGCCTTAAAGAGCCAGACACCCAGCATCGGCTCAACCTTCAGGATCCCCCTGTCCCCAGACACGGCTAAGCCGCGCACGGCTACACGCGGGAGGGTCCAACCCTCGTGTGTACGGGTACGTGGTGTCGCAACACACCAAACGCCTGCTTACGCAGACGCCCCGGCGGGGGCGGTGCGGGTAAGCAGCGAAGTGAACAACAGGTGGCAGCGCAGGCGCTTGCGTCACGCAAGCGAATACCTATGGCTGATGCCACGCTATCGGTCATATTCCGCCCTTTGTAATCCAGCCGAGTCATAGAGTAACATAGTAAACGACAAGAGTGGGCACTCGAGCCGTTTCGCGGCCGAGATGTGGAGCTTCGCCGATTCCGTTTGGTGGCAGGGCACACCAAGAAAAATTGTGGCTGTGGCTGTGGCGGCAGCTAGCAGCTCGACTGGCGGTACGACCCCACAAGCGCGAAGTCTTGCCAGGCCCCGTCGCCGGGCTCTTTCTGTGAAATCCGCTGGAGCATCGTTGTTGGGCTCTTCTGTCAGCGTCTGGCATTACTGTTTCGTCGCCGTTTCGTGGTAAGGCCACGGGAAGTTCTTTTGCCCGTTGTTAAAGACGTATTCTCTTCGTATTTCGTTATGTCGCTGTTTGCCGCATGAACGAGCGACGGCGGCCTTGAAGCCATGAACAGCTGCTGCCCATTTGCTACGCCGGCTTTCATTTCGCATTCTTTCTTTTTTATGCGCAGTCGTGAGCGGTGACGCTGGCGACGACAGCGACGCGGCAGCGTCCGGGCTGCGAGGCGTGTTCGATACAATGACGAAGTTCGAAAATAAGATAATGTGGTTCGTTAAGAAATGCGGCCTATCAACACATGCCGTACGGTGCAGAGAGCTTTATGTTACGCGCAGCTACTTCTGAACAAGTATGGCACTCCACTTTTTCGAAAGAAATGTAGCTATTTCCAAAGTGGTACACGTGCAATATTTGCAGTATGACAATAATGCGTTCTCTCTTAAGCTCTGCAGTAGGCTATCTGCGCTCGAGCGTTGTTAGCTGTTTTGCATTTGGCTAAAGATAGGTGTTTTCATGTTTTAATTGTGTGTGGAGTCCTTACCGTAGAAAGATTCCTGTTTCTTAGCATTTATAACAGTGCTTCCTTGACCTTAGATCAGAAAAATGTGCGTGACACGAAGGAACGCAGTATCTCCATTCAAAAACTATGAAGGCTCCAGTGTTGCTTATACGAATGAACGTTGCGTCTACAGTCAATTGCTTTGAAGCCTCCAGTCTTGCTTACCTTCTGCCTGTTATTCTCGGTATTGCAGGAATCTCCACTATTTCCTCAAAATACATTCTACTGCCAAAGGACATCATGCATATCCCAGTGCAAATTTCCAAGTATCAGAAGACGATTGCAAGGCTCCGAAGACAGTAGGTGAAGACCCCCGAACACAAAGTGCTTAATTGCAGCTGTTTAATGACGTACGCATTGTCTTACACATCCGAAATAAGGATGTTGGTGCGTGCCCAATTATGTTTACATCCATTTTATTTTAGCACACAACCATCCACATAATTTCGCTACCTTAATTCGCCCTCCTTCGCAGAAGTACAAGAAAAAGCGTGGTATTTTTGCTTCTAGAACAATCCCATTTTGAGCAAACTAATTGCTTTCGTGCCTGTGTAGTGTTTTTTTTGTGTGTTCTTTTCCATTATCTGGATAGTTGCAACACGTCCTGTATTTGTTTTGCTTGTGTGAGGTTACTTCCATCATGCCATTTATTTGCGACTATTCTCCGCTATACCGGTGTCACACGAACACTTTCGATCGCGATCAAGCGCGATCCGGATCTAAATTATCGACGGTAATTGGCTCCCTCGCCCAGCTTGCGCAAAAGAGCCAATCGCTACCGAGAAATTCAAATTGGATCGGGATTGATCGCGATTAAAAGTTCACCATGTGACACTCCTATTACTTGCATTTCGCAGTTTCTTCCCGTTTTCATGTATCCGCGTCTTACAATCTTGCTTCAATAAATTATTCTCTCCTATTTTCGTGTTCTTGGCTGTGCAGCAAGTTGATTTATATTTAAGGGGCATGGTACATTTATTGACGACACTCCTTTTGGCGTGAGTTGCTGGACGTACAATATCTCAAGCGATAAAGCTCTACTTCCTCAACAGTTGGCCTCATTCTTGCGCAAAGTTACAGCTTGAAACAGCAAATATAAATTTAAGTAAAACTAACGTAAATTGAAACACCTTTGCGCGCTCGTCGTCGCCACATATAAACAGCGGCCCAAGCACCGCCATGAAACCCCTCTGTTAAAGCAACGGTATGGGTCAAAAAAAGAAAAAGAAATGAAACTGAAATTATGGCCTCCGAGATTCGTTGTCTTGCGGCGACCATCTTGGAGGCTGACGCGTTTCGCCAAGTCCGCTAGGTGGGCTGAGAACCAAAGTCGGCTAAGTCGGCCGCAGGTGCATACGCGCTGTCCACTCTTTACGTTTACTATATTATTCTATAGACGAGAAAACCACGGCCAGGCGGCGCTACTGCGCCTGCTGAGAGCGCCCCAATGTGAAAACGCCAAACAGCGCGGTCGCGTCGTGGCGCAGTCTCCGCTTTGTTTACATTGTGCCGTCCGCGGTTTTCTTCGCTGCTCGTTCTCATGGCGCTCCGTTTTCGACGGCGGCAGATCGCCTGCTTGCGCAACAGCGATGCAAAGATTGCCGTGCGGTTTCAAGAAGGTTGCCGACGCCGACAGCTTTTTTTTCGTGGCGGCAACCTCACGATAGGGGAGCGTCTGCTTCCGAACGTGTACGGCGTTGAACAAATTGTGGAAGGTGATGTGAGAGGGAAAGCCAAGTGCGTGTCACAGGTATCCGACAAGATCGTAGACGACGTCGAGTTAGAGGTACACACCATGTTCAGAAATTTAGCCACTTTTATTTCAATTACAACATAACTCACACTGGCAGCAGGAACTTCTGTTGTCATACTACTCGATGACTGCAGATCCATTGGGCTAATTCTTGACGGTTCCGTCATTTCACAAAGGCATGTTCTGGAGTCTGTTTCACACGTGTCTTGCTGCTGCTGAAGAGTTGTGTCGCTGCAGCACGAAAGCTCATGTCCCGGTGGTGCTGACTGCTGAGAAGACTTGTGATTGCCATTGGTCTGTTTGGCGCCGCTTCCATCTGCATCGCATATAAATGAAACAGTATGTGTGCCTATTTGTTGTGGAAATTAAATTACTCCCAATAATATGTTTGCAAAGGTAACGTTCCCGTGATTGCGTGCATATATTATTCTACAAGAGTGGTACCACTACAAGTTATGATACTTGCACACTTAGATACTTAGAAAGCATGGACAAACAAACATAACGCTTGTCTCGAGCGGCTGCTTTCCGATCTGCCGCTTCCCGACGCACGCGACGACCGCGGCTTGCATTAAATGCGGTCTGCTACCACACAAATGTAGCGCGCGGCCCCTTTCGTTACCTGCACAACTAGTAATTTAAGTTGAAGCGTTTGGAAAAGGGAAATAATTCTCTTGAGCTCGTCCATGCCGATCGCGAGGGAAGGCACAGTGCAATCAAATAAATTCGGGTGTCCTAAGTGCCAAAACCATGCCAAAACCACGAAATCATTATGAGGCCCGCTGTAATGGGGAGTCTCAGAAATAATTTTAACCTCTGGGGGTTCCTTAACGTGCACAAATATCAAAGCACACGGTAACAAGGGTGTTCTTGCATTTTGCCCCTATCGAAATCCGGCCGCCGTGGCTGGGAATCGAGCACGCGTCGTAGAGCTTAGCGGCGCAACACGCATGCATTTACCGCTAACAAACGGCGGATGCCACCACAATTCAACAACGCGACACGACTAAATGAACGGCCGTGCACTAAAAACAGGCATATGACTATTCCACTTCCAAGATATTACACGCGAAAGCGAAAGTATGAGACTTACTTGACTCGGCGCACTGCAGTTATCCATGCTTGTCGTCGGTCCTTCTCGTACCACTACCCAGGAAATCTGTAGAACTTCACGGGTGGCGTACGACCTTTCGTGTTTTCGAGGCTGCTGTGGCAATCAACAACACATCAGTATTGCGTGCCACCTTTCCTGGCTGATGAAGTCGCACTTGGCATCGCAAAAACCACGCGCACGAGCGCTCCCGCCGTACAGAACACGGGCGCGCGCTAGCGCAGCGACGACCCTCGAAACTTCCATCGGTCCGCTAGGGGAGCATTCGGCGCTGGTGCCGCGCGGGCAAACTTTGGGTTGCCTCGTCTATGGCCGAGTCGGGCTGGGTCACTTGCGTTTCGCGAGTAGCGATAACGCGGCCTCGAACGTTCACTCTTCCCTACTGATAGGTCGCGTGCGTTGTCTCAAGGTAGAAAGCAACCACGTTGTCTCCAATATACGATGCCCCATTCCGTTTCCTGGGGACACGCATCCTAGCTAGCGAACCACACGACGTCTTGTACGCAGTACAAGCCATCACCTGACTCTGCCGTTTTCTTTGCTACGATTAGTCGCCCGATTCTTCCGTACAATTATGCCATTTTTTAACGGAATAATCGTACGCTTTGAGCTAGCCGCTTTATTTTCACTGAGGACGAAAACTGTTTCACTTCGTCAAGAACCTTAGATGCACTGCTTCATTTCAGTTTCATAGGAAAAACGCCAAGCTTACGTCATGTTAAGACAGCAAAACGGCGCCACCAGCGCCATTTTGTACGCGTCGCGCCTACGTCACGCCTCGAAGAAAATGGCGGAGTGTGCAGAATAGAACCCCAGCAGTGGGGCTCTATTAACGACAACCCTTTGCGAGCGGAGTGAGTAAGGTCCTGCGGTGCTGTGCCAGCAGGAGCGAACTGCGATTTAATCTTCACTTCACTGTCGCTCAATTTATCTCTCCGCATCCAACGTTACACGGCGTGAAGATGTCGCGAAACACAAGGGCTCAAGTGATTTAGAGGACGGTAACCATGACCCGTCGTTGTGGGCTGCGGCTCAGAAGAAACCGCCCATCAATTCCACACTGTACCGGTGCATCTCCAAGCCTGGAACATTCGTCACCATGTTCGCGCTTGTCGACATCACTGTGAAACGTGACACTGTCATTGTAGGAAATGCCCAGGGACGGCAGAGAGCGAAGTGGACACACTAGGGCGTTACACGTTTGGGGTTCGACGCAAGCACGAGAAAGATGGCGAGGGCGAACCGAGCGCGTCCTTCAAGCCGTTCCTGCTCGGTAGGGAATGGGATGATTACGTGGACTGGATTTTCGCGAAGAAGCTGACGGTGATTTCGTTGCACACCCATGACCAAGACGAGGACGTCAGGTTGCCCATATTGCGAGCTGGTGAAGAAGCCAGTACCAGGCTGTTGCAAAAAAGGGGCATTGGACACGGCCGGTGAACTGGACGGAGAACGAGAAAGCCGGCATTATGATCAAGGGCAAGTTGTGTTTTCACGTGGAATTAAAAAAAATTCCCGTAGCGCTGCCTGCCTGGCTCGTTGTCGTTTCGAATTCTAGGTTTAATAATGAGTGGTATGGGTGATCGCAAGGACTAACTTTTATGAGGATATCTATTAAAAGTGCAATGTAGGCCCATAAGGTTATTCTTGCCTACAAGCAGGGTTCACTAGGCATACGTGAAGAGTCCATTTGTGGGTGAAAATAAAGTGTGTATCATAGTATAAAAGAATAAAAAGTTAAGAAAATCGCACTTTTCTGGCTCTGTGCATGCGTGAAGTTGTGCGTCTCCTAGCCAACTGGATCAATGGCAGGCTCGCTTTCTTATGTTGCGAGTTCGTCAAGCAGAAAGAATCACACAATCCAGCCCATTTCCGCGGGCATCTGTCACGTAGTTTATTCCTTAGCTAGTCACTACAAGCGTTCCTCGCATTTAACGAGGGATATAGAGCGGAAAAAAGTGTTTTGTATCACAACTGTGGTTTTTGTTTTCAAGCGTTGCGGCGTTAGCCCTAAGCTGCACAACGAGTGCCCTGAAACGTTGGCGTGGTGGAGTTACACATACTTACCAAATTATGTTATATTATGCGATTCAAAACAGTCCTATCCCGCTAAAAGGCGGATAGGGTGCTCCAGTTTTGGCACATTTTGAAAGCGTGTTACAGGCTTCCTGAAAAGCTGTAAGACGTGCCAATTGCTATCTCAATCAGAAAATAAATTCTTGGGTTGAACATGCCAAAACAACGATCACGCCATAGCGGGGGACGTTGGATAAATTTTGACCACATGGGGTTCATAGCAAATAAGCATCAGCGAACTGAAAACGAAGATGAAGGAATACGTAGACGCAACGCAAGCGCAGATTTGCATGCAAGGCACTGAACAATTCATGACAAGCATTCGTGGTTAGGGGATGCTGTACTAAAACAATATCAATTGAAAAAAAACTAAAACAAGCGTACTGCTCCACTATTTCCCACTCCACTTTTTCCCGTTTTACTACCCACCATATCGCATCAACTTAGGCGGTAAATAATGAAGGAAAATGATGAAACCAAATACGAATTTCCGAATTTTTCGTTACGGTGCCTCGAGTCACGTATTCATGTATTTTAGAACCATCTGTGTAAAATCCTGGATGACTTTTACCTACGTCTTGTATAGCGCCGAATTCTTGCATTAGGTGTTCTTGCGGGGCGTCCTCTTTAGATGTGCTAGTATCGAAGCGTGTCAAATTGTACTATGGGGCCAGTATTCTGGGCCTTTCTGCAACCTGCCGGACTTCATGACGAATATCATAAATGTGACGGTATTTCTCACGTCGCTGGACAAGTTGCCGAATCATGTACGTTTTAGTTGTGTAGTGTAACCATGATTTATATTTTGTTGCAATGTTGTAGAGTGTACGCTGTAGTGATGACGGGATTTACAGTAGGAGATAGCAAGCAATGCGCTGCTGTTTTGCAAGGAAGGGTCATCGCAGTCGGCGTCCGAACTGTGGACGTGCAGCATCCCTGCATTCTCTATTTATTTCCTCCTCCTCCTTCTTGGACGGGCGATGCACTGTACGGACCGCTTGCCAGTCGCAGGCCGGTGTCATGAATTGGATCGATTCGTTTAATGAAAGATTTACTTGCTGCACCATAACCTACACTGCCATACTGGAGAGTGCTAAGCACAAGTGACTTGATTATACGTAGTAGGCATGTTCGGTTGGATCCCCAGTACCGAAGAGCAGCGTGCATACTGTTGCGTACTCCAGGGTAGCGTACCGTACTGCTGCCGTGAAGTAGCGACGCCTGCCTATCGAAGCTCGACCGACATTACTTATTGGGTAGCGTGGCGTTGTCGGCGGGCTGCAGGCATCCGGTAGATCATGGCGACCAAGCAGGGGCGAGACGATTTGCTAGTGCGAAACTTGCACGGTTTATTCAAAGGTAGTTGAAAGAAAATAAGAAAAGCGTGAAGTATGAAGTCTCAAGTAAGAAGTATATCAAAGTACATTTTGGAGCCCCTTAAATAGCTCTCTACAAGTGTGGGCGGGATCTTGCTTCCATCGATGACACGTGACAGGCACGCAGAGAGGGCCCCTCCTCCTGCAATACCAAGCACGGGAAGGAGAGGTCGATCCTCTCATCGACGAATCCGGGGAGAAGGTCGGGTGAATGACCCCTCCGATGCACGTGGGCTCCGGTTCAGCGAAGGTCGGGTGAATGACCCCTCCGGTGCACGTGGGCTCCGGTTCAGAACGGGTAGGGTGAATGACCTCTCCGGTGCACGTGGTGTCAGACGCCAACTCTAACAATACCAGGCAATGCGAAAGTCTTCCTCAGTGCATTCGCCTTCTTTCTCGTCAACTCTTTGCACGTGCACGAAGTAGTCGCGCAAGCCAAGTCGGAGGCCGTTCAAACGTCTTAGGCTAATAATTAGGTAAAGTGCGCGTGAATTTCGCGACGAGAATCACTTCAAGCTACGTCACAATCCCGTTTCTCAATTCCCGTTTAAAGCTTCGCGGTCCAACCACCGTAACAGCTTTGATTGGAGACCAATTTTTTTAAAATATATTTTCTCCATTAATTCCTTTCCCTTCGTCACCGTCTGCACAGTTAAATCGAGGTGCGAACCTCTCAACGTGTAATTTACTCGCTCATGTAACACGCCCTAGCGGGCAGTATGCATGCCAGTAAACCATGGTCACAAAAAAGCGTGCCCGTTAGTGAGGATCTCAGGCACGACAAGCGAAATGAAACAAACGCAGTGACTGCAGGGTGTGATATTCTTTGCTTCATAAAGTATCAAACAAATTGATTGTAATAAACCATCGTATACATATATTGTTAACTGATTTCTTTCGTATGCCACGATTTCCACAATTGAACAGATTGCTTTAGCACTGAAAGGAAATAACGAAAATTATAGACACTGAAAACATTTTACGCTCACAACTCCTAGTATCATTATGCCCGTCTCCCAACAAGCCTTCAATCTGGACAGATAGGGTAACGGCAGCGGCGTGAGAATTATATAAACTCGAGATTCACGTACAGCTTATTTCTGTAGATGAAACCGTTCAATTCGATAGGCTTCCAGCTGACCCAACCGCTAGAGCACAAGTCGTTCGTAGAGTCATGAGCCGGCTTCTTCTTTTGAGCGTCAGTGTTCACGTTTATCGGCACCCTGACATCCTTGCCTTTGTCTCTGAGGTGCGTGATAATCACAGTTACCTTCTTGGAGAAAGGCCACTCGACGTGATCGTCCCATTCGCCGTCCTTCAGTATGAAGTCAGAACGTATGCTCACTGCTCCACTGCTGTCCTTTGCAAGATGGCAGCCGAAAGCGAATGCGTAACCGCCAAGCATTGCGTCCGCCCTCATGCTTCCTGAACTACAGTTGTTGATTCCGCTTAGCGCGGTGTAAATTTCTTGGAACGCAAACACGGTGCTGAAGACACCTGGCTTGGAAGCGGCACGGAAGGGTCCAGGAGTGAAGTACGCCTGACTCATGCTGTCCTGCTTGATCTATCGATAGGCTGTACCACTTGTAGCGCAGAGCAGAACGTGCTGTCCCGTTGGCGCAGGAGATGTCGGCAGGTGAAGCGGGCAAGCGGGGATAATGGCGCTGCTACGAAGGGCAGTGGACACGGATGTGTTCGGAACGAAAACAATGCGTGCCTCGCGGTGGTGAAGTCTGAGGGGTGCGTTTAATAAGGGTTGCTCTTATCTAGTGTCCTTGCGCTACACGCGCAACTCAGGCGGTGTGTAGGCAAATACGGGTGGCTCGGATTGAATGGCCGGGGACGCAGAGCCAATCAGTTGCAAATTCCTAGAAGCGGAGTAGGTCATCGGCAGCGACTAATGATACCTGGAAGGGTAAAAAAAAATTCTGCTCTTGTTCACGGTGCATCATCGAAGAGGTGTGAGGTAATGAACGAGTCAGTTTTGCTTTGTTTCTTTATTTTCTGGAATAATCTAAATACCACCGATGTCCTCAAACGCCCGGCGTGATATTGGTAAAACACTGGAACTTGCGGACGCTGTTACTGCAACTTGAAGCACCCAAAAAAGGTGTACGCCTGTTTCACGGTAAGTTGTTGTAAGTTATTAAACCATCTATATATTCCCTGACTTGATGGTGAACGGCTCGGCTGGGACTGTCATGGTTACCAAGTCCTCGTGCCAAGTCATGAGCAACCTCACTGAGGTTTACCCGAGTCTCGTCCACTTTCCAATAGGCACAGGAAAACACGCGATCTCAGTTCTCATAATTCCAATGTTTTCGAAAAGATCAGCTGCAACTCCAGCTACGTAGCCTTTATCAAAACACTTTATAGAGCATTTCGAATCACTGTATATGCAGGCTCACTTATTACTCCTGATGGCTAGAACAATTACCGCTTGTTCCGCCACCATGGAGTCCTTGGTAAAAATAGCGTCTTGCCCCTTCCCTTGAGAATTTGATACAATGGACATACATGCTTCTTTACCTTTCACCCAGGCAGCATCAACTATAGCTGCCAGTTGGATCTGCTGCTCCATTTGCTGCAAGAGTGCTTTAGCTCTTGCCTTTCTCCGTTTTATATTATAGCCTGGATGCATGTTTCTGAGGAGAGGGTTGGTTCTGATCTTATTCCTAACTTCAATGCTTAATTCTACTTCAGCTGGTCTTGTCCTTGTAACGGACTTTAAACGCCGCCACGGTACGCGCACGCGACCCCGAGGTGGCGGAGCAAGTGGCCATAGCCATGGAAATGCTTGACGATAAGCGAAAGACAATATTCAGTGACTCGAGACCGGTCATCAAAGCGTTCGAGAGAGGAGTCGTCTCCGACGAGGCGTTACGCGTCCACCGCGGCGCTGATCCGAGCACCCTCAGACACCACACCGTCATCTGGTTTCCCGCCCACTTGGGTCGGATCCCGGGCGCCCCGCCCAACCTCAACGAGACAGCCCACGATGCTGCCCGCGCGTTTACCGACCGCGCTGTCACTCCCGGGCAACCGCGTCTCGATGAGTTGGAGGCGAAGACGGACGCCCCAGTAACGTGCAATGAAATCACCAAACACTTTTACTCGGGACGACGTCTCTTAGCGCCCTCACACCACAAATTGAACTGGCCGCAGGCGCTAACGCTACGCTTGTTACAAACACATACCTACCCCAACCCCGCCACCTCACAAATCATCAACCCGGACGTCTACCCCGACGATGCGTGCCCCTCGTGCGGGGTCACGGCGACACTCGCACACGTGCTCTGGGAGTGCAGAAACGCTCCGCCCGTCTCTACCTCCGATAAGAGGGAGAAGACCACACGAAGCCTACAAGACCTACAAGACCAGCAATGGGCCGTACAGCAGGCTCGCGCAGCGGCCACCAGGTACTCCCCGTCGGTCCCTGCGTGGGAGACGCCCACTGGGCGCTGACGTGCGTACTGCAGGACTTTTATTAAAGTTTTTCCAATCCAAATCCTCTATTGGGCTCCTTGATCTATTGAGTTCTACACCTATTGCCTGTAGTATATTCCTGCCAGCTCATGTTTTTGTCAATCTTTCGTGTTGCGCTAGCTGTTGGGCCTCCGCGATTACTTCCATTGTGTTGTGCACCCCTAGACTCATGAGTTTGTCGATTGCAGCGTTACTCGGTATCCCTAGGGCTAGCTTAATAAGCTTCCTGAGCGTTACAATAAGTTGAGTTCTGCCTGATTCCATTTGAATAATCCAGCCAGCTAAGTGAAGTGACAGAGAGCAAAGGCGTGTATTAGCCTGAAAGCGCTGTCTTGTCCTAAGCCTCTGTGTCTGTCAGTAATTCTCGTTAGTAACCTAATGACTTCATCTGTTTTATTCGAGATATGTTGTATTGTTCTATAATTAGCAGTTTCTTTCTATGTGATACCCAAGACCCTTGGTTTCTTTCAACTAGCCTGATTGCGGATCCTTGATGAGTGTAAAAGCCCACTCTTTGCTAATATTTCGGAATGTAACCTCCTGGTTTACGCCCTTTTCTGCGATGTTTAATGACCAAGAGTAATGATATGGCTGCCAAGCATTTCAACCCCATGTCTTTTAGTGTGTTCTCAGCAACATCTAAACTTTCCTGTAATCTGGTCTCTGTCTGCCCTACATTACCCATGGCACTTCATTTGGTTTTGTCGTTGGCATATACCACATAACGCGTACCCTCAATTTTCTCCAGATTGCTTGCAACCTTGGACATTGCTAAATTGAATAGCATAGGCGAGAGCACAAGCGCTAGTGGGGTGCCCCTACTTCCCAAATTCTTAGCATCTGAATTAAGGTATCCCAGCATGAGTGGTGGAGTTCTGTTTCTAAGGAAGTCCTTAATCATGTTAAAAAAGTACCTTACCTAACCCCAACTCCGAAAGAACGTCAAGTATTTCCTTATGCGTTATACGATCAAAAGCATTTTCCACATCCAATCCAAAAGAACTTCCGTATGCGCTGGGCTGGCCTGAATAAGTTGCTGTTCGATCCTTTATAAGTTGGCATAACATCCGGAGTTGATAGCCCGGGACGAAAGCCGATCAAGTTGTATGGGATGACGTCGTCCTGATCAACGTATTTCGTGAGCCGATTTAGGATAAGATGTTCCATAGCTTTCCCTAGACATGACGTTAAGGAAATAGGACGGAGGTTGTCCAGAGTGAGTTGTTTGCCTCGTTTTGGTATGACGATAGTATTAGCCACCCTCCATTCCTCTGAGTATAACCACTTTCTCCAACATTCGTTGAAATCTTCAGTTATATCAGAAATTGATTCATCATCGACATTTCTCAATATTGCTGCGCCTGTACTTCTTTGAAGAAGAGGACAACGCTAGTGTACACGAACGTATTTGTCAAGGCGCAGTGGAGAAGAAGCAGTCGCGGTTGCTCTCATAATAAAAACGCGACCTGCTGCTGTGCCACCTGCTCCACGACCCCTGTTTTAAGGTTGCGACAATATCTTGTCAGTTATTCCGTCAGGTCCAGCCGCCGATGTACCACTAAGACTGAAGAGCCGCCCTCACTCCACTCTCAGTGAAGTCCCGGTCAAGTTCTTCACGTATGCTTCTAGTATATTCAGGGCTCTCGTCTCCTTCGTTTGGTTGTTTAATTAGGAGATAATTGGCTGCGAGGGCATCCACGATTTCCGCCTGTGTTTTATCCTCCCTTTCCTCATGAAGCAACTTAGCTGTAGCTGTTCTCTTGCTTGTCCTTGTTTCATTCTCGTTGAGCCAGTGCTTGAGGAAGTTCCAGCTACTCCCATGTTTGAGGCTACCATTAGCCAAGTTATGAATCTCATCCTACTGTTGCTTCACGAAGGTCTTCGAGTAATCATCAATTTCTCTGTTTATATGCGCTATTTTTTTCCTTAGCATTCTGTTAAGTCTTTGCGTTTTCTATCTGTGCACTATAAATATGGGGTGGGTTAGCTTAACTTTGGAGATCGGGTTAATCTAAAGTCGGGGGTGGGCCAAGTGCAATTTGGGGGTGGGACAACTGAAATCTGAGGATTTGCGAAATTGAAATTTGGGGGTAGGCCAACCTAAATTTGGGAGTGCGCCATATAGAAATTTCGAAATGGGCCAATTGAAGCTTGGAAATCGACCAACTTGAAATTTGGACGAGGTCCTACTCAAATTTGGGCGTGGGCCAACCTAAATTTGGAGCTGCTAACACCTGAATTTGGAGGTACGCTTACGCATACATAGATAACTCCAGTGGAGTTTGTGCATTATTTTTTTAGAGTGTCTGTATGTAGGCATCCTAAGGAAGTCAAGTCTCTCAAACCACCCGCGTTGCGTGTCGTATAGAACTGTAAAGCACGCGAAAACCGAATGCATGGGTTCTACATCCACCTTGTTGAACGAGTTAGAATTGTCACCGGAAAAACTGTACCACTGTGGTTTCTGTTGCGTCTTTTTTGAGGATACTTAATTCTTTTAAAATAACAGTACGACCTAATAATACACAAAGGGGTACACAGGAACGACAACAAAAAGAGGCTGTTTACGAAGCACGTTTTGGACGCGCAGAGGATTTTTTTCGTTCTTTCGATATAGATACAACCGGTATAAAAGTCGTAACATTGAATTCGTAAAAGTTTTTTTTTGCCCACCATTTTCTTGTTTGCACTGATGTGATAGCAGTGCAAGTGCTTCTGAATTCCAGGCCTTTCGCGTAGTAAGCGGCTATATCTTACAGAGTCACTGGGATTTCTGAGAATGCGACGCATTTTCTTGTAATTGCGAATATTATGACACCACTTTCAGTTATACGCAAACATGTGTAAAGTCCTCTGACAGACAAAGCATCTTTCATCCGAATATGCATATGACGTAGCGTTATGTTTACACAAGATAACGCAAAGTGAAGGCTGTTCTTTCTTTTTGTAGAACGCTGTTGTCTAAAGCTAGCCTAAAGGCAGCCTTCAGAACGGCGTCATTGAGTCGACTCTCATTATGCTGATTTCACAGCCTTGCGCAAACGGCACCTCTCTGACAAAAACAAAGAAGTTAAGGCAAACGAGCTGGCACGCTATCGAGATAATTTATCATTTAATGATTGACAAATAAACTATATGAAAGAAAAATTGAATCAAATGGCGGAAGTGTCCGTGGTATTACTCATACCCTAGCAATAGGTTACTGAATTCGTGGCATTGTTTTCCTATCGTCCTGGGAATAAACTTCACATTATCCCCGATCAAGTCATCCGTTATCGGGAAATCGATATGAACGCGTCGAGCTACGTCCACTTTGTTTATCTACATCGTTCGTGTTCCGAGTATAGCCCGATAATGAGCGATTAGCAGAACCAGGGCCTCTCTTATCAACACGCCTGGCGGCTACACAGCCGCCATTATCCACCATTTTGGCTCTCTGATTGGCTGTCGAGACCTCACTTGTCTGGATGTTTGTGCCGGGAAAGGAAGTTTTGCAAAATACAATTTTGCGTTTTCACCAAGATGGCGAAACGTGACATGGAGCTGCTAATTTTATCGAACAACACATTCTTCTGGTCCTTGGCAGATATATGGCGACGTTAGTGCTTCAAAAAGAAAGTGAGCCGAAGCGTGCAGAAGCCTGTGCAATGCATCTGTAGTTTCCCGAATATGTAGTGGCGACCCAAGATAGCTGCCATGTTAGCTTGCTGATTGACTGAAGGAATATGCGGTGGTGAGCCTCACAGGAAGGGCCATTTCGTAAGCGTTGCAATTTGGCGTTGCGTCACGTTGCGCTAAGCCGCCATTGCAGATATTTGCCGCCATAATTGTTGGTGCGACGAGCTGCGCGAACTATGCGAATGAGTAGCCATATGCAATGGCGACCGAGAGGAATGCGTATTGCCGCGTTTTCTGCGTCGTTTGGGCCGATGAAAATTTTTTGTTCATAACGCGTTATCATAATATTTTAATCGCTCTCGGGTGGTGTTGGCACTTCTGCTTTGAGCCATCATTTCTTTTACCACACTTTTACTTGAGATAATATTGGTTAAACATTGCAAACCTTCTGCCATGTTTTCCAATTTTCAATGCTGCGCTTATGTTGCTGTATTACCTTCGTTGTGTCTAAATCCTCCATTGACGCTCCCAACGAACCAGAACTTACTTGATGTTCATGTAAACGGTGTCCCTTTGAAGGCGTTAATGCATACTGGAGCCCCAGTGTCCATAACGAGTTGTAACCTCCGTCGTCGACTGAAGAAGGTTGTCACGCCTGCTACTACACGAGCCATACGCGTGGCCGATGGCAGCACTGTTGACGTCACTGGAATGTGTACTTCCCTATCAGTATCGCCGAACACCACTTTCCTGTTCTTTTTACAGTGCTGACCAATTGTCCCCATGAGAGAGAGAGAGCGAATAAACATTTTTATTGGGTGAATGCAGCTTTGGAGAGGCGTCCTCATTCCAGACGTAATCCTCGGACTCGACTTTCTTACGGCGCATTCAGCTTTGATCGACTGTCCTGCCCTTCGCCTTGAACTTCCTCTACTCGCGCATACTCGTGCGGAACTGTCAAACAACTTTAGTACGACCGCCTTCGTCAGCCTGCCGCCTAAAGCCTTGACTTTCTTCCGTTTGCTATCATCTTTTCCTGTGCCCGATTGTCATTACGTCGCCACACTTGTCCCTGATGCCCATTTGAAGCGCAATATCACTGTGCCTCACTCCGTCGTCACCGTCGCTGATAACAGGACATGCCTCCCTGTCGTCAATTTTGGCTTGACAAAGGAAGTTCTACCCCAAGGCATATCGGTTGCAACGCTGCGTGCTATAGGAGATGACCACGTCACGACATTTTCAGTGGACGTCTACTCAGATTCTTCACCATGTCCACAGGATTCTATTTGCTCTGACGCAACATTTCGTCACATGATTGCTGTGGACGTATTGCCTGAACAAACAGCAGCTCTGTGTCGCCTTTTGGTTTCCTACCACGTCATCTTCGATCTCAACAATCGCCCATTGGGCCAGACTTCAATTGTTAAACACCACATAAATACTGGTGATGTCAGTCGTATTCGTTGCCGGCCATATCGAGTTTCTGCTTCAGAGCGTAAGGTTATTCAAGATAAAGTGAACCAGATGCTTGCCAAAGGCATTGTTGAACCTTTGTCGAGCCCTTGGGAGTCGCCCGTGGTGCTTAAGATGGCACATGACGTTTCTGCGTAGATCATCGTCATCTCAACCGCATTACCAAGAAAGACCTCTACCCCTTGCCTAGAATTGACGACGCCCTCGATTGTCTCCACGGTAACAGCTACTTTTCCTCAATAGACCTTCGGTCTGGTTATTGGCAAATTTCTGTGGATGAAAAAAACGAAGACAGCGTTCGTCCCCCGTGATGGTCTATATCAATTCAAAGTTATGCTGTTCGGTCTATGAAACGCCCCACCAACGTTCGAATGTATGATGGACTCCTGGCTTCAAGGTTTCAAATGGTCAACATGCCTCGGCTACCTAGATGACGTTCTCGTATTTTCGCCTACATTTCAAACACACCTTGAACGCTTATCAGCTGTCCTTCCAGTGTTCCGCGAGGCTGGGCTCCAAGTAAATTCATCGAAGTGTCACTTCGGTTGTCGACAGATTACAGGGCTGGGCCACCTCGTCGACGCTTCCGGTATTCAACCAGACCTGGAGAAAATTCGTGCTGTCACGTCTTTTCCTGCACCTCAGTCTGTCAAAGAGGTCCGAATTTTTGTAGGACTCTCCTCCTACTTCCGACGCTTCGTTAGAGACTTCGCAGCGATTGCCAGACCACTTACCTTCTGAAGAAGGACGTGCGGTTTACGTCGGGCCTCGCTCAAACTGCCGCGTTGGCCCACCTCTCCAACATTCTCCCCACGCCACCTCTACTGGCCCACTTCGACCCGTCCTCCCCTACAGAGGTGCGTAGCGATGCCAGTGGCCACGGTATCGGAGCCGTCTTAGCCCTGTGCCAACAAGGTCAAGATCGTGTTATCGGTTACGCTAGCCGCCTCCTCACAGCAGCGGAGGGCAACTATTCCATTACAGAGCGGGAATGCCTGGCGCTCGTCTTGGCGGTTTCCAAATTCCGTCCGTACTTGTATGGCACGCACCTCTGTAATCACGGACCACCACGTGCTCTACTGGCTTTCCTCACTCAAGGATCCCACCGGCCGGCTTGGTCACTCGGCTCTGCGGCTGCAAGAATATTAACGCGAAAGCTTTACTGGTCGCGAACTCGCGAGTTCGCAGTGGCAGTGCGGTGCTCCGAGGAGGCACATGACGTCACAACGCGCGTCTAGCCGCGGATATTCCTCTCTCTCTCACTCGCTCCCGAGTCACTACTGCGCATGCGCCACTAGCAGCACTGAGCTACAGGTGTTCCGCCGCTGCGCAGCGCCGCGCCTTTCCGCCATCGCCGTTTGGTATGACGTCACACAGCGTTCCTCGTCGTTGCGCTCGCCCCCGCTCGCTTCGGCAGCTGCGTCGCATGCCTGATAACATATCGGAGGATTGAAAAGGAGAGCTCGCGTGCGCCTCAACCACAAATTAGGCGGCAGTATGGACGGCGACAATTGTGATAAGCAGAAGGAGGCCTGGAATCGACATCGGAACGAGATGAAGTGGAAACGAATCGCCCAGGAAACAGACGAACAGCGCGCCGAACGACTGGCTAAACGCCGCCACATAGCTAGGCAACCAGACAAACCTGGACTTGCAATCGAGGTTAACCAAGCCTAACTATGCTATGCCTTAGCTTTCGCTACATATATCCTGGTATAGCCGAGCTAAACCACTGCAAATTTTTCCTATGCACTAGTGTAGAAGTCGGGCCAATTACATCAAGACGCAGACCGTTCATCACGCTATGCAGTTGACGAACCACTCGCCGACCCTGACACCGATGCCGACGCTTGTATTTTTTCTCCGTCTCTCAGTTGCTACACGTTGCCGACGAGCAACGCCGTAATGCCACCCTGCGCGCCAACATTGTTGACTTGGAATCTTCGCCTTCTGATTCGTCCTTTCAACTGTTTTTTCTCTGTGATGGTGTATTATGCCGCCACGATGCACGCCCCGACGGTCCTGCCCTACTCCTCGCCATTCCTAACCACCTCCGGTCAGCTGTTCTCCACGAACTTCACGATTTACCAACGGCAGGTCACCTTGGCGTCTCCCGCACCCGCGACCGGATTCGACGCTTCTTTTGGCCAGGTGTCGCCCGCTGCGTCCGGAAATACGTTGCGGCATGTTTCAATTTGTTTGTTTATTCAGACATACATTGCCTGGGTTGAAAGGACTAAAGGCAGATGAATTCTGCCTGACTAAGGTCCCTCTACCCATACATTTGCTCAGAAGCAGTGAGAATAAAAAAAAAAGAAAAACAATGGCTTTGTACATAAAAGCACCACAAAAAATTATCATGAACAGAAGTAACTTAAATCTTAAATTGAGTAACAGAATAACACAATAGTGCAACAGCAATAAACCATAACAAGAACAAACGCGTACATGCGCCTTTCATGGCATGCGAGATATGCCAGCGCCGAAAAACACCATCGACGCTCCCTGCCGGGTGCCTTCAACCCGCTCGACATTCCTTTGGAGCCGTTCTTTCGCGTTGGCTTGGACTTACTTGGCCCTTTCCCGCTAGCCTCGTCTGGCGAGAAGGGGATCGCTGTGGCGACAGATTATGCCACGCGCCACGCCATCACCAGAGCGCTTCCAACAAGGTGCCCCACATGTCGCCGAATTTCTTTTACGCGACGCGATTCTGCAGCATGGTGCTCCCCACCAACTGCTCATTGAGCGTGGTCGGAATTTCTTTCCAAAGCCATGGCCCACATCCAGCATTTCTGCTCAGCCAAGCACAGGCTGACCACGTCTTACCACCCACAGACTAATGGTCTCACGGAGCGCCTGAATCGCACCCTAACAGACATGCTTGCAAAGTACGTCTCCTCCGGCCATAATGATTGGGACGCAATTGACCTGCCCTATGTCACTTCTGCATATAAATCTTCGCGTCACGACACTGCCGGTTATTCCCCGTTCTTTCTGTTGCTCGGCCGAGAACCCACATTGCCACTGGACGCATCCCTTCCATTCGCTGCAGTAGAGACCAGCGAGTATGTACTTCACGCCATCACCAGGGCAGCCCAAGCACGCGAAATTGGCCGTGCTCGTCTCCTGACCTCCTGAGGTCACGTACATTGTCGCAAGGTAGAAAACAAGTGTGTTGTCGCCAATATACGATGACTCATCCCGTTTCCCGGGGACACGCATCGTAGCTAATGAAGCAGACGACGTCTTGTACGCAGTACAAGCAGTACGATTATTCCATTCAAAACGCAATAATCGTACGCTTTCAGCTGGCTGCTTTATTTTTTACTCTGGAGGAAAACTGTTTTGATTTCTCAAGATCGTTACATTCAGTGCCTTCATTTCAGTTTCATAGGAAAAACGTCAAGTTTGCGTCATGTTACGAGAGCAAAACTCGGCCATCAGCGCCGTTTTGTACACGTCGCGAAATGAAAATGGCAGAATGTGCAGAATAGAACTCCAGCAGTGGCTCAATGTAGAGATCCCTGTGCGAGCGGAGTCAACAAGCCCCTCCGGTGCTGTGCAGGCTGGAGCGAACTGCCATTTCATTTTAACTTCTCTGTCGCTCAGTTTACCTCTCCGCATCCAACGTTACACGGCCTGAAGATGTCACGAAACACAAGATCTCGAGCGATTCAAGAGAACGGCAATGATGACCGATCGTTGTCGGCTCCTGTGCAGAAGAAAGGGCCCGACACTTCCGGACTGCACCGCTGCGCCTCCAAGCCCGGAACATTCGCCACCATGTTCGCGCTAGTGGACGTCACTGCGAAACATGACTCGGTCATTGTGGGGAATGTTCAGGAGACTATAGAGAGCGAACTGGACACGATTTGTGGTTACCGGCAGGTTCCGATTCAATGCAAGCTCAACAAAGATGGCGCGGGCGAATTGAGCGCATCCGTTATGCTGTTACTGCTCGGCGGCGAATTACGTCGAATGACCTTCCTCCAAGAAGCTGACGTTGATTCTCCCGCACGCCGAGAACCAAGACAGGAACGTAAGGTTGCCCGTACGCACGGACGGGGACTGCGAGCTCGTTAGGAAGCTAGCACCAGGCTGTCGCAAACAAATGACATTGGACAAGGCCGGTGAACTGGACGGAGATCGAAGGATCCGGGTTTGCGGTGAAGGTCACCTTGTGTGTCAACGTGGAACTGAAATAATTCCCGTAGCGCAGCCTTCCTGGCTCGTTGTCCTGTCGAATTCTGGGTTTAATAATGAGCGGCATGGGTGATCGGAAGAAATAAGTTTTACATAGATATACATATACAGGTTGTCCCACATAACCCAAATAAAGGTTTTAAATATGAAGGGCACTGCGGATACCAGTCGAACCGAATGCATAATGTTGGCACTGGCCTAGAGTTATTCAAGCTCTTTTTTTTTTATTTTCCCCTTATCTAACGGATTTGTTATGTTTATTTTTAAGGTATTGGCTGCAGACCCTAAGTGTGATATGCAAAGTTGTAGAGCACCTTGTGAAACCTCTCAATAAATTGTTTCCAGCACGATATGTCTGATATGGTCCTTTCTTTCGTGTTCCAAAGAAAGCCCGCTAAATATAAGAAAGATACCTCGGGATGGGAAGCTTGCGAACTGTTGTTGTGCGGTCTCAAGCGTGCGATGGGTGAACAAGGTCGGCTGCATCGAGCCTGCACCGTGACAGGGCGCTCTGTCTGGTGTAGGTATCTGGACATGTGGCTCTTATCGCATGACGGTGCAAATGCCCAGTCGCGGGCCAGTCTCGCTGCAGCTCACCTTGTTCATCCATCGCACGCTTGAGAGCAGCACCACAACAGTGCGCAATTGCACCGTCACGTGGTATTTGCCCCGTTACGTGGTACAATAAAGGGTGTGGAAGAATACGAAGAAATAAATGTTTAGAAAAAAAAACGCGCTTTTCTGGCTTTGCCTTTTGTCAAGCTGCCCGTCTCCTAGGCAACTGCATAGATGGCAGCCTCGCTTTCTTATGTTGCGAGTTCGTCAAGCCGAAGGTCACTCAATTCAGCCCATTTTCCCAGGTAACTGCTTCATTTTTTAATCCTCAGCTGGTCAATGCAAGCGTTCGCCGCAGTTACCGAGGGATATAGAGCGCAGAAAATAATGTGGAGGAAAACTCCGGCAGTTGTCGCCAAACGTCGCGGCATATACCTTACGCTGCAGAACGACTGCTATGAAATGTTGGCATGTTTGAGTTACAATACTAACCAAATTATGTTACAATCATATGCGAGTCAAAACAGCCCTAGCCCGTTAACGGACGGATCGGATGCTGCAGTGTTGGAACATTTTGGAAGGGTGTTGCAGACTTGCTGAAAAGCTGTTGAACATTTGGCAATTATATATCAATCAAAATAGAATTCTTGGATATCACATGCCAAAACCACAATCACGCCGTAGCGGAGGTCGCCGGATCGATTTTGACCGCATGGGTTTCATGGCAAATAGGCAGCAGGGCACTGAAAACGAAGACGAAGGAAGACGTGGACACAAAACAAGCACTGACTTTCAAATGGAAAAATTATTGAACGAACGAGTTAATATGCACTTGAACTTCGAATTCACCTGCAAGGCAATGAACAATTCATGGCGAGCATTCGTGGTTAGATCAAGCTATAGAAAAAAAAGAAACATAGCAGAAATCAAAACCGGCGTGCTGTTCCCCTATTTCCCACTTCGCTTTTTTTTTACTGCCTTCCATATCCCATATACGTAGGCGGTGAAAAGTGAAGCGAAATGATGCAACTCCATGCTAATTTCCTAAATTTTCATTGCGGTTCTGCTACCCACGTATTGTTGTGTTTTAGAACCATCTGTGTAACATTCTCTGCGATTTTTAACTTTGCCTTGTAAAGCGCGGAACTCTGGCATTATGTGTTCTTGTGCGGTGTCTTTTTTTTAGATGTGTTATTGTCCAATCACATTGCTGTGTAAATTCGCTCCATGGGGCCATTCTTTGGGGACTTTCAGCAACCTGCAGGACCTCATGAGGAATATTATAAGTCTGACAGCATTTCTAGTGCCGTAAGGTAAGTGGCCGAATCACGTTAGGTTTATTTGTGTAGCGAAACCGTGAATTACATTTTCTTACAATGTTGCAACATACATGTTCTGGTGATGAGCAAATTTTCAGTTGGAAACAGTAAGTAGTGCTTTGTTGTGTTGTAAAGAGGGATCATTGCATTAAGCGGTTAAACTTCGGACAGGTGATGTGCCGCAGGAACCGCATGCCAGACGCAGGCCATGGTTGTGAAACGGATCAAGTCTTTTAATGCAAGATTGACTGTCTGTTCCATAAACTACACTGCGGTAGTCGAGAATGCTACGCACAGGGGACCGGCATAAACGTTGTAGGCGTGTTCGGTCCGATCCCCAGTGCATCATGCATAGGAGGCAACGCGAAAGTGTGGATCAGTGCATTCCTCTTCGCTCTGGTGCACTCTTTGCACGTGCAAGAAGTAGTCGCGCAAGCCAAATTGGAGGCCGTTGAAACGGCTTGGGCTAATAATTAGGCAAAGTGCGTGTGAATGTCGCAGTGTGAATAATTTCAAGCTACGTCGTAATGGGTAACGTTTCTCAATTGCTGGCTAGAGCTTCGCTGTCCAACCACCTTCACGGCGTGGATTGGAGAGCAAATTTTGTATATATTTTCCCCATGAGTTCCTTTTCATTTTTCCCAGTTGGCACAATTAAAACGAAGTGTGTACCTCTAAACGTGTAATTTACTCGCGCATGTAACACGCCCTATCGGGCAGTATGCATGCCAGTAAACCATGGTCACAAAAAAGCGTGCCCGTTAGTGAGGATATCAGGCACGAAAAGCGAAATGAAACAAAACCAGTGATGCAGGGTATGATATTGTTTGCTTTGTAAGGTATCAAACAAATTGATTGTCATAAACCATCGTACACATATATTGTTAATTGATTTCTTTCGTTTGCCACGATTTTGACAAATGAGCATCCTTATTTTGTTTAACACTGCAAGGAAATCACGAAACTTATAGGCCATGAAAACATATTACGCTCACAACTAATAGTATCGTAATACCCGTCTCCAAACAAGTCCTCAATTTGGAGAGAGAGGGTAACGGCAGCGGCATGAGAATTAACTAAACTCGATATTCACGTACAGGCTATCTCTGTCGATGAAACCGTTCAATTCGAGAAGCTTCCATCTGACCCAACCGCTAGAGCACAAGTCGTTCGTGGAGTCTTGAGCCGGTTTCTGCTTTTGGGCGTCAGTGTTCACATTTATCGGCACCCTGACATCCTTGCCTTTGTCTCTGGGGTGCGTGATAATCACAGTTACCGTCTTGGAGAAAGGCCACTCGAGGTGATCGTTCCCCTTGCCGTCCGTCAGTTCGAAGTCGAAACGCACGCTCAGTTCCCCACTGCTGTCCCTTGCAAGATGGCAATAGATAGCGAATGTGTAACCGCCAAGGATTCTTCGCGCGCTCATGTCTACTGCACTAGTCTTGCCAATTAGGCGTAGCGCGGTGGAGATTCCTCGGAACGCATACGCGGTGATGGAGGCACCTGGCTTGGAAGCGGCACGGAGGGGTCCAGGAGTGACGCACACCTGACTCATGCTGTCCTACTTGAGCTATCGAGAGGCTGTACCACTTGTAGTGCAGAGCAGAACGTGCTGTCGCGTTGGCGCAGGCGATGTCGGCAGGTGAAGCAGGCAAGCGGTGGATACGGATGCTGCTACGAAGAAGTGCGCTGGACACGGATGTGCTCGCCCCGGAAACAACGCATGCCTCGAGGCGGTGAAGCCTGAGGAGTGCGTTTAGTAAGGGTCGCTCTTATCAAGTGTCCTTGCGCTACACACACAATTGAGGCGGTGTGTAGGCAAATATGCGTGGCTCGGATCGAGTGGAGTGGGACGCAGAGCCAATCAGTTGCAAATTCCTAGAAGCGGATTAGGTCATCGGCAGCGACTACAGATACGTGGAAGGGTAAAAAAAATTCTGCTCTTGTTCACGGTGCATCATCGAAGACGTGTGACGTAATGAACGAGTCAGCTTTGCTTTGTTTCCTTATTTTCTGGAATAATCGAAATGCCACCGATATCCTCAAACGCCCGGCATGATATTGCGGGCGCTGCTACTGCCACTTGAAACGCTAAAAAAATTTTGCGCCTGTTTCACAGTTTCATATAAAAAAAAAACTAGCAGATTACTGACCATATTGAGTAAATCTGGGGAATTTGAAAGGCGAGAGGCAGGGAAATATTTAAGTGTGTCTGGGTCTATTAGGGATTAAAAACATTTCTAGATCCTCATTTTGGGCTCATATGGAGGCGTGCTATGAATTGTTTAGAAACTTTCCCGTATCCCTAGAAGAACTAAAAATAGCAGAAATTTTATATTCAGTGGAAGAAGGGGACGCTTCAAGATTGACGTTCTCCTACAGTATGAGGTGTCTAGGTTGATTATGAACTTCGATAATAAGTGCAGAATCCTCATCTCCTGCTCATTTTTATTTTCTATACGAGGAATGCTGCATGTGTCCTCGGTGGACCATGCGAGGTGCGTTATGTGGATTTTGTGGAAGCAGCGACCATGTGTTCAGAAAGGAACAATAAATCTTTAATCTTTTACAGCCTTTATAGAAGGTAACTTATTCTAGCGTTCCAGAATATCACACTGCAGTTATGAGCAATCTTTACCAGAATGCTGAATAACAACTACAAGAGACACCATCTTGCCCCTTGGAACAAATATGAAATAGTATGTGTAATATATGGAGAAGTTCTCACGTTCTCGGCATATGTAGCAATATTACAAATCTTTACTGAACTAGCGTTTCTCGTCTACTCTCATGTGTCATTAAATATACACAACTTCGAGAAAATATGAAGCCGTGAAAAACAAACCTTGAAACTAATTGGTTGTCTGTAGAAAATATTGGAAATACTGGAAAAATATCCTAACTTTTTTGAACATACAGAAGTAAGCATAACTGCAGACGAGGGTGCGTGCAAACAGATGTTTAAAAAAGGTGCGGCAGGATATAGACATGTTATAACGAATAACCTCCTTGTTGGCTCGGAGATCGTTGATAGTTTTTGGAATGGCCTTCTAGTGACCACGAATTCTGTGCGCTATTATTTTATTGGACAGGCGAAGCTGGTGCATACAACCTAAGCGCTGTCGTGCAAGTACAACGACATGAAATTAATTTCTTACTTGTATTATGGCCATTTTGACACCAGTTATGTACCTAGAGTGAACAGTTGATTTATTTAGAGCGAAGCGTAACCATTGAAAGAAAAACAGGGAAATAAAGGTGCACTCAAACGCTGTGAAAATCCATGGCGTCTTGACGCGCCATTTTGGACAGTGTTGCTATCCATATTTTTACTTTTTCGTGTTTTGGGCCTCACCAAGCCTCCTCATAATAATAGGAGTTTTGTTTTCGCCCCAGAACTCTAAGTGTCTAAGTGGGAGCGTGGCCTCACAGCTCATTGGCCCTGAAAGCGGTTCGAGCGCTTTGTCGCTACCTGAGGGCAACAGACTTGAGTGCCCGACTATAGACATCCCACACCTAAGTTCTCTCTCTCTCCCTCTTTCACTCCCCATTCCCCTCCCCACGTGTAGGGTAGCAAACTGGACTCAGTCTGGTTAACCTCCCTGCCTTTCCGTCTTCCCTTCTCTCTCTCTCTCTCTCTCTCTCTCTCTCTCTCTCTCTCTTGTTTTCGCCAATTGGGAATAGTAATTTACGAATAGCGCTTAATGTCACGTGTAAAGGCGAAGCTTCTACTGGCGAACCCCCCAGTCTTCGTGATTGTGCCTACTGTACCGCTGTTCGCTAGCTGAATAGGCCGACCAATCATAGCGCAGGACGCGCGCGACATCACCGCCGCTGAGCTCCTCACGTACGATTACGTACGAATGTAAAGCTCCATCTACCGAGCAGCCAGAAAAGGTCATCCGCTTGCTGAGGCCCCGAAAAAAAAAAACGAAACCGCTCGCTTGAATGCACAGCTGCGCTTAAGTGCTGCCTTTTACGATTGTTCTGTGATGTCCTCCCAAAGCTGCTGTTTGCTGGAAGCAAGGGATATGAGGAAAAGCTGGCGATGAACTAGGCTTTGAACTCTGCAGGGGCATCGCAAAGCGAGAGAATGCCACCAGATTCGCATGCTAAGCAGTGACCGACGCTGACAAAGTTGCCGACCAGGCGCTGCGGTTCGCATGTAACGTTAGCAGTTACGTTCCATCTCGTTCCTCCTTGAATAGAGTGCGACAAGTGCCAAAAGCCTCTACCCAAACCAACTCCAGAAAAAGAAAAAAGTAGAGGTAAAAATATCTGTGCATTATTTCTCACCACCGTATTGTTTAAATTTGCCTGCAGGGGCAGCGCCAGCTTCTGTAGGAAAAATTGCTACAGAAAGTGTCTGTTCAGCATGCGACCGCGACATTTCTTTTTTTGTGGAGGCGGGGCTCATTTTGTAGCCACCGACTTTCAAAATGAGTGTTTTAGGCATTTTAGCGGCATACACGGTATTGTACAGTTTTTCCGCACCAAGCTTAATTAAAGAATAAAAGAAACGCTTCTTAGAAGACAACGTTCTGTTCACGGAAATTGCACATCAATTCGCAAAGAAATAAATACGATAGGAGTGCGCTTTGGCCCGTTAGTATAAGAGTGTATGCAATCATAATTGCAGACAGTTCAGTAAAGGTAATCGATGCACACTTTGCCGAACGCGGAAAACTGAAGGCGTTGCTGCATTTCGCCCGCACCAAAATGCGGCACCACAGGTGTTAAGCCACCATGGCTCATGCCATGGTGGCTTAACACCATGGCATGGTCCCATGGCACCATGCATGGTCTGCTCATGCTATTGCGCTACGCTTGACGCCGAAGCATTTGCCAACTGTGAAGTCCTCTGCTTACGGATGCGAGATATAAAGAGCGCGAAGAATGACAGTGAGACTATCAATCTTGCCAAAACTTGTTACATGCTGCGGCGAATGGAGGAAAGTAGCGCATGGAACAAAGTCCCGACGTTCAGCTTTTCAATACAACGCTTGTCGCTTGTCCTGCATTTCTACAGCACATGCTTGCGCGACGCAGCTCGCGCGATTTCAACTCGCTCACTCACTCAAAGCGAACATTTATCGAGAAATGGGCAACGATGGGTTTGATTAGTTGCGCACGTGAATACATCAACACTGATGAAAAGCGCTGTTGCACCGCAGCTTCGATTTTTTTTTTCCACGTGCAACGCCTTTCCTTGTGGACGCAATGAGACTGGGGCATTGCATTGAACGTAAGGATGTCTTAGAGGCTTGGCGCGAAGATTCGAGAACGACTGATCAATTCTTCGGGGCACTTAGGTTGGGTTCGAAGAATACGTCTCCGCTAAAGGTTTCAAAGAAGTACGCCTTTTGTAACTGCCGTCCGGACGATTACATAAGTGCCCAAAAAGCCCCTGGAGTGTCTTCGTTGATGCTTGGTATCATAGTGAAGTTCGCCGTTTTGGGTTTGCGTTCCTGAATTGGGTTCCTGAATAGTCTCACAGCGACGATCGCCGAAACTCAAACTTTACAGCCGCCACACTGGCAACACTGGCCAAGTCCGCCAGGTAGGATGACGGACGTGATCAGTGTGGCCAGATGTATTCGCATTTTTAACATGTGCTATTATTTTTGGTGAAAAGAAAAAAGTCAATAGCATACAAGTTTCGTCACTTATAATAAATTTTAACTGGTGTCAGTGAACCTGGATGTATCGAAAATAGAGATACGGATACACACCTTGAAAACTGTATCGTAATACAAATACAAGACACTTAAGGAGCATTATAATTATAGTATTTAAGATACATATATGTTGGATACAGCCCTGTTCTGGTTCAGCACAATAACCTACGTGTACTATCGCGTACAACTCCGTGATAACGAAGAATTGGCCTGTTCTGGTTCAGCACAATAACCTACGTGCACTTTCGCGTACAACTCCGTGATAACGAAGAATTGGCTACGGAGAAAAAGCACAAACGTCTGAGATAGCACTAGAAAATAGTCCCACAGACGGCATTTAAGTTTGTTGCAGCTGGGCAATTGGACGCATAAACATATTCTTTACTACCGTACCTGCCGTTATTATTACACAAAGTACATAGGCTACCGTGAAACTGAGATATTCTTTTTTTCTGTTTAGTCTTCCGCTTTTTTTTAACATGTGAAATCGTCGCTAGCATAGCAAGCTACACTGTTCCTGTATCTGCTCAGAGGAAAACCGAGATATCACTGCGATGCTCTATCGGACTGCTTGGCGCATTACACATGTGAAGGTGCCCGGCTCTTGTGAATTTTTCCTTTTTTTTCGAAAGAAGCTTCAGTGGGTGTTTCGTTATACTTTTATTATTTAAAATTTCATAAGCTGCCGAAGGTGGTGGCTCAAAACGAGA
The DNA here is from genome assembly GCF_050947875.1 of Dermacentor variabilis. Taxonomy (NCBI): domain Eukaryota; kingdom Metazoa; phylum Arthropoda; class Arachnida; order Ixodida; family Ixodidae; genus Dermacentor; species Dermacentor variabilis. The sequence goes on from NC_134576.1 coordinate 107,971,810, forward strand.
ATTGTACGTAACGAGTTACTTGTAATCAAATACGCTGACAGGTAATATTTTAATTTAGCGATTACTTTGTTTACATGGTAACGCTCACTTTAATTCAGATAATTGTTTGGTAGCCAATTAGATGTAAGCAGGCGTATTTTACAGCTTTAAGCACTCTGGCGGGATTTGCTGTATTCAAGGCGGCGAAAACAAGCGCACCGGATACCTCCTCCCCAGAATCAGCGTCCTGCCGCGATGCATTGGTCACCTGACCATCACAAGCCTGACGATTTGTACATCTCTCTCGGAACTACGAACTATGAGCTTTACTCCTATGTTAATATGAAGGTTTGCTGGCGTGCTTAATAGCATTAGACTAAATAAATAACGAGTGAAGGGCGGCGGGAGCAGGTCTGCCAGATTTTGACGGACAAGTCGAAACGGCACTTATTGCTCGATGGCGACAAAGCACATCTAACGTTGATGCCAGCAGTTAACCCATGGACCAACTTTCAGTGTTCCACTGCCCTAACGTAAGCTGACATCACCCCTGAAACAATAAAGTGATGCGCTGTGTAGATGACCCAGACTTGGAGCATCGCGGCACTGAGTAACTACCATCTGGTCGCGGTGGTGGTGAGGTGTAGGCACAGATGGGTGTTAACCACAGCGATCGAAGGAGGCAATTCTTTAGCCTGAGCGTCGTTTACAGTGTTACTGAGGTGTGTCACCACATGACCATCAAGCCAGTATCTCGTAAGATTGCAAGCAGAAGACTTGTAGTGACCGTCCGTCACTTCGTTGTCCCCAGCATGGGGGTCATTTCCCCTTCCTCCGGAAATCCAGTTTGCCTTGCCGTTCGGGTCGTTACCCCCCTGCTCGAACCGAACCGGCTGCCCGACTGCGGTGCCAGCAGTGCCACTAGACAACACGGCTTTTACTTTTGAATAAAGCCAGTCGACTCTCCGTTCTCAAGCTGGCAAAAGGAGTATTCATTGCCTCCGCTACACGGAACTCCCAACAGACTCTAAATTTCTTTGCAGGCTATGAATGACTCTTCTCAGAACACAGGGTGTTGCAGGCAGGCATGCAGAAATCTCCCACTTTTTTTGCAGGTGCTCAAACAAACCATCTAATTCATCTCGGTATTTTGGACAACAGCAGAAAGAAAGTGTGGACTGTATTTTATCTCTATACATACACCACAGTTGGAAGAATCGATACGCTCCGTTTAAATAACTATGCCGGTGTATCGGCAGGTCCTATCTGCTGAGCAAGGTGTTCATGCGTTACAATACAGTCCTTCGCTCCTGTGCGCACATCTATCGAAATTTCAGTGTTGCTGCAATAAGCGAGGGAAGCGAAGGAATATTACCGAATAAAATCTTAAAAACAAGTTATTCGCGAAGATAACATAGGAAGTGCTGCAGAGGACGCTTTGAAAGAGCCAGTCCAGCTCTTCATACTTATTGTATTTCTGCAGTGTCAATAACCTTGGGTTGAAAGTAACGTTGAAACAACGGACAACATTTTAGTAATTGCTTTCAGGGGGTGCAGTTCGGCAGTTCACAATTATACTTGTTTTGTGAAGTGTGCACAAAAATGGATTTAGCAAAGGCTAAATATATATATATATATATATATATATATATATATATATATATATATATATATATATACACACACACACACACACACACGCAACGGTCATGCGAGCCAAAAATTTCAATTCAAAAGTGTTGGAGTGGTGCGGAAACAGTGTAAGTGCTTCTGAATTCCAGGTTCTTCGCACAATGAGCGGCTTTATTTTGCAGAGCCATTGGGACGTCTGAGAATTTAGGGCTTTTTCTAGTCACTGCCAACATTTTGATGCCTCCTTCTGCTTACGCAAACATGTGTCGAATCACCTCACGCGCAAATCATTCTTGCATCCGAATATGCACGTGATGTGGCTATAACTTTATGCAAAATAAGTCAGTGAAGGTTGTCTTTTTTTATATAGAACGAGGGCATCCAATGCAATTAGCCGTCGCGACCTTCAGTGTCGCGTACTTCAGGTGATTATCTCATTACGCTGATCTAATCAAGTTGCGAAATGCACCCATTCTGACAAAAACAAGTTATGTGAAATATAAGCTGACATGCTTTCAAGTTAATTGCCACTTAATCACTAGAATATAAACGATATGAAAGGAAAACTGAGTCAAATGGCAGAAGTGTCCGTGGAGTTACTCATACGCTAGCAATAGGTTATAGGATTCGCTGCCTTGCTTTTCTACTGGCCTTGGAACAAACTTGACATTATCCCTGACGACTTCATCCATTATCGAGAAATCGATAGGAAGGCGCCGAGTCAACGTGGCTATCTATGTTCGAGCTACGTCAACTCTGATTATCTACATCGTTCGAGTTCCGCGTCTAGCCGGCGAATGAGCGATTAGCGCTACCAGCAGCGGCTAAATATAAGAGCCCCTTGCGAGCGGAGTCTGTGAGGTCCTTCGGTGCTGCGCAGGCCGGAGCCAAACTGCCATTTAATCTTAACCTCTATGTCGCTCACTTTATCTCCCGGCGTCCAACGTTACACGGCCCGGAGATGTCCGTAAATGCAGAATCCCAAGAGACTCGAGTCAACGGCAACGACGACGGGTCGTTGTCGGCTCCTGCTCAGAAGAAAGCGCCCGTCACTCCCGGGCCGTACCGCTGCGCCTCCAAGCCCGGGATGTTCGTCACCATGTTCCCACTAGTCGGCGTCAGTGCGAAACGCGACTCGGTCCTTGGCGGAAGCGCTCAGGAGACGATTGAGGGCGAAGCGGACATGATCGGTGGTTACACGTTCGGGGTTCAATGCAAGCTTGAGAAAGACAGCGCGGGCGAGTTGACCGCAGCCTTTGTGCTGTTCCTGCTCAGCGGGGAGTGGGACCTTTACGTGGACTGGCCTTTCGCGAAGAAGTTGACGGTGATTTTGTCGCACACCGAGGACCAAGACAAGGACGTCAGGTTGCCCGTGTGCGCCGACGCCGACTGCGAGCGGGTGAAGAAGCCACCACCAAGCTGTTGTAACAAGGGATTCTGGACTAAGCCAGTGAACTGGACGGAGGTCGAAGAAGCCGGGTTTGTTGTCAAGGACACGTTGTATGTGAACGTGGAGCTCGAATAATTCCCCTAGCACTGCCTGACTCGTTGTGTCGATTTCTGCGTTTAATAATGAGTGGTATGGGCAATCTTAAAAGGGTAATTCGATGATGATATCTATATAAAATGTGTTTTAGGTCGATACACTTATTGCTGCCTACAAGCACGGCCCACTAGGTATACGGGGCTCGTTCAGTTGTGGGTGACAGTAGAGTATGTGGAAGAGTACTAAGAAATAAAAAGTTAAGAAAAGCACAGTTTTCGGTGCTTTCGCTAAACTCTTCGTCTCCTAACCCAAAGGAATAGATGGCAGCCTCGCTTTCTTATGTTACGAGTTCTTCAAGCCAGAGAATCATTTGCTTCAACACATTTCTTCTGGCATGTGCTATGTAGTTTAAACCTCAGCTGGGCTCTGCAAGCTTTTCTCTTATTTACCGAGGGATATATAGGGTGTCCCAACTATGATATGCACCAGCATTTAACAATATGCAGATGTCACGTAGCTGGACAGAAGCAAGCTAATGTTGGTTGCCGTCGCGTGGAGATACTCAGATTGCACTTGCATTGCGCCTGGTTACATAATTAGCGTTAATTAAATAAAGAACATCTCATATATTATAGTTAGATGAGAAGTGTCAATGAGAAAATTGTAGAGCGAGATGAGAAACTCCGGATACAGAGCTTTCTTTCGCTGAATACGTGCTACATAAAAGTGGTTTTCCGAGCGTGGAAAAAGCCCGCAAACACGCGCCAAGCGCCTCGAGCGCCCAGTCGCGCGGCAATCTTGCCTGCATTCGCGGGCTTCTTCCGTCTGTTGGAGGGCATGTGAAAGCAGCAATTCAGTTATAGAAAATATATTTCCAAATTCACCCGCATCATCAATCACATGGGAAACTCCAGAGAACTTCGTTGTCAGCCTTAGAGGAAAACTGGCTTCGGAGATTGGCAGCACTCGGTCGTGGGCACAAGTTTGATATTTTTTTTTTTTCTCGCGCAGTTTTGGCTTGGCGAGGGTACTTCAGCTTACTGTGCTGATCACACGGCGAAACACGAGACCGCCGGAATCCCCTGCACAGAAGTACAGTTTCGCTGCCACACCATAGCTGGCGTTACGATCGAACCGAGGCAGAGCCTATATATCCAGAGGCATGCTTTATCTCGGGCCCAACTCCGATGCCGCCCATTCAAATGCATGTAAAATGCAGAAATGCTTTCTTTTTTTTTTTAGATAACTACCGGACTAATTTCATTGGAATCTGTTGCATTTGAGAGAGAGAATTAGGTTCTAGTCACTGTCGGAAGCGGAATTTCGATTTAATGCCTGAATTTGTAAAAGCAATTTTCAGAAATTGGTAGGTTTTAAAGAAAAATAGTAGCAAGAAGTTAACAAATTCGTAACTCTGCATTAAAACTCGATATTGCAGTTCTGTAAACTGCATCCTTTAGAGCACGCAAAGGGAACAAGTTCGATATATCAATTTACATGTTATATGAATTTCTTACATTCTTTGCAAAGGTTTCCGAATGATGTCCTCACATATTAGTAGCCTATTTGAGAGCAACGTACAATGCACTGTTTTGACCACTTTTGATATACTGTTGCATGAAAGTTACAGAAATGTGACATCATTCGTCAGTTGTTGACATTGAGAGTTATGAACTTGACAGTACCGTTTTGCGAAAATTTGCAATTTTCAGCATTTTTTTTCTTACACGTTGATGATCTAGATCTGAAATTCTTTACTAACAGTGACTAGATCTCTAAGATTTTTCTTTGAAATGCAGCGAACCTCATCAAATTTCGTGCAGCGGTTGCCGAGAAAAAAAATTTCTTATTTCCCGTGTATTTGTATAAAGCCCCATGTACATCTGAAGCCTACTTACTGTACTTTTTTTATGCAACGTACAAATGCTGGGACACTTTACTTGTGCTCGCCGAACGTGTTACACAAGTTATAAGGAGCGCCAGCCTAACGTGCGCTTTCGTTCTGGGCTCTGAGCTACGTCGCCTGAAGTTCCGGCATCACTTCCAACGGAGTGGGGCAGTGGCGCAGCATTGTTACATACCTCGACATCGAAAACGGCAGCAGGAGTTGGCAGCGAAAGACTGCGTGAGCGATGAAGTCGACGACTGGCTCAATCGCTGCCCTTTCCACGGTCGCGAACATTTCTGCACCGCATCTTTGCCAAAATAGAAAAAGAAAACTTGCACAGAGCAGTTCGACCAGCTTGAGCCCTGGCACGGACGCATTTTTTGCCATGCGCGGTGCAGTTCAAAGTGGTATGCGCCAGCTCCGCGAGACGACACAACAAGCATCGTTTCCGTATTCCCTCAACACAATGTGTTGGCGGGCTAGTTGGTGCGGATCCATAAATACTTCGTTTAGCGCAAAACAACGGACACAAGAAAAGGCGACAGGACAAGCGCCTTGTCCTGTCGCCTTGTGTCCGTTGTTTTGTGCTAAACGAAGTATTTATGTATTCCCTCAAACTGCGGACGTTTTTGCCCCCTTCCGGTGGCAGCTGCCAGCCTGTCCCACGTTTTCCCTTTCCTGTCTAGTGTATGTATGTTTTCGAAAGCAATAATAATGACGACGAAACTGCGGGTGTGTAGTGACATTGAAACTACGGCAATTGTACATGTAGGGCCACGTATTTTTCGCACATAGAAGTAAATATTTTATCAAAAGCGGCGCAGATGTGTTACTCATTCTTTATCAGCATGCCGCCGAATAAGCTTTGCTGGAAAGCGGAACAAGACAAGCACGCGCCTTCATGTGCGAGATAACGGGTTGCGCAAGGGCACAGCGCGAAAGACTTGGCGATATGCGGACCAAAATACACCAGCACAATGAGAGCAGCACGAGCGTATTACGGCGAGGTCAAGAATGGTGTGACGAACGAGCACGCGTCCATGTTGGATTTATCACCGATTGTCGTGGCGTGGCTTGGTAGGATTTGTGCTGTGCCCCGAGTTTACCCAGTTATATTGTTGTCAAACTTGAAATTAAAATGAAAAGTAAACATAGAAAGCTCAACATTGCCATTTATTGGGCGTTTGGTAAACTGATTCGGAACGCACATTTAGCGCCAGCAAACAAGGACAAAAGGTAGCGCATTGTGATGTCGTCTCCCTTCTGTCCTTGTTTGCTTGCGCTAAATATGCTTTCCGAACAGAAAACTCGTTACTAAGTGCTGACAATATAAATCAATAGTCGGAAGGATTCAAAGATACAAAAAGTCCGAAATATTTACAACTCTACAGGCGCTACGAGTTCGCCTCTGCCGACAGGAGGCGCCGGTGACAACTGAAAAAATGGAAACCATTGGCTCCGCACATATGTCCCTCCCCTCGCCGCGCTCCGCAGTGTGGTACTGCGGCCACCGCGGCCATGGAGTTTCATACCGTTGGTATAGGTGAAACTGTGGCGCTAGTGTCCACGGGAGCTGCGTGCAGAGCGATTTAGACAACATGCGAACGATGGTTAGTACATGGAACATTAGAACGTTGGCAAGTGCATGTGTTTGCCTAAACTTCGTCCTTCTGGCTCTAAGACGGCCCTCGTGACTTTGGAAACAGATCGTTTGCAAGACATTACCGTGTCATAAATAAGTAAGCAAGCATTATCAAGATTGTCCGATGGCAGGATTCGAACACAGGACCTCTCTAGCATTGAATCCCGATACTGAAACAATTACGCCGCTGTCGCATGGACGTGCGGAACCACTGCAATTAGCAGCTGTTATAGTGCATACGTGTTGGCGAAGGCTTATTGCCTTCTACATTTAAAAAAATGAGTCGCAGCACTGCACAAAATGCGACGCATCATTTGTAATGGCAAATTAGGAGACATGTATATGAAGTAAGGATAGCAGCTTTATCGGCCGTATAAACTTGTAAACATTCCCTTATTAACTAAATTGACAAGCATGACGTCATGCGCGCACAAGCAAACAACACATCTCACTCGATGACCACGGAACCTCCCGGTTGGATGAAGGGTGGTTCGCAAGTACAAGTGCCCGTTCGCTTTCCACTCGCCAACGGCAGCAGCATTCGAAAAGCGGTAATTAGGCGCAATGGTACAAGTAACAGCGCGCTAGGACGAACTCGAAGAAATTGATCGATCTTGTTAAGTCTGTCGCCAAGCTTGTACATTAAAACGAAATATTTAGGAAATTCGTCTAAAAGATGCAGATGCTCGTCTTCGTGCCTCTATCATCATCGTTGTACGCTTGAGTAACGTAGAGCGCCAGCTATATATAGCCTGGTCCCATAGCTGCTGCAAATGCGCATGCTGGAAGCGTTGACAGCATTCGACGCCATTCGGACCATGCACCATGCATGACCATGCAGGAATTTACTGTGAGTGTGCCTTACGCAGACTTGCTACAGAAGCTGTTGTTGGCCACTTCACATGAGCACCTGGAGCGTAACAAACTGCAGTCAAATCTTCCTGTTGTCCCTTTAAACCGATGACCCATCGCGGTGGCAGAGTTGTTATATGACATCCTGCTGTTAAGCGCATGATCATGGGTTCGATTGTCGGTCGCAGAAGTGGCATTTCGATGAAGGTGCCACAAAAAAAAAATACTTCCGTAGTCGGACTTAGCTGCACGTCGAAGAACCTTTACCGGCTTAAACCGATCCGGGGTCTTTTACTACGGCACTTTTCGTAGCCGCAGTGTTGGTTTATAACAGTCGAGTACAACGAATCAATTAATCTTTAAAACGATTAAGACGCGAGCCATTGAAAAGCGTATCTCAAGCGTAGGCCGCCTCACGAGTGGCGTGACAAGTTCGCGCATGCGCTAAGCTTACCTCGCAATGGCCCCGGCTGGCTGTCTTCCGTTCTCCCAAGTCATGTCAGTGGCGGACAAAGATTCAAACCTTCCCGCTGGCGCTTTGCTTTCCCAAAGTCGTAAAGCACAGTGCACTCGCTCATTGGAACTGTGCAGGGGCAGGTATCCCGACAACAGCCGTTAGAGACCGCCGTTAGAGACTGAGTAAGCGTTTCGAGTAGCTTCCTCGCATGAGGAAACAAAACCGCGGACACGACTTTCGCACTCACTGAGTTCGAAGACTTTCTCTTGCGGTGACGCGTCACCTTCGTCGAGTCACTGCTCGCCATTCGGGTGCGCAGTATCTGCCTGTCTCGTACAGTCCAGCACTCAGCTTCTTCGCTGCAGTCACATCTTGTGGGAGAGGCCCTGCGGCGTTTAGGCCACGACCGCCAGCGTCGTGGCATTTCAAGTTCGAGCAGCCTCAGCTGGAGCAACTTCTAGTCCGTTGCCCCAACGGCACTGGCAAAGTGAGCGAGCTCAGGGAGCACTTTGTCGCCTGCGCCAGTGATGCGGGCGCCAAGTGCGGTGGACGCGTGTGACGAAACGAGGCGGCAGGCCACTCCAGCAGCTGCCGCAACACAGATGTTTCTGCGACTCGAGATGCGAGGAAAGCGAGTGCGATGGACGCATGCGTCGACGTGGCACGCATCAAGAAATCACACGCATCAAGCGAGATTTGCAGGAGATACGTGAATGGGTGTCCAAAAAAAGGAGCTGTAAAGGACGCTTTCTTCATGCGCGTGAACATCCTAACAGAGTGCAGCGGCCGCTTGGTGGCTACAGCTGCAGTGATGGTAATTGCTGCAGCAGAGGGAAACAATACCTTCGTCCGAGCTGCGAATTGGTACCGTGACATGTAGTTATCATTGTGTCTGGGGTACAAGTCATTGCTGCAGTCAATACCTGTAGAGCGAACCGGAAGGTGCAGAGCTGGTCGCGACTTTGCTGCACCGTGCGTTAAGCTGCGGCAGTTTCTCTTGCCACAGTGTCTCTCTGCGGAAGTAAAGCGCGCCGTGATGAACTGTTTTCACAGGCTGTGCGAGTATTGCTGCCGAGTTGTCAAGTTGCCTAGCCTGTAGCGGGCCCACGGCCGAATTCTTTTTCTCTTTGTACAATGTTTCTTAATGCGTTTGCATGCTTGTTCCTGTTGTCATCGTGCTTCTGTTACTGACTCCTCATTCTTTAGACGCCCTTGTGCGTTGAGCCCGCGTATGTTCTTTGACTGGGAATGTCGGCAGAGCACTAGTTAGCTCGAAAAATCCCTCTTAGTTTTGTGCACCTACGACCAAATCGGTCAAAGGCTGGTGTCTTGGCAACCAAACGAACATTCGAGCGACAACCATGTGGCGCGCCTGCGTTGAAGTGAAAGATTGATAACGCTCCCTAAAAATAGCCCGGCCAAGGACCCACTGGTGATATGATGGGCCGATAAATTTCGTTTTGCTTTGTTTTCACCTCATCCGTCACGCTGACCCTCAGCTGATGACCGGCGACAGTGAACGATCGGGCCAATCGCCCAATACGCTAAACTTAACCTGAAAATTGTTGCGGATGCTACTCGATTAGGACTTACGACCGTTTCTCAACACAGACGCAGTGCCGTGTGTTGAAAGCTCATCTCTGAAAAATATAGTTACCTATTAGTGTAATAAAGTATAAATTTGATTACGATACCGTGCTGAACATGATGAACACATCTCTCTTGCAGCTTTATTGCTGTTTCTACTAAGGGCGGGGCCTTATAGGAACGCCGTCTGTGACGGCACTTACATAAAAGTTATGTGCGATGAAAATAAAAGGACATTATGGTGACGATTTCTTTCGCACTTGGACTGTTTACTCACATCTGCGAAATTGGGGTTGGCCCTGCATTGAGACCAACGAGGCTCCAGCACCGCGCTGCAGCGGGAGTTTCGCTGTATCATCCTAGCGATTACCCATGCTTGGTCGCTGGGACCACATCATCGATCCCTCTGGGACTTCATTAGATCCGCATATCTTTTTGAATTCATTTAATCATCCTTATTCACCCGAATTCTATACTCTTATATGTCCTGAGGTATTCATCCTCGTATTAAAAGAAAAGCGAAGAAATTGAGCGGGCAGAACCAAGCGCAGCCTTCGTCTCCTCGTTTCTGCCTAAAGCGTTTCAGAGCTTCATGCTCTGAAGCATCGTTACCTCGAGCCTTTCGTTGGTATTCCCACTCTCCCGTCTTTTGTTAGTCGTTGTTGCATGCCTGCTAACAACCTAATCCCATCAAACTACCTAATAATCTGCCACCCTAGATTGAATTTCACTTCTCTTGGTGCCCGATCTGTAATGCTAGTAATCGTTCCTACTCATCACGTCGCCGAAGAAAGCAACACATCGTGCACACCAAAATTTCAGCTACCAACGCTTGTTTTAAAATTCGCACTCTCGTCCCTTCTCTCCACCATCATGACGACTAACCGTTTTTTCCTTCCATGGTGTGCTGCGGCGCTCCATTTTTGTGTTTTGCTATCACCCGATGCTTCAGCCCCGTGGTTAAGCAGTCACAACATGCACTGAATGCAACCAGTGCTGAAAATTCTGGTAATATCATGTAGAACCACCTCAGCCGCACAGGCCACGCTACTGTGTAATGAATACTTATTGCAAAATGATCACCTCGTCACGTGCAGGTGCGTCACAGGAGCTCCGCAGAGTATGTTCCCGTACAATGCGTTGGCGGGCTAGTTGGTGCGAATGCATGAATACTTTGTTTAGCGCAAAACGACAAACACAAGAAAGACGACAGGACAAGGCGCTAATCTTGTCGCCTTGTCCTGTCGTCTTTCTTGTGTATGTCGTTTTGCGCTAAACAAAGTATTCATGTCCCCGTACCCTGTGTTACTGGCAGAGGTTGCCAAGCTGGCCTGAATTGAGAAAGCACAGTTGAACAGTTTCGTAGGAGACCATCTGTTAAGAACCTAATCAATGAACGTATTCATGCTGGCTGCCTAAGTAGTGAAGGGATGGGTCATCTACATTCCTGCGGACGAGGGGCGCATGCAGTTGGACAACCTTAACGAGTACTGCTAGAGACACGGGTCGTACCTCGTGATCGGCGAAGTCAAGCACAGTGTCGGGCAAATCGTAAAGATCTGAGTAGTGCTTGAGTTAACGATGTATGGACGACGGTAAACTGATCCCAGTACAGTCTCTGATAACAATGTTAGGCGATACATCTCATCTATGCGTGTTTGCAGTTCAATATAAGCAGCTAACAATACAGTTAGCCTGCGAATACGTGGTCAATTTTCGCGTCCAAAACAACTGAACCGAAATGCAATGACCGGGAGGTAATTAGTGGGTTTTAAACTAATCGGTGCAGCGGCTGTTGCACCCATGAGGAGAGTGCCGCTGTTAGAACACATTCGTCACCATTGTTCCTCCCAATGTTCACTGGCAGCGGTTTCAGAACAGCAAACATTGAAGACAACAGAAGCTATCCAGGAGAAAAAGTATAAACCACGGGTGTGACACCGCATGCGGCTGTGTCAAAGATTTATACGATGGGATGACAAATGGCACTTCAGAATATGATGCAAACATTACACGTAGGTCATAATTCAGGGGAATTCAAGCAAACTTTTGTGAACATTATCAGCAGTGAGCTTCAAGACTACCTGAGCGCGCGTCCAAGTGCTTATACTTTCTTCGTTAGCTATGTCTTAGCCTAATAGCTACCACTCATTAGCGACTGCGTTAAATTAACGGAAGCGTAATACGCCACAGCTTCACAGTGGGCTTCCCGTCTACTCCCTAAAGCGTTTAGCCCCTTAAATAGCCCACACAATTCAATACTAGCCCACATGTTACTCATAACAGGTACATTGCCTCAATGATACCTTCTCGGTGAATGGCAGTTATCCAGGACACAGGGAAAATGCGCATATACAGTATTTGAGCGCTTCCGTCATCTCTGGCAGCTACGCTCTAAAGCCTAAAAAAACATCGTCTACATCGCAGCTATACTGCGAGACAAGGCGCTTCATGAATCTTGCGCCATGCAGGCGCACATTAAAACAGTTTTTTGTGCTTACACCATCATGAATTGAAGCAGTCGCTGCATTTTCCTCTTTCTTCCTCGGTATTTTTTTTCATATCAGGGTGAGTCAATTGCGACGGAAGGGTCAGAAATCATAACTCAACGAAAGCTGATCTAATGTGATACTGAGTCAACTAACTGCACGTGAAATAGAAGCGTAGGCAGTTGCGAACACGCAGCAGGTTTAACCGAGTCAGCTGGATGGTCCGTTGCTCACCCAGAAGACACATCGTCGTCCGTTTGAGCGCAGACTCGGTTGTCCCCTCGCCAGACGCGCGCTTTCGCTGTTATCGCGCTTTCGCTGATCGCGCGCTTTCGCTGTTCGCGCGCTTTCGCTGATCGCGCGATTCTGATTACCACCCTCATACCTCTAGCGCGTCCTTTTACTTCGCTCCTTCTATGCCCGCTCCATTATCTGACCCTGCTACACCGTTGACACGACCCAGATACTTCCGCTCGCCTTCTTCCTCCCGCCGTCAATGTCGTTCGCCCCCGTCACGCCGTGCTCCTTCTCCGACCTACTCACCGCACCCCCGACCGGAAAACTAAACAGTGCAGCATCTGGATGTGAAGCTGCAATGACGACATTGACACGATCTCCTCGCTTCCCCTTTACCCACGAACAAGAATCCTTTGGACGGTCTCGTCGACAATGTTCCTGTGTGCGTGTTGATTGACACCGGAGCGCATGTGTCCATTATGAGTACTGCTCTTCGCCGTAGGCTCAAGAAAGTTATGACGCCTGCCCCGAACCGAGTTGTACAAATCGCCGACAGAAGGACTGTCGCTTTTGTTGGTATGTGCTCTGCCCGACTCACCATTGCTGAGAGACACGCCGTCGTCCTCTTCACCGTCATCGAGCATTGCCCCCACGAACTCATCCTCGGTCTCGATTTCCTTGCCAATCCTTCTGCCCTCATTGACTGTTCGGCCGGTTCACTTCGCCTTTACTTGCCTCTTCTTGCCGACCCTGTGGACCCGCCTCCAAGCCATTTGAGCTGCATGGGTTTTATTCGCCTACCGCCTCACTCTGTGACACACGTCTACTTGTCCTCACCAGCTGTACCTGACGGCAATTACGTGGTCACACCAAATCCGCCCGTTATACTTACACATGGTATTACCGTGCCGCACACTGTGCTGACAATTACTGGCAACCGCACCTGCCTTCCCCTTGTCAATTTCGCTTTAATCGCGCAAGTTCTGTCTCAAGGGATCTCATTGGCTATAATTAGCGCTTTGCACGACGATGAGGTTGAGCCATTCACAGTGTAAGATCGTTACAGCTCAGTCCATACCGTGACGTCATCGTCGGTACTGACGTCGACATTGAGAAGATGTTTTCCTCTGACCTTGCACCGGCTCAAGCTGAAGCCCTTGCCGCGTTCTTGAAGGCTATCGCGAAATTTTTTACTTCGACAATCCAACCTTAGGTCAAACGTCCGTCGTGACCCATCGCATAAATACTGGCGGTGCGAACCCTATTTACCGACGTCCATATCGTGTTTTTGCGTCGGAACGAGCTGGTATCCAGCAGGAAGTAAAAAAGATGCTTGAAAAGGACATTATGGAGCCTTCCTGTAGTCCCTGGGCTTCTCCCGTCGTACTTGTCAAAGATAAGGATGGAACGTGGTGCTTTTGTGTAAATTATCGCCACCTGAACAATGTCACAAAAAAGGAAGTGTACCCTTTGCCACGTATTGATGACGTTCTAGAATGCCTGTACGGTGCCACCTATTTTTGTTCTGGCACCGTACAGAAGCACCGTACAGTTACTGGCAGATATCCGTCGACGACATGGACCGAGAGAAGACTGCATTTGTTACCCCTGTGGGTCTTTATTAGTTCAAGGTGGTGCCTTTCGGTCTCTGTAACGCGCCCGCCCCCTTCGAACGGACGATTGACTCTTTGCTTCAGGGGTTCAAATGGTCCACCTGTTTGGGCTATCTGGACAACGTCATCGTTTATTCGCCCACATTCGACACGCACCTAGACCATCTTACAGCGATTCTTGACGTGTTCCGCCGCACGGGTCTCCAGTTGAACTCGTGAAAAGGTCACTTCGGTCGCCGCCAAATCACCGACCTTGGACACCTCGTGGATGCCAGAGGCGTGCGACCTGATCCGGACAAAATTCGCGCCGTTACGAACTTTCCTGCTCCGAAGTCTACCAAGGACGTCCGTACTTTCGTAGGGCTGTGCTCTTATTTCCGACGCTTCGTTAAGGATATTGCGACCATCGCACGTCCCCTTACCGCCCTATTCAAGAATGACGCCTCATTTTCTTGGGGTCCTGACCATGCCGCATCTTTTTCGTAGCTCACTACTCTCCTTACCACGCCTCCAATTCTGGCCCACTTTGACACGTCTGCCTTAATGGAAGTTCGAAGTGATGACAGTGGTCACGGCATATGAGCAATGTTAGTACAACGCCAGCGTGGACATGATTGCGTTATAGCCTAGGCCAGCCCACTTCTATCACCCGCCGAGCGCCATTATTCAATCACAGAGCGCGAGTGCCTCGCTCTTGTGTGGGCTGTTACGAAGTTTCGTCCATACTTGTAAGGATGCCCATTCTGTGTCATCACTGATCACCACGCTCTCTGCTGGCTATCCTCGTTCAAGGACCGCACGGGACGACTCGTTCGCTGGGCGTTACGCCTGCAAGAATATACCTTCTCCGTGGCATATAAGACGGGACGCTTGCACCAGGATGCCGATTGTTTGTCTCGCTACCCCGTCGACGAACCGGCTGATGCGGACGCCATCGCTTGCGTTTTCTCTGTATCCCAGTTGCTTCAAATCGGCAACGAGGAACGCCGCGGTCGTTCATTACGAGCCCTCATTGACCGTCTGGAGTCAACGCCTGGCGAAGCCTCTCTCCGGATGTTTCTCTTTGAGGGGACCTCAAACAGCCGCAATTTCGATCCACACGACCCTGACCTTCTGCTCGTCATTCCATCATACCTGCGTTTGGCTGTCCTCCACCAACTTCACGACGCTCCCTTGGCTAGACACTTGGGCGTTTCGCGCAAATACGACCGTGTACGCCGTCGATTTATTTGGCGGGGTCTCACCCGCTCCGTGCGGCGCTACATTGCCGCTTATGCACCCTGTCAGCGTCGAAAGAAGCCCTCCACACTTCCAGCTGGATTTCTCCAGCCGATTGACATCCCACCCGAACCTTTTTTCTGTGTTGGTCTACACCTTCTTGGACCATTTCCTCTCTCGGGCTCCGGAAATAAATGGGTCACCGTCGCTACTGATTATGCTACGCAGTACGCGATCCCCAGAGCCCTCCCGACAAGTTCGTTACTGACGTTGCTGACTTTATGACATCATTTTAGTGCACGGTGCTCCACGCCAATTATTCACTGACCGTGGCCACAGCTTTCTCTCGGCAGTCGTCGAGGACATCCTCTGCTCCTGCTCGACAAAGCACAAGTGCAGCACGTCCTACCACCCACAGACCAAGTGTGCTGGTCCGGGTTTTACCTGCCTTTCCGCCTGTGAAGTTGGTAATAGTCTTTGGCTGTTTACTGCAACTTCATATTTCAAACATTTGGTTGCATAAAAGGCTTTGTAAACACTGGCAACCCCAATGCCTGGGCAGGCTTCACGAAAGGCCACCAGAACCTCCTCGTTGCAGACTCTGCTCAACTACCTTGTTGGTTCGACTGTGACTAAGAACCCATATATCCTTCCTCCGAAGCGGCTGGTATTGGCGATGCTTTGATGCAGAAAGAGGCTATTGCCGCACATGTCAACCTTAGGCCATAAACCAATCCGGCACAGGTGGAAATAGCCGCCTTTCCCAGATTCTGGTTCAGGCTCGCGAGTCACATTCCTTCAGTGAATTTGCACACTGTCAATATGAGTGAGTCTGATCAGAGGTTGGCTATGGTGTCGGGTTTCTTGCCTCGTTTCAGTAGTGGCATCATGACCAAATGTTTCCACTCTGTGGGGAATTCTAGTATTCCAGATTTCATTGATTACAAGTAATAGTGCTTGCTTCCTGGTTTCGGCGAGATTCCTCAACATCTGCAAAATGACTCCCATCTTTGTCACGTGCGCTTTAAGTGTTGACATGCTCGAGAGCAACAAGAGGTTCTGCCATCGTAAAGAGGCGAGGCTTCCATTCCCATTTGGCAAGTAGTCATTAAGGTGCGTACTACTCTGGTGACTGTCAGTCAGTGTAAGGTGGTCAGGGAAAGCATCTACAGCTTCTTGCTGAAATTTCTCAGATGTGCTCTGAAGATCGAGCAGCGTGTTTTCAATAGAATTACAGTACTTCATTCATCCTGTTATAGCCGTGAATGTGTCACAACTTACTGAGACCTATACGTTCAAAAGATGCGCAGTGGTCCATCCACTAGTCACTGGCAAGTTTCTTAGCATGACATCTCGCCTGCTCAGTCTTGTGCAGAACATTTACAGGGTTTGTTGCGTGCAGCCACAATTTAAGTATGCAGGATGCAGCTTGGCTTGCTCACCCCAAAGTTGCAGCAGGTGCTTGTCAGGGCTGGATGTTGCCCCGGTAAGCTCTAGTTCGCATGTCACTCTTTGCAAAGTGTAAATGATTTCTATTGCTAGTGATTCTTCAACCCCCTTCACATTCTGCAGACTCAAGTGCATCACGAAAATGTTCCCAACCTGAAACTCTGATTTTGTGAATGTGGCACATTTTCGCCCCTACATCAAGTGCTATATCGGATTATGGTCGCTGCCTCTGGGGGTAGAGTCAAACCGACACTTTGGATGAAGGCCCCAGTTGCCCATGCTAGGTAAGTGTACTGCACTTCTGGTTTTAATGGAGGGTGTCGCAATTGGGACGGATGTTATCATTTGTTAATTTGAGGTTTGTGGTGTCTGCTTCGTCAAGTTGGCATCCTCTTGGCCGTACGTCTTTATATCCGCAATGTCGGTGATGTGCATTCAGCTCACCTGACTGAGTATTCTGTGCTCAGGAAAGCAAAATTGAAGATGTCAAAGCCAAGTAAAGTTGCCTCGACATTGGTGCCTGGTTTTGGGACAGAGGTATGCCAAAACGGCTTCCTTTCACTGCCTTAGCCTGCAGCACACCGCCACAACTTTATGATCAGACATATGTTTATTCAAGCTCTTCTTTCCCTGTCCTAATTTGATCATAGCCGATTTTAGGAGTTGCTAATGAAGCTGGCTTGGCACCCGCCGTGGTTGCTCAGTGGCTATGGTGTTGGGCCGCTAAGCACGAGGTCGCGGGATCGAATCCCGGCCACGGCGGCCGCATTTCGATGGGGGAGAAATGCGAAAACACCCGTGTACTTAGATTTAAGCGCACGTTAAAGAACCCCAGGTGGTCGAAATTTCCGGAGTCTTCCACTACAGCCTGCCTCATAATCAGAAAGTGGTTTTGGCACGTAAAACCCCCCAATTTTTTTTAAGCTGACTTGAGAAGGCTGTCGATTTTTTGCTACTTCTAGTAGCTTATTGCTTGGTAATTTTTTTAGTTGGGCATGACATGCTTCGTGCTTAAAAAATAAACTGTTTAAAGAATTCTTGGAGTAATATTAGGACAGGCAACTCTAGCTGAGTGATGACTGCTTTTGTCGCAAAATGTGGCAATGAGCCATGCAGATGCTGTCACGACAGCGTAGTGTTTAGATTGTATGAGTTGTTATGATTGGGGGCTCAATTCCACCGTTCGTAACCAGTTGTCAAGATTGGAGTCGGGCATGAATTAGAAGGTAGCTGGCTAATGCCATCGTCCAACTTATACACGCTGAGGACGTTGATGTAGGGAAGGACTGCTTCTGATTGAGAACGAGGAATATGCGTTTATTTACAGTATCTACATGCAGTTCATCAGTCTAGCACCACTGCAAGAGAAAGTACATCAGTCTAATATGACTGCTTGAGAAAGAGTTCTAAGTAGCTGCACAACAGCGGTTTATAAACACTCGCTCGCCCCTCGATCACAAGGTGACGAAAACGTTCGTCCAGTCATCGTAAACAAGTCGCCTCTCTGCGGGACGGTTTACACACACACACACTCACACAGACACTTCTTTGCGCGTGGTTCACGGTCCGGAGCCGACATCAGAAGGACGTCGCAGAAGTCGTGGCTTGTGTCAGGAAAGGTGCCTTTTATTCCCCCAGCTGACCCCCGCAGCGCGCTGCCAGGTGCCCATTGTCTTGCGTCTTGGATGGCGCATGGGAAGGGGCCTTCGTAGACGTTCCCGCGGCAACTCCCCCGCTCATAGCAGAACAGGTCGGCGTTGGTGGGTTCGGTAACAATAGTTGGTCCGCCGAACGCATTCAGTCACAACGGCGACGAGGCTAGAGCGTAACGGTGGCGTTCCAAGAAAGTTGACGCCCGCTGACGCAACTCGCTGGCAAAACTTGCACGTCAGCTGGGCCGTTCTTAACAGCGCCTCCACGTTCTTAACAGAGTATCAAAGAAACAAAATTGGAGTTGTGAAGTTCAAAGCCATATTTTTACAGCCTCTATTTATACTGCTGAGATTAGAGAGATATAGATTAGTGGACGCAAGCAGCATGCGTAAACAAGAACCCTGTTTGGCTAATTCTGGGACCAATGTGGTTTGCATAACCAAGCAGCACACGAGTCGCTTGCATCCTCCTATCCAATACTATTATTTTCATTGTAAAACAACCAATATCGCAGGAAGTCTGCTCAATCTGCATCAATATGCTAGAAATTTTTTATGAGCTGAAGGCGTGACGGTTGAGTGTTTAAAGCACCCTTGACCACTAGACTTGTGCTTTCCAGTATTACTTGCTAATAAACTCTTGAGGTGTTTACATTGTTTTTCTGTGCTGTAAGATTAATTTGACAGACCTAATAAAATTGTTAAATTGAAGGTATGGGCTGTTGCATTGGCCATGTCATTCTAAAATTGTTAGGTCTGACACTGTCAAAGCATTTGCCAAATTTAAAGAGCTTCACCTCACTACACATATGTATTGCGGTGCGACCATTTAGCATGTGAAAATAAAAATACCGCCAAATAGAGAGTTCGAGAGCACCTGAGGTAGAGCAGTATCTTCAGGGTAACGGGGACATCAAAGCTGGAACTAGGGCTGCCATACATCCCATCAGCGTAATACGCTGTTTACTTCATCGCATTACGCAAATGTGTTGCGGTGAAGTAATTGCAGACGCATATACACATTCATTCGTCCCAACTTTGCATAGAACCCTGCGTCCCATTGCTAAATCTAAGACTACGAAAAACAGGCAGAGATGCAGCTGAACATTACAGGGCACAGTATTAAGCTCCAACTCATCGCGTTTATCGCGCCCTTAGTACCAATAATATTAAACATAAACTCTGCATTGTAGTTCATGGAATTCTGGCAGGCCATGTGACGTCACTAAAGCTCCATTACATTCACAGTACTACGCGATAATTGTCGTAAAGCCCACGATAAAAGTAAATCACATAAGGTCACGGATAGCGCACAAGCGCTGGACACGATTGAAAACATGCGCTGCCCCATTTCAAGGACGAGTGAACAGTTGTGTGCAAACACCCGACCTTAAGCATTAAATTACTTACGTAAGACGTGGCGAAGAACGCGTACAATACCTCCGCCTACAACGCCCGTCAAGTAAAGGTGCATGTGCGATGTGATGACGCGGCCGAAAAGGGCGAACACGGCGACGCTTCTGCACAGCGCCGGTTCGCAAATTGCATTGCCCCAGGTGCTATGCCACTTGAATATTTCGATCGTCAGCACCACTGAATTCTTCAGAAATACGGGTCTCAGACCACCAGAGCTCACCGAGCCCAAAAGCCGACATGCCACACCACTAATACTGCACTACTTTTCGCCAACAAATACTGAAACCACTGCGGACACATCATACGACCAGCAGTCGGCGTGGGCCGGAGATTCAACGCGCCACATGGCGCCATGGCATCACTTGGCACCACGATCGCGCCTTCTCAAAATTCCCTAAACGATCCTGTCCCTAAGCAGACAGGATCAGGTCAGGTGAGGGATTTTTGTACGACATTTAGACACACGCTTCGCGCTGCTATGTGTGGATCGCCCTCTGGCGGAAGCTTGGAACTTTAGCGGCCATAGCGGGCCTCACTTTCAACTGTAACCGCGCGTGCACTTCGGCACGGCGCCCGCTTAGCCCGTGCCATGAAGTTTCGGTACGCGTTGTTCGCAGACGAATCACAGAGAACGAAATCCAACAAAAGCGGACACTCGGCGAAAACTGGCAGCTGGAAATACGTCACGGTATTGTTCACATCAGCCTTAGCTGACGCGAACAAGAATGTGAAATGAAGTTAACAGACACGCTGTTTTACTTTTGTTTATTCTCTCACGCTAAAACTTAAAACGCTTTGCGTATGAAAGAAGTTATACTTTGTGACTTACTTTTCTTGCGTCAACCAGCCACGAACCAATGACACGCCATACACGCTACCGAAGCTAGCGCGGTCGGTTGCGCATGTGATCGATCGGTGTACTTTCGTATTCCTGCTGTTATTCGACACGGCACTCCAGCGGTATTAGACCCCTGCAGTATGAGGCATCTTGTTTGACAATTTTCACTGCATTTCAAGCAATTTAGGCTTAGGGCACGCTGGCCGCATAGACGATGCGGCGCAGCTTGGCGCGCGCTGAATCTTAGGGGTTCACTAGGGCTGAAGATTTGGCGAGTTGGTATTGCATTCTCAAACTCGTACAGCGGAACATGGAAAGGAAGAAACAAGCCAAGTCGGCCAGAAGAAGGAACAAAGCGCTCACTTCCAATTGGTTTTATTGGCAGGTTGCACGAAATGTATAGTCACAAGAAAGCAACAAGCAATGCCGTCGCAACACTTCACAAAGCGTCACACCGATAGAGGACTACACCATCATGAGTCACAGAACGCTCAATTCAGTCATGCACTGTTAAACTGGTCAAGAAATGTTACTTCCTGTGAACTTAGGCACAAAGATGGTGCGCTAACACAAGTGCTACCAGCCCTTGCAATGAGATCAGCTTCAATAATCTCCCGCGTAAGTTGTGATCGGTGCTTCTTCAGCACTTCGCACCGATAAAAATTCGGCTTACATCCACAGTTGCGCCAGTGAATTTCTTAGTATCCCTGAATAGCTCGGTGCACATTGAAACCACGTTCTTTTAGCCTTTCATTAAGGCAGCGACCTGTTTGGCCTAATACCACTTCCCACTTGATAGTGGAAGTAAATAAACAAACAAAACAACGCAAGACCTAAACCGCTTCTTGTGCATGGTCGAACAGATGGAGCGGATGGAGCGGATTTACCTCCCTATACAGCCTGCGCAGCTTATTCGCCGCGGAAAACACTACTTTCACGCTACTGTTGCGGACAGTCTTTTTTAATCTGTGGGGGACATTATGCAAGTATAGTATGACTGCTGGCCTCTTTCGTTCATTATTTCTTTTTTGCCCCTCTGTGTAACTGTCCTGCTTTATCTGCTTTAACAGCTTTTCAGCTATAGCCAACAGCAGTGTAGCCGGGTATCCGGTTGTGGACGACCCTATTTTAATAAGGAACTCAGACGCTTTTACAACTTTCTCAAAGAGAATAACAAGGGCTTACAAGATTTTCAGTTCACATAAAATATTTATATTATTCTTTACCGCACAACTACTTGTTGCAGTGTGTTATGAGGCCATTGATTCCTTTTGGTGCGATAGCTTTCCAGAATCGCAGTGGTGTTCGTAACAGCAGCCTCACCGAACTTTTATCGTTTTACCTAAAATGGACTTTTGTGTCTTTTAATAATCGGACCACCATTCGAAACAGTGACTTGCGCATTGGATCATGCCTGGCACCAGTTCTAATTGACATCCACCTTGCTCATCATGACGGGCGGATATTGAGAATGCTATAGGTAAAGGAAGTGTCGTCAAAGTATGCCGTTTTGTAGATGCCTTTTTGGTCCTTGTAGACTGCAGCAACGCCGCTTTCCAGCACACATCAGACCAAATCGGGAGCCATTTTGACGATTGCTTTCATCCGCTTGTGTTAACTCATGAGGCGCCAACCGACTACAGCTTACGATTTTTAGACCTCAATTTACTTCTTTCACGTGACCTGCTGGATGTACAGGATGTACCAATTAAGAAGTGGGAATCCTCTTTTATCATTTCATTCAGCCCATTTTATACTGGTTAAACGAAGCATCACTAATCTTTGCCTTATTAATGCCCTCAGAGAATCCTGCCATCATGCCATGCAGCGCAGTTTTGCAGGTCATGTTGATCGGCTTTTGTGCGCCGGATACTCGAGTACACTACCGTCACTTATAGCTGAAATGCTATTAAAACAGATAAAGGACAGTAAGACAGAGGCCCAATAAAGAAGTAATGTGCGCAGGAGGCCGGTAGTGATACGATATTTGCGCAACGTCTCCCACAGATTAGAAAAAAACTGGCCGCAAGAGTAGCGTGGAAGTAGTGCTTTCCGAGCCGGATAAGCTACGCAGGCTCTGTAGTGCGGCGAATCCGCTCCATCCGCGCACCACTGTCCGTTCGACCATGCTCAAGAGGTATTTTGGGTCTTGCGTTGTTGGGGTTGTTCATTACATTCCACTATCATGTGGGAAGAGAGATATATTGGCCATACTGGTCGTTGCCTTAATGAAAGGCTAGAAGAACATGATTACAATGTGCACCGTGCTATGCAGAGACACTTAGGAATTCAAAGTCGCGATTGTGGATGTAAGCCGAATTTTTATCGGTGTGAAGGGCTGAAGAAGCACCGATCACAACTTAGGCGGGATATTATTGAAGCTGATTTAATAGCAAGGGCCGGCACCGCGTGTGTTAGCGCGCCATCTTTGTGCCTACCTTCCCAGGAAGTGAGAGTTCTTGATCAGTTTAACCATGCATGACAGAATTGCGCGTTCTGCGACTCGCGATGAGCCCCAAAGATATTATAGGATATTTCGGTACGATTTGGGCACGCTGGCCGTAGCGGCCGCTGTGAAGCACTTGTCGAAAGACACGTCGGCCGTTTGGCGCGTATGAATCTTACTGGGGGACAAGTCTGACGCTTTTTATACCTCGCCCCTCCCCCCCCGCCCCCCAACACTACCCTTCTTTTAGTACTCACGCCTGTCGAACAGGAGACGAGTGATCACCAGGAGTGATAAAATGGGAGTGTACCAGACAACACAAATAGATCCTCAGGATATTTCATGGATGTCCCTCTACGGATGACGAGAAGCTAACATAAATTTTCCTAAATTGTCCCACGCTAATCCATAAAACTTCTCATGTGAAACACGGAAAGATGTCCCGCGGAGGTCCCTGTCGGATGCATTTCGAATGTTATTTGGATGCGGGATTGACGTTATATCCCAGGACAGGGACGTAAAATTGATGTTGTCATGCTTGTTCTAGGCACAGCGTGGCCTTTGCATGCAAATGAGTGGAGCAACGCTGTAAAATTTACACAGCTTTACTGCAACTTGTCATCGGAATACCTAAGTGGATGAACTTTTTCATCAGAGGAGGGAAGAAACAAATCGAGAAAGACAATTAAGAAGCAAATCCAAAGTGCACAAAAAGGGCACTTTTGGAAATTAGTATGGTACAACAAAAGTCTCGAACGATGAAGTGTAGGCCAGCATGTTACTGAACACGCTCTTGTGTACAAAAGAATCCATTACGTGCAAAAAGTTCCAACTGCTTTTGTTCGACCAAGGCCCTTTTTTAAGAAATGATCTGTGGCAACTAGTGTAATTGTAGTAGTTGGTTCTGAATTACTGAAAGTGGCAGACACTACGCGAAATCTAGATGTATAATCGACTAATGAAGGAAAATTCAGTAAACATACTTCTCGTTACTTACATCACGCCACGTGTTGCAATTTCTGAATTATAGTCAGTGAGGTCAAAAGGCGTATCCAGTTGGAATTAATATTCAAGTTGACAGCAGAGTGACACTCAGAACACTGCGAAGCGGCGAGCGCGATCTTCTAAATCTGATCTGCGCGTCAAGCACGTCGGCTATTTTTAGATAACTCATTGAAGTGTCCAGTAATATCAATGGTGGTCGCGTGCCTCCAAGAATTCAGAACAATATTAGCGTCGCCCGTGTAATCTCATTACATAACGTTGGGCCTCGATAAGGACGTGATATAGAACCGGCGGCAACAGTAGAGAATGTTCCGATACGTGCAGGCGCGTCTTGGGTCGAACCTATCCTCAACAATTGCTAGCAGGTGATAAACGGTCAGCGTGAAAAGCCTAGCAAGTACGCGCGTCAATATTAAGATCATGTAAGCATATCAAGGTAACAGAAAGCGAGCAGTAAAAGACAATATGCGCCTCATTCGAACTTTCTTTTATTGCGTTAGCAATTGTACGGGCACTCATGCCACATTTTTGCCGTCGCCTGGACGTTCCGCATAAAATCCAAGGAACGCCACCGCCGTGCGTTGTATGCCGTTAAGTGCGAGTGAAATCACGCGAAGGAAACCGAGGGCGACTGCAACGGCGAGCCTACGCAGACATTAGGGCTCGGCGCAAGCCGACCATAAGGATGTGAGAATGCGCGCACAAGGGCTGTCTTGTCGCCGTTGCGGCGCCCCAGGCGCATTTGCAACTACTTCTAGTGGCACGGCGTATTCGAAACGTCGGGGCTTTCGCCGTGGCTTTGGCGGCGCGACGCAAATTGTTCATCACACACAGGCGAGTCGTGCCACTACGCGAATCTCAAGATGTGGGGCGCGCTGCCCTTGCGCCCTTCGCCGTTGCTGTGCGAAATGTCTCACCGGGCGACCGCTATAGGCCCATGCGTCTGTCGAATGAAATGGGTCGTTAAATACGGCCCTTGCGCGCCGCGCGGAACCGCACAGTGATTGTCAGATAGCGCACGTACGAGCTGCCCAGAAACCTTATCGGGAGAAGATCACGAGCCGCGGCTGTATATGAAGATTTCCTGCCCTGCGGTATCTTGTCTCGAACTATGCACTGAATTTCCCATTCGGTTCACCATGTTTCGATGACTCGATTGGACGCCGTCGCACTCCGTGGCCACCGTGAACGGCACGGCGGTCAGAAATAAGAATGCACTTTTTCATGCGCCTTTTCGCGTGGCTTGTGGTGGTATTCTCGACAGCCTTCGCGCGAAAGCGCCCATAGCGCGCACTGTGCAGTTCGATGCTACATGGGCTATTTATTCCTTTGGTGAAGAAGTTCTTTTTTTTTTTTACTGGAAACACACTTCGCGCGATTTTGGCGAACGGTCCCAGCAGTGCTTGCTGCTGAACGGCGCACACTGAATATTTAATGGTTCCTTAAGGGAGCACACTGCGCTAGTCCTGCACTTCTACGCAATACGCCAACATCCATCGGCCTAGCTTGCGAGATGAAAGTTAGCGCACCGCTTCCCTTCGACCTTGTCTATTCTTTCCATGCTACGAAGTTGTATCAGCGATATGGGCACGACAACACTGGGATATTGCTTTTTTGATATTTTATTGATGCCACTTGAAGCACAGTTAGTGCATCAAGCCTGTCGCAGAGCCTCGCAAACGCAAACCACAACAGTCACCTCTACCCGGTGATACAGTTACCAGTTATTACATGAATTCGACGATTATATGCAGGTTCCCGTTGAGTAGGTAATTGCCATCGTATATCTGCTGTTGTCCTACCTCCTCGAACTGTATGTGGCCGTTATAACTGCCTGGCCGTGGTTTCCCATTCCAGCAACCTTCCTGGCTCCCTGGAACTGTTGAAAGCCGGATGTCCTTCCTTTTGTCCTCGGGATGCGGTAGTGTCAACGTGACACATTTTGCGAAAGGCCACTCCACGTAGTTGTCCCAAGGGCCGCTGCATAAAGTCAGCCGGAATTTATAATTCTTTTCGTGTGCCGTGCACGACACACGAAAGATGTAGCCTTGCAGCGTGCATAGTTCGCCGTGCACTTCCAAACCACGCCGGAAATTCAGTTCGCCAAGCTTGTACAATGTCATTGGGCAACCACGACCGCTGGCACCGCGGTAGAGTACATGTGGAAAATCCCTGTTCGTAGCTCCTTCAGGTGACGGACGCTTTAAGTCGGCGATTTCCTTACCCACAGACATCAGCTGAGCCTCGAAGCGCCCTGCGCGGTCTGCTAGGGAGTTCATGTCGTTGACGAGAGCGGCCTTTACCGTTTCTTCTTTGGACACGACTTCACGCAGCTTCTCGAGGTCTTGCTTCATTCGCGCAAGCTCTTCGACGGCGGAGCAACCGCTCGTCCGACTCGCGTCCCCGGTCGTGGAAGTAGCCGAGTCACAGCACGTCTCGCAGTGGCTTGCTGCCTCGTTCCGGCACACCCGTTCACCACACTTGGGGCACTCGACTGCATCGCATTCGCACGCGGACAGGTGATCCTCGAGCTCGTTCAGCTTGCCGACGAAGGTGCAGTTGTCGGGGCCGTTGAGGCAACGGACGAGAAGCTGCTCCAGTTCCGACTGCTCGAACTTGAGGGGCACGACGCTGGATATCGGGACAGCGCGGCCGTGTAGAGGGCAGGAAGCCGCTGCCTGAACCTGGCGG
Source organism: Dermacentor variabilis (assembly GCF_050947875.1). Taxonomy (NCBI): domain Eukaryota; kingdom Metazoa; phylum Arthropoda; class Arachnida; order Ixodida; family Ixodidae; genus Dermacentor; species Dermacentor variabilis. The sequence continues at coordinate 107,998,387 of NC_134576.1, forward strand.
TCGCAGGGCCCGTCGCACAAGACGTGGCCGCAGGCAAGAAGCCGAGTGCTGGAGGGGACAAGGCCGCAGATGCTGCACACTCGAATGGCGGGCAGCGGCTCGACGAAGGTGACGCGTCGCCGCTCCAGGAAGCCTCGGAAACCAGACAACGTGTAAGTCGTGTCCGTCATCTTCGAAATGGGTGCGAGCTGACTACACGCGCGCTTGGAATCGAGCGGCAAACGGTCTGCTGCTGCCGACACGAGATGTGGCCTTGAGCAGCCCCAGGGAACGACAGGCAATGAGACCACCGCGCACCGCGCTGACACGAGGCGCCACCAACGGCGCCGCCGCAGTGAGGCGCTGCCGCACCTGGGGTCTCTGGTCTCCCTGGGAGCCCTACGGCGCTACAGTTACTGTATACCTTCGATAGCATATGCAGTAACTCTGTACGGCGCCAGTTGCGGACGCCACCTACCGCCAAAAAACGTTTGCAACGGCCGGAGGTACAGCGCACAGCCCTTCTCTGTCTCGCTGCACTGTCGAAGCGCTGTGTCAAAGGGCATCTGTACACCAGCTGACCTGGATCATGAGGGAGCAATTATTTTCACCGTTGAAACGTTTTGGAAGCACAGCTAGCCCTGCGTCGTTACGTCAACGGCCGGAGCAAGCTATATATATATGAAGAAAAGTGCTTGCGCGAGAGAAATGGGCCTTTGTGCCAAGCTTCTTATAGTGAAACCGCTAGCCTATGCTTGGTAAGGATTGTTTGCGGCATGTCCTCATAGAAACAAAAAAATCTTTCAGCGATTAAAAATAAAGCATTCAGCGACTGAAGCGAAACGTGCGTGCCTTGCTTGGTATCACGCATACGTCATACAGCATACGCATTCGTTTCAATAAAGAACAAGCACGCAAACCGGACCATTCATGATAAGGCGCTCCTGATAACAATGCGGAGCACGTGTCGATCCACGCATTCTTTTCCCGATAAAGATCGTTGTTGCGGAAGCGGCCGCTGCGACGGCCGCTTGCAACACGGGAAGTGACGTTGACCAACTGTTTCCATTGTTGCAGCGCCGCTATGGGCAGTCAACGCATAGTTCGGACTCCCGAGGGGCAGCGTGAATACGAGGAGCAGCAAAGGGAAAAAGACACGGCAATAAGACAAACAGCGGCGTGCTGCCAGAATTACCATTACACTCATTACTACCATTACCCTAAACTACCATTACTACCATTCATCATCATCATCATCAGCCTGGTTACGCCCACTGCAGGGCAAAGGCCTCTCCCATACTTCTCCAACAACCCCGGTCATGTACTAATTGTGGCCATGCCGTCTCTGCAAACTTCTTAATCTCATCCGCCCACCTAACTTTCTGCCGCCCTCTGCTACGCTTCCCTTCCCTTGGGATCCAGTCCGTAACCCTTAATGACCATCGGTTATCTTCCCTTCTCATTACATGTCCTGCCCATGCCCATTTCTTTTTCTTGATTTCAACTAAGATGTCATTAACTCGCGTTTGTTCACTCACCCAATCTGCTCTTTTCTTATCCCTTAACGTTACACCTATCATTCTTCTTTCCATAGCTCGTTGTGTCGTCCTCAATTTGAGTAGAACCCTTTTCGTAAGCCTCCAGGTTTCTGCCCCGTAGGCGAGTACTGGTAAGACACAGCTATTATATACTTTTCTCTTGAGGGATAACGGCAACCTGCTTTTCATGATTTGGGAATGCCTGCCAAACGCACTCCAGCCCAGTCTTATTCTTCTGATTATTTCCGTCTCATGATCCGGATCCGCCGTCACTACCTGCCCTAAGTAGATGTATTCCCTTACGACTTCCAGTGCCTCGCTGCCTATTGTAAATTGCTGTTCTCTCCCGAGACTGTTAAGCATTACTTTAGTTTTCTGCAGATTAATTTTTAGACCCACTCTTCTGCTTGGCCTCTCCAGGTCAGTGATCATGCATTGCAATTGGTCCCCTGAGTTACTAAGCAAGGCAATATCATCAGCGAATCGCAAGTTACTAAGGTATTCTCCATTAACTTTTATCCCCAATTCTTCCCAATCCAGGTCTCTGAATACCTCCTGTAAACACGCTGTGAATAGCATTGGAGATATCGTATCTCCCTGCCTGATGCCTTTCTTTATTGAGATTTTGTTGCTTGCTTTATGGAGGACTACGGTGGCTGTGGAGCCGCTATAGATATCTTCCAGTATTTTTACATATGGCTCATCTACACCCTGATTCCGTAATGCCTCCATGACTGCTGAGGTTTCGACTGAATCAAACGCTTTCTCGTAATCAATGAAAGCTATATATAAGGGTTGGTTATATTCTGCACATTTCTCTATCACTTGATTGATAGTGTGAATATGGTCTATTGTTGAGTAGCCTTTACGGAATCCTGCCTGGTCCTTTGGTTGACAGAAGTCTAAGGTGTTCCTGATTCTATTTGCAATTACCTTAGTAAATACTTTGTAGGCAACGGACAGTAAGCTGATCGGTCTATAATTTTTCAAGTCTTTGGCGTCCCCTTTCTTATGGATTAGGATTATGTTAGCATTCTTCCAAGATTCCGGTACGCTCGAGGTCATGAGGCATTGCGTATACAGGGTGGCCAGTTTCTCTAGAACAATCTGTCCACCATCCTTCAACAAATCTGCTGTTACCTGATCCTCCCCAGCTGCCTTCCCCCTTTGCATATCTCCTGTTTGGATCGCACCGCTGGTACGATCGGTTGTTGGGAACTCGGCGCTGACGCCCGTGGTTGTACCTGGGTCGCAAGCCCCAAGGGTAGCGTTGGCCTGGCGGCCTGGGGTACAACTGGAAGCATCCGAAGGTCCCGGCAAAGCATAAGTCGACTGGTAACAACAAAACAACTTGTTTATTTTAACATCGCAAAGAGTTGGCGGTCAGGTTGACCGAAGTAGAGAGACGGGAGAGCACTTTACTCAACAGAAGAAATCGGAGCCCCCTTTTTGGCGTCCGGGGGCAGCTGTTTTTATACTCTCGCAGTTGAGGGCAAGAAGGAACCCCTCAAAAGACGAGCACGTGAATGTACAATGGGCTAATGGTGACGCACACCGTCGTAGCGCTGCCGTAGCACCATGTCGAGCACAATATCGTAGCACCCTGTTGTAGCGCTGCCGGTCGGGCACAATGACTGTAATGAGAGGATGATCCCTGCTTTCGCATCGCCTGGTTCGGGCACAATGACTGGAAGGAGAGGGTGATCCTTTGCGGTCGCATCGCCGCAGTCGCGCCTGGAAACACCTGGCGATGAGCGTTGCGGCGACGACGATCGGGCCAAAATGTCTGCCACCCCGCCGCAGTCGCGCCGGCAAAACCACGTGTCGCAGGCGAAACGCAACAGACCGCCCCGCCGGGGGAAGGAGATCCCGATGGACAGGGGACTGCATCCGCTGTCCGGAGGGATGTCGCTCGATGATGCTCATAACCGAAGTCGGGCGTCCCTCGACGTTTCTTGAGCGCAGCGCACAGAGAAGGCCTCGTTCTCTCGTTCAGGTTCGCACGGGACACTGCAAAGTGACTTCGGGAGAGTTCACATTTTTGTTCTCGTTCCCGGCAAGCGTTAGAACTACGCTGAAACTCAACCGCTCAGTCAGCAAGCACGGCACAACCCTCACTAAGCCCTGCCAGGCTCTTTCCCCTTTTTATACCACTGCCTAGTTCCTTACAGTAGTCTAGCATCACTCAGAACGCGTCCACAAATTGAAAAATTGCACTAGAAAGCATATCATCACTTTGAAACACTAAACAAAAGCAATATGTTAAAAGAAATCCTGCCTCAGGAAGAAAAACATCAGTAACAAACAATTTTGAGGCTGATTCCTACGTTAGGGGCTTCGACTTAAGCCATCGGCGTTACCGTTGAGACTCCCCTTTTTGTAACGCACCTCAAAGGAATATTGTTGTAAAGCGAGGCTCCAGCGCAGGAGGCGGCCATTTTTGGGAGAGATGGTCTGCAGCCATTGGAGAGGGCAGTGATCCGTCTCAATGATAAACCTTGAGCCGGCTAGATAGCATGACAATTTCTGAACGGCCCACACGAGACACGCACACTCTTTCTCGGTGGCGCTATACACCTGCTCACGACTGGTCAGCTTACGACTAGCATACAGGACGGGGTGTTCTACTTCTCCATTTTCCCGTTGGCACAGTACAACGCCCATGCCTCGCTCACTAGCATCGCACTGAACAACGAACCCTTTTGTATAGTCTGGCGATCGTAGCACAGGCTGGCTTGTTAGGGCACTCTTTAGGGCGCTAAAAGCTCTTTCCTTTGTCTCGTCCCAGACGACTGTTTGAGGCTCTGTTTTTCTTAGAGCATCCGTCAGGGGAGCCGCGATATCAGAGTACCTGGGAATGTACCTCTGATAGTAGCCGGCGACACCTAAGAACGACCGAATATCGGTCTTCGTGCGCGGTTGCGGAAAGTCTCGCACAGCCGCCACTTTTATCTCAGAGGGGCGGCGACGACCCTGACCAATCACGTGACCGAGGTAGACAACCTCGGCCTGTGCTAACTGGCACTTAGGAGCCTTTACTGTCAAGCCCGCTTCGCGCAGGCGGGTTAGCACTGCCCGCAAGTGTGCCATATGCTCAGACCAGGATGCGGAGAATATCGCTACGTCGTCTAGATACGGTAAAGCGAATTCTTGCTGTCCCCGCAACACTTTATCCATGAGGCTTGAAAAACAGTATGGCGCGTTCTTCAAACCAAAACTCAACACTTTAGGACGGAATGTTCCCATTGGTGAAATGAACGCCGCATACCTACTAGCCTCTTCTGTAAGTGGAACCTGCCAATAACCCCTGACAAGATCTAGGGTGGAAATAAACTGAGCGCTACTAACTTTCTCAAGGCGCTCCTCGATGTTAGGGATCGGATAAATTTGATCCTTAGTGATGGAATTAAGCCTGCGGTAGTCGACGCAAGGACGAGGTTCCTTGCCCGGTACCTCAACTAAAATCAAAGGGGAGGTATAATCACTCTCACCTGCCTCAATAACACCGAGCTGTAGCATTTTCTTTACCTCAGCCTCCATAATATCGCTCTGGCGGGGTGATACCCGATACGCCTTGGATCGTACTGGCTCTGTGGAGGTAAGTTCTATATCATGAGTAAGTACAGAAGTCCTACCAGGCCTCTCAGAGAACAGACCTTGAAACTCTTGTAATAGCTGGTGTAGTTCGGTTTTCTGCTCGGGCGACAGCGGTGCTTTACTGATAAGGTCACTAATGACTTGACCGGTGTCTTCCCTGTTCGTCACTGAGCCTAATCCCGGAAGCTCGACCGGAAGCTCTTCAGGAACGTTTACCATCATGCACACCACTGCTTCCCTTTGTCTATAAGGTTTGAGCAGATTACAGTGGTAAACTTGCTGTGCTTTCCGCTTTCCTGGCAGACTTACCACGTAGTTAACGTCCGACAGTTTCTGAACAATTCGTGCTGGGCCCTCCCACTGCACGTCTAGTTTGTTGTTTAGCGATGTGCGCAATATCATGACCTCATCGCCAACCTCAAAACGACGGGCCCTGGCTGTCCGATCATAATAAACCTTGGCCCTCTGCTGGGCCTTTGTCATTGCTTCACCTGACAACTCCTGTGCCCTTCTTAAGCGTTCGAGGAGCTTAAGTACGTACTCCACCACGACTGGGTCGTCGCCCCTACCTTCCCACGATTCTCGAAGCATGCGAAGCGGAGATCGAAGCGAGCGACCGTACACCAGTTCAGCTGGCGAAAACCCCGTAGCTGCATGCGGCGCGGTCCTTAATGCAAACATCACCCCAGGCAGACACAGCTCCCAGTCAGTTCGATGTTCAAAACACAACGCTCTCAACACGCGCTTCATGACGGAGTGGAGCTTCTCAACGGAATTCGACTGTGGGTGGTACACTGAGCTGTGTAGCAGCTTTACCCCACACCTTTCGAGAAAAGTTGTCGTCAAAGCGCTAGTAAACACTGTGCCCTGATCTGATTGAATTTCTGCAGGAAAACCAACTCGCGCAAATATGGACAGTAGTGCATTAGCTATCTCAACTGAGCTGAGTTCTTTAAGCGGCACTGCTTCAGGGAACTTTGTCGCTGGGCAGATCACAGTCAAAATGTGTCTGTACCCCGTGGCTGTTACCGGCAGAGGTCCCACTGTATCAATAACGAGCCGTCTAAAAGGCTCCGTTATGATAGGTACCAATTTCAACGGCGCCCTTGATTTGTCCCCTGGTTTGCCCACCCGCTGACAAGTGTCACATGTCCTCACGAAATGGTCTGCGTCCCGAAAACACCCTGGCCAATAGTACTCTTGCAAGAGACGGTCCTTAGTTTTCTTAACTCCTAGGTGTCCGGACCACGAACCCCCGTGTGACTAGCGCAACAGATCCTGACGATAGCATTGAGGCACGATCAGCTGATCGAACTCCACTCCTCGGCGGTCTAGATACTTCGGGTACAGGACTCCACCTCTTTCCACAAAACGCGCAGTTTTCCTGGCGATACCTTCTTTGACATTGCAGCGCACGTTTTCCAGGCTGCCATCCTTTTTTTGCTCGGCTATCAAAGCCGACCGGCTGACTTTTAGCAACCTATCAAGTCCGTCTGACGTAGGCGTGATGAGCAAATCAGTAGATAGCTCTTCTAACTTTCCCGTGTCGGGCGTTTCCTCTCCAGTATCTGGCGCCTTTAACGTTACAGACTCAAGTTTATTCAGTTCGGGCGTGCTCTGAATATCAGCTTGCTGCGCCTCTGACCCTTTTTCGTTGTTTGATAACGTCGGCCCCGCAACTACCGCCTTTGCAGCGAGCTCCCGAACCTTCGACCTGGTTAAGGCCTGAACACTAGCTTCACCAAACAAAAGCCCCTTCTCGCGCAGGAGGTGATCGGACCTGTTTGAAAATAGGTACGGGTACTGGGGTGGCAGCATAGATGACACTGCCGCCTCCGTCTCAAGCGCTCCGAAAGGTCCTTCAATAAGCACCTTTGCTACTGGCAGACACACGCTATGAGCTTCCACGGCTTGCTTGATCCACGCGCACTCGCCCGTGAACATATGGGGTTCTACATAAGACGGGTGAACTACATCCATCGTAGCTGCGGAATCGCGAAGCACTCGGCACTCTTTCCCGTTCACGAGGAGGTCTCGCATGTAAGGCTCGAGAAGCTTCATGTTCTCGTCAGTGCTGCCTATTGAAAAAAACACAACTTTTGGTGTTGTTTCCGGACACTGCGCCGAAAAGTGACCCGGCTTCTGGCACGTATAACAAACGCGCGCTTGCCTCATCTCGAACCGCTTTCTGCGTTCGGCTTCGGCTGCCGCCGTCTCCTTAGGTTCGGTCGCACTGCTTCCACTCGCATCCGCACTACGCGTGTTCCCCTTTGCTCTCATGGGTGTGAACTTCGGCCTCTCAAACTTCGAGCCAAATTCACCCTTTTGACCGTCCTTAGCTCCGCGAGCCCGACGCGTCACAAACTCCTCGGCTAGCTCAGCGGCTTTAGCCACCGTACAAACGTCTGGCCTATCCAAGACCCAGTATCGCACGTTCTCCGGTAACCGACTATAAAACTGTTCTAGCCCGAAACACTGCAGAACTTTATCGTGGTCACCAAACGCTTTCTCTTCTTTGAGCCACTCCTGCATGTTTGACATAAGCCTATACGCAAACTCTGTATATGACTCACTTTTGCCTTTCTCATTTTCCCGAAACTTCCGACGGAACGCCTCCGCAGACAGCCGGTACTTTTTTAGAAGACTCGATTTCACTGTGTCGAAATCCTCTGCCTCCTCTCTATCCAAGCGAGCGACTACGTCGGCCGCCTCGCCGGGTAACAAAGTGAGCAAGCGCTGTGGCCACGTTTCCCGAGAGAACCCCTGCTTCTCGCACGTTCGCTCAAAGTTAACCAGGAACAAACCAATGTCCTCTCCAAGCTTAAACGGCCGCATCAGGTCAGTCATTTTGAACAATACGCGTTCTCCTGCACCGTGTGCCTGACTTCCATTACGAGCGCGTTCCATCTCTACCTCGAGACGCTTCATTTCCAAAGCGTGTTCGCGCTCTTCTTTTTCTTTCTGCTCTTTAAGTTCGCGCTCCTGTTTCTCTTTTTGCTCTTTAAGTTCGCGCTCCTGTTTCTCTTTTTGCTCTTTAAGTTCGCGCTCCTGTCTTTTTGACCTCTCCTCAATAGTCTCAAGGCATTCCGACAGCTCGTCATCCTCAGCCTCTAACTCAAGAATAGCCTTTAGCAGTTCAGGTTTTCTGAGTTTGTCCGAGACATCCAGACCCAACTCTCTTGCAAGCTCCAACAATTTCGGTTTGCGCAACGACTTCAAATCCATGGCTGCTCTGAATGCTGCTTTCTCTACTGCTTACTATTGTCTTGCCGCAAACTAACCCGGCAGCAACGACAACCACAATTACCAGCTCTGTTTCTGACACTAACAAAAGCCTGGCAAAGCTCAGAAGAAGAAAGTCCCGCACTCACCAAACCTCGCAGGCAGGAATTCCGCGCAGTCGTTCCGCTGCAGGCAACCAGTCGTCACACAGGGCTCGTTGCACTGCTCCCGGATCGTCGTTGAGCTGCTCAGCATACCGTCAACTGCATCTCTTCGCTGCTGGCCTCCGTTGTCGCGATCTCACCGCTGGCAGACAGTTGTTTGAAGTCGGAGGCGATCTCACCGCTGCCAACCAGATGTTTGGATCGCACCGCTGGTACGATCGGTTGTTGGGAACTCGGCGCTGACGCCCGTGGTTGTACCTGGGTCGCAAGCCCCAAGGGTAGCGTTGGCCTGGCGGCCTGGGGTACAACTGGAAGCATCCGAAGGTCCCGGCAAAGCATAAGTCGACTGGTAACAACAAAACAACTTGTTTATTTTAACATCGCAAAGAGTTGGCGGTCAGGTTGACCGAAGTAGAGAGACGGGAGAGCACTTTACTCAACAGAAGAAATCGGAGCCCCCTTTTTGGCGTCCGGGGGCAGCTGTTTTTATACTCTCGCAGTTGAGGGCAAGAAGGAACCCCTCAAAAGACGAGCACGTGAATGTACAATGGGCTAATGGTGACGCACACCGTCGTAGCGCTGCCGTAGCACCATGTCGAGCACAATATCGTAGCACCCTGTTGTAGCGCTGCCGGTCGGGCACAATGACTGTAATGAGAGGATGATCCCTGCTTTCGCATCGCCTGGTTCGGGCACAATGACTGGAAGGAGAGGGTGATCCTTTGCGGTCGCATCGCCGCAGTCGCGCCTGGAAACACCTGGCGATGAGCGTTGCGGCGACGACGATCGGGTCAAAATGTCTGCCGCCCCGCCGCAGTCGCGCCGGCAAAACCACGTGTCGCAGGCGAAACGCAACACTCCTAAGGCTCTCTTTACTTCTTCCGGCGTTACCTTCGGGATTTCGAATTCCTCTAGACGATTTTCTCTTCCATTATCGTCGTGGGTGCCACTGGTACTGTATAAATCTCTATAGAACTCCTCAGCCACTTGAACTATCTCATCCATATTAGTAATGATATTGCCGGCTTTGTCTCTTAACGCATACATCTGATTCTTGCCAACTCCTAGTTTCTTCTTCACTGTTTTTAGGCTTCCTCCGCTCCTGAGAGCATGTTCAATTCTATCCATATTATACTTCCTTATGTCAGCTGTCTTACGCTTGTTGATTAACTTCGAAAGTTCTGCCAGTTCTATTCTAGCTGTAGGGTTAGATGCTTTCATACATTGGCGTTTCTTGATCAGATCTTTCGTCTCCTGCGATAGTTTGCTGGTATCCTGCCTAACGGAGTTACCACCGACTTCCATTGCACACTCCTTAATGATGCCCACAAGATTGTCGTTCATTGCTTCAGCACTAAGGTCCTCTTCCTGAGTTAAAGCTGAATACCTGTTCTGTAGCTTGATCTGGAATTCCTCTATTTTCCCTCTTACCGCTAACTCATTGATCGGCTTCTTACGTACCAGTTTCTTCCGTTCCCTCCTCAGGTCTAGGCTAATTCGTGTTCTTAACATCCTGTGGTCACTGCAGCGCACCTTGCCGAGCACGTCCACATCTTGTATGATGCCAGGGTTGGCGCAGAGTATGAAGTCTATTTCATTTCTAGTCTCGCCGTTCGGGCTCCTCCACGTCCACTTTCGGCTATCCCGCTTGCGGAAGAAGGTATTCATTATCCTCATATTATTCTGTTCCGCAAACTCTACTAATAACTCTCCCCTGCTATTCCTAGTGCCTATGCCATATTCCCCCACTGCCTTGTCTCCAGCCTGCTTCTTGCCTACCTTGGCATTAAAGTCGCCCATTAGTATAGTGTATTTAGTTTTCACTCTCCCCACCGCCGATTCTACGTCTTCATAGAAGCTTTCGACTTCCTGGTCATCATGACTGGATGTAGGGGCGTAGACCTGTACAATCTTCATTTTGTATCTCTTATTAAGTTTCACAACAAGACCTGCCACCCTCTCGTTAATGCTATAGAATTCCTGTATGTTACCAGCTATATTCTTATTAATCAGGAATCCGACTCCTAGTTCTCTTCTATCCGCTAAACCCCGGTAGCACAGGACGTACCCGCTATTTAGCACTGTATATGCTTCTTTCGGCCTCCTAACTTCACTGAGCCCTATTATATCCCATTTACTGCCCTCTAATTCCTCCAATAGCACTGCTAGACTCGCCTCACTAGATAACGTTCTAGCGTTAAACGTTGCCAGGTTCATATTCCAATGGCGGCCACTACCATTATTCTAATGTAATAAATCATTGCGTTCCACCCTCAGCAGTTGTAGCGGTGGTTTTCGATAGCTTCACTGGGCATCCACTTTGGCAAATATAAGGCCGCGTTGGCGAGCATTTTTCTTTCAGCCTTCAGCCAACAGTAATGTTTTCCTTCTTTCCTTCCTCTTCCGCCGGGTTCTTCCTTCTTCGTGTTTTAGTCCGCTCTCGGCTCTTCCTGAGCCGATGCCCTGCTCTCTGCTTCGGTATCCCGGGACTGACGATGCTGGATGTCAATAATTCGAACTGATTTATTTACAGGCAGATAGTAACGGTTACAATGAGTATATAGTAAATAAGGAAAACGGGTTCACGTATACGAACGCGGCTGAGCAAGGCCTCGGAGCAGTCCGTCGCTCCGACCGGGCACCTGACGAGATCGGTCCGTCGTCTCTCAAGCCTCAGCTCGCGCTGCCCGCTCAGCCGCGCACATTATCACCCCCCCAGCCGCGGGACCACATGTCTCCGGGCTAACTCGCACCGGCGGTGGCCGCCGCTCGAACCCCCCGCGGTGCATCGGCCCGACGAAAAATACTCCCCAAATACACCCTTCTCCAGATGCCGCTATACCGCGGCTCGCTGCGCGATTTATGGCGGTCGCCAGACCCAGTGCGAGAGAACGCCTGCCGCCCCCTTTTTCGCCGAACAGCGTCCGGCCACCGCCCTCCCAAAGCAGGCGCTGACTGGAAGCGGCCAGGGTGCGAGCCAGCAGCACAACATTGCCAGGCAACACATACTCAAAAACAGAGTGGGCCCCAGAGAAGTCGAGGAACACGCACTTAAGCAAGTAAAAAGAAAGCACACAGGAGCTTCACCAAGCCGAACATTCACAACGACCTTACACCAACTTTAAGTATAACTAAAGGAAAGTATATTCTTATACAGTAAAATTGCACCTGAATAATCGCTAGCATGAGGTCACTTCTCTTTTTCTATATTTTTCAGGTATATAAGTGACAGCAATTGTGGCCTTAATGAAGACAAGCGTGGACTGTTACGGGAAATACATGCTTCAAAATGAAATTCGAGTCAGCAGGAGGTTATTTACACTCTCAGGAGTCTGCGCCACCGTGGCTGTTTATTGATCTCGTGTGCGTCCCGTTGAATTCACATTCAGTTCTTTTAGTGCCGGACGGCTCTGATTTAATTGTTCTCGCTCGATATACTGCGTTCGTTTTTCGGCATGTGCGCAAAAAATGAACCCATCATTCACACTATTTTTCTTTGATATCCTGAATGTGATAAATATTCATAGAATTCTTTTGTTCTTCCAGTATAGATCAGCGTGGAAAGTCTCAGGTCGTGTTACATCGCGGCTTTTAACGTCCAGATGCTGAAAATTAAGTGTAGTACATGAGGGACACCTTAAATTAAAATATTCGTCTTGTTTTCCGTACCAAAACCACCATGTGAATATGAGACACGCGGTAGTGGGGGGCTCCGGAATAACTTGGACCATCTGGGATTCGTTAAAGTGCACCTAAACCTAAGTAAACGGGCGTTTCACTTGAAGTGGGCGTGTCTATGAGGAACGCTGTATGCCCTCCACGTTTCTTCGGTTCTCTCAACGCTTTGGCCCATTGACACTAACGAGAGCTGGCGTAGTGCAAACGCCGCAAACAGCGGGTCTCATTGCGGCGAGCCTTGCCACTGCACCGACACCGCGTCGTTGATAGGCCGTCGCGTCACAGTCCACCAAGGCCGTGCACATAGAAAGGCCGACCGCAATCCTGTCATTTCGCAAACGTTTATTCCCACTTCAGGAGCATTGCCGATGATTGCAGTGAGCGATTGCTGTTCCAGTAGAAGAGTTAACCTCGTGCGCGTAAGCTTTCCCTTGACCTCCGAAAAGATGCTTCGTTTTTGCGTTTCCCGTACATCTCGAGATCCCAACGAGAGACGCCCCTCTCGCGCCATCTACAGCGTTATGCAACCACTATAGGGTGCTTGCAACTTGCATGCACCCACTATGCACGCGAAAGAACCAAACGTTCGGTTTAGGGCGGAGTCTCAAACTACGGGCGACCGAGGCCCCAACGAGGGAAACGAGACGAAACAAACGATGAGACCACTTGTCCGAGCACACCACGCACTTGCCGCAAGCATAGAATAACGAAAAGGGGTAGGTGTACGCATTACGGTGGTGCCACGGCCGTGCGTGTTGATAGTACGTGAATCGGGTCTTCTCACGTTATGCCGCCGGCCATGTGCGCGAACTTGAGACGCCCGCTCTGTGCAAACACAGGTAGGCTTCCCATCGCGAACGCGTCCTTGGGCATTCAGCTAGACATAGACCCGGCGGCGAACACTAACATAACACGAGCACCACCAAGCGGCAATACAATGGGAAGTCCAATGAAGTCGTGCTTCAGTGTAATGATAGAAAACGCTACAGTGAGGCACCATGTACTCTCTCTCCCCCTAGAAAATTCGTGGTAGAGAAGCTCAGCTCCCCTTCCCAGTGGAGGTGCTCGAGGCATGCCATCACTTAGCCGTGGTAAATAACGTGCACGTGGCCAGCCTTGCCAGAGCAGTATGTATTTGGAATATCCCCTGTGAAATTATATCACAAACAGGATAGGCGGTAGTTTCATATATGTTTTGGCAGTGTAACAAATAATTCGTGGCCTAGCAATTTCTGCAGTCTGAGCGCATTGTCCACGTGCAGTAAAGGCAGGCGGCTATATTATGAACGAAGGGAATTGCCGATATCTCTTTGTTTCGGGTACCAGATTTTCCCAATGAATTTGTGCCTCGTTAACACATAAATTCGCTGTAGTGACAATGTACGGGGCTGCGAAAATTTGCAAAAGCTGTCCAAGTCCGCGGATCTTTGCCTCACAGGTTAATATGAACAGCTCTGTGGACAGGACGTCCTCTAAATAAAAAGAGCCGAAAGCTCCGCACACGCTAGCGGCGAAACGCTTTTTCATCGTACTCATTTTGTTTTGCTGACTAACGTTTGCTATTACTACTACTACTACTACTACTACTACTACTACTACTACTACTACCACTACTACTACTACTACTACTACTACTACTACTACTACTACTACTACTACTACTACTACTACTAGCTCTTAATTGCAGTGTCTTGAACGTACGGATAGAGTATGATTCTCTGAATTTTCTTTCTCGTTCAGAACCGGAATTTCACTGCAAGATGTAGAGTTAAAGTTCATCATTGTTATAATATGGTCGGTTCAAATGCTCGGCGGCGGCTTTGGGAAGCTTTTTAGCTGTGTCAGCGCGATGTCCGTTTAATCTGACTTTCATTGATTGTCCCGCTTCACCGATATATTGTTTATTAAAGAAAGAACATTCAAGCATATAAATCACGTGCGAACTTGTACAAGTAAAACTACTTTTGACTTCGTGTGTATAACTATTCGCGGTGCTTTTTAATTTTAATGTCACTGTGAAGGTGCCTGCAGCTTTGCACGAGAAGGAAAATACAGAGAATCATACCTTATCCGAAAGTTCAAGACATTGCAACCAATAGGCATAAATTGTTCAAAGGGAGCGTTAGAATCTACTCGCTATGTTAAATTTCAAGCTATAGGCAACAACACTTAGTTTTTTCTTTCTTTCACTTTTTTCCTCTTATTTATTTATTCATTGCATTGAAGTTTCAGATTCATTTTATTGTTCATTCAAGATACATAGTTGGTTGTTAGTAGTGTGCAGGCGAGAGTCCCTCAAGCGACTGTAGCGGGACCCTCGCTTAACAAGAAGATTGGTACAAAATTATTAATTATTGCGACAGTGTAAAATTAATGCAATCTATAAGTGAATAAAAAGTGAGCGAAGTAGTGAAAGGGCATACCTTCGATTTTTATACAAGGAGCCATCCATAATTTAAAAAATTCGCACATTACCAATCTCAATTGTATAAAACCATTCAACAAACAAAGTGCACACTCGATATACTAAGTAAATTAATCAGGACAACTAGTTATACAAAACGAACTTTTTAAGTCAATATTTGAATGCATGCAGTGATAATGATGATTTTAGAACATTTATTTGAATGTCATGCCAAAATTGACTCACTGAGAAGGAGGAAGTCATTTTGCCATAGTTCGTGTTGCATTTAGGTAATAGAAAGTTGTGATTATGAGTAAACCTAGTACTATTGCCATTTGTGAGTAACCTAGAGCCTATTAATTGAAACGCGAGCTGTTTGTTAAGTAATTTAGATAGAGTGAAATGTAAACTAAATTTAAGCAGACCAGATATAGGAAGAATGAAGTTAGCCTGAAGGAGCGGAGGAGCCTTAGAGTAACAAAAAACTGTTGGTAATAATGTGAATGGCCTGGTTCTGAATGTGCTGTACGGACGAAAGGTGACAGTTATGTGTATTTCCCCACGAAGTAATAATATACGTGATGTGACAATGTATGAAGACAAAGTATAAAGACAATGAGGCGTGAACAGGAAAAAATATGGACAAGATTTAGTGAGAGCTCTTGTACCAAAAGCAGTTTTTTTTGTTTAACATAAGCGATATGATTATTAAACTTCAAGTTGGAGTTTAATTTTATGCCAAGGAAAGTTACACAATAAGCCGCTGGGATTAAGTGATGGGCTATGGATACCATGCAGTATATAATGGAGAACTTTTGAGATGTTTTAAAAATCATGACTGAATTCTAAGTGGATTCAAAAGTAGGCTGTTTCAAAAACCCCTCTTTGGTCAATTCGTTGTTCATTTTAGTGATTAGCATTGTTAACGATTAATATGACATGCAAATTGTGGCATCATCAGCGTGAAGGACGATAGGAAGATTAATGCAGTCAGGTAAATCTATAATGTAGACGCAAAACAATAAAGGACCAAGTATTGAGCCTTGCGGTACCCCTTGATTAATGACCTTAACATAGGAGTAAACACCACCTATGCAGACTGATTGTTCGCGGTCAAGTGGCTAACTAAAAAATAAAGTTAAAGGTGGGCCAGTTATACCCAATGATTCTAGTTTGGTAAACAAAATATTATGATTGATCGTGTCAAAGACTTAGTAAAATCAAGAAATACAGAACCGACGAAATCAAAATCACCATTGTCGATGGAAGACTAAGAAATTGATTAATGATAGTAAAGCTAAATTGCTTGAACTACCTGCACGAAAACCAGATTGGCAAGGCTTTGGAAACTTAAATTTTTCTAGGTAGTTGCTAAAAAGTTTAACAAATAATTTTTCAAACATTTTGCTAATTGATGACAGAAGAGAGATAGGGCGATTGGTTAGGGCGTCCGTCACATCACTTTTTTTATGAACCGGGGTTAACTTGGCCTTCTCAAGTGAGCTCGGAAAGGTACCACATTTGAATATAGTTATATTGCTTAATACTTCCCTAATATATGAAGCAGCGAGCAAAAGCGATAAGCAGAAATATTATCTAGACCGATGCTAGAGTTTCTTAAATTCAGGGTTGTAAAACACACTTCATCAGGGGTGGCAGGAAAGAGAAAAGATGTATGGTTACAACGTGTAAGAAAGTACGATGAAGCTACAGGCCTATTATTGTATACCTCATAGAAGTAATCAATAAACGAGTTAGCAATGCCGGATGGCTCAGTGTAGATTTGTTGTTTATAATTTATTTTATCAATTAGTCTACTATCCTGTGGTCTATTAAAAAGGTAATTGAAAAGTCTAAATTTTTCTTGGAGTTTATTTTCGTCTTACAGAATTCATTTCCATAATAAAGTCACTTAGATTTGTTAAGGAGGTTATTCAACAGATTAGTATATTTTTGATACCTATGTTTTAAACCTACATCGACTGGTTGTTTTTTAGTTTTCTATGTAGATTATCTTTCTTTCGCATGCTAGTTAACAAACCGTTTATTAACCAGGGATTATGCGTAAATTTGAATATTGTCTTGCATTTGACAGTTTTAGTGTTTCCATACACAGCTTTGCGCGCGGTCGCCGAACCGGCTTCTTGCGGGAAAGGTAGGTAAGCGCTGAGAGCAAACTATGTGAAATATGCTCTTATAGTGTTTGTATAACTAAATGGAGCGTAATAGAATGAAGCCTCAATGCAGCGATCGCACAGATTCGCAGCGACCGACTGCGCGTCTGCATGCTTGTCCGCGCACTGTGTCGCTTTCGCCATGAGCTTTAGGCCGCAGAATATGAACATGTTACAGTATACAAGCAACCATTGTTGGGTGGGCGCTATCAGAGCTGTTAAAAAATAATTTCATTGTAGAGACGTCGACGCCTGGGGACTCTGATGTGCCATCACGACGATTCAATCTTTCTTTTTTTCTAAATCCTTGGACGTTTCAATATTATTTCTTCAGTTGCGCCGCATGTTTATCGGTGTGCTCAGCGTGCGATTTCCCGCTGCTTCTTTTTTGTAATCTAGTGCAATAATTCGTAACACAAACATGACCATATGCCATGCTTTCTTTTTTAATGTGCTTCTTACCGCTCCCTTTCAACTCCAGTGAACTTGCCAGTATCTCTAGCATCGACAAGTTGATAGACCAAACCGTCATGACATTAGTCGGGCAGCGGACTCAGGCGAGCGTCTCAGTGCGTGTTTTCCGAACATCGCAGACCCGGCGCCGCAGCAGAAATCTTCTTCGCGTCTGTGCTTGCTGCATACCCGAGTTGTAGCCGATGACTGTTTGCCGGTTTTATGTTTCGCGAGGCAAGCTTCACGCAACTTCTTGTCCTGCGGCTACGTGTGAATAAGGCTGACACCAGGCTCTGTTGCGTACGACCGGCACTGCGGCACCGAGCAGTAGCCTACCATGTTGCGCGCCTTCAAAGGCAGCCACTACCTATTCTAGTGCTTTCAAGCGTTGTAAAGGAGACACTCGAAGCGGGAAAATCTCGCCACTAAATGAGGACCGCAGCGTATGAGGGAATTTAATCTAATCATCTCGCCTCGGCGCTCCCGAAGGAGACGACGCGGCCGCTATGTCCACGTGATCCTTAATAGCACGTCACGGCGACGGTGGCGCCAGCTTTTCCAGTGGTGGAGCTCGAGGCCAATACGCTGAACGCGCGCGCGCTACGCCAACACGCAGCTGGGCGGCCGAGAACCGCCCCGTAGCATGAGGATTGTTCGCAGCGCCACTGCCACCGTCATTCGAAAACAGTCCTCACTCCCGTGGGGCGTGCGTCTATTTGTCGTACAAAAATCCCTCACGTGACCTGATCCTAGGTGCCTAGGGACAGCATCGTTTAGGGATTTTTGAGAAGCGCGATGCTGGCGCCGAGCGACGCCGTGGTGTGTTCGTCCTCGGCGTGATCGTTCTCTGGACCCCGCGTTGTTCAACATTGCTCATGTCATTGTACGTGCCTTGCTTGTGTGTTGGTTGTAGGTTCTGCGTTACTTGGCGGAAAGCCGCGAGTAGTGGTCGTGCGGCAGTGCGGCTTTCGCCTCGGTGAGCTCTGGCAGTAGAGAATCTGCGTTGTGTGACCCGTGCTTGCTTGACAATTGAAATGTCGAAGTGGCCTAGCGCATCGGCAGCGAAGTTCTGCGAACCGCGATGTGGCGTCGCCGTGTCCGACTTTGCTTAACGGACATCGAGGGATGTGCTGCTCGCTACAAGTCATGTAAATGCGACTGCGTCGACCGCCCACTGTTCAGTTCTGAATGTGTGTTAGGTGTGCTGTGCTTGAAACGAGTGGTGCAGCGGGGGGTGGTGGAGGAGCAGAGTGGCTTAGGGTCTCCATTTGCACGTTCACAGATATGTGCTCCCGTTTTGGTCTCATTAGCGGCTGTCGCGGGATTGTGGTGTGCTCCTTGCCTAGTATGAAGTTTACGATGATAACACACAGCATGTTCACGTTTTTCCGTGCTATATGTCATTTGCATGACGACCGAGTTGAAAACAAGGCATATGTATCTGTTGTTTTCGTTTGTGTGTTGTAAATTACTACCTGTTGTGGAAGTTCTGGAAGTCTTATTACGCAAGGTGTACGAACGTAAACATATAAACATATTTCTGTGTGTGTGAAATTATGAATTACCCAGAATAGCCTTTACGACTGATAAGTGGGCTGCACAGCCTGTGTGAATCAGCTACCTTTTGTTGCGACGCTCTTCCATGTGGTAGACTGATGCATGGTGCGCGTTTATTTCTGTACTGTTGTAAAAAGCATTTGTTTATTCACTCAATACAAATGTACTGCTTCTTCGCCGCAGTGCATTTTAGTTACGCGGTAAAGGATACTAAAAGTGGGAGGGGCCCGCTATCACCCAGCATAGTATGTCCACTCAGGCGACCTGAGAGGCGGCGGTTGCGCGAGTGTATAATCATAGGGTATAATTAAAGAACTCTTTTTATGTCCAGTGACAGTGGCGCCTTTCCACTTTTAGTATGCTTCAACGCAGTACATTGCTTAGGCTTCACCGCAGAACATAGGTGTATTGCAAAAAAGTTAATCTTAAAAAGCTCAATTATGCAACGCTTCTTTCGTAGCTTGCTACACCGCAATACAGAGGTGGAAATAAGCATTGTGCAGTAAAGCATACTAATAGTGGAAAGGGCACATAGGTTTGCTCATTATTTTCAATTGTGATATAATTTGCAAGTGCATCTGTGCTCTTGGTAAGCTTAATTGACAATTCTTTGTACATTACAAATTCATATTGCAGGGAAGCTTACTAAGGCACATTCGTCATTTTGTAACGCAGTATTCACCTTCAATGCAGGAGCACAATGCGGATTCATACCTATGCTTCTGGCTGGACTGCACATGCTCTTTGAGAATTGATTCGTTTTGCATAAGTGCACTGGTACTTTACTCTAAACTGGAGGGCTGAAGTTTATACGGAAGCACAATCTTTATTAAGGGGACAAGATGTTGCCAAGATGGTTGCAGCACAGCTTTTTTTTCTTCCAGGCACCTTTTCTATTAGAAGCTTCCATTGCAGTGTTTCGAGCCTCTTTGAGCCAGCATATAGTGTATATAAAAATCGGACACCGATTGGGAACATCACCTATGCTCTCTGCAATAAGCTGTGCACAGGATAAGTTCATGCCTATATATAGAAAAAAATGTAGCATGACCAGACAAAATAAAAGGGGGTGGGCTGCAGCAATACTAGGTGTTAAGTGGTGCCTTATCCTTTCCCTTCAGTTTTCTGTTTTGTGCTTTCTATTATGGATCCTCCACAGTAACCACACGAGTGCTGAACTTGAGCTTGTTGGTTTCAGATCTGATGGTTGTTACTAACAGAACAGTGTGATACACGAACAAGGGCTTGGAGGCATCCGGTCACCTTGCTTGTCTCATGGTGTCGCTTTGTGAGCACGATGAGCCTCCAGACCAACTCGGAAGAAAGGTTTCTTGCAATCGCTTCTGAACTGTATTGCCACCAAACCAACAGTGCTCTCAATGACAACTTTTGGACAGTAGAATGCTTGCACCCAGCAAAGTCTAAGAAGGAAGCATTCAGGATGTGCCAAGTGGGCCTTTTGAAGCTGGCCGCATTGCTGAAGGGGCTTTGCCTATCCGCCCTCTTTATGGATGCACAAGGATGATTTCTTCTTTCAGAAGGATTGTTTCAGAGGTGTCACATGGCAACAGTGTTGGGTGTTTAGTAGCAGATAAGCTTGCCTTTGGCCACTGTCAATAATCTGTTTTTTCTCCAATGCCCCTGTGAAGTGCCTACTTTTTGGACACAACGTGCTCTCCATGCATGCATGCATTTTTAGCTTGTAAAGATGTCTATTACCCCTTGCCTCAAGCCAGTCCTTGCTGATGTCAACCAAGAAGGCAGTGGGGAGTATGGCGATGCATACTTACAAAGCACTGCTAATACCAGTGAAACCAGATTAGTGGAGCTGCCGTTTTTTTTTGTCCACTCCATCTTCATCAGTTACAATGAGTAGTTCTTTGTCCAAACAGAAGGCATATGTAGTTGGTCATGCATAGCCTGCGCACTAAGATTTGTTGGCGTGTTACAAGAGACGTGCCTGAGAATCTTAGCAGTGTCTATACGCAAAAACCTTCTGATGTGTTGATGACTTCCTTCTCTTTATCACAGTTTGCCTGATGAAGCCAGCAACTTGGTCAATTAGATGTTCAACAGGCTTCCCACTAGTTTTCCCAGCGTCTCCTTTACCAGTGTGCTGCTCATAGATATCTGTTTTCTTGACCTTGCACTGCACTTCAACCATGGCCACACCTGCTGAACCTATAGCATGCGATCAGAAAAGTGCTATACATCACGTTGCTCCAAACTCATGACAAGCTAGAAGGCCTTGAGGAACACCTTCATTAATTTCCGTCCTCATCATACTGTAGGAAGCTTCGCATGACAAGTGCAACAATTAACATCTGCTGGTTTTTCAGTGCTATTCCTGTCCAGCTTGCTGAAAGCTATCCTGAGTGTTTCAAAAGCAAAACTGCTGCCGGACAAGAAGTGCATAAAGCAAGGGTAGCTATAACCATATATGTCACACAAAATGAAGAAGGCCACCGAGTGTACAGGCGGTTTAATTCATATCCAACAAGCTTGGTTCTCTCTTTGCAAGTGAGTAAACCCAACTTGCCCCAAAAACATGGCCTGTGACAAACTATGTGCCAGATGATGTGTCCCCTGCAAAGCTGAAGATGTGTACAAGACCCTGACACCCGCAGTGGCTTCTACACTGCGCAAACAGTTTACTATAAGAACGACTGCCTCAACTAATATGCTAATAACATGAAAACGGGCAGAAATTTGGCTATTCATTGGGCCCCATTGCAGGTGCAAGCCACTCTTCCGCCAGATGCGTGTTGTTCACAGGAACTGGAGCTATACAAATGCAGATAAAAACAATGATGTTTGAAAGTAGTAGAGTTGAACTATATTCTGCACAAACAGTGCTACTTGCAGTGCTGGTAATTTATAGCTACAATTCATGGCTGCCCCACCATGCAAAGGCACTATTCTTGAATTAACTTCTATTTATGGTGGCCATATATTGCAAGTACATATCGTCCACATTGTGTGCAATATGATTAAATGATGTCAACTTTGATAGCCATTCCTAATCTGAGATACAACAAAAGAACTAATATAGGCAACAAATCGTAATTCAAAAAGACAACCAGTGCACAGGATAAGTGACAGACTTCCTTTTATTGAACAAAAGTCACATGTCAACAACAGTGGGTAGCAAGCTTGGGTGACAGAGGCAAAACTTACCGAAATGCTACACTCATACTCAAATGTAAAACGGCCTATGACACAAAAAACATTATATTTTACTGAATGAAAGGGCAAGACTCCATCCAAGAATGCACTATGGCACGACATAATTGACATGGTGTAAAAGATGTTAACATGCCCTCTCCATAAAAAAAGAAACACTTAAAACATGCCTTAAAAGGCAATGTGCAGAGTCTGAAAGCAAGGAAAAACAACCCAAAAAAGGTTTCGCTAAGTCTTTCAATGATTAAAATTGTCAAACTGTCTTGTCACTTCTTAATGAATCTTCACAGCGGAAAAGGATGAAAAGAAAGCCCAATAGCAGGGCCACAGAAAATGTCACCAAATAAATAAACCTTGCTTATTAAGGATACTGGTTTAGTTGTCTGACTCTGCAAAATAATTGTGTATGAGCTTTTCTTGTTTAGAACGGTTTAGCAGATAGCGGAAAAAATGGACATGAGAGCACCAGGTGCATGCATAGTCGATGCACGAAGAGCCACTGTTTTCTTACTTTTTTTCTCTACTACTATTCACGAATATGTAAGTGCCTTAACAGCACTGCTAAAATCCTACTGCAAAACACAAGATTGGGCAAGTTGTGGCATAACGAAAATTGGAGTTCCACTCGTACTGTGAAAGTGATGCAATAAATGGTGAAATATGCGCAGGAAGCTTGCTTCATTCGGTGTTTGTTGAAGTGAACACTTGCCAGTGCAAGTCAGTAATCTCCTTTAAAGTAAAATAAGTGGGAGTTGTGCCTCCCAGTGTTGAAGTGGAAAGACTAGTTTTCTTCCTCCTCTTTCACATCCAGACTTGGTCTCTGGTCTCCAGAAAAACAACCCTTTAGCTTCTTACTGCTGAATTAATTTGGTTTTCTCAAAGCTATATTTGAGCTACCCATTGCTAGGTCTCGCGCTCTGCCCCATCAACCAGCCCCATCCAGCAAATCTGAGAAGCCAAGCACTAGAAGATTAATAAAGCAGATGCACCCAATCACTGTCATTACATGTAAGAAGAAAAATTAACATAGTACTGCCTTCACAAGTGGGGAAAGTGATGAGTAAGAATTTGAAGACGTGGACGCCAGCTCTATATACAGCACGCAGACATTGAACAGGTGTTAGCCAATCATGGCACCTGTTGGCTAGATCGCACTCTCCAGGATCGGTATTCGCCACGACTGTACCTTCAGCAGAGTGGCTGAAATGTAGAATTGTGGACTGCCAATCTTTTGATCATATGTTTGAATGAATCACAATGAGAACTTTATCTGCAATATTCTAGCAATAAATTTGGGAATTAGAGTGACAACACCAGTAGACATCAGAACCAGGGGAGTTGGCCCATAGCAGCTATTGGTGTAAAAAAGAAGACTGGCATAAGAAGAATTGAGATGTGCACGCTACATGCCTTTGTTCTGGTAGTGTTCCACTACTTTGGTGCTACAGTTAATGATCTCGAATGAGTTCAAGGAGCAAGACTTTAGTCCAGAAAAAAATATTACGCATAACAGCTGTATCTAGTTGTATCATTTGCCTATGCCGCTGTATATAACCCTGTCCACACTGCTAGGAAGGGAAGCGTAGCAGAGGGCGGCAGAAAGTTGGGTGGGCGGATGAGGTAAAGAAATTTGCAGGGACAACATGGCCACAATTAGTACATGACCGGGGTAGTTGGAGAAGTATGGGAGAGGCCTTTGCGCTGCAGTGGGTGTAACCAGACTGATGATGATGATGTCCACACTTTAAAGCACATGAGTGGCATCCTAAACAAAATTGAGCTTTTGATATTGCTTTGGAGAAAATTAATCTGTTTCAGCCTAACAGTATGTATACATATTGCGCATACCTGCATTCGGTGTACCTTATCACCAACTGTTAAGTCACCTTCTTACCTCATCAGCAAATCACTCCTGCAACCAAGTGTGCTGGTCCGGGTTTTACCTGCATTTCCACCTGTGCAGTTGGTAAAAGTCTCTGGCTGTTTACTATAACTTCATATTCAAACATATGGTTGCATTAGAGGCTTTCACACCACTAATGACTGGGCAGGCTTCACGAAAGGCCACCAGTACCTCCTCATTGCAGACTGTGCTCAACATCCTTCTTGGTTGGACTGTGACTAAGAACCCATACATCTTTCCTCCAAAGCGGCTGGCATTGACGATGGTTTGATGCAGAAAGAGGCTATTGTCTTTCCCAGATGCTGGTTCAGCCTCGCGAGGCACATTCCTTCAGTCAATATGCACACTGTCAATGTGAGTGAGACTGATCAAAGGTTGTCTATGGTGTCAGGTTTCTTGCCTGGTTTCGGTAGTGGCATCATGACCAAGTGTTTTCACTCTGTGGGGAATTCCAATATTCCAGATTTCATTGATTACAAGCAATAGTGCTTGCTTCCTTGTTTCGGCAAGATTCCTCAACATATGAAAGATGACTCCATCTTTGCCATGTGCACTCTGTGGTGTCTGCTTCGTCAAGGTGGCATCCTCTTGGCCGTATGTCTTTGCATCCCCAGTGCGGGTGATGTGCATTGAGCTCACCTCGACTGAGTATTACGTGCTTGTGAAAGCGAATTTGAAGCTGTCAAAGCCAAGTGAAGTCGCCTTGGCTGTGGTGCCTGGTTTTGGGACAGAGGTAGACCAATGCCAAAACGGCTTTTAGCCTGCAGCACACCACCGCAACTTTCTGATGAGACATATGTTTATTCAAGCCGTTTCTTCCTTGCCCTAATTCAATAATAGCCAATTTTAGCAGCTGCAAATCAAGCTGACTTCAGAAGACTGCTGATTTTTTAGCCACTTCTAGTAGATTATTGCATGGTTAATTTTCTTGTTGGGCATGACATGCTTTGTGCTTAAAAAATGAACTGTTTAAAGAATTATTGGAGTAATATTAGGACAGGCAACTCTGATTGAATCATCACTGCTTTTGTCGCAAAATGTGGCAATGAGCTAGGCAGATGCTGTCACAAAACCATAGGTTGTACAAGTACAGAAGAAACAAAATTGGAGTTGTGAAATTCAAAGCCATATTTTTACAGCCTCTCTTTATACTGCTGACATTAGAGAGCGTTAGATTAGTGGACGCAAGCAGCGTGTGTAAACAAGCACCATGTTTGGGTATTTCTGGCACCCATGTGGTTCGCATAACCAAGCAGCACACGAGTCGCTTGCATCCTCTTATGCAGTACTATTATTTTCATTGTAAAACAACCAATATCAAAGTAAGTCTGATCAGCCTGCATCAATATGCTAGAAATTTTTAAGCACTTAAGGTGTGTTGGTTGAATGTTTAAAGCACTTCACCACACCCTTGGTCACTAGACTTGAACTTTCCAGTATTACTTGCTAATCAACTCTTGAGGTGTTTACGTTGCTTTTCTGTGCTGTAAGATTAGTTTGACAGTCCTAATAGAATTGTTAAAGTGAAGGTATGAGCTGTTGTATTGGCCATGTCATTCTATAACTGTTAGATCTGACACTGTCAAAGCACTTGGCAACATTAATCAGCTTCACCTCACTATATATATGTATTGCGGTAGGACCATTCAGCACGTGAAAATAAAAATACCGGCAAATAGAGAGTTCAAGAGCACCTGAGATTATAGTAAAGCGGGCGGGGCAGTATGTTCAGGGTAACAAAAGTGTTGCGGTGAAGTTATTGCAGACGTATATACACATTCATTCGTCCCAACTTTGCACCGAACCCTGCGTCCCGTTGCTAAAACTAAGAGCGCGAAAAACGGGCACAAATGCAGCTGAACATCACAGGGCACAGTATTAGGCTCCACCTCACTGTGCTTATCGCGCCCTTAGTACGAATAATATTAAAAATCTACTCTGTATTTCGTGGAATTCTGGCAGATCATGTGACATCACTAAAGCTCCGTTATGTTCACAGCACTACGCGATAATTGTCGTAAAGCCCACGATAAAAGTAAATCACATGAAGTGACGGATAGTGCACTAGCGCTGAACACGATTGAAAACATGCGCTGCCCTATTTCAAGGACGCGTGAACAGTTGTGAGCAAACACCACCTTATGCATTATATTACTTACGTAAGTCGTGGCGAAAAACACGTGCAATACCTCCGCCTACGAGTCCCGTCAAGTAAAAGTGCATGTGCGATGTGATGACGCTGCCGAAAAGGGGCGAACACGACGACGCTGCTGCACAGCGCCGGTTCGCAAATTGCATTGCCGTGGCGCTACGCCACTTGAATAATTAAATCGTCAGCACCAATGAATTCTTCAGAAATACGGATCTCACACCACCAGAGTTCACCGAGACTTAAAGCCGACATGCCACTCCACTACTACTGCGCGACTTTTAGCCAACAAGTACTGATCCCACTGCGGAGACACACGACCAGCGGGCGGCGTGGGCCGGAGATTCAACGCACGCCACGGCATCGCGGTTCGCAGAACTTCGCTGCCGAGGCGCTAGGCCACTTCGACATTTCAATTGTCGAGGAAGCACGGGTCACACAACGCAGATTCTGTACTGCCAGAGCTCACCGAGGCGAAAGCACAGATGGCGAAAGCCGCACTGTCGCATCACCACTACTCACGGCTTTCCCGCTAAGTACGTACAACCAACACACAAGCAACGCAAGCACAATCACATAAGCAACGTTGAACAACGCGCGGTCCGCGCGAGCCGGTGAACGATCACGCCGAGAACGAACACGCCACGGCGTCGCTCGGCGCAACCATCATGCCTTCTCAAAAGTCCCTAAACGGTCCTGTCCCTAGGCACCTAGGATCAGGTCACGTGAGGGATTTTTGTACGACAATTAGACGCACGCTCCCGTGGGCGGATGGTGGACTAGAGTATTTTCTAAGGACCGTAATTCTACGTCAATCTACAGACAGCCGTCGGGACGCTGTTCTCCCAGTACCAATGTGAGGAGGAGAATGGCGCCGCGCGCATGGTTCGAGGCTACATTCCTCCTCGCGGACAAAGCGCTCTTTTTCGAGCCATATATGGGCATATTGCAGGAAGTGCGCATCATAGCTGTTCGAGGAGGCGACACTGGTTAGGGGCTGTGTAGGCAGCGTTGCGTCACCGTGCGGGGTTTCTCATCACTTCGCAATAGAGTTCGAAGCAACATCCTTTGGTTTGTCTTGTTGCTACAGCAGCACTTCACGATGGCGTTTTGGGAGTACACGCTCGCAGGCTTCAACGATTTCCTCGAGCAGCGACGCGTCGCCTTCGCGGAGCCGATGCCGACGAGCCGCGTCTGCAGCATCTGCGGCCGGCTGCCTTCCAGCACGGTGGTGTTGCCCTGCGGTCACGCTTTGTGCGAAGATTGCCGAGGCGAAGACTTCGAAGGAATGCACTGCCTCTACGATGGAATAGCTTTCACGGAAGGTCAACTTGTCCGGCTTCGCTTCGAGCTATGCGACCTTGAGCAGCTGCGCGTTGTGTGCATGTTCGGCGGTAAGAAGTGTGCTACATTCGCTGGAAAACTGCGCGAGCTGAGAGACCACATGCGCCATTGTCGCAGCGAGGAGGTGAAGTGCGCCAAGTGTCACCGTTCCGTTGCACGCGACGCGGCCGTGGATCACTACAGGCAGTGCTGCTACGAGAACGCACCGCGACATTGGGCGAGCGACGCGCTAGTACAAAGGGCCCTCGAAGAAATCGGAGGCATCCAAGAAGATCTCCACATCCTGCGGCAACGGGCGTCTGGCGAGCGTTACGAGGACGACGACGACGACGACGGTCTTGTGAACGACGCCAATGGATTAGTTGAAAGAGTGGCCAGCCTTGAGCGTGCTCTGTGCGAGGCACGGGGAATTGCGAGGAGCGCCGACCGAGAGGCGAAGAACACGCGAATGGCTCCAGGACCTTTCCGCGCTTCGTCAAGGCCGGGCGTGTTTCACACCCTTTGCAAGTTCACGAATGTTTCCGCCGCACGCGACTTACTTTCGCATCAGAGGAAGGAACACAGCATATCTAGCCAGGACTACACGCTAGGCGGCTACACCTTTAATCTGGAGTGCATGTTCTCCTTGTCCGTAAGGCAAGGCAACGAAGACGTGAACGTCAAGTTCCTCTTGTGTCTGGGCAACGGCGAATGGAATGATTTCGTTCAATGGCCATTCTCGAAAAAGGTGTCGTTGGTCATCGTGCACCCCAGAGATGAGACCAAGGACATTAGGCTGACAACCCGCATGGAAGACTCCAAAAATGTCAAGAAACCGCGCCCTAATAATCGTAATTGGGGAAACTGGACGGAGACGAAGAAGTGGAATGACATTGAACTTGAAGGCTACGTTGTCAAAGACGCCCTCTACGTTAACGTGGAATTTGAGTGACAGAGCGAGAGTAACTGTTCTTGCCTATTGTCTTTGTCGGTTTTGTATCCCATAGAAGTTGACCGATTTAGTGTAAGCGATGACAAGTCCTGTCCTTTCGCGAGAACTATGCAGCTCGCTTGTATCATTTTTGACACTTCTCTCTTTTAAGGCGAAGAAAGCGTGTCTGGGCGCGTGAAGCAGATTTTTTTTATTATTCCAGAAGTTTTGGTAGTGTTGATTATGTAGTTCCATGGTACGTGTTTGTCTGATGTGACATTCCTGGCTAAATTCGTATCAATAAATTCCTCCGATTCCATCGCCTTGTCAATTAGGAGACCTTGTGCTGTTAGCATACGACGCCCGCTAGCTACCACAATTGGGCAAGTAAACTTAATGCTTTTGATCTATTGTGTGGCGTATGTTGCCCCCAATGTGCCGTTTTCTTTTCTTTTTTTCGCCGGGAAACTAGTAGTGGAGCAGGCCGCCTGTATATGCCGTTCGGCTAGTGACATTTAATATTGCACTTCACTACCTACCGTGGTTGACTGCCTTGTAGTAATTATTACAGGAGCACTTACTGACTTGATATCGCGGGGATCTCGGGCGCATCCCGGGGACTAAATATGCTCAGTCGTAGCACTGTGGGCCTGCTGGTATGCCATAGTAATTAATGCTTTTGAATAGTGCAAGTGCGCGGGGGTGAGTGGTGGAGATTATAATGCGGAAAAATGCAGAGCGCTCTGGGTTTTCGTTTATTCTTCTCCCACCCACATGCGCTATTGAAAACCTTTACTATATCGTTAGGGCTCGGTTCGGACTCTCGCGTCGCTTTGTACACATTCAGCTCGGAGCAAAAAGGGTTAAGGTTCAATCAGGTGCAGGGCTTCCGAAATCATTTCATTCGCGCTGGAAGAAAACATTCGCGCAGAACCATTATCCAGAAAATATACTATCCTGCTGTGGTCATATATACGTACGTAGATTAAAAATGAATATCAGGTTTTATGTGCTAAAGGCAGGATTTGATCATAAGGCACGCCGTAGTGACGGACTCCGGTTTCATTGTGTGCCTAGGGTTCTTTCATGGGCGCCCATTGCACGGTACAGGGGCGTTCTTGCATTTCACGCTCATCCAGATGCGGCCGCCGCGGTCCGAATTCCATCCCTCGCGCTCGGGCATAATAGCGCAACGGCATTGCCGATATACGGGGCGTATTGAAATGCGTAAGCATTTCTACGCTTACCTGAAAAGAAAACCGTTCGTCCATCCGTCCCGTAAGACGACGGCTTTGTAGATAGCGCCAGCAGCAGCGAGCGAATTCGCCTTAGTGCTGCCTCTTGCTTCAACGACGCGGCGAGAACACAGGGCCCAAGGAGCTCTCACCACACGCTTCACTCTGCCACTTTCGCAGATCGTTCTGAACATACGGGCCTGCGTGTCTCCCGTCGACGCTAAGTAAGCGGCGAGAACACAGCTAGCGAAGCTAACAGCGGCCGGCACCCTGTCCGCATCTCGGCTGCTAAGCGCGAGCTCGCGGGATCGAGTGCAGGCCACGGCGGCCGCATTTCGATGGGGGCGAAATGTGGTAACACCCTTCTACTTAGATTTAGGTACACGTTAGAAAACCCTAGCTGGTGCAAATTTTCAGAGTGCTCCACTACGGTGTGCTTCGTGTTCAGATCGTGATTTTCGCATGTGAAACCGCACAATTTATCTCAGATCGTTTCCAAGGCGCGATCCGCGTGGCAGTGCCATACGAAGCCGCCGCCTGAGTACGATTGGTCACAGTTCATAATGGTTCGACATGAACGGATAAGGTGCTAAACAGCGATAACGTCTTATAGTGATAGGAAGGTCATCAGCACACCTGCCGCCGGCACCTCCAGAACTTTGCTTGCGTCATCAGTGGTGCTTGCGCCACGCCCCGTACCAGTTCGCGATGCCGCAGCGCTGCCGTATGGACTGGCCTGATCAAGTTTCATAACATTTATAATGACACCAGGCTGTGTGGAGATGACCGAGTGGCACAATGCTTACGCCTACTTAGACGACTGCCAATGGAGTCTCATCGTAATTTTTTTAGCTGCAACACATTTTTTAAAATTTGCATGTGGTAGATAGCGAAATTTTAATCCTTGATCTGAATTACTCTATGAGGCGGCCATTATTTCTACAAGAAAAGGGAGTGCTGAATTGAATAATTAAGCTAATTACGCTAATCAACTTTTCACTTAGTTACTTCAAGGCACACATCCGAATCTACTAATTATAGTCGGTGATTCTGCAAGGCGTATCCACTTGGAGCGAATTCTCGACTTCACCAGTTTCAAGCTGCAATTTTCAATGTGCACGGGGAGATGCAGTGGTGTTCTACAGTAACTTCGTTCTTATGTTTGAAACGGCGTTTTCTTAAAGAAACTTACTGGAGCGCTAATGTATTTCGACGATGTGAAGTTATAATTGCTGATGCCAGCCCGTGATCAAACAGGGCACATGCTGGATTAAAATTTATTTTCGCATAGTAGTTGGGCGACATATGCTTCACATTCAAATGTGGTGCAGGCTTCAATTCATTTAAAACTCTTGCTTGGGCTAGTTGGTTCATGCTTGAAGTAGTAAAGGCAAGGCGCAGAAGACCAGGTCTCGGGAAGAAGAACACAAAGGACAGGACCGGTGCCGGTCCTGTCGTTTGTGTTCTTCTTCCTGAGTCCTGGTCTTCTGCGCCTTGCCCTTACTACTTCATGTTTCTCATGCATTTCACAAACTTCGTTGATCTGCTTCAGCTTCACGTATGTGTAAAGGAAAGACATGAAATTCAAGATTTCTGATAAAATTCATGCTATTGAACATAAAACGAAGTATAAATGTACGTGCGCTATTGCAAAGCCACCGATGTGATTTACTTCAAATATTGGGGATCTGTTGCCTACGAATCTCACTTCATGGAAGACAATACAATTCTAGAGTCTGAGCATCGAGATGAATCTTCTGCTGTCGTGCAAGATGGCCACACCGATTTTTCAGCAAGTGTGGTGAGTCCACAATGAAATGCAAGTCATGTTTCTTGCCACATACGTGAGGATAGGTCCTCCTTGGTCGTCTGTGCGTTCTTGCCACAATTCGTGCCTTACTTTATTTATATTAAATAAATTTTTTACTCAGTCATTCCCAGATTTTCCGCAAATGTGCATCCGCAATGAAATAAATAAATAAATGCAAGTCATGTTTCTTGTCTCATTGGTGAGGGCAGGTCGTTCTTAGTCGTCAATGCCGCGTTGCCACATTTCCACAGAGCCACCATATCGCTTGGTTACCAGGCCTCATATCTGACGTCAGACATTTCAAAAAGAGACTTATTTGCTCACTTCGACAAATAACTTCATACGCAATCCTAGCACATTGGTGGCACCGAAGGAACCAGCTAAAAGTGAAGAAAGAAATGAAATGTTTGAGATACTGCACACGCACCTGTAATTAAAAATCTTTTCAGAATGTTAGCCGAGTTGAAAACACAATGGTTGGTTGGGAGATTCTTTCATTCAGATTATCTTTCGTTCATTGGCCACCTGCAGTCGTTTTCATGGCGGCTCTTAAATCATATTTATTTCAAAACACCCTTACCTATACACACGAACAACTATTTGACAGGAATCAGTGTTAGCGTACTGGTAAAGGGATATGTGACAGCCTCTTACATCATGATGTTAGACCAGCCATCATAATCACAAGACAATGTGTGGCCATTGCAGAAGCTGCACTTTGGTTTGATGACGCGATTGTTGAGTTGCCTGCATACTGAATACAGCAAATCGACACTCAGCCTCTATCACGGTATTGAACTTGATTTGTACTTAGCCATATCGTTTCGTGTAGGGCTGTAATAGTCGATCCTGCGTGTCATCTGTACTTCGTCAATCAGCGAGGCCGCCTCCCGGTCTTCAGCTTGAAATGTTTCCGCTTTGCTAACTAGAGCTGAAGGTACATCTTCTAAAATTCCTGGATAAGTGATAATACAAATTCACGGAAACGTAAATTTCTTAAACAAATCCACAGCAAGGAAAACAATTGTAGAATTCTCCAGGGAACTATGTGCATTCAGACGTACGTGGACACATTTTTACATCTTAGACGTGCACTATTTCTGTCGGAAGGCGCCATCCAGTACTTGGGAGGTAGTCATAACCCCGTGAGCCACAGAAAAGGTCAAATTTCAATGCGCTCTGAACTGTACCTTTGGCCACGTAGACGCAAGCATGGTGCCTTCACTAACATATGTAATTGGTCGACAGCGAGAAGTTGCGTTAAGGACTTTCGTGGGTTTTGACGTTTGCTCTCAGCCTTCCTTTTCGTGTAGGTCAAGACGATGATTTATTATACAGCTTTCACTTGTATCATACTCGTAAGCACACGCTGTGCAGGGCATATGAGGCAGCCTGGAAGCATCGCCGTGAGGTTGACTTATTATCTGAGCAGACGGTGGTTTAAAGATTGGCTCCTTCTCTATAAACAAGTAACTAAACATATGTGTATATTGCATATCTTATACTCTTCGCATTCACTGACACGAAGGCATGTAAAAAAGTATACCTTTCTCACAAAGGCATTTATCACTCTTTGAATCACTCTTTACCACCAGCTCGTCATTGTGCGGTTTCTATTCTTCCAAGCAAATAAAAACAACATATCAACTTACACTGCTCTGCCGACATAGCACTTTCCGCAGGACAGGGGAATAAAGTAAACCACTCCTAGGGCACACCTGACGAGGACATCTTCATGCTGCTTTTTGCAACCGCGCTCACCTTCACCGCAGATGCGGGCGTTGCGTCAATGACCGCTTAAGGGAACACTCTCAAAACTTAACAAAACAAGGCAACAAGGCAAACTTGCGAATCTAGTTTCGCATGTGATGGTTTGCGAGTGCGTGCCGAGGTTCAAAGAAGCAAAGGTTCTGGGCAGAAGCGCAAGCGCTAAAGCTAGAGTTTTGCTGGAAGCTTTCCACATACAAAAAAAAAGGCGGGTCTGTGCATCAGCGATGCTTCAATAAATTTGTACTCATCTGAGCGCACACTTCTGGAAAGATTCTTCAAATCTTTTCTTCACTTGGTCATGCGCTCACTTCTTGCTGCTTAGGTGGTCTATCATTTTTCACTTCCTGTAACTGTTTTCGATATTGCGATAAAGAAGGCTGGCGCAGTTCGGTTGTGCGCATGTGTTGTGATTCTCTTAAATATCGAAACCTTTTAAAAAAAATGAACCAGTTGTCAGTAGCGTTTCTTCGTCGTTGTGTCGTCTTTTCACCGTGTGTTCGTCCTTTTTAGCGCTACCTTCAGTTTTAAAGAATGCATCACCAACTAGCCCGGCACCAAGTTTTATTGAAGTCATGAAATGCGAGCGCTGTTTGTCCGAAAAACCGTGCTGCAGGCGACGGACCCGGCGAGCTGGAAGCGAATTCTATGGAACTATACGCCAGACTACGCCGAGAAGGGCGCACTCCCCAAGCATCATCAGCGCCGTTATTGACGCGTGGTGAATTGTCATGAGCATCGTGGGCCTTACACGCTGGAATTTCCAACACATTGTGCGACGACTTGGCGGTAAGCGACAAAACTGACTGGGTAGTGTACAAGTCGCAGCTCTCCGCATTAAGTTACGCTGTCACTGGGCCGTATACAGCCGGTCTCGCTTGATTTGTGTGCGTGTTAAGCGTTCATTTCTCGTTTTATTTGGGTGTTGAACTATCGGAAAAGGCGCCTGCGTTCGCAGAGAGTAGCCTGTGGATCATCTCGAGAGTGCGCGGCGTTTTACCTTACCATGAAAACGGCAGCCGTCTCTGCGCCTGTTCTTGTGTAATCACTCTGTCACCGTTTATTCGC
This sequence comes from Dermacentor variabilis, assembly GCF_050947875.1. Classification (NCBI taxonomy): domain Eukaryota; kingdom Metazoa; phylum Arthropoda; class Arachnida; order Ixodida; family Ixodidae; genus Dermacentor; species Dermacentor variabilis. Next base: position 108,032,522 of record NC_134576.1, read on the forward strand.
GCAGTCAGGAAATGTTTGTTTTAGGTGCATGTGGATGACGTCTTCTTTGTAGAAAACTGCCACGAACAGGTATTTACAGGACCCAGAGGAATATCTGACGGTGAAGCGGCACACCTAATTAAAAGAAATTTCATAGAGACCCCTTGAGACTGTTGCAGAACGTCAGAACCAGTTGCTGAGAGGGTCGAAAGAAAATGAATCGACTGACCTGCCACAGAGAGTCAGTCGCGATAATAAATTAAGGAACTGTATGTAAAAAGTGTTTAAACAGCTGTTCTCGCATTATGCTACTGTCAACAAATGAATGACAACAAACGAAACTGTTGCTGTGGCATTGTTCTTTCTCCAACAAAATAAATAAAAGCTACCGCGCGTCAGCGCTAAGGCTACAGACGCCCAATCACAGTATTTAGTGATTGTAATGTCTGGAAATGGAATTTCGCGGCAAGAGCATGCATGCGGCATGCAGTCTCAGCGTCAACACACACGAGAGCCGGTCAAGCAGAGTCACGGTGCTAACGCCAGCAGCTTATTATATTAGTTTCATCAGTTAACTAATTATTTGTTTTTGGGCCACGGTTCTGACCTGGTGCACGCGGTTAAGTGAAAAGACACATATTGCAGCATTCTGCCGTTTTCACCTTGGCATCGCGTGACTTGAGCAGCACGCGCTTGAAAGCGACAGTCCACTTAAACGGCGCGTCAGCGACCTCTTGTGCGCAGCGCACGCATTCAGTACCGTGCTTTGCTTCCTTGGCGACAGAAGGCACGTTACAAAGCCCCCCATGCACGAAATTGTTAAATTTCCTCCGCAGCGCAGCTGACATAGGCATAAACACCGCGGTCTCAGGCATTCACCACCGGCGCATCGCGTGTTGTACTACCGAAAGCCTATAAGCGCGGCATAGAGGGCGCTGTTAACCGGCGTTACCGAAGCGCCGACAGGGCAGCCCACCAGACCCACACAGGTGAAGGCACTTCCTTCCCTCCTCTACCTCCCTGTCATCTTTGCTTTCCCCTTTCCCATTCCCTCGCTGTAGGGTAGCCAACCGGACGTTATTCTGGTTAACCTCCCGGCTTTCTGCTTTTATCTTTCCCTTCCTTCCTTCCTTTCTTCCTTCCTTCCTTCCTCATCTCATAACATGGTTCTCGAGTTTTGCTCTCCCGTTCGCCACATAGGCGCTACGTATTAGGACATCGCCTCAATGTTTATGGCAGTACATTTGTCACTTCCTAACCGCAAATTAAGTAATAGCAATGGGGTGTATCTATCAGCAATGCAGTGTTCTCCTCAGCTCCTACTTTGCGACCTATGTGCCGGCTCAATTTCCACAAGGCCGAGCCGAGCTCCCCCAACCCAACATCCACGTTATTCGGGTCCTGGGCATGTTTGTCGAATTCAACGGCGGGAACGAGACGGTTCTCCACAAGATAATCGCAAAGACGGACAACGCTTTCCGCCTCGTTCGCACAATCGTTAACTGGCACCGAGCCATGAAGGAAAACGCTCTCCTCAGGCTGATCACTGCCTTCGTACTATGCCACTTCACGTACAGGATTTCTATGCACAACTGGCTCAGAGTGGAGTGAGACAAGCTCAACGTTCTCATCCGCAAAGTAGTCAAGAGGGCTCTCAGGGTACATCAGGACCTATACCAATGATCTCCTCAAGCTGGGGGTACATACCACCGCCAAGGAGGTGGCCGAAGCCCAAGAACGCGCGCAACTCACTTGCCTGACCACCACAGCGGCAGATAAACGCATCTTTGAAGAGCTGGGTTAGCACCCTGCAGGATTCCCGATGGTCAGTACCCCGATCCCTAGGTGTATTCGAGAAAAGTTCGAAGTGGCCCCTGTCTTGCGAAACGTCCATCCTGTCCACAACGAGGGCAGACGCAAGGCCAGAGCAGCAGCTATCCCCATACATATCAAACAAAAAGACATTACAGCAAGCTTCGCCGACGCCATGAAGTACAGAGATGGGAAGATCTTTGCCGTCGTTGTGGTCCACTCCAGCAGCAAGATTTCCAATAACGCCTCGATTCGCAGTTCAGACCCCGCTGTTGCCGAGCAAGCCGCCATCACCCTCGCCCTGCTAGACGGTCATGAGTCCAAGATTTATAGCGATTCCAAAACGGCAGTTAGAGTTTTTCAAGAGGGTTGCATCGCCAAGCAAGCTGCTGGTCTTCTTAGCGGCTCGAGTCCATATGCTCTCACGCATCATTCAATTCACTGGTTTCCCGCTCACGTAGGGTCGGCCGAAGGTGCACACCCGAACCTCAATGAGTCTGCTCACGAGGCTGCGCGTGACCTCACCGACCGCGCTTTCTCTGTAAAGAGTGCCGACTCCCATCCTCCCTACGGCCATAGGCTGTAGGGAGGATGGGAGTCGGAGATGGGAGATGCTTGTACAGAGCGGGGCATGGCCCCGCTCTGTACAAGCAAATTTTGGCTGTCCGGTGTGCCCACAACCGGGACGGTGGGCTAGATCTGCCGGCACCGATGTGGGATTAGCCGGGTGCGCGAAGAGTTCGCGTCCGCGCCGGACCTGCTATAAAGTTTACTCACTCACTCACCCACTAACTCACTCACTCAATCACTGTCGCGGGATATAGTGCGATAATGGCGACGCTGGCAGTCACGTCCCCTGTGACAGTACAAATACAGATGCGCCTAAGAAATGTGCTGGCCGACCTTCAGAGCTGTTTCAGACGGGGCTGTGATTTGAGCGCTTGTTGTACCCGCCTAGCAAGCCCGTTATTCAATATAGTAACGCGAATTAGGTAAGCGTTCTTTATATACAAGCGCGCAGGCTCATAGGAATAACTACGAACCTGTACCACGTAGTCGATCAGTGTTCCTGTAGAGGATTCACAAGGGTACGAGTACGGCTATGAAATATTACATGACGACGCTCATTTTCTTTAACATACAGGATACGAAATGTGCTTGATTTTCATCGAAGTGTCTTCGTAAACATCGACGTGGCGTATTGCTTTGCGATTGTTCCTTTACACCTGTCGCAATCATGTACGACGAATAAAGTGCTCAGCGACGATCAGTTTTGTTACTTTCACATACAAACAGTTGAATTACTAAAATGTTTCCGTTCCCGCGAATCCCCTGAAGAATGCGGTGTGCTGCTCAACGGCACTAATGAACAATGGATCGGCACGATGTAATAGTTTGTTATTAAAGTCATCCGTGAAGACACCTCCCTTCCAAACGTATCCTCCTGCTACTATAAGAATTTAACATGCTACCGTCGTAATAAAACTCAGTTACCTCAAGCAGGGCTTCTTCGCAGCGCAGCCGCGCGTGCCAACGATTCTGTGGTGCCAGCTCGGCTAGGGACGAAGGGAGCATACAACGTTATTTTGCCGAGTACCTAGGCGAAGACAAATCTCAAGGAGAGAAAGTCCCCACGTTTCTCTCTCGCAACAACTGCACCTCACGCATGCGCAGAAATAACGGGTAAATCCAGTCCAAGTTTCCCGCAAAAGCCTCACGCGGAAGCCGGCACTTCGGACACTCTCTCAGTGGGCTTCTTCGATTTTCCACTTCTGGCTACCCGCGGGCTGCCAGAACCAGCCAGAGCGTCTTCGTTTTTCTCGGGTTGCTCCGCCCACCGCGCTACGCACTTCCGCCGGGCGTTCGTTTTGCTCGCGCCGGACGGTTCTGGCTACCCGCGGGCTGCCAGAACCTGCCAGGACGATTTTGGTCTGGCTGCTCTCTGGAAGTTATCTGGCTAGCAGACGACTAAAAGAGGCGATGGGCGCTCGCCGCCATCTTTACGGGGACTTCACGGATTGCAAGGCGGGTGCTTGAGGACTTAAATTTACCTCGCTCAGCCAACTGTCTACGGTCATCTTCGGATTTCCTTACTTCTAGCGTTATCTTTTTAGGTGCTAACGCACCGTTCCGCATCGCGAAGCGGTGTGATACGAGCCGTGGTGAACCGTTCGAAGCTTTTGTGTGCGTGTCCCCAGCTGATTGCTTCTTCGCGGCGGTGAACAGCGCGCCGCGCTCTCATGCGTGCTTGTTATCTGCATCGTGTTCCACGCAAGTTGTAGACGCTCATTCACACATTGCGGTACATTTTGGGTTCGTCTTTCTCTGGTGGCGTTCCTTTTCACATATCTCGCGTATGTATATCTCCTTTCTCTGCAGTTAGCGAATGCTTTGCAGCTAGCCCGTGTTCGAACTGCAGGCCTTGATCTAAGAATACACTGATTGCACCCGGTACATTTAGACACACGTACATTGGCTTATTGCTCTCATGATTGCGACCAATGTTGTTTTTCGTGTGAAACGTTTCGCTCGTCACAGGCGACGTGCATTTTCATGCGCCAGCCGCGTCCCTAGCTCCTTAAATGAGAAGCACCATCAGCCACAACAAACTTTATGATATCGAAGCCCAAGCAGGTCGGCGCGAAATTTTATGCGTATGAGCTAGACGTACCCGATAACCTGCTTTTTCATGTCTTGTGATGACACAACGCCAACTCATCAATGTCGCCGGTGGTCGACGTGATCGCTGCGAGCAGGGGTCCTCCAGCTATCGCTTTCGAGTATACAATCACGATTTCGCGTCTTGTCATCCGCCGCGTCGGAGGCCATCTGTTGCGCTGAGCAAGCGAGGTTGGCCAAGTACGCGTCCTGCGCCGAGTCGCGCGAAAGTGATCGTATCCCTGAATGCAACAATATATTTTCAAGCTGGCAACGCATAAATGGGCCGACTACGCCGAGCGCGCGCCGGCCTCGACGGGCGCTGCCATGCTGGTAGCATGTTTACATTTGGCTAGCTGTACCGGCGTTCGATTTTGTAAACTTCGGGCAGGTTCGGGTTGTCTTGGGATCCCAGCCCATGTGACTTCCTGTCAGAACCGGAACTAGCTGGCTGCCATCTGGCTGCCAGCGGGCTGCCAGAACTCCGAAAATCGAAGAGGCCCAGTATTGGGGGCGAGAAATAATGGAGGCGCCATTTGTCGGAAACGCCTGCGTTGCGTAGTATGAGGGATCACGCGGCGCGCTCCTCATAGGTTTCGCTAAAAACACCACTCGGCAACCCTCCTGGACATTTAGGTAGGTAGTCTCAAAACGAGGGAAGTGTTTGACTGTCTATATAATAATCTTGGGCAAACTGAAAGCACCAACATAGTTTACAGGTGCTATCGCTTTACTGAATACGCACAGTGAACGCCACTGCGCGCGCTCGCCGCGATGGAGTCTCCCGAACCGGCTTCTTGCGTGAAAGGTAGGCAAATGCTGAGAGTAAACTATGTGAAATATGTTCTTATAGTGGGCTGCCTGTATAACGAAATGGGGCATAACAGAATGAAGCCTCAATGCAGCGATCGCACGGGTTCGCAGGGACCGACTGCCCGTCTGCATGCATGTCCGCGCACAATGTTTGGCTTTCGCTGTGAGCGCGTTTTCGCGCCGTGCCGTAAGCTTTAGGCCGCAGCAGGTGAGCATTTGACAGCACACTAGCAACCATTTGTTGCGTGGACGCCATAATAACTGTTCAAAAATAATTCAGTTATAGAGACTTCGACGCCTGCGGCTACTGTGATGTGCCGTCCCGACAATTCAATCTTTTTTTTGTGTGCTCTAAGTTCTTACACATTTCAATATTATTTCTCAAGTTGTGTCGCACGGCATGTTTAACGGTCTCTTCAGCGTGCGATTTCCCTCTGCTTCTTTTTCATAATCCATTGCATTAATTCATAACACAAACATGACCATATGCCATGCCTTATTTTAATGTGCGTCTTATCGCTCCCTTTCCGTTGCAGTGAACATGGCAGTGCCTAGCATCAGCAAGTTGATAGACCAAACCGTCGTGATATCAGCCGGGCAGCGGGCGCGCGTAGATCTCAGTGCGAGTTTTCTGCTACTCACCGAACATCACGCAGTCCCGTCGCCGTAGCATAAATCTTTCTAGCATCTGTGCTTGCTGCATACCCGAGTTGTAGCCGATGGCTATCTGCCGGTTCTAAGTTTCGCCAGCCTAGTTTCACGCAGCTCCTTGCCCTGTGGCTACGTGTACGAATAAGGCTGACACCGGAATCCGTTGCGTACGTCCGGCACTGCGGCACTGAGCAGTAGCCTACTATGTTGCACGCCTCCAAAGGCAGCCACTACCTATTACAGTACTTCCAGATGTTGTGAAGCAGACAGCCAAGGCGGTAAAGCCTCACCACTTAATCAGAACCGCAGCGCAGCTGGGGCTTCAAACTTTCGTTTTCAGCTCGCTTCGGCGCTTCCGAAGCAGCCGACGCTATGGTGGCTATACCGACGCGGCCGCTGTGTCCCCTCATGCACCGTCTCGCCGACGGTGGCGCCAGCGTTTCCAGTGGTGGAGCTCGCCCCCAATGCTACGTCAATCTACAGACCGCCGAGCTACAGGCTTTACTCCCAGGGCCACTGCGAGGAGGAGAACGGCGCGACGCGAATGGTTCGAGGCTACATTCTCCTCGCCGACAAAGTGCTCTTTTTCGAGCCATATATGGACATATTGCAGGAAGCGCGCATCATAGCTGTTCGAGGAGGCGCCGTTGGTTAGCCGCAGTGTACGTAGCGTTGCGCCATCGTGCGAGGTTTGCCATCGCTTCGCAATAGAGTTATAAGCAGCGTCCCTTGTTTTGTGTTGTTGCTACATCAGCACTTCACGATGGCGTTTTGGGAGTACACGCTCGCAGGCTTCAACGATTTCCTCGAGCAGCGACGCGTCGCCTTCGCGGAGCCGATGCCGACGAGCCGCGTCTGCAGCATCTGCGGCCGGCTGCCTTCGAGCACGGTGCTGTTGCCCTGCGGTCACGTTTTGTGCGAAGAATGCCGAGGCGAAGCCTTCGAAGGAATGGAGTGCCCCTACGATGGAAGAGCTTTCACGGAAGGCCAACTTGTCCGGCTTCGCTTCGAGCTGTCCGACCTTGAGCAGCTGCGCGTTGTGTGCGTGGTCGGCGGTAAGAAATGTGCTACATTCGCTGGAAAACTGTGCGAACTGAGAGACCACCTGCGCCATTGTCGCAGCGAGGAGGTGATGTGCGCCAAGTGTCACCGTTCCGTTGCACGCGACGTGGCCGTGGATCACTACAGGCAGTGCTGCGAGGGGAACGCACCGCGACATGCGGCGAGCGACGCGCGAGTACAAATGGCCCTCGAAGAAATCCGAGGCATCCAAGAAGATCTCGAAAGCCTGCGGCAACGGGCGTCAGACCAGCGTGACGATGACGACGACCTTGTGAACGGCACGAACGGATTAGTTGAAAGACTGGCCAGCCTTGACCGTGCACTATGCGAGGCGCAGGAAATTGGGAACGGCGTCGACGGAGAGGCCGTTTCTCTTCAATCGGCGACGAATACGCCAATAACTTCAGGGCCATTTCGTGCAGCGTCAATGCCGGGCGTGTTTCAGACGATTTGCAAGTTCACGAATGTGTACGCCGAACGCGACCTACTCTCGCAGGACGAGAAGGAACGCAGGATATCTACCGAGGTCTGCACTCTAAGCGGCTACACCTTTAAGCTGACTTGCTTGTTCTCGTTGTCGGAAAGTGAAGGAAATGAAGACGTGAGCGTGAAGTTCATCTTGTTTCTGCTCGAAGGTGACTGGAGTGATTACGTTGAATGGCCATTTTCGAAGAAGGTGTCAATGGTCATCGCGCACCCCAGAGATGAGACCAAGGACATTAGGCTAACAATTCCCATGGAAGGATACAAATGTGTGAAAAAACCGCGCCCTGGTTCTTCGAATTGGGGACACTGGACGGAGACAAAGAAGTGGAATGACATTGAACTTGAAGGCTACATCGTCAAAGGCGCCCTCTACGTGAATGTGGAATTTGAGTGACAGAGCGAGAGTAACTGTTCTTGCCTATCTGCTTTGTCGGTTTTGTATCCCATATAAGTTGACCGATTTAGTGGAAGCGATGGCAAGTGCTGTCCTTTCGCGAGAACTATGCAGCTCGCTTCTATCACTTTTTCCATTCCTTTAGGGCGAAGAAAGCCTATCTGAGTGCCTGAATCCATCTTTATTTAATTATCCCAGATGTGTTGATATTGTTGATGTGCATTTGCATGGTGCTTGTTTGTCAGATGTAACATTCCTGGTTAAATTCGTATCAATAAGTTCAGATCAGTAGCGATTCCATTGCCTTGTTAATTACCAGTACTTCTGCTATTTGCATAGGATGCTCAATACCGGTTCTACAGTTGGGCACGTAAAGGTGATGCTGTTCATTTTTTTAAGCTGCGCATGTTGCCCCCGTTGTGGCTTCTTTTTTTCTCACCGAAAAGCGAGCAGTACAACAGGCTGCCTGTATATGCCGTTCGGCTGGTGACGTTTAATATTGAACTTAACCACCAACCGTGGTTGACTACAATAGGACTTGCTGACTAGTTATCGCCGGGATCTCAGGCAGAGTGCCTAAATAAATTTGCCCCATCGTGCAAATTTGTGCCTGCTGGTAGGCCACAGTAATTAATGCTTTTGAATAGCCGAGTTTGTGGGGTGGGTGGAAGAGTATATAATAAAGGAAAATGCAGAGTCTCTGACTTATCATTTATTGTTGTCCCACGATTTTGCTCTATTCAAAACATTTACTAAATCTAGGGCTCGGTTCGGGTTCTCGCTTCGCTTGGTTCACATTCAGCTCCGGAGCAAAAAGCGCTAAGATTCGATGCGGTGCAGGGCTTCCGGAATCGTTTCGTTCGGGCTTGGAAGAAAACATTCGCGTACAATCAATATCCAGAAAATATAGTATCGCATTGTGCTCCCGCATACACACGTATGTCAAAAATTAATATCGAGTTTTACGTGCTGAAGCGAAGCTTTTATTAGAAGGTACGCCGTAATGACGGACTCCGCATTAATTTCCACTACCTGGGGTTCAACGTGCGCCCAATGCACGGTACATGGGCGTCCTTCCATTTCAGGCTCATCGAATTGCGTCCGCCGCGGCCCGAATTCCATCCCGCGCGATCGGGCTTAGTAGCGTAACGCCTCAGTAAATATATGGGCCATGTATAAGTGCGTAAATATTTTTATGCTTACCTAACGAGAAAACCGTCCCATAAGACGACCACTTTCCAGATAGCGCCAGCAGCAACATACGAATTCACTTTCGTGCTGCCTTTCGCTTCAGCGCCAACGAAGCGGTGACAAAACAGCGCTCACGGATCTCTCGCCACACGCTTCAAGCTGCCACATTCGCAGATTGTTATTTAATATACGGGCCCGCGTATCTCCCTGCAACGCTAAGTAAGCGGCGAAAACACAGCGAGGGAAGCTAACAGCGGTCGACACTCTGTCTGCATCTGGACTGCTAACCGCGAGGTCGCGGTTTGAATCCAGCCAACTGCGGCCGCATTTCGATGGGGGCGAAATGCGGAAACACCACTGTACTTAGATTTAGGTGCACGTTAGAGAACCCTAGCTAGTGCAAATTTTTGGAGTCCCCCACTACGGTACGCTTCGTAATCGCTGTGGGGGTTCTCTCACCCGTGCTCTTGGGACAAAGGAACGACAACACAGTAGTGCAAACAATCACAAGGGCATTTATTGCACCTTTCATAGATCAATGCCTGCTAGCCGAGTTGCTATCCACAAAACATGCCGATGGGCGCGCGACAAATCTAGAAGTTCGACTTACCGCGACCTGGTAGCGAGCGAATATGTTCGCCCCATGCTGGATCCCAACGCCTGGTCATTCGCGTGTACGGTCACGCGGACGGTGTCCAAGGCGGCCACGCGAGACGGTCTCGCAGAAGCATGGGTCGGCGCACGGGTAGACGGCGTGTCCGTCCCGCTTGCTTCCCGAACCCAAAGCCAGCGCAAGCGCCTTCCTTTCGGCGCCCAAGTAACCTCGCCTATCGGCGGCGTTAGCAGCGCAACACTCGCGCCATCTCTCGCACTGCGCCCCAAACACATCGACCGCCGCGGGCATCACGCAGGCCACGCGGCGAAGCCGGATTACAGGAGACGCGCCATGCGGGAAAAACATATCAGGGGACGCGCGAGAGCTCTTCGCGCATCCCCACATCGCATCGTGGTTTCTGCTCGTGAAACTCCATAATTACATTAATCGAAGATTGTTTTCAAGGCGCGGCGGCGCTCCACGAAGCCGCCGCCTGAGTACGTTTGATCACGGTTCATGATAGTTCCACATGGATGGATGAGGCACTAAAGAGCGATAACGGCTTATAATGGTCGGAACGTCATCAGCGCACCTGCCGCCGGCACCTGCAGAACTTTGCTTGCGTCATCAATGCTCTTTGCGCCACCGTCTGTACCAGGGCGTGATGCCGCAGCGCTGCCGTATGGACTGGCCTGATCAACTTTCATAACATTGAAAATGACACCGGGCTGCGTGGATATGAACAAGTGGCACAATGCTTTCGCATACTTAGACAACTGCCAATGGAGTTTCTCCGCGAATTTCTTTAGCTGCACCAAACCTTTTAAATTTGCATGTGATAGTGGCACAATTGTAATCCTCGATCTGAATTACTCGATAGCCGGCCATCTTGTCTACAAGAAATCGAAATGCTGACTTTAATTAGCCTAATTACGCTAACCAACCTTCTAATTTTGCACATTACGGCACATATCTGAGTCTACATATTATCGTATGTCGTACGACATGATATCGTATGGTGGGCCCTGTAGAATCGACAATAGGAAACCGTATTTCGCTCAGCTAGATACGATATAAATTTCATGTACTCGGAAAGTAAAGCACGCTACTGTGCCCCACTCGCTGTAAATGCAAAACGGAGCCCACGATGCCACTTATTTTAAGCGAGGATGCAAACGCTTTTTAACGTGGGAAGGGATTTACCCGTGCTCGAAACGATTGATACAGATCGACTTCGAGGAAGATAAATTGTTCCTTACTGCAGTGCAAGGAAAGGGTTGCTAAAACAGTCATCCAGTAAACATTCGCGTGGTTTAAGCAGTAACAAACAACCGACGAGAAAATATATATCCTAGTATTCGACAATGACAGGTCGATAGATCTTTACTGCAGTGGTTTTCTCTCACTGCATTACATTATTTTTGACAGCCGCCCGCATCACGACGCTCTTCAAACCCCCTTTCACTCGGATGTGCACAGTGGCGTAGCTAGGTCGTCTGGCACCCGGGGCCCATACGTCTTCTGTCATCCTTCCCCCGCCCCCTCCCCCCCCCGGGTGTAGTCGAGGAAGGCGAGGATATAGACAATTTCCGGGTGTCTTCAGACGTATATGACACTCACCCCCCCCCCCCCCCACTGGCCGCCTGCACCCGGGGCCCACGGCCCCCCGGCCCCCCCCCCATCGCTACGCCACTGGATGTGCACATTTCTTCACATCTCCTCACTTTTCTTGCCCAAGGCAAACCGAGATCTGCAAATATAATACTCGTGAAGAAGCTTCTAGAAAACATCATGACATTTAGGCAGTTCGATGATACCGCACAGCTTCTCTGTTACAGCTGCCTGTAATTATTCAACAGCCATTTCTCCGCTGGTAAGCTTGGACTCATTCGCTCTAAAGTAAGACTGCATGCTGCAAAAGATCACAAACAGAATCTGAGGGAATGCGTGAAGATTGTTTTCCTTCCATGGAGTTTTTCAATGTGAGTGGTCGACCAGCACTTTTGTTGCCGTCGGTTTTCAAAGCTTTCGAACACGTGTCATACAGTTTACGTTTTCCAGTTCGATTGCGCACCGTATAGCCTGTGAAATACCACAGGCTTTCTTGCTCCTCAAATGTTAGATGAAGCTCTGCAGTATAATTTTCCAACTTTGCTTGCACATGAGACGCAGTGAACCTTACAGAAATAAATTCTGCAAGCGGGACAGAGTCATCTGTGTGGTGCAAACTACGCTTACTTGGTTAGAAATACGGCGCTTAATTTATCATTAGGCGAGCGTAATGTTACGACTCAGTGTGGCGATGAGCATTTCTCAGACATTTACCACGAGGCAACTCGCGCCCCCTCATCAGCGCCTATCCGAAAGTTAACGCAGCGTTAACGCCTACTCTTGAAGAGTCAACAAAAGACCGCTCTAGCTGAACCTGACAACCTGAGCTAATTAATGAAAAGGGCCAACGTAGATTGCTACCGTGGAAACGGCTTCGACCTCGGATTCCCACATTGCTACGCGCTTGCGCCATATGCGGGGGCGAAGGCACGACACTGGAGGCGGGGTTCAGCGGAATGGTGAGTTATCATGGGCGTGATCTTGCGACCGATTCGACGATTGTGATTGGCCGCTATAGAGTCATCAGATTGGCTAAACCAACCTCCTAGGAAAGACGACGGGATTAAAACGGGAGACCTTTCGTGTGGTGAGACTGATGCTAAGGTGTCCTGCTGGGAAACGAGACGTTTAATATGTTGTTACCGGGAGTGGGCTTCTATATCTGGAGCAAGCGCAAATGATGTAAAGCAAACCCCCTTTTTCCTTCATTCCTACTACCGTACGTACTCCTCAATAGGTTTTGTGGATTTTTGGCCACAAGGACACCTCGAGCCGCAACAATACTCGAATTCTCTTGCTCTAGGCACCGGTGAGTCGCACTGTACTGAACAGGTTTTCAAGAGCGTACTGACCAAATCGGCTGAACAGCAGATACTTGATACCCTTCTGTGTCACCAGGAGTACCTTGAGCTTCAGTGTTGTGCACGTTGTAATAACTCCCCACTGCACTGGCTTCCAAATGACATTGATCTTTATGTTTTCATATCCCTATAGAAAGTTTGCCCATTTCTGGGCATAGTGGAATCCATCATCCATCATCATGGTAGATTCTGGTGATAGGTGGCGTGGTGGGTGACAAGTGGCACGGTGGGTGCTGGGCGGGACCGTGGGGTCTGGGCGGCAGAGGGGGGGGGGAGGGGGTTGGAGGCATGTTGGATATGATTGTGGGCACATCATGTCAAAGGCAAGTTGTGCGATGAATTCAAGGAGCAGCCATTGCTCTTGGGAAGCTCATGACAGGCTATCTTTATGTGATCTTGAATCTTATGAAGTTTGCACTCTGTATCTACATGTGGCCAAGTATGCGGCTATTTTCATGCCATAAAGAATCACTGTGTAGCACTATACTATGCTGCATATCATTACACTTTACTGAAAAAGGATTCACTAGACTTGTATTTGCTGTCGCACTGGCTTGCCGTGGCGACCTGCTTCTGCAAGAAAGCTCCGAAGGTGCTTCCGCACAGGAACGAGGCGGTTCTTCGGAAATCGTGCTGGTTCCCCATTCGATGGTCACTTATGTATTTCTCCAGGCAGTCTAAAAGAAGAGTGCAATAAATATAGAATTACATTGGTTGTGCAATGTTTTGTAGGAATAGGTGAATTAAGGAAATCTGCTGCAATAAATTCAAGAAAAAGTGCGATTCAACAAATCTTTCAGATAATAAAACACAGAAAATATTACACACAAACATATGCTACCCAGTGGGCAAGCCAGAAGAGCTTTATTGGCAGATTTACATGGGATTTCTGTAGGTGTTTTTTGCCAAAGCCACGTCTCTTCTCATCGGGAGGTTGGCATTACTGCGAAGTTTAGTCACAGGGCAGCTGCACTCAAAGCCTCATGGTGCGGATCTTTGGCTTCCGATTTTCCATAATTTGTCTGCTCTTCGACTACCCAAATTCCTGTCAGATTGGGAGAGCCACGATTCATTGGAAGCTGCCTGGTTTGTCCATTCTATCATCTGCTACCGTTGCCTGTTTCTCGTGCAGTTGGTGAGGAAGCGATTCGTAACTTTAGCATTTGCCACATAGGCAGAAAAATTTATGTAAACGCTGTAGTCGTGGCTGATTTTCAAGCTTTGTTTAGCTGCAAATGATGGAAACCAATGTTTGAAAGTGAAGCTTTCTTTGCCTCTTCTCCCAACTTTACGGGCGCTGCTGCTGCTAGGGTCTTGTCGTGCGTGCCTCTGGGTTTTTTCCAACACCACCAGATGGCGCTCACCTCCGCGCATATCGGCAGGCGCTGCTGTGCCAACAATTAACTCTGTGCGTATTGCACGTGCCACGCTTGTCTTAATTCCTATGCGACAAAAATGCTGGTGTTGGGCTGTGATAACGTAAACATTACAATAGTCCTTAGCCTAAAGCGAGCATTTCCAGTTACAGTCTCGACAGCGTGCTGGCCACGTATGTAGAAGGAACCCGTGGCTCCAAGGCGTGCACTCGTCATCGAGGTCACCGAGGCCCGAAAGTAGCGTCACATAGAACAGGAGCGTCTTCGCTACGCAGCGAAACGGGGTGCAGACCGCGAATATATGTATACAATGTATACATACAATTATAATAACTAATTGAAGTACGCGCAGCCCCATAATTCAAGTAAGGTTTAATACTTGTGCCATGATGCTGTGCGCCATGTGAGGCAATGACAACGCTCAATTTCCTCTCAGAGATTATGAACAGTGACTCGCAACAACGCCTCAAGCAAACACGTCTCCCTGTGTGTTCTGTGGACTATGCAGACAAACAGCAGTGGTGCACGCAAGGTAACGCTTTTCGCCAACTAACCACTCTCGTATTGGACTAAATGCTGAAGAAATTATACATTTGCTGTGAAGATCACCGTCAATTACAAACAGGGTACAATGCATCGATTACATCGATTCCCACCAGTGCATAAGATCCTTCAATTTTTTTGTGTTCTACTTCTCTATCTTTATATAGCTACTTTGCTAAGCTAACTTACATCTTCAATGTAGAAAAGCCTAAACAAGCATCTTAATAAAATACAGAGCAACTTTTACGTTAGTTTGTTTCTAAAAAAATCATATCCTTGTAGGAAACGGAATTTGCGGCAGATTCTTGATGCCAATACAAGAGTTACCGGTATTTTGATCCATAAAACAATTGAATCTTTGCAGAAGAAGGTCATTTACAGCCACACTATATAGTGGTCCGTTCTAATCCAGGCTGGCGGCGAGTGCCGGAACTCTGCATGATGCCCAGCACTTTGATTTTAAATTAAATTAATATTTAGACTATTAATATTTAATATTTAAATTAAAGATAATACTTAAACTGCATGTGCACTTGTACTGCACAAACGTTCTTTAAGACAAAAAGCACAAGTTGCAATACAAGTGTGCAAGATCGTGATAAACCGTACTTGCATAAATATAGAATAAGTAAGGACGGAGTGATTACTATTCCATGTCATTTATAGAGTATTCCTCTTTGCAATGTAATCATGATGTGTGCTGGCTGACACATGTACTGATTTTTTAAGTGGTATGCCTTAGTGATTTTGCTGATCAATCGGTTGCCTTAGGTGAAGAAAACAGATGAACAATCTAAATCTGGCGTGCATCGCCAGTCGCGTCAATGCATCGTCAAGTGGTACGAACATGCTTGTCCCTTCAGTGAATAATGGTGCTCTCCTGGGCAGATGCTGGTGCACAGGCCAGTCTGCCCCATGTAGAGGGTCTTCCATTCTTAGTATGAACACGGTGCAGAGTGGCCGTGCTCCGTGGAGCGTCAGCGCGCATGGCATGGCTATGCAACGAGGTTAAGCGGCCCAGGCGCACAGGGGCTTGGAGGTGGGACATTATGTCCTGTGTCATCCGCTAAAGCATGGCGCACTCGCGCGCTTTATCAGATGACACGAAGCTCCACCTTCCCCCCTGTGCGTCTGTGCCATTTAGCTTCGATGCATGGCTGCGCCGTGCATGCTGGCACTCCGCGGGGCGCGGCCACGCTGAGCCGTATTCGTGCTAAGAGTGAACGACCCTGTACATTTGACCAAACATACATACAACCAAAGGAATACACTACACTACCAATGACGGACACAAGACAAATTCAGTGGTAATTTTATGCAAATCTCCCTTGCCTGGATGCCTTTCTCAATGTGCTTGTGGAATGCTATGTGGAATGCTATGCACACATATTTCCACCGAAAAAAAAGTAGGCTGATTATGCAGGACAACCGACAAGTGAACTGAGAAAAGCGAGTAGGCAAGCGAGGTTTGCTTAGTTACTTATACCACCAAATTATTCTAGTGTGTGGGCAGTGTACTGCATTCCAATCACATGTGGTGAAATGTACGCAGAGCAGACTGGCCAGGATCTAAATATGTACCAAAGAAGTCACCATATTTCACTAAGAAGGCCAACACGCTCGTACGACTTGGCCGTGCATTGCCGCGATAGGGCTTCAGGACAGATTAAAATCGTTCATCTGTTTTCACCCACGGTGAAAAACTGACAAGAGAAATCAGTGAAGCATGCGGCATAAATATGACGTGTGTGAGCAAGCCTCCATTATGAATGCATGAAAAAAGGCATCCATTCTAGATGACAAGGTATAGAAGTTAGTCTGTGCCTATTTGTCTTCTTTTACGCAAATGCTGTTTATCGTGATTTTGTTCCTTTCTATTACAGCGCACGTTTGCCTTCTGAAAGAACTTGTGCACAATTTAAGCTCGCATCCAGTGTTAAAGAAGGCAACACACAGGACAGGCGCGGACTCCGCGCCTGTCCTGTGTGTTTCCTTCTTTTATTATTTGTAATCTTTCCATCAAAATAGTCAATTCTTACCACTCGTCATGTTGTATGGTCTCCCTTCCCTCTCTGTGTAAATTTTGTCCTCAAGAGTTACAGGAACTGACTGGCAAACTCAATACGACGCTACAAATTTCACCTAGCACATATGGCTAGTTCTGAGAAAATGCGCAACTACGACGACAGGTGTCCGTCGGCGTACAGTAGCGATAACGTGTGCAAGTTAGCTTCGACATTGCTGCAATACTTCAGTTGTCACACGGCTACAACACAAGCAGGTTCATCAGCCATAAATTTGACTTCTGCAGTCACAGCATACACTGTTTAATGTGTAAAGCACTAGCTTTACATTTAAGTGTTACATCTAGTGTTTAAGCTAAAGCACTAGCTAATATGAGGAGTAGATGCACAAACACCCTTCGCTAGAGATGCCTGTATACCAATCATAAAACCATAAGAGTTGCCGTGCACATGATGCTTGTTCTTGACACTAGTATTTTGTGAAAAACACTTTTAGAATTACGTATAATGCTTTCAATTCATTTGCCCAGTAATCAAAGGCTTATTGACAGCATTATAATGTTGACTTGCTGCTTGAACATAATCTCACCTGAATAGGAGCAAGCAGAATAAGTAGACTGCCCACTGTGCAGGCCAAATACATGGAAAGGAACCCAAAGTAATACAAATAATTATTGACAGCTGTAGATTCTAATATATCAATTTGTGCGAGGTGAAGACTGTACTTCCGATCGAGAAGTCAGATCAAAATGACACAGTGGCGTGATGAGACAAATGCACAGCACAATGTTTTTAAAGCGTTCTTTCATGTTGAGTACTAAGTTGTAACTTCGGTATTGCCGTCAAAGCCAGTTCAACAAGATCAACAATGGACATGAAATACAGAAAAATGTGGTAAAACTATGAAACAAGACCTATAAAGCTCTGAAGTTCTTTGAGGCATGTGTGCTCTTTGGTATTTGGCAACTGTGCGAACTTTCAACCGACATACAAAAAATGTAGCCATTGCGAACAACCAGTCATGTATAATCAGTTCTCAGGCAGCAAAGTGAAATTTCATTACACATGGTTAGAGGCCTTCCTACAAAAAAAAAAGAAACTAAAAGCTAATTCCCTTAATTCTGGTATGCTCGAGAGTGAATACCCTGTGATTAAATTTTGTATGGCGGCACTACCAAGTAATTCGGATGTACACCTAGGCAAGAGAGACTTAATGCAAGTGACTGCCACAGACAAGGCGAAAGCAGAAGAAATAGGAATGGCAGAATCTGACATGAACAAAAAAGATGGTTGTGGTTTCTGCAACTCTTTGCGCAGGCCTTGACACTGGACACCATTTTAAATAAATGCTCACTTTGCAGTTATTCTAGCGTTGCGAGCAGCCAGAGCAAGCTGCTTCATAAAAATAGTTGAACTCGCAGTGCTCGCTTGCACTGAACAACGTGTACTATCCTGTGGTTTTGGAAGTTTGTCGGCTATTGCGAGGTTAAATGCACCGTGAAATCTAGTTGAAGACAAATTCTTATATACATCCATCAGCCAGATCTTCCAGATTCAGAAAAGTCTAAAAGATCAAAGGAAGTCTTATACTTAAGAAAGTGAGTGCACTGACGTTACACAAATAACAAACACGATTTCACTGCACCGGTGAGGGCAAGCCTGCCTCATGTCATAACATCGTTCTCGCGTTTTGCTCACCTGTTTGCCGCATAGGCGCCGCCTATTAAGGCATCATCTCAGTGCTTAATGCAGTGCCTTTGTCACTGGCTAACCACAAATTAAGTACTAACAATGGGGTGTAATGTCCGCAATCGAGCGTTATCTGCAGCTCCTACTAAGCGACTTTTGAGCCGGCTCAGTTTCCACAAGGCCGGGCCCAGGTCCACGGGGTCACCACCGAACCGCAGCTGCTTAGAGGAGCGTCGACGCCTGCTTTAACAAAGTTTTCTTTCCTTTTTACACACTGCAAGTGCCTAGTGTATTTATCAATCTTTTATTTCACGGATAGAGGCGTACGTTTTCCTTTTCACTCAATAAAGAGGTGTAACGATCGACGAAAAGCGCTTGAACATGTGTTTTCTATCCGCGGTCACTCAGAAGAAGGGTCGGAAGCTGCATAATGCCAGCTTCCTACTGTACGCTTTGCCGCAATTTCCCGCTATTACGCGGTCAAGCATAGGCTAAGTACTGTGGTAAAGCATACCAAGACTGAAAAGGGGCCACTGTCACGTGATATACCGCGATAATGGTGGCGCTGGCCGTCACGCCTCCTGTGACAGTACAAATACAGATACGCCTAAGAAATGTGCTGGCAGGCATTCAGAGCTGTTTCGCACGGGGCTGTGGTGATTTGAGCGCTTGTCTCGCCCACTTAGCAAGTCCCTTATTCAATATCGTAACAGGTATTAGGTACGTGTTCTTTAATTATATACAAGTGCGCACGCGCCTTGGAATAACTACGAACCTGTACCACATAGTCGATCAGTGTTGCTGTAGAGGATTCACAAAGGTCTATATAAGGCTATGACATATTGAATGACGACGTTCATTTTTATTTAGTATACAGGATACGAAATATGATTCAATTCATCTAAGTGTTTTCTGAAACATAGACGCAGCGTATTGCTTTGCCATTGTTCCTGCACAGCTGTCAAAATGATGTACGTCTAATAAAGTGCTCAGCGACGTTCAGTTCTTTTATTTTCCCACACAAATAGTAGAAATAATAATAGAGTGTTTCCGCTCCCGCGAATCTCCTGAAGAGTGCGGTGTGCTCAACGGCACTAATGAACAATGCATCGGCACGCTGTAATACTTTGTTATTGAAGTCATCCGTGAAGACACCTCACTTACAAACCTATCCGCCGGTGACTGTAAGAATTTACCACGCTACCGTTGTAACAAAACTCAACAAACCAACCTCAAACAGGGCTACTTCGCAGCGCCAGCCGCACATTCCGTAGATTATGTGGTGCCAGCTCGGCTAGGGACGAAGGGAGCATACAACGTTATCTCACCTAGTAAGTACCTAGGCTAAGAAACATCTCAAGGACAGAAAGTCCCCACGTTTCTCTCTCGGAACCACTGCACCTCACGCATGCCCAGACAGAGCGGATAAATCCAATCCAAGTTCTCCGCAAAAGCGTCACGCGGAAGCCGGCACTTCGGACACCGTCCCAGTGTAATAGGTCAATGTACAGACCGCCGATTCGCAGGCTCTACTCCCATTACCAGTGCGAGGAGGAGAATGGCGCGGCGCGCTAGGTTCGAGGCTACATTCCTCTTCGCCGACAAAACGCTCCTATTTTAACCATATATGCACGTATTGCAGGAACTGCGCATCTTACCTGTTCGAGGAGGCGACGCTGGTTAGGGGTAGCGTACGCAGCGTTGCGTCATCGTGCGACGTTTCTCATCGCTTCGCAATAGAGTTCAAAGCAACGTGCCTTGTTTTGTGTTGTCCCTACAGCAGCACTACACGATGGCCTTCTGGGAGTACACCCTCGCTGGCTTCAACGATTTCCTCGAGCAGCGACGCGTTGCCTTCGCGGACCCGATGCCGAAGAGACGGGTCTGCAGCATCTGTGGCCGGCTGCCTTCTACTACGGTGCTCTTGCCCTGTGGTCACGCTCTGTGCGAAGAATGCCGAGGCGAGGTCTTCGAAGGCATGGAGTGCCCCTACGATGGAAGGGCTTTCACGGAAGGCCAACTTGTCCGGCTTCGCTTCGAGCTATCCGACCTTGAGCAGCTGCGCGTTGTGTGCGTGGTCGGTGGTATGAAGTGTGCTACATTCGCTGGAAAACTGTGCGAGCTGAGAGAACACCTGCGCCATTGTCGCAGCGGGGAGGTGAAGTGCTCCAAGTGTCACCGATCCGTTGCACGCGACGTGGCCGTGGATCACTACAGGCAGCGCTGCGACGGGAACGCTCCGCGACATTCGGCGAGCGACGCGCGTGTACAAGGGGCCCTCGAAGAAATCCGAGGCATCCAAGAAGATCTCGCAAGCCTGCGGCAACGGGCCTCTGACGAGCGTGTCGGCGACGACGATCTTGTGAACGGCGCCAACGGTTTGGTTGAAAGACTGGCCAGCCTTGAGCGTGCATTATGCGAAGCGTAGGAGATCGGCGACGAAGACGCGAGTGGCTCCAGGATCGGAGTGGCTCGCGACTTAGTCTCGCAGAGCATCAAGGAACGCAGGGTATCTACCGAGGTCTACAAGTGGCTCGACCTTTAAGCTGGATTGCACGTTCTCCTTGCCGGGAAGTGATGGCAACGTAGACGAGAAGGTGAAGTTCATCTTGTTTTGGCGCGACGGGGACTGGGAAGATTACATCCAATAGCCATTATGGAAAAAGGTGTCGTTGGTCATTGCGCACCCCAGACATGAGACTGTGGACATTAGGCTGACAACCTGCATGGAAGAATACAAAAGTGTCGCAAAGCCTCGCCTTGGTTTTTGGAATTGGGGAAACTAGACGGAGAAGACGTGCAATGACTTTGAACTTCAAGGCTACGTTGTCAAAGGCACCCCCTACGTCAATGTGGAAATTTAGTGATACAGAGAGAGTAACCAAAAAAGACACCAAGGACAACATAGGGGAAATTACTTGTACTTGTTAGCTGCATTAAAGAAATGATTAATTAATGACAATTGAAAGTGGATGAAGAAACAACTCGCCGAAGGTGGGAAACGGTTCCGCGTGCGAAATGTATCATTTTTTTTATTTCAGTTAGTAAGTAAAGTAATTTCCCCTATGTTGTCTTTGGCGTCTTTGTTGGCTTCTCATGATACGATTAATAAAAATTGGGCCCCTTGGTTAACCCCCTGTCTTCACAGTGAGAGTAACTGTTATTGTATATTTGTTTTGTCGGTTTTCCATCCCTTTAAAGCTGACAAATTGAGTAGAAGCGATGATCCGTCTGCCCCCACTGCCAGATCTACGGAGCTCGCTTCTATCATTTTTTTTTAGTTTAAGGCGAAGGAAGCTTATCTGGGTGTCTGAAGCCATTTTATTTTTAATTATTCCAGACGTGTTGGTACAGTTGATGTCTAGTTGAATGGTATTTGTTTGTCAGATGTGACATTCCTGGTTCAATTCATATCAATAAGGTTCTTCAGATCAGTCCCGGTTCCATCGCCTAATTACGAGTGCTTCTGCTGTCCTCATACGACATTCAATACCGGTTCCACAGTTCGGCAAGTAAAGTTGGTGCTGTTCGTTTTTTTCTTTTTTTTTGGGGATGCGTATGTTGCCCCCGTTTTGGGACATCTTTTTTTTTTCACAGAACAGCGAGTAGTGCAACAGGCCGTCTGGATATGCCGTTCGGCTGGTGAAGTTTAATCGTGCACTTAACCACCAACCGTGTTTGACTGTCTTGTAGTATTTCTTGCAGTAGCACTTACTACTTAGTTATCGTCGGCATCTCGACAGGGTGCAGAAATTAAATCTGCCCCATCGTGGCAATTTGGGCCTGCTGTGGTGCCATTGCAATTAATGGGTTTGAGTAGCGCAAGTTAATAGGGGTGGGTGGAAGGGTGAATAATAAGGGAAAATTCAGAGCGCTCTGGCTTATCCTTTATTGTTGTCCCGCGCACTTGCGCTATTCAAGACTAAATTTAATAAATCTTTCGGGCTTGGTTCGGGTTCTTGCTTTGCTTGGTTCACATTCAGTTTCGTAGAAAAAGTGTTGAGGTTCGATCCTGTGCAGGCCTTCCTAAATAGTTTCGTGCGGGCTTGAAGAAAACATAAGCGTACAGCCATTGTACAGAAAATATAGTGTCACGTTGTGCTTATATATACATACATGTAATAAACATTAATGTCGGGTTTTACGTGCAAAATCGAAGATTTGTTATAAGGCACGCCGTAGTGAACGTCCCCGGATTAGTTTTGACTACCTGGGGTTCTTCGACGTGCGCCCAACGCCCGGTACACTGGCGTTATTTTATTTCGCGCTCATCGAAATGCGGCCACCGCGGCCCGAATTCCATCCCGCGCGCGCGGCCTTACTAGCGCAACGCCGTAGCCAATATACGGGGCATTTCTAAATGCGTAAGCATTTCTATGCTTACCCAACGAGAAAACCCTCCGTCCGTCACGTAAGACGACCGCTTTCTAGATAGCGCCGGCAGCAGCGAGCAAATCCACCTTCGTGCTGCCTTTTGCTTCAACGCCAACGATGCAACCAAGAACACACTGTACACGGAGCTCTCACCACACACTTCACTCTGCCACTTTCGCAGATCGTCTTCAAGATACGGGCCTGCGTGTCTCTCTTCAACGATAAGTAAGCGGCGAGAACACAGCAAGCGAAGCTAACATGGCCGCCACCCTGTCTGCATCTCGGCTACTAAGCGCCAGGTTGTGAGATCGAATCCAGGCCATGGCGGCCGCATTTAGAAGGGGAGGAGATGTGGTAACACACGTGTTCTTACATTCAGCTGCACCTTAAAGAACTCTGGCCGGTCCAAATTTCCAGAGTCCTCCACTAAGGTGTGCTTCGGGATCAGATCGTGGTTTTCGCACGTGAAAGCACATAATTAATCGCAGATCGTTTTCAAGGCGCGGCCGACGCGGCAGTACCATACGAACCCGCCGAGTGAGTACGTACGGTCGCAGTTCATAATGGTTCGGCACGGATGGATAAGGCGCTGAAGAGCGATAACGTCTTATAATGATAGGAACGGCATCGGCACGCCTGGCGCCAGAGCCTGTGGAACTTTGCTTGCGTCATCAGTACTTGCGCCGCCGTCCGCACAAGTTCGTGTTGCCGCAGCGCTGCCGTATGGACTGGCCTGATCAAGTTTCATAACATTGACGATGACGCCGGGCTGCGTGGAGATGAAGTGGCATAATTCCTACGCATACTTAGGAAACTGCCAAATTAGTATCTGCGCGAACTTTTTTAGCTACACCAAATTTTTTTCAATTGTGCCTGTGACAGATAGCACAGCTGTAATCCTTCATCAGAATTACTCGATGAGGCGGCCATTATTTCTACGAGAAATGGAAGTACTGAATTGAATAATTAACATAATTGCGCTAATCAACCTTCTAATTAATTACTTTACGGCGCATATCTGAATCTACGCATTTTAGTTGGCGAGTTGGCAAAGGGTATCTATTTGGAACGAATTCTCTGGACTACACCAGATTCGAGCTATTAATTATCAAATTGTGCGACGAGATTCTGCATTGGGGTTCTATATTTACTTCCGCGGTTCAATGCTTAAACCACGTTTTACCCGCCGTGGTTGCTCAGTGGCTATGGTGTTGAGCTGCTGAGCACGAGGTCGCGGGATCGAATCCCGGCCACGGCGGCCGCATTTCGATGGGGGCGAAATGCGAACACACCCGTGGTACTTATATTTAGGTGCACGTTAAAGAGCCCCAGTTGGTCAAAATTTCCGGAGCCCTCCACTATGGCGTGTCTCGTAATCATAAAGTGGTTTCGGCACTTAAAACCCCATAATCTAATCTAATCTAAACGGCGTTTTCTTAGAGAAAGTTACTGGAACGCCAATTCATTTCATCCATAGCATTATGGGAACGCCAGCTTGAGGAGCAGCATCGGAGCCAGCTGCTGGAGAGAACGACGATGAACGCGCAAGCAGTGGCACGAGCCATGCTGATGGTGATAGTGTTTGTTCAAGCAGATTTGTTAAAGGACACAAAAATGCATGGGCCCCTAGCCATAAACAGCTTTGCTGCTTAAACGCTATACATGAATATATGCTAACTTCAGGTAGCATCTGTTTCCTAGACTTCCTACATATAGACTTCCTAGCCTGAGTGACGCGGCATGGCGGACGGGGGCGCCGCTCGCCGCAGCAAATGGAAAAGTCGCCAGGCAGCGCGGTCGCCCAGGCGTGTTGTGTACGGGCTGCGAGATTGTGCCTCCCGTGCATTTGTTCGCACAAGCCTGCAGCTCCGTGAATATCCTTGAGAACACGAAAGGCCGACGCCTGCCCGTGAAATTCTATATATTTTCCGGCAGGTATGGTGAAAAAAAAAACTGTGGCTGCACCTAAGCAATACTTATGATATATAAATGCGAGAGCATTACTTGTCGCTGAGTTATGTCGTTCAATTTAGTCTTGCGGCGAAATTTTTGCTGAGTTTGGTGCTGCTGCGTCAAACGTCCTTCTTCATTGAAGTCTTGCTGTGTCTATGAGATCCCCTTCTTCCGCTTGCACCATTCGCCAATGACGCACGCTCTCCCCGTCTTCAGACTCTTTCCCTGTCGGTGGCTCCCGGAGAGGAACAAAGAGCAAGAGCCAGAGAGCAAGCGGGAGATGACTTCAAACCGCGCTGCGTTTAAGGCCCTCTGAAATAAACTCCGTCCCACGTTCCAAACGCCCTCCTTATGGCTACCGCAGACTTAACAGTGGCGAAGAGAGAGTGGATTTGAAGCTCACGTTGACCTGTACCTGTGCTACGCAATGGCAACGCGCGCACCGGGCAGACTACTGGAGTTTAATGGCGCTTCGTGGACAACGTGGCTTCGACGCGTCCAGTTTTACTTCGCGGCTAACAACACCATGGACCCCAAGAAAAAGAGAGCACGCCTGCTGACGCTGCGCGGTGAGGAGACGGACGACACCGTCTGGCGCATTGGCGCAGCCAAGCAGCCCAGCTGAAGTGGCCTACAACGGCATTGTTGCGGCACTTCTGAAACGCTACGACCCGAGACCATCCGAGGTCTTCAGCCAAGCTCACTTCCAACGACGTGACTAGTTGGAGGAACAGACGGTAAGCGCCTACATCATGGCGCCGAAGACCTTGGCCGCCGACTGCAACTTCGGGACTTTACGCATAACGGTTAGTTCACCAGCAGCTACCGGAGAGCAAACGGCATCAACAGCATCACCTGCCAACACAAGAATGCTTCCCCTGAACATTATGTTCCGTGACCGATTCGTGTGTGATGATATCCTGCAACAGAGGCTGTTTGCTGAGGGTGACCTGACATTCACAAAGCCCTATGACATTGCTATCCTAGCAGAAAGCACTGGCCAACAGCAACTAGACATCCGAAAAAACAGAGTCGCTTTACCAGGCGACTCACCAACTTCGTCGCGATCAGGAAGGCGCAGACCAATCTTCTAAGCCACAACGCTGCTGGCGTTGCGATGGGCAGCACAGCCCCCAGTCATGCAAACACCAACCTGCTACGTGCACTTTCAGCAACAAGCGCGGCCACACTGAGAAGGCCTGCATTACGACGAAAAAACACGCGAAGGGGCCACCACAGCGACATAAAAACGTGAACGCCACAGAGACGATAACGCAAGTTGAAACACAGTACAGTCCACCAGCATCAACAGCGCTGCACGGCTTACAAAACGTCGTCAACCTCGGCACGCGACCAAAGATCATGGTCATCCTTACTGTCCATCACCAGCCCATACAACTTAAAGTTGGTTCGGGAGCAGCATGCAACGCTCATCAGCGAGAATCCGTACTGTAACGCAAGGCCATGGAACGCCCCTTTTTTCGATGGCAGCACACACCAGAGAACATGGTCAGGACAAGACCTGCCACTTCTACGTAGTGCCAACGTATAATTTGTGTGCTACGCCACTATTTCAAAACTGCCTCTCGTGATTATGAAGGGCACTGGATCGAGCCTTTTGGGCAGAAACTGGTTCGACGCTCTCAAGATTGTGCTCTGCGTGCGGCATCAACCAGGCACCAGAGTAAAGTCGGATGGAGTAGCAGAAGCTGGTCGAGGAGCTGCAGAAGTACGAGGTGGTTTTCTCTGGGGAAATTCCGGGACATAACGGGCCACCCGTTGACCTCGAACTTTACCCGCACGCTAGTCCGAAGCTTCTGAAGGCCAGACGTATACTGTTTGCCCTGCAACCTGCCTACGAAAGGGAGCTCGACAAACTCGACCAATAGTGTATCATTGAGCCTACGCAGAATTCATACTGGGCCATACCACTGGTCGCAGTGACGAAGAGAAATGGAAGCCTGCGTCGTTGCGGGGACTACCAGTTCACCATAAACTTGGCGGCAAGATTGTCCTCATACCTGCTGCCAACACCGCAGTAAGTCTTCAGTACACTACGTGGAAAAAAGATTTTCAGCACCCTTGACCTAAGCGAAGCGTACCAGCACCTGAAGGTGAGCGAGAAAGCTTCAGAAGTGCTCACTTTTAACACCAGTCGAGGACTGTACAGGGTTAAGCAACTACCAGTTGGAGTAGCGGCAACTCCGGAAATTTTCCAAAAGTACATTGAATCCCAGGTTCAAGGAATTCCTGGTGTGTGCGTCTACTTGGACGATGTAATCATCAGTGGTACAGCCAATGAGGAACGTGCAGCTGGCCTACAACTTGTTGTGGAAAGGCTTGCTAGCGCAAACCTCCGCTTGAGCATCAGTAAGTGTTGCTTCGCTGTGCCCAAAGTGAAATTTTTAGGTCACCTGATCGACGCGAAAGGCATTCACCCCACCAGCGACAAGGTGCGGGCCATAACAGAGGCACGTGCTCCAACGAACAAGCAGGAGCTGCAATGCTTTCTTGGGGTTCTAACGTTCTATGACCGGTTCCCGGAACACCGAGCAACGGTTGCCAACGACCTTTACAACCTGCTTAAAAATGAAGTTCCCTGTAATTGGTCACCACGCCACGAGAAAGCATTTAAAGCTTTGAAGCTGCTGCTCCGTGACAGTGTGGTGCTCAGGCACTACGACGAGACGTTGCACTTACTCTTGGCGTGTGACGCGTCGCTCTACGGCGTGGGTGCAGTTCTCTCACAAAGAGACGATCAAGGCTGAGAAGCAGCGATGACCTTCGCTTCCCGCACGCCGTCACCTGCAGAGCGCAATTATTCTCAGCTCGATCGCCAAGGCCTGGCCATCGTCTATGGTGCCACCTATTTTCATCAGTATATCGCGGGCAGACAAGTGACCATTTTAACTGATCACAGGCCGCTTTTGTGCATCCTGGGAATGCAGAAGCGGATTCCGCAGATGCTGTCGCCCCGTATGACCCGATGGTGCATTAAGAGGTTCGCCTACGACTACGACCTCGTGTACCGCCCCGGAAGCAAGCACCAAAACGCCGACGCGCTGAATTACTTACCCCTCAGCGAAACCGCTGAGTACCCGCCTCGTGTTGGCTGCGTGTTGGTATTCGAAGCGCAACCAAAGCCTCGGCTGACAGCCGACATGGTCGCAACAGCCACACAAGAGGACCCGACGTTGTCCAATCTTTACAAAGCTCTACAGGAAGGCAGCGTTCAAAACCTCAAAGAAGACAACTCAACGCTTTTCGCCAGCGAGCTACGGAGTTGAGCTGCCATCGTGGCTGTATCACGCTAGGATCACGAGTTGTCATTCCAGGCCCACTTCGCCCAAAAGCCACGGGTCTCATCCACACGGGACACAGAGGCGTGGTGTCAATGAAGAAGTGCGCTTGCACCTACATGTGGTCGCCGGGAATAGACAAGGATATCTAGGCATTTGCGGCAGATTGCACAGCTTGCCACACCAATCAATGCACTCCACCACGAGCCCCAGTTCCACATCGGGACAGACCGAACACACCTTGGCACACCCTGCACCTCGGTTTCGTAGGCCCAATTGACGAGTCCACATTTCTGATGGTTATAGACGCCTACAGTAAATGGCATGAAGTTCACCACATGAAAAATATCACATCGACAGCTGTCGTCGAAGCCTCGCGTTCATTGTGTGCAACGTTTGTACTGCCCCAGAAAGCAGTATCAGACAACGGAACCGCATTCGTGCCGGCAGAAATCAAGAAATCCCGCAGTGCAACGGCATCACGGCGGAAACATATGCTCCGTGCCACCCAGCCACAAACGGAAAGCCTGAACGCTACGTTGGAGAGCTAAAACGCGCTCTCGCAAGAGGCCCCACAGGGCCAGTACAGCGGCGCATCGCAAGCTTTTTGTTCAAGCGGCACACAACCGTGCAGAATACGACGGGACAGTCCCCCGCACAGTTCACGTTCTCGCGCGAGCTTCGAACGCATATCTCGGCTGTTTTACCGGAACCGCCTTCAAAGGCCGCAGGAGGAGTCCAACACGCTACGCGCGGCAGGGAACTCGAGAAAGGACAGCAAGTGCTTGCCCGCCAGTTTCAACGGAAGCCCGAGTGGGCCCCGCCATCGTGAAGAAGCGCATCGGCCTGAGGTATTGGCTGGTCGACGTCAACGGCACGATTACCCGCCGACGCCTCAATCAGCTACGCCGCTTAAGAGCACATTCCGCGCCGTCTGACGTAGTCAAAGGCAGCCGCCCTCAGGCATCTTTCAACATGGCTTGGCTGTTATCAAAAGAACATGATGCTCCTGAACCGACACTTCCGACACAGCCAGCGGCTCCGGCGGAGAAAACCAGCCACAGGTGCGATCCGGGCAACACGGCGCCAGCCCAGTGAAAGTCGACACGACAGCGACGCCCTCCAGAGCGTTACCAAGCGCAAAACTAAGGGGCCAGGAATTGCTATGTCTACGAGATCCCCTTCTTCCGCTCGCACCAACCGCTAATGACGCACCCTCTCCCCGTCTCCAGACTCTCTCCCCGTCGGCGGCTCCCGGAGAGACACAAAGAGCAGGAGCCAGACAAGAGCAACCGGAAGATGACTTCGGACCGCGCTGCGTACAAGCCCCTCTGAAATGAACTCTGTTCCATGTTCCGAACGCCTTTTTTACGGCTACCGCGGACATAACAAGTCTCCTGCGACGAGCATGGACGAGCCGCAGCGTAGAGCCGAAGGCACAGTCTTGTACACGAATGCTGCCGCGTCCATTTGAGACAGATTTGGCGCCACGTATACGCACACAACTACACGAGTTCCGTTTCGACAAACTGCACATCGCATATCTCTCCATCTGCGCAGAATAAATGTCTAATCTCGGCGGAGTTGAAGCCCTGACATGGCGTATAAAGCGTAGCCGGCGGCAACGTTGTCGTGTCGCTGAGCGTCGCGCACGAACGAGTATCCCGTAATCTGTTTCTTGTCATCCGGCCTCATCCATGTCTCACTGAGGCAAATTATGCCGTCTCTGCTCCTGCTCGCATCATCCGCCATGTCGTCCATGTGTTTGGTAGAGAACGCACGTTGAGGCATACGAAGAGGCGTGGTGCTCGATACGCCATGTGCTTGCATAAAGTCACTGGTACCGGGAAAATACCGCAACCACCGGAGCGCATGCACACAACATTGTGCTGTTCACGGATTTGGTGCGACGCGTCGCTCGGGCGGCAGCAGCTCAGCTCCGTAGCTTCGGTTTCAGCGAGATATGTTGTCACAAATCGGCACAATTCATCGCCCTTCAGGTAAAAGATGAGATGGTGCATCTACGATGCGTGCGAAGCAGCACAGGTAAGTGCGATCGGAATATTTTTACAGGCGGCAAATTGCAAGCGACAAGACCAGAGACAGGACGGGCGCCCGATCCGGCCGTCCTTTGGTTTGTTCTCCTCCCCGATAATGTTGTGATAGCTGGGAAGCTATCGAAGGAGTATACTAAACTGCTTAACAATGTGCATACTGAAGCAACTTTATCGATATGTGAAGAATCTTATACGTCGCAGGCCTACTTGAATCTCGTTTTGTTCACGTTGGCTGTTTTACCCTCGTAGCTATTCGCACTTTGCGAAAAACGCGAGCAGCTCCTCCTCGGGTTTTCTAGGCTTGCTACAGTGAAGAACGGCGGGATGGTTGTCGTATAATGGACGTTGTGGCTTATGTAGATTCGATATAGATTAGACCTACTCGGAAAGTAAAGCATACAACTGTGCCCCACCGGCTGTAAATGCAAAACGGACCCGACGCTGCAACGTATCGTTTATAAGCGTGGATGCAAACGCTTTCTAGCGTGGCTAGTGATTTACCCGCGCTCGAAACGATTGGTACAGATCGACTTCGACGAAGATAAAAGGTTCATGACTGCAGTACAAAAAAGGGATGCTAAAACAGTCGTCCAGGAAACATTGGCGTTGTTTTAAGCAGTGATTAACAACAGACGAGAAAATGCATATTTTAATATTCGACATTGAAACTTC
This sequence comes from Dermacentor variabilis, assembly GCF_050947875.1. Classification (NCBI taxonomy): domain Eukaryota; kingdom Metazoa; phylum Arthropoda; class Arachnida; order Ixodida; family Ixodidae; genus Dermacentor; species Dermacentor variabilis. The sequence goes on from NC_134576.1 coordinate 108,063,122, forward strand.
GATAGATCTTTACTGCAATGGTTTTCTCTCTGACTACATTACGTTTCTGACACAGCCGCCCGTATTCCGACGCTCTTCATGCCCCATTTTACTCGGATGTGCATGTATCTGCACACTTCCTCACTTGCGCAAGGCAAACGGAAGTCTACAAATAAAATACTCGTGAAATAGCTTCTCGAACACATTATGACATTTAGGCACTTCGATGATACCGCAAAGCTCCTCAGCCACGGCTGCCTGTAGTTACTCAGCAGCCACTTCTCTGCTGGTAAGCTTGGACTCATTCGCAACATTTTTGCTGCCATCGGTTTTCCAAGCTTTAATTCGAACACATGTCACACAGTTTACTTTTTCTAGCTCGATTGAGCACTATATGGCCTGTCAAATACTGCAGGCTTTCTTTCTCCTCAAAGATTAGCTGAAGCTCCTCAGGATAATTTTGCAACTCTGGTTGCACTGAGATGCAGTGGGCCTTACAGAAGTAATTCTGCGAGCTGGACCGAGCCATCTATGTAGTACGAGCTACGCTTACTTGGTTAGAAATACTACACTAAATTTATCATTTGGAGAGCGTACTGTTACGTCTCAATATGGCGATGAGCATTTCTTGGACGTTTACCACGAGGTGCTCCTCCACCCCCCATTCATCAGCGCCTATCCAGTAGTCGACGAATCGTTGACGCTGACTGTTGAGGGGTCAACAGAATCACCTAAATAATGAAAATGGCCAAGGTAGAATGCTACCGTGGGAACGGCTTCGACCTCGGATTCCCAGATTGCTACGCACTTGTGCCATATGCCGGGGTGAAACTCGCCGGAAGTAACCGGAAGTAACCGGAAGCTGAATTATGCGGAGCGGTTTGATATCTTGGGCGTGATTTTGTGACCGATTCGACGATTGCGACTAGCCCCGATACAATCGTCGGATTGCCTAGTCTAGCCTCCTAGGGAAGACGACGGGATTAAAAGGGAAGACCTTTCGGGCAGTGACAGGGGTGCTGACATGTCCTGATGTGAACTCATACTTTTAATAATCTCCTACCGGAAGGGGGCTTCCTTATCTGGAGCCAGTGCAAATAATGTAAAACAAACCATTTTTCCTTAATTGCTACTACCCTACGTACTCGTCAGTGGGCTTGGTGCATTCCTGGCCCAATCGCCACCTCGAGCCGAAACAGTACTTGAATCGTGTTGCTCGAAGTACCGATGAGTTGAGTGAGTCATACTGTACTGAACAGACCTTCAAGGGTGTGCTGACCAAAGTGGCTCAGTAGCAGGTAGTTGATACGCTTCTGTTCCACAAGGAGGCCCTTGAGCTTCAGTGTTGTCCACGTTGTAATAATAGCTCCTCACAGCACTGACTCTAAGTGGTAGTGGTTTTTTGTTGTCATATATTTCTAGCTTGGTGAAGATATCGATTACTTTAGAAGAAAACTTTTCTCTTGCTCCCCCTTCTTAGGACACAGATTACTTAGAGCCATACTTGGCGTGCGAGCAGGGATTAAAGCAAACCACTTCTATACAAGCTGTAAGAAGAAGGCTGTCGTCAGGGCTTCTTTAGCCATCTCGCTCTTTTCACGAGCAGCTTAATTGCTGATGTCAGACCGTGGTCAAACAGGGCACCTGCTCGATTAAATTTTATTTTTGCATAGTAGTTGGTCGAGCGATGCTTCATCTTGAAATGGGGTGCAAGATTCAGTTCAGGCTTCTCACCCATTTACACACTTCGTTGATCTACTTGTGGCTCCACCTTTGTGCATAGAAAATACACACAATTTATTATAAAATTCATGATATTTAACACAAACGAAGTAGCACATTACATGCACTAATGCCTATCCAGCGATGCCAATTATTTGAACATTGGGAAGTTGCTGCGTACGAACCTCACTTCATGGAAGACAATACATTTTTACAGTCTGTGTATCGAGTTCAATTTTCTGTTGTCGTACAAGCTGGCCACGGAGATTTCTTTAGCAAATGCGGTGCGTGCGCAATGAAATGCTGGTCATGTTTCTTGCCTCGTGGGTGAGTGCAGGTCGTCCTCAATTGGTCGTCCGTGCCTTGTTGCCACAATTCCATAGAGTCACCATATCGTTTGTTTACCAGGCCCCATATCTGACGTCACGCTGTCTACGAAGAGTCCCATTTGCTTACTTCGACGAATAACTTCATACGTAATCCTTGCACTTTGGCGGCATCGAAAGAACCAGCTGAAAGTGAAGAAAAAGTAAAACGTTTGACATACTGCACAGGCTGCTGTAATTAAGATCTTTTTCGCAGTGTCTGCCTAGTTCAAAACACAAAGATTGTGAGAGTCTTTGATTCAGACTATCTTTTGTTCATTGGCCCCGTGTGGTCATCGTCATGGCCGTTCTTACAGTGATATTTTAACTCACAAAGCTATTACGTATGCACAAGAACAAGTACATGAGAGGAATCAGTGTTAACGTACTGATAAAGTGATATTCGACAGCCTCTTTCCAATGTGATGTTAGACCAGCCAGCATAATCATCAGAGCACCTGTGGCCATTGCAGAAGCTGCACTTGTTTTTGATGACGGGATCGTTGAGTGGCCTGCATACTGCATAGAGCATATCGACATTCAGCCTGTATCATTATATTGAACTTACCTTGTAGGGCTGGCATAGCCGATCCCGGGTGTCAGCTGTACTTCGTCAATCAGCAAGGCCACCTGCCGTTTTTCAGCTTGAAATGTTGCCACTTTGCTAACTAGAGTTGAAGATACGCTTTCTAAAATTCCTGGATAAGTAATAAAACAAGTTCGTTGCAATGTAAATTTGTTAAACTAATCCACAGCAAGGAAATTAACTTTACAACGATCCAGGCAGATACTGCATGTACCTGGACGTATTTTTACGTCTAGATCCAGTACTTCCATCCAGTACTTCAGAGGTAGTCATAACCATGTGATCCACGGGAAAGTATCAACTTCAATGCGCTGTGAACGGTACCTTTTGACCACGTAAACCCACGCATGGTGCCTTTCTCCAACATATGTATTTGGTCGCCAGCGAGAAGTTGCGTTAAGGACTTTCGTGGCTTGTCGCACTCACTCTCAGCCTTTCTTCTCTTCCAAGTCAAGACGACGCTTTGCTATAGAGCTTTCACTTGTATCAGGCTCGTAAGCAGACGCTGTTCAAGGTATATAGTGAGCCTGGAAGCTTCACCGTGAAGTTGACTTGTCATTAGCTGCGCAAACAGTGGCTCAGAGATTGGCTCCTTCTCTACGAACAAGTTAATATCCATAAGTGTATATTGCGAATCTTTTTAGCGTTCACGGACACGAAGGCATGTAAAAACTATTCCTTTCTCAGGCCTTTATTACTCTTTTAATGCTGCTATCTTGCATCAGGTGGTCATCGTCTGGTTTCTTTTCTTGCAAGCCAGAAAAAAAACAATGTATAAGCTTACCTTATTTCTTGTTGGTTGTAAAGATTAGTGTATATATTAAGCTAGCCAAGCTTCCACCACTGGTCCTCGCAGTCTAGCCTTCAAAAGGGTGCTCGCCATTTGGAAGATTTTGCACTTGGGGTGCCTGCTTAAGGAATGGCACGTTTCTCGGTTTTACAGTCATTGTGTGAATAAATAGGCTTGGAACGTAGTCTCACTTGAACTTTCTTATTGAATCAGCACGAACTCTCTTGAATTGAGCTGGCGTGAAATGATCCTGCAAGTGATTGGTGCACAAAGTTTCGTAACCATTATGGCGGGTGTTTTATTTTTATGTAAATAGAATATTTAGGAATTTCCCGTGTCGTATAGTAAAAATATACTTATTGAGCTGGATTACTCGATGAGGTGCGCATTATTTACACCAGAAATGAAAATGCAGAAATCAATAATTACAAAATTTAATCAATCAACTTTTTAAGCAATGACTTCAGCGCACATATTGCAATGCACGAATTTGAAGCCAGTAATTTCACAAGGCACATCCGCTTCGCAAAAATTAAACTAACATCGCCCTAGTTTTGAGATTATCGCAGTCAAACTTGCGGTAAAAATGCTCTGTTCCACTTTTGTAACAAAGAGCCTGTCTATGCATTGAACCCCGAAAAATAATGTAACACCGATGCATTTCGTCGCATACGGGGGATGAAATTCAGGACATGTGTGAGCCACAGAATTCATTCCAAGGGAACGGACTTTCGTAGTCATCGGCTACAATTCACAGGTTGCAAAATGTGCTGTACATTAATGTATTCAAAACTCGCTAAAATGTGTTAATTAGCCAAATATTCACTTTCTCGGAACTCAACGGTTGATACTTACGCACATTTTAAATCGAAGCTCTTCTTGAAGGTGTACGTTACCGACGGGTCTCAGTGGGTGGATGCCTTCACATTCGATTAGGATTTGCTGAGCGCTCTCCGGTTTTTTTTGCTGCAACATGCACATGCTTTATCTTGTTAGGCATACTTCCTGCGGTATGTTTTTTGTCCTTAGGCAACCATCTCGAGCGTCAGTGGGTAGGGCACTGCACTTTTTGTTAGCGTACAGATTTTCCCTTCTAATCTCTTCCTTCCCATTCCTGTAAATATCCATGGTATTTGTTTCCATTCTTTCCATCCTGTTCGCTGTTTCTATTTTTTCTCAATTTCTTTCCGGGATCTCCTGGTTGTCTATATAAAATTTCAATGCCGTGTGCTTGGTTGGCAACTTTCTTGATTTCTTCCTCCATTCTTTATTCACGCTTTTCAGGTACAGATACTTGTACACTTTAGCCGCCCATTTAGTGATATCCATGTTCTTGAGTCTCTGTTCAAAACTAATTTTTCTCTGCACTTCTCTGACTTCAAAAGAGGCCCATCCTATGTCCCCCTACACTACCTCAATTGTTGTTTTACCGTAGACTCCCAAAACCAACCCGCCTATCAGTCTTTGGTTATCTTCCAAGCCCGACAAGATACCATATTTTACGCACATAATGGAATTTGCGAACGTTAGCTCTGGCAAAGTTACTCCTTTCCAAATTCCACGCACCACCTCATACTTATTGTCGCCCCAAAGTGCTCTGTTATGTTATTGCTGCAGTTCGTTTCCCCTTTATTTTCAGATTATCTTGGTGGGTGCTTAAGTCTTTCCTTCGTTTATGCATATGCCGTGGTATTTACATTGCTTGAGTATGGGTATGACTTGGTCTTGAATTGACACCATGCAATTACTCGTCTTTTTATTAAAGATCATAATTTTCGATTTCTCAAGTTTAATTTAAGGCCTAGATTTATCGCTGCGTTGCCATAGACACTCGCAAGTAGCTGTAAATATCTTGCATTGTCCGCTGGTAGCACTGTGTCGTCTGCATACATCAGCCCGGGGTTGCATAGAATGCGCACGTAGGATGAATCAAACCCTAATTCACTGTTTTTCAGTCATCTTTCTATGCCCTTTACATAAAGCGCGAACAATGGGGACAGAGTACATTCTTGCATCAGTCCTTGGTGAACTTCCAACACTCCACGCCATCTAGCGCTGCCACCGCAAAACCTGCACGTGACCTCCGAAATTCACGGCGCCTGAGCAACGCGTCACCTAGCAGGGGCTCCTCTCGCGTGCTTCTGGACACGTTGCGCCATCTAGTGGCACAGCAGCGAAATTCGCGCGTGACGTCCGATACGAGAAGCGTAGCGCGCCGGTTTTTGCGAATGCTGAGAACTGTTCCTTCGCTTGCCGCACATTCAGTAGCACATACTGAGTTACCACAATTGACGAGGTTCGTTGAAGAGCGGTACACACTTAGTGCATTCATGGCGTACCTCACTAAAGCATTATACACGCTGCTATTCCAGCCACAGCTTGCTAATGCACCGGGTTACTATCCTTGAAGAACCCTTGCGATGTTGGTGGGACTCCGCTCAGCATAGAAGAACATTAAAAGATCTTATGCATCATTGTGAGCGGCACATTCCCAGTGGCACACACCCAGCAACAAAAGTTGGCATCGAAGATGTTCGTTGAAGAGCAGCACAGACCGAGTGTCAGATATCCAGTACTCCAAAAGAATTTCTTCGAGCAGCGTTACCTACTCTGTCCCGCGTCTACAACGACCCATGTCGGCGTGAAAGAAGTTCGTCGAAGATCGGCACCTATAAACACAATGCCACATACTTAGCGACCAAAGTAGGTGCGATAGTTGGTTTCGAACCCTGTTATCTCAGCACAGCTGCCCGATGTGCTACCAAATCTACCCCTGACTACCTCTGTGACCCAGGTACGCTTGAAAACGGTGGAATACAAACGTACACAGACAGACAGACACAGACAGACACAGACAGACAGACAGACAGACAGACAGACAGACAGACAGACAGACAGACGGACGGACAGACAGACGGACAGACAGACAGACAGACAGACGGACAGACAGACGGACAGACAGACGGACAGACAGACGGACAGATAGACGGACAGACGGACGGATAGATAGACGGACGGACGGACGGATAGATAGACGGATAGATAGACGGATAGATAGACGGACGGACGGACGGACGGATAGATAGACGGATAGATAGACGGATAGATAGACGGATAGATAGACGGATAGATAGACGGATAGATAGATGGATAGATAGACGGATAGATAGACGGATAGATAGACTGATAGATAGACGGATAGATAGACGGATAGATAGACGGATAGATAGATGGATAGATAGATGGATAGATAGACGGATAGATAGACGGATAGATAGACGGATAGATAGACGGATAGATAGATGGATAGATAGATGGATAGATAGACGGATAGATAGACGGATAGATAGATGGATAGATAGACGGATAGATAGACGGATAGATGGATAGATAGATGGATAGATAGATGGATAGATAGATAGATAGATAGATAGATAGATAGATAGGCGCCGTAATGTGCTGAAGTACCGCAAGAATGCTAACGCGATTAAAACTCCTGGCTTCCGAGTTTGAGCATCCCGAGGCCATGGAAAGGTACTTTTCGCACGGAAAAACGCAGCACGCATAGTGGCGTACCGTAACGGGGTGGTGGTTGGTGTTGTGAGGGTTGGGTTGGGTGAATCCCACCGTTCGTAACCAGTTGTCAAGATTGGAGTCGGGCATGAATTAGATGGTAGCTGGCCCATGCCGTCGTCCAACTTATCCACGCTGAGGAAGTTGTTGAAGGGAAGGACTGCTTCTCATCGAGAAAGAGGAATATAGGTTTATTTACAGTATCTACATAAGGACGTTGCAGTTCATCAGTCTAGCATGACTGCGAGGGAAAGTACACTCAGCAGCCGCACAACAGCGGTTTATAAACACTCGGTCCTCCCTCGATCCCTAGGTGAGCGAAACGTTCGATCAGTAGAGAGCCACCTTTGAGCGAAAGGGCTTCCGCACCGGTTTCACGGTCCCTACCGAGGGCAGACGGACTTCGCAGAACTCGGGGCTTACGTCAGGAACGGTGCGTGGGAAGGGGCCTCCAAAGACGTTCCCTCAGTACCTCCCTTGCTCTCTGCAGACCGGGTCGGTGGTGGCGTGTTCAGTCACAAAGCCTGGTTCGTCGAACTCATCTCGGCAATCCCGCGACGAAGGGTCGAGGACGCAGCGTATTGTTCTCCACACACAGTATACTTAGTGACGCCGTGTGGCTAGAGGGAGGCGGTGGCTTTCCAGGAAAAGTCGACGCCGCTGTCGCACCTGGCTGGCAAAGCTTGCACCTCAGCAGGCCGTTCCCAACAGTGTCCACTGGCATTGGACGGACAACGCTTCTGGTGCGTGCAATAACGCGTTGCGTGGAATCTGCATGATATTTTAGAAGCTAATCAGCGACAAAATTAGAACGCAGAATACGTTTCCTGACGTCCGCTGTTGACGTTATTCTGGTTTCTATGAAAATATTTTTATGTTTTTTTCTTGAGCACTATATATTCAGAAATTTTTGGCAGTCTTCAAAAAATCACTGCGTAGTTTCCACTTCCGTCATTTCAGTTCCGTGCCGCGAGTGGGGGTGTCCGCCCCTGCTATAGTACTTGGCTGTATACGAAGCTGCGTTGTTGTTGATTCGAGGCTGGTGTTCGCGTCCTAATAGTGCTAATCTTAGTAATTTTCGGTTGCCGTACACGTAACACTCCAAGAAGTCAGACTGCGTCGTTTACCAAAAGCGATGACAGCAAGGCACCGAAAACGCAGAGTGCTAGAGCAAGAAAGGTCGGTTCCTGTGACTAGCCCCGGTAGTCCGAATAAATCGAAATACGTAATTTCCTCTACGAGTATGACTTAATTCTAGATATATGTAATAGGCTCACGGTTGGCGCCAGCGCCAGGGATAAAAAGAAAGTCGCAGTTTCTCCCGAAAGGTGAAGCATGATTGCGACAGCAAATTAGCAGACAGCCGTACGAAGTAAGGAAAGTACTTTTATCGGCCGTATCGACTTGTTAACGTTCGCTTGCAAACTAAATTAACAAGCATGGTGTCAGCGCGCGCAGAAAACATGAACACATCGCATCCGTGACAACGAACTCACGCGGTCAAAACGCTGGCAGCAGCAGCGAGCGAAGTGACATTTTTGCTTTCTCTGCCTTCAACGCAAACCGGGTGCCGAGAAAACAAAGCACGCACAAAGCCACGAGCCGCGGGCGCACCTAGACTCCGCGCTCAAAGCAGATCGCCCTCAAGACAGCTGCGCGACCGTGCGCGGCCGGCGCATGCGCAGTTGCAGCCGGAGTAGACCACCGCCCTTCCTCTCTGCCCCCGGTGCCTCGCGCGCGACGGAAGCCGGCGCGCTTTCTCTCCTTTTGTGCGGGCGAGACTGAGCATCGATCGTCGGCTGCCCTCGCACGCTTTCGCTCGCACATACAGCGTAGGGCGCACGGCGACGGCGTTATCGCCCTTGGACTTTATACCGAACATCACGGCGACGGCGACGGTGATGGCGACGGCCGAAATGCACCTGAAGTATTCATATAATTCCTGTCCCTATAAAATTAAAACGCAAGGTGAAAACACGGCGGGAGCTCTGTGCTAGTCGCTGTTCGCCTCTTGCGCTGCACTGCTCGTGAATCAAAACCAACGCGCCCAATTTTCTGTTTGTCCAAGAAAATTAAGACGTCGAGCGTGTGCTAACTTGCAGCAAATAGCTCATGTTCAATAGGACAGACTGGTGGGCTAGTTCGTATGACATTATTTACGCAGTAGCGCAGAAGCACATGGACGGAAGAAATAGACGGGACACAGCGCTATGTCCCGTCTAATTCTGCCGTCCATGTGGTTCCGCGCTACTGTGAAATAAGGCTCATGTTCAGCCACTACAGTTATGCCCTAAACATGGCGAATACGGAAGATCTCGGCATGCCTTACTGTTTCGGAGCTGCTTGAGCTTCACGAAACAAAATATTCATTTTAGGGACGTGGTTTAGAGTCCGACACACTTGCCTAAAGTGGTCGAGTGACCGGCAGGTACAGCGGCAAGTAGGCATTCGAACAATATAGCGTGCTTCTTTGGTTTTCTGATCACATACCGCTAGTCTAAGAAAAGTGTGTATAAATCTGAAATACAAAGCTGACGAAATGTTCCGCTTAATTTTGAAAAAAATCATGGCCGTTTACTTGAGCTTGTTTTGAGAATGCTGCCCGCTTGTCCACCGGTATTAAGCTGTTATAAATGGCAAGAATCATGCGCCGTGCGCTTATCAGCACTGAGACCCCGTGGTTTCTCCATTGTTCTATGCTGCTGTCTCCTTCATTCGCCTATGCAAATGCCATGCGAAATGTCAAGCAAGTGTTGCAACCTTCAGAGATTTAACCAAACTTTATTTATCCATTGAGAAATGTCACCAGTCACATAACTGCCTTCGAGCAACGTATGTGCTCAATAAAATAGAAATACAAAATGGCTCGAAACTGGTCGAGATCCCCCCACCAAAAAAAAAAACTCACACAATCAGGGAAAATGGTTCTACTTCTGCAGTAGCAAAGGGCGTGACACGGTTTCAAGTATAGATTCGTCAGCGATGCTGACTCATGCTGACAAACTGAATCAGGGAAAACTATATTGCCTGTTACTCAAATTCCACATTGATGTAGAGGGCATCTTTAATAACGTAGCCTTGAAATTCAATGTCCTTCCAACTCTTCGTCTCCGTCGAGCAACCACAGTTCGAAACACCAGGGCGTGGCTTTTTGACAGTCTTAAAACCTTCAACGCCTGCCGTGAGCCTAACATCCTTGGTCTCATCTCTCGGGTGCGCGATGATCAACGTCACTTTCTTCGAGAAAGGCCACTCAAGGTAATCGTTCCATTCCCCGTCCTGGAGCAACATAACGAACTTGACGTTCACCTCTTCACTGCCTTCACCTCCCGACAACAAGAACTGGCAATCCAGACGAAAGGTGTAACCGCTCAGCGTGCAGATGTTGCTCGATACCACGTGTTCCTTTCTAGTTTGCGTCAATGTGTCGCGCGCGGCGAACACATTGCTGAACTTGCAAGTAGCGATGAACACGCCGGGCTTTGACGCTGCACGGAAAGGTCCTGGCGTCGGCGGCTTCATCGATGATTGAAGCGGAGCTTTCTCTCGCTCTGCGCCGCTCGCCATTTCCTGCACCTCAGACAGCACACGATGAAGGCTGGCCAGCCTTTGAATTAATCTGTTGGCGCCGTTCACAAGGTCGTCCTCGACACGCTCACCCGACGCCCGTGTACGCATGCTTTCCAGGTCTTCGTTGATGCCTCGGATTTCTTCGACGGCCCGTTGTACTGGCAAGCCAATTGCATAATGGCCGGAGGCGTTCCCGGCGCAGCACCGGCGGTAGTGGTTCACGGCCGCTTCACGTGCGACGGCTCGGTGGCACTTGGGGCACCTCACGTCCCCGCTGCGGCAATGGAGCATGTGGTTCCTCAGTTCGGACAGTTTTCCAGCGAAGGCTGCACACTTCCTGCCTCCTACCATGCACACAACGCGCAGCTGCTCCAGGTCGCACAGCTCGAAGCGAAGCCGGACAAGTTGGCCTTTCGTGGAAGCTCTTCCGTCGATGGGGCACGTCAATCCTTCGAAGCCTCCACCTCGGCAACCTTCGCACATGACGTGACCGCAGGCCAGCAGTACTGAGCTAGAAGGCACCCGGCCGCAGGTGCTGCAGACGCGGCTAGCGGGCATCGGCTCCGTGAAGGCCACGCTTCGCTGCTCGAGGAAATCGCCGAACCCTGTCAGCGTGTACTCCCAAGACGCCAGCGTGAAGTGCTGCTGTATCACAGAAACTACGGCACAAAGAAATGCACGCTGCTCGGAACGCTGATGCGAAGCGTGAAGAAAGAAAAAAAATCGCAGCACGACACAACGCCGCGCACACTGCTGCTGTACACAGACAGTTACGAAGTGCAATCCAGAACGTCTAAATATAGATCGACATGGATCTTCAGAGAGGGCAACCACAAGGGCGAGATAACTTGGAGGACACAGCATTCTTTCTGCGCATTCAGCGCAACCACTACGCATGGGTAAAGTAGGCGAGGCTGAGACGAGTGGGATGCCGCGATGTCCTCCTCCCCCGCCGCATCGTGCAGTGTGGCGACATTCATTGTTAATTTATGTGTCGCCGATTTTAAGCGCGACCGCCATTGGAGTGCGCACGCCTCCGCTCGCGCGCCTGACAAAGCAAGCTCGCACAGTGGGTTGGCCTCCGCGCTGCTAAAAAGATGTCTGCATGTTGCGAATCACTCCAGGGATATTCTAGTTGAGAAAGAAGCCAAACGAAGACTTTTCCTTATGGCCCAAATGAACAAGACAAGTGGCAACCGGTGAAATATACTCGCGTGTATGCAATGTGAGTGCGTAGGCGCTGAATTTGGCGTGCCTTTCCAGGCACGTGTGAGATTTTCCCGAAAACTCAAACGTATTTTTTTTTCGGCATGCTGCATCTTGGTTGCAGTACTTCTTTCTTTGAACTCGCGCACGAGCAGCCGATCGTTTCTTGGCTGAGTATATTTTGTTACCTATTCCGTTTGGGCCCGTTCAGAGCCTGCGGTACGTAATAAAGATAAATAAATAGGATACATTTTAACGGCCCATTGTAGCTAGAGCTGAATCCTACTGCGCGGACAGCCTTGCCTGTTTTAGTTCCACTCGCAACTAAATTATGTCTCTGTTTAAAATGTGAGGAGCCTTTGTGTTTGGCTCGCTAGTATTGGGCGCACCTTTCAGCGCACTCCGAGACTTAATTATATCCCAGAAAAATATATAACAACCCTTTTCGGCGGTACAGCATGTAAGCTGACACGTCCGAGTTAAACGATGGTCTAGTTTCCCGCCATTTCTCATTGTTTTGTTTTACCTTACATTCTTTATCCGCTGAAGTTGATTTTTGATTGGTATAGACAGGAATCCATTGTTGGCCGTAATGTCATCATTTATTTCTTAAAACGCCGGATGACGCGTACAGTTTATGGAAGTGGTTATTTTCCATTTATTGAATCAAATATTATATTTTTTTATTTGCAGGTTAACCTCGAAGAAAAAAAAACCAGCTTCGACAGCTGGCCTAGAACAAGCACCAGCGAGCGTCAGCACGGGGATTCTAGGCGAGGACGTAACTTCGTTCGAATCAGAGCATCGCCCCAACACGTCCACTCCGCAAAGGTGCGAGTCCAACTCTTCTTGCAGAACCCGTGTAGAGTGCAACAAACAGCTTGCGATTATCGCAAGGAAATACACGCAGCTGGAAGAAGTACGCAAGAAATCGAAAAAAGAAAGTTCAGAAGCTCTGGTAGAAGCTCAGGCGCTCTGGTACGGTTGCCGCGGCTTCGACGAGGCGAGCAAAAAACGCTTCTGCGCTGCTTGATGACTTTTTGCAGATTTGGAAATGACGGCTCAAGTTGTACGAAGGTCAGAGTGCATGCTGGAGCCTATTTTCTCAAATGCTTAATTTCTTTTTCGGCAGACATACGCTCGCTACAATCAAGTGAGTGCGTAGAAGTGAAATGTGCCTATGAGATATCGTCATGTGCTGGAAACGCATTTACTTCTAAACTTGTGGGCTGCAGGTGCTTATCGTTTTGTGAGCCAATTGTAAAGCTGGCTCTTCAAAGCAGCCAGTTTCAAACGGGTTTCGGCAGCTGGTGTCAGCGCTTCCTTTCGCCTGCTCAATCCGCCGTCGTAACACGGCGGGAAGCAAGACATAGCACGAACCGCCCAGAGAAACCTGCCACAATCGCCAGTGTACTTGTATTGATGCGCATGTGCGAGAACCCCGAGAGGCAAAAATTATTTCGGAGCAGCACGCTACGGCGTGCCTCATGCATAACCATGTCTTTATTTTTTGGCCTGTACACCCAGAATTTTGTATTGCTATAGCGATTATATGGACACTCTAGGCGATGACATCGACATTTACCCTCAGTTACGCTAAGCAGCAGCATGCGCGAGTTAAAAAAAAAATACAAACTCAGGCACACGCTGACGCTGACTGAACCGGCCAAACTCTGCATTCGGCATCGAACATGTTCGCTCCTCGCGATGTCGCCGGCGTCGCCAGGTGTCTGGCGACGCCTGACCCTGCTCACCTCAACCTCGTGACAGGAGGCTCGGGTATCGCAAGGCCCTGCGGCGCCGGTGGCGAAAGCGAAAGTAATGCTCGCGTTGCGCACAATGCTAGGCGCTCGCCTGCGGGGCTTCCCACGTTTCTCTTGCAAACTTCCTCCGCGGCACAAATGTGGACACACGAATTTAGGAGCAATACGAGGAGCACTGGGCATGCAGTGACGCACGTGGCCGTACGTGTAGCCAATCGTCGTCGCCGCTACAACGGCTCCGGACTGGAGCCACAGACGCGTACGTAAAGCTAGTATCCGTGTGTGTGCGCGCGCGTGAAGTTCAGTGTATAGGCGCGAGCAATGGGCTGCCGATGACGCGGCGGTCGCGTAGTTCCGCGATAGGTCCTTTTCTCTCAATACAGCCATTCGGAGTATGGTGCATGCGCGCCGCTTGGGTAAAGTTTTGACCTTGGCGCCGTCTCAATGATTTTGGTGATGCATTTTCTCCAGTTCACCATATAGTCAGAAAAGTAATCGGAAGATTTATTCTCGCTTAAGGCTCACTGCGACTCAGGCTCATCAAATTTCTACTCAGTCATCCTCACCATTGCCTCCTTTGCTATATATGCCTGCTGCATGAGCGGAAAACCAGCTGCCACACCCCTTCCCTCAGTGACCAGTGGCGGAACCACTGGTCACTGATCACTGGTCACTGAACCACTGGTCACCTCGCATGGCTACCGAAATCTTCGTCCGACGTGCGCACCGATCTCGACGCGTTCATTAAACTTAAGCATAGCGCTGCGTACACGTTTGCAGGCATTACAGGTGACAGCTATTCTGGAGCCAGTGAGCACGTGCTGGTGGGCGAGTTGGTTATACATGCTTACAACGAAGGCGCCAAATAAAACAACGGACGAAGGAAGGCGACACGCGACAACCACTTAGGCGCCTAGGTGGTGGTCCGGTGTCGCTTTCCTTCGTCCGTTGCTTTATTTGGCGCCTTCCTTCTAAATAAGAGCCAGACAACCAGCATTTCAAAAGCGTTCCGAAAGGATTGCGCCCATCGTGGTTCCACCGCGGTATCGACCACGTAGACACCACGCACTGGGTCTCGAGCCGTCGGCACCGCCCGTGATGATGGATGGATGGATGCTATGAGCGTCCCCTTTAGAACAGGGGGGGGGGGGGGAGTTGTGTCACTAAGCTCTTACTATATTGCCTAATGCCCTACCTATGCTAAAAATTACCAACGATCTAATCAAGCGGGTTAAAACGTGGCGATTCATCAGCAGTTTATGGGACTAAGCGCCATCTGTGTGGAGGGAACACTTCCGGTGGAAGAAAAATACTGTGGCGCCACATCCGTTAAAAACGGAAGTGACGTCGTTTTGTTCTCGATGGCGCGAAATTTGATGTGGTGGCCTGCCGTTAGAGCTGTAGATTCAAATGCCTCGCCATTAGACTGGATGGGCGTTTCGAGTTTTCAGCGCGGAAAGCGATGCAGGAAAACGCGAGCCGTACTGCGTGTCGAAGTATCGCAAGCCTACACAGACCACACTTTCTCTGAAGGACGACGAAAGCTTTAGGTGTAGAGTGCTGGCCCTATCGCCTGACGACCAGCGTACTCGCACGAGAACACTAAAGTAAACAATTATCTGGCGGTGGTAACTCATTGCTTTTGACTGAACAGGTTAAGGAACAATGAAGCTACCCGCGTCCTGAAATTCAGACAGACGTCAACAAGCAAAACAGCGCAGTGTGTGAGGTAGGGGGGAAGACGCATTGTATTAGGTGAACTTTATGGGGCGCCTTTCTGCACACTTCAAAGCCTCCACTGAATTGCAAGTGATATCGGCGCTCTTACGATGAGCGCCAAAAAAAGTTCTTGATAGTAATAAAATCAAATGGAGTTGTCTTTTCTGTACTCGTCACGCATATATAAAATTGATTAGGAATTTTATTTTGGTTGAATGAATCTGTGTCTCGCTTTAATTAAAGAAAACTCTTTTTTTCTTTCCGAATGTTTGTTCCCTACAAACATACGCGCTTCAATCGCTGCTGCCATAACCACCCTTGCCGATGTCGGCGACAATTTGTCCTGAACCGCTTTTCGCCCGAAGCTTCGTGACCCATTTGGATCGACCTTGATTCAAACCGCACATTTCACCCTCTGCGCCATTAGCTCTCGTGAATGTAATACTTTTGTTATTATTGTTCTTGTGTGACTGCTGCTGCCAAGGGTGGCGAGGCCCAGTCAGGCACGTTCAGTGCCTTTTGCCGCGTCCCCCAAGGCATTTCTGTAAGGAATGTCTTGAATAAATGAATAAAGAAAGAAAGAAAGAAAGATGCGCTATAGACTGTGGCGTTCAATGAAGGGCTTCCCGCTACATGTGTTCTTTGTTTCGTTACGTCATTTATGACGCGTGCGCGTTGGAGCCAGTGATATAAACGCGCGGATATATCGTCGGCACGAGCTCTTTCGGCAGTAGCCAGTCGTTCTACAGTATTGGACCAAGCGCTATCTGCTCCCAGATTCGACGGACATATCCATACCCTTGTTCACCAGAATGGGCGCTCTCTCTGTACTTGTAGGCAACGGCCCAGCCATGAGCTAGCCTTCACTATAACCTGGGAAAGAGTATTAGGCAATGATACAAGTTCACTGTAAGGCAAATTATTTCTTCGTTTGTGGCCGCTGAAGCAGCATCTATCCACGTTCCACCATCGCGCTTCCCGCGTGGTCCCTTCGCTTCCCTTGGTCAGGAGCCCTCCGTGTCGCACCTGGCGGTGAAGTATGAATGAATGAATGAATGAATGAATGAATGAATGAATGAATGAATGAATGAATGAATGAATGAATGAATGAGTTTATTTCTCCTGTTTACATTAGAAAAGAAGCAGAAACTAAAGGCCATGTGTCCTGACAAATGCTTGTGCTCCCACAACAATTCGGCACGCAGGCCGTACTCAGCAACGTGTATCATAGAGACATACAGAAATCAACTGGTATAGGAAAAGGAACCTGTTCTGCAGGAACGAAATGAGGAAATTACCTAGGGGGTACGAACATTCAAAGCTTTTGAATAACGAATAGAATACACACTATCTGTAAATGCGAATATTTTCGAGTACTTTTCGAATATTTCAAAACGCGTCGACTGCGCCTAAATAGGAATAAAATTCGAGCGAAAGTACAGTAAATTTTCGCTACCGCGGTCACAGTGTAGCCACAAGAGAAAATTACAGGCTCTCTTAAGATCTCTCTTAAGAGGTGGACGGCGAAAGCCTACTTTTCCTCCTCTTATCATTCGCCTCTTTCTCTACTTTCTTTTAGTCGTTTCCTAACGGAGACGGTGCCTCCCTTTCAGCGATGTCATGCATAGATATGCAAATAATTGTTCTCAATTGACCACGAGGGAGAAAATAATAACGGGCCTGCAACTGGCTGCACGCGCGACGTGAAAGGTATAATGCTCCTATCTCGTCGACACTACACTGGCACAATAAATGGTTACGTTGCTGAGTCTGTCCGTAGTCGGTGCGAAATGCTGCTCGACCCGCCGTAGTTGCTCTGTGGCTATGATGTTGGGCTGCTGAGCACGAGGTCGTCGGATCGAATCCCGGCCACGACGGCCGCATTTCGATGGGGGCGAAATTTCGAAAACACCCGTGTACTTAGATATAGGTGCACGTTAAAGAACCCCAAGTGGTCAAAATTTCCGGACCCCCTACTACGGCGTGCCTCGTATTCACAAAGTGGTTTTGGCACGTAAAACCCAGGAATTAAAAAAAAAATGCTGCTTGTGCTTGCTGAGTGTCGTGTTTCACGCAAACACGTATGAGCTATAGAGTGTTCGCTGCGACTGGCGTGCAGCGTGCAAAACATAGAAAAATAACTTTATTGTGCTCATATCGATCGTCGTATGCTAAAAGCATACGACGAAGCAGGTTAAAAATACAGCAAAATGAATAGCCGTAGCGCACGGCACTATTATGATGCCAGTCTTTAGAAAAAGTTAAATGTAGCGTACTAGACGTCGTCTGGTATCTTTGATACAGTGACTCAAGCAATTTCAGAGTACGTGTATAGTTACGCAGGTTAGATGTCGCAGAAAAAGACTTGGGCAACTGCACGACATGGCGGCTGCAGTGAAGCAGACGACGCAGAAGCTCAGTTGAAGCTTTGTTGAAAGGGTGCTCTCGCTAACTTATCTGAGTGCGTCATTTCTGTGATCTGAAATGGGATGCCATTAAGAAGACACACCGGCATACAGAGTCGACAAGATGGCCGCGGTGCTTCTGAAACCGGCCATCGCAAGCGACTGACAAACACGAAAGCGGACCGCTGCCGTCGGCGCCGTTTCCGCATGGCATCTATCATCATCATCATAACAAAAACATGGCGGCTGCCTAAAAGCGCTCAGTTACGAGACGATCTGAAAATTCAGTTGTATATCACGGTGTCGGTGATGACGTCACAATTAATACGTACGTATCTCGCTGCGCTCGCCTTCTGCCTCTGTAAAACCGAACAGCCGGCACGTCGAAAGCTCCCGTCGAACGGCCGGAGTGGAAATCGTGCCGTCGGCGCCACACGGTCGTCGTCACCGTCGTCGTGCAGCATTTGTCACGCGCGCGCTCGCGTCAGACATGTAACTGCTCGTCTTACACGAGAGCGCGTTTAACTTCGTTTATTCACTCTCGGGGTTTGTAACGCTCGTCCACCAAGTAACGTTGGTCCACCTTGTTACAGGTGACCCGGTAATCGGCAAATTGTATGGATTTCACGGACAAACTAAATTTTTCTCTGTTGCTCAAGCATCCGCAGCTACAATCAAACACCCGTTCTGGACCATGTCTTGGGCTAAAACCGGATCAGGCGACGCGAACTGCAATTTAGTGCACTTTCATTGTGCACGACACCGCCGGACTATGATTCCTAGCTTCATGGGCGCAACCACAAAGCCTTACTGACGTATATCGCCGAAACCAACCTGCAGTTGCATATCTATTTGTTTATGCCGCTGGGCAAACTTTCCGAAGAAACAAAAATATCTACGTGCCTACCCTGCAGGATCCGGAGACCCTCACCACACGACCGCGGATTACGCTGTCTTCGGAATCCTCCCAATGTCTCAGAAAAAAAATTCAAGCTCGTTTGCAACCTCTAAGTGGAACAATATAGGTAGTTTTAGAACATCGCCGATAATGCAGCCTTAAGACACTGTACCACTAGCCTGTACCACCTAATGACAATAATCAATACATATGCCTAAACGTAAGGAAAAAGAATTTGGCCTTTACTTTTGTAGGCGCCTACCTATCTCCGTCAAGTCGATTTGATTACAAAAGACTAAGAGACATCCTTTCCTCAACTTCCAATGCCTGGGTCATCATTGGAGATTTCAACGCCCATCATACACTCTGGGGAAGTCCGATGATCAACGCAAGAGGCAGAGCTCTGGTATCTTTCGCCTCCAGTAATGAACTTTGGCTGCTGAATGATGGAAGTCCTACGTTCTTACGTGGCTCCACGTACAGCAGCTGTCTTACTTGGCTTTTGTCTCACGAAGCCTTGTCAGACGTGCAGGGTGGTTTGCGGACATAGAGACGCACGGAAGCGACCATATCACCACGTACATCAAGATCAGAGGATTGTCCCCTTCCAATATACGGGATACGATCCAAAGAGTGGACTGGCCTAAATTTCAGTCTATTATGGAAGAACACTGCGACGCCCATCAATCTTTCGACTTGGAAGAGGCAATCAAGAGCGCGGTGCAAGACACTATGCGTAATCTCACATGCTCTTCGAAACTGAATTAATTTGATGTGGAACTAGAACGACTTCGAGCAATCCGACGACGTGCTGAACGAAGACAATGGACGATCTACGGACCTCCAGGCACACGCAAAAGAAGATACAGCGCCGGTTAGACAAGCTCGAATCGCAACGTTGGGCTGCCTTCTGTGAGTCGCTAGATCCACGCAAGCCTTTATCGCAACTATGGAGAACGGTGCGCGGTCTCCGGACACTTCCCGTTCAGCGATTCCCATTCAAGGCGCTTCCCCTCTCTCAAAAGAGATCGGAGATTGACGTGGAAGAGGATTTCTGCGCCAGATTATCCGGCCAACTCACAGCTACCAACATTCCATCGCCTTCGAGCAGCTGTCCGCCACCATGTGATCACCGGTTGGATCTGCCATTCTCAATCCACGAACTTAAGGCAGCATTAGCTTTGTGTAGCCGCACATCAGCGCCAGGACCTGACGGAATTTCCCTACCGAGCTCTGTGTCACCTGGGGGAGCGAGCGAGAGGAGTTCTCCTTGAGCTGTACAATGAATTTTGGTGGGACCGGCAAGACCAACCTCCGTGCCCTCCAATCTGTACAAGCGCAAGCTCTGCGAATTTGCCTTGGTCTTCCCAGATGTGCGTCCACGGCAGCAACAATAGCCATCGCGCATGACCACCCCATCAACACGTATCTTCAAGTCGACACTTTAAGGATGCATATCAGGCACTTCGCCCGCCTTCCATCGCATCATCTCGCCTCCCTTCCTGCCGCTCGACCTCGTTCAGCGTTTAGCAAGATTATTGCCGCCAACCATGGAACTTTACCGTCAAACTTCACGCCTGCAGCACGACCACCTCAACCGCTGTGGTGCCTCCATCCACTCCAGGCTCTTCTTGCTATTCCAGGTATCAAAAGGAAAACGGAGATGTCCACTTTCGCCCTCAAACAAACCGTGCTTTCAGTGCTACATGAACAGCACAGAGGACGCATCCATGTTTACACAGACGGTTCTGTATCCTCTAATAGTTCAGCTGGAGCAGTGGTGATTCCCGCAGAGTACGTCACCCTCAAGTTCACGACATCTCACATTACGTCATCGACGGCTGCAGAACTCGCAGCTATCCGTGCTGCTCTGGAGTTTATTGTTCACAAATCATCACATTCATGGTCCATCTTATGTGACTCAAATGCAGCTCTTCAGTGTCTGATGTCTCCTTTCAACCATGGACCAAATGAGCAACTAGTCGCAGACATCCGACTGCTCCGCCATCACGCAATCAACAAGGGACACAACATCATCTACCAGTGGATACCGGGACACTGCGGAATTTCAGGAAATGACAGTGCGGATGACGCTGCCCGGTCGGCTCATGATGGTGCCCAGATTATACCCATACCGCTGTCAAGAACAGATGCAGCCACAAGTCTTCGCTCCCTCGCCCGCGAGCTTACGCAGAATCTGTGGAACACCAGTGATTTCACGAACGCACGTCTCCACAAATTGGATCCACGTCTGCAACTCCGCCTACCACCAGGGTTGCCACGAGCGGAAGCAACACTTCTGTGCCGCCTGTGGCTCGGCGTGGCATTCACGAACTCCTATTCATTCCGCATTGGCATGGCCGACAGCCCTACTTGTGACACCTGCGGCTTCGAGGAGACGATTCAACACCTCCTATGTGACTGTCCCCGTTACGCAGTGCGAAGAAAAGTGCTCGTGACCGCTCTCGCAAAACTGGACAATCGCCCCTTTACAGAGGAAAAAGCTCTAGGACATTGGTCCAGACGGGCTTCGGCACTCAAGGCCTTAAGGGCTTTGTTGAAGTTTTTAAGGAACTGCGAATTGTGCGACCGCCTTTGAACGTTGTAGCGCGTAGTTTCGCGTTACTGTGTGAATTTTCTCTTTTTTTTCCATTTTTTCCCTGTTCTTCTTTCTCCTTTTATTCCCTTTACCCCTTTCCCCAGCACAGGGTTGCCAGCCGGTACTTACACTGGCTAACCTCCCTGTCTTTCCTCTCCTTTGTCTCCTCCTCCTTGGAAAAATGGCACGCTACCAACAACCTGGAAGACAAGTGGCCTTGTTCCACTGCTGAAGCCTGGCAAGTCACCGTTGGAAATCTCGTCATATCGCCCGATCGCTTTGGCGAGCTGTGTGGGCAAAGTAATGGAGAGGATGGTCCTAGGACGACTGGAGTGGTACTTGGAGTACCACAACACCTACCCAGATGCCATGGCGGGCTTCCGACGCGGTCGATGATCGATCGATAGCGTCGTCGACCTGGTCACCTACATTTAACATGAGAAATACCGTAAGCGTCTCTGGGCTTCTTTATTCCTCGACGTTAAAAGGGCGTATGACAACGTTACGCATGAAGCCATCCTCTCTGCTCTCGCAGAGGTAGGAGTGCGTGTTCGGATGTTTCAATGGATACGGAGCTATCTATCCATGCGATCCTTCTTTGTAAGCACCGAGGAAGGCCATACTTCTCTACATTATAGCCACCGCGGCGTCCCCCAGGGCGGTGTAATTAGCCCTGTGTTATTTAATCTAACACTAGTTCTCCTTGAGCACGTGCCAACCACAGTCAGGCTATCAATGTATGCGGATTACATCTGCATATGGACTTCTGCAGTAACACGCCTACAGTTGCGAGCGAGAATTCAGAGAGCCGACACACAGACTGCTATGTACCTCCGTAATCGAGGCCTGGAAATTTCCTCCGAGGAATGCGCACTAGTGCCATTTACGCGCAAACCCATGGCAAACTGCAGTGTAATGATAAATGGCCAAACAATACGACGAGTCCGATCATACAAGTTTCTAGGTGCCATAATCGACAGGGACTTGTCATGGAGCCCACACATTCATACGTGAAAAAACGGTTGACAGGCATCTGCCACCTGTTCAAGTTTTTCGCTGGCAAGACCTGGGGAATGTCGCCAAGTGCCATGTTACAACTGCACAGAGTGCTTTTTCTAGTATTTCTGCGATACAGTTTGCCAGCAATAAACAACACAGGCAAAACGAATCTACGCACAATACAACGTCTTCAGGGTCAAGTGCTCCGGATCTGTCTAGGCCTGCCTCAGAGTGCTTCAACAGCGGCTACGATAGCAATCGCTAAAGACCACCTTGTCAAGACCCACATTGAAATTGAAGTGCTCAGGACCCATATAAGGCATCTAGCCAGGACTCCTCGTCACCATTTAGCCTCTCTACCAGCGGACAGACCACACACATCTTTCAGCCAAACGATAACTGCATATGATGAATCATTGCCGGCTTGTTTCACTCCGGCTGCGAGACCTTCGATCTCTCCATGGTGCCTCGCCGAGCCAAAAAAAACCTCGCAATTCCTGGTATCTCGAAAAAAGCTGATCTGTCATCACCAGCCCTTAGACAGCTCACGCTACTATATTTGTACGAAAACTACCGTGACTCTACGCATATTTACACTGATGGATCTGTCCTTCCAAGCAGCTCCGCGGCGGCAATCGTCATACTAGCGAAAGCTACAACAATCAAATTTAAGACGACCCACGCGACAACATCGACGGCAGCAAAGCTCGCAGCGCTCTTTACAGCCCTTCATCACATTGGTGATGAACCTCCACACAAGTGGACAATATTCTGCGATTCGAAGGCGGCACTGCAGTCTCTACTGTCAGCTTTACGACGCGGACCGCACGAACAACTAATATTCCATATTACAGAGACGTTACAAAATATAAGTGATGCAGGCCATGAAATAACCTTTCAGTGGCTTCCAGGTCACTGCGGGATTATCGGCAATGAACGGGCGGATCACGCTGCCCGCTCAGCCCAAACTGAGGAGCGCCACGTCCCAATTCCTCTTTCTAGAACTGACGCAGCACGGAAGCTCCGCCTACTTGCTCGGCAGTCACCGCGTTGCAATGGAATGAGCCACATTTAAGAAATACGAGACTGTACTCACTTGATCCCACACTATGTCTTCGAACGCCATCACAGCTTCGCCGTAGAGACGCCACGCTTTTATATCGACTTTGGTTGGGCGTTGCCTTTACCAAAGCCTATGCATTCCGCATAGGGATGACCGACAGCCCAACCTGTGACCACTGCGGCCATGAAGAATCAATTGGCCATATTCTGTGCGCCTGCCCACAGTACAGTCCACAGAGGGCGTGCCTTCGCCACGAACTTCACCAACTGGACGACCAACTACTATCCGAAACAACAATTCTACAACATCGAAAGGACCTACCGTCACAGAAGAAGGCCGTGCAAGCGCTATTGCGCTTTGTGCGATCTACCGGCCTGTGTGAACGACTTTAACTGGAACGCCTTTTGTGTGTGTGTCTCCACGTGTGCGTGTTTTTTTTTCCTTTTTTTAGCGCTTTCCTCTCTGTCATCTTTCTAACCGCTATCCCCCATCCCCAGTGAAGGGTAGCAAACCGGAGACTCATATCTGGTTAACCTCCCTGCCTTTCCTCTTCATTCTCTCTCTCTCTCTCTGTTCCAATGATCAGTTGGGAGCAGCGCTTGTCTTTGTCCACCTTTCTTGTATCTGTGGTTTTTATTACGCTAAGTTACTTTTTCAGTTACGTAGATCGCCCTGGATCTCACGAGTAATTGGCACTTGCACCAAGTTTCTCGGCCTTCTGTTAAGCTTCTACGTAGGCTTGTAGACACGTAGACTACGTAGACTTGCCTCATCGACCACCGAGCACACCGGGTTGAGTGCCAATATGGGATCTTGTTTTGTTTCTGCCTGAGCTCCTGCTGCCTGATGAGACGTAGAAATCCGGGAGTACGAAGCGAAGACTCGTTCGTAGAAGCCTCTATAGTAAAACATTTATAGCACTCTGTGGCTGGCCAGTATTCTTGTTCCGATATTGAAGTCCGGGACCTTAACATATCGAGATAAGATAAAGTCAAAAGTCAGTGTCAGTAGTACTTTACGAAAATGCGAAACCACTAGGAAAATTTCAAACAAAATGTATTTTTTTAATTGTTTGGACAAACGTGGAAGCTGTTTTGTAAAGGCACACAGCCATTCGCACACCGGCCTCTCTATTCAACGAGGTCACTGGCACTTTTCCTGGCGCTTTCTCACGGAACGACGGCGCCATGCACCCTGCCCTAGCGTATTAGTCGCGAAACGTTTTGGAAAGGCCGCGCCCGAGGCTCGAACTTGGAGAGAACGAACAAGCGAACGAATGAATGAACGAATGTAAGGAATAATTAATTACCTGGTTAAGTAATTAGTCAAATAATTAATTATATATCATTAATTATGCGGTTTCGCGTTTCATAACCACGTTTTGATTATGAGGCATGCCGTAGTGTGACTCCGCACTAATTACGACCACCTGGGGGTCCTTAACGTGCCACCAACGCGCGTGACAGGGAGTTTCTGCATTCCGCCCCCGTCGAAACGCGACCGCCGCGACAGGGATTGGATCCCGCGACCTCAGGCTTAGCATGCACAGCACCATAGCTGCCAAGTCACCGCGGAGGGTATCTCGGAGGCCATTCTCCTGAAAAAAAAAAACAAGAAACAAAGCGCATGGCCGGGCATTTCTGCAACCATTCGGGCCCTGTGCCACGTCGTAACTCCACGTGAGTGCGGCGCGGAAAACGTGCGTTGCGTACGACTGCAACTCCACATTTAAACGCGGGCAGGACTTCGTTCGGACTGCACCGTGAACCACGTAGTAGCCGCCTTTCATTGGTTTCTAGCAAATGTATCGCAGAAAAAGACCTGCGCTACCCTGAAGCGACAATTGGAGAACATGCCGCTGCTGGCGAAGTCTTCTTGCAGCGTCGGCCCATTGTAGCTGGTGACGGCAGCGCGGGCATGACCACGTGCTCGTTTCAGGTGCGCTTACATTGGTTCGAGAAGACGCCGACGTCAACGATTGGCAGGCTATTGCGCGCGGTATGTCGCCGAGACCATCTTATCGTACTGAGGCCGACGAGGCACCCGCCCCCCCCCCACACACACACACAGACGACTGCAAGTTGACGGCAAAGACAAAATCAACTTGCCGGTCATAGTTATTTCACAGTGAGTCGTAGCAAAAAGTAGGTTACGAATCCACGCTCAACTTACTACAGTAAACTGTCGTGACATTATGGATTTATGAGCACTGGGCTACCGAGACGAGTGAGACTTCTCGCAATAGATTGTCATGAAGTCATTAATTTTAGATAGCTTCTGTTCGCTTCTTGTTCATTGTTTAGCGGAAACCAAGTACTGCGCCGCCATTGCAATGTAAACAAGACACTCAATCACAGAGCACTTAACTGAAGAATGAATACTTCCACAGAGCTATGAGGGAGGTGAAACCTTGCTACTCGCGCTCCTCTTGGCTATTGTGTTCGTTGCGAACAGTGTGCATGCGCAGTAGTCGTGGCGGGGCATTTACGAAAGCGGCGGCGGGTGGCCTGGTTTCGGTTTCACCTCCTGTTTTGTTTCCGTGCGCAGTGACACGGTTTTGTGTCGGAAGACTCAGGTCGATATTCCAAGTTAATCTTGCCTTACGTCCAACAGTTCATCGTAATGGCCCCTATCGGTGCGCTGAACTTTCCCCTGTTGCACAATGATTAGGGGGCTACGATTCATATTAGCTTAAACTGTGCTGACATGCTTAGTAGGTTTCAACTGTGTACCAAGCAATTTGGAATGCTGTCACATAAGATTTTTCGCAAGCAAAATGTGGTATAAATAGATGTATTGAGGAGAGAGTCACATGGAAATGCCACAAGTGTCGCACAAGATGTGTTTTCAAACATTTCCTTGCGTGTTTTTTTTTATATACAGTAACGACGTCCGGTTATGTAGGCGTTTGCTATCAGTGTTTATGGATACACTTATTTATAAGACGCTCAATATACAAGCCACAGAAATAAGTGTTGTTGCATTTCATGCAACATTTGGAGCAAACGGACGAAAAGTGATGGAACCGAGGGGTTCGATTTTTGTTTCTCACACCATAGCAAACGAACGGCACACTGTCTTTTATGTCAGTAATGACAGGTAACAAGTGCAGGTAATATTAGCAGCATCTGGAAGAAGGCCCAATTTAATTACCGGACTTTATTGTATCACTCAGCGAGTACCTGCGCCGCTGCCGTCTGATATTACAACTTTTCGCGTATCGATCGTTTTGCTGCGGTGCGGTCGCTTGCGATCTTGCCTTGCGATCGCCGTGTTGGCGAGACCGTTCACTTTTTCTTACACACTTAAAACCAGAATAATTTCGATCGCGAAATAAATATTGTCTGAGTCATTGCAAAACAAAACGCTTTTTAGACTTTACTACAATTTATTTTAAGTGCAGCAACGATGTAACTATGCTGAAGGAATAGAAATCATGCAGCGCAGCCTGAACGAAGTTCAACTTTAGCTGCAAAGGATCAACGCCTTGTCTAGAAACCTCGGTACGTTCTCAATGTGCAATCGCTCGCGTAGCGTGGCCTCAGCTTTTTTTTGCGCACGTCCTCTGAACGCACATAAATAATGAGTGAAGGACGACCCAGGTGGAGTGAACTTTCATGATGAACTTACGGCGGTGGGCGCCGGCGCCACGATACTGCCGCGGGCCTTCGTCGGACTATGACACTGATAACATCATTAGAAGATGATTTAGCGTCTCAGCACAGGGCTGAGACGCTATGCACTCTCTGTATTGCTTCGGATCGATACCGTGGCGGCTCCTGAGAATTCTCTCATATAGATTTTGCTGGCATAGGAGAGTTTAATGACTGCTATGCTCCAGTTTGCCTATTTATGGTAGCTATGTGTGATGGCTCGCAACATATGTACTGATTAGCATAAACAACCAGATGGCCGCTGACGTGATGTGACAATCAGGCACGAAGTTATGCAAAACAGGAGAGTTAAGTTCGAACGCGTACACACTCACTACACAGCGAAACTTAAGGAAACAAGCTTTAGGCAATTCGTATACGGTATTTCAGACCAGTCGCCTTTGTTTTGTGGCCAAGGTGTTGTGTTCAAAAATTCCAGGTGGCGGAATCATTTTAATTAGGGCGAAAAGCAGAATCCTGCCTGGACCTCTGTCAAGCAAAGGACCAGGCAGGATTCCGTAAAGGCTACTCAACAATAGACCATATTCCCACTATCAATCAGGTGACAGAGAAATGTGCGGAATATAACCAACCCTTATATATAGCTTTCATTGATTACGAGTAAGCGTTTGATTCTGTCGAATCCTCAGCAGTCATGGAGGCATTACGGAATCAGGGTGTAGACGAGCCGCATGTAAAAATACTGAAAGATATCTATAGCGGCTTCACAGCCACCGTAGGCCTCCATAAAGAAAGCAACAAAATCCCAATAAAGACAGGAGTCAGGCAGGGAGATACGATCTCTCCAATGCTATTCACAGCGTGTTTACAGGAGGTATTCAGAGACCTGGATTGGGAAGAATTGGGGATAAGAGTTAATGGAGAATACCTTAGTAACTTGCGATTCGCTGATGATATTGCCTCGCTTAGTAACTCCGGGGACCAATTGCAATGCATGGTCACTGACCTGGAGAGGCAAAGCAGAAGAGTGGGTCTAAAAATTAATCTGCACAAAACTAAAGTAATGTTTAACAGTCTCGGAAGAGAACAGCAATTTACAATAGGTAGCGAGGTACTGGAAGTGGTAAGGGAATACATCGGTAAGGAAATACATAGGGCAGGTAGTGACCACAGGTCCGGATCATGAGACGGAAATATTCAGAAGAATAAGAATGGGCTGGGGTGCGTTTGGCAGGCATTCTCAGATCATGAACAGCAGGCTGTCATTATCCCTCAAGAGAAAAGTGTATAATAGCTGTGTCTTAGCAGTAGTCACTTACAGGGTAGAAATCTGGAGGCTTGCGAAATGGGTTCTACTTAAATTGAAAACGACGCAACGAGCTATGAAAAGAAGAATGATGGGTGTAAGGTTAAGGGAAAAGAAAAGAGCAGATTGGGTGAGGGAACAAACGCGAGTTAATGACATCTTAGTTGAAATCAACAGAAAGAATTGGTGCATGGGCAGGGCATGTAATGAGGAGGGAAGATAACCGATCGTCTTTAAGGGTTACGGACTGGATTCCAAGGGAAGGGAAGCGTAGCAAGGGGCGGCAGAAAGTTAGGTGGGCGAATGAGATTAAGAAGTTCGCAGGGACGACATGGCCACATTTAGTACATGACTGGGGTAGTTGGAGAAGTATGGGAGAGGCCTTTGCCCTGGAGTGGGTCTAACCAGGCTGCTGCTGCTGCTGATGATGATGAGGATGATGATGCAGAATATTAACATGCACATTAAAAAAATTCAGATAGCCAGAGTTAATTCAGAGCCCATCGCTATGGGGCGCCTCAAAATGAGGTAGTGGTTTCGGCAAATAAAACATAATTATTCAATTTGTTTAATATACACTATTTCATTGTCGTGTATATTCTAATACAAGCCCGAGGGACGTATGGAAAAATGCTGGCGGCAAAGCGTAAATGAGATATTGAGAGGGCCCCTCCAGTAAAATTAATTAAACAATATTGGTTAATAGCACTTGCGCGACATCTAAAGCGCGCTCGAAAGTTTGGACGATCGCCCCTTCACAGAAGAAAAAGTTTTAGGACACTGGTACAGACGGGTTTCGGCACTCAAGGCCTTAAAGGCTCTGCGCAAGTTCTTAAGGGCTTGTGAATGGTGCAACCGTTTTCGAAAGTCGGTGTGTGAATTTTTGTCACTTTTTTAATTTCTTTCACCTTTATCCATTTACTCCTTCCATCAGCACAGGGTAGCGAGCCGGTACCTAAACTGGCTAACCTCCCCGTATTTCTTCCCCTTCAGTCTCTCTCTCTCTCTCTCTCTCTCTAGAACGCCAACGTTTCAGTACACGAAAGGTCCGTCACTTCCGGTTTTTATATTTTGATATGTTATATTTTATATTTTGTATATACCGGGGCTAAAAATGGGGTGTTGTAATTAAAGCGTAAAAGCGGCGGAAGTCGGGGGTATTCTTTGGTAGTCCAATGTTCGGAATATTTCTGGAAATCTTTCCAAACGACGAACACGAGTAATACGCTCCCTTTTAATGCAAGTATTTTATTTAAACAAGCGAAGTTACTCACACGCACATGTATCAGCTAGCGTGTAAATGCGCCGAATAGACAAGGACGAAAGGAAGGACAGGACACCCGTAGCGCCTAGTTTCATCTGGTTTACTTGAAAGACGTGTGGTCCCATATGCGGGGTCTCAGCTAAAGTTAGCAAAGCTCCTCAACGAAAAAGAAGAATTTAGAAAATACAAAGCGGGATCGGATATCGAGGCAAACGGCGCTCGGTCGTCTAAGCTTTCACTACTAAGCCGCGAAGGTCTTGCAAATGTATGTTGCAGCGCGTTCTGTACTTTTCGTTTCTTTGAGTAGCTTTGCTAAAGTTAGCTGTGACAGACGGTACGTGTGAACCCATACGCGTGACACTTAATTGAGCGCTGCACTCAAGTGTCATTTAAAAAGCGAAGTGCTTTTTCAGTCAACGTCACGGAAGATAAAATGACCCATCTTTCTTTTTTTCTTCGCATCTCACCTTCACCTCAATGATAAACCTTGGCTATTGATTGCGGTGGCAAGTAAGTGCAGTGCAGCCATCAAATTTCGGAGTGCTGGTGCACTTTTGCCAGTGCTCGGTGAGATGTCTGTTAATTCATTGGTTCACGTTAGTTACTACAGCTCTATCTTCAATGTAATTTCAAACAGAGCTTCTGGCAAATCATGTGTGGAACTCATCTCCACAAGTGCTCGTTGTGAGGGAGTATTATTAAAGTTAAAATAAAAAAGAATACATTAGTAAAGGAAACAAAATGAGACGAGTCTGACGACCCCGTGTTCACTTAACTTTCATATATTTTTTTAGCAGAGGTAAAAAGTGCAAGAAGCTGAGCACACAGATGTGCTTTGCTGGAGATGTACGTGGTGCATCCGATTATATTATCTGTAGTTTCCTTACGCGATGCGCACAGGAAGCATTTTTGTGTCCATCCTGGACTTGACGAGCCTGTAATCTTTCTATGTTGTCGTCCTGTTTGGCTGGTTTCCAGCATACATTCTTGCAACAAAATTAATTAAATACTAACTAGACTAATTAGCCACGCTTCTGTGAACGTAACCTATTTAGGTAAACATACGCTCAATTTCGCAGCTGCCATTCCTAATGTACATCAACGTCAGCACTGCGTTAATTCGCTTCTTGATCAGTACGCAACCGCTGTTTACCTGCATGCGGCGAGCGGGAAATGTGACGCAATGTGCCAGTATTCTTTCCTTGCAAACGCAGTTACTTAAAAGCAACAAGCTTTTGTTAAGTAACGGCCGGCAGCAGCTGAACATATATTTTTATAGATGCCTGGTCTGGGTTCAGTGTTAACCGAAAAATCATTTGCCATAATCATAGATTACTGATGTTGATGCGACATATTCACGACCACTTGCCCGCAAAATGTGGGCAGCGATTATTCGTTTTGAATGAACTGCGCTGATTATTATTCTTTCTGAAAGAGCAAAGGGGGGGGGGGGGGAATCGTGTTTAACCCCATTTTACCGATCTTGTTCGGGGTGCAAAAATTGGAAAGTATTGGTTTAACCATAAAACGAAGGACCCCAGGTACTATAAAGGCTGTTTCACATGCTGCGACTGCAACGACGAAAATCGGTGCTGTCGCACGCGTCGCTATGCGATTTTTAAAGGGCTCATTTCACATGATTGCGATTTCAACAATGCGACTGGTGCGACGCCCAGGGTTGCTTACTGCCAGGTTTTGTGGCACACGCTGCATAATTGTTTTATTGTAGTGAATAAAAAGTTTACACTATAATATTATTGACTTCTCTTGATTAGGCGCAAATAATATGTACGTTTACTAATTTAAGAACGTTAGTTAAGATTTGTCTTGGAGTGCGCGACGGCGGTTTCTGTAGTTCAGTGCGAGATCCCGCACCTAAAGAGCTGTTCACAGGTGGTTCAACGGTTCTTTATTCTATGGTTCAGCGCTGTGTGTTGTCTTATCTACCTTCTATGACCGTTTCGTTCTGCCTGCGCTACAACAATCTACAAGATGACCTATCGACAAGTTCATATAGCTACCCTCACCGCATATGCAGTATTCGGAATTCGGCTGCCACGAAGTTGTCGTGTCAGCCCAACAAGATCCTCGCGCTACCCGTGCTCGGCGTCAGCTTCTGGAGAAATGATGCGTGTATATTGCCCGTCATTGCGCATATGTGTTGCCTGCTCCTAGCCATATTCTTACGCCAAACGCAACAAGAAGCACCAACCCGAACGCCCGCGTGTGCCCCTGAACGAAGCCTCAAACGATCTGTGTGATTACGACGTGGAATATTCTGTTGTGAAATTCAACCGTAGCGCTAGCCTGGTTCGTCCATCGCCGTGCTTGCGCTGCGAATATATATATATGGGAGCCCTCTCTAAATATTTCTAAAGGCGCAAAAGCCGACGCTTCA
Source organism: Dermacentor variabilis (assembly GCF_050947875.1). NCBI lineage: Eukaryota > Metazoa > Arthropoda > Arachnida > Ixodida > Ixodidae > Dermacentor > Dermacentor variabilis. The sequence continues at coordinate 108,094,941 of NC_134576.1, forward strand.
AATGTTTCGAGCAGTTACCGTCACTTTTGTAGAAACCTGTACGTTGTAACACAGCGTTCTAAAAGACACGCTTCTCGTCCACTTTGTTGTCCCGTGTCTCGCGCTGGTAGTATACTTGGAACTTCTAACAAGAAGACCATATCAATACGCGCTATTCATAATGCAGAATCGTAGGCCCACGGCAGGCGCACTTGCCGTAAAATTTTTCAGCTTTCTGCTCATCCTCGCACGCCGCTCACGGTTAGCCTGTTTTGTGGAAATAAATCTTATTATTATATTATTAATGTTATTAGATATTATAGTTTCTTCACTGTGATTTATAGCAATCATCCAGATTTCTTAAGCTAGTCATGCATTTAACCTGTATTAGATCAAGATTGTTATGACATGCTTATGGGAGTCATTTCAAACTAGATTGCTCAGCAAGAGAAAGTACAAATGCAAGCCTCAATGTTTATTCCAATTTGGTATTCCTAAACAGATTACATTGGCAGAATTTTATGCCTGCTTGCATTTCCTGCAATTCAATGTTCAGAGCTGGAAAAACTGATTCCTTTTCTTGCTGTCGAAAGGCTGCTTCAATGTCGAGAGCAAGATATAATTATTCATTTCGAAAGTGTTAATCAATGACTATATGTCTAAGCTTATCAATGCGTTCTTGTTCCACGAACATAATCAAGTTTTCTCTCTCCGTCTCATTGACAGCCATGGAATGAAACCGTCCACTTTCATAAGTATAAGGAAGCAAACATTCTGAAATTTGTCCTGAGCATTTGTCTGCATCCTATAGTGTGCATGTTTGTATCAAGTTCTGGGGTTACAATCGCAGTGATCTACACATATTGTTAAACTGCAACAAACAAATTTATTTAACTTTGTTTTCAAATCTACAATGTGGCCATGCAGTAACGACTACATTAATAAGCAAGAAAAGAACTGCAGATTCAGTGTACGTGTTGAAATCTATGCGAAGTGAAGTTTTTGTCAAGTGGTCAATTAAATGCTGTTAAAGTAACTGCGATATATACAATTTGTCTTAATTTCAACAATCGAACATGTCATCTTTTGCAACGTTTGCTTATGCACCGCATAGGTCACAACCTTAATATCATGTAATCTTTGTGCATTACACTGTTCACAAACCATACCGAAACGCAAATGGCAGTTATTGTAGATGCACGCTGTGAGACATCAACACAGTGACGTTTGTTGAGCAAGGAATGGTGCGAGGTGTATGCAGATGAATGAATGACGTGCTTATGTACTTATTTATTTATATACCTCGCAGGCTGCAAGGTTGGAGCATTTGTGAGGGGGAATAAAAAAGTTGTTACAAAAGGAAGAAGGGCACAACATTAAGAAAAAAACCAGCAAAAAAAGCAGTACCAATACATTGCACCAACTAGCCCAACGTGTTTTACTGGCACAACATTATACAATACTTAACAAACAATAACAGAAAAAAGTTACTGCCCATGCACCCTGCACAGACGGTACACCAGCGAAGCTGAAATGTGCGGGCCCCCTGTTTATCACTGGGCAAATTCCAATGGTTTATTCAAGTTTTTCTATATTATTGGTTATGTCTGTGTTCCTTAATGAGGTTATGCACATGTTCGGCTTGGGTTTATCACATTGTTTATTTGTAATGCCACACATCGCACTTTGCAAGATCACCATCATGGAAAGTGCAATGAGTGGTTCATTGTGTTAATCCAACGGGTCCATCAAAGTCTTTCTGAATTATGTTACGCACTTGTGTTTTGCAATGCGTTAATCATAATGTTTATGACTCAGTTATGCACTGTAGTTACCAAGTGACACACCGGGGCTGCACATTTCATTTAAAAAATACAGGGACACATTTTTGAACCTATTGGGAAGTCGGAGAGAGACTGCTGCACGCGCGCTCGGCTGCTAGAGAAAAACGACGTCACTATCGCTGTGGCCAATGGCCCACCACACTTTTGCTGCGAGATAATAATGACATCATGATCTTGTCTTAACCCCATCCCCCTCTGTGTCCCTTCCCTGCAATAATACGTAGATCAATGTATGTTTGAAATGCAGCATTTCTATGTCTACCCAACAAGAAATTTCTCCGTCCATCATGCAAGACGAATGCAAAGGCTTACACCCCCACACTAGGGTTTTTGTGATCGGACCACGAATGTTTCGCCTAGGCATATACAGCTTCACTGTAAAAAGAATGAACACCTTTCTGCTAGAGACCAAGACAATGAGGTGTATTAACAAATGAAAGTTTATTGAACATGATGAGTAAATACTGGTCGACAAGCAATAAATCGAAATTACACAAAAAGCCAAAGCGAGATCTGATGTGTGTCCATACAGATCCCAACAAGAAACGCATTTATCTCTGAAAGTGTAACAGAGGCCATGCTGACACAAGATTCTCCCAGTGTCGTTGCATCTACAGCTTCCATAATTTCTCTAGGCAGCCGATCTGCAGAGAATGCTAGCTTCCTCTACAATGCATTCTCCACATCTGAGCGTGCATTGTAGAGGAAGAAGCTAGCATTCTGTGCAGATCGGCTGCCTAGAGAAATTATGGAAGCTGTAGATCTAAAAATACTGGGTTAATCTTGTCAGCACGGCCTTTGTTTGAAATGGATGCATTTCCTGTCAGGAAATGCACATTAATTTTTGCTTCTCCTTTTTGTGTATGTTCAGTCTATTGCTTGTCAGCGAGCATTTACTCGGTGTGTACATTAAACTTTTGGTTGTTAGATCAACTCGGTTTTCTTGTTTGTCCTATGTGTTCTCTGGTGCCATTTGCAGCCAAGCTATTCATTTTTTTTAGACTGCAACAAGTCACTTTAATAGCTCTTATGATGCTTCTGTGTACCTTATAAAATCTTTTATTTGGCCAATGTAGCAAGAATGTATAGTGTGAAGCAGTAAGAACAGGGTACGCTAACTTCTAATTAAAAGGTTTATTGTGAAAATGCAGTGATCTATAAAGGTTACCAGAAAGTATTACAGCAATAAAACCTGATAAAGACTAGTGCTTGATGAAACCGAACATAAAAGAAGGAAAGGGAGAAAATACATATAGATATACAAGTCCAGGGAAAGAAACATTGTGATCACCAAGTGTGCACCAAGTGCAAGTGTGCACCTTCCAGGAAACTCTTTTCCCAATGGCATGGACTGGAAGAATGTGCTTGCATAAGCAAGCTGTCAGTCTGTCTATTGGAATAACAACAGTGTTTCTTGAAAGGTGCTGGCATGCAGGATTGGCAATTGTAATGATTTTTCCTGCACTTGAAATTTTCCTGTATTTTCTTTCTGTAGCATTTTTAGTTATGTTTGGCTGCATCAAGCACCAATTTTTATCTATCCTTCAAAGATGTCTTTTTCTGGGGAATACTCGGGGAAGGCGGCAGATGGAAATTCAAGACGATGAGCAACACGAGAACAAGGAGAAAGTAGGAGCCAACGTTTCCACAAGTGGACCTTGAAGAAGAGAAGTCCACTTGTCGAAACGTTGGCTCCTGCTTTCACCTTGTTCTCGTTTTGCTCATCGTCCTTTTTTTTCTGGTAATTTGTATAACTCGCCACATTTTTACAAATGAACCTCAGTTGAAAGTTAGTCCTCATCCATATCTAGTGTCATCCTGTTGATACTGCTTCATGCTATGCACTCTTGCAACATTTGTGTGTGTGTGTGTGTGTGTGTGTGTGTGTGTGTGTGTGTGTGTGTGTGTGTGTGTGTGTGTGTGTGTGTGTGTGTGTGTGTGTGTGTGTGTGTGTGTGTGTGTGTGTGTGTGTGTGTGTGTGTGTGTGTGTGTGTGTGTGTGTGTGTGTGTGTGTGTGTGTGTGTGTGTGTGTGTGTGTACGCGTGGATTTGGATGTGAAATCGGGCCCTTGGGCAGAGGTATCATTCTTCTCCTGTGCAGCCTCGTGAATTAATTAACTATATTGCAACAGAAATGCGATGGACAAGAACGAAGTGAACACACAGAGCGCTTCGTTCTTGTCTGTTGTCTATCTGTTGCACTTTGGTTAATAATGAATACACACAAACTCATCTAGTTTTCAGTTATTATGTCGGGCCCTCTTGTGCCCTGGAATATCTGCATGGCTATGTATCCTGTAATTTAATTTCTGGCCATGTGCTTACAAGTCGCGTGTCAATCTACTGATTTTCCTGACAATCTTGTGTGATGTGCAGGCCCAGACAGTTTCTGGTGAATCCATGCAGGGTGTTGTGCAGGGTGTAATCTGCACTACAAGTGCTGCTTTGATTGCTTTCAGTTAAGCTTTTCTAGGTGTAGGATGACCTGTAATGGTACTCACTTAATGGGGTTTAGTTTTATGTAGTGTCATACTACTGTTGCACTGCTATTGCCAGATCAGTGTACATATTATATGTGCCTTATGTTTGCTTGCATCTTCAAGATTAACAACCTCCTCTGTGTGTTTGGCAGTTGCATATAGTCTCCTGGCCTAATTGTTTGCCCCCATATTTCACGGTATGGGCCTGTTGTGTTTCAAGTTCAGGTACTCCCGAGGTTGTATTTCTGAAGGGAGGGGTAGTCGTCTTTGCATCTCACATGCTAGCTGGCATAGTATCTTGGGACGAGGTTCTGAGCTCTTGAGACAAAGAATTTGTGCTGCAGGCTGCAACTGTACACTGTCTAGGTGCTTGTTCATTAGCTCTTTCTCATACAGGTCTTCAAGAATGGTAAAGTTGGAAAGACCTGTTATTGCTACCCGATGCTTGTATTCGATGAGTTGTCTTTTTTGTGTGCTGCTGGTAATTCATACTGTACCATACCTTGGACACAAGCACAGCATCTGCGATTTTCCATAGTATCCACTCGTCCACCCCCATGATTTCTAGATTATTCTTTTCAGCAGGTGTGGAAGTTGCGTCCAGGCACTGCATAATTGTTTCACCCACGTGCCGTCATGGGCATACACTAGCTGAGGATTTGTGGATGTTGACTTGCGGCCATATTTGTCCAGCTATGTGGATCACAATGTGCAATCTGGGGTAGTTCTTGATTCTAGTCTTCCTTTTTTTTCCGACGTCAATATGAGCTGACTTATCAGAAAGCGAGAGGCCAGACTGGCCAAGAAAGTCTGCAGTGTTGTCGAGGGCTTGTTGCATCATTCCTGGTTTCTATAAAAGATAGCTTTCCCATAGACTGTAATACACCATAGGCTGTAGTGTTTCTTGTAGATTGCCCGTGTTGTTGGTGTGTGTGGGCCAAATGTACCTCCAACTCTCACCTGGAATTTTCTGTCTTTCAGAAAGTTACTGTATAAGTTCTCTACCAGAAATTTTTTTGCTCATCGTTCCTCTTATTAGAGTAGCGAGAAGCATGAGGCAGTACTGCTGTTAAAAGCCTCTTCACTCTCTCATAAGTGGTATTACATAATGTCCTGCAATAAATTTTCTGCTGCTTATGGCCCACTCATATCTGCCAGAAGGGACAACTCTTCAAAAAGGTTTTCTTTGTGCTATGTGTGCGACGTAGTATGAGCATTCATGCCTTGACATTTATAAATCTGTAGAACCAGCTTCCTGACAGAGTACTTGCTATACCTGATCATGCTTATTTGTGCAGTGCTGTTGAACAATACATATTGATGCAATGAATATTTACACACTCGAATTATCACGAAAGATAGTTGTTTTACAATTCTGCCCTTTGCTTTCTATTGGTGTTAGAGTTTGCATAAGCATGCCCCCGTATGCAATAGTATTTTGAAGTTTAAGGGTTCAATAAAAGGTGATGAACTAAATCTAAATGCAAGAGCCTTATTTTTACCTATGACTACCATCGAAATGCGACTTCCATGGCTGGCAAATCAACCCCTCGCCTTGTGATAGCAGCAGAATACTATAGCCACAGTGGCAGGTGAACAAATTGAAGAACAATATTTCTGTCTATAATTTTTTTTTCTTGCCTGTATGTAAGTAAAGTTTGGAATAAGTTTGTCATTGCAAAAAAAGTCCAGTTTGTGGTCCTTTATTGAATAAACCACATATTGTGTATAGTTGAAATGCAGAAATTTGTTCTAAAATCCTCGGGTGATATATGTTCTTGCAAGTAGCATGGTATTTCATTACTTATAAAGATAGTAATCGCAGCGGATATCGTTATATGGGTTTACACACTAATATATGTGATCACAAACTTATTAGAAACTTACTAGCAACATGTAAGGCTTGAATGTTTCTGCACACTTGATCAGCTGTAAACGTGCAAGAACTGCTTGTACTGGCTGAACTGGCTGACTTCACTGCACAGTTTTGATTTACTTTTCTTCAGCGTGTCGTTTTATACTGTTTTATCCCCACAAGAACAGGCCGTTTGCCTGCTTTTCGCATTATTGCACAAGTTCTACATGATTGTGCCGGAGGGTACGTTTTCACTGTGCCACTATAGCAAGCAATTTTCTTAATCTACTAGCTCTAGAGTTAATTACCTTTCAAAGCAAGCGTTAATACAGATGCAGTAAGGATACAAAGTCCGCAACATAGTCAATGTTTATTGGTTTCTGTGCAAGAAAAAAAATTCTCCAGAGAAGAGGTGCAACTTAATGTGCATGTAATACTTTATTCAAGCCATGGATTTAATGCTATCGTAGCAAATTCATTACGATAGCCTACACTTCTGCCCTGTCAAATTTAATAAGAGGTAAGATAAGCTTTCAAGATGCATCGGAAAATTCACGCTTGAAAACCGACAAGAAAATGCAACTGAACGGTACCGCGTTCAGCGCAACGTTGAAACTTCGGGTACTTTGCTGTCTTGTCATTTGCCCTTGCCAAGGTTGAAATAATTCAAGCTGCTCCGTAAGCGCAATTTTTGCAGGCTACTCAACAAAAGAAAATTGTGACGACCTCGTCGTCTGCTGGGGATCGAACACCTCCTAGCACTGACAACTCGCAAAGGCGTACGAAGCAAACCTGAAAATGCACGTTATTTGCTGCGTAGCGTGTCAACAAACGTACATAAATGGGAGAATCGAATATGCGGTACAAGTTATTTATTTTCCCTTCGCGTACGTACCGAATTCGACGATCCACGTCTCCGCGCACTGCACTTGTCGTGCGAGACGCCATTTTCCAAAACAAACCGGCGGAATAGCTCCTTTGACAGCTCTCCGCGCAATTTCGACGGAAAATCGCAACGATCGGTGCCACGGTTCGACTGTGCGACCAACCGGTCGGTCGCAGCCGAAAATCGGGGGGTCGGCACTGCGACTGCGATTTTCATCGCAAACGACGGAAGTCGCACTTCCGGTGCGACGAAACTCGCCGCATGTTTTTTTTTTCCAATATAATTATCTGATACAAAACAACTCAACTAGAATTCATTCTCAAAAGTATGTTCTGGAGTTTTTTGTACGAAAACCGTGATATTGTTATGAAGCGCGTCGTAGTGGGGGTTTTCGGTTCAGGTTTCACGACCTGGGCTTCCTTAACGCACACACTATTATGCACTGTACACGGGCGTTTCTGCAATTCACCCCCACCGAAATGCACTCGCGGTGGTCCGAATTGATGGTCAGCGCGTGACACACCAGCAAAATGCCCAACCGAAACACCACATGAATTCAACCCTTGCAACGGCCACAAAGCAGGCCGAAAAGACGCGAACATTTAAATGTTGACAGTGATGTAAGCTAGCTTAGCGATACGGACGAAATTATTCCCAAAAATTGCAAGCTTCGTCTCATATCGAAAAAAAAATAGAAAAACTTGTTTATTTCTCCCATGTGGTCGAGCTTACGCTCTGTCTGCCCCATCGTGAGCAAACTGAATAATCGGTTCGCGGAAATTAGCGGCCGCGGCAGCCGCATTTCGACGCGGGCGAAATGCGAAGACATTTTCGAAGTCCTCCACTTCGGCGTGCCTGATAATCAGACCGCGCTTTTGGCACGTGAAACTACATAAGTTAATTTTAATTTAACAACTAGCTTTCTGAAGTTCTCGTTTCGATCAATAGCCTCCTCATTTCGTCTAACCGTTGTAATGGGCTCCCTCATCTCATTTATAGTGCTGAAATTTTAGCACTATGTCTGCCACCGTGTGTACAGGTAGGCGAATCAAAACGATCGCATACGAGTACTAGGGACACTCGACGACAAATGCGACCATGGCGACATGGCGACATCCAGATGTTGTAGCGTGGAACGTGCGTCGCGGGACTGTGACAATTCTCTGCAGGTGATTGCTGTGCTGTTCTTTCGCGGCACTGTAACCTGGGCGTGAGATTGCATGCGCGGCGCGGTTTATTGCAACCTGTCAGAGTTAACTTTCAAACCCTATTACTGATTCATCCGTGAAGTTCTTGATCAACCCGACAGTGCTAGGAACATCTTATCAACGTGTCGCTCCGGCAATCGCGGTAGCGATGTGGTAGCTACTCATGTGGTTGATGCCACCAGTCGACGCTGCTGCGAAGACTGTAGAAAAAGCGAACGTAGGTGAGCAGACGCGGGTAGTCACTATATAGGCACTGATTCTTGCTGGTGACCCACGCAACTTCTACAGCGGTCGCTGCAACAACCACGCCACCTCCTGCCGTTATCTGTGGTCACGTGATCGCGAACAAACGCCCGCATCAGTGAATCTTCGGCGCCTTTGGGCCTTGCCTCTCCGTCGCTGCCATGTCTGGTCCTGAACAGCGAGCTCTGCATCGAGTGTACGGATCGGTCAGCGGCGTCAACTGGCGCCCGACGCGGTTCGTCGACGAGCTGATGCTGACTCGTTACGCCTGCAGCGTGTGCGGCGTGATTCCAAGCACGACGTTCGTGTTGCCCTGTTGTCACGCGCTGTGTGATCAGTGCCAGGCAGGTAGCGTCGCCCAAGATGGCGGAAGCGTCTGTCCTCTGGACGGAGAACTCTTCTGCGAGGACGAGTGCCAGAAATGTCAGCTTCCGGAGAGGAAGAAGCGGAACCTGAAGGTCAGTGCAGGGGAAGTATTTTATACGAGTCCACCTAGTGGACAGGACATGTCCATTTCGCCCGCTGCTGAAGTGCTCATTGGCTGTGGTGCCTTCCTGCTACAAACGCGCGGCCCAGCCCAGCCAATCAGCACTTCCGCAGCAGATGTAATGGACATGTCTACTATGTGCAGTCTTGCAGCATACCTGCCCAGGTGTCCCCCACTTGACAGCGAGGCGAAATCTATTGCCAGCTGGTTTCAGTTTGTGTCCGTTATGCTTCGAAATCCACGTTTTCGCAGCTTTTGATATCGAACAGCTCAGTGTTCAGCGTATATATTTAGCTGCTAACAAGGCTGGCAACCTAACGTGCAGTCAAGCATGAAAGTTTACGGATCACGCGAACCCGTTAAAAACTGCGTCTGCGCTGATTGTTAAATATTTCTAATCGCATTTCTATGAACACAGAGGGGCGACAGATAGTTGCTTATGACCTCATACACCTACTTTGCAGCGGGACATAACCCCGTCAAAATAACAGGGACCCTTAGCCTGCTTGAGCTAATCATGGTTTGCTTCTATTTGCACACTGGCATTTTGCCTACCTCTGCTTCAATAAGCCAGCATTCCTTAATTGTAAAGTTCGCTATCGCTGTAATGGTCGTCGGTGCTACCATTGCCGCTGTTAATGCGGTTCCATCACGGTGTGGACGTGATGGCACCGGTACCAGCATGGGTACGGATGATTCAAAGGTCTCCAGGCAGGCGTAGTGCGTTTGCCTCCAGAAATGTCAAGGCGAAGTGGACTGTCACATTTGCAACCAGTCCATCGTGTGTTGGTCTCGCTTTCATTTAGTGACTTTGGGTTGTCTATTTGCACTTCCAGTTATCCTGTATTTGCTCCCCACTTTCTCGACTACTGCGTACACGATTCTGTGTTTGTACGGTCTGTTCGCTTGCACTCTACAATCATTCGCGATAGTTTCTGCGCAATTTTCTTTTTCGAGTGAATAGCTTTCTTAGCACCTTTCGCATGTTTTTGTGGGTGGTGGTTGGCGGCAGGAATTTCCCCGACACACGCGATGGTGTTAATGCAAAGGCTGCTTGCTCTTGGACAACCATGTTCGGGGTGCGTCCTTCACCGAATGCCGACTGGCTCTTTCATACAATCGTGCGAGTGTTGATGTCTGTGAAGGATACTCTGGTGCAGCGCTTGGGCAGGAGGAGGGCATCCCGCAACCTTCTCTCGCCACCCTCTTCCCCTGTGGCGGCTCGCGCCGAGGATTACGGCAAAAGCAGACGATGGCGATCATCTTCGAAGTTCCCGCGCGACAGCACACAATCTAGTTTCACAACGAAGCGTTCCCGTGTTACGATTACGGAGACTAGTGGCTACAGCAGCGCATGCGCGTAGTTCAGTGCACCATGGCAAATTTATTGGGCAGGCTAACGTCAGTCACCATGACTCAGCAGTTTGGCAGTCGCCAGGATGCCCTCTTCAATTCCAATTCGACCGTGTTACTTGCTCTCCGTCGCGCCAGAATAAAAATGGCGCTGTCACCCATAGCTTAGTTTCATGACAGATTATAAGCGTGCTTCTGTCTTCATTATTGAGATCTGCTATTGATTTTCGCACTGCTATGCCTTGAGAATGCATCGCGGCGAAAAAATGTGTTCATTTTGGGGTCTCGGGTGGCGCCACCTGAGTGTAGTGTACATTATAACACACAATATGCTGAGGGAGATATGGAGACAAGCGAGCGCGAGTTGTATGCTGAGGTCGAAAGTGTAACGAAGTGGTGGAAATTCACGGAGGACTGAAGCAAGGACGTCCTGTCTCCATTGTTGTTCACGCTCTGTTAAGGGCATAGAAACACGGCCGGAAGCAATGAATTAGGGTTTGATTTATTCCTCATGCATAATAGACAAATTGTGAAACAAAGCACCCGGACTGATGTATGCGGACGACATAATGCCACTAGCGGACAATGCAAGAAATTTGCAGACACTTGAACATAGATGTGGTAAAACGGCGACAAATGCAGGCGGGAAGCATAGTTCTGGGAAATCGGTAATTCTAACCTTCAGTGAAGAGACGAGTACTTGCGTAGTGTCCATTAAACAGCCTGTCTTACCCAGAGTCAAGCAATATCCATACTTCAGTGTATACATAAACGAAGGAAAGACCTCGTCAAGCACCCAATAAGATAATCTGACAATAAACGCGAAGCGGAATGCACTAACGATGACACGCGGAGAATTTTGGGTCCACAATAAATGAGGTGGTGCGTAGAATCTGGAAAGGAGTATTAGTGCCAGGGCTAACATTCGCTAATGCCCGTTTGTGCTTCAAAACGACTATCTTTTTCGGGGTTGAAAGTAAACCAAAGATCTGCTGGCCGATTGGCTTTGCGAGCCCTCGGTAAAACCACCGATGAAGCATTTGAGTGTGAAATGGGTTGGGCCTCTTTTGAAGTCGGAGAAGCGCCGAGCAAAATTAGTTTTGAAGAAATACTGAGGAACCTGGATCAAAATAAATTGGTGGCTAAAGTGAACAGGTATCTGTACATGAAAAGCATGTAGACGCCATTGAAGACGTGAAGAAAGTTGGCAACCAAGTAGAGTAACCAGTAGTCGTGAGAAAGAGAAACAGATAGCGAATTGGATGCAAAAAAATTGGAAACAACACAAACGCTGTAATGTTACGATGCTTTGCACTTCGAATGGATGTGATGAAAAAAAAAAGCGAACATTTTGTTTGGAGCGAGATGTTTTCAAAGTGGGAACGACTTAAATAATAAAATGCAGTGATAAGCCATGGATGATCCGGGAACCTACAATTAAACACGTGCACTTCTTGCCTTGCTGATTTTACCATGACGTGGCTTTTACTATGAGATTACGTCATAAATATTGCGTGCAATGCAGGCGCGGCTCCCACTTATTAGCGACAAAGATATATCATTGTCGTTAACAAGATATCCTTGCTTGCTTGCTTTGCTTTTCGATTTTAGGCTCACTGCTGGAACGAACGCCACGGCTGCGATTTCGTCGCTCCCCTGGCGGTGCTCCTGGAACACTTCGAGGCAGAGTGCGCCTTCCACACTTCTCCGTGTCAACGTTGCGGCGAGGATATTCCGAACGCTAAGCTAGCAGCGCACTACATCGGCGGGTGCGGTGCAGGCAGCTTCTCATCTGCGATGCTCGCCGAGTCCTCGCATCGAGCTCAAGCAAAGCCACCTAGAAAAGGTGCTGCCGGTGACGTCACTGCGACAGCGCACGGTATCGAGGGCCACACAGGGAACCCCTACGAAGACGAAATCCCGGCGCTTCAGAGCCAAGTGAACGAACTCACGGAGGCAGCAAGAGCCCAGAGCGCTCAGCTTCAAGTCTTAAACGCCACACTAGCGGTTAGCCTCGAGACTCTCAACGCCGCCGTGTCCGCAGCCGCCGAGAAGTTAACGGACGCTATCGGCGAAGCTTCGCTGCTGCTGGAACGCGTCCGCGCCTCGAGAGAGGAGGAAAGTTCTTGGGCACATGAGGATGAGGCGAGTGCAAGCGACTCAAGCGACTCAGACGTGTTTGACGCTTCGCTGTCCTTTCCTTCGGGTTTCAGAATCGAGCGTCCTTAGATCACTATCATCACTCAGACGTGCGGGCGTCACTGCAAGGCGAGGCGACGGATATCCTTCGAAGTTTGGTAGTTCTCGCTGCCCAGTCTCTCTGGTGCCACGAACGCTCACTCCAAGCGCACAATGGTAGAGTGCGCATACCGGCACTTCATATTTAGATGGAGTCGCAAATTGGGAAACCAACGCGTTCGGATAGTCGCACGTGCACGCCTCGCTGTGAAAACGGGAAGGAAATAGTTTACTCGGTGGTTATAGTGGTTGCCTCGAAGCTCTACGAGTATGGAAACCCTACCTTGATTGCTCGGTTTCGTTACCGACGCGCATGGTGCAGTGTGACTTTTGGCAAACTACGTGGTTGTGTACGTTCATGGACGCTGAGGTTAAATTGGAACACGTGTTCAGCTGGCAGCTCTTTACCGCACGTTGTTTCTGTAGAACCGACAATAATGCAGAGTTCATATGGTTTCTCAGTGCCACACGCAACTTACGACCCGTGGCAGCAATGTTTCTTTATTGGTACCTTTGATACTAAAAGCCACACTCAGCCCTTCTTTGACTTTCGAATCATCATACACGACTGTGAGTGACGGCGCCCAACTAAACCCGTCACGTGTAGCAGCTTTTGTCGAAGTCCAGCTGTCCCACGAGAGCCTCTAAACCAACTCTCATAAACTGACGTTGGCGCAGGTATCAATGTCTCACTTTTTGAATGAAGATTACTTTGTGGCAGTCTTTTCATATCGAAAAATGTTCTTATAGCCAAGACAACCCGCCGTTAAAGCTACCAACTATGCCGTTTCCTTTTCACACACTGGAAATAAGTTTATCTCAGTCAACCATTATGGAATGCCGTTGTAGTTGCGTCCATTTATTTACACAGAAATGCTTTAAAGGGGGCGTTCCATAGCTGTTTTAACGTGGTGGCGAAGGCTGCCGCCGCACTGCAGCGTGTTCAGTATTAAGCCTCAGTGATTAGACATATAGGTTATTCTGGTTTGACGTGCAAATTTGCACAAATATAACGTCAAAGAGGTAAACCATAGAACACCAGCGCTATCGCACACGAGGCAGTGTTCGAGCACACGCAGTCAAACGCTACATTTTCCCGCGGATATCTCTGTAGTGCTGCCTTTCCAATAACCTTGTTGACGAGGAAGAAGGCTGTTCTCGCCGAGAGCGACAAAGGCGTCGCCATTGACAGCGAGTGAATTGCGAAAGCACTCGTACGTTCACTGTATTTTGCGATTCATAGTGACGATAAATAAAGCGTGCTGCAGGTATCTGGCCTTCTTTCCTCGTTCGCGGTTTCCTTGTGCGATCACGTCCCATTGGAATGGTAAACTATATTTTTTTCTGGACATCAAAAGTGGCCCCTCCCCTCCCCCTGTCGTTACATTCGTGGTCACAATTTTTACGTGCAAGTACGGTAAGTGCGAATGATTAAAAAGGACAAGTTGGCATGCGTGAAACTCGTTAGAATAAACAAGCTTACTTGGTGAATTCCTTTTTTAGGTCGGAAGCCTGAATTCGCTCGACGCAATATCGTCAGCATTGGCGCATTGTACAAAAATATCATTCGGAATGGCTCATACCCACATAACACCAGAAAGAAATAACGAGTGCGAAGTATACTTGCAGCGCCGCGAGCATGAGCTGCTTTCGAGATCTGTCAGAAGCGTTGTCCTGCTGCGAATGCAGAAATATGCGAATGCCACGTAGCAGGCCAGAGCCAAGGTAATGTTGCTTGCCGTCGTTTGGAGATACACACAATATCTTTCTTCATTCCGCCTAATTAGATAACTAGCCATAATTAATGATTGAACTTCCCAAATATTATAATTACCTTAAAAGTGGGAGTGAGAAAATTGTAGACGACATGAAACACTCCTGATACAGCTCTCCGTTGCTCAATACGTGCTACGTAAGTGTTTTTCCGATCGTGAAAGAAGCTTGCAAATACACGGAACATTGCCGCGTGACCAGCCGCTCCAGGCGATTTTGCGTGTATTCGCTGGCTTCTTTCACGCTCGGAAAAACAATATTATGTAGCACGTATTGAGCAGCAGAAACCTCTATTGGGAGTTTTTCATTTCGCTCTAAAATTTTTCATTGCAACGTTTGATCTAATCAGAACATTTGAGAAGTTGAATTATTTAGAACTAATTAACCATTTACGCGGAATGAAGGAAATTTTCGTATCTCTAAGCAATTGCAGACAAACGATCTCGGTTCTTTCCAGCTACGTAGCATTCACATAAATCTAAGTTAGCTCGGACGCCCTCTAACGAACGCTTTGCACCTCCAAAATCCCAGAGAAATATCGGCATGCACCGCACGGTCCTAAATAATAATATTTTCTAAGTCCTCCTCTAGCGTTAACACTTGGTTCTCATCAAATTTGAGCTAGTGACTTGGTTTTACTCCTAGGTGTTCTCCTTAAATTTGACTCTCACATTAACAATATTAAGGAAAAGAAACGGCATTTGACATTCGCGCTTCAATAAACGCACGCACCTCCTTTTCACGCAGGGCTCTTTCGTCACTTTGCTTTCATTCATAGTCATGTGAACTATAGAATTCCTGCCTGGTGCAACACGTACAATTGTCAGCTGTCATCAGTTCAGCATTAACAATATCAAGCCATTCGTATCATTACTAGAAGTCCTCGCCAGTCAAATGCATCCATTTCGCTCCTTCGAAACCTCATTTTAACAACGGTGAGCGTGTTTGAATATAACTTGACAATCCTATTTTTGAAGTTACTTAACAACCAACTACTTTATGAATTCCGTGACTTAAATCATTTACATATCAACAAGAGGACTAGGTTGCCTTTAATAGAATTTTTTTACTGCTTCGTGTTCGTACAAGTTATGGTAAACTAACATCATCTTTTGCTGGCATATCTTTATGGAATCGCTTACCAACAAACATAACATGACTCACTTCGTTCTATGCCTTCAGAAATCCCTTAAAGATTTCCTTCTGACGCATTGACGCAATTATGGTTTCAAATGTTTTATTTATTTATTCTTATCACTGTTTTCCTATCTTTTGCTATTCACATGCTTGCCGCTACGTTTAGTCCTTTTGTTTATAAATGCTTCTTTTTATGTATTCTCTTGCTTTTTATGGCTGTTGAAAATTTTATGTGTATATTTCTAGCACAATGATATTTGTAACCCGCCGTGGTTGCTCAGTGGCTATGGTGTTAGGCTGCTGAGCACGAGGTCGCGGGGTCGAATTCCGGCCACGGCGGCCGCATTTCGATGGGGGCGAAATGCGAAAACACCCGTGTACTTAGATTTAGGTGCACGTTAAAGAACCCCGGGTGGTCGAAATTTCCGGAGTCCTCCACTACGGCGTGCCTCGTAATCAGAAAGTGGTTTTGGCACGTAAAACCCCATAATTTAATTTAATGATATTTGTACTTTATGTTTATTTGGGTATGCTGATCATCTTTTTATCTATTTCGTTCTGTTCCTTCTTTACAAAATTTAAGGCTCTGTTCTATGCCGATTTTGTATTTATTTGTTGATAGTAATAGTGCACATTATAGTCCTAATCACTTTTCTGTTGTTGCACTTCACGTCTTTGTTTCTCTCAGTGTACATATTGTAAATTTTATTTCTGTCCTGCCACATATGTAATTTTGCTCTTATAATTAGTCACCGAGGGTCCCGGTTACAGTTTTCGACTTTGGGACCTTCCTCTGTAAAACAAAAACATAACCGTTTCCTTTTTTGTAATGAATAAACTTGATTTGATTTGATTTGATTAATAACCCGATTCGGTTTCATATCTCGAAAGGTGCATGTGTCATGACGAAGCAGAAAGGAGTCATGCGGTAGGAGAAAATCAAGGTATATGTAAGCTGGTAGCGAAGCTTCCATAGAAGCCCACATGTCTAGAAAGTGTCAGCCTGTTACAACCCTCGCCGTCAGTCTGTCGTGGGCACAACTAATGCGAAAAAAATAAAAAAGAAAGAAAAAGTATGACGCCACATCACGCCTGTAGTAGAAGTGATGTCGAAATCTTAGGCTGCTTGGCGGGAATGTTATAATTTTTTCCAGGTTAGCGAGCTGACGCGACAGCGTGTCATTATACTATACAGGTGGACTGTGTCTTAAGGTGAACATAATTAGGTTGTTACTGATGGCCCTTACTTTTATACGCTCCTTAAGAACATGCGGCGGTGGGATGGGAATGAATTACAGTGCCAGAAAGGTTGAAAAAGGTACTTCACTTTTATTCCCATACAATTATGCACCAAGTATCCACGAATAAAGAAAAATATATGTCTCGATGGATGAAAGGCAGATGGCCAGCGCACAGTCCCAATGTACCGATATATGTGAAAGCTCACGGAATCCTTGACCCCTCGCACTCGTAACCAACAGTTATCAGACAATAATGTGTTGTGCCATAGTAACACTTATCAAGCATTTCTACCTGCTTATTTCGCTCTCTCCAGCGCATTCACAGCCTGTGTTATGGAGAGTGAACGAACCTAACTCGGCGTTCCTTCGCGTAGCGCTATGCATGCATCGTCACGGCGGTACACAAAGCGTCAGATGCAGCAGTGTGAACATGCACAAAACGAACAGTCTATACTCACCCCTTATGCGAATGAATACGCCTGGCCCTATCGCAGGTGAAGCTTGAAGTAAAGCACACGTGGGCCACGCCTTGAACAAACACGCAAACAATAAAAAAAATAGATGAAACCACAGGGCTCAAGTGAGCACTGCCATTCCGCACGACATAATAGCTGCACCGAAGCTTACACAAGCCAGATGTCGCTTTTGCCAGAAGCACTGGTTGGTAGGGTTCACTACAAACCAGCTAATGCATTAGAAAAGTAGGAAAAAATGAACATTTCCTGCTTTAGTGTGTCAAACTTATCTTTAACCTAGTTGTCACTTTATTTTCCAGTATTCTGATTAAAATGTCTGACTCAAGATTTTTTTTTTTCAAGCAGGTTTTCTTATTTCAATGTGTCTACTCCCCTCCCCCTGACATAGTAGCCCCTCAGTTGTGGTCCACTAACTGATGTCCCCGGCAAAAGTTTTGCCATGTTCTTAATATATTTAACACCAAGTTTTTCAACCTATGTAGGTATAGAAGAGTTGATTTATGGGCTAGTTGGTTTTTTTATAACTGAACAAGTAACTCAGCGCAATAAAAAGCACAGACACAAGAAAGGTGGACAAAATCAAGCGCCACTCACAACTGTTTGATGGAATGAAACGGAGTACTTGTACAAATGGAGTACTTTTGGCCGGTCTTATTGCTTGGTATGCGCACGTGTCTCAAGAGGACATATATGTACAATTCTTTCTTCTCATTAAACAGTTGTGAGTAGCTCTTGTCTTTGTCCACCTTTCTTGTGTCTGTCGTTTTATATTGTGCTGAGTTACTTCTTCAGTTATGTAGATCGACCTTGACATCACAACTAATTGGCGCTTGCTCCAAGTTTCCCTTTCTTCTGTTATGCTTCTACGTAGGCCCAACGAGTTGCCTCATCGATGGCCGAGCATACCGTGGCGAGTGGCATAATGTGGTCGTGGTTTGCTTCGGAGTGAGCTGCTACTGCATGATGACACATAGAACTCCGGGAAAACGAAGCCAAGACTGGTCCGTAGAAGCCTTTATACTAAAACTGCTATGTCCACGAGATCCCCTTCTTCCGCTCGCACCAGCCGCCAATGAGGCACCCTCCCCCTGTTTCCGGACTCTCTCCCCATCGGCGGCTCCCGCAGAGACACAAAGAGCAGGAGCGAGACAGAGAGAAATAAGCCGCGTGGAAATAAACTCCATTCCATGTTCCGCACGCCTTTTATTGCGGCTACCGCGGAAATAGCAGTGGCGACGAGACAGTGGATTTTAAGGTCACCTTGACCTGTACGTGTGCTACGCAATGGAAACGCACTAAGCGGGCCGACTACCGGAGTTTAATGGAGCATCGTGGACTTCGTGGTTTGGACCCCTCCAGTTTCACTTCGAGGCTAGCAACACCGCGGACCCCAACAAGAAGGGGCCATATTTGCTGACGCTGTGCGGTGAGCAGACGTACGACACCATCTGCGCCTTGGTGCAGCCAAGCAGCCCAACTGAAGTGGCCTACGACGACAATATTGCGGCACTTGAGAAACACTACGACCCGAGATCATGCGAGGTTTTCACCCGAGCTCGCTTCCAGCGACGTGACAAGTTGTAAAGAGAGACGGTAAGCGTCTACGTCGCGGCGCTGAAGACTCTGGCCGCCGACTGCAACTTCGGGACATCACGCACAACGGTTAGTTCACCAGTAGCTACCGGGGAGCAAACGGCGTCAGCAGCACCACCTGCCAACGCAACAATGCTTCCCTTGGACATTATGTTCCGTTACCGATTCGTGTGCGGACTATGGGATGTTACCCTGCTACAGAGATTGTTTGCTGAGGGTGACCTGACATTCACAAATGCCTATGACGTCGCTGTGCGAGCAGAAAGCGCTGGCCTACGGCAACGAGACATCCGCAAAAAACATCGACTCGGTTCACCAGGCGACTCTCCAAGTTGGTCGCGATCAGGCAAGTGCAGACCGATCTTCGAAGATGGAACTCTGCTGGCGTTGAGATGAGCAGCAAAGCCCCCAGCAACGCAAGCACCGAGCTGCTACGTGCAATTCCTGCCACAAGCGCGGCCGCATTGAGGAGGCCTGCATAACGAAGAAAAAACAGGCGAAGGGGCCAGCACAGCGACATAAAAACGTGAATGCCACAAAGACGTTAACGCAAGTGAAACGCAGCACAGTCCACCAGAATCAAGAGCACTGTATGACTTACATAACGTCGTCAACCTCGGCACGCGACCAAAGATCATGGTCAACCTTACTCTGCATCACTAGCCTGCACAATTTAAAGTTGATTCGGGAGCAACATGCACGCTCATCAGTGAGAATATGTACCGAAACGCATGGCCACGGAACGCACCAGCACTTTTGGATGACAGCACACACCTGAGAACATGGTCAGGACAAGACCTGCCACTTCTTCGTAGCGGCAACGTAGCAGTAAGGTGCGTATAACGGCGCTATCGCAAAACTGCCTCTCGTGATTGTGAGGGGCACTGCATTCAGCCTATTGGGCAGAAACTGGTTCGACCCTCTCAAGACCGCGATCTGCGGCATCAACCAGGCATTTGAGGAAAGTCCGATCGAGCAGCAAAAGCTGGTCAAGCGGCTGCGGAAGAGTACGAGGCGGTCTTCTCTGGGGAAAATCCTGGACATAATGGGCCGCCCATGGAACTCGAGTTTCGCCCGGACGCCAGTCCGAAGTTTCTCAAGGCCAGACCTGTACTGTTTGCCCTGCAACCTGCCTACGAGAGGCAGCTCGACCAACTGGAAGAGCAGGGTGTCATTGAGCCTACGCAGCATTCAGACTGGGCCACACCACTGGTCGCAGTAAGGAAGAGAAACGGAAGCCTGTGTCTTTGCGAGGACTACCGGTTCACCGTAAACTTGGCGACAAAATCATCCTCGCAGCCGCTGTCAACACCGCAGAAGTCTTCAGTACACTACGTGGAGGAAAGATTTTCAGCACCCTGGACCTAACCGAAGAGTACCAGCAGCTGAAGGTCAGCGAGAAAACTTTAGAGCTGCTCACTCTTAACACCCCTAGAGGACTGCACAGGGATAAGCGACTGCCATGCGGAGTAACGGCCACTTGAGCACTTTACCAAAAGTACATGGAATCCCAGCTTCAAGGAATCCCTGGCGTGTGGACGATGTAATCGTCAGTGGCACAACCAGTGATGAACGTGCAGCTCGGCTAGAGCTGCTTCTGGAAAGGCTTGCTAGCGCAAACCTCCACTTGAGCATGAATAAGTGTTGCTTCGCTGTTCCCAAAGTGGAATTTCTAGGTCACCTGATTGATGCCAAAGGCGTTCACCTCACCAGCGACAGGGTGCGGGCTATAACAGAGGCAGACGTGCGCGTACTGAGCGACCCATTTCGGAGACAACAGCGTGGGTGTTCTCGTGGCGAGCTCGCCCGGTCATGCACAGAGCGACACGTAACAATTGCAACAGCTCGCGGGCGCGCGCTAGACCACCACCGCAAGTGCGCCGCGCAGAAAGAACGTGAGATCAAATGAAAAGAAGGCGGGTACTGTGACGCGTACGTGAGGCGATCCTCCGGCTCAGGTATGGGAGAACGAAGGGAATAACTTTGCTCGCGCAGACGAGGCGGAGGCAAGTGCCGAGAGTGTCGATGTTGGCAGGGAACGTCGCCTCCCCAGATCATGGGATCGTGTGAATTCAAAGATTTCGGTTCTACTAATATTGCACTAATTTTTTAAAAAGATTTTTAGGGTAGAACGCTCCGTAGAGGGCACGTAACAATTTTCAGCGTATAATCGAAATTCGGGGATGTTGCGTTGCTGTTGCCTCAAAACGTGGCTCTGTGGCCTGGTAAGGGTAACTTAGAAATGAAAGAAAAAACGTGATTTTATTTTCACTGGTAAAGGCGCAAAATTTATTTAAGTGGCTCGCTTTTAGAGCAGTATCTTCAAATGCCCTGCGATTCGACTCGATTGCTGTTTCGAGCATTTAGCGCAGAAAGCCGACGCAGCAACGCGCCAGTCGTACCGCTGCGGCAATCGCACCCATGCACAGAATATCGTTGCTTTTCCGGCCGAGAAAGCTTCGGGTGCTGAGGGCTGGTGGCATCATTGGATGCCATGTCCGTCGGTTAGCGCAGCCGAACGAAAGAAGCCAAGCCAATCTGGCGGTCATATGTCACCATTTTCGGCAGATGACGTTGACCGACGATCAAGCACACATCGCTAACATAACGCCACCGTAATTCAGACAAACGTTGATAAGCAAACAATCTAACAACGAGTGGAAGGGATGGAGGGTATAGTAGCATGCAGTTGAAGCTTACGAGCACGCCATTGTGCAGACTACAAAAGCCGCGTTTCATTTGAATTGATAGCGAAGTGAGAAGCCTTTTTTACAGCGGGCGCAGCGAAAAGTAGTCTGTTTTGCTAACGATAAAGTGATAGAGAGTTGTATTTTTTCCCACACGAAATACGCAAAAAATTGATCAGGAATTATATTTTCGTTGAATGAAAACAAGTTGTGTCTTGGTTTTAATAACAATAAATATTTCCTCAACAAAATTTGTTCCCTCCTCACTTAGTTGCGCTTCAGTCGCTGCTCCCGTAACCGCCCTCATTGATTTCAGTGACAATTGGTTCTGGAACCCTTTTCGACAGAAACTTCGCGACCCATTTGAACCGACCTGCGGTGCCATTTCAAGGACGCGGACGGCTTTCGTTCGCCGCTATGGCGTGGCATGTATTTCCGACCAAGTGGAGCGAACCGACTCGTTTCGAAGCGTGGGTATAGGGGCATATGTAAATGCAGCTTTAGCTGCCCCAGACCGACGAATAATGACAGTGTGTTACTGAGAATTGGCGGTTTTGTATGCTTCTTCATTACAAAACTCTGTATCGGCTGATGTAATCCCGTAAGAACGGAAGCTCAGATACGGTTCTCGCGTAGTGCGCATTTCCGACGGCCAGATACGAAGGTAGTAAAGGCGAGCCTGGTTTGCCAGTGCTGCACGGACTCAGTTCAGCAAGCCGACGTGATCACGTGGTCATCATGCGTGCAAAATTGTTTAAAGAAATTTCACGGTCTATAATAAAAAATAATCATTAGCATGTTGTAATAAAGATACATGTAATAAAATGTGTGTGTGTGTGTGTGTGTGTGTGTGTGTGTGTGTGTGTGTGTGTGTGTGTGTGTGTGTGTGTGTGTGTGTGTGTGTGTGTGTGTGTGTGTGTGTGTGTGTGTGTGTGTGTGTGTGTGTGTGTGTGTGTGTGTGTGTGTGTGTGTGTGTGTGTGTGTGTGTGTGTGTGTGTGTGTGTGTGTGTGTGTGTGTGTGTGTGTCCATCTTTGCTGAACTTGACAAAGTGGATGCTGACCTCGAACGTGCTCGGCGAAGAAGCCGAGTGCTTTTGATAGCTGCAGCACTCTCTTCTGGCGGTCGTTTTGTTTGGACATACCCCCGCGAGATTTCGTGGTACGAAGCAACCTTTCCGCACCTTCCTGACAGCGGATTCAGAGAGAACTTTGGAATGAACTGCTCGACCTTCGATTACATTGTGAGTGTTTGTGAGCCCATGACACTGCTAGACACGAACATGCGAAAAGCGATTACATTAGATAAACGTGTAGCGATAGGACTGTATCGTCTCGCTACCTCTGCTGAGGACAGAAGTGTTGCCAATATCTTTACTGTTGGCCGTCCTACGGTAAATCTGGCGTTCAGCGAGTTCTGCGCCACTATTGTGCGGAGACTAGAGTCGCGTTACATAAGCTTCCCAAGAGGAAACGAAGTGGACGAGCACTTGCGCCGTTTTGTAGCTGTTGGTGGATTTCCCCAAGGCATGGGAGACCTGGACGGATGCCACATTGAAGTGTCCCCCCCCCCAAGGGATCATGCTACTGATTATATTAATCATAAAGAGTGGTACCGCGTTATATTGCTCGCCAGTGTCGACCACACATATTAATTTATGTATAATAATGTAGGGCCACCTGGAAGCAATCACGATGCAAGTGTCTTCCAGCAATCACGGCTTCCCAAGGTGTTGTCAGGGAGCCTGTTCACAAGCAAAACAAAAGTACTGCGGGCTGCTTGCGTTGGTCCTGTGTTACTCGCTTACCAGGCCTTCCCTTTGCAGGCCACGACAATGAAACCATTATCGCAAGCTGGCCCGGCCGGGTCACCTACACAGGTTTTCAACTACCGGCTATCGAGTGCCAGGCGTGTAGTTGAAGGTGAATTTGGCCGGCTGAAGGCACGGTTTCGCATCTTGCATCATGTCGAGTGCGATATTGACAATGTGAACTGCAGCATTCGTGGGTGTTGTGTGCTGCATAACATATGTGAGCAGCTTAATGATCGTTGGACGCCACATGGGTCGATGCAATCGAAAATGAGGACACACGACGACCTCAGCCAGTTTACACAACAAAGCGGGGCGAACCGCCTGGTGTTGTAATAAGGAATGCCCTCGCCAAACGCCTGCATTGCAACATATGATCTAATGTGCTCATGTTGTGAAATTAATTTCTGGTTCATTAGAAGAATTTAAAATATTTGGTAGCTTAGATTGTGCACAACATGATTGCTTCACCTGCTTTGGTCTCAATTCATTGTCATGGTAGTGTATCGACGTGAAATATGTTGAACTTGACCACTAGCTCTTCATCAAGCTGATCTGGGTTTGCCGCATATAAAAGGTACCTTGGTTTCAAGTGCACAAGACATTCATAGTCATATTACGAGAAGTGCGCTTACAAAGCGTCAATTCAGCATTGGTTTGTCATTCACTTTATGTTCATCTATTTGCAGCTTGCATTCGTTTTCAGTCATAACCCGTCGGTCGAAGCATGCAACTGAAAACAATCTGATTATACATCTGCATTAGTGATCGTTGCTGTGCGACAATAAAAAATAAAATTTTGAAAGAAGGCCTGTTGATGCATGCACGACTTTGTCAAAGCCGGATTTTTTCAGTGTGCTTAGTTGCAAGTTAGTACTTGTTTGATTGCACTTTGGTTATTGCGTCATTTACTGCAATTTTACCACTCACATTTTTTCCTCAATTCACATTTGCCACATACTTCGTGCTTGCGGATTCAGTTGAGCTACATAAAGCCGAAATACTTTATAACGGAGTGCTTTGGGCCTCTGAAATCATTTATTATACTGGTCCCTTCGTTGTAAAGTTAGCGCACAGCTCACAGTAGAAGTGTGATAAAATTATCCTTCGTTTTACAGGTCATTTCGTTGTAGATGCACGTGACCGTACATAATCTGCTGTCCAGAGTTCCTGCTAATGTTCGACTAGCCTGGATGATGCCAGCAATCACAACTGCATAGACTTAATTCATGCACAAACCACACGGGCCTGTGTGCTAAATTTGTCGATACATATCTGCAGTACTTTGTTTGCTAAGTTGCAGTGTCAAATAAAGCTGCTCGCTATAAATTTGTCCAGCCATATTTGTTTAGTATATACGTAATTTTGTGACTTTGGCGGGTCCCACTTAACCGACCAGAGCCTAATGTTGTGAACACTGACCACGTGTCGGTTTCGTGAAGAGTCGCTATGTGGTTGCGACTAAACACTGCTAATGAATGCTCTTCAGCGCTTCCACGCTTAAAATGCTACCCAGAAGTCAGTGTGTAGATGTTTATTGCAAGGCCAGCATAAGAAACAACAGAAAATGAACGGTTTTATTCACTATTGCTCCTTGATTCAAAATACTTTGCCATCATGCGCACTATGGTAGCATTGAATTCATTGGCTTCTGCTTGCAGCTGCACAAACTTTTTCATTAGCTTGCGCCTTTTTCAAGACTTTCTCACATGTAACATTTCATCGTTGTGCCTAGCCAGGAGCTTCTGCACTACAGTGGCTGGCCGCTTGCGACCTGTTGCAAGCTTGCTTGCAACGCTTGCACCCTCATTGTTCTTAGCCGTGGCTGTCCTGGCATTCAAGTCCTCTGCCGGGCCACCTATGCTGTAGGAAGGCGGGGATGCTGGATCAGGGAACACAGCTCTGTTTGCTGTAGTAGTAGCTGCTGGCTCTGCCACGTCACCATCAGCTTCGAAAGCCAAACTGTTCCCCCAGGATCCAATCACGTGCCCGCCTTCTGCAAGCTCTGTAACCTCTGGCACGCGTACCTGCGCAAGGCAAAGCATAAAAAAATGTAGTACCACATTTTTAATTTTGTCATCCAAAAATACAGTTTTGTGACACTTAATTATACTGCACGCTGAAATTAGGTTGTCCCATAACTTGCAAGGCTGTGTTTCAAATCCACCTGTTGGTCAGTTATGAGGCGTAATAAATGCCAGAAAGCAAAGAAAAATATTAATAGGAGGGGGGAATCCGTGACTCAGCCAAGCATACCATGAACTTAAACAAGCGTTGATACACTACTTCCCATGACGTACTATGCATTTTTTTTTCTTTTTGCAAGGTGTTTTTCATAGCTGATTACATTCCTTCAAAGCAAATCCAACCTCTATCAGAAATATTTTTTGTACTGTTCTTGCAACTGAAGATT
Source organism: Dermacentor variabilis (assembly GCF_050947875.1). Taxonomy (NCBI): domain Eukaryota; kingdom Metazoa; phylum Arthropoda; class Arachnida; order Ixodida; family Ixodidae; genus Dermacentor; species Dermacentor variabilis. The sequence continues at coordinate 108,120,641 of NC_134576.1, forward strand.
GTGCTAGCACTTTTCTGCCTAATCATGAAGTGTGGCATTTTCGCAGTGTTCAGGTAACCGAGACTGGCTGGCACTTTTATGTTGACAATAAAAAAAAAATATTTGCATACAACCCAAATACTCTATTTCATGTTTTCTGCCTATTTTAGTGCTACACAAAATTCAGCAAAAAATTAGTACATAGTATACTTTCAAGAATGGCTAATTTCAGTTTCAGAGATGACAAATAAGCAAGACCATCTTATACTAGGCATGTTTCCTTTGTTTAACTCTACCTTTGCACTTTCCTAAACAACAATCAATTAGCCCCTCGAAATACGTTGATATCATAAATTACCTCGATGTTTCCCTCCACCAGGAATTCATCATTCATTGGCTAAGAGCAAGGTAGGTTACGAAGCAGCCAGTAGTAAGGCCACTTCGAGCTGCTGGACCCAGTTTTAGTGCAGAGCGTCCTTTCCTTCCTAGAAAAGAAAGTTGCATTTTAGGGCGCACATTTTGGAACCGTGTGGAGAGGTGCATACTATTCCATCTCATGCATTTTAAGGGCTCCCTTGCAAACAAATCCTGCATGCTCGGGCATTTCCATATTTATCGAGACTTGTAAAAGTCTTCAAATTTTTAAAGATTACCTAGCAGGCAGTGGCATGCAAAAAATAAAAAGCACCAGAGGTAACTGAACCCTACGTTGTTACCACTTTAGTTCTGGTGGCATATACAAAGGGTAAGTATCAGCTGTAATGGCATTATGATTGTTTGGGCATAAAATACTCTCCAAATATACGTAAATAATTGCTCAGAAATCTGCGTTTACTTTTAACGAAGCTATACTCGTGTGCCATGCACTGTCCCCGCAAAATCAGGTGCTCCAGAATGAAAGGTTCAGAAAAGCATCGAGCAAGTTGCTGCAATGCTGCGCGCAGCAGTACAGCGATACAGGCGAGTATTGTAAATGGAAACAAAGCAGACGGCAAGGGTCCTTATGACCTCCGTCCCTTGCATTTCTTTCACATCTAGTTCATAGTACGGACATTTCTGCCATCTGTAGCCTGAGTTATTAGTAACGTCGTCGGCCGCCATGGGTTTTACTGAACTGTAAATGCGGCACGAGTCCCGAAGCCAAGCGCACGCTACGGTACGACAACGCTGGCGTTAGTAAAAAGAGTGCGAGCAAGCTTAACATTAAGCTTAAGCGTACAACATTAGCGTAACGCCGTACAACATGAAGCAAGCTGCTTCATGTTGTACGGCGTTACTCCATGCGGCAGCCCGGCGTTAACTTCTTTCAAAATTTTAGCGTATCTGTGCGCATTCCTCGTATTCGAGCGCAGCGCCCCAAGGTGGTCCTCCCAAACGCGTATAAGCGTCCTTGTTGTCCCGTCTGACCAATTGCTGCGCCTTTGGCTCATTGGCATTTCGTTAGACGCAGGGGTACACACAACAGCCATGGCGTCCCCCATCTTGCCTGTTTCACGGTTTGCGAGAGTAAACGGAGGTTACTAAGCTCGGTTTGCGATAACCATGGTTAGGGGACTAACTACAGTTTCCTCTGCCGTGTAGCTAGCGGTAACTGCGGTCAGCCGTAACCGTAGTTAATCTCGGTTAAGGCTGTGCGTGTGACAGGGGTATAAGAAGGCTTGCTTCTAGGCTAATTGGTTCATGTTATAGAGTAAAATTAAGAGAGCGCGAACAAGGACAAGTACAGGACTGAACTCCTCCGTTAGTACCTAGACGCAGTCCCCAGATTTCATTCTCCCAGTTCACACAACCGCACAAGCGTCGGAAAACGGCGGCGCAGACAAGCGAGAGCTGCGCCGTTGACGAAATGCGCGGTCAGATGAGCGCTAGCACCATTCCGCGTCCTTTATAGGTCCATGGGAGGCTACATTCTTGAGCTAAGTAAGTGTCTCGTGACCACATCATCCGACGCCTGTAAGGCAGGTCGGTGCAAGGCACGTCCACCTGTTTGCGACAGAGAGACAACAGGCACGGAACTGCTTCGTTGCGCGCGAAAGATCTGCATCAGGCGCAGTTTTCCACGCTGACGTCAAATAAGGAGGCGAGGACTACCTCATGCGACAGAATTGTTATTCCGGGACCCTAATGTGTGCTGATAGGCAAAGTCGCTTGAGGACCCATTCCCGGTGCAACAAATGAGTGTAAAGTTCGCATTCGTGATATGTTCCGGGCAAAGCGCGCGCAACCTGGAACGTGGGTGTGCGGGTGGGAGAGGGCGCCGATTCTGTGTGCCGGCGTCGTTTGCCAAGTTCGCCGCTATCAGCGGCGCGGCTCTTGCGGCCGCGTCACCCGACTGCGTTATCGCGAGTCACGTGACAGCAGAGAAACGGAATAAGTGCCCGCCTCTGTGTGAGGCGCCGGCATTCTCTTTCCGCTGCTGCTATGCCCGAGCACGGACGGCGAGCTTTGCACCGAGTGTGCAACTCGGTCAGCGGCGTCAACTGGCGCTCGACGCGGTTCGTCAACGAGCTAGTGGTGGATCGTTACGCCTGCTGTGTGTGCCACGTGATTCCGAGCACGACGGTTGTACTGCTCTGTGGTCACGCCCTGTGCGAGCAGTGCCAGCGAGGCTCCGTCGTTCAAGATGGCGGAAGCGTCTGCCCCCTGGACGGAGAGCCGTTCTGCGAGGACAGCTGCCAGAAGCTGCAGCTCCCAGAAAATAAGAAGCAGGACCTGAAGGTCTGTATCGAACATGTGTCGCAATCTAACAGCGAGGGAAGTCGTGGCGTTAGGTTGAAAATATCATTGTCTTCTCATTCTTCCTCTCCCTCTGATATGAGGCTTTTCGTTGGCGTTGTATTTAAGAGAGCTCTAAGTGGGTGCCGCTGCAACCCGACAGAAGCGTTAAAAAATCCGCGCCGAAGCTCCTCTGGTAGTTGCCTACATATTCCTGAGCATTGGACCACCTGCTCATCTCCATGCAGCCCAGTGTTCTCTGTGTTATGGAATTTGATCCCAACAGTATAAACCCTTATCAGCCCTCACCGGTCGTTCGCTTATGTTCGATAGCGAACGTCATTAGGCGGGTTTAATTAAGATACTTTATTACGGCACTCGAACCCTCTAAAATTCTTTTTAATTAACTTGACGTTAATTGCTAAGGTAATTAAGATTGACTCAAGGCATTCACACCCTCGACCTTTGGCATTAAGGTGAATTAGGATTAATTTAGAGAAGCTGTTGCGAAACCACCACGATATTTGCTGAGCGGGGTATGCAATATTCTTTTTTGTGCCGTCGGCGCGTTCTGCATTGCCGCCTTCCATGTTTTCTCTTGTTGGTTGTGCTCGTGAACGTCTTGCTGTAGTTACCCGATGTGCGCAGAGTTGTTGAGTTGTTTCTGGCGTTTTCTGTATTCACGCTGTTACTCTGCATTTCAGCGTTTCTGTTCTTGATTAAGCGGCTTTGGTCATCTTGGCGCCATTTGGTTAAATGCGACAGCGCCGTGGCGATATGAAGTATGAAGTGCTGCGGCCCGACACTTGCTCATGTTCATGTAGCCCGGTGTCATTATCAACCTTATTGAACATAATCTGACTCTTATTACATTATACAGTGCTTCACTTACGGTTCGGATGCTTGTTTAGAGATTGCATGCTGTTCCGTGTGTTGTATGGTTGATTTAAATGAACATGCCTGCTTACGGGGGTATGAGCCATTGCGTTCGTCTTACGTGACGTACAGGTTACTCATTGGGTACGCATTTGAAAGTTCACGTAGAACCGAGCATCAACCAAGTGTCGGTAATATATGAAGCAGACATGCAGCTTTGTTTAGCTTACTTTTCGTATTTTTCAGTTCTTTTGGTCTGTCACGTATCGATTTGGCCTCGGCACTGCTGTCGCGGCTCGCATGAAGTCAATTTCGAAACTATGTATGGCAACGCCTAATGGCGTTTGACGGCGACCATTTTTGTACACACGTGTGGCTACCCCTCACTTCGCAGTGCTCGGAACCACTGTTGAGCGCTGCGGAGTCTACCAAGCTGTTATCGTTGTTAGTGATAGAAACAGTCGTAGTTTCGTTTCTTTGTTGAGTAGTCAAGCAATATCTCGCTCAATATCGTGCGCAGTAAGTCCTGCACTGCTTCGTGCTATATCGACTGCAGAAAGATTTGCAGATGCTCGCGTCTAATATATCTCTTGAGAAGAAGCCAGGCTTATTCGAAGACAGATCTATTGCTAGTCGTCTTCGGCTGTTTGTTGAAGCGGCGCTCGTGGATGGTGAAGTGGAGAGACGACTCTTGCCTCCCTCCTTTGCCTTACCCCTCCTTCCGTTGTTACTGCCTTGTTTCATTTTAATTATTTCACTTTCCGTGCTGGTTTATGGATAAAATGCACAGCGGGGCGTCTGCCAATCACTTCCGTCAACCAATCATAGTGACTGGTGGTGAAACACTGCTCTCCACGCGCAGCTTTCTTCTACGATGTGGTCTCGGAGTGAGTGAGTGAAAGCTTGCGAGTGAACCGGCGAACGCGGTTCAAGCTCCCGTGCGCCAGCGAGGAACGCAGCGTGCCCTCTTCTGTGGCTCGGGAGGAACGTGGGGGGGGGGGGGGGGGTCAGGCGAAAGAGGAGGGGCGTTCGTCGGCGGCTGCCAGGGTGTCTCGGTGTCCTCTTCGCCTGCCGCTCCGTAAAGAGTGGAGACATTGCGGCGTCCACTACGGTGTCGGCCACGCGAATCGCAGACGGCGTAGGGACGCGTTGCCGGCGTTCCTGTGTCTTGAAAGCGAGCTGCGACGTGGCCAAAGTGCGCCCCCTGCGCTGGGCTCATCTTCAAAGCGATCTTCAATGTTTACAGAGTGCGCGTAGTGCCGGTAGCTTTGTATGCGCTGTGCTTTCGACGTTTCGTTCGCTTTGAAGCGACAGATGCACAGAGGTCAATTGGCTCGCGGTTGCTGCCGTGATTCCTAACTCCAGCGTTTTCACCGGCAGTTTCCGCTGTGATCCAGCGAGATGTGTTTCTGTTTACCTGTGTGTGCGTGACGGCGTGCTGGTTAATTTAGCCAAACACGTTGACGGGCTAGTTGGTTTACACCCATGATAGAATAGGTAAGCGCGACTGAACAAGGACGTCGAAAGAAGCAGAAAAGCAAACACAGCGCCGTCTCTGGGTGTCTGTTTCCTTTTTTTCTATGTCCTCGTTGCCTGACGCTTACAAATGCTATCATTGTTAATGTCGTTAGTAAGTAAACCTTTACGGTTTATACGACCTGTAAAATTACTATCCTTACTTACTACGCCTGTCGGTGCTTCACCTTTCGGACCGAACTGAGAATTTTTTGCCCCTATCACCATCTGTCCTTTTGCCGATTTGATCTCAATTTAACGCATTTAAAACCTCTATCACAATATTCTACAGTTAGCTACGCATTGTAATCACCGGCAATATAAATTTCTTCCCAGAATTTTTTTTCTTTTCAGCAATACTCTAAACGTCTCCTACTTATCTCCACTGTTGAAGAGTTAATCCTTCCATATTTCTGAATCCCAACGCTTCTGGAAGGTGCACACTCCACAGGGGTCTCGCTGGGTGTATAATGGCGTTTCATTACGATTTAGCGAGCGGTTTACGTTATTTTTTTATTTTTTCTGTGGCGCATATTTCCTCCGGTATGTTTTTGAAATGAGGAAGCCAGATGAGGCCTCAAATTGCAAGGCACTGCCCTTTGGGTTATCCTACAGATTTAACTCGCGAGTTTTTTTATTGCCGATCTATAAATATCCGTAGTCTTTTATTCGTTTGCATCCTTTGCATTCCATTTAGTACAGAATGACATTCATGAAATATCGCGCTGGCACCATGACACTTTCCGAATTTCTAGCACCACCTCGTGTTGTAGCCCGAAAGTGCAGCAACGACGCTGGCAGCGACAGCTTCTGAGGCATTCTTTAACTACAAGGTGTTAGACACGTCTTCGTGTTCCAGAGGTGTTCTTGTCAAGGGCGTTCGAATTTCTGCGAGGCACAGCCGGTTTTCTGTATCGCATCTTCTCGCAAAGCATTTGCTTACTATAAGCGAAGGTCACCGGCGGCCTCGGTGGACATCAAAACGATATCGGCCGCAACAGTTATCGCTGTAAAAAAAATAGTGTGAATGTGTCTGTCCCATATCGCGCAGCCGAATTAGTCGCAACCGTACATAGAAAAGCAGTGTTGCCATTTCCCCCGATATTTCACCACATATAGCGTGTTTATGGCTTACTATAGCTGCAATTGTTACCTTTTGCGAATAACTGTCATCGATGGAATTTCGTATCTCTAGTGGCTGTAGAAACTCTCACTCACCAGCCACTGATGTAGATGTTGAAAAGCGAACATTAAAACTTAGAATCGAAGAAAAAGCGGTAAGGTTAATTTTCAGCAAATCTGCAGCTACTAAACACCCCATCGCATTATCGAAAGTCAACAGGATTGGGATGTTAGAATTTGAAAGGGGGAAGTACAGATTAGAGCTCATTTTGCACTTACTTGATGAAAAGCTGGCCTCATATGTCTGTTTATACGAATCTCTCGTTACAACCTGACATAATAAGCACCGTAACCCTGATTCGTTTATGCCAACTTTTCCAAGAAGTGATATACGCAAGTTTTCTTTTTCGCGAATGATAGCGGAATCGAATAAACCGAAGTGTTGCCTCATCACCAGTGGCAAAGTTGTATTCATTTTTATTTATGGTAGTTATGCAATCTGTTGATACCCATGCTGCCCTCCTTGGGAACGTGAAGAGACTGCGCGCGCCCTTCCCGCTTTGCTCCCTCGCGAGCGCGAGAGGTCTGCACGCGCCCTCTCCGCTTTCCTCCCTTGCTAACGCGAGAGGACTGCGCGCTCCCTCCTTTGCGAAGCGAGAAGACTGCGCGCGCCCTCCCCGCTTTACGCCCTTGCGAACGTGAGAAGACTGCACGTGCCCTCCATGCTTTGATCCCTTGCGAACGTGAGGAGACTGCGCGCGCCCTCCCCGCTTTCCTCCCTTACGAGCGTGAGAATACCAGGGCCAGTTTTCGCTCGCTCCTAAGCACGCGGCGCGTGGCCGCGATGTTATCGCACCAGGACTTCATAAAGCGCGTGACGGTGACGCCGACGGTGGAAATTCGCCTGGAGTGTCCATATAATTTGTATCACAATAACAATCAAACACAAGCGCATATATATGTAAAGCAAGAATGTTCCCTTATATTTAGTACCACGGTTGTCCTGGCTATAGTGCAAAAAAAGGCAGCTAACTGTACCAGGTATTACGGTTCGACTTTATACAATAGATGGCTAAGTTGTCATTAATAAAACTGGCCATCTTCTCAACCACTTTTCGAGCCTGTTTGAAAACAAGGTCCTCAAAAACGCATGGGTACTCTGTGATTAGTTTCCCAAACACACCGAATAAATGGTTTCCGAAAAGATCAGAAGTCGTGGGGGAGCGAAAGCTTTTGTATTGGACTTGTGTCCAATACAGTTACCCTGGTATTCTCACGCTCGTAAGGGAAGAAAGCGGGGTGGGCGCGCGCAGTCTCCTCACGTTCGCAAGGGACTTGTGTCCAGTACATAGTAAATAGGCTTTTTGCAAGAAAAACAACGCTGGCTTTGATGCAAAATATAATACTGTGACGTGACTACACTATTAAAAAGACTAAATGACGCAATGCAAGAAAAAATAATAAATTGTCATGTAGACTTTCGCCGCAACGTTACAGTGATTGTAGGGCCGTTACCCTTACATGCACGGCTTAAAACTATCACTTTTCATCGATCATAGCCCCCGAGTCATATGCCCACGATTAATCACATGTCCTTCCGGTAATTCGACGATTATCCTAAACTTTCTTGCGATACGAAGTACTTATCCTTAATTTCGCTCACAATGTATGTGAGACACCCGAGCATAATTGCCAAAACAGCATACCAGAGAAGGGAGTTTAACATCAGTTCGCCTTTTCTGTTTTCCATTTTCTTTTCCATTCAAGGCTTACTGCTGGAATGAAGCCCAAGGCTGCAATTTCGTCGGTCCCCTGGCGGCCCTTTTGCGACACTTCGAAGCAGAGTGCGCCTTCCACTCGTTCCCGTGTCAAAGGTGCGGCGAGAACGTCCCGAATGCTCAGCTAGCAGCCCACTACATCGGCCGGTGCAGCAACGGTTCCTCGCCTGGTGGCGCCACCATCGTTACCGATGACGTAGCTGCGGCTCGGCAAGACGTCGAGCAGCCACGGCAGAACACCTACGAAGATGACATCTCGACGCTTCAGAGTAAGGTGAACGAGCTTACGCAAGCTGCCAGAATGCAAGGCGCTCCTCCGCTGGAGGAGTGGAACGCCGCGCTGGCGGGAAGCCTCCAGTCCCTGAATGCCAATGTTGCGCTAGCCGCCGAGAAATTATCCGAGACAATTGGCGATGTCTCGCAGGCGCATCAGCGCATGGTATCTCGGAACGCAGAGGAAAGCTCATTGGCAAGAGAAAGTGAGCTGGTCCGCAGAGAAACGCGTTCTGATGCAGAGACGGCATGGCGGGAGGAAACGAGAGACATCCTTCGAAATTTGGAAATATGTGCCAGAGAATCAGTGTCCTGTCTTCAGTGCATGTATCGAACGCTAAGAAAAGGAGACGAGCTTTTTCCGACAGTTCAGGTGTTTCCAGTGCCACCGAGAATCGAAGACTCGACTGCAAGAATGGGCGACTCATGCCCGCCAAGCTGCGCAGAAGAAAAAGAAGCAGTTTACCTTGTGTTCGTATCGAACCCCGAAGAAACTCGCAACCTCCCCTTGCCTTATGCAGAGGCTAGCTTCCACCGACGAGGCGCGTGGTGCAGAGTTCTTTTTGGGATAAGATATGGAACGTATTTGCCACTTTTACTGCCACCGTTTGTCGCACATTTACGACGGGGACTCGAATTCCACTGGCGTAGTGAGCAGCGAACTATCCGCAATATACCGCAGGTCGTTAGGGTGTCAATATTACACAGCGGTGGTTACATTGATTTACCGCTGGTGGAAGAAAGTAATTCGCTACGGCAGATTGCGTACTCCGACGAGGAATGGCGCATGTATGTAGTTGAAAACCAACTGAGATTCGAAATCGTCGTACGTGACTGACAATAACGCGCGACTCATTTTCTCACTCGTAAATGTTTTACAGCTTTGTCCATTCGGGGACTCCCAGCCAGCAAGCACCAATTTCGTGTTACAAGCCGAAGGAGGTGCTTACACTCATTTTTGAGTGTAAAAGCCCTGGGTCATCTCTTTATTCTTGCACAGAAATACAAAGAGCAAACTTCGCGAATGTGGTGGGAGGGTGAGGGTAGGTTCTGCAAGCGTCCACTCAGTGGACTGTTCATTTCGGCGGCTGCTGATTGCGTGGAGCTGTATTAGTGCACAGGAGAGTGTCTGCGGGCGTCCTCCTCGTTCTTGCTCCTACCCCATCCCAGCCAATCACCACTTGAGCAGCATAGGAAATGGACATGTCCACTAAGTGGACATTTATTGAATAGCCTCCCCCCAGATGCTTAGTAAGTACCGGGCTCCACATCTACATCTGCTACATGTACATGTTTATCGTTCGAATGACATAGGTAAGACGCGAATTAAGTAAGCCTGTAATACGCTGCAAGGCCGGCTGTTGCAGATTGTGTTCTTGAATGACATTTGTGGCACTTATTAAACTTACAAACTGGACAAATTGGTATGAACTCATTATAAAGAATGATGCAAACCTAATGTAACTTCAGGAAACCTACTGCGGTGGTGGTAGAGGAACTTGGCCAATAAACTTCTGTGAAGAGTGGGCACGTGTCGTGTGATTGTAATATTTATTGACGACACATTTATGTCCTTTGTTTTTCAGAAAGCCAGTCTATTCTAATCTTGGACTCATTTATATCTAGTGCACGTAGAACTAGCTACGAGAATCAAAACGCCTGTGATCGTTGGCAGAAAGCAATCGACAAGCCTTGCTTTTCGATTACTCTGGAAAGGATAGGTAGAAATGACAAAGGAAGGTTTCAAAGCGAAGCATCAATAGCGTGAACTATATGAAAGCCGAGTGGGAGTCGCCGACTTCACACGTTGGAGCGTTTTAGTCGCACGGCATTCAGTCAATTGAGTCACACGTAGCTAGTAGAAAGATATGAGGTTTTGCTTAACGTCACCGAAGAGTTCGCGCTATAGGTACATCAGTGCACAATTGTACGACACAATCATGAGCTCTGAATCGCTTCTAATATGGGCACACCAAGGATGCGAAAAACTTCGTGCATTTTTCGCATGGTACAGGCCGCTAAATTTAGCGCATACTCTATATATATCGTTTCCGTGGAGCCTGGAGCACTCGATGTAAGCATGTTTTTCTAATGTCACTGCCTATGAGCTCCTCGCCACATTTTCGGATCCGTGAAGTCAAGAGGACCACGCGGATACCCGACTTTTATGGGTGGGTTGACTTTTGTGACATTTCTTGCCGTTTTTCCTTCGGCTACGCCGTGACTGTGTGTTGAGCCTAACCGTGTTAGGGTTCGCACGGCGTGGCATCGCTCGCCCGCCTCTTCTCGTTGGAGGCTCTTCCACGGACTTTGTGATGGAGTATAAGGTGGAAGGGGAGCTTTTAGCCCCCGAGGACTTCACTAAAGACACCGGGTGGCAGCTAGTTGCCGCCAGACATTCTTCAATGAGAATGGGAAACGCAGCCAACGCCAGTGCCAAATTTTTATTGATTATGTCTGTTTAAACAACTGCTTACCCACAATCACACTAATTATTCAAGCAATGCATCAAGTAAGTTATAAGAAATGTTATGAGTCTCACTCATCCAACGGTTTTCTTTTATCCACAGAGCGCCACAAATGCATGGCACTCATTTTATCATATTTTGGGTGAATGCTGCGAAACTGATGACACCAGTTTCCCCCCCAAAAAATTTTCAGTGGCTGCAGGTTGCATAAAGTGGAAATCTGGCTCCCCAGGGTTTTAGAGATTTTGGTGGGGAGTTCGACATCTCTATTGACAACCGCCACCTTTTTCAATGCCAAAATCATTGCGCATTTCAATGTTTCCTCACTTCAAGTGAACTATTAGGCTTGGATAGCTCTTGTGAGGCATGTTCAGAGCTTCAACTTCGTACCGACGATTACGAGGAAGAGTTTAAATCTCTGCTGGCCTCACTAGCTTGAATTTGGTTCACTGAAGATGCTTTTCCACTGGCACCTCTGTGGTTTCCTATATTCACAGTGCCAGAAATAATGTGTCATATGTGACCTCCATTCCAAGAAATGTCAAGCTTCAAATAGACAGTTTCTGTGAGAATGTCTATCTGCAACTTAGGACGATGAGCAAAACGAGAAAAAGGTGAAAGCAGAGGCCACCGTTTCGACAAGTGGGCTTGTCTTCTTCAAGGCGACGTATGCTTTCCGCGCCACAGTATATATCAGTAGGGTACTTATAAAGGGGAGAGGGTGTATGGCCGTTGGACGCGGCAACGAGCGCAGGTGTGTCAGCGTGTCGAATTGAGAATAAAGAAGCGCTGTGCACAAGGCCAGGGACCTGGCCGAATGTCAAGCACGTGTCAACGCCGGCATGTCAACGGCGTATGACATGCCGGCTGGGAAAAAAAGGAAGGAAAGAAATGTAAAAAAGAAAAATATATAAGAAAGCAAATAAGTGTTGTTGTCTATAGCTTGAAATTTAGCATAGCGAATAGATTCTAAAGCTCCCTTTGAAACGTTTATGCCTATTGGTTGCAATCATTGTCTTGAACTTATGGATAACGCTTGATTCTCTGTATCTTCTTTCTCATTCAGAACGAGAATTTGTCTGTAAGATGTAGAGCTTAAGTTCATCAAAGTTATGACCTGGTGGGTTGAAATTCTCGGCGACGGCTTTGGGAAGCTTTTCAGCTGTGTCCGCGCGATGTCCGTTTAATCTGACGTTCATTGATTGTCCCGTTTCACCAATATATTGTTTCTTAAAGAAGGGACATTCAAGCATATGAATCACATCCGAACTTGTGCAAGTGAAATTAGATTTTGCTTCCTGTGTATAACTATTTGCGATGCTTTTAATTTTAATGTCACTTTGAAGGTGCCTACAAGTTTTGCACCTGGGGCGACAACGTGCTTTTATTACGGGCGAATGCTGTTGGCTGACTTTTGCGCGCACCAACATGTCTTAAAGATTCCTGTTGCGGCGATTGGTAACCCTAGGTACATCCGGGAACGCTTTCCTCAGACGCTCGTTTTTTTTATCATATTGGGTGGTATTTTCGTAGGATGTAGTTTATGCTTGGGAGTGCATTGGAATATTTTGTTATAAAAGCCGGCGGTCTGTCAGATTCTGGTGTGGCCTGTTTCTTCGCCAATTCAGACTGTCTCTCCAATTTTGACGCGGCATCATACGCTCTATCGAGAGCAACTTTGGCACAGTTCCTTTCCGCAAGATTTAAATGACCTTAAAAGAACGCTAGCAAAAAGGAACTATCCCCAAGTTGCTCTCGATAGAGCATATGATGCCGCGTCAAAATTGGGGAGAGTCGAAATTGGCGAAGAAACAGGCCACACCAGAATCTGACAGACAGCCGGCCTTTATAACAAAATATTCTAATGCACTCTCAAACATTAACAACATCCTACGAAAATACCACCCAATATGATCAAGAAACGAGCGTCTGAGGAAAGCGTTCCCGGATGTACCTAGGGTTAGCTATCGCTGCAACAGGAACTGTAAATACATGTTGGTGCGCGCAAAAGTCAGTCAACCGCATTCCCCCCGTAATAAAAGCATGCTGTCGCCCCAGGTGCAAAACCTGTAGGCACCTTGAAAGTGACATTAAATGTAACGCACCGCAAATAGTTATACAGTCGCCGACCGTTTGTTTATTCGGACGTCACAAAGACTGCAGAAATGTCTGAATAAACAGGTGTCCGGAAAAGCAGATTAAGAAAAAAAATGAAATGTTTTATTTCCACGCACTTATTCGGGCTCGGCAGTAGGCTTGAAGAAATCGCGAATGCGCCGTTGCACGCTATTCCTTTTACGTGCATTCAGTAAAGCCTGAATCTCGGAGAGGGTCGTACGGTCACTATAGACGGCTGAAAGCACGGTCACTGCTTGTGCACGCTCCGCATACGACGGCACTGTAGCACATGGTGCGTCATCTTCCGACTCGGAGTCATCGTCCGGAGGTGCAGCAGAGACCTGACGAATGATCTCGCCGTCATCGAGTTCTGCGCATGTCAGTACAGCAGCGTGAGCATCTGTTGAACTGTCAAATGAGACGGTGTCCGGAACCACCGCCCAGGTCTCGGCAGAACACTTTCGGCGGCAGTAGGGTGCACATCGGAAGGCGACAAATCCTAGGCTCCCGGCACCCGCTTGCCGGCATTCCCCAGCGCATTCTGCGCGGACACTGTCGGTGCCATTAGAAGACACTTGACGCTATGTTTCCGTATGTCACGTTGCATCACCGCAACTATAACACTGCACACAAAGCAAACATCACCACGCCGTCACGCTGATGCCAGTCGCACAAACGAAAAACGTGGCCTACTCGCAGCGTCGTGCGCGAAGAAACAAACAAATCAGCTCCTGGATTGTATTGACATGGCTTACTAAGCTGAGACCGGAACTGCTGTAGCCACGAACCAGGCAGAAACGATGATGATGAGTGGGGATTTGCAGTAGCACCAGTTCGTGGGGCAGCAAGGCGGCTCCGTTCAAAACAAAAATGGCGTTCAGCAAGTCCAACCATGCACCGGTCAGAGTCGGTGCATGGTGCTTTCGATCGAGTTGGCTCAAGGAGTGTCCGAAAAATCAGACGAGAGGTCGCAAGGTGTCCGAACTTTCGGCAGTTGTTATACATTATGGTCTATGGGGAGAATGCCGGTGCAGCGAAGCAGACCGAATAATCGAGCATGTCTGATATTTTGGAGTCCGAAAAATCCGTCAGCGACTGCACACACGAAGTCAAATCTACCTTCCTTGTACAAGTTCGAATGTGATTTATATGCTTGAATGTTCCTTCTGTAAGAAACAATATATCGGTGAAACAGGACAATCAATCAACGTCAGATTACACGGACGTCGAGCGGTCGCAGCTAAAAAGCTTCCCAAAGCCGTCGCCAAGCATTTCAACCAACCTGTCATAACTTTGATGTACTTAAACTCTGCATCTTACAAATTTTCGTTCTGAACGAGAAAGAAAATACAGAGAATCACACCTTATCCATAAGTTCAAGACATTGCAACCAATAGGCATAAACGTTTCAAAGCGATCTATTCGCTATGCTAAATTTCAAGCTATAGACAACAACACTTAGTTTGGTAACTTAGATTTTTTATTATCTTTTTCTTCATTTTTTTTCTTGCTTTTTTTTTCCAGCCGGCGTGTCAGACGCCGCTGACACGCAGTCTAATACGCGGGCATTGACACGTGCTTGACATTCGGCCGGGTCACTGGCCTTGTGCACAGAGCTGCTTTATTCTCAATTCGACACACACCTTCGCTCATTGCCGCACCCACCCGTCTTACACCCTCTCCCCTTTAGAAGAACCCCACCGATATATACTGTGGCCAGGAATGCATACGTCGCCTTCAAGAAGACAAGTCCACCTGTCGAAACGTTAGCTCCTGCTTTCACCTTCTTCTCGTTCTGCTCATCGTCTTGAATTTCCATCTCCCGCATTCCCCGTGTTTTATCTACAACTTAGAAGCACTGACACAAACAGAAACTATCAAATGAACTGCTAATATTGAAATAATGAAAGCTACCCACAAAAATTCGCCATAAGATATGGAGACTAGTGGGGGTTTCCTGAAAAAAAAAAAGGTTGGCTTGGAAATAGTCAAGGCACGTCGGGATAAGACTGTGCTTATCTGAAAGTTTTCCGCACGGATGGGTGCGAACATTATAAATGTGTGAGCCAGTGCTTTGAACAGTGCTACAGGTATGCAGGTGAGTATCGGTGAAAGTGACTCGATAAATATGAGCGAGTGCACTCATAAAATATTGGTTAGCAAGAGCAAGTGTCTCACAATCTGTTCTTGAGAACGAAGCAATGGTGTCAGAGAAATCTTACCAAGCTGGTCTGGCAGGAACACTGGGGCTGTCAAAGAACGCAGCAGCAGTGCTGCATCCTGAAGATAATGCACAAGCAATGTTATTGCAAATCAGTTCTGCAGAAATTCACGAACTAGAGGAAGCTTCATGAAAGTGAAAAAAATGTCATACACCCAACAACGGCCTTCACATATTACTAGCCCATAAATAACTGCACATCCACTTATGTTAAATAGGCAGTGGGAGGCATGGCTTGGGGACGAGGGAAAGGAGAGCCAAATGGCTATCCTGGACCAAGCCCAGCGAGCCGCTCGCGCCAGTGGAGCCCTGTACTAAGGGCACAACCACGCTCGCCTAATTTTGTTTTTGAAAAATAACGTTTCTTTCCTTCGTTCCTTTCAACAGTAGCATGAAGCTCCAGAGGAAATTTGTAGCTTTGTGCTGCTGTATGGTGGAGGACCATTTTTTTTTACTTTCAACAATAACACTGAACAACAGTCACACACGAGGATGGCAAACAAGAAAAAACTGGCCCTGTCCATGAAGTATTATCTTACTCAAAGGCTGCAAAGCTCTTGACCCATTGACACCAGATAGCCTACCACTAGGTTCTGCAATAACACACCGACAAGTCGTTGTATATTACTTTCATACATTACAAAGTAAACATATCAATGCAGCAACTTGCAATGACATGGCTCATTAACTTCTTTTGGACTTTGAACAAGTAACCTTCTGGAGAGCAAACTTTCTCATGGCCTTGAACAGCATTCACAACGTTCTTCCCTTGCCTTGTTTCATAATAGAGCCAAGAGCCCATGATATGTTAATGTTACAAGCTACACCGCCTTTTTCTTCCCTTTCTGCTGCATGGAATATTTCCAAATTTGCTTGGGTGTATTTCGCAGAAAACTCGTGGTGTTCTGCCAACTAGTGCACTGCGGACGAAGCCATGGTAAGCCAGAGCTGTGCTGACTGCTCACTGGGTGTAGTGCAAACTTTTGCTTGAATTCTCACCTGTTTTAGGCACATGCCTGTGTACTATCTTGTAGACATGATCATCACATGTACACATTTGTTCACAATGTCTAAACCTGGAGCCCCTTGTGAGCCATTTACTGACAAGAAAATGAGTTTATCGGTAAATAGGTACTCCTGACCCGAGTTGGCAGGCCACTGCATCCCACAATGCCTGATGCAAGCACATAGCATCTAAGGTCATGTTGACGCATTCAACATGACCTTCTTCCAATGGGTTGATTCATGGGTTTCAACATCTCAAAGTAGCACTGCATCTATGAGAGATGCCATAGGGGAGTACTCTGGAATTAATTTGGCCACATGAGCTCTTTAATGTGCACCTAATTCTAAATACATAAGTGTGCTTGCATTTCACCCCCTTCACTATGAAGCTGCCATGGACAGGAATCGGAACTATCAACAACATGCTTAGCAGCACAATGCCAAAGCCAATAAGGCACCAATTGACGGGCCTGAAGTACCTTATTATCCAGTAAAACATAATAGCGTAAACCAGGACAACCACAAAATGAGAGGGACACACACAGAAGTGCTACTAACAACTACTTTAATTCTCCCGCCACAATGCACATATATACACCATGGCCACACATGCGCAGATGTAATCAAAATGAACACATCATTTACGCCAGGCAGTTAACAGATATGTGAGCTTAAAAACTGGCACTCTGCAACTTAAAGAGGTAAGGATGTGTCACTGATACAGACATCTGCTTTTTTCTTTATGTTATAGGCTTCTAGTACTAATCGCGCTTGCTCACTTTCGCTTGGCCCCAGAATCAAGGTCTCATCAAAGCGCGGTGCACAGTTGCGACAAGTACTCAAATAAGACGCAAGATGTGCCCCTCTGCCAGCATTACTGTTTGCTTTTCTGGTATGTTCCCTGAGTCACTCATTGATGCATCGCCCGGTCTGACCGATGTACGTCTTTCCACATGATAAAGGTAGGGCCTAAACAACTCCGATTGCATAGGGAACGTATGATATCCCATGCCTAATTTGGCAGCCTCGCCTGTTATCACTGCATGTGCAGGCACAGTTTCGCGAACTTATTCGGAGCAGAAAAATTCAGAGGGACACCGTGCCTACCTGCAACCTCTTAACGTTGCGGGAAACCTTATGTATGCAAGGCACAACCACAGGTCTGAACGCTTCACGTTCTGTCGTCTAACTCGTACTCGGCTTTCTGATTTTCAACCTCTGTAACAGACTTTCGGCTATAGCTGTCAAAAGTGTCATAGGGAACCCTGCTGCCGAAAGCCGGGGAACCTGATTACGAAAACATGCCTGCATTTTATTGCTGCACGATTTATTGAGAGCTGATTGCATGCATTGGGATGCTATGCCTCTTTTGACAATCCTTGAATGCTCCGACTTGAAAGACAAAAGTTCCTTTTGTGCCCAAGGAAGGTAAACCGAACAAACATGACGTTCACAGAACTCTAGGATAAGATCAAGGAACTGCAAATGATTACCGTGGGGTAGTTCGTGGGTAAATCTTAGTCGTTGACTACATTGATTAAAAACCCTTAAAACCTCATTAACAGTATCCAGGTAGGAAGAGTCACACGCTCAAAACACTAAAAACTCGTTGACGTATCCAAATACCTTTAAAACCTTTCCCTCTTTTATTGTGCACCACGCTTTCATGCGGCCTTGATTCTGCGGCGAAGCAAAAGCCAGCAAGTGATATTAGCACTAAAGCTTATCACATAAAGAAAAAAGCAGACGACTGTGTCAGTGACACACCCTTATTTCTTTACGCTGTAGAGTGTGTTTTTAAGCTCAGATGTCTGTTAACTGCCTGGCATAAATGATGTGTTAATTTTGATTACGTTTGTGCGTGTGTGGCCGTGGTGTATACAGGGTGTCCCACATAACTTGAGCCAAGAATTTAAAAATGAAAGGTGCGTCGAAGCTAACTGAAATGAATGCATACTATTCACAATAACCTATAGTAACTCAGACAATTTTTGTTTCCCCATAATTCACTCGGTCATTGCCTAGCCCACCCGCCTTAACCCACTTCCCTTTAGAAGAACCCTACCTATATATGCTGTGCCGAGGAAAGCATATGTCGCCTTGAAAAAGACAAGTCCACTTGTCGAAATACTGCCACCCGCTTTTACCTTCTTCTCGTTTTGCTCATCTTGAATTTCCATCTCCCACCTTCCTCGTGTTTTTCATGATCGGTCACTCAGATCGGTAAGCTTTCTGTCGCACTAAAAGAAAAGGACCATGAAAATTGGTTGTCAGTCCCTTTAACAGGCCTTAAACGCTTTGTGATGTTGTAATTGGAGCTCACATACTTTTATCAAGACTGGAAGCAGGTAAAATGGCTTTTTGTTTTTCTTGACTACCTTCTAACATCACATTGCGCTTTTCAATTTCAATATAGTAATAATAATTCAAAGCTAGTATTCAGACTGTTCTCAGAACATTAGAGTGGCAAGTGCAAAATTAAAAAAACTGACACAGGCCGGCAACATTTCACTCTGTAAGCTATAAGCAAACAAAATAGCTATGCTCAAACGAAGAGTTATTGCAGCTTTGCTTCTACACTTCACGATCACAACCATGTTTCTCTGTACAGCATATTGCACATTGCATTACATGTACAATGAAAGTTGGCATGTCATGATGGTCAAATGTATTCAATGCACAGACTCAATTGGCAGAAGTTGTGTGTTTTCATCGAGCAGACCAAGTACTACGTGTCCCAGTGTGGTCCGATACATAAGTGCCAAAAAAGGAGTGTTGGGTAATCATACCTTCCCTTTTGTCCTCTTCTTCCCTCTCCCCTCATTGAGGTTCATTGTTTTTCTAGGCTTTTGGTTAGGAACAATTCCATTTCCTCCTATGTTTCTGCACAGCACCAGAAAGCAGCGACGTTTGAGCACAGAAATGAAATAGTATTGCATAATGCATACACAACACTGACAGTATAGATTACAACTTTTCTCTTTTTGGTATCTTGCAACTCAAATGTAACATTACAACAAAGCTTGCACTTAAGTCTTCCCTAGTCTTGTGAGACCTGATATTCAACTATTGACAAGCATTGTAATTATATACAATGGCAAGATTTTGAGGTGATTCAATTTTTACCTGCTAGAACTACCTAAGAGAATGTTAACATAACTAGCATTGTGCATGTGTAATGCCAAGTGGTGCCAGTAATTGAAAGATGAGGGTAACGTTCCAAGGCAGATTTTTAACTTCCCGAAAGGCTAAATGCTTCTCTCCAAATTTGAAGGCTCACATTATAACTATACTTTTATGATTATCAAATTTTGTTCTTTCACAGGATTGCTCATCCAGTGGCTTCAAATTCGGTCCATTTGACATTTTAAACCCCAATGATCACCAATTGTACGAACTTACACTTGCAGTGATCGCCAATTGCGAGCGATTGGGTCCCATTGAAAACTCCAATTGGACTCAATGTTTTCTTTTATTTAGCCTTTTCGGCAACCCAATATAACTATCCACCGACACAGTACTGTTTGTGTAACAGCTTACCTGCCATGTGGAGTACCCTGGCTTTATAGTATCCACCGGAGACACTGTCGTCGCCGGTCCACCATGCTTCGTAAGATTTGGCGCCGTCAAAATGGGCAACGCTTCTCGGATTAAAGTCTTACCGGGTCGATAAACCTCAGTTGTCGAGTCAACCTCGTATTGCACGCACTAGCGTTTTGTCGGGGAAAGCACACTAGAAGATCGTGACGAATGTGCTTTGTAGAAGTTCGTGCAGAGAAACAAAGCAAATGCACACACAGCGTCGAGCTATGGATACGACTTCAGGGCAAGCGATCAAATCCGAACCATTACAATCGCGCTCCTAGTGGTCATTGATCCGAATAAACGAAACTTCAAACACCAAAAGTCTCAGTATTTTAAAAGCAGTAATCATACACCACTGCAAGCCATACACCCCTTTATTGTTTTACATTTGTACGGAGAGGCCTCTGCATCGGAGAGGCCGCACAGAGTGTTGCAGTAAGGCAGAATGCTGGTCTAGCTAGAATAAATGGAACACACTACAAAGCACTGCAAATTATGTAGTGCGTTGTGCGAGCACGACCCTCGGTCCCCATCCACTCAACAAGATAAGAGACAAGCTTTGCACCACTGAAATAAATTGGAGCGAGTTGGTATGGATTCATGTCACTGAAATTGCAGGTGTGCAAACACAGGCATGAGTAACGAAAATGGCAAGACAGACGCGGGCGTTTAATTGCCTCATCCTTTTCATCCTTCTGGCCATTTTTAACCTTTTAGTGTTTGCATGTCTGTCCTACGTTGTCATAAAACTTTTTCCTTTCCTCCATGCAACTAGTCCGCCAGCACATCCTCATGAAATGAGGGATGCAGCTGACATTAAACGGCGCCACTTCGTTCACTCGTGGCTAGTATCCCAGCCGTAAATGCGTTAGCATATCATCCAGAGTCTGATGTTCAGCACCTTAGCGCAAAAGCTTGCAGCTTGCGCGGTCATGCAGAAACATGACGTTTATTGCAAGAATACTGCATCTGTGTGAATGACGTGTATGGATATGTATTTAAAAAAACGATGAAAAGCAAGCGTGTGCGTATGACTTGTGTGAGAAAGTACAGCTGCGAACAAAATTATCATGTGATGTTTTTTTTTAAATAATGCATATGACATCCTAAGGTAGTGAATACTTAATTGAAACCCGCGCGCATGTGGAATCCAAGGTTACGATAGAATGAGTTACGGTAAGCTAAAAGACAGGAGCTATATCAGGATGTACATGAAGAAAATTTGGCAATGTCTAGCGTGCACAGATAACGCAGAAACTATTAGTGACATTTGGTATCCATATTCATGCATCATCAAGGATTTATCCCATTTTTTGTTGAATACCAGTAAAATGTTTTCAGTACAACGAGCATATAAATGCCATTTGTAGCAAACATATTTGCATCAAGAATAAAAGCCACATTTCTTTAAAGGCTTTCGTTCCTCTGCTGCATACGAGGGCGCTTGCGTGTTCTTCCATTCCTCCTCTTGAAGCGCTTGGGTTCAGCGAGAGCAAGGGGAATGTAAACATGGCAGCAATAGAGATTAGCGAGAGGCAATTCGAAGATTGGTCGAAGAAAATTAGGCAAACGACAAGCAATGGCGATGCATAAAAACGAAGTTCCCAATAGGGATTCAGATAGTTTGGTACAAGGGCTTGGTGGCGCAACGCATTACCCCGTTCCAAAAGGAACACTCATAGCATTGATCCACTTATCCTTGCTCGACGTAGAAAACCTCGAAAACAATGACATCTATCTGCGCGTCAAGCGAGAAATGACCCATCCCGCTGCGTGACTGACGCACGTTCGGCCACTAGACCGAAATATAGTACATTATAAAATATGAAGACGCAAAAAAAAAAAAACAGACACACACAAGAGAAGAGAACGGGCGCCCTGTTCCGTTCTCTTCTCTTGTGTGTGTCTGTTTTTTTTTTTTGGCGTCTTCATATTTTATAATGAACAGCTACCAACTAGCCCAACAAGAAGTGCTTTTACGAAATATAGTAGTGCATGATGTGTCGCAAATAATGCGAAAATGTTACCAGCAGTATCTGCAGCCTGGATCGAGCAGCCAAGTCCCTAGGCAAACTCGGAAGTACGCGTCAAAAAGAACCATACTTGCCGACGCTACTACTAAGGTACGTATGTGTGCATTGGAAGCTTCAACTTTATAGAATTCATTGGAGTACAAACATCAAATTAAGAGCGGATAACAAGCAGCAATAGCTATGCGACTTGTTACGAAAATGACACACCAAGCGCCATGTTTACAGCAGGCATGACTATCGGAAAAATTACGTGTGGCCTACGTAACATTTTCGGTGCTGTGCCACCGCTGCGATCGATTATTTGAAGCCCGTTTATTGGCCTGTGAAGCACGCAAGAGCGCGGCACCGGCACCCGCAGCGGTAGGCAATGGCGTTGCATTGCTGAGCTCGAGGTTGGATCCCCGCAACGGCGGCCGCATTTCGACGTAGGCGGAACGCAGAAATGATCGTGTACCTAAGTTTAAGTGCACGTTACTCCCCCACTGTGGCGTGCCTCATAATCAGATCTTAGGTCTTGCACGTAAAACTCGAGGATTTATTTTGCTTAACGTTGCCGGACCGCGCTGAGCCAGTACGCTGACGGTGCAGAAGGTATTCTCCATTAACCACGGGACATTATGGAGCTCAAGACTTATGACATTCCTTTGAATACGCAGCTACTTACTGCCCGTTTCAGGAATCAAATATAAATAAGAATGAAAAAAATTGGACGCAGCCGACTTCGCATGTTATTCATGGCGCTATGCATAAGATTTACCTTGCACAATTTAGTTTGTGTCAACATTCCTCAAAGCTTCATTGCAAGCATCATTTCCAGATAGAACACTTCAGTTTCAAACGAGGTCAGTGTGATAATATCCCGTTGTTCATTTCCTCCATGTTGTTTCAGAACACGCCAGCCAACCTGCACAGCCCTCCCGTGGATGCCACTTGTGGCATTTGCACTCAACACCACAGTGATGATTTAAGGCAAAACAGCTCCAGCCTTGCAGGAATGTGTGCTGGTGCGAATACGGGTGCAACTGCCAGTTCTGTTTAAGAAGAGGAAACCAGCCAAGCTACAAGTGAAACAGATGTTCTTTGTGATGACGGTGCAACAAGCTTCAGTGGCAGTGAACTCAATTTTGCTTTTGAGTTGAGCTCCGAAAGGATCCTGTTCAAGAAACAGATGAAATGGGCAGCAATGATGAAGAAAGTGCACAGATGCATGATGCTGAAGGAAGTGGGAGTGAAGCTGCAGGAGATGATTTCGCTAAGTATTTTGGAAAACTCGGACAGGAAACCCTACCTCATCAGGCAACAACAAAAGCATAAGCTTTCCTGCTTGTGCGCAATACATTGTCACTGCAGGACTGAAATGGGCACAAGTTCGAGGGCTTCTAACTTTGATTAATGCCGTTTGGGGAGAAAGTTGTGCCATGCACTACCTAATCCCTGAGAAAGCTGTGGAAGAGCAAGAAAGAAGCGTTAAGGGTGCACTTATAATGTCAAGCCTTCCATAAATACCTCGGACTATCTTGCAATGCCAAAAGCAAGCCCAGTGTCCCCTGTCATTCATGTGGTGCAGAAAAGAGGCTTCAAGAACCAGTAAGTTCTGGGAGTTTCTTTTTGATATTTAACTTGAACCAGCAGATGCTTGAACTCTTAAGTTGGCAGACCTATTCACACTAACTTACAGAAGCTGTCATCAGAGCCTCTAGTGCCAGGTGCTTTTTCTGGCATCACCGATGGAAGTTTGTACCATAGTCTATGAAAGCAGGTAAACATGGCATAGAGTGATATCACATTGACCTTCAGCAGTGATGGGGCACCTCTGTTCGATTCCAGCAAGAGCACAGTTTGGCCAGTTCAAGTAATGATAAATGAGCCGCCAGTTTTGATGCGGTGGGAAAATGCGCTTATCTCAGGGCTATGGTTCTCAAGGACTCACCCACCGATGCACCTCTTCATGATGCAGTTTGTTTAAGAAGTCACGAATGTTGGAACTTTAGTATGGTCTCTTGCTGAGGCGGTATGAACATGCTGCATCAGCATGTCCGCGTTGGTGCATAACCGCTGTTGTGACCATACACTATAATTGACAAAAGTGTAATTTTAGTGCACACGTGAGTTGCAAGCAAGGCGCTTTAGCTAGCGTGGGAATGATTGCTTATGTGGATTTGTATAACATTCTCTATTTCGCTTTGCACATTATCGTCACTTTGTATTTGATATAATTTATTGCATTATTACGAATATTATTAAATACATAGGAGAGTTTCCGCTTGCCAAATTTGATCTGAGGATCTCGAGCATAGTAGTAGGATATTTAAACCACTACGCCACTGATATGTCCTTCGGCAAGCCCCATAGAACACCCTTGGGAATTTCTCTTGGGCAGGCAAGCGTGCTGAGACACTTGACGAATTTAGATTTGGCCGTCCATCTCTGGGTCAACGGAGTGGCAACTGTGTAAAAGTTCTCGACCGCGTACTCGGCTAGCTAGACGCACAGTTGGTTAAAAAACTACCTCTGGTCGACAGCGGCCCATGAATGTGCCACTGCGGACGAGAAACATGCGACGCAAAGTAAGGCACAGGCGTACACTCGCCCCAAGCGGCCTCCATGCAAAAAGGGCGCCTCGAGAACTTGGGGGAGCAAACAGAAACACAACCTTTCTCTTTAAAACGCAATTTTACTGTGTACGACACAGGCTACTGTACACTGCTAGGGTCGTAAGATGCGGGCCTCGAGGCAGAGGGTAAATGCCTGCGGTCAGCGTAGGGGGTCGAACCAGAGGTGGCAGCGAGGCTCCAGGCATGCAGCCCGCCGCTTACGGGTCTGTCTCCTCAATGTCTTTGAGGCACCTCGGTTTCTGAGAAAAACGAGGCCTGGTAGTTACGGCGCCGTGTTCGTTGCTTACAACTGATTACATATACAGTAGACTTCTGATAATTGAAACTCGAAGGGGCCCCAGAATTTGTTTGAATTATCAGATGCAGGTATGAATATGTCTTGGGGCAACACATCAGCTTATACTGTAATGAAATATCTGTTTAATCATATACTGAATACACATAATCATTATTCATGTGTGGAAACGTTATTGGGCTCCTCGGATGGTTCAACTTCCCCGCCTTTCACCATGTACCCATTGAAAAACCAGTATATGTAGGTATTGCAAAGTGCTATCTTGATCGCTTTTACGAGGCCTATAAGAAATATTAAACTGACCATCAATATTAACAGTATACCGCAAAGTACTCCAAAGCATAGTGTTTCCTGCAAAAAAAAAAGTACTAGCTGCAAATCTGATGCACTTGCCTACGGGAGCTTCGCGCATGGTAGTTTAGCCAGCGCAAAAATTATATTTATTACACAGATATGCGTAAGTCCCACCGGCTTCAATGTAACTTTGTAACTTTCACAATTGATGGTACTCAACGAAATGTTGCGTTATGTGTGCAAGAAGTAGCGATGATTAAACATGCGTGAATGGACTTCTTGAAATCATGCGCTTAGAAAAAGTACGCCTGCTTTCAAATTCGGTGAATAAGTGCCACAAATAAACAACCAAATATGTCTGAGTCAACGAAGGCGAACATTAGGGGAATTCATGTGGCAGCTGTGATTCGTGGCAAATGATCCGATCACCACGCCACAGTTCCCTCTACTTAGTATAGTAGGATATTTACGCCTGAATTTTTCTGCAAGAACTACCAGAATTAAATGTGACGTTAGCGTCTACAGGCAGAAAGGGAAGGGGGAAGGGTATTGCATAGTATTCGGACTAAACTTCGTAACTCCGACCTCAAATTACCATGTGGCTTCATATCTTGATAAATGTTTAAGCGAACTAGGGCTTTCTAAATAGAGCAAAAGGCATTACCTATGTATGCTCGCTGACCCTTATTGTCATCATCAAACCTTGAAGTAAAATACGTGTGCTTGAAATTTTAGAAAGAGTAAACTTGTTATCAAGAACGCCACAAGAACTTATGAAATCACAAGAACGAATCTTTGACGAAAAAAGGTACTACTCATTGTGTCTGTGGTGGCTGAACAGTTGCAGCGCCATGCATTCCTCCGCGGAAGGGGCCGAATAGCACACTGTGGTATAAAAGTTACATAAACTGGAATAAATTGCCTCAGAATGGCTGGCCAACGTTTCGGTAGGTAGACCTACCATTGACGAAGATAGGTGCAGCTATGCAAACATTGGCCAGCCTTTCTGACGCACTTTATTCCTGTTTATGTAACTTCTATAGCAGGCATCCATTAAGGGGGCGACAAATGGAGTAGCACACTAGGCTATAGAAGTTACGTAAACCGGGATACAGTGCCCCAGAATGGCTAGCCAACGTTTTGATAGACGGACCTATCTTTGACACTGATAGGTCCACGGCCTTTCTAGGACATTTTAGTATGAGAGTAATAACTGGTCAGCGTTCAAGATAATTAAGCAAGATACGTTTACAGTATTGTTGGGCAGAAAAGCGAGGAAGAGCTGGAGCCGGGGTCGTTACAGAAGTGTATATGTATAGGTCTACAATATATACATTGAGCTTTTAACGAAGAAAACAAATATAAAGTGAGATAGGCAAAATGATAGATTGTAATACATGTAGAAATACGTAATTAGGTCAAGTGGACTAGGTGACTATTTCTTGATTTGTCGTCTCTATGGGCTTGCGTCTAGAAATCATCAGTCTTGGTTTTTTTTTTGTATTTCGCCTAAATTTCCGTAATTTCTCCAGGGAACGCGCGCTGCAACATTCCTCAAACTGTTTTTATTTATTCTACACACGTAAGCACCTGCGCGTGATTCTAAAACTGGGGTTAGTTTGACTATAGAACGCAAGAGTCTTGAGTTCTGTTTCTGTATGCAAGCAGCTTACGTCCCTTAATCTAAGTATATTTGCTGTTTATTGACAGACTTGAGGGACGTACTGCAGGCATTGCGAACATCACAGTTACGTGTTACTTTAAGTTTATGATATAGCAGACCCAATGTGATGAAGATGAACTCACAGTTCGAAGCGTCCTTTTAGATCCCAAGTCTGGGACACGTCCTTGAAGGTCGAGCACACAGACACAGGATGCTGGATACCGGGCAATTTGGTGACCTGCGAGGCGATGGACGGAACGCCGGACTCCACGCTGGACGCTATGCAGTGTGTCGTGCTGGAGATCGTGTTCGTTCTACTAAGGGGGCGCGGAGTCCTGCGCTTGCGTCTATACCGGGGGCACGTGCTTGAGCTGCATTCGAAAAAGAGTACACTGAGAATTCTAGCAAACGCTTTATACTTTGTAGTAAAGGGACGAATAGTTGATGAAGACTAATTCACTCGTTATTAAACAAAATTGTAAGAAGCCTGCGAGTATTGAAAACTTCCAAGGCGAATCAAATATCACTATTCAGATCTGGTGCCCAAGCCGTGCAGGCGGACGGTCGTCGTGCCAAGTGTGATGCTCAGGAAAATTGCCGTCCCTATATATAGAATTTGGAACACTCACATGCGGACTACATCTTGTGGTTCCGGACGCCAGTGATTCACCATGGCATGTTTCCCTTATGAATGCCTCTTAACGTAACTTCAACCGTTACTCCACGAATCACCGTTAAAGGAGGGGCGTACGGCGTTCTGCAATTGAGTACATGGTTGGTGGTTGGACTCGCAGTCGCGGCACCGACAATCGGATGCAGGAGGCATTCATAAACATTCATGTATCGATTCGAGCACTACGTTTCAGGTTAAAGAACTGCGGGAAATCAAAATTGATCATGTGTATAACTCACATCCGCACGCCCTCGATCCTCTCATGTGCGTTTGTTCAACTAGGGTGCCAAAACAACGCAAAAAAAGAAACATGGTTAGTTTCAATCTCCGGAAGGTGAAGCACTGAAAGCGACAGCAAGGTTTAGCGCTGTGCAGAAGGCGTCTGAGAAAAGCGGGCTGAAGACAAGCACTGCCCGCGGCGTCGCAGGCGTCGCACAATCGATGTTGCACGTGCTGAGACAAACTAAAAACACAGCCGGCGTTTGTCGGCTTCTCAAAAAAAAGAAGAAAGAAAAAAAAGCATCATGTAGATTTAACGTATCGGTTTAGCTGCAACCAGTGCGTGCCTCGCAGTGCGGTACGCTCTCAGCTGCTTAGCAGGAACCCTGACATGTGCGAGTACAGTGTTAATGCGAGGAGTCGAAGCCAGGACTACGGTGGGAAACTCCCCGGCTTCGTTGGCAGAGGTAATTGGTGCCATCTATGCGGAGGGCGAAGCCGAAAATCCGTTTCCCTTGCATGGCCTCATAGATCGTCGCGCGCACGCGCGCCGATCCAGGTGGCCGAGCCCTCCCGCCCCCCCCCCCAACTCTTCTCCCCTCGCCCTCGCTCTTAACGCCCTCACCTTCCACTGTCACCGCGCGCGCGCTGTGCGGCCGCGCCGGCCCGGCACCAGCTTAGCCCGCTGCATGACGTTCCTTGTTTCGTTATCTGCTGTTATCGGGAAGCGTGTGCTGCTGTACCTTGACCGGCGTGGGTAGTTTCGTCAGCTTCCTTTACCTCGGTAGCTGTGTGCTTGTGCTCCGCGATGTTTTACCCGTTTCACGACTAGTACCGCTCGTGCATCGTGCAGTGGTGCACGAATACGTCAAAAACAAGCACTGCAAGGTTGTTCCGGGTGCCTAAAGACAACAGGTGAGCGCGCAGACCCAAGGACATCAGAAGGCGCATGTACACGAACACAGCCCTGTCCATGTGTGTGCTCCATGAGCCTTCAGACGTCGTTGCACCTTAATTGTGCGACACTTCCCTCTTGCCGGTAGAGAAAGCTGACAAGTAGATGTTCTTCCTCATTGTTACCTAGTCTATGACTTGTGTTTTTCTGTGCTAAGTCACATTCTGCAACTTCACTAACGTGCCCAGATTTCCATTCCGCCCTCAGTGCTTTTTCTGTGTCACGTTCTACAAACGTACTAAAGCTGAAAAAATTACTGCTCTTTTTGTGCATTATCTCAGTAATTATCGCTGTGTAGTCATGATGCGCTTTTTTTCTTCTGGAAAGCATGAGCATTGCAAGTGTCCTACATGCAGAATTTTGCCCTTCGTGTTTACTATACAAAGGAGTGCCCTGTAGGTACGACTTAGTGCCTTAGATGACGCAATTTTACTGCTAAGCATTGCATTCGGAGCGAAAGAAAAGTCGTGTTGGCTTTTTTTACCTCGTCTTTGATTGAGGAATAGGCCTTTCTGCGAATATTTTCCATCATCATCAACATCAGCCTGGTTGCGCCCACTGCAGGGCAAAGGCCTCTCCCATACTTCTCAAACTGGCGCATTTTGATTTGGCCTTATCAAGGAGCAGTTAGAACCCGGGCGCCAGGTTGCGCGTCCAAGGAGCGCGCGGATAACACAGACATACCAGTGGGAGGGCAAAGCTGACGTGGCGTGGCGGCGATGCCCTCTCCCCTCGTGCAACGCTTGGCGCGCTAGCGGATGTGTTCCCGGATGGAACACATCCGGTAGCACATGGATGGAACACATGCCTCCATCCCACCGGGTGGAAGCATGTGTTCCCTTTCGCCCGCTCTGATTCGTCGAGGCGCGCTTGTGACGTGGCCAATGCCAATGGGAATTTACCTGCCGTGTCGTTGCTACGGATGCCAGACGGCGGGTTTTTCACTCAATGATCCATTTGATGCTTTCGCATAAAAAAGCCAACACAGATCCGCACGGCCACTTCCTATGTTGTCCGCGTCTTAACCCCCCCGTCTCTACGCTGCATCCTTGTATTTGATTCTATTGCGGAATTTTGTTTTTCTAACATTCTGCTTTCGCCGTACTTAATGTATGTGAATAAAAGGAAACGCGGAAATCGTCTGTGACTAAGCAACTTCGATCCATGCTGCCACGTCTTGTGCAACGGGCCCTGTGGCCGTGCTTTCGAGAAAAGGGACGGTCGTGACTGTTCCGTTCACGTCTGCAGGGCAGAAGAGAACGAAGTCGAGGTCGTGACGTCCGCGCTGGACGAGTTGGAGCAGCTCGAGGTCTTCTGTCCCAACCGGGCGTGCGACTTCAGAGGGACCCTTCGCCCTGATGATGCAACACATTCTACTCTGCGAGTACGGTGAAGGGGTCTGTGTCATATACGGCGAAACTGTGACCCGGAAAACGGCAGCCCTTCGCGGTTGGGACTGTGAACCGCCAGGAAGCGCAGCGGCCCCCATGACGTCGCCAGGGTGCTGCGCGGTCGCGCACCTTGCGGCGGACTTGAGAAGCCACACCGAGCGCTTGTACGGTGTCGAACGTAACGGGGGTTGGGACTGCGTCGTCACCGAAGCCGCGACGTCGCTGCAAGCGCGAGAGAATGACCTCGCGGAGCTCCTGCGACGGCTTCCGAGTGCGAAAGCCTCGATGCAGGAAGGTGCAGGCGACCCGCAGGTCCGTCCCGCCGGGGCCGGGCCCAGGACCGTCCGAGCCGCGTGCCTTGGTGACTCTGTGCCAGATCAGAGTTCCCGAAGGAGTGCTAACAGCTTTTAGCAGACGGAAAAGATCTGGCGGGGTACTCCTTCTATCTCAAGCCCCGACGCGACTATCGCCCTTTCTCACGAGCCGGCGGGCGCTCTCGTGGTGCGTCATTCGTGCTACACATCGTCAGGGGGCGAATGACACAGCTGCGTGCGGTGGCCCTTCGCAAAGCGGGTCACTCTCGCGATACCGCACCTGAGGGACCACAGGATGGACATGGAACTAGCCATGGACACCGTCCGGTGCGTCTTTCCGCAACGCAATCGACCTTCCCGCGCCGTCAATCATGTCGCTACTTTTATGAGCGCCGAGTGCGTAATGTGGAACAAGATCTTCCCAGGTAACTACACGCTCGACGGAGTCCGGTTCGTGCACGTCGAGTTTGCGTGATCGGCCCGCGGTTCTTGCCGTAGTTTTTTTTTCACCGGCACGGCGCAGAGCACTGCGGGCCTCGAACGAGTAGCACGCTGCGTGCCTGATATGTTTTTTTTTGTTTGTAACTCTTCTCACTTTAATCTTTTGGTTGGCTTCGTGTCAAAAACTATAGCGTAAGTGAGGCTCGGTGTTATCGGTGCAGCGAGCTTGTCCGACTGCTCCTGGTAAATCACTTCGTTTCGGTACGTTAATGTATTTCTTGCCCTCTGTTGTACCTGTGCCTATGGTTTGCGTGTTTACCTAAGTTAAACAATTTGTTCGCTCAGCTTGCTGCCTGTCTTGCTTCAGTCGTTCGGTATTCTACATGTTCCGTCGCGCACGTCCGACTTGTATTATACCTGTGGCACTGAACATCTTTTTTTTTTCTCGACAAAAGTGTAGTATCCTTGCCTCCGTCCCCCGGCGTGCTGTGGCATCCGTTTCTAATATTCATTGACTTTATGCCAGTGCTCTATTCGAACCACTGCACGTGGTAGCCAAGGTTCTATAGAAGCTCATGCGTTCAAAACATGGCGCTCATCCCTCGACACAGACCTGAGCGCCATCTGTGTCGAGGGAACACTTGCGGCGGAAGAAAAATACAGTGGCGCCATATCCGTTAAAAACGGATGTGACGTCGTTTTGTTCTCGATGGCGCGAAATTTGTTTTGGTGGCCTGCCGTTAGAGCTGTATATTCAAATGCCCCGCCATTCGACTGGATGGGCGTTTCGAGCTTTCAGCGCGGAAAGCAATGCAGGAAAACGCCAGCCGTGCGGGTGTCGACATCGCAACCCTGCACAGAGCATACTTTCTTTCGAGGCCGGCGAAAGCTTTAGGTGTAGAGGGCTGGCCCTATCGCCCGACAACCAGCGCAATCGTACGAAAACACTAAAGTAAACAATTATCTGGTGCTGGCAACTCACTGCTTTTGACTGCACAGGTTAAGGAACGATGAAGCTACCCGCGTTATTTCTTGATAGTTATTTCTTGATAGTAATAAAATAAAATAGTTACCCTTTCTTTACACGTCACGCATATGTAAAATTGATTAGGAATTTTATTTTCGTTGAATGAATCTGTGTATCGCTCTAACTTAAAAAAAACTCTTTCTTTTTTCATTCCGAATGTCTGTTCCCTACAAACATACGCGCTTCAATCACTGCTTCAATAACCGCCTTTGCCGATGTCGGCGACAATTTGTGCTGAACCGCTTTTCCACCGAAGCTTCGTGAGCTACGTATTGGGATCGACCTTGAATCTAACCACACATTTCACCCTCTGTGCAATTGGCTCTCGCGAATGTCTTCGCAGATGCGCTAGACTGTGGCGTTCGGTGAAAGGCTTCCCGCTACCTGCGTTCTTTATTTAGTTACGTCATTTACGACACGTGCACGTTGTAGCCAGTGACGTACACGCCCGGATATATCGTCGGCACGAGCTCTTTCGGCAGGAGCAAGCCGTTCTGCGGTATTGGACGAAGTGCTAGGTGCTTCCAGATTTGACGGACACGTCGATCCTCTTTTTCACCAGAATTTGCGCTCTCTCTGTATTTGCGGGCGACGGCCCAGCGGTGAGCATAACCTTCACTATAATCTGGAAAGGAATACTATGCAATGAAACAAGTTCACTGTAAGGCAAATTATTTATTCGTTTGTGGCCGCTAAAGCCGCATCTGTCTACGTCCCACCATCGCGCTTCCCACGTGGTCCTTTCGCTCCCCTTGGTCAGGAGCCCTCAGTGTCGCACCTGGCGGTGAAGTATGAATGAATGAATGAATGAATGAATGAATGAATGAATGAATGAATGATTTTGTTTCTCCTTTTTACATCAGAAAAGAAGCAGAAGCTAAAGGCCATGTGTCCTGACAAATGCTTGTTCTCCCACAACAATTCGGCACGCAGGCCGTACTCAGCAACGTGTATCATACAGACATACAGAAATCAACTGGTATAGGAAAAAGAACCTATTCTGCAGAAATCCTATGATGAAATTGACTAAGGGGGTGCCAATATTCGAAGCTTTTGATTAACGAATCGAATACACACTATCTGTAAACGCAAATATTTTCGAGTACTTTTCGAATATTTCAAAACGCGTCGGCTGCGCCTAAATAGGCATAAAATTCGAGCAAAAGTACAGTAAATTTTCGCTACCGCGGTCGCAGTGTAGCCACAAGAGAAAATTACAGGGTCTCTTAGGACCTCTCTTAAGAGGTCAACGGCGAAAGCCTACTTTTCCTCCTCTTATCATTCGCCTCTTTCTCTACTTTCTTTTAGTCGTTTCCTAACGGAGACGGTGCCTCCCTTTCAGCGATGTCATGCATTGATATGCAAATGATTGTTGTTCTCAATTGACCACGAGGGAGAAAATAATAACGGGCCTGCAACTGGCTGCACGCGCGACGTGAAATGTATAATGCTCCTATCTCGTCAACACTGCACTGGCACACTAAATGGTTACGTTGCTGAGTCTGTCCGTTGACGGTGCGAAATGCTGCTCGACCCGTCGCGACTTCTCAGTGGCTATGGTGTTGGGCTGCTCAGCACGAGGTCGCGGGATCGAATCCCGGCCACGGCGGCCGCATTTCGATGGGGGTGAAATGCGAAAACACCCGTGTACTTAGATATAGGTGCACGTTAAAGAACCCCAGGTGGTCAAAATTTCCGGACCCCCTACTATGGCGTGCCTCATGATCAGAAAGTGATTTTGGCACGTAAAACCCCAGAATTAAAAAAAAATGCTGCGTGTGCTTGCTGAGTGTCGTGTCTCACGCAAACACGTATGAGCTATAGAGCGTTCGCTGCGACTGGCGTGCAGCGTGCAAAACATAGAAAAATTACTTTACTGTGCTCGTATCGATCGTCGTATGCTAAAAGCACACAGCGATCGAGAAAAACGAAACAGGTTAAAAATGCAGCAAAATGAATAGCCGTAGCGCACGGCACTATTATGATGCCCGTCTTAAGAAAATGTTAAGTGTAGCGTACTAGATGTCGTCTGGTACCTTTGATACAGTGACTCAAGCCATTTCAGAGTACGTGCATAGTTACGCAGGTTAGATGTCGCAGGAAAAGACTTGGGCAACTGCACGACGTTGCAACTGCAGTGAAGCAGACGACGCAGAAGCTCAGTTGAAGCTTTGTTGAAAGGGTGCCCTCGCATACTTATCTGAGTGCGTCATTTCTGTGATCTGAAGTGTGATGCCATTAAGAAGACACACTTACCGGCATACAGAGTCGACAAGATGGCCGCGGCGCTTCTGGAACCGGCCATCGCGAGCGACTGACAACCACAAACGCGGACCGCTGCCGTCGGCGCCGTTTCCGCATTGCTTCTGTCATCATTATCATTATAACAAAAGCATGGCGGCCGCCTCCAAGCGCTCTATTGCGAGACGGTCTGAAAATTCAGTTGTATATCGCGTTGCCGGTGATGACGTCACAATTAATCCGTATGTACCTCGCTGCGCTCGCATTCTGCCTCTGTAAAACCCGACAGCCGGCACGTCGAAAGCTCCCGTCGAACGGCCGGAGTCAAAATCGCGCCGTCGGCGCCACACGGTCGTTGTCACCGTCGTCGTGCAGCAATTGTCACACGCACGCTCGCGTCAGACATGTAACTGCTCGTCTTACATGAGCGCGTTTAACTTAATTTCATTTATTCACTCTCGGGGTTAGTAACGTTCGTCCACCTCGTTACAGGTGACTTGGTGAACCGCAAATCGTGAGGATTTTACGGACAGACTAAATTTCCCTCTGTTGCTCGAGCACCTGCAGCTACAATCAAACACCCGTTCCGGACCTTGTCTTGGCCTAAAACCGAATCAGACGACGCGAACTGCAATTTAGTGCACTTTCATCGTGCTCGAGACCACCGGACGGTGATTCCTAGCTTCATGGTCACAACCGTAAAGCGTTACTGATGTCTATCGCCGAAACCAACCTGCAGTTGCATATTTATATGTTTGTGCCGCTAGGGAAATTTTCTGAACAAACAAAAATATCTACGTGCCTACCCTGCAGGATCCAGAGACGCTCACCACGCGACCGCGTATTACGCTGTCTTCAGAATCCCCGCAATGTCTCAGGAAAATATTCTAGCTCGTTTGCAACGTGCAAGTGGAACAATGTAGCCAGTTTTAGAACATCGCTGATCATGCAGCTTTAATACACTGACATGTCATGCGATCGACGATGGCGCGATATTGTTTCTCTACTCGTATACATGCAGTATACCGGGTGTTTCTGCGAACACTTTCAAAACTTTTTTTAAAGATTGCTTGTGGCATATAGCACAGTTTTAGTCCATGAGCTGGTCTACACGAAGAGACGGACATTACTTTAAAAAAAGGGATGCATATTTGACTAATTAACAAACATTCACTGATTAAGTTCTAACTAAACACCTTATGGCACATATTGCAGTGTACAAATTCTAGCGGTTGAGACTGCAAGACATATATACTTCAAAAGAATTGTGCGGATGACACCATTTACGAGATATTGGCCGTCAAACGTCGTGTTATACAATGAAGCCCAAAAGTAACTGGATGCATTTCTCCGCAAAGTTCGGGAATTAATATTTTGAAGTTCTTGTCATCCTGAGAATTCCTTGGAAGTGGAATCGCCTTGCAAGATCCCCAGCTAGAATTTGTAAGTTGCAATATGTGCCACGGGGTAAATAGTAAAAATTTTAAGAATCATTTGTTTTTCTTATTTAGTGGAGTACGCATTTCATTTTTCTTTTCAAGTAATGCCCGCCTCTTTGAGTAAGCCAACTCATGGTCTAGGATTGTGCTATCTTTCACAGCTAATTTTTTGAAATATGCCAAAGTCGTCGCTGAAGCACCCGGTATAGAAATGATCTAATTTCTGTACCTTTTCTCACCTAAGTCTTTGCGTCAAGATAACTGGACTCTTTGTTGCTAGGTGTATGATCTTGTTATATACTAATACTTGTACGCGTTGTTTGGATATATTATTATGTAATTTTGTCCCTCCTGCTTGGGACCTTTTTTGGGCCTGCAGTATTCTGTAAATAAATAAATAAATAAATAAATAAATAAATAAAGCGAAAACGTCGTGCGGCAGCATCCCCTGTCTACGGACATGCGCGAGCACCCATACAGCCTTCCCCTGCTTCGAATAGGTTCGGCTACGCCGCTGGGCAGGTCTAATGACAGCGTTGGCATATTGCATGCGACACACCGCGGCCTTTGCTGAGGGGGCGTGTAAGACCACTTGTAATTTGAAAATCTGAGTTAGTCAAACCAAATTGTAATTGCAGGCGGTTCTTATTGCCATCAGATGTATGCAGTCCGGAAATAGGTGTAAGAGTGTAATCGCGTAGTGCTAATGCTGCAAAAGAGATTTGAAAGAATAACAAAGTGTGAGCGGGAAGGATAGATAGAAAGGATAGAAAGAAAGAATAGATAGAAGACATTAAGCTAGAAAGATAGAAGGAGGACAGGGAAAGAAAGACGAAGAAACTTTACAGGGACGCATAGGTAGCAGAGAGAGGTTTTCGTGTAGATAGCGGTGGGAGTCATTGAATGATAGGCAGAAGCAACAATGCTAACGCATTACAGATTCTAAAGGGTAGTTGAAATAGTTTTATTGTTCAAAATAAGGAAAGAAGTGGGGTAGACCACGGGCTCCGTGTCACTCCGACCGGTTGCTGGATATCCGCATTGTCCCGCATCCAAAGAAAACCTTGAAAAAGGAGGTAAGCGAACAAACAAGGAAAAAGCATTGACACAGAAGTTGCACGCAAAGAGACGGGCTAGCTTTTTTTCTCTTTTTCTTTCAGGCAAGGTCTTCTTTGGCGACTTCGAATCGATTTGGTGCGCTCGGGATATATGCCTATCTTGCTGCCACTTTTTTTACTAGTTTCGTCAAAATAAGACAATTCGAGGCTTTTTAGTGCACGTGAGGCAGCGAAAAGAGCGCTAAAATGCAGTGCAGAAAGGAAAAAGACGCCCCAAGTTTGCGTAACGCGACATGCGAAGTAGAAATAATGCGTAACAGCGCAAAGTGGACCCCAGAAAACAAAGTAACAACACGTAGATGCTCTTGCGCCGAAAACGGGAACCAAAAGTGGGATTTTTGTTCAGGGAAATATACGAGCCGACCACGGGAGGATCGTACAGTCTCAAAATGTGGGCCGACCCCGAAATTAGCGAATTCGTAACAACGAGAGAGAGAGAGAGAGAGAGAGAGAGAGAGAGAGAGAGAGAGAAAAGGATGCATAAAAAGGCAGGCAAGTTAACCAGAGGGCAGTTCCGGTTGGCTACCCTGTAGGGGGAGAAGGGTGAACGGGCATAAAAAGAGAAGGAGAACGGAAGGGCGAGATAGAGAGAAATAGACGAACACGCGAACAAACCGCGTACTCTACAGAGCGGTAGTGGGCGGCGTTGAAACAAC
The DNA here is from genome assembly GCF_050947875.1 of Dermacentor variabilis. Lineage (NCBI taxonomy): Eukaryota > Metazoa > Arthropoda > Arachnida > Ixodida > Ixodidae > Dermacentor > Dermacentor variabilis. Next base: position 108,157,670 of record NC_134576.1, read on the forward strand.
AAAACGCGTAATGCACTTAATCGGCCTAAGAAAAACCTTGCCTTTCTTCGATTTCAACTGCTTTTTGAGTCGGCTCTCTTTTCCTTTCTATTTTTCTCCCTTCTAAGCTTTTAATCGAAGTAGAAGTATCGGCTGTACTGGGAGCTGTTCTCCATCTCCTCCGCCTCGCGTTCTTCGTCGAGCTCTCGCAGCTTGTCTCGCCGCTTGCGGAGCTCGTCGAGCCGCAGTTTGCGCATGCGCAGCACCTCGCGCATCTTGGCCGGGCAGTGCGCGTAGGTCGCCGTGTGGCCGCCGCCGCAGTTGGCGCATCGCGGCGGCTGCTTGCGTTTGTCGACCGTGCAGAGGCGGTGCGTGTGCGGCCCGGCACAGTACTTGCAGCGGAACCCGTTGGGGCACGACTTGGCCACGTGGTTCATCTCCTGGCACTTGGAGCACTGCACCGGCGGCGGCAAGTAGGGGTGCACCTGGACACGTCAAGAGACTCGAACTCAGCGGGGCGTTCCGTTATGTGGACTTGCTTTGGGAGACGGGACGCGTACAGCGGTGTTTAGCGAGTGCGCAGTATTGAAGCACGTGTCAGTGTGTGTGTGCGTGCGAATCGATGTAGGTTGACAAAGGGAATAACGAAAAAGGTAATCAGAAAAGAAAATGTTAGAATGACGCGGAGTATACTTGGCAGTCTTCACGTCATTCCGGGCATTTTGCGGTGTGTATATCGGTAGGTTGGTGTCTCGCCTTGTTTGGGAGGCCCCTTCAGTAAAATTTTTTTTAAAAGACGCAATCGCGTGGCTGGCGGTGGTATCAAGTAAGCACAGAATACTGAGTGAGCCGGGAGACAGCATGAAGACTGAGGCAAGGACAAATTGCGGACGAGACGAGCGTGAGATCGTATCGTTGTATTGCACAAAGGCTGCCCGACGCTCCAACCATCATGTCTAGTTGTTTTAATGCCTCAGCATTCTTAGGGTACTTCTAGGACTTTCCGGAGGCTATCTATCTATGTTTAAGAGCGCTTATGTTTTTATCTGTTTTCCCACCTACTTGAGTCACGGGGTGGACCATGGTAGAATGGGTAACGCGTCAGGCAGCTGTACTGATGGAAGGAACCATATTGGGCGAACTTAGGTGGCTGAGTATGTGGCAATGTGTACATATCTGGCGCTTCAGTAGGAACCTCTTCCATGCCTACATGGGTCACTGTAGATGCGGAAGTGGGTATCTACCGCTCTCCAGTGAAACTCTGTGATGCCAGCTTGGGTACCTGGGTATATACCACTTGGTGTGTGCCGCTCTACAATGACGAAGAAGATTCCTTAAATTTCTCCGATGCTGAGCGTAATCGAGCTCACGCTACAACGGTTCCTCAAGGATAGCAACCTCACGCGTTATATGGCTGCGCCACAAATTCACTGGATTTGTGCTGCTTTACACCAACGCTTTAGCGAGCTGCGCCGCGAAAACACTGGGCATGGGCCGAACCTCATACCGAACCTCATACCGAACCTCATACCGAACCTCACACCGAACCTCACACCGAACCTCACACCGAACCTGCAGCCACAGTATCTGTGTACCACTGGGTGTGCGGCAAGCGAGGGAACAATTCTCAGCCTTCGCACGGACCGGCGCCCCACGCATTTCGTCTCCGGGGCCACGTGCGAGCTTCTCGGCCGCGCCACTAGATGGCACAGCTGTGCGTAGAAAGGAGTGCGAGAGAGGAGCCCGGCTGCCGCATGACGCGTTTCTCAGCGTTCGCACGCGCTGGAACGCCATGTATTTCGGAGGTCATGGCGCAGGCTTCCCGGTGACGCCGCAAAGTGCATTTTAGGGAAGCTCGAAAGAGAAGTCGCGCTGCAGTACACGCCTCATATATGACTCGTTTCGAGGGTGGTATACGTTGTGTCGCTATATAGATTCAGTGCTAAAACTCATTACCGCGGACAGCGATCGTGAGATGGGTTCCGCCTTGTCTTCTTTATTGTCTTAGGCCACGTTGCACGCACTCTTCTCTCGTACTGAAGTTAACGTGCTTTTTGAGACGTTTTGCGCCGGCGTCACGTGTTAGTTTCGAAGTATCGTCTTTCGTGACACGTGGTGCTTTAATCACGTGCCTTTTCGATCGGCCAGCAGTCTTTAGTCGTTTCCTAGTAGACCCGTGCACTATGTTGATATACCATATTACAATGCATTTACGATCGGCAGAGGTCGAAGGAATTTTAACGCTTCTTCGTCGTAGTGCAAATGTCATTTGCCTTTTAATATGCCCCACATGACTTTGACATAGGTAAGTACGATTACTTAACACTTAGTCGCAGCCAAGATGGCATGATAATCCGTGTTTTTATCGGTAACGCCCGCGCTACGTATAACAGGGTGTGAATTTGGCGAGGATAGTGAAATAGCGTTACTAACGGGACCTAGACCAACATACATTTAAGACTCGGCCATGTAAGCGTCGTGTTTTTCTGATGTTTCTTCGTCAGTAGAGAGTTCTTTTCTTGGAGTTTTAGGCAGGAGTGAAGAGTTTTAGGATAGGGCTTTGCGTTTACGGATAGCGTCTTGCGCTGACAGCGCGGCTACGGCGTCAAAGAAAAACTATTAGAAATAATTAAATAATATTTACCATTTTATGATAGGAATAGTAATTTTGACTTGCGTGCTTTCGCGTTTAATTAAAATTCAGAGGTTATTCTGTAAGCAGCTAACAATTAGCAGCGCTTAGTTTTGAGCAAACCAACTTTACGTGCCTTCACCAGACAAGCTAAGCCGTGTTAGGCCTACGAGCCATAAAATCCACTATCGAATTTGGAATCAGTGGCGTCTAATGAATCAGTCTTCGTACCACACGCTAGTTGAGAGAAAGCGATAACCGCAATCATTTCTCCTAGCTTGCGAACTTCATGCGTTACCACGAATCGAACCCAGTTTGGTGCTAGGTTAGAGCAGTTGATTCGATAGGCGCCGCCATGTTTGTTTAAGCAAATCTTTTGGGGCAACTTTTGAGGCTCCCGTAAAATCAGTGAAATTGCGTTCCCAACGCAAAACCCAGACGCAGTCTGCTTATCGCGCATGCGCAGTGGCTTCGACGCTATTTCCTTAGGGCCCCAAAACGTTTGGGGCCCTTATTCTAAAACCCTCTAGTAACGTCATGTGGATAACGCATTTTAGAAAATTAATGTGGAGAACTATGTAGCAGCAATCGGAATGTAGTAAACTCTCGTGGAATGGGCCGAGTAGAATTCATGACGTCTCCGCCATACAGTCTTCGTCACTGTTGTCGTCTTTCTGGTGTCGCCGCACCCAATCTCGCTTCACGCACGCAATAGCTGGTCTCGCACAAACACGTTGCTCCACGTGGGGATGCTTTGCGGAACTCCAAACGATGCTGGGCAGCTAGCTACACGCAGAATGTTTCGAGTAACGTCGTATCCCACACTACAAGAGATCTGCACGATAATTTATATTTTTTATTGCGAAAGCAATACTACGCCAGGTCTAACACCTCGTCGCGTATGCCGTGGCCCCCTTCCCGAATTGGCGCTGCGCTTAGCAGCTGGTGTGACGTCAGCTCTCTCCGTTGCTATGACGACGCGTGACGTCAGCTTGCTACCCGCCTCAGCTAGAAGGGAGCTGGTCGTCGCGTGTGCCGTGGCGCCCGAGCAGGCGCCGCACCTAACAGTTGGTCTCTCCATTGATATGACGACCTCCTCGCCTTGCGCTCGCTCCGATGCGGACCACTGGGATATATAGCGGTGCGCTACGTGTTGGTTGATCAGTCTAGCCATGGAAGTTACCGATGAAGAGTCTACGTCTGAGTCTAGTAGCTCTACTTCTTCGGAACAGTTAAATTCTCAAGCGCAGCCATGCAGATATTGCTTTCGCAATTCAACCAGGGTTAACCAGAGCTAAATCACAGGCAATTTTTTGTGTGTGTGCGTGTGTGTGGGAAGGGGTAGGGGGCAGAGGTAAAAAGAAAAGAGAAGAAAGATTGCAAGGAGAATTTGTTGCCTACGTCGTAAAGAGTGAATCCCAGCTTGACCTGGGCAGGCATCGCTCGATCCGGACCGAAGTGCACCACGACTTGATCTGTGGGCTTGGCCTCCACGCTGCCGTCTGGAAGTTGAGTGTGCGAGATCTGGCGGCGCACGTTTATCGCTCCCACCTCGGAGAGGCGGTCCAGGAGGTTCCTCTCGGTGAACCGGTCCGGCACCTTCTTCAGCTTGCCGGCGTTCTTGTTGAACCAGCGCGGGAAGTCGGCCTGCGGCGTCGCGAAAGCGGCGACGGGAACGAGCAGACGAACCTTAGGCAAGGTTCTTCGCGATCGTCAGCGTGCACTGTAAGCAGATTTGCACCCTTAAGTGTTCTTAAAAGTGCACGTCGGCCTTTAGCTCGCACGCTTACAACCGTTATAGAGTGATAGCACACTTAGATGCGTAAATCTTGGAGGGTCCTTATGCGTACAACTCGGTTTATAATTCATATCCTTAAACACGTAAGGCGTATGTCAGCCTTGATGTTCCCGCACTAGCTCTCCATTATGTTATGGATTTTGACGGCGTCTTTTTGGAATCAGACAATTTCTTTATCGGCGAAGGTGGACTGCGTTGCATTCTAAACGACACGAATACTTGTGAACTTTGAGAACAGTAGTGAGCCACCACGACACAAGTAATAAAAATGGACCGCCCTTCCACTACTGCGAAAAGAGGTGCAAGCGAAGCCCGGGACCCGCGGCTCTTCGCTGTCGTAACGCCTCGGCTTCGCGCTCCCTCACGCCGAGGTCGGCACGTCGACGACGAGCCCTTTCGCGAGCGAGTTCCCAGCGGCGTTCATCAAACGTCGCCTGCTCTTCGACCGAACGCACGGCACGCGTCCCGCTCCCGCTCCTTCAACGCAGCCTGATTTTCGCCAGAAGGAACCATACGCCCCTCCTTGTGTCACTACCGGACCTGAACTGGCAGGAAATGGCGGGCGCGAGGCGAGTGAGCACGCGATCACACCCTTTCCCTCCTCCGGAGGGAGGGGGCGCCTGCGATTGGCTCTCGCCTTGCGCTGCGTCTACTACTTCATGCATATAAAACACCGCTTTAAAGAATGCGTACGATTAACCGACAGTGGCTGAATCGGCTAACTTTGTGGTCTCTCAACCCGTAGGTCGGTGGCTCGAATCCGCTGCCCGAAAGGCATATTTTCGCGCGGCTTCGCTTTTTTCGTACGGCAACACTAACATTAACACCGACGCCGACAATAGTGATGCAATGCAGGCTTCACTTGAAAAGGAACATCGAAATTCATCATCATCATCATCAGCCTCTTTACGCCCACTGCAGGGCATACTTCCATACTTCTCAACTACCCCGGTCATGTACTAATTGTGGCCATGTTGTCCCTGCAAACTTCTTAATCTCATCCAAGCACCTAACTTTCCGCCTCCCCCTTCTGCGCTTCCCTTCCCTTGGAATCCAGTCTGTAACCATTAATGACCATCGGTTATCTTCCCTCCTCATTACATTTATTTTCTTGATTTTTTCTTGATTTCAACTAAGATGCCATTACATTGAAATTGGTGACCTCAAAATGACTCACAGGCATTGTGCATTAGGCGTGAAATATATGAAAAAGGGGGAATACGTAGCTGTTTTTAAGTTATACCTATTACCGCAACATCAGCTGATGTAAGGTCGGAGAGCATAATCTATCAGTTTAATCTAGTGCCTCGCTTTAGTCTCACTTTAAGTACTCAACAATGGCTTAGCGACGTCTCAAGCTAGAACCAACATTTCGACAAGGGGGAGAATTTGGCGTTGTTTAAAAGGAGAGGGAACAGCAGCAGCGAAGGCCATTGGCCTATAGTCTCTTCACATCAGCAAAGAGCGGACAGCGATGAATAAGCCATTCCAATTCGATAGCCGTGTGAATTGTTTTGGTGGTGACTGGGCAACTGCAACGGTAGATAGAGGCAGCCCAGTGTACCCTTTTGTGGGCTGTACGATTGTTGCTTTACTGAAGCAAATTAAAGTCACGGGAGGCAGCTTCCTGACACATCATCAGCCCAGAAACAACACAAGCCTTTCTACAGTGAACGAGGGCAACAGACTTGAGTGCCGGACACTACAGTCCGTTTGCTTCATAGGAGGCAGCGTTATGAAGGCTAATGAAGGCTAGCGACTTCTCTCTGTTAACATCCGCGATCAAAAAGTGCTGCGTCACGTAGTAATGTAATATATTGTGTACGAGCGGTGTAATTAGAAGTAATATAAAGTCTTGTCCTTTTACGTCGCTACATGGCGTACTCATCACGTGAAAAGCATCCGAGATGTGAAGCTATTTCCAAAGATACAAGCGGAGTAACAAGTTTCTGCATCCAGCAGCCACTGCGCATCTCTTACGCAGCGGCCCAAACATATTTGAAACAGAACAGCGCGTTTCTCACGGGGACAAGCAGGGAGAAACGACCCGGACGAGTGCTAAATTGCAACACGGACGAGCACTGAGTGGCAAGTCAGCGCTTGTCCGTGTCGTTTCTCCCTGCTTGTCCCCGTGAAAGCCGCGCTGTTCTGTTTCACATGTCTTACCAACTCGCCCAAACGTCTGTTTTATCGAGCAAAACATAGTGCTTCGCCTACTAGAACCAGACATATGCGCAAGTTTATTGTAGTTTGACGTAAACTTCCGTCGACAAGTAGCATTTGGAACATATGACATAGTTGTTTCGTAGGAAGCATTGCAAGACGAGAACAACTGAGCCTCGAAACGCGCACGGAATGAGACCTGTACGACCGCACTACACGCGTAGCCTCCGCGGCGTTTCCTGCACCAACACAAGGCGCGGTGCACCTTGTTTAGTTCGAGTGATTGCCCTAACTCTTATGTTCCCTCCGTTTCACTCCCCCTCCTCTAGTACGGGGCAGCAAACTGGAGAAAGTCTTGTTAACCTCCCTGCGATCTTTTCTACCGCCCTCTCCTCTGTTTAGACAAGATGACTCTCCTTCGTCAGGGCTGAACAAGACGAGTAACTGCAGCAAGTGAGCTGCAGTACGTTTACAGACAGGCTAATATTATCTCATGTCCATTGGCACGAGCACTGCAACAGAGCGCGCAACCGAAAAGAATTCTGCTTGGCGCTGCGTTCTCGCGTTTGCGGTTGCTGCTGTTTTGGCACACGACGATCAGAGATATGCAAATGCACTGATTGCCGCACATACATAATTATTGAAACTACGTAGACAATGCGGGAGGACATCTTATTCGTGTCAGTAAACCATAGGTTGCCCTTTCTGACAAATAATTGGCATGTTTGGAAAGCGCACACGGGCATGTGTGCAGGGTGATGCTGCTCACGTATGTTTTGTATTCACTTCGCTTCTACATTTGCTGCTGTGGTTTTATTGCGGGCCATAAGTGGGGGGGGGGGGGGAGGGGCACCCGCAATGAATCAGACCAGATGGTAGTGAACGCTTGTCCTCATTATGTGTTACCTTGTTTCAGCATCCTGCATTTGCATTGTTCTCCAAACCCCACTCAAACAAATGCTAAACAGAAACGGATATTTAGGCACAGAGGGGTTTTCATATGGCCAAGACTTCTCAAAGGCCTAATGTGCAACGCATACATCAGTTTCGAGTAAAAAAGTGCGAGGTCCTAAAAGGGGGAAAAAGAAGAGGAATGTGGACTCACAGTGTTACGGCTCACAAGTTGACATATTATACGTACGCCCATGTATCTCTTTCTCTGCCTGTCGTCCTGTCGAAATTTCAATGTTGTCTCATGCCCTAAAATCTCATCACGGTTTCCTCTACTTGGCAACTACGACTACATCACACCAACTAAGGCGATGTCCACCACTAGACAATATCATGAGTGGAATATATGTCCTTTTCATCACAATACCGAGGAACTTAAATACGTTTTTTTCGTCGCCACTGTAGAGGAAGCGAACGCTCTACATGCTCACATCGCCATCATTATCGCCTGCTTAATTCTTTTTATATGTGGTTAACCATTGATTTTGCATTGTACAAGGGTTGTTTGATAAAGACTGAGAGTTATGCTCTCTATTTCGAAAAATTATTCATCCGCACATTTATCTTTCTATATGCTTCCCAATAAGTGCCCCAACGTTTCTATCAAGCCTATAGATTATATGAGTACAGGCACCTTTTGCCATCTTCTTAAACATTGCATGAAACGTTTTCACTGCGCTTTCTTCCATGTTGTTTTATTTTCCACGTCAAAAAAGTGTTCTTGATCGTTCCCCGAAGCGTTGCAAGAATTGTACAAGCGTCCAAGAATCGTACATTCAAGAGTCGACACTCTCCTACTTCTTCATGTACCTCACGGTGGAAAGCATTGCTTTGACACGGAGCAAGGGGTAACAAAATATCAGAGGCGAACTTGAGGAAAGTGGCAAAAGACGGCTTCACTAATGCTTTATCAGCTTGGCATTAACAGTGGGACGGGTGCGTTTCACTTACTGGGGAGCATAGCCAAAGGGAGTGCCGATGTGTAATTTTCTTGAAATCAAGATTTCAGAGCATCAGCCCCAGTAGTTAGCTAACCACCCTCGTAGTTTGTTGCCATCTTTACCGTGTTTGTACACGTCGAAATTCGCGCTCCTGCAATGAGCCCTAGGCGCTGCGGTATGCATGTTTAAGTAAATATAAACGTTTGACGAAACATGGCAATACAAGCTGCTCTGTGCAGGTTTCATGAGGCCATACAGGCTCAGTGCGATTGTACCCTGACAGGGACACCAGAGAGCGAGGTGATGGTTCTGAGGCGCCTGAAGGCCCTCGTGCTCTTCACGTAGGCGGTGATGCAGCCGCGGTTGGAGAAGAATGCGCTGCACAGCGGCTCGCCGGCGATATTCTGCAGCGAGTGGCCGATGTACTTGCTGCTGACGTCACTCAGCGACGCCCCCGGGTCGACCGAGCGAATCACCAGCGGGGCCGTGCCATCCCTGATGATCATGCGCGCGTTCGGAGCGCCGGTCTCTTTCACTTCCTGCTCCAGGGAGTACTTGTCGATGGTCGACCATCCTGCTTCCGGACGCTTGTCCCTGAACTGTGGGAGACGAGAGAGAGAGGAAAAAGATTTCACTGGCGATTTAGAGGTTAAGTGCTGAAGAAATGCGTGAGGCATTGCGTCTATCTCTCAAAGGTATCTGGGTCCGTGATTTAAACCCCGTGCACCACGTTGAGGTTTGCACTTCGCTCCATTTCGAGGAGCAAAGTGCAAGTGCTGCTTGGCTGCACTTGCATATATATATATATATATATATATATATATATATATATATATATATATATATATATATATATATATATATATATATATATATATATGGACTGGCTTCCCACACTTTACACAGACACTTTTTGCCATTTTGACACTCCTAATGCTTACGCATAACAAAAAAAGAGTTGGCTTGGATTGGTAATCTAAAGTGGTCGATTATACTTGAGTATCAGAAAGAATCGCTCAGCTGCAAGAGAACACAGAGATTGAGTGGCGTAAAAAAAAGCATGTCGCCGGAGCCAATGTTTACTAGCTTTCGTCTGGGCGTTACAGAACGAGGTACGAAAACGGAAAGGCAGGAAGGTTAAAAACCAAGGACGTGCCCGGTTGGTTACCCTGCTCTTTTTTTTATTTATTTGTACATACTGCAGCCCCATAGGATGGCTATTGTAGGAGTGACTAAAAACAGTGTGAACAAAAAATAAAATGAAACCAACAATGACTCTTACAACATTTATAAGACAGTCAAAGAACTGGAAAATCGTTTTCATCGAATCTTAAAAGGAACGAAACAACAATATGCATACACACAAAGTATAAGCTAAACATAACTTAAGTAGTTACACACACTGGTTTTCAAAGAAAGCACTTTCGAATTCGATTATCGGGAGTGGACGAGGCAGCCAGGTACGGAATTCCATGCTTGTGTTGTGCGGGGAAAGAAGCTGTACTTGAAAGTATTTGTACGGGCATAGAAAGGGGTAAGATTGAGCTCGTGGAAGTTACGCGTGCAAGAAGGCTTGGTAAAAGATATGCAAGCTGTGTTTGAAGTGTCATAGGACTTGTTAATTATGTTGTGCAAAAATTGTAATGATTCCACCTCACGAGGTACTGAAAGTAATGTTAGTTACAGTGTACGGAGGGCAGACGAGGGCGATAAATAGCGGTCATACCGGTGAAAAATTAAACGGACGGCTTTTTGCTGAACTGCTTGTAGTTTGATTATGTTGTTTTGGTTATGGGGTGACGAGGCTGTTACGACATAATCGATAACGGGGCGAACAAGAGCTATATACATTAAGACTTTTGTTGCCTTCGGAGCCTTTTGCATAGTACGGCGTAGGTAACCAAGTTGTTTTAGGGCCTTTGAACATGTTTGGTCAATGTGTGTAGTCCATGAGAGATTGTCAGTAAATGTTACGCCAAGGTATTTGTATTGTCGAACTCTGGTCAAAGGTAACAATTCAAGGAATATGTCGCAATTATAGGTGCTGCTCTTTTCGTGAATGATAAAATAACCGTTTTTTTTTAAAGTTAACGTTCATTTTCAATTTTTCGCACGAAGCACCGAAAGAGACAAAGGAATCGTTCAGTCGTGTATAACTAGCCGCAGAGTCAATTACGTCGTATAAGACGAAATCGTCAGCATAAAGACAGGAAACAGACTGGAGGAAGCATTTTTTTGGAAGGTCATTGACATAAATTAAGAACAATAGAGGACCCAGGAAGTATCCCTGAGGAACCCCGGAGCCAACTTCAAGTATGGATGACCTTGCAGAACTGAAGTCGACGTATTGGGACCGGTTAGAAAGAAAACTTGCAAACCAATCGACCAGGCGGGAATTTTTTAGTATCGCATTTAATTTTTGCAAGAGGTGAGAATGAAGTAACGAAAGTTTTAGAAAAATCAACGAAGATAGCATCAATCTGTTTACCGAGATCCAATTGATAAGCAATGTCATGGGTGAAGTCGGTTACCTGCGTGACAGTACTGAAACCACGTCTAAATCCATGCTGAACATTAGTTAGAATGTTGCTCGACTCAAGAAAATCTATTGTGTGTTTGTAAATAATATGTTCCAGCATTTTTCACGATTGTGAAGTTGAAGAAATTGGTCTGTTATTGGCTACGTCTGTCTTGCTACCTGTTTTATACAATGGTATTACTCTTGCAAGTTTCCATGATGAACGAACGATTCCTGTTTCTAGAGGCTTATTTGATATAATTTCAAGATCGATGTCCATTGTGAATAGCGAAGTAAAAACAAATTCGGAATACCATCTGAGCCGCTATACTTTTTTGTGTCTAAATTTAAAATCAAATTAAGAACGCCATCAACATCAACTGAGATGTCGGAAATCGTAAAATCTGAATCATTATCGAAAGCAGGATAGACATGACAATCGTTCGCGTATACCGAATGGAAATATTCATTGAATGCATTGGAGATGCGTGCAGCATCGTTTACAATTTCATCATTGGTAGTCAACGAAGATGAAGAATCAGTAGTAGGCATGACAGAACGCCAGAACTTCCGAGGATTATTTCTTAGCAATCCTGGCAGCTCCAGATGAAAGGAGAAATATTTGGCCATATTCCTTTTCAAATTTAGTTCCTCTTTGGCAGAGGTGAATCGAGCAATTGCATCTGGATCATTACTGCGTTTTGAGCGTATCAGTATTGTAACAAAATTTCTTTAGTCATCCATGGGATGGCACGATTTTTTTCTTACTTTTTAATTGAACAAAGAGTTGAATACACAGCTTTGTAATGTTCTCAAATCGGCGAACCAGTGTATTCACGTCACAATCTTTACTGAGTGTGCAAAACGATTCGAAACGCTCTGATAAAATATCATAAATAGACGTGTCGTCAGAGCGATTCAAGTCGAAAAAAAGTTTGAATTTCGGCACGCGGTTTACAGACTGTTCAGCGATATAAACACTGCCTTGTGATCTGAAATTCCGTCAATAATTTCACACTCAGACAGCTTATCAACAAGATCTGAACTGATGAACACAGGTCAAGAAGTGCGTTTTGTTTTGTTGCGCTATTAACTAATTGCGTAAGCCCAAAAGATAAAGAAAAGATAATTAGTTCGCTACCTAAAGTACTGCGCTACCTAGAGTACTGTGAGGGCCAGTGAATGTCTGGTGTGTTAAGGTCTCCCATTAGAATTAAACTAGATGCATGAAAACTGTGCTTGTTGATATAATCGGCGAGAAGAAAGAGGTTGTCGGGTGAGGAGGCAGGTGGATGGTAGAAAACAGAGACTACGATTGCTTTTTTTTTTTTTTGCCTAGATACAATTTGCACCAATCAGACTCAAGATCTGCTGGAGGACAGATAACCGAAAACTTTAATTCTGGTTGGAAAAAAAGGGCGACGCTGCCTCCTCTGCCAGTTTTTCGGTCTGATCGGACTGCTACATAGCCGGGTGGAGTGATTTCAGAGTCATATATGTGATCGTGAAGCCAGGTTTCAGTGACACCAGTGAAATGAGGGGTTATAGGAGCAGAGGACAAGGGGCGAGAGAGATGAGAAAGAAAGGAAAGGTTAAAACATAAAAAGAAAGTAGACGATCAGTGGAAGTACACTCCCACAAGAATGTTAGCTGTGCAGTCGCACGCATTTGCGCAGTCGAGTCGCTTTCAAGAAGCGGAATAGGGCTTTTGTGGCCTCGTACATGCTAGAGTACTTTGGCTTAGGTTCCTGAATTTTTTTCTCTGAAAGCTCAGATGAAACTCTAAAGCACCGGTTGTGTGAGTGCTTGTTAGATTAAGATCAGAGGTTTCACATGCGTTGCTCTGTAGAAGGGGACGAAAGGGCCTCTGCGCTTCTTGAGGTCTTCCAGCTGATATATGACCGCCTATAACTGAAGAGAGAGAGAAAACATTTATTTGGACCATCTAGGTCGTTGCTCTTGAGGTCGAGTGGGTGGTGTCCTCATTCCAGGACTCCCCTGGCCACGGCTGCTCGACGTACTTGCCGGACGGGGGCGTCTTGTCCCGCCAGGGTATCGCCGGTCAGCTGTACCTCCCACCGCTCGAATGACGTGCTAGGCGTCTTTAAGGGTTGAGGTTTGCCCCCGCACCCCCACGAGATGGGAAAGAGTGTAGGGCGTGTGCCGCCGCACTAGGGGCAAATGCCGCGATATGTTTGTGGGTACATTTTGCTGTACCTGACTGAAGGAACAAGGAACTCTTGCGCATGTGTGCGTGGGCGCGCTTAGATTAAGCTTTTCTTTCCTCCATCTCATCTTTCACTCCAGTTTCCCCTTCCTCAGCGAAGGGTAGACAACCGTGCTCAACTTGTTTGGCCTTCTTGCCTTTCCCTTAAGACTTCTCTCTGTTCCAATACGAGGATGTAGAGTTTAGATGGCAGCAGTGCTACCAGATCGTATGAAACAAGTCCAGAGAGGTGGCTCTGACTATTGCATTGTCAACAGTGCAAATGTAACCTTGTGTTTTCCCAGTGCAAACCGTTTTAAGAACCCGCATAAAAAAACAAATAAAAGTAGCGCAAACCTGTGAGATTGATCGCTGAAAAAGATTATTGCACGAGCAGTTTATCGGTTCATCTCACAGTAAATTAATTCAGCCTTCTCTCGGTAAACAATCAGACGCAATATGCATGATGAAAATGCCGCGAGCGCCTTGCTGCTTTCTTTTATGAGTCTGTGTAGCCATTGTACTCGTACATTGTTGGTCTTGTTCTTTATGCATGAAAGGCAAATCGGGGCAATGAATGAACATATTTGTTAGCCAGTGCCGCGTCTCTGTGCTTCTTACGGTCAAACTGACACTTTCTTAAATGGTCAGGATTACGTAGATGTTACCTGATAATTATATAGTAACGTTAAATACGTGAAAACGTTGTATTAGTGCAAGTATTGAATTTTTTTCAGAATGTGCGCAAGTCTTCGTTTCAAGAGTACGTATTCTAACCGACGTTCCCATGGCTCTTGCGGTGCGTTAAGGAGGGCTCCGTTTGCCACCCAACGAGAGTTGTGATCTATACTTCCGCATTAATATTCGAACTTCGTAAGTTGCTCAGGGACATTTTTTTCTGCATTTATGTTCTTTCGTGTGTTGTATACCTGCTATAATCGTTTATATTGTTTAGGGCACATTTACGACCTCATAGAAGCACAGCAGGCGTCGCCGTCTGTAGGTGCCATCGCGAAATCCGAATGGAGTACAGAGTGGAAGCTTATCTGATTTTTTTTATCGGGAACTTTCTGCTACAGTGGAAACTTGGTGATTCTGCTAAAAACGCAGCGGCCACGAAATCTAGAGAAAATGTCATTGAATGGATATCTCTGTGAAAAAGATAAGAACAAACAAATATACGCATGCTGTATTTTTTCCTGCTGTGTTGTCTTAAGCCTAGCTAGACCTCGCGGTAATTCCTAAAGCATCAGATACGCTAGGCCGTTCTGATGCTTCTAAATATTATTTAGGCACATAAACCTAATGCTTTGCGTATGTCAGTGTTTCTGACACAATCGAGTGGGCTTGCAGTTGTAGAAAGTTCAGCAAACCGATTAGTAAATAATTAAAAACTGTATTTCTAAGTTAGACACTTAGGTCACATTTCAGTATCTTTTTTTGTACGAGAGTGGGTAGAAATAAAAGGAGAACCAGTTGCTTTAATATTCCTTGATGTGGAACAGTTCTTCTTTTTTTTACATCGAGGTGATATTTCGGTACCTAAACTTGCTTACCTTATGGGGGTATCGGAACATCTCCAAGTTGTGCTCACTGCGAGATCCGGAACTGCTCCGCTTGACGTGACCACCAAAACGCGACGAACAAGTAGGCGTTGAACGTCGCTACGTGAACGACGCCAACAACTGACAACTGGCCCGGCTGATTTACCGTGTTTCTGACGTGGTCGCGGCTGTGCCTGTTTCCACCCCGATCGCTACTGCGTAGTGCTTTCTTGATAAATGACTCGACTCAGTGTGCACGTCAGCTTTCAGTCGTAAAGATTCGGGAGCCGCCGCAGCATTGTGCATTGAAGGAGCCCATTCTACCCATAAGAAGTGTAACGCGAGAGGGCATATTATATATATATATATATATACGAGACCTGGCGAAGGGTTGCATACGGAAAATGGAGCATATTCATAATGTTCATATTGTATAGGCAAATAGGAAATAATAAAGTTATGCCCACGAAAGTGATCCGGCTATGTGCGATTCTTCACTAAACATGCTCGGACTTGCGTCGCGAGCGCACTAAGATAAAAAATATGAAAAGCGCCACGGTAGTTCAGATGCCCTCAGAGAGATCGTAAAGTAACATTGCAAAATTGTATTCAGCACAGCTCTGTCTCGAAATACCGTTAAACGCAAATAACTTTGATCAATCGCCATTACGCCGTGGTTCATGCGTCGACACACGCGTATCTGCCATATGTGTCATAGTTTCTGCAAAATCGGGGCTTTCAGAGGAAACATAGCCCCCGCTCTCTCCCCCTCCCTCCCGCCCTCGGCAGCATGGTTTAAGGTCATTAGATCGACGACACTACAAGCATTTCAAGCGTAGGGAGGAGCAGGATTGGAGTTACGGCTTGCAAAACTGCAGCTGTAAATTTGCGTTAAGATTCATTCGTGTTTTGCAGTTGGTACATATTTGAAGGAAAAAAAAACCAGTCAGAAAACACAAAGGACAAGAGGAGAGGTTCACACCACAATGACTGGTGGTGTGTTCGTGTGTGCATTCGTGTGTTTCAGGGCCACATGCCTTGCTAGAATGATTAATTGTTTCATTTAACTTGATAGCCTCCGAAGCGTAGCCCTAATTGATTTGCTGCACGGCGCATGCGCATTAGTGTTGCTGCGCTGCCTTTTTATCGCCTGTGCTCTTTTTTGTGTAATTTCGCAGCTCGCACACTAATCTCGCTATATTGTTGCATTGATTTGCAAGTTTCATTTTTTTTTTTGGTTGTGGTTGTTGCTCTATCTCGTTCGCGCAAGCATATCAATCGCTCAGCATATCTTGAACTCATCTCTTCCTTATTTTACACCTTATTCCTCTGGTCCTGTGTGCCTGACTGTGCATAGATTTTTCGACGCGACGCGTTTTGTAATTTTACTTTCACAGCAGGTAATAATAATAATATTTGGGGTTTTACGTGCCAAAACCACTTTCTGATTATGAGGCACGTCGTAGTGGAGGACTCCGGAAATTTTGACCACCCGGGGTTCTTTAACGTGCACCTAAATCTAAGCACACGGGTGTTTTCGCATTTCGCCCCCATCGAAATGCGGCCGCCGTGGCCGGGATTCGATCCCGCGACCTCGTGCTCAGCAGCCCAGCGCCATAGCCACTGAGCAACCACGGCGGGTACAGCAGGTAAGTGCTGAAAACTTGGTTTGCCCTGCCTGCCCGTCCATGCGCCCGTTCTGCTAGGCTCACCACCGTTGTCGCCATCGATGACACACAAGCACAATTTTTCTTTCCCCCATCAGGCCACGTCGCCATCCACAGCTTTGCTAGTTCCACTGCATGAAAAAAAAAAAGCTTACCCCCAACCGACTCCACTGTCATTTGAACCCATATGCCAGTGTAGCAACGGACATTTTTGGGCCAGGTTCGCTAACCCCCGAGCTAACGCGCAACAAAAATGTCTCCCAATATGTGTAAGGTACTGCGCTTCACAAAGACTCTGAGAGCAGTGGCATCTGTTCATGCATTTTGTAGGACAGCGCGAACTATACTGCGGCGGACGAGCGTTACAGTATGTGCGTGCACATAAAAATTTTTCTTGAGAAGATGGCGGCGCAATTTCTCGTTGTCATGCTCGTGGAAACAGTGTTGGTGGCACAAAGGAGGCGAACATGGCACTGACGATTGTAGGCCGCAAACATGGCACATAGCCGCAGTAGAGGATGCGCCGAGAATAAGGTTGTCGAGGGAAGAACAACGTCTTAAGCATGGGCAACATCAATGCCTACAGTGACGTCGCAGCGCCAACGACTCGTGCTTTACACAGTAGTTCCCATAATTCAAAGGCGCCAAGTGTCCTGTATTGTAGTACTGCAAACTTGCAGAAAAAAAAATGAGATTGCGCAAATTTTGGAGCTAGCACTGCTTCACTTCGCTGCGGACATCAGTTGTACAAGCTTTGGCCGCAGAATGCATTTGAAGGTTGCAGGCGGGACATTAAAAACGAGAGATGGAGTCTTAAAAGCATGAGGCCTTTAACACACGCTGAGTCCTCACCAGCGGCATAAATATTGATCTACACTGAAACTGAATTGAAAACAAAAATAAGGAGACTTCATATCTCAACGTAATCTCAAGTGGCAATCAACAGTCAGGTTGGGCAGGTAGATGCTTGGGCGCGGTCATACCGAACGGCACAATAAATGCAAAAATAAACATCATGCACCAACATTATCTCACTCAAACAACTAGATGCGAAGGCGTCAAATTAATCATTGAGCGAAGAAGCCGGCGGCGTCTGTAGCAGCGAAATGGCATCCGAATTTCCATTGGCTGCGACGCCACGTCATAGGAACACCTAGCGCGGTCGTGGCGCAGGCTTGCGCTTGCTAGATATATCGCCTGCACGGAGCGGAGTGACCGAAACGGAACAACTGCTGTCGCATCAGCGCGCCTGTTGTTTCGTGAGGGGAGAGGAGATCACCTCGACGCCACGTCACCAATGCGCCTCGACGCCACGTCATCAGCGCGCCTCGACGCGTGGCGTCGAGGCCACGCGTTGTTGGCTTTTGCTGGTTCTTCGGTCTCTCGTCGCGCAGGATGTTGGTGACATGCGGCGTCCTGCGCTTTCTCAGCAATATCGTTCAAATGTTTTCAGTCTACATCTAACATGCTAACGTATAAACTGTACAAAAAAAACATAACCCGCATCAATTTAATCGCAAAACTCGATAACATACTCCGAAGCACAGCTCCAAAACATTACTCGCAGCGCAAATCTCGAAGAACCGCTCAGCGGCGTTCAATTGGAAATTAAGACTTTCTCGTTCCCAACTCGTAAGAAGTGCTCAGGTGTCGTCGGTTTTTTTTTTTTTTTTAGATAGTACGTTGTTGAACCGCCGCCAGCGTCATTCGTATAAAGATTTCACCAAACAACTGCGAATAAATGTTTGTAGATGGCTATGCGTTATAGCGAAATAAATTATTCCTACGTAGACAGGGGGAGTGTGAGAGTGCTAAAGTCCTGTCTATGCATATACGTAGTTCAAATTCAACAACATGCATTACTGCATAATACAGAAAGGAAGTTCCCTACATTACAAAAAACAGAAAAGGACAGAAATCATCTAACCTCGAAGATACGTTCTATCACGTGGCTGTTATCGCCGCACAATTATTCTAAAAGCTAAGTGATTTTTGGTTTTATAGCTTAAGCGACCGCATTCTTCCCCCTCAGAAACCGCCTTATAAGAGCTGGATGCTTGTCCAGTTCTCCATAGTAGGTGAACGCAATTATTTCACGAAGAAGCAGCCAACAAAAAACAAACAAATAAGATGCATGTCTTAAGTGAGGCAGAATGCGGCTGCCGCAGTAAATGATTTCAGCGGCAAATATATCACCGAAGCCTGCTCTCTGTCTCTCTCTCTTTATTGTTTTTTTTTTCTCTCACGACGTATTGAAACCAGTTTACTTTGAGGCTTGCGTCGAAACACGTGCGTACACAACACGCTCTCTGCTGGCTGCCGTGTACTGCCATGCAAGTCCTACGAGTCTTCGTCAGGCCTGGACCAAGCCAACAAGTGACGCTCGATAATGCAATAAAAGTAGCACTAATCAATGAAGCAATCACTGAATAATTTATTTAACGTGCCCAGGAACACCCCTAACATCCGAGTGCTGGTGCCACGCATGCTGCGACAGAAGAGACTTAACGAGCATGTAAGTTAAAAAATGAAGGCAAAAGACAAACAAGAAGTCAGAACAACAGGGCATACACGTATAACATGTATACGAGTATACCGGGTGTTTCAGCGAACACTTTCAAAATTTTTAATGTTTACTTGTGGTAAAAAATGAAGGCAAAAGACAAACAAGAAGTCAGAACAACAGGGCATACACGTATAACATGTATACGAGTATACCGGGTGTTTCAGCGAACACTTTCAAAATTTTTAATGTTTACTTGTGGCACATAGCCCATTTCTAGTTCATGAGCTGGTCTACTGAAAGAAGCGGACAATACTTGCACACAAAAATTAAATGGATAATCGTATGGAAAAATTTTCTAACTACTTGCCTTTTTGGCCTATATTGCAATTTAATTTCTACCCGTGGAGTTCGCTAGGCGAATCGACTTGGAACGAATTCTCAGGATGGCCCCTGTTTGGAGATACTAATTCCCGAGCTTCGCGGAGAAATGCACCGCCGTTCTAATTACTTTTTGTGCTTCAATGCCTAAAACGACATTTTGTTAAGAAAGTAACAGATACGCCATTGCATTTCTCCGCAAAGTTCGGGAATTAATATCTCGAAACTAGTGCCATCTTGAGAATTCATTCCAAGTGGACCCGCCTTGCGAATTCCACGACTAGAATTTAAATTGGAGTATGGCCATAACGATTCTTAGCACCCTCTGCTGCGTCATAGGTCTGACCGCCGCCATGGTCAGTTGCTTCGCAGCTGCTTGGGACTGAGGGCCGGGGTTTGATTGTTGTATTCATATAGGAGGTTGTGGCCAGTCCTGCTCTGGTGAGGGAGTGCATTACCTGTTGTGGTCACCGGGATCAAGCCGCACTCCAGGCCTCTTTATGCAATTTTATCAACATGCGGATTTTTTTTTAATCCAAAGGAAAATTGCACGGCACCGGGATTCAAACCACGCTCCTCTTGCACGCGAGGCGGATGCTCTACCTCTACGCCACCGCTGCACTATGAATCCCTGGTTCCGGACAGGCCGCCATTGGAATCTGAACCTGGCAACGTTTAACGCTAGCACGTTATCTAGTCAGGCGAGTCTAGCAGTGCTATTGGAGGAATTAGAGGGCAGTAAATGGGATATAATAAGGCTGAGTGAAGTTAGGAGGTCAAAATAAGCATATACAGTGCTAAAAAGCGGGCACGTCCTGTGCTACCGGGGCTTAGGGGAGAGACGAGAACTAGGTGTCGGAATGCTGATTAATAAGGATATAGCTGGTAAAATCCAGGAATTATATAGCATTAACGAGAGAGTGGCAGGTCTTGTTGTGAAACTTATAAGAGGTACAAATTGAAGGTCGTACAGGTCTACACCCCTGCATCCAGTCATGATGACCAGGAAGTCGAAAGCTTCTAGGAAGACGCGGAATCGCCGATGGATAAAATCAAAACAAAATACACTATACTGATGGGCGACTTCAATGCCACGGTAGGCAAGAAGCAGTTTGGAGAAAAGTCAGTGCGGGAATATGGCATAGGCTCTAGGAATATCAGGGGAGAGTTATTAGCAGAGTTTGCAGAACAGAATAATATGCGGATACTTAATACTTTCTTCCGCAAGCGGGATAGCCGAAAGTGGGCGTGGAGGAGCCCGAATGGCGAGACTAGAAATGAAATACATCTTATACTCTGTGCTAACCCGGATATCATACAGGATATAGACGTGCTCGGCAAGGTTCGCTGCAGTGACCATAGGATGGTAAGAACTTCAATTAGTCTAGACTTGAGGAGGGAACGGAAGAAACTGGTACATAAGAAGCCGATCAATGAGTTAGCGGTAAGAGAGAAAATGGAGGAATTCCGGATCAAGCTACAGAACAGGTATTCGGCATTAACTCAGGAAGAAGACCTTAGTGTTGAGGATATTAACGACAATCTTATGGACATCATTAAGGAGTGTGCAATAGAAGTCGGGGGTAACTCCGTTAGACAGGATGCCAGTAAGCTATCGCAGGGGACGAAAGATCTGATCAAGAAACGCCAATGTATGAAAGCCTCTGACCCTACAGCTAGAATAGAACTGGCAGAACCTTGCAAGTTAATCAACAAGCGCAAGACAGCTGACATAAGGAAGTATCATATGGATAGAATTCAACATGCTCGCAGGAACAGTGGAAGCCTCAAAGCAGTGAAAAAGAAACTAGGAATAGGCAAGAATCAGATGTATGCGTTAGGAGACAAAGCCGGCAATATCAGTCCTAATATGGGTGAGATAGTTCAAGCGGCCGAGGAGTTCTATAGAGATTTATACAGTATCAGTGGCACCCACGGCGATAATCGAAGAGAGAACAGCGTAAAGGAATTTGAAATTCCCCAAGTAACGCCATAAGAAGTAAAGAAAGCCTTGGGAGCCATGCAAAGGGGGAAGGCAGCTGGGGAGGATCAGGTGGCTGTGGATTTGTTAAAGGATAGTCGGCAGATTGTTCTAGAAGAACTGACCACCCTGTATTCGCAATGCCTCATGACTTCGAGCGTACCGGAATCTTGGAAGAACTCTAACATAATCCTAATCCATAATAAAGGGGACACCAAACACTTGAAGAATTATAGACCGATCAGCTTATTGTCCGTTGCCTACAATGTATTTACTAAGGTTATCGCAAACAGAATCAGGAACACCTTAGACTTCTGTCAACCAAAGGACCAGGCGGGATTACGTAAAGGCGGCTCAAACATCGACCATATTGACACTATCAATCAGGTGATAGAGAAATGTGCGGAATATAAGCAACCCTTATATATAGCTTTCATTGATTACGAGAAAGCGCTTGATTCAGTCGAAACCTCAGCAGTCATGGAGGCATTACGGAGTCAAGGTGTAGACGAGCCGTATGTAAAAATACTGAAAAATATCTATAGCGGCTCCACAGCAACCATAGTCCACCATAAAGAAAGCAACAAAATCCCAATAAAGAAAGGCGTCAGGCAGGGTGATACGATCTCTACAATGCTATTCACAGCGTGTTTGTAGGAGGCATTCAGAGACCTGGATTGGGAAGAACTGGGGATAAGAGTTAATGGAGAATTCCTTAGTAACTTGCGATTCGCTGATGATATTGCCTTGCGTAAAAACTCAGGGGACCAATTGCAATGCATGCTCACTGACCTGGAGAGGCAAAGCAGAAGAGTAGGTCTGAAATTGATCTACAGAAAACTAAAGTAATGTTTAACAGTCTCGGAAGAGAACAGCAGTTTGCGATAGGTAGCGAGGCACTGGAAGTGGTAAGGGAATACATCTACTTAGGACAGGTAGTTACCGCGGATCCGGATCATGAGACTGAAATAATCAGAAGAATATAAACGGGCTGGGGGTGCATTTGGCAGGCATTCTCAGATCATGAACAGCAGGTTGCCATTATTCCTCCAGAGAAAAGTGTATAACAGCTGTGTCTTACCAGCACTCTCGTACGGGGCAGAAACCTGGAGGCCTACGAAAAGGTTTCTACTTAAACTGAGGACGACGCAACGAGCTATGGAAAGAACGGTGGGTGCATCGTTAAAGGATAAGAAAAGACCTGATTGGCTGAAGGAATAAACGCGAGGTAATGACATCTAAGTTGAAATCAAGAAAAAGAAATGGGCATGGGCAGGACATATAATGAGGAGGGAAGATAACCGATGGTCGTTAAGGGTTACCTACTGGATTGCAAGGGTTGGGAAGCGAAGCAGAGGGCGGGAAAGTTAGGTGGGCGGATGAGGTTAAGAAGTTTGCAGGGACAACATGGCCACAATTAGTACATGACCGGGGCAGTTGGAGAAGTATGTGAGAGGCCTTTTCCCTGCTGTGGGCGTAACCAGGCCTTTGATAATGATGATGATGATAATGATGATGGCCTTAAAGTAATGGACCGACCAATTCTGATAAGGTTGATAAGGACTGATAAGGGTGGCTGAGAGTGTGATCAATCCGATAAGGTTGACAAGGATAGGTAATGGTTGATAAGTCTGGGAGCAATTAAGATAAAGTTGATAACCAATAATAGTTGATAAGTGTCGGATTAAGTCGAGTAAGGTTGTTAACAACTGATAAAGGAGGGTAAGTCATGGATCGAGTCCGATAAGGTAGATAACGACAGGTACGACAGATAAGGGTGATAAAGGTTGATACTGCTCGAATGAAAAGCCAAAACACATTACAAAGCCAATAAAGCCCACATTTGATCAACCGTCGACTGCTTCGTCAACAGCGGTAAACAACATATGTCGCGTCGTATGTGTGACTATGAGCAAGTGGCACTATGCTTATGCATACTTGAACAACTCTAAACGGAGTTTCTGCGTAATTTTATTTTCGTTTTACAAATGGTCCGGCGCTGTACCTTGCCTATGAGGGACTTGCTCGCTCTTTGACCTCGAGCTTCTCTTTTCAGGCGATTTCTCAGCATGACCGTAACGCACTGCATGATGCCTAGGGCGCTGTTCTGGTCCGATCGCTTTCGGAGTTACTTTCTCTTTCCAGAAATCTCACCGCAAAGCGCGCCAACACGCCTACCAGGGGTACTGGTGGCAGCGTTACTGGCACTACGTTACGACAACGTGCTTGGCATTGTGCCATGAACGCTGTGGCCTCTAGACGCTTATGCGTCTGACGCTACTCTCGCCCGAGAATACTGCTCGTGGTGAGCTACGACATTCTCAAAGAAAAAGAAAAAAGCTTCCAGGACCAAGCACTACATTCAAATGAAGTTTATTCCCTCTCTCTCTCTCTCTGTCGTCATCGCAGCCGCTAAAGCCACCAATGATTTTGCATTTCGTCCAAAGTAGAGGCCTTGGCGCGCGTAGCGCTCAGCCTCGTCGGGCATCCCGCAAACGAGGCTACGTGACGCCCCAGGCAGTTGCAGCAGCGCACATTGTAGGGCCGAGTGCAGGCGCGGTGGTTGTGAGAACCTGCGCACAGCTTGCACCGCGGGGGCGCATTGCAGTTGCGTGCGATGTGGAAGTACCGCTGGCACCTCATGCACTGCGTCGGCATGGCGGTGAACGGCCGCAACTGGAACGACACCAAGCCCAGCCAAGCCCGATCCGGAGGTCGGGCGTTGGGCCGGAAGTAGAGGACGACGGCTAGCTGCGGACGGACGCCGAACGAGCCGTCTTGCTCCCTGACGTGCTTCACCTGGCGGCGGACGTAGATGACGCCGATGCCGTAGAAGTGCTCCAGGAGCTGACGCTCGGTGAAGCGCGGCGGCACGCCCTGGATCTTGCGCACGTTGCCCGAGTACCAGCGCGGGATGCCGACGTGGCACGGGACGCCCGCCAGCGACGTCAACTCGAGGAGGCGGCTCGCCGCGTCCCCGGTCCGCACGCTGATGGCGAGGCAGCCGGTGCGCGTGATCTTTCGGTACGGCGGCATCTCGTCCGCCTTGTCCGCCAGCTGAGCGCGGATCTCGTGCGAGCTGACGTCGCGGAACGTGAAGTCCCGGCTCAGCGGAGTGAGCAGTAGGGGAACGCGAGGTCCCTGAGTCCTCCGGACGTTGGTCGAGACGAACGTACCTTCGACGTCGTACTTGGTGTAGACGGTGCGCGCCTCGGTTCCCTCGGGGGGCTTCTTGGACTTGGGCGGCCACTCGGGTACGTAGCCGGGAGGGAGTGGCGTCGTCGTTTCCTCGTCGGTCTCGTTTACTTTGAGCGTCTGGTGCTCCATGCTATACGGATCCCGAGGGGTGGTAAAACGAAGCTTCTGTGCGAACGTTTGTATCTTGCTAAAGAAGATGGTTGAAGAGAGCGTCAACAGGAAGATATTTTTTCAGCACCGGGGTGAACCACAATGTATACGGGAATAACAGATCAGTCAAGGTACCAACTCCTTCCGGAAAATATGTGAGGCCATCGTCGGTGAGTGTTCGTAATCCTACTAGAATGCATATTATGAACCGTGCTCCAAGCTCCTTGAATTTCGCACCATCTATATGTCAGTTCTGGCATACACGACGTTGTAGGCTTACGCAACCTCGTGGCTTCTTTTGTTTTTTGTTCGGATCAGGCGTTGAAACGAATAAGCTGCTTTTTAAGATCGTGCGAGTGCCTTACTAGGCACGTTGGAACAGAAGACAAATGAAATTCCCAAGTCACGCGCACAAGGCATCGAATATATTCTTTTTCTGCCCTAAGCAAACAGCGTTTCCCGCCGTTTCTTCGTTCAATGCTTACTGGAGCTATTCAACGAAGCACAGCTGCCACAATATACGAAATGAGGTGGGCACTGGCATATTTATCGGCGCGTTGTCAGATCATGTGATATATATGGTCTTGAACAGTGCTTCATGTGCGCCTCCGTGAGGGGCAAGATAATGCATACTTTATTATTCTTGTTTTGTTCGGCATAATGTCGATGTTGATTCCCGGCATGGCACTATAGCTTCGTTTTTAACGCCCGCCCTAGTGATCGCGGCAAGCTTATCTTGATCGAGGTTGCGGTGATCTCAGACTCCTAACATAGGCTTCTTCAGGCACGCGGTAATACAAGTGAGAGCGACAGATTATCCTTGAACGAGTCCAGGAAACCCTTCGTTATGGCAGCCAACGGGTTTCGCACTGGTGACCTCAACAGTGTTTTCTTGAACTTCACTGATGCGCACTCCTTTCTCGACAGAGGCGGTAACAGAAGCTCAAGTCCGAACAGCGCGACTGCGACCCAGCCACCACTGGAAAGAGACGGTAAGCTTGCAAATGTTGGTGGCGACCAGGCGACGGATTCGGCCCATCGTGGCGAGTGTCCATTGGACACTAGAAGTCAACAAGGTGGTGAACAGTGCCATGCGGCGGATGTCGATTCTTGTGATGGGGAAGGCAAGGGTGATGGCAAGTGGCGTCGACCAAATGAGCACAGTCCCGATTTGGGTCAGAAGAGAGAAACAGATAGTCACGCCAGCCAGAAAGACACCGAAATTGGTGATGTCAACGACGCGCTTCCAGAAGGCATCGATCAAGATCAGCGGGGGAGGAACCTTTCGGGAGCCGACCAAGAAGATGCCGCAGAAGTGTCCTCCTTGGGGGAAGAGGACCTAGAGCCAAGCTCAGGTTTAGCAGCGGCGCGACTCGCCGTCCCTGTGATCTTTAGGCCTCTAGAGCGCTCTCCAAACTTCTGGCAAGCCGACTACTCGAAGGTGAGACGGGACCTCGTCAGGTGTGCTGGGTGCAAACTGCCCGCCCAGAAGGTGCTGAAGTCGGGCTTTCTGTCAATCATCGCGCCGAATCCGGATGCCGGTCGGAAGTTGCTGAAGTTGAACGTCATCGCGGACATCGCGGTCGACCCGCGCCTCCCCAACTGGTACATCAAGAACGTGGGCAAAATATCGGGCGTCCCTTTCCGCTACACCGACCGGCACCTGCTGGACTGCTTCGCCGACGCCGGCGTTATCCACGTGCGGCGCAAGATTAGCTTCCTGAAAGACAGCGACGGCACCCTGTCGACGACGCCGGAGGACTGCATCATCCTGACCTTCAGGCCGGACATCGAGCTGCCGGAGACCATAGCACTCGGCTTCGACGTCTTCCGCGTGCACACGTACTGCGCGGCCCCCCTGCAGTGCTACCACTGCCTGCGATTCGGCCACACCGCGTACCAATGCAACGCGGCGCGGCGCTGTAAAGTGTGCGCCGGCCCGCACAGCTACAAGGAGTGCACGAACCAGGCGGATCCCCTGTGCGCCAACTGCGGAGGCATGCACGCAGCGACGTTCACAGGCTGCCCAGAGAGGCGCAGGATTGCGATGTCGCGCCGCTTCATGCCTCGCTACTACGTCGAGTGGGAAGACGTGTCGAATAGACGGCCATCGTCATCGCAGCGCCGTCAAGACAAAGAATACCGCGGCGACACCGCGGGAAGGAGCTACAGGGACAAACGAGAGAAGCACAGGAACGTAACAAGAAGCCCTAGTGAGGATAGAGGGAGTCCGAGGGAGGAAGCAGGGAAGTCTGGAGGAGAAAGCAAGAGGGACAGGGATAGAAAAAGCGTCTCTAGGGAAGGGAGCCCCGGAAACGACTCGAGAGTGCCTAGGCGCGACGTCGGGACGCCGAGGATGTCCGAGGACGAAGTCTACGCTTGGGACTCCGATGACGTGACGGATGACGACGACGCCGCCCTTACGCCGGCACGCAGGAACGTACCGTCAACCCGGGTGCGGCACAAGCCTCTGAGCGTCATCAAGTTCTCGAGACTGACTAGGGACAGCCGGCGCCGGTTCAAGCACGGTTATCATCGTTATCTTCACAAGCTGGTTAAGCACGGGGTTCCCGTCTTCCAGCGCCCGTCCGATGATTAGAGGTTCCTGCGGCTGACTCCGGAGCGTGCGGGATAAAACAGAACGGAAGAACGCGCAGTCCTTCCTTGTCTAAATGTAAAACAACGCGACGGTAAAAAAAGACGAGCATGTTGGCAGTTGTACGTCTATACTTGTAACGAAGGACATCGACATGTGGGCAATAGTTACGGTGACTTTGCAGTGTAAGTACTTTGGGCAAAAGCTTCACTGAGAAATACCCAAGCCTAAATGAGGGAAAAGTGTTTTGTCGGTTTGCTTTGGTTGTGCTCTTGACGAGCAAGGCCGGCTCGAGAATTATAATAGTTGGTTATTGTCTAATCCACCTATTATTTCTGCATAAAATTTTCCGACGTTTTCTTTTCTTTGCTTTGTTTACCAGACAGTGGTACTGACTATAGTGGTACAGGCTTAGATTTTTGTACGATATTGATTCTTTTGCATGACTTCTTTTCTGAAGGGTGTGCGTTGGCTTTGATGCACCACGATTGTTCTCTTGGAGTGCGAAGTTTGTCACTTGGCTTGAATAATTAAATAAGGGTAACAACAATGAAGTTTAAATTATTCTGAATATTCTACAAAGCAAGCAGAACTGCCGCTGTGTTCCCAGAAGCTTACTGCGCTTTACTCCCCTGTGCCACTAGAAAACCATTGAAGCAATTGCTAAAATAACAATGTTGGCCCGCTGAAGTGTTTGACGTATATACCGTGCCCGCATTCAATAGTAGTGCCGTCAAGCTACTAGCACTACTGCAATCAATAAAAGATAACTCTGACTCTCCTTAGGCCGTTTGAATTGCCAGGGGATTCATCATGAGAAGAAGCTTCAAAATGTAGCACATATCAATATGGCTATCTCTGCAACGAAGCGCTGTCAACATATTATGTCTTGATGCCCTCCCAGCACATATTTGGTCTGCTTCAAGTTACTGTACAATAATTATTGTCTCTTGCCTTGTCACTCGATAACCTCTTGGTGAGATAATTTAGTTGAGCTAATCCACTGGAATGACTGTAGTACCTGTATGAATACTTGTAATAGGAAAAATATTTGACCTTATATTTAATGAGTTTGAATTGAAGCTTCCTGTTATTTCCAGCTTTGTTTGATGTAAACATTTGAACCGAAGAGGCATAAGTGAGTAAGGGAAATAAGCACAAAAAAAGTAAACAGGTATGTTCGCCATTCTCTATTATTCCATAATCGATGACATGCAGGCCTCAAGTCTTACGATATAGAAAACTGTGTTATTCATAATCACCTTTAATGGTTAGTTGTATTTTGAATGCGGCATCAGTCGCGTCATTAAAACTTAAAAAAAAGTAAATGAAAGCCGTTTGCAGCAACCGAGAACGGTGCCAGCTGGCTCTTCGACAATTATAGAAGTAACAGCGATGGCGGTCGACAATGGCAAGTGCAGCCACACCGCAAGATAATCGCACACTAACATGTAGTAACTCCTGCGACAGATTTATGCCTTTGGTTTAAGACCGTCAACACGCAACTTCGTTGCAAACTTGTCAGTGCGCGACAAAGCTTCAGCGGAAGGATCAATGAGCGTGCCATCTGCATGGAAGGCGAGTCCGTAATGTTGAATTACGCCATCACTTTCCTTGTTGTAGGCGTAATCACGATCCTCCTTATTCTCGCTGTGGTCACGATCGCGCATTCTCACGGTGGCACAGCTCGGAAACGCCGTCAGGCAATCGAAGGACAAGCGAGCAGACATCAAGACAATCACAAGGCGCTTATGGTCGTCTTCATGTCTCCTTGTTAATCCTTTGTGTTTTCTGTTATGCCAGACCAACACGCACAACACGTTTTGTTTATTGTAGTGTATAGAGCAGTCGCTTGCATATATCATTTCAATCCGCACTGTGCAGCACGTGCTGCCCATGCTATCTTAGTTGACGCTGCCCACATCTTCGACGCTGTCGGTACAGTCTATTTTCGGAGAGCAGCACTGCCAGCCGGGCAATGTAGGTGTTGTTCATCGTACCGGGAAACAGCAGAGAAATTTTAATAAGATCAAGCGAAGTTGGTAGAAATTCTGTAAGCTCTGCTTCTAGAGGCAGGTGGGGGCCGGTAGCCTTGTTTGAAAAAGACGTTCCGTTATTAGAAGGCACCGTCAATGCGCCATAGTGACGTATAAGAAGCAGCATTAAAAGTGATTTTTTGTTGTTGTTATTGTTGTGATCAGTACAAGACCTGTCTACCGGCAAAATAAACGTTTTTTGGATAGCTGAGTGCTGTGTGTGTTGCTTTGTGCCTATCATCGTATGAGTAAATTTTTTTTGCGCTGTCGCATTATACGATCTATTTGTGGAATCTGTCAATCAGCGATGACACGCGCTTGCTCGTCGCGGAAATCGAATTACGTGCTTCGCGTATCTGGATGCGCACTTTTGACCGATCCTCTTATACTCGGTAATGAGTCGCAACGATGACCCAGACAAGAAATTAATTTAGTCTCCTAATTAGATGTTAAACAATTTCAACAATGTACAACTGCATGCGGTGTGGGCAACCTTGCTTACTGTCTTCCTTTGTAACGTGTTATCCCAATGGTTGTTTCGGCACGGCACAGGTCTCAACTTTACTATCGGGTGATGTCAATGCTGTGGTTTGGTGGCGTGGAGCAGAGGTAGAGCAGCGGGCTTCTAAACTTGAAGGTCGTAAATTAAAACCCTCGTCCAACCCATCACATTTTTTCAGGCTTGGAGTGGCGCTTGACAACGCCACAAAAATTCCAAGCGCCAGTGGGGCTGTACTAGTCCAAGTGCAACCAAAGTAGTAAGGAAAAATAAGCTTTTCCAAAGACACAACCTCGCCACAACAGTAATCGGCCTACCTGGTGCAGTATTCGGCCAGAGCGGGTAGAAAAAACATCTTTTAGAAAGCACCAACTAGGCCAACATGCAGTTCTGTTGCAACGTCCCTCATAACTGTTGAAGCCGTGGCCCTCAGTCCCCAGCGGCGAAGATGGCCTGACCAAAACGGCGGTCACGCCTGAGACGCGGCAGAAGGTGCTAAGAATCTGGATCCTGACAGGCCGCCACTGGAACTTGAACCTGGCAACGTTCAACACGCGGACGTTCCCGCGTGAGGATGACTTAGCGGGGTTCTTTAAGGAATTATCAGGCATTTCGAGGGATGTTACTGGCCTCAGTGAGGTTAGAAGAACTGGTGAGGCTTAAACACTGCTGACTAACGGCCACGCCCTCTGCTACCGTGGTCTTCCAGATAAGAGAGGATACGGGGCAGGATTCATAATTCATAATGGCATAGCGGGCACCATGTACCAACTCTACGGCATTAATGAGAGGGTAGCAGTAGTCGTAACAAAGCTAAATAGGATATATAAAGAGAAAGTAGTACAAGCCTATGATTTAGCCTCCAGTGGCTATGATGAAGAAACAGAAGTTTCATGAAGATGCTGAATAAGCAATGAGAAAAATGCAATATCCGTATAGTGTAATTATGAGCGACTAGAATGCAAAAGTGATCAAAAAGTAGGCTGGGGAACAAGCAATCGGCATCCACGGCATCAATTCTAGGAGTATCAGAGGAGAAATGTTGGTAGAATTTGCAGAATAGACCCCCAATAATAGATACTTTCTTCAGAAAGCTCATTAACAGGAAGTGGACCTGGAAAAGTCCTAATGAACAAACAAGAAATGAAATAGATTTCGTACTCTCTGCCGATCCCATTATACTGCAGGATGTATAAGTGTTAGGCAGGGTAAATGGCAGTGTTCGTAGATTAGTGAGGTCTCCGGCTGCTCTCGAATGGAAGGCAAAAAGAGCACGTTTAGTCAAGAAACAGGCCAGCCCAGTGGCAGTAAGTGTAAAAGAAGACGAATTCAGGCTGGTCCTTGCAAACAAATATCCATGTTTAGGACAGGAAGATGAGGATAGCATAAAGTTAATGAATGTAACAGTCACTAGGCTAATTTCAGAAGTAGCAATTGAATTGGGAGATAAGGCACCATGGCTACCAGTAGGTAAGCTCCCCGAAGTAACAAAGGACGTAAGAAATATACGACAAATCGTAAAACTGTATAACTCAAGGGATTAGATAGAATTCGGTGAATTGTCAAAGCTTATAAACACGAAGAAATTAAGCGATATTCGAAATTATAACGTCCGAAAGAAAGAGGAAGCCCTGAAATATGGCCGCGGGATAAATTCAATGAGAAGAAAACTTGGCATAGGACAGGGCGAGATACAGACAGTGAAAGGTAAGCAGGATAATGTCATCAACAATTTAAGTGATATAGTAAAAGCAGCAGAATAATTATCTACGAACGTGTATATTACCTGAAGAAGACACGCGACCTTCATTCGAACTGCTGCTCATGAAACAGAGGCTCCTTCTATAAGTAACAGAGAAATGAGAAGGGACTTGCAAGGAAAGTTCCAGGAAAAGGGGGCAGGCTAAAATGGAATTAAAGTCGATTTACTCAAAGATGGAATAGATATCCTGGAAAAGTTGGCGACTCCTTATACGCGATGCCCCACGGCTTCAAGTGTACCACAGAGTTGAAAGAACGCCAACGTTATACTATTTATTCAGAAGGGCGACATTAAAGGAAAGGATTCAAGCATTATAGGCCCATTAACTTGCTCTTAGTATTCTGTAATATATTCTCCAAGATAATTTTCAATAACATCAGAGCGACACCTTACTTCAATCAACCAAGTGAACCGGCTGGTTTCAGGAAGGATAATAAAGAAATCTGCGGAGTACATTCAACCTCTCTATATGGCTTTCCGAAATTATGAGAAGGCATTTGATTCAGTAGAAGTACCAACAGTCATAGATGCATTGCGTGATCAAGGAGTACAGAAGACATACCGGAACGTCTCGGGAAATATCTACGAAGATACCACAGCTACCTCGGTTCTGCACAAGAAAAGTAGAAAATTACTTACCAAAAAATGGGTTAGGCTAGGAGACACAATCTGCTTAGTGCTACTAAGTGAATGCTTAGAAGAAGAGGGAGGGAGAAACGAAGAGGGATAGGTAGGGTGCTTAACCAAGGACGTGGCCGGTTGCCAACTCTACACTTGGGGTGGGGAGGGGGAGGGGGAAGGGGAACGCTGAAATATTCAAACTAAAATACGGGGAAGGCTAGAAGTGAGAATCAAGGCGAATATCTTAACGACTTTTGGTTTGCAGATCACATTCTCCTGTTCAGCAACACGTAGGGATACACTGGAACAAACGATTGAGGCCCTTAAGCGAAAAAGTGTAAGAGTAGAGTTTAATATTAACGTGCAGAAGACAAAGGCTTAATAGGCTGCCAAGGGAACAAGAATTCGTGATCGCCAGACAGTCTCTAGAGTCGATAAAGGAGCACCTTTATCTAGCTCATTTACTCACAAGGGACCCTGATGGTGAGAATGAAATGTACGCAAGTATAAAAATGGCTTGCAGTGCATACGGCCGGCATTGCGAAACCTTTACTGGGAGCTTAACATTGTTGTTGAAAAGAAAAATGAACAATCATTGCGTTCTACCGGTGCTAGCATACGGGGCAGAAACTTGGAGGTTAGCAGAGAAGCTCTAGAACTAGGTCTGCGCGAAGAGCAATGGAACAAAAGATTTCAGGCGTAACATCAAGAGAAAGGATGAGAGTGGTGTGGCTCAGAGAGCAAACGGGGATCGCTGAAATTCTAGCAAAATTTTTAACTGCGCGTGGAAGACAGAACATCAACAGTGACATAGACGCACACGCAGAGCGCAGCCTAGCCCAACAACGTGCCTTACTTCCGATAATATTGTTGCTGTTAAGAGAGAAAGATGGAGCTGGGCAGCCCTTGTAATGCCAAGGGCAAATACATGGTGGCCGATCAGAGTTACGGAGTGCGTGCCAAAGGAAGGGAAGTGCAACCGCAAACGGCAGAAAATTAGCCGGGGTGATGAAATTAGGAAATTTCCAAGCACGGGATGGAGTCAGCTAGTGCAAGGCTAGGGTAAATGGACATCACTGGAAGAGGCACTCGTCCTACAGTGGGCATAAAAATATGCTGATGACGCATGTCAACGCTTATGCGATGTGCCACCGCAAGCTATGCCAAAATGCAAACAGTTCATCCGAATGCGAGGCGTCGACACGGTGATGTAACGAGGACGAAGGTGACATTTTATGCAATTCGTGGGATTAACGGTGGCGAGAAGTGTACGCGGAGAGACGGCGGTTAATTTGACTGTTACTTCCACGTCAGACTCCGGCGAGACTGCTCTAATATAAGCTGGCGGACACACGTGACGTGATGTGCTTGCTGAGTGCTTCAAAGAGATACTTGGGCGTTGTTACGAGAGACGTACGCGTGTGACTGCGGCCGACGTAAGCGGGACCACTGCGTGACATTAAAGTTGTGATCTGTGTAGTGCGTAAGCGAAACAAATGAAATTAAAAAAAAAAAACGTTGTATTGGATTGCACGTTCTGTAAGGTGAAAATAAAGACTGTTCGCATCGCACTTTTGTTATAGCATTCATTAACCCATTTCACAATAGGTGTCGCCCCTCACATAGATTCGGATAGTTTCGCTGGAGCAGCGTAAATATTTTAAGGCCGTCGCTGCAGCCTTTTTGCCAATAGCACAGGCCCTACAGGTCAGCACTGACGAATCGGCTTGCATGTAGCGCCATCTGCGCTACGCTTACGTATGTGCCTATGGCCTTCTTTGTTCTCTACGGAACTACGCAGCAATACAACAAACCGTGAGACAGTATACTCAGTGCTACAAAAAACAATAGCGCGCCTTGAAGCACAGAATATCTTTAATACAGTGATGCTTTCTATGTCTTGCTTGTCTGGGCGTCGTGGCGCCGTTTGGTCTGCTTCTTGCCGAGGAAGGTGGGTCGGCTTTAAGGATAGGGTAACCGTATAGGCACAGGGCGCGAGATAAGTTTGGACTGGTGGCGCCTTTATGCGGCGGCTCCATGAATGTAATGGTACATGACATGGCCTCAGATACTGCGTACGCTCGCAGGTCTTGCTCCAGCCGTCCCCTTCAATGCGCTTCTGAGCAATATATATATATATATATATATATATATATATATATATATATATATATATATATATATATATATATATATATATATATATAGTAAACCCTGATTAAGATCGGTCCGCCGGTCGAGACTGTTGAAATTAAATACTTGTTCTGTTTATCTTGTAGCTCCGCTCAAGTTCTGCACATTTGTAAGGTAGGCTGAAGAATGCCTCTTCACCTTATATATATATATATATATATATATATATATATATATATATATATATATATATATATATATATATATATATATATATATACACAGTATGTGGCGCTGTTAGCTGAGGGCTCCGGCGCATGCGGAATCGGAAGTAGAAGGGGAGACCGCGCGAGATCTCAACATGTGCATTGCCTCTCTTTTACAATGTTGTGCCATATTTTAATAGAATATATCCCACGCAATTTTTCAATTCTGCTTCGTACATTTTGACGTCTCAGCCATCTACTTCTGTAATGTCTTGATTTTGTTCCAGTACTTTTCTGCGGAGGGGGAGGCGGGGGCACATTTCTAAGTTCTCAGGAAATTTCCGAAAATTTACTGTCGTAGATAACATAGTCCAAGTCCTTCATGTAGGTTATTGAGGGAGGCGGACATTACTTGCATGAGGGGTCGGTACAGATGTTCAACAAATTAATTAAATTCACTAATTACCTTCCTAATAAAATAATTTACGGCACGTATTTCAATGTCTGAATTGTAGCAGCTGTGCTTGCAAGGCGTATCCACTGAAAGGAACTCTGAAAACGACACCAGTTTCGAGATACGAACCATCAAACTGGTCGTAAAAAGGCTATTTTCCCGCTTACTTCTGTTTAGATAACAGTCTTTTCTGCATTGAAGCGCAATAATAACTGGAACGGCCGGGGGGCTCGCTCCACAGTTTGGGAAATGATATCTCGAAACGGGCGCCATTCTGGAGATTCATTTCAAGTGCATAAGTCTTGCAATCTCACCCACTATCATTCATAAGTTTTGATATGTGCCATAAAATTATTCAATATGTTAATGGTTGAATTACTGTTAATTAGTTAGATTTGTGTTTAAATATGTTGTGCTAGTAATAGTCCGCCTTTTCGGATCATCCAGGTAAAGAACGATAATTATGCTATCTGCTACCGTCGATTGTCTACAGCTTTTGAGATAGATTTGCCTAGAAATTACCGTTTGCGTTGAATGGGAAGGGATGAGGAGCGAGGACAAAGTTGATGTCAACAAGGGACTCAGGCAGGGGTGCCCTTTATCCCCACTGCTGTTTATGATGTACACCGTGAGGACGGAGAGGGCGCTAGGAGGAAGTAATATAGGGTTTAATCTCCTATACCAGCAGGCGGGTATGGTAGTAGAGCAACAGCTTCCAGGTTTATTTTATGCGTACGACATTACGTTGCTAGCTAAAAAGCAAAGTCAGTTGCAATGTCTGGCTAAAATCTGTGGACAGGAAGGCAACAATTTAGGTTTAAAATTTAGCGTTAGAAAACCAGGTGTTGTGCTATTAAATGAAAACAGTGGACAGTGGCGATACAGGGCCAGAAAATACCTCGGGTAACAGAATACAAATATCTTAGTGTATGGATAAACGAAGGCAATAGATATATGGAAACACAGAACAATAACAGTGAAGGGGAAGAGAAATGCAGCCATAATGAAGCACAGAGCGCTATGGGGATACAATAGGTAGGAGGGGATCCGAGGTATGTGGAAAGGTGTAATGGTTCCAGGACTTACTTTTGGAAGTGCGCTTGTTCTTTCTTTTAAATCAGTGGTACAATCAGGAATTGATGGGAACCAAAGGTCAGTGGGTCGCCTCACATTGGGTACCACAAATGAAGCTGTGCAGGGTGATTTGGGCTGGACTAGTTTTGAACTGAGGGAAGCCCGCAGTAAAATTGAGTATGAAGAACGACTGAGGATTATGAAAGAAAGTAAATGGGCTGGGAGAGTGTTGAGGTATCTGTACAGGAAAAACATTGATTAACAGTGGAGGACAAGAACTAGGAAGTTTACCCGCAAGTATGCGGCCTGTAGGGTGGGCAACACAGCAACAAAGAACGTCAAGCGGAAAGTCAGAGAGGCTGAAATAATCTCGTGGGTGGCGGCAATGGAAAATAAACCTCCCATGAGTAACTACTTAAGAGGAAACAACGAAAGCAGGAAAGAAACAATTTATGATAACTCAAAGGGAAGCTAATTACTTTTCGAAGCGAGATCGGGATGCCTTAGAACACGCACCTATAAGGCGAGATATATAAAGGAAGAAGAAGCATGTCCTTGTTGCGGTAAAGCTAGGGAAACTGTGGAGCATACATTATTAGAATGTGAAGACGTCTGCTCAGCGGTCGATTTAGGCACCGCCGGCCTCCTTGAAGCCGTTGGGTTCAGCAAGAGAAGTGGAAAAGTAAACATGTCCGCAATAGGGATTAGTGAGAGGCGATTGGTGGAAGAAAAGTAGGGAAACGACAAAAAACGAAGACGTACATAAGCAAAGTTTGCTATTGGGGATCAGAAAATTTGGTGCTGGGAGTTCATAGTCTTTTTTTTAACCTAGGTAGGACATTAGGCAGTATAATAGCAGCAGCTTGGTGGCGCAACCTACCGCCCCTTTCGAAAGGGGACGCTCATAACATCCATCCTACCATCCTGCTGGCGCCTCACGACGGCCTCACGCTGCCTATACGGGCCTGAGCCACGAGATGGCGTGTAGGCATGTGGGCCGATCCCGGAGACCAGGTATTCCGTACTGGCGTGAATCACGGGGGTCGGATGGTGGAGACTTCCGCATCTTGCTGATCAGCCAAGCAGGCACGTATTCGCTATGCTGCAAAACGCGTTGCAGAAGGAGAATAGTTTTATGCCTTTATTTAACCGCTTCACATATTCTCCAAAACGTGCGTCGAACAGGCGATGTTTCTTTCTTTGTATGAGCTATGGGGTAAGACGGTGGCAGAGAGCAGCAGCAGCAGCAGGAGTCACGGTTAGCAAACGCTGCGCGGGTTTCCAAGGATAGTCTCGCTTTAAAAACTTAGCAGAGGTGCCTATAGTGTCTGGCATTACACGACTTGTATAGGTTCCTATGTTCTCCTCAGGCTTCTACGTGAATAATATCTTCGGGAGAATTGAAAGGATTCTCTACTGCGCCCGCAGAAGTACAGAGAGAAAAATTGCCTACTGTCACATGCTGAAGTTAAATAATAGCCCGCTTATACCATAAGAAAAGAGTAGTTCCTGTGCAACGTCAACGTCAATCGGCGACGTCAATGCTTGTAGGGACGTCCCAGCGGCAACGGCTCGTGCTTTACACAGTAGTTCACATAATTGAAAGGCGCCAAGTGTCCTATATAGTAGTACTGCAAACTTGCAGAGAAACGAAATTGCGCGAACTTTGGAGCTAGGACTGCTTCACTTCTCTGTGGACATCAGTTGTACAAGTTTTGGTCACAGAATGCATTTGAAGGTACCAGGCGGGACCTTAAATACGAGGGATGGAGTTTTAAAAGCATGAAGCCTTTAACACAGGCTGCCTCCTCACCAGTGGCCTAAACATTGATCTACACTGAAACTGAATTTTTAAAAATAGCGTAAGGAGACTTCATATCTCAACGTAACCTCAAGTGCCACCCAACAGTCAGGTTGGGAAGGTAGGTGCTTGGACGCTGTCATAATCAACGACACAATAAATGCGAAAATAAGCATCATGTACCTACATTATTCTCAGTCAAATAATTTGATTCGAAGGCGTCAAATTTTTCATTGCGCGAACTAAGCCGGCGGCATCTGTAGGAGCGCAATGGCATCCAAATTTCCATTGGCTGCGACACTACGTCAAGAGAACGCCTCGCGCGGTCGTGACGCAGGCTTGAGCTTTCTAGATAGTGTCTGCGCCGAGCGGAGTGAGCGAAACGGTACAGCTGCTGCCGCCTCAGCGCGCCTGGTGTTTCGTGAGGGGAGAGGAGATCGCCTCGACGCTACGTCACCAACGCGCCTCGACGCCACGTCACCAGCGCGCCTCGACGGAGCAGACTCGGTGACCTGATGGCCTCGAAAGGGGCATCGACGCGTCCCGTCGAGGCCCTGTTGGTGGCTTTTGCTAGTTCTTCCGTCTCTCGTCGCGCAGGATGTTGGTGACATGCGGCGTCCTGCGCTTTCTCAGCAATATTGTTCAAATGATTTCAGCCTACATCTAACATGCTAGCGTATAAACTGTAAAAAAAATAACCCGCATCAATTTATTCTCAAACCTCGATAACATTACTCGCAGCGCGAACCTCGAAGGACCGCTCAGCGGCGTTCAATTAAGGCGGCAATACACTCCGACGTAACGCGCGCGCGCGCGCGCGCGCTCGTCATGGCGACGTTACGTTGGCGAAAACACGACCCCCTGCAGTCCGGCGGCATCTGGCGCTGACGCGACCGGCGGCATTCAGCGCGCTCGGACGTCGTCCGGCGCCGAATGCAACCGACTGCATTTCGCGCCGACCGCGCCGAGCAAGTTAGCGCCTAGCGCCCTCTCTCGTCGAGGTAGAGACTCGCTACTCGGCAGGCTGAGCCCGGACGAGATGGCCTCTTCGCAAGAAAGCGTGCCCGACCCGTGCGGCTCCGAAATCGAAAGGTTTCTGGAGGCCGTCCAGCAACATTCTTGTGTCTACGACACCAAAAGAATGGACTACTGGGTTGCGGAGCGGGAAAACAACGCGTGGGAGCAGATACGCATGTACTCCGGCCTCTCAACACGAGCGTCAATGCTACGCACGTGTGTGTATACGTCTCCGGACATGCTATGCACACAGCGCCTGTTTGTTTGTCTTGTTTTCCCTGTTTCAGTCGAAGAGTGCCTGAAACTATGGAAGCAGCTGAGGGACCGCTATACTCGTGAACTGAAAGCTATTGAAGCGACGAAAAATTGGAAGACGCTTAAGCTTCGCCTTCAAGAGTGGAACGCGACAGCGTTCCCGTCGACCCGCCAAGGGGTGTAAGACAATGGGCTACGGCGCAGCGATCACTTACGAGGCGCCCCGCCTCGGACGCGGTGAGCGTCGAGCAACGCAGCGTTCGGCGCAGCGACGATACGTCAGCCAAACGTCGTGATCGGCGCCGTCAGAGAGATAGACAGATGGTGATCTAAAGAAAGGAGGACGCTTTATTTTGCAACCCGTTAGGGAGCAAGGCGAAGCGTCGTCAGGGGAGAGGGAATCCGGGCCGCGACGCGCACCGCTCCCCGCACAGCCCCAATGCGCGCGTGGCGCGCCACCTGTCGGGGCAGCGCCGTACATTGATGGGAGGGGTCTTCTGTGTTTGCCGCAAGATGGCTCTGCGTGAGGTTGCCGTTATCCCTCAAGAGAAAAGTATATAATAGCTGTGTCTTACCAGTACTCACCTACGGGGCAGAAACCTGGAGGCTTACGAAAAGGGTTCTACTCAAATTGAGGACGACACAACGAGCTATGGAAAGAAGAATGATAGGTGTAACGTTAAGGGATAAGAAAAGAGCAGATTGGGTGAGGGAACAAACGCGAGTTAATGACATCTTAGTTGAAATTCAGAAAAAGAAATGGGCATGGGCAGGACATGTAATGAGGAGGGAAGATAACCGATGGTCATTAAGGGTTACGGACTGGATCCCAAGGGAAGGGAAGTGTAGCAGGGGGCGGCAGAAAGTTAGGTGGGCGGATGAGATTAAGAAGTTTGCAGGGACGGCATGGCCACAATTTGTACATGACCGGGGTTGTTGGAGAAGTATGGGAGAGGCCTTTGCCCTGCAGTGGGCGTAACCAGGCTGATGATGATGATGATGATGATGATGGCTCTGCGTGTGTGGAAAGCGCAGAAGAAATGTAGCGGAAACGCACTTCGCTACTCGTGTAACTGCGGCTTCTGTAAGTTACATGTTCATAATTACCGATATACACCGCAGTATAACTTTCTATGGCTCGTTTCTCAGACAACACCGCATTCACTAGAGGCGCTTTTGTACCGCTTTGAAGCATCGAACTCGTGGCTGAGTGGTAGCGTCTCCGTCTCACACTCCCGAGTCCCTGGTTTGAGTGCCTGCCGAGATTTATCGCTCATGGCCAACGCCGCCGACACCGACGCCGACGACACCGGCTTTTCTGCGACACGAGCTCCTTAACGCTGTCGCGTTAAAAGGTGTCGCAGCGGCTACGTGTCTCTTATGTCTTGCGGAATGTGCCTGCGTCCGTACCATCGCCGAGCAACAGTCCGGTCCGCGGTGGCAATCGCTACCGACAGAGAAAGCGCGCGAAATGATTTGTTTCGATGTTTCACGACAGGCGGCACGGAGCGGCGCGGTGTTCTGCGCATGCGCTGCGGCAGGTGCACGTCGTTGTACTGTAGGGGGACGGATTTACGCCTGACGCGGCGTAGCCGACCTGGCGTGACGTAGCGCAACCACCGCGCGCGCCGGGTCACGTAGATGTGTATTGGCGCCTTAAGGCTTTCGCGTTCGCAACTCATAACAAGGGTGTAACTGTCGTCGGATTTTTTTAGATAGTACATTGTTGAACCGCGAACATGATTGGCATAAACATTTCACCAAGCAACTGCGAATGAATGTTTGTAGACGATGCAGCGGTGGCGTAGAGGTAGAACACCCGCTTCGCGTGCAAGAGGTCCGTGGTTCGAATCCCGGTGCCGGCAATTTTCCACCGGATTAAAAAAAATCCGCGTATTGATAAAATTCCACAAATAGGCCTGGAGTGTGGCCTGATCCCGGTGACCAGAACCGGTAACGCACTCCCTCAACAGAGCAGAATTGGCCACCCTGGTGCAGTACTTGGCCACAACCTCCTATATGAACACAACAATCAAACACCGGCCCTCAGTCCCCAGCAGCTGCGAAGCAACTGACCACGGCGGCGGTCAGACCTGCGACGCAGCAGAGGGTGCTAAGAATCACTGGCTCCGGACAGGCCGCCATTGGAATATGAACCTGGCAACATTTAACGCTAGAACGTTATCTGGTGAGTCGTGTCTAGCAGTGCTATTGGAGGAATTAGAGGGCAGTAAATGGGATATAATAGGGCTCAGTGAAGTTAGGAGGCCGAAAGAAGCATATACAGTGCTAAAAAGCGGGCACGTCCTGTGCTACCGGG
Source organism: Dermacentor variabilis (assembly GCF_050947875.1). Taxonomy (NCBI): domain Eukaryota; kingdom Metazoa; phylum Arthropoda; class Arachnida; order Ixodida; family Ixodidae; genus Dermacentor; species Dermacentor variabilis. The sequence goes on from NC_134576.1 coordinate 108,199,056, forward strand.
GCTTAGCGGAGCGAAGAGAACTAGGAGTCGGATTCCTGATTAATAAGAATATAGCTGGTAACACACAGGAATTCTATAGCATTAACGAGAGGGTGGCAGGTCTTGTTGTGAAACTTAATAAGAGGTACAAAATGAAGATTGTACAGGCCATGCATTATAACAAAATAAGTTATGCCTAATTAGATAGGGCGAGTGTGAGAGTGCTGAAGTCTGTACATGCATATACGTAGTTCGAATTCAACAACACGCATTATTGTGTCATACAGAAATGAAGTTGCGTGCATTACAAAAGAGAAAAGGACAAATTATCTAACCTCGAAGATACGTTCTATCACACGGCTTTTATCGCCTCTCAATTATTCTAAAAAGTAAGTAATTCTTGGTGCTATAGCTTAAGCGACCACACCCTTCGCCCTCAGGAACCGCTCTATAACAGCTGGATACTCGTCCAATTCTCCATAGCAGGTCAGCGCAATTATTTGACGAAGAAGCGGGCAACAAAAAAACAAACAAATGAGATGTTGGTCTTCAGTGAAGCCAGAATGCTGCCGTCGCAGTAAATGATTTCAGAGGCAAACATAACGCCGAAGTCCGCTCTCTCTCTCTCTCTCTATTTATTGCATTTTTTTTCTCTCCCGACATATTGAAACCTGTTTACTTTGAGGCTTGCGTCGAAACACGTGCATACACAACACGCCCTCTGCTAGCTGCCAAGTGCTGCCATACAAGCGCTACGAGTCTTCGCCATGCCTGGACCAAGCTTACAAGAGGCGCTCAATAATGTAATAAAAGTAGCAATAACCAATCAAGCAATCAATGAATTATTTAACGTACCCAGGAAGACTCTTAGCATCCGAGTGCTGGTGCCACACATGCTGCGACACAAAAAAATTAACAAGCATGTAAAGTTAACAAAAGAAAAGGCAAAAGACAAACGAACTCAAAACAGCAGGGTATATACGCATAGTATGTATACGAGTATGTCGGCTGTTTCAGCGAGCACTTTCAAATTTTTTTTAAAGCTTGCCTGTGGGAAATAGCACAATTCTCGTTCATGAGCTGGTCTACTCGAAGACAAGGACATTACTTGCACAAAAAATTGAAATGAATAGTCGACTAATTGACAAAATATCGCTAATTAAGTTTTAAATTAATTACCGTATGAGCCATATTGCAATTTGCAAATTCCAGCCGTGGAGTTCGCAAGGCGAATCCACTTGGCACGAATTCTCAAGACGACACCTGTTTCGAGGTATAAATTCCCGAACTTTGCGGTGAAATGCATTAGCGTTCCAGTTACTTGTGTGCTTCAATGCGTGAAACGACGTTTTGTTAACAAATTATCTGGAACGCCAATGCATTTCTCCGCAAAGTTCCGGAATTTATATCTTGAGAAACTGGTGACATCTTGAGAACACGTTCTATGTGGATCTGCCTTGCGAACCCCACGGCTAGAATTTAAATTGGGAATTCAAATTGGGATAAATTGGAAATCTTTCAATGGTCTGAGCGTACTTAGAAAGATGAGAAGCACAACTTCGCTACACACACACGCACACGCACACACGACAATTATGAAAGGGACAGGAATGCGCAAAGTTCTATAGAAAAGCAGGCGCAGAGTACTTGAATAATGCATAAAAGCAAGTATGATACTCAGCAAAAATAAAAGGACAAGAAAGAGCAAGAAAATAGATGGTATCAAGACTTTGTATTGTGTGGAAACTTGAGCGTTGTCTATAGCAGCCATTGAGAAGGAAATGTAAATGTTCTCTGGTGCCACTCCACGAAATTTGAAGCGCAGCATGGTTGCGTCGGGGCAGCGATGTGATTTCCAGTCACGATAACGCGACAGGGCCCAGTGCCGGCATTAGGAAGGTGGCGATGACGTTTTCTTAGATACTTTCGCTATACGCGTTCTGTAGTGTCCCTGTTGGCTTTAATAGTGTCGCAAACGTTCTCCTTCAAGTACCGATTGCCGGAGATATGGTGGGACTGGATTCCAAGGGAAGGGAAGCGTAGCAGGGGGCGGCAGAAAGTTAGGTGGGCGGATGAGATTAAGAAGTTTGCAGGGACGACATGGCCACAATTAGTACATGACCGGGGTTGTTGGAGAAGTGCGGAAGAGGCCTTTGCACTAACGTGGGCGTAACCAGGCTGATGATGATGATTAAGAGGGCACTCAAGACATTAACTCCTTCTGGGAAATATGTGAAGCCACCGTCGGTGGGTCTTCGTAATCCCACTCCAATTTATATTATGAACTGTGCTCCAGGCTCCTTGAATTTCGTCCCATTTATATGTCAGTTCTTGCATACACGACGTTCTAGGCTTATGCTACCACGTGTCTTTTTTTGTTCAGGTCAGGCGTCGAAGTGAATACGCTGCTTTTAAAGATCGTGCGAGTACCTTACTGGGCATGTAGGAGCAGAACAAAAATGAAATACCCAAGTCACGCGCTCAAGGCATCGAATATCTTTTTTATTCTGCATTCAGAAAACAACCATTCTGAGAGGAGCACGCGATGCGGAATGAATCCCCACCGCTTCTTCGTTCAATACTTACTCGAGCTATTCAACGCAGCACAGCTGCTATAAGATGCGAAATGAGCTGGGCACTGGCATATTTATTGGCGCGTTGTAAGATCATGTGATATATATGGTCTCGAACAGTGCTTCATGTGCGCTTCCGAGAGGGGCAAGCTAATGCATACTTTATTATTTTTGTTTTTTTCGGCAAAATGTCGATGTTCATTTCCGGCATGGCACTATAGCTTCGTTTTTAACGCCCGCCCTAGTGATCGCGGCAATCATATCTTGATCTAGGTTGTGGTGATCTCTGACGCTTAACATAGATTTCTTCAGGCGCGCGGTAACACATGTGAGAGCCACATATTATTCTTCAACGAGTCCAGGAAACCCTTCGTTATGGCAGCCAACGGGTTTAGCACTGGTGAGCTCAACAGTGTTTTCATGAATTTCACTGATGCGCAGTCCCTTCTCGACAGAGGCGGTAACAGAAGCTCAAGTCAGAACAGCGGGACGGCGACCCAGCCACCACTGGAAAGAGACCGCAATCTTTCAATACTTGGTAGTGACCAGGCGACGGATTCGGCCCATCGTGGCGAGTACCTATTGGACACTAGAAGTCAACAAGGTGGTGAACAGTGCCATGCGGTGGATGTCGATTCTTGTGATGGGGAAGGCACGGGTGACGGAAAGTGGCGTCGACCAAATGAGCACAGTCACGAGTTGGGTGAGGAGGGAGAAACAGATAGTCACGTCAATCAGAAAGGCACCGAATTTGGTGATCTCAACGACGCGCTTCCAGAAGGCGTCGATCCAGATCAGCGGGGGAGGTACCTTTCGGTCGCCGACCAAGAGGATGCCGCTGAACTGTCCTCCTTGGGGGAAGAGGACCTAGAGCCAAGGTCAGGTTTAGCAGCGTCGCGACTCGCCGTTCCTGTGATCTTTCAGCCTCTGGAGCGCTCTCCAAACTTCTGGCAAGCCGACTACTCCAAGGTGAGACGGGACCTCATCAGGTGTGCCGGGTGCAAACTGCCCGCCCAGAAGGTGCTGAAGTCCGGCTTTCTATCCATCATCGCGCCGAATCCGGATGCCGGTGGGAAGTTGCTCAAGCTGAACGTCATCGCGGACATCGCGGTCGACCCGCACCTCCCCAAATGGTACACCAAGAACATGGGCAAAATATCGGGCGTCCCTTTCCGCTACACCGACCGACAGCTGCTGGACTGCTTCTCCGACGCCGGCGTTATCCACGTGCGGCGCCAGATTAGCGTCCTGAAAGATAGGGACGGCACTCTGTCGACGACGCCGGAGGACTGCATTATCCTGACTTTCAGACCGGACATCGAGCTGCCGGAGACCATAGCGCTCGGCTTCGACGTCTTCCGCGTGCACACGTACTGCGCGGCTCCCCAGCAGTGCTACCACTGCCTACGATTCGGCCACACAGCGAACCTGTGCTACGCGCCGCGGCGATGTAAACTGTGCGCCGGCCCACACAGCTACAAGGAGTGCACGAACCAGGCGGATCGCCTGTGCGCCAACTGCTGGGGCATGCACGCAGCGACGTTCACAGGATGCCCAGAGAGGCGCAGAATTGCGATGTCGCGGCGCTTCATGCCTCGTTACTACGTCGAGTGGGAAGACGTGTCGAATCGACGGCCATCGTCATCGCAGCGCCGGCAAGACAAAGAATACCGCGGCGACACCGCAGGAGGGAGCTACAGGGACGAAAGAGAGAATCACAGGAATGAAAGAAGGAGCCCTATTGAGGATATAGGGAGTCCGAGGGAGGAAGCAGGAAAGTCTGGAGGAGAAAACGAGAGGGACAGGGATAGGAAAAGCGGTTCTAGGGAAGGGAGCCCCGGAAACGAGTCGAGAGCACCTAGGCGCGACGTCGGGAAGCCGAGGAGGTCCGAGGACGAAGAAGTCCGTGCCTGGGACTCTGATGACATGACGAATGACGACGACGCTGCGCTTACGCCTGCACGCAGGAACGTACCGTCACCTCGGGATCGACACAAGCCTCTGAGCGTCATCAACTTCTCGAGACTGACCAGGGACAGCCGGCGCCGGTTCAAGCACGGATGTCATCGCTATCTCCAAAGGCTGGAGAAGCACGGTGTGCCCGTCTTCCAGCGCCCGTCGGATGATTAGAGGTTCGAGCGGCTGACTTCGGAGTGCGTGGGATAAACGAAACGGAAGAACACGCAGTCCTTCATTGTCTAAACGTAAGGCAACGCGATGGTAAAAAAAGACGAGCATGTCGGCGCTTGTACGTCTATACTTGTAACGAAGGACTTCAACATGTGTGCAATACTTACAGTGACTTTGCAGTGTAAGTACTTCATGCAAAAGCTTCGCTGAGAAATACCCAAGCCCCTATGAGGGAAAATGTTGTTTTGTTGCTTTGCTTTGGTTCTGTTCTTGAGGAGTAAGAGTGGCTCGAGAATTATAATAGTGTGTTATTATCTGTTCCACCTAACAATTCTGCATAAAGCTTTCCGATTTTTTTCTTTTCTTCGTTTAACAGCTAGTGGCTTTTACTATAGTGGTGAAGACGTGGATTTCTTACACAGTATTGATTCTCTTTGCATGAATTCTTTTCTGCAGAGTATGCGTTGGCTTTGATGCGCCTCGATTCTTCTCTTGGAATGTGTAGTTTGTCACTTGGCTTCAATAATGAAATAAGGGTAACAACAATGAAGTTTGAATTGTTCTGAATGTTCTACAAAGCAAGCAGAACTGCGCTGTGTTCCCAGAAGCTTACTGTGCTTCACTTACCTGTGCTGCTAGAAAACCATTGAAGCAATTGGTAAAACAACAATGATGGCCGGGTAAAATGTTGACGCATACACTGCGCCTGCCCTCCATAGTAGTGCCCTCAAGCTACTAGCCCTACTGCAATCAATAAAAGTTAACTATGACTCTCCTTGGGCTATTTGAATTTCCAGGGGGCTCATTACGAGAAGAAGCTTGAAGATGTAGCACATATCAAAGTGACTATCTCTGCCGCGAAGTGCTGTCAACGTCTTATGTCTTCATGCCCTCCCAGCACATATTTGGTGTGCTTCAAGTTGCTGTATAATAATTATTGGCTCTCACCTTGTCACTCGATAACCTCTTGGAGAGATAATTTAGTCGACCGAATGCGCCGGAATGACTGTGGTACCAGTATGAATCCTTGTAATAGGAAAAATATTTGACCTTTTATTTAGGAATGCATACGAGTTTCAATTGCAGCTTCCTGTTATTTTCAGCTTTGTTTGATGTAAACATTTGAACAGAAAAGGAATAAGTGAGTTACAGAAATAAGTACAGAAGAATAACGAGGTATGTTCGCCATCCTCTATTATGCCATAATCGATGACATGCAGGCCTCAAGTCTTCCGATATAGAAAACTGTGTTATCCATAAGCACCTGTAATGGTTAGTTGCATTTTGAATGCGGCATCAGTAGCGTCATTGAAATGTAAAAAAGTAAATGAAAGCCGTTTGCAGCAACCGAATATGGTGCCAGCTAGCCCTCCGACTTTAGTAGAAGGAACAGCGATGGCGGTCGACAATGGAAATTGCAGCCGCAGCGCAAGACAATTGCACACGAGCATATAGTAACTCCTGCGACAGATTTATGCTTTTGCTTTACGATCGCCAGCACGCAACTTCGTCGCAAGCTTGTCGGTGTGCCACGTAGCTTCACCGAAAGGATCAATGGGCGTGCCATCTGTGTGGAAGGCGAGTCCATCATGTTTAATGACCCCATCACTGTACTTGTTGTAGGCGTAATCACGATCCTCCTTATTCTCGCTGTGGTCGCGATCGCGCATTCTCATGGTGGCAAAGCTCGGAAACGCCGTCAGGCAATCGAAGGACAAGCGAGCAGACATCAAGACGATCACAAGGCGCTTATGGTCGTCTTCATGTCTCCTTGTTAATCCTTTGTGTTTTCTTTTATGCCAGACCAACACGCACAACACGTTTTGTCCATAGAGTATAAGAGTAATAGCTTGCATATGTCATACCATCCTGCACCCGTAGCTGACACTGCCCACATCTTCGACGCTGTCGCTGCAGTCTATTTTCGGTAAGCAGCCCTGACAGCCGGGCAATGTAGGTGTTGTTCATCGTACCGGGGAACAGCAGAGAAATTTTAATAAGATCAAGCGAAGTTGGTAGAAATTGTGTAAGCTCTGCTTCGAGGAGGGAGGTGGGGGCCGGTAGCCTTCTTCGAAAAAAATGTTCCGTTTTTAGAAAGCACCGTCAAAGCGTGATATTGACGTATAAGAAGCAGCATTAGAATTAATTTGCTTTTTGTTTTGTTGCTGCGATCTGTACAAAACCTGTCTACCGGCAAAATAAACGTTTTGTGGATACCGGAGTGCAGTGTACGTCTTCTTTGTGCCTGCCGTCGTATGCTTAAAATTTTTGCACTGTCCCCTTGTACGGTCTACTTGTGGAATCTGGCAAGCATCGCTGGTACGCGCCTTCTCTTCGCGGAAATTGAATTACGCGCTTCGCGTACCTGGGTGCACACAATCACTCGCATCGATGACGCAGACACGAAATTAATTTAGTGTCTTAATTGGACACTAAACAATTTTAATAATGTACAACTGCATACGATGTGTTCAATCTTGCTTACTGTCATCCTTTGTAACGTGTGATCCCAAAGATTGTTTATGCGCGGCACAGGTCTCCACTTTATTTTCAGGTAATGTCGATGGTGTGGTGTGGTGGCGTGGAGCAGCGGTAGAGCAACCGGCCTCTAATCTTGAAGGTCGTAAGGTCATATCCTCGTCCAATCCATAACATTTTTTAAGGCTCAGAGTGGCGCTTGGCAGCGCCACAGAAATTTTAAGCGCCAGTGGGGCTATACTAGCCCAAGTTCAAATCGATTTAGGAATGCCAACTAAGTTTCAACAAAGACACTCCTTCGCCAAAACAGTAATCGGCCTACCTTGTGCAGCATTCAGCCACTAGCTCCTCCATAACTCTAGCAATAAGCCCGTAGCCCTCAGCCCCCAACGTCTGCAGAGAACTTGACCAAAATGGTGGTCAGACCTGCCACGTGGCAGAGGGTGCTAAGAATCTCTGCATCCGGAGAGGCTGCCACTGGAAACTGAACACGGCAACGCTTTACACGTGAATACTCACGAGTGAGCATAGCTCAGTGGGGCTCTGAGGAATTATCAGGCATTGCCCGGGATATTATTGGCCTCAGTGACGTTAGAACTTGTGAGGCTTAAGCAGTGCTGACTAACGGCCACACCCTCTGCTGCAGAGGTCCTCCAGATAAGAGAGAATACGGGGTAGGATTCCTAATTCATAATCGCATAGTGGGCAGCATTGACGAAATTCTGCAGCATTATTGAGAGGATAGCGGTCGTCGTAATGAAGCTAAATAGGAGATATAAAATGGAGGTAAAACAAGCCTATATTTCAACCTCCAGTCGCTATGATGAAGAAATGAAACAGTTTTATGAAGATGCTGAATAAGGAATGAAAAAGATGCGACATCAGTATAGCGTAGTCATGGGCAACTAGAATGCAAAAGGGGGCAAAAAGTAGGCTGGATAACAAGTAATTGGCATCCACGGCATCGGTCCTAGGTATAGAAGAGGAGAAATATTAGCAGAATTCGCAGAATAGACTCCGAATAATAAATACCTCCATCACGAAGCGCATTAACAAGAATTTCACCTGGAAAGCCCTAATGTAGAAACAAGAAATGAAATAGCTTTCGTACTCTCTGCCGATCCCAGCATACTGCAGGATGTAGAAGAGTGGGGCAGGGTAAATGGCAGTGATCCTAGGTTAGTGAGGCCTACGATTATTCTCAAATGGAAGGAAAAAAGAGCAAATTTTGTCAGAAAGGAACAAGCCAGCTCAGATGCAGTAAGGGTAAAAGCAGACAAATTCAGTCTGATGCTTGCAAACAAATATGCATGTTTAGTGCTGGAAGATGAAGATAGCATAATGTTAATGGATGGAACCGTAACAAGGGTGTACATTCAGAAGCAGCAATCTGATTGGGAGATAAGGCACCAGGCTACCAGTAGGCAAGCTCCCCGAAGTAATAAAGGACGTAATAAATATACAACAAAGCATTAAAGTGTCTAGCTCAAGAGATCAGATAGAATTCCCTGAACTGTCAAAGCTGGTAAACAAGAAGAGATTAAGCGATATTCTAAATTATAAGGTCGGAAAGACAGAGGAAGCAGTAAAAGATGGCCACCGCATAAATTCAGTGAGAAGAAAACATGGCATAGGACAGGGCAAAGAGTATGCAGTGAATGCTACGCAGGGTAATGTCACAGCCAGTTTTAGTTATTAGTAAATGCAGCAGACGAATTCTGTACGAACATGTACATTACCCAAAGCAGTCAGGCAACCTTCGCTGGAAGTGGTGATCAGGATACAGAGGCTCCTTCTATAACTATCAGTGAAGTTAGAAAGGTCTTGCAAGGAAGGCTCCGGGGAAATGCCGGCAGGCTAAGATGTAATAAAATTCGATTTAGTCAAAGGTAGAAGAGATATTATGCAGGAAAAGCTTTCGGCCCTTTAAGGCGATGCCTCACGGCTTCAAGTATACCACAGAACTGGAAGAACGCCAACATTATACCAATTCATCATAAGGAAGACACAAAAGAATTGAAGAATTATAGGCCCATTAGCTTGCTTTCTGTATTATATAAAATATTAGCCATGTTACTTTCCAAAACAATGAGGGCAAGACCTGACTTCCATCAGCCAAGTGAACAGGCTTTCTTCAAGTAGGGATATTCTGCCGTGAATCTCATCCACGTCCTCAATCAGGTAATCGAGAAATCTGCGGAGAACATTCAACCTCTCTATATCGCTTTCATAGATTATGAAAATTCATTTGATTTAGTAGAAGTACAAGCAGTAATATATGCCTTGCGTAAACAAGGAGTGCAGAAGACAGACCTGAATATCTTGTGAAATATCCACGAAGACTTCACCGCTACCTTGGTTCCACACAAGAAAAGTAGAAAATTAATTACCAGAAAAAAGACTTAGGCAAAGAGGCGTGATCTCCTCAATAGTATTCAGAGCATGCTTAGAAGAAGTATCCGAACTATTATACTGGGAAGGCCTAGGAGTGAGGATAAACGCAAATATCTCGACAAGGTTAAACAGCGCGAATAAAAGAAGTACCCAAGGAAACAAATACCACAGACAAGCGCTTGTCTGTGGTATTCGTTTCCTTGTGTACTTGTTTTATTCGCGCTGTTTCACCTCAGTTCTAAATATGAACCAACTAGCCCTCATCAAGATCTCAACGAGCTTCGGTTTGCAGATAACATTGCCCTGTTCAGCAATACTGGGGATGAATTTCAAAACACGAATGAGGACCTTAAACGAGAAAGTGTAAGAGTAAGGTTGAAGATTAATATGCAGAAGACAAAGGCTCAATAGGCTGCCGAGGGGCAAGAATTCATGATCGTCAGTCAGCTTCTAGTGTCTTTGAAGGAGTACGTTTATCTAGGTCTATTACTCAAAGCCGACCCTGATGATGAGAATGAAATGTACAGAAGAATAAAAATGGGTTGGAGTGCATACGGCCGGCATTATCAAATCCTGACTGGAAGCTTAACACTCTTGTTGAAGATCGAACAACCATTGCACTCTACCTGTGCTAACAGAAGGAGCGAAAAAGTGAAGGTTAGAGAAGCTCTAGGACAAGTTAATGTCCGCGCAAAGAGAGATGGAGCAAAACGTTTTAGGCGTATCGTTAAGAGACAGGAAGAGAGTGGTATGCATCTGAGAGTAAACGGGTATAGTTGATATTCTAGTTGCCGTTAAGAGATTTGATTGGATTGGAGCCAACTTTATTTATGCCTGCAGTTGGGCGCTCGCGTGCCCCTACGAGGGCCTACGTCATCCTCGAAACCGCCGTTACTCGGCGCGGGTCTCCGCTCGCCGTTGCCGGCTCGCTGGGTCCGTGCCTTTCGAGCTCCTCGAGGACCTGCTGAACGGCCCAGAGCTGATCGTCTCGGTCGTAGTTCTTCGCGGTTGCCTCGAGCCGCGCTGGGAGCGTTCTTGATTTTGCTTCCTCTGGATATTTAACGCAGTCCCACAAGATGTGCGTGTAGTCTGCGGTCTCCTTCAGGCAGACTCTGCACATATCTGTCGGTTATGTCTCGGGGTACATGCGATTCATCAGTCTCGGGCTCGGTAGCGATCCGGTATGGAGCTGTCTCAGTACTACCGCCTCCGCTCGACTCAGTCTCGGGCGCGGGGTAGAAGAGTCCTACGAGCCAGGCGGTAGGCCTTCGTGATTTCATTGTAATCCGTCATGTGGTCCTTGGTTCCGAACCCCGTCGGACGGTCTGACGCCGGGAAGCGGTTGGTTAGCGCTCACGCGGCTGCATGTGCCATCTCATTATGGTTCTCATTGCGTTCCGATGCGTCGCCCGCGTGCGCCGGGAACCACTTGAGTCGTACTTTTCTTTCTTCCAGTTTGACCGCTCGCAGTACGCGCTCAGCCTCCCTGCAGATTTGGCCTTTGGCGAAGTTTCGCGCCGCCTGTCTTGAGTCACTCAGCACCGTGTGGCAGTCTGCGTCGGCGATGGCCAGGGCGATGGCTACCTCCTACTCTTGTTCCGCTCCGGCGCTTCTCACGCTCGCTGCCGCCCTCGTGGCGCTGGTTGACGCCTCTTTGACGACCGCTGCGAAGGCGTTCCGTTGGTATTCGGCCGTGTCCACGCACCGCGCGTGTTCGTTGTTGGCATGCTGGTCGATGAGAGCCTTGGCCCTCGCCGCTCTTCTTCCCTTGTTGAACTCGGGATTCATGTTCTTCGGTATGGGGTTGATTCTGGTCTGGCGTCGGACCTCTTCGGGAACGGGGAGCTTGATGTATACCTCGTTCGAGCATCTAATTCCCATATCGTCCAGTATCTTCCTCCCGGCTTTGGTCATGGACAACGGCTCCAGTTGAGAGGTCCGTTGCGCTTCGGCTATTCCTTCGAGCGTATTGTGTATACCGAGTTGTAACAAGCGGGTCGTGCTCGTGGACTCGAACAGGCCCAGCGCCGTCTTGTACATTCTTCTGAGTAGCACGTTGATTTTGTTTCCTTCGTGTTGCATCCATCTGTGGTAGGCTGCAATGTACGCGACATGGCTGATGACGAAGGATTGGGCGAGCCTAGTTAGGCTCTCCTCTCTCATGCCAGCCTTCCGGGAAGTGACTCGTTTGAGGAGTCGAATCGCGTTGGCTGCTTTTGCCTTGAGACGGGTGATGATTTCGCCGTTTCTTCCGTGCTTTTCGATGACCATGCCTAGGATCCTAATTTTGCCGACCTCGGGGATCACGTTGCCGGATTTGAACTATATATATATATATATATATATATATATATATATATATATATATATATATATGTGTGTGTGTGTGTGTGTGTGTGTGTGTGTGTGTGTGTGTGTGTGTGTGTGTGTGTGTGTGTGTGTGTGTGTGGCACTGTTAGCTGAGGGCTCCGGCGCATGTGGAGGCGGAAGTAGAAGGAAGACTGCGCGAGATCTCGACATGTGCATTGCCTGTCTTTTACAATGTTGCGGCAGATATTAACGCAATATATACCAGGCAATTTCTCAGTTCTGCCTTGTACATTTTCACACCTCAGCCATCTACTTCTGTAGTGTCTTGATTATGCCCCAGTACTTTTCTACGGGAGGGGGGAGGGAGGGGAGATTTCTAAGTTCTGAGGAAATTTCAGAAAATTTGCTGTCGTCGATAAGATAGTTCAAGTCCTTGATGTAGGTTATTCGGAGAGGCGGACATTACTTGCATGAGCAGTGAGAATAGGTAATGAAAAAATTAATAAAATTCACTAATTAACTTCTTAATCAATTACTTTACGGCGCATACTGCAATGTACGAATTGTAGCCGCTGAGCTTGCGAGGCGTGTCCATTGAAAGAAATTCCCAGAATGACACTAGTTTCGAGACATACACCATCAAACTGGCATTAAAGATAATGTTTTTTTAGCCTACTTTTTTAGAAAGGTATTTTCTTCATTAAAGTACAAAAGTAACTGCAACGCCCGTGTGGTTCGTCTCACAGTTTGGGAAATAATGTCTCGAAACGGGCGCCATTATCGAGATTCATTTCAAGTGCACAAGTCTCGCAAACTCACCCGCTATCATTCAAAAGTTGTGATATGTGCCATAAAATTATTCAATATTATTTTAATTGTTGAATTATTGTTAATTAGATTGGTGTTTCAATTTATTGTGCTAGTAATAGTCCGCCTCTTCGAATCATCCAGGTCAAGAACGAGAATTATGCTACCTGCTACAACCGATTTTTAAAAATTGGTGAAAACTTCAAATCGATTCAACCGTTTATTCTTATCCCTTGATAATTGATTCTGAACTTGTAACTAATCGTAGATGGTTGGAGTTTAATCGTCGTTGCCTTATCCTACAATATTTCTTTCTTCCTTTCTTTCATTTTTCCACTTTGCATTGCGACGATTTACAAGTTGATATGGCAAGTGCTGCGCTGTATCATTGCTCTGTACTTCGATGATCTTCGCGCAATGTTCACTAGTATGTTACGATATGTGAATACATTTTCTTGTTTTCGGATATTAGTTTATTTGTACCGCTTGTATCGACTTCATTGATCCCGCACTTATTACGTTGTGCGAATAATTATTTAGTTGCGTTGCTGTTTTTCTCTGTTTTGTTTCATAACGCTTGCTTTACGTCGACGTATTCCCATAGTTTTCCCCTTACCACAACCCTAAGGCCTGTGAAGTATGAATACATTTTCTTAAAATCAAACAATTTTTCTCCCTGCTCAGGCTACGTCTCGTACACGATTCTGTGCGCGGCGCATTGACAGCGAACGCCAATGCAGCTGCGTCCTTGTGCTCGCCGCCAACGCCAGCCAAGTTGTGTGAAATAGACCAAGACTGAAGGTTGGGCGAGTCCCTAAGGCAATAAGATCGGCGAAGCATCACAGAAAGGCATATAATGGAAGAAAGAAAGAAAAAGAAAAGAAAGAAAGTAACAAAGAAAACGTACAGAGAGTGGGAACGCACTGACACATGCGCGATAGGCAAACCAGTGCAAAGGAAAGAAAAGAAAGAGCCGTTGGTCTACCATCGTCCTTAATCTGCGTGCTGCTTTGCCAATCCACGTGGTCAAATATGGGACAACGTTAACATGCGCAGCCAAATAGCACCTGCAAAATAACTGCTGCAGCTCCACGTCCGCGCTCGCCACAGTGAGCTTTGCTTGCGAGGGGTGTTTGAATCGCAATTTGCACTCGCTTTGCTCCGTGTTTGGTACGTGGCGCCGTCAACGTCGCCTGCCTCGTACTGGCGGTGACTTTTCTCAAGAGCACACTCACGAAAATGCGATTTATAGTTCGTCAGCTGTCAAAAAACGACAGTGCGAAAACAGCGAACGCTCCGCCCTGTGGGCCATCGCCTCGTCGTTTGCATCGCATTCCAGTGGTCTTTCTGCAGCCGCGCGCAGTACTGTTCACCAGCGCGCTGCTGAGAAGCATTATTCTCTGCGTAAGCCTGGACAGAGAATAATGGCATTTTGGGAGAACTTCAGAGTGGCTCCTGGATAGGTAGGCGTTTAAGTGATAACTTATTCGTTCTTACTCAGTGTGTTGAAATATCAACAGCAGAAAGCAGACCGTTATATGTGGCCTTTTTAGACATCACAGAAGCCTATGTCAACGTCGACCGCAACATCTTGTGGTATATTCTCGATGGGGAAGGCTCAGGTGACGATTGTCTACAGATGTTGAGAGAGATTTAGCTAGAAGGTACCGTTTGCGTTGAATAGGAAGGGATAGGGAGTGAGGAGAAAGTTCATAACAACAAGGGACTCAGGCAGGGGTGCCCTTTATCCCAACTGCTGTTTATGATGTACATGGTGAGGAAGGAGAGGGCGCTAGAAGGAAGTAAGTCTCATACAAACAGACCGCTACAGTAGTAGAGCAGCAGCTTCCAGGTTTATTTCATGCGTATGGTATTGTGTTGATAGCTAACAAGCAAATTGATTTGCAACGTCTGGCTAATATCTGTGGACAGGAAGGCAACAATTTAGGTTTTAAATTTAGCGTTAGAAAACCAGGTGTTGTGGTATTCAATGAAAACAGCGAACAGACAGCGGCGATATAGGCCCAGGAAATACCTTGGGCAACAGAACATAAATAGCTTTGTATATGGATAAACGAAGGCAATAGATATACGGAAACAGGAAAAAACAATAAGAGCGATGGGGAAGGGAAATGGCAGCCATATGGAAACACAGAGCGCTATGGGGATACAATAGGTAGGAGGTGCTGCGAGGTATGTGGAAAGGTGTAATGGTTGTAGGATTTACTTTTGCAAATGCGCTTCTTTGTTTGAAATCAGAAGTACAATCAGGAATCGTGGAACCAAAGGTCAGTGGGTCGCCTCGCATTGGGTACCACAAATGAAGCTGTGCAGGCTGATATGGGCTGGACAAGTTTTGAGCGGAGGGAAGCTCGCAGTAAAATTGATTGTGAAGAAAGACTGAGGAATGTGAAAGAAAGTAAATGGGTTGGGAGAGTGTTGAGGTATCTGTACAGGAAAAACATTGATTCACAGTGGAGCAACAGAACTAGGAAGCTTACCAGTAAGTATGCGGCCTGTAGGGTGGGCAACAGAGCAACAAAGAAGGTCAAACGGAAAGTCAGAGAGGCTGAAATAATCTCGTGGGTGGGGGCAATGGAAAAGAAACCTCCCATGAGTAACTACTTAAGAGGAGACAATGAAATCAGGAAAGAAACAATTTATGATAACTCAAATGGAAGCTAATTACTTTGCGAAGTGAGATACGGATGCCTTAGAACACGCACCTACAACGCGAGATATGAGAAGGAAGATGAAGCATGTGCTTGCTGCGGTAAAGCTAGGGAAACTATGGAGCATACTTTATTAGAATGTGAAGACGTCTGCCCAGCGGTCGATTTAGGCACCGCTGGCCTCCTTGAAGTCGTTGGGTTCAGCAAGAGCAGTGGGAAAGTAAACATGTCCGCCACAGGGATTAGAAAGAGGCGATTGGACGATTGGTGGAAGAAAAGTAGGGAAACGACAAAAAACGAAGACCTAAAAAAGCGAAGTTCGAAATAGGGGATCAGAAAATTTGGTTTTGGGAGTTCATAGTGTTTTTTTTTTGTTTAACCTAGGTAGGACATTAGGCAGTTTAATAGCAACAGCTTGGTGGCGCAACCCACCGACCCTTTCGAAAGGGGACGCTCATAACATCCATCCTACCATCCTGCTGGCGGCTCACGACGGCCTCACGCTGCCTATACGGGCCTGAGCCCCGAAATGGCGTTTAGGCATGTGGGCCGTTCCCGGAGACCAGGTATTCCGTACTGGCGTGAATTACGTGGGTCGGATGGTGGAGACTTCCGCATCTTGCTGATCTGCCAAGCAGGCACGTATTCGCTATGCTGCAAAACGCGTTGCAGAAGAAGAATAGTTTATGGCTTTTATTTAACCGCTTCACATATTCTCCAAAACGTGCGTCTAACAGGCGATATTTCTTTCTTTGTATGAGCTATGGGGCAATGCGGTGGCAGAGAGCAGCAGCAGGGGGAGTCACGGTTAGCAAACGCTGCGAGTGCTTCCAAAGATAGCCTCGCTTTAAAAACTTAGCAGAGGTGCCTATAGCGTCTGGCATTACACGACTTGTATAGGTTGACGCACCATCCGCCTAAATTTTCCTTTGTTCTCCTCGGGCTTCTACGTGAATGATATCTTTGTAAGAATTGAAAGGATTCTCTACTGCGCCCGCAGAAGTAGAGAGAAACATTGCCTGCTGTCACAGGCTGAAGTAAATAACAGCCCTCTTATACGATAAAAAAAGAGCAGTTCCTGCGCGAGCTCTCAACGACGAAGGAGTTATTCAAGTTTTTTCTCCGTTCGAGATTTACTGAAGCTATTCAGCGCAGCCTAGCTGCCATACATTTCGTAGTGAGATATAGACGGTTATATGACCACACGTGGAGTAGCGGTCAGTCACGACGAAGAGCCTCTTCATCCGTTAGCCAGGATGACCACGTGGCATCCAGTGGTTGCATGTCCTGCAACGCAGATGCACTTCCAAATAATTGCAGCGACTGGAGTGATTGAGCGACTGATTGAGGGACTTGAGTGATGCCTTAAGGCTAAATACTGACACCACAAAGACCACTACCGAGATACATTACCCCACTTTAAAAACCACGTGAGCTCATTCGGCCCTGCGCAGTTCTCGATGTCGAGATTCCTGGCGAGGGAGATTTCTTTTTTTTTCTGTTCAATCTCGAAATTGATCTCAGAGTCACCCCAACAGCGTATTTAATGCCTGCTGTAGAGTTTGCGGGCCGCGCACGCTAAGGTACCTTGACGATTAACGTAGTATTCTCGAGCCGTTTATAAATCGAAGTGGGAACGGTAGTTTTCTCATTCAACGAAGCCAGGCGATCCTTAAGAATGGCCGGCAAAGGATTTCAAAGTGCCGACCTGAGCAATGCTGTCATTGAGCCAAGTGATGTGACATGCAACCCAGACAGAAGCGACGCCACAAGTTCATGCCAAAATAGAGGAATGGCCAACTGGTCGCAGCTAAAACGAGGAGAAGATTCTTCGGGACTTAGTAGTGAAGAAGGGACAATTTCGATTTGTGCTGGGGAGTGGCTAGCGGGCACTGGAAATAATGAAGACGGCGAGCAGCTCTGTGACGCGGCCGAGCACGATCCTCCTCCTGAGCAAAATATGCACGATGGCGAAGGGAGTTCGCCGAAGACAAACGGCGACGATTTCACCAAGAAAGGAAAACGAGAGGGTCGCAGAAGCCAAGAAGACACCGAATTCGATGGCGTCAACGAAGCACTCCCGAAAGATTGTAATCGATGCCAAGAAGATACCGGAGACGCTTTTCCGTCGCAAAGAGAGTGTCCTTCCGCGGAGGAACATGACGCACCGGGAAGCAGCACGGCACGAGACGGCGCATCCGGAGATCGACAGGAAAGCGACATTTTAAACAATAACCAAGTGGGTCCCTCGAAAACGTTGTCCTTCCAAGGGGTGGAACCCTTGCCGACGCCAGGCGTAGCCGAGACGTCGAATTCCGTTCCGGTAATCTTTCGGCCCGTGGACCGCTCTCAAAACTTCTGGCAGGCCGATTACGCGAGAGTGAGGCGGGACCTCGTGAAATGCGCCGGGAGCAAGCAGCTCCCCCAGAAGGTGCTGAAGTCGGGTTTCCTCTACGTCGATGCGCCTGATCCGGACGCCGGCCGGAGACTGCTGCAAATGACCGTAATCGCTGACATCGCCGTCGAGGCGGTCATCCCCAACTGGTACCACAAGAACCTGGGCAAAATCTCGGGCGTCCCGTTCCGCTACACTGACCGGCAGCTTCTGGACTGCTTCACAGACGCCGGCGTCATCCACGTGCGGCGCCAGGTCGCCTTCTACCGGAGGAAAGACGGCTCCCTGTCGTCCACGCCGGAGGACGGCATCGTGCTGACCTTCAGGCCGGACATCGAGCTGCCGGAGACCATAGCGCTCGGCTTCGACGTCTTCCGCGTGCTCACGTACTCCACGGCACCGATGCAGTGCTACCGCTGCCTTCAGTTCTGCCACTCCGCGTACCAGTGCGAACTGCCGCGGCGCTGTAAGCTGTGCGCGGGTCAGCACGGTTACAAGGAGTGCAGGAACCCGAAGGAGCTCATGTGCGCCAACTGCGGAGGCGATCACGCCGCGACGTTCACGGGCTGCCCGGAGAGGCGCAAGATTGCGATGACACGGCGCTTTATGTCTCGTTATTACGTGAAGGAAGCACAAGCGTCAAGTCAGCGTTCGTCGTCTTCACAGCGCCGCCTAGATGACGGCTACCATGGCTTCAGAAGCGGTGATTCCGAAAGAAGAAGCTACAGGGACAGAAGGGAGAGCCAGGGAAGCGAAAGAGGAGAACGAACGAGTGAAGAAACAGGAAGGTCCAGAGAAGACAGAGAAAGGTCCAGAGGGGAAAGACGTAGCTCTTGGCACGAGAACCCCAGAGACGAGTCGAGAACGCCCAGGCGCGAAGGCAGGAAGCCGAGCATTTCCGACGGCGCGGACTACGACAGCAGCAGGGACTCGGACGACACTGCGGACGACATCGGCACCGCAGCCTCGCCGGCCCGCAAGAACGTCCCGCCTCCCAGGGGGCGGCGCAGCCCTCCGAGCGTGATCAGGTTCCCGCGGTTGACCAGGGACAGCAAGCGACGGTTCAAGCACGGCTATCATCGCTATCTTCACAAGCTGGTGAAGCACGGGGTTCCCGTCTTTCAGCATTCGGTGGATGATTAAAGCTTCCCGCACCTCACCCGCTGCTGCTTGCGGATATTACGCGGGTAGAAGGAAGAAAATAGCACAGATTGTATGCTCGTTTAAAAACGAAACGAAGAAGTGGTAAACCATCTGAGTATGTTGCTGTCTGGATCGTCAATACTCATAACAGAAGAAATTAGTATAGTTAATGTATTATCCACGGTGTCTTTGCAGTGTAAGTACTTCGTGCGAACGTTTGACTGAGTACCATCCAAGTGAGAATAAATGGGAAAGCCTCATTTATTTTCGCTATGTTTCGGAAGACAAGGTACTATCAAACGACGTAGTAGCTGTTGATTATGTTTACTGCTTTTATTGATTTGCAAATTACTTTTCACTTTCGTCTTTTCCATGCTGCAAATATTATGGCTTGGTGAGTGCTGTGGGACACAGTGAGCGGTTCGTGGCATTTCATGGTTCTTTCTTCCTGTTAAATCGTACGCGTTCACTTTCGTACACTACCGTTCCTTTTCCGTAATGCGACGTGTGTTACTTGAATTGAGATATTGAAGAAGGGTAAAAACGTAGCTCCACTTTTTAACATGGCATTGAACAAATAAAAAAAAGAAGAAAGAGCCGCTACCACCACGCGCTTATCTCTGTTAATGTGTTATTGTGCTGTGATGTGTTAATGTGTTATTGTTACTGTGTTGTTAATGCCAACGTTGGAACTACATTGATGCACCATCTATACGAATGGGGGATGCCTACACATTTTCGCTAAGAATCGTTGCCACAAAACTAACTGAACTGCGACCTATGAAACAATTCTTCGTGATTTAATTGGACCAGCAAGAGCACCAATGTCTTTATTGCGTGGAGTAATAAGGTAAGCTTGGATCTGTAGCACACCGGCTATACAGGCTATTGTGTTTGCGCAGCGTGTCAGCATTTTGTGCACTGTTACTAAGATAGCTGATTGTTCCAGTGCTTCTACTTGTTGATTAATAGACCCTTGTTCGATAACTTGCATTAGCTTTGGGTATTTAAGTTAAAGACCACGCAACGAGTGACGGAACGAAAAATGTCAGGCGTAACGTTAAGAGACAGGAAGAGAGTGCATCAAAGAGCAAACGGGGATAGCCAATACTCTAATTGACATTAAGAGAAAGAAATGGAGCTGGGCAGGTCATGTGATGCGTAGGTTAGACAATAGGCGGACCACTAGGGTTACGGAATGGGTGCCAAGAGAAGGGAAGCGCTTTCGAGTACAGTAGAAGACTAGGTGGGGTGATGAAATTAAGAAATGCGCAGGTGCCAGTTGCAATTGGTTGGCGCAGGACAGCAGCAATTGGAGGTCGCAGGGAAAGACTTCTGTCCTGCAGTGGACATAAAATAGGCTGCTGTTGCTGATGATTATAATGATATATAACCAATCTACCCACCTACACCTTCGCGCAACTTGGACACTCGAGTGCGCCGCAATGGATGCTGTGTCGTGTTCGATGCTATTACCATGGCAAGTGCGTACTCAACTCGAAGCGTTCCTTGTAAGAAATCCGTATTGTTTGCCTATACAACTTGATCTTATTCAGGTTTGTCTTCACCGTTCGAGACGGAGTGAAATATACCAGTAAAGAAATAAACAAGGATGGAAAATGGGTGATGAAGGGAAGTGTTTGTTTTCAGCTGTCATCAGCAATGACGTGTAGGATCTAAGGAGCGTAAGTAAATCAGTGTTACGAGGGTATGGTTCTAGTAGCGTTGCCTACAGAGGAATCTTTAGTTCGGGGGCTACTATCTAAATACAGGGGAGAGGAGAAAACTGTTTTCCCAGCAGTGACATTCCCTAACTTGGTTAGGCTTACTCTGTTTAAAAGAAAGTTACAATCTAGTGAGTGCAGGAAGGAATTCTTTATTTATGCCGTGGATACTTTTTAATGATTATTGTTGAAAATTGCAACATTTGAAGAAGGAAAGAAACCAAACATTGAAACTAGCGTCGGACAGATCGATATAGACCAGGCCAGAAAAGCCGGTGCCGCACGAGGTCGAATGTGCGGGATACCCCAAGACGGCCAGCGGTTGGGGCATCGTGGAGTGCTTTGAGAAAAGTACCACGAAGTTGCTTGGGGAGAAGAAGCAGAAGCTCCGGGCCATCGGGAGTGGTTCTACGGCGATAACGGATATCTTCCTGAAGCTCAAACAGACGGAGCGATAGGTCGGGCTGACGAGCGTGGAGGCGGCCTGTTATGGATCGTAACGTGTTCCATTTCTGTTCAGCGCTGATGTTGGCCAGTTCTTAAATAGCCATGACGAAGTCGCCGGTATCACGCTCGCCGGTGTCGGAAGGGTCGACAGGGTAGCGGGATAAAGCGTCAACATCTTGATGCATCTGGCCAGCTTTATGCAGAGCGTCAAATGTGTCCTCCTACCCAGCGACCAAGCCTTCCTGTAGGATCCTTCAGTAACCAGAGCCAGCAAAGGGCGTAGTGGTCTGTGGCGACAGAAAAGGTGCGGCCATGTAAGTAATGGCGGAATTTTTCCACAGCCCAGACTAAAGCGAGGCATTCACGCTCAATTATCCAAAATTTCCGCTCCGACAACGAGAGAAGGCGGCTTGTGTAGGCAATGACACATTCCTGGTTGTTCTGGCTTTCGGAGAGTACTGCACCTACACCATGGCCGCTAGCGCCGCTGCGAACTTCTGTAGGGGCCGAAGGGTCAGAATGCGCCAAAATGGGCGGTGATGCAAGTTAACTAACAAGGGTTGTGAATGCGGTAGCTTGCTCGTGACCCCAAGAAAAACAGACGTCCTTCTTGAGTAGGTCAGTAAGTGGCCGGGCACTGCCGGCGAGATTTTTGACAAAACGCGAAATTATGAGCACAAGCCGTCAAAGCTCTGGACATCTGTGACTGAGCGAGGAACAGGAAAGTCCTGGACGGCACGCAGGTTGTCGGGGTCAAGCTTAGACACCAGTCGCACTAACAAGGTGACCAAGAACGGTGATGTGACGCCGCGCGAAACGACACTTAGAGGAGTTCCGGGCCAGCGCGGCGAAACACATCGAGAATGGCCGACAGGCGGGTCACGGGGTTCTCAAAAGTAGGCGAAAAGACAATCACATCATCTACATATCAAAGACACGTAGACTACTTATAGGCCCTAAGGAGAGAATCCATCATTCATTCGAAGGTTGCGGGGGCATTACACAACCCAAAAGGCGAAACTTTCAACTGGTAAAATCCACCAGGTGTGACGAAGGCAGTCTTCTCGTGGTCAATGGCATCAACGGTAATCAACGGTAAGCAGCGCGAACCCCGAGATTCGCGAGTTTCCTTCGCACGATGGCTTGGACGAGTGAAACCACTTTTGCGTTCGAGTCGCCGGTGTTAGAGTTGGCAAAGAAGCTAGCTGGAGACATCGCCTCGATCTCGCGGCGTACAATCCTCGTCAATTCGGCCGAAGGCGGTGAAAGGTGAGATGGTGGCCGCTATGCACACGGAGACGTCGCGGCGGTGTTGGGAAGCAGGGCGAATGGTAGTTGAATGCGGCAGCTCTTGGCCGGCTCGAAGCGCTGGCACTCTTCGATCACTGCACCGAGGGTAGCACAATTTCTGCACATGAGCAGATTGACAGCTTCGTTCGCTATCCCTTTCAGAACGCGGCCAACCTTTTCAGACTCTGGCATGTCGCTGTCAACTTTACGGCACAGCGCCAGCACATCCTGTACGTACGATAGGTACGACTCCGTGGACGTTTGGGCTCGACTTGGTAGCTCTTCCTTCGTAGCGATTTTGCGAGTGGAGGCCTTGCCGAACAGACCACGGAGCTTTTGCTTAAATGCATTCCAGCTCCCGAGTTCGGCCTCATGATTTGCATACGACGACTTCGCCGTTCCACTCATAAAAGACCACATTGGCCAGCATGACCGTCAGGTCCCGGTCAGTGTGATCGCTCGCCAGTTCGGGTCGTGGCAGCCACTCCTCAACGTCGGTGTCGTCGGTCCCATTTAACGTTCCAGGGTGTCGAGGGTGGGCTTAAACAATCGCGGTCCACGGTGCAGACGCACATTCTGACTGGTCCGCCATGGTGGCTGCTCCGAAACTCCGTCGTGTGGCGATAGTACTCCGCAACTCCACCAGTGTGTGATGGGTCGTCAAATAGACGAAAGCGAAGCACGATTTATAAATATAGACTATTTACAGGGCTGGCCAAGATGGCTAAACGCGGACAACCATCATCGTCCTTTCATTAGTCCGAGGCGGCGGCTCGTAGCAATACCGTCGTTATTTCGGCCGTCCCCTTACTGCTGACGTCACACACAGCAAAGCACTCATCTTACACAAATGCATTTCTTTTTGTTGCAATCCTTTGCAGAACCACGAGCGATGTTGTATCGGTAGGTTACCTGTTAGATGCTGCTCATAACATCCAATCCAGCAGTGCGTACGACCTGCATAAGCTCATATGCATCCACACCTATAGAGTGGAAGTAGCCACACCTTCTCGGCACCAGAAATGAAGCCACGGTTTTCCAACGCTTCACCTCTAAAATAAAGCCTTGTCGATTTTAGCCTACTCAAAGCTTCAAATTAAACTTAAAATTAAATTATGGGGTTTTACATGCCCAAATGCACCATATGATTAAGGCACGCCGTAGTGGAAGACTCCACATTAGTTTTGACCACCTGGGGTTCTTTAATCTATACTCAATGCACAGTACAAGAGCGTTGTTTTTTTTTTGCATTTAACCCCATGGAAAGGCCGCCGCCACTGCAGGGATCGGATGCCTCGATTTTGGGCTTAGCAGCGCAGTGCCAAAGGCCTTATACGCTACCGCTGCGGTTCCGGTTCAGGTGATTTTATCCTGTTAATGCAAATTGTATGCTAATTAGAAATAAAAGCTCGTTGTTTTATGCGCAAGTATTCTCTTTGGTTGAGTAGTCAAAACAAAATTTCATATAATCACTTCCAATACATAGAGGTTTGATTCTAAAGCCAGTAACACATGGACCACCATCGAGCAGGATTTGTACGGCAAAACTTAGCTTCTGAAGCCTCACAGAAAGTATGACAAAGGCGCTGTCGCTGCGATCGCATTTCTCTAAAGGACGTTCTCCCAGCGCTCACGTCCAAGGGCTCACTCGTGAGGTACGAGTGCCACTGCTAGCTAATAGCTCATTACATACATGACTTGTCATTGTCATAACTTTAAAACCCCTACATTTTACGCACTGTCCCAGCGACTAATTTATAGGCCTTCTCTACACCGAAGTTACATCTACCATTCGCAGGTTAGATTCACAAATCTTGACATTTGCCCCGTTGTACCACCGTCAATCCATTCATTATCTTTTGCTTGGCGCTCTTCGGCCATACCTGGCCCTTGCGCCGATAAAACCCATAAACCATCCAAAAGTACGACAAAGACGCCTTGTTTATTTACATTTCTTTTTCAGGAAGACAGCGTGCCTAGTTTAGGCAGTCTTGGAATGTTACGTGGTGTTTGCTTTCTTTTATTTTTGTGTGATTGATAGTGTTTTATTTCTTTTTCCAAACACTGGTACCACTCCCACCGCTCGTCGGCCCATAAAGCGGTGAAGGCGCATTTGTGCTTCTTGAGGACGACGAGCTGGTGTGAACGCCTGTGACTACTAGTGCAGTTACTATTAGACCGCACGCGCCAGCGAACTCACCGCTGATTTCCTTCTTTCCTTCCCTCCTCTCTCCCCTGTCATCTTTGTTTTCCCCATTCCCATTCCCCCGGTGTAGGGTAGCCAACCGGACGTTATCCTGGCTACCCTACCCGTCTTCTGCTTTTCTCTTTCCTTCCTTTCGAAGCACTGTAATATTTCTTGGTACTCTTTCTAAGATGGCGGTGGTCACTCTTCGGTTTCCGGACGTCATTTCCGCCCCAGAAGCTTCCGTCTAAGGTTACGTTCACACTTGGGAAACCGCAAGCGGACGGGAAAACCAAAGCGGCCGGATAATCTTTTTCGCGCATGTACAAAACGTTCACATTTGTTTCGCCACTGCAGCGGAAACCACTCCCGCTTTCGCCCACATCTATCTAGTTTGCGTACGTTTTTCCGCGTGGTGGCACTGTTTTCGCAAAAATCGGTCCGAGACCGATTTTTTTCGCCGCCTGGTTTTCCGGCCGTTTCTCCGCCTAGGCGGGCGTATTTCGTCAAGTTTTTCCCGCTTCCGCCTGCTCCGAGACCAAGTGTGAACGCAGCCTAACGCACTGGATCAAACAACACGTCCACCCAGACGGCAACTTTTATTGAGGACGAGCCACAGCAGAGCCCGCCCCTCACTCCTTGACGCAGTCCTCGAGCCACCAGTTTCGCGGTTCCGAGGACGCCTGCGCGAGGCGCATGGGGCAGCGCCAGTAGGTGGACGGGTGCGCCTCGCCGCAGTTGACGCACTGCGGCTTGTCCCGCGAGGTGCACTGCAAGTACGTGTGCGTGCCGGCGCACAGCCGGCACGATATGGGCAGCTTGCACTCCTTGGCCAAGTGGCCGAAGCGCTGGCAGTTGTAGCACTGCAACGGTAGAGTGAGCCTGCGAAGTGATGCACAGTTCTTTTTGTTCGAGCATAGACGCGTCCAAGTGCAGCAAAATATACGTTTGGCTAGATGTACCGTATGGTCTCGTGTATGGGCCGCAACCCCAACTTGGCATTCCGAAATTTGGAGAAACAAAAAATTCCCACGGAGAAGCAATTGCGTTCGGTGCCCCGATGCCGCGCGCGCTCATCGGCGAGTTTTCGCTCTCTGCGTACATCCGCTTGCCGCTGCTAGATGGAGAGAGCTGAGCGCTGACCTCTGATGCAATAGTACATGCGGGGGTCCGAGGTGTGCACAAGTGAAGGCTGCGCCGGCACAATTTTTGACCCAAAGGCTCAAAATCGCACGACAAAATCGCGAGAAATAAAGCGCGGCACTTACACGAGTCTATGCGGTAATTTATTTGCAGGAAAGGCTGAGGGGTCGACCGGAGCTGGCGCGCTCAATGATCGGATGCAACGCTGTGGAAAGCTGCACAAGAAGTTCGGTCATAAATATGTATCACTCTGCGCGTTCCGTCTAGGCTTCGCTAGTCGCCAGAGGCGACCGCTCGCGCGAGCATGCACGTGAGGCTGCCGCGACGTGCTGCGAAAAAGAAACGCGAAATGAAAAACAACGAAAATCTAATTGTTCTAAAACAACGCGTTAGCATGCAGTACTCCAACACTTTCTTTTTTCATTCAGTACTCAGCTTTCACAGAACTATTGCTGAGCCCGAACGCAGCCACTGAACAAAGTCTCTCTAGCCTCCACAGCGTTGCACCTGGCGACGTGTTCTCGGAAGGTCACTTTCGGCGACACTATGGCCTTTGCGGGACCTAGTGCTCAACTAGCCAATCAGATCATTCAGTTTTGCTCAACCAGCCAATAAGCGAGCCCTGAAATTGGTAAGGCCGAAAGGGACCGTCTAAGAACACGTCCCGTGATTTCTCAAACGGAGTACATCCCTTCCCCTTACCTCTTCCCGTGTTCCTGGTACTCTGTACAAGGGAACAGCGAAAGGGAGAGAATGTATTTAAATGGATGATGATGAGGAGACTAAATTGGTTACATACTATATAGTACTTCATGCCGTTAAACTAACCTTGACAAAGCTACGGCAACTGTACTCTGATTTTCTTGTTAGCAGCATTTAAACGGTACTTGCACCTAAGAAGAGGACGCGTGCCCCTGGTGGCCAGTGAATATAACCTGAGTTCCATGACGTAGCCTCCTAGATTTTTTCATCGCACCGAGGGGTGGTATCATGTTGAGGTCATGCCGCGGAGCCTTGCATTCTGGGTTATGTGTCGCTTCCGACGAGCTGCAAAGGAGATGTTTTCTTCTTTTTTTTTTTCAGTTGCTGTGTCAAAAGCAACTATTTTGGGAGCTTTTCGTGACGCATCTACCCGTATATAAAGGGATGTAAAATTTGAACAGAAGCTCCTCTATAGCTAGACTATACAGAATTAGGCTTCTTACGCGGTCCGAAAATTTCGTTGCAGTCCAGCTAGCTATTCATATTTAAAACAGCGCCAAAAAACACGGACAAGGGAGGACACAGGACGAGCGCTGACTGCCAACAACACCTTTATTGGAGCCTGCGCAAATATATACAATTTGCAACAGGCGTATATACAATTGCGACAGTCCGCGCTAGTCCTGTGTCCTCCCTTGTCCGTGTTTTATGGCGCTGTTTTAAATATGAATGATCCGTACCAACTAGCTCGCACACAAGCCCTTCTGAGTCAGCTAGCTATTTCGAAGTGGCACTAACGAGAATTATTACAGCAGCTTAGAATGATAACGCATTCTTTCACTACTCTATTTTCGTTATTTCATTGTAATAGGTGTAGGTTATTAGAATGGAAAATGAAGATTTCTGTTGCTTTTTTTTTCGCGCCGATACCTTAGCACTCGCACTTCATTGTCACGACGCGAATTTCAAGCTATGGTTTCGAATTTCTGGTGTTGCACCATAGTGGAAGCTCGTGAAACTTCAAATACGTTCCAGCAATTTTTGCATTGGCATCTCACCGCCGTCAGCTTGCTAGTGGCGACTAAGATAAGCGGTCACGGCCGTATGAAGTAAGTATATCTTATTGCAATAAGCAACAAGCAATATTGCGATGAGCAATAAGACTGCAATAAGCAGTCTTATTGGTTTTTGGGCTTCAGATGTTGTCTTTTGACCGCACCACTTTTAGAACGTAAGCTTTATCTCTCGTGATTTCCGGTGTGCTCCGACGCACTTTCAGGCAGGATAAATACGCGTAATTTTTGCCCGCGTCAGCTGGCGTTGTCTCACTTTGTGTGCACGAGGGGACATAAAGGCGAAATGACGGGGACTTGAGTCTTGGTCGGTCTGTTTGCTCCTGAGGCCTAGAGTGCATTTAGTGTCACTGACGTTTTTCACAATTATAGATTATGCTACTTTTCGCTTCCATAAAACCGTAAAGCACCATTTCATATTGTTTGAAATATGTGGGTGTGAGCTCGGCAATGACCAATATATTGGACATTGCCGATATTGCAGGATTACTATTGCAATCAGCGCCTAGGCATAAGATTATACATACTCCTTCCATCATCCCAAACAGTACTAAAATACGTAGAAACACTCTGTTGCTTCCATAAGTACCCATAAGCTTGCTTACTTGTGCGATGAGCGCTGTAATCAAAAGGGAGCCCGCGCTTTGGCAGACCTCCTATTCCACCATTTTGAAAGCTCCTGCTTTTATCAGATCGGCACGCATACTTCAAACGAGCGATCCATAACGGAGCAAAACTACGTATAAGGAGATCATTGTTACAGAATCTGTTTGATTTAGCGTGGGAATTTAAACTATAATACTCCTTACTGCTCGCTAGCAGGTCACCGATCTTATTCGACTATTGCTCCGACAGCTGGCCACGAAATTGAATTTAATTTAATTGAAGAATCGCACCCCCCCTCCCCTTCGCCACTTGCCCGATAAGGCTGTTTTTATCACCGAAGTCGCGCACATTCAAAACACATTCTTGCGCCACGGCAAATAAAACACGTCGAACAGATTAAGTATATGACTTGGCTATAGGGCGAAACGTGGTAGATGAACGAGCTGTGTGACATGATCCGCACAATAACGACCCTGTCTATTGTGGAGGTTCTGTGGTGCTGCCATAGCTGGCCGCTGACGAACGCGCCGAATCAAGACAATAACTTCACGACACGCACGGAACGCGCAACTGAAAGCTGCCTTACATAATATTTACTTGCATAGGCAGTGTTTTTGCGCGCTGCATATACTGCATTGCGGCATTTTTCGCATTGCGTATAGGCCGCTAAGAAAAACACGTCTATTCTTTACAGAAGGCAGTTCGGCATTTGCGGTCGTTACCGAAATGAGCGAAAACGATTGGCTATAACGTATTTACAAGTTTTCTACGTGCTGGAGAACAGTGTATTCTCAACTGCTTCCTCAACTTGTCGCTGGCTATAGGAATTTAATTCTTTCTTATCTGCTCAATTGTAGCTGCAAAGTACATGTTGCAGTTTCGCTCTTGCTTCATCGCAACAAAGGGGGCATCGTTCCCCAATGTACGGTGTATAATGGCAGTGATATACAAGCTGTTTATTCTAAGGCTAACAGTTCTTAAATATGAGTTGTGGCAGATAGCGCTATTCTAATCCTTAGCTGTATTCCTCGTAGAAGAAGAGAGTGCTTGAACAGGCAATCGAAATACGTAATTGAGTAATTAACAAAAATGAGCGGGAGGTAACTTTTGCTTAATTGGCACGCTTCCATGCGTCGTATGTGTTTACATGAAACCACGCCGGAACAACACGTCTTAATTGCTGCTATAGCAGTCGTGGTAATTATTTACAGTGCACTAGACTTCAGATGAGGCCTTACAGAAGTCATGGTACGAAGCTCTAGCTCGGGCGGCTCCTATATAAATACTTGAGGAAGCAGGAATTCTTTTTACCTGTGGCCCAGGGGGAGCCGAATTCGAAGAAGTTTGTTGAACTTAAAACGAAAATCCCTAATGTAGTCTCTGTATGTACCACGCGGAATTTTTGTTGAGGCCGTGAATGTATCTTTTTTGCAAGTATTGTTGAAAATCGCAACATTACAAAAAATGTTCAGCGTATCAAGTTTACAACCATGCCTCTCAACAAACACACAACTATGAAACATATACAATTATAATTTGTGAGTAGGGACCTTGCAGAATGAATATTGGAATTGTGCTTATGCTACGAATTCATATATCATCACAAAGTGCACTGGAAATGCTCTAGCGAATGCAGTTTACAGAACTGCGATATCCGATTTTGCTACGAAGTTACAAATTTGTAAACTGCCTAAATATGATTTTTTTATTAAGCTTACCAGTTCTTGATAATTTCTGTTAAATAAACTCATGCACTAACTCATACGTATGCTTCCTGTACACTCATAAAAATTTCACGTTCCTTCTAAAATGCGACCAATTGCATTCATATCGGTCGAGCCGATCCCTCATCTAAGTATTTCAGCGGGAAAGTAGGAGTTGACCCAGAGATATTGCTTCTTAAGTGATTCCTTTATATAGGCATCCCTCGCTTCTATCCTTATTATGATCAACATTTTTGATAACTCATTTTGTTCTATTTCTAGCTGTCCGTCTGCAAGCCAGAGCACACTAGCTCAGGCCGACTTCTCTGCCTTTTTAAAAGAAATAAATTCCCAAACTTTTTTGATAGTCTCTCCCGTGCCACAGAATATCTCAGGCGTCCACGGATCGAGCAAGACAGTTACGCTAATTAATAAAGGGAGAATCAGACGTCCACCCGTTTGTAGCAATTGCTACAAAGGAAACCCATACGGGTTCCTCGAAGGAAAAGCCTCATAGTTGAAGAAAAATTCGTCCTGGTCCAGGACGTCCTTTGTAGCAATTCCTATGAACGGGTGGATGTCTGATTTCCCCTTTACTAATGACTTTTCTCCACCTTGCGGGTTTCCGCAGAACTACTACGTCACAGTTACATTGAAAATGTCGTGATTTGTCCTGCTCAGTCTATGCATCTGTTGTTGCAAACTTGAGTTTTTCTTTTTTGCTGAAACATGGCCAGCGCATCGTAAGTACGCACAGAAACTTTTAAACTTCGCTTGCGAGAAGTATTGTTGTTGGCTACTCAATTTCTTCGTTATTCACCTAGCAGACACTACAGACAAACACTCAACTAGTTTATGCCAATACAATGTGCTTTCGAATGTCTATTATTGTTATTCCTCCTTATCGAGTTTATTATCATAAGGTAAAGTAACATAGCTATTTTGCTGTTTATTTTTGTATGTTTCGCTCCCAGACCTTAGCACTGGTACGTCAGTGTGACGTCACGGAGTTTAATGTATTTTTCCGTATTTACGCCATTGTGACTCTGTGAACGTCCTTTACCCTTGCTCAGTTCAACCTTTGACTCTTTTAGAATGCAATGTATTCCATCATTACAGATAAAGAAATAGCTATTCCTGAGCAGGCGCTATTAAACTTCATGTCGTTATCGCGAGCTCCATTAGGAACTTCAAAATAGGCATTGTCACTTGCTTTCGTATTTTGAATCTTTGTCTGGATTACCAGCCGCTTATCGCAGTAAGAATGACTAGATCTTTGTTAGCATTGCAAAACAGGAATTTACTAGCTCCGATAATTTTTTTTCTATAGTGTTTCTTTAAAATAAGTGTCTTCGAAGAAAACATAAGTTACGTGCATAAACCCTTCGAGTCTGCATGATTAAGCTCGGATCATCGGAGTGATTTCCTTGAAAAAGATATCGCTCATCTATACAATAACCCCTCCATACACGTTTTTACTGACCAGGTTAAGTACCGCCAACCTACCCTCCTCCTCCGCGCTTCCTTCCTCGCTCATCTCTCCTCAGCTTCCGGCACCAAGCGGAACTTGCGTAGTCTCAACGTCTCATTTAGACGGAAACGACGTCACTTCTGCGTAGATGTGCGAGCGTGCAACAGACGAAAATTTAGGAACCGGAAATCGCGGAAGTGGAACGATCGGAACCCGGAAACCCCGGAAACCCCGGAAACGAAAACTGCGGAAGCGGAACTGGTATGAGCGACGAATCAGGAAACAGCGGCGCACATCAAAGGTTGGCGCTACTTAGCAAAAGCGGCGTTGGCGCGTGGATGGAGTGGCTTTAGTCAATATTATCTCACATGCATCGACTCGCAATGCCGTGCTGCGTTTATGCAGTGTCGAAGGCACCATTATCCTCGCAACTTCCTAAAATATTACCGCGTGATAATTGATTAACGATACCAGAACAAGGAAAGTCTTTGAAGCCAAACTCTTTCACAAGGGAGCTTGGCACCGACGAAGACAAGCACAACTTGTAGAAACGTTGGTTTTCGGCGAAATTCCTCGTTCGATCGCTGTTCATCATCAACTCAAAGCCTCGATATTCCAGTAACCTTCTCTTTCGTTACGCGAGTGTTATTGAGTACGATCTCGTACGATGCTAGGCCGATGGTCGCCTAAGCCATTAGCTCGGCGGTCGGCTGCTGCTGAAATATTTCCGGTATCAAACCGCATGCGCCCCCTGTAGGCCCGCTCTTTACTGTGTGCGGCAGCAAGCCTTTGCCTATCTGGCACACACATGGGTTAGTAAGCCTTGAATGAAGTCGAAGGGAGCGTCTCGTCACGCAGCCATGTCTTCGCAAGCCAAGCTCTTCTCTAAGCCACCTAGAAGTCTGCATGGACTCTGGACTCTGCATCTCTCTAGAAGTCTGCATGAATGGATGGACGAATGTTATGAGTGTCCCCTTTGGAACGGTGGGTTACGCCACCGACGTGATGCACGATACATCACCCTGCGCCATATAGAGGGAAAGCTTGGCGAAAAATAAAAGTGGCTACTGCAAAGGAGCCGCCATGTTGCCACCTCTCATTCTCGCAAATGCTAAAAATATTCGAAATATGATGCAATAACAAGCATTCACCTGTAGCGCGTACGTATAGACAATGTATATAGTTCCTTGCTCATATTCTTCAGACGACCCGCCGTGGTTGCTCAGTGGCTATGGTGTTGGGCTGCTGAGCACGAGGTCGCGGGATCGAATCCCGGCCACGGCGGCCGCATTTCGATGGGGGCGAAATGCGAAAACACCCGTGTGCTTAGATT
This sequence comes from Dermacentor variabilis, assembly GCF_050947875.1. NCBI lineage: Eukaryota > Metazoa > Arthropoda > Arachnida > Ixodida > Ixodidae > Dermacentor > Dermacentor variabilis. Next base: position 108,231,614 of record NC_134576.1, read on the forward strand.
TAGGTGCACGTTAAAGAACCCCAGGTGGTCAAAATTTCCGGAGTCCTCCACTACGGCGTGCCTCATAATCAGAAAGTGGTTTTGGCACGTAAAACCCCAAATATTATTATTATTATTATATTCTTCAGACGGATCCGATGGTTAATAATATAAAAGAAAACTTAATGTAATCTCTGCGTTGCGTGAAAGCATGCGTTCGCAGGCGCCTGAACTAAATGACGCCTCGGAATCGCTTTGATTGCGCATCTCGTCTGAGTCGTGCCTGGTCATCCGCGTCTGCGCAGACAAGCAGAAGACCATCTGTAACTGTAACTGACCAGACGACGATCTGACGCCTCTGTAATTGCCAGGGTGCCGCCCTGGCAGTTACAGACGTCAAAGCATGGGCACTACCGAGATGCTTTTCCTCTAGAGTCATTGATATTAACTCTGTGTTGCCAGCCAACTCTATGTTCGCGGCCAACTCTATGTTGCCAGCCAACACATCAACCTGCGCTCGGCTGTTTCGGTCTAGCGTGTTTGGTTCCCGGTAGGCTTTAATCGACGCGGCGCACTTGTCGGGATACTTTGCCAACTCCTGTGTGCCCATGTTGTGCCGGTGCGCTTGTGAAGCTTCGGTTGGTTCATTGCGACGCATACGTCTATGGTTTTCGCTGCAACCTACGAAGACGTTAGCCGCGGGTTGTCACGGTTGCCGGACGTTCTCGCTTCGGTAGAGAGTGCGCTGAGCGCGGAAATACCGCGTCGTGGCCGCGTGTCGTTGCTTCAACTTTATAGGAAGATTGAACTGAGAAAGTTATTGTTGATTCATGTCGGAGTTACTGGCGCATAAACAAAGACGTGAGGAAGAGAACAAAACACGGCCGCATTTCTATCCTATCCAATTTTCTTATTTACTGCACATGATACTCCCATAATTATCAATCAATCAGTCAATTAATTGTTAGTTAATCAATCGACTCATCAATCCATTCATCAATGAACTATGATTTTTCTTACTTTCTCCGTTCTTCTTTTTCTCCGTGTCTAGTGGTCACGATTGATCGGAGCGCCGCAGGTATTCGGAGTGCATGATCGCCTGTGCGGCCATTACTATGTAATTAGCTGCTGAGCAATGAAGCCTTTTCATCCTTATATAAGACGCGTAAGTGTCTCACGACGAACTAAGGCAACATTTACGCGTGGAGAATCAGAGACGAATGTGCAAAAAGTGTAGCTTAAGGACGTATCTCCTTCAAAACTATCTGATTAGGCTCGGTTACGACTCTAGACGCTTTGAAAACTTTAAAAAACTAAATTATGGGGTTTAACGTGCCAAAAACCACCTTCTGATTATGAGGCACGCCGTAGTGGAGGATTCCGGAAATTCTGGCCACCTGGGGTTCTTTAACGTGCACCTAAATCTAAGTACACGAGTGTTTTCGCATCTCGCCCCCATCGAAAATGCTGCCGCCGCGGCCGGGATTCGATCCCGCAACCTGGCGCCCAGCAGCCCGACACCATAGCCACTGAGCAACCAAGGCGGGTCTTTGAAACGGTTAGCTACTCAGCACTATTTTCCTTTGTGGCTGGACAGTATAGTGCTCCTGTATCTCAGCTGCACTGAAGACATCATGGAGGAAAGAAAGCGGGTAGGATGAAGTGCCACGCGACGATTTGGAAGTGTAATTACTTATATATATATATATATATATATATATATATATATATATATATATATATATATATATATTGGGTGATTAGGTAAGTGGTAATTTCTAACTTCCAACCGTGCGGGAAGTATGGAAGGGCGTACGGCGGAGGGCGGTTAGAGAGGGCTGGGGAGGTATTCTGCAGGAGTCCACTTAGTGGACTGTCAATTTCGGCCACTGCTGATTGACTGGGGCCGCTCGTGTCCTCCTCGCTCGCACAGCTGCATCCAATCAGCAGTGGCCGAAATGGACAGTCCACCATGTGGACTCTTACAGAATAGCCCCCTGATCTTGACGAGGGTATCACTAAGAGCTGCCCCGGACCAAACAATGCGTCAAAAGATCCGATAGCCTTGGAGGGCCTACTTTACGAGGGCGAACGCGCAGACGGGCCCTGAGGGAAGGGGCGGCGTCAGAGGAGGTTGAAGGGCAACATTGGACCATGTGTTGTGGGAGTGCGAAGCCATCGGCTCCTCCTTCAGCGAGGATAGGCGGGCTGCACTCTTGGGCAGCCCCGATCTCAGTGACCAAACCCCGGCCGTCCAGAGTGCCCGCGATCGGGCCGTCAAGCTCGGCTTGGCGGTCCCCACGTGGGACTAGCCGGGTGGCGCGGGGTCTCCCCTGCGTCTTTTCTGGACCTAATAAAGTTATTTCACTCACTCACTTGCCGAGGCCAGCTGTCTGTCCTCATGCTCCCTCGTAGCTTATTTCTTTTTCATAGAGGACGACAGCGCCTTTTACCTATATGCCCCCCGACATTCTTTAAAATATCTTGTGGCTACCTGCGCGTGACCTCGTAAGAGATAAGGCCGATGTTCACGGTGCGCGGTATCCGGCGGTCGGGCAGGAACGTGAGCAGCACGGTTCCCGTCGCCACGTCGCCCACGGCGCCGCTTTCGTAGCGCATGAAGCCGGTCTGGCGTTGGGCGCAGATGACGCCCTCGTCTTGAAGCATCTCGAACAGCGCGGTGTTCGTGTAGCGACGCGGCACGTTTCGCACGTAGCCGAGGCTGTCCGTGTAGCTGTTCACTACGGTGCACTTCACGAGAATGCCAGCCAGGGCCTGCGTCTGACAGAAAAAAAAAGAAGAACGATGCAAAAGCGAATAGCTTTACACGATGGAAAAATGCAAATAAATGAGCAAATGTGCTTCCAAATGTTCGCCATAATTGCATGCTCCACGAACACACGCAGTCAAACATGCTTACAACGAACACGCTTATGCGCTAAACGTGTATATTTTACGTAAGAGCATTTAATACCTCGAAGCAGGCGGTGGCTTCGCAATTCGCTGCTAGACAGAGCTTCCTTTAGAACTATATCGAATTCGTAAGTGTCAATATGTGCGCTAAGCAATTGTGAAGGCGAGTAAAATTTTGTTCGTACTTCGATTTGCTGTGCAAGTAATGATAAACGCTTCGAGCACTACAGCGACCGAATCCTGCTACCACAGGAGATTTTGAAAAAAAAAATGCAGGTAAATAAACTGACTGTCGATGCTAATGTGAAAACCAATCCAGTAATGTAGCGACAGGTCATATTCCTAAAGTAACGTCTATTCAACACTTGTAATGGTAATCATGAGATTGGCTACCTTGGCTATATGCCACATACTCCGATATGTACTTATTCGTGAACATTGTCTGCTTGCTAAAGTGTACTCTTTCTGTATTTTCATGTTGTGTAAGTCTCTGTTATTTGTTATGAACGCATTACTAGTTTTTTCATATTGCTTTTGTTCCTTGGAAACTCCTTGAACTAATCCTATATTTTTTTACTCTTGGAATGTATTCTCGCCCGTCCCCTCTGCAATGTACAATTATGTACCTTGAGGGTATCACAAATAAATAAAAATAAATAAATATTGTCCCACTTTTCTGTGGCACTCGCTTGCCAAGGTCACCCGTGATCATGGAGGCATGACGCCGGCTGTAGGACGCCTACGCAGTGACGATGAAATAACCAAGAAGGAATGGTATCCATTTTAACGGGAAAGGCGTATAACAAAGATTTCATGACGACAACATGTAGTTATTTAAATTCTTCTGCAAGTAACGACCGCCTCTTCGAGTAGACTAGCTCATGGACTAAAACGGCACTATCTGCCACGAGCAATGTTGGAAAAAAAATTAAACTGTTCGTTGAAATACCCTGTATAACATGTAGGTCGTGGACTACGTGGGAATCTACGCTAATACGAAGCACTTGATCGCTCAAAGCATCTGCTTAATCGTTTCACCATTTTCGCTTTGTGTGTATTTGTTCATTGTCCACCAGCTGGTTGCTAATGTGGAGATTTGTGCTGATGTATTGCGGTGCTATGGTAACGTCTGCATAATTGAATTTTCGACATTAGGGCTCACTTAGAGGCTGCGAGATGGAGACTGATGCCTATCATTTGAGGGGCTGCTTCTATTACCCCAAATCTAGAGTGATCTCGCCAATGCAAACTTTTGCAGAACGCCTAACGCCACCTTCAGTGCAAAGTAAGATACACCATCGCAGAGACAGCTTCGGAGTTCGGGCTGCCCACACGAGATTGCGCAAGCTGCTCGATTTCGGAGGACATGGTTTGGAGTTCGAGAAAACGTTCACACGACACAGGACCGCCGAAAGGAGCGCTCATACACGCTTGGGCTTTCATAGACAGGCCAAGGCGAATAAACCTGGTAGCGAAACTTCCATAGAAGCCCATACGTTCAAAACATGGCGGTTCAGCGGTGGTTCATAGAGTCACTGGGAAAATTTTACCGCATTCGTTTTCCCCGCGCCGCCGACGCGTTCATTGTCCCAACCGTACCACGTGACTTTGGGGTTCCATATACCTTCCGAGCGCAGTAGGGGGGGGAGGGGGTTCAGCTGAGTTAGAGCGCAGGCAGCGCGGGTTGCCTACGTTTTTTTGTGTGTTCCGATTGTCACGCACGCGTTTGACTGCAAGGAAATTATGCCTAACTGCTGCGCCTTTGGATGCAGCAACCGAACCGAGTCTGGAAAGACTTTTTCTTCGATTGCGACCGGGAAAAATGACCGAGAGCGTCGTTCTGCGTGGTTACACAGAATCTGCCGGGAGAACTTCAAGCCTACAAAAAACACCCGCGTGTGCGAGGTATCAGTACACCTTGCTTGTGCTCTTCGGCACTGTTTTAGAAGATATTTAAGCGAAGTGCACGCCGTGTTAGCGATGCTACGAAAATAGGAGCTCATAGCAGGGATCGTTCGCGTCTTGCACGCTTGACCAAAGCCACGTAGAAAAAAATGTGAGGCCACCGCATCACCTCCTCTCCTTGTCAATACGTCACGAGAGTCGGATGGTAGCGGTGGATGGGGGAGCGCTGCGTTTTTACAACGCGGCGAGCGTTCTGAAAAAAAAGAAATGTTCTCCGTGGCTGCAAAGCTAGAGCGGCAACGCGTGGAGCATTCGCTTGCTGGCTTTGGTGGGGCATGCTGCACCGTAAACGCGATTGCTTTTCTTCGATTGTGTGTGGTTCGTCGTACACGGAAGCGCAACGATGCCTGGCTGTTGTTGCGCACCAAACTGCAAGTCCAATTATGACGGAGGACAAAGTGACCGAGTGCACAAGTTCCCATCTGTCCGAGCCACTCGGGAAGCACGGACGAGAGCAGTTGCTCGGAAGGACTACCCGCCAACGAAGTACACAGTGGTAAGTACTTTTTCCCTCTGTGGTTATTCTGGGTCTCCAGACGAATGGGTTTCGTCAGCGTAGTGTGCAATGCATTCGTGCACGCGTGCACAATAGATGGGTCTCTGCACCTGTCGACGCGCTTGTAAATTCAACATTTTCGTCGAGCTTCATATCTGTAATGGCTTGTTTTTTTTCTATTTCAGCTCTGTGAAAAGCATTTCTTGCCATCGGATTACTTGAAGGCGACATCTTACACGGACGTCAAGACAGGAAAGTGGTCGAAGTTGCCTTGAAGAACATTCGTCTGAAGAAAACTGCAGTTCCGAGCTTGTTTCCCGATTGCCCTGCCTATTTATCGCGTCCGCAAGCGTACGTTCGAGAAGTGCCGGGTGTGAAAAGAGCGCGCTTGGAAGCCACATATTTCAAAAAAAGCAATAATGCTTTCTCAGCAGACCGAAGCAGAAGAGGACGTCAAAAATGTGGTTGGTAGCTTTGCGGAGTTGCTGAAGGCCTTGCCAAGCTTTCAGAGTTGGGACTTCTGGACAGTTTTGGACAAGGGCTCCAAGGTTTTCTTATTGGACTTGTCACTTCAATCTGCTCCTGCAGTCCGTACTTCGGTGATCGTGTCCACAGACCTGCGCGTCGAAGTACTTTTTGGTGAAACGGGTGTGAGGAAGTGTGGTGATGTGTTAGTTCCTGAAAAGCTGTGCGACTTGAGAGATTTGAAAAGTGTTACACATGATCGAACAGACACATAAGGGTATCAGCACTGACCGTTCTGAAAAGGCCCGTCATCTACTGACATTGGTTTCGACATTGCTAGAGGAAGTAAGTGGAAAACATTTCGCATGCGAGTTGCAAGAATGGCATTTGGAAGTGCTTAAATTCTTGAAGTGTCAAATTGATCTTGTTTTGAATAATGCTGGCCGATATCCCCCCGATTTATTGGTTTTTGCTAGCCTTTTGTTCACAATTTCACCTCATGCATACAGATTCCTGAGAAGTTCGATGAAGCTTAATATGACGCGCCCTGATACGATCAGAAGACTGTGTTCATCGTACGATGTACGCCCTGAAACGGAGCAGCAAAAATATAGCTTTCTTTCCTATGCAAAGCGTATTGTAAGCACATATAAAGAGCATGAAAAGACTGTAACGTTAATGATTGATGATGTTCACTTTCAATCATTTTTTTTACAAAGCCGGCTTTGTTACTGGTGCTGCGGTAAATTCATCGACTGCAGCAAAAACTGCCCACGTATTTATGATACAGAGCCTGCTTTCTTCAAACAAGGATGTTGTACACATTTTTCCTGTGACACAAATCGATGCTAAGGCCCTGCACGACTTCCTTCGGGAGATTGTTCTTGATTTAAAGGCATCTGGTTTTAGAATAATTGCAGTGATCTCGGACAATAACTCCATAAACAGAAAAGCCATGTCCTACTTCGCTAAGAAGGCAAATGTCAGCATTGTTTACCAGCAGCCTGCTGATCCATCACGACTCCTGTTTTACGTGGTGGACCCAGTTCACATACTAAAGTGTATAAGAAATAACTGGCTGAATCAAAGAAATATTGGCGAATGCATGTACTTTCCTGAACCGAAGAGTGATGATGATGAAGAAAAGATACAGCATCTTTCAAGGTATTATGCCAGTTGCACGAAGCTGAAAAGCATGAGCTCTGGAAGCTAGTGCCAACGCTCACTTTGAAGGCATTGAATCCCTGGAACATGAAACGGCAGAACGTTAAACTCATCTACTGTTGGTGCTCTCAGTGTTGCAACGTTCCAGCTTGCAAAGGAAACATCTCAATATGTTGACGCCATTTTGACTTGGTGTAACATTGTTAAAGTCAAGACGCCAAGAAAAGGACAGCGGTTGCGAGACCAGTTGCAAGGTCCAATAGTTTCATCGTCATGTCCTCAACTAGAATTCTTAGAGAGAATAGTTCAATGGCTTGATCACTGGGGAAGCCTCAAACATGACAATGGCCGTCTGACACGTGAAACGCACACAGCTTTCGGCCAAACTACCCACGCCATGCACGAACTTGCCATATACTGTCTCGAAGAGCTTCATTTCGAGTATGTTCTTTTGGGCAAATTTAAAACTGATAGATTGGAGGATCGCTTTGGAAAGTACTGGCAATTTTCTGGTGCCAGTTACCACGTGTCTATAAGGCAGATATATGAATCTGAAAACAAATTGCGTTTGCAGAAGGTTCTGGACCTGCCAGATTTGGACATTCTAGTACCATCGAGCGCGAGCACGTTGGAGACAAGTGTAAATTCAGGGAACGACCAGTTTCACCTCACTGTGACCGACTCTGACCTTGAGAAAGAAACGTCCAGGCTACCGGCACTAGCCTATGTTGCCGGCTGTTGTGCCCATGCAGCTCTAAAAAAGTTTACATGCGCATCTTGCAGTGAAAGCCTTGTGATGCAAAAATGTCGATCTAGATGACTCTGAGAATACATTAATCACGTAAATGACGAGGGGTGGCCTGAAGTTTCCTCGAGCAGTTGTAGTTAATGCTGTACTCTTTACTGAAATTACATTGGACAAGCTCAGGGAGCCAGAATATGCCGTACGATTTTTCAGCCTTCCTAGGCAGAAAGATACTCTTGTCGGCCTTGTGTCCGCTACCCTTCATGACTTTGAGGATGTAGACATGTGTGATTTCGGTCATCCTGTACAGGAGGTAATGCAGCCTGTTGTAAGTGCTGCAGCGAATACACTGTTGAACAACTTGTGCCGCACAGAAAATGACAAATTACGCAACGCCAAGAACGACCGAAAATTGCACACCTTGAAGGCCTGAGATATGTTTCTTATTACCTATTTTTTATTCATGAAGGTATGTTTTGTTGAACATCTACGTGTGTTTGTGTTGACAGAACTCTTGTAAAAAGAAACCTGTGGCGTAGCTAGGACTTATCTGCCTACATTATCAAAATTTCAACCCTGCATTTTGGCCAATTCAAATGTTAGCGTTTCAACGTATTGTGCTACCTGTTTATGATTCGAACTCTCCATGCTACCGCAATCCATTAATTATTGAGTGAAGTAACTTTATTTTGCCTGTTTTCCTTCAGGACTGAGAGTAGGCCTCTCGTTTTTGACTTACTTTTCACCATTATCTCAGCGTTTTATGAAAACCAAAAAGGCCTGCAAACAAGGCGGGTGGAAATAAAAGAACCACAAGAAATGGTTCAACAAAGACGGTAGCTTATTCTATTTGACCATTAGTCGTGCGTGACCTTATAATGATAAAATTTTCACAATGAACCTCGATATTCGTGTGTCTAGCGAGGACTGTTTTACGCAATGCAAGAGTGGGATTGATAATTGTATATGGAAGATTTAAAATGTTTGTTTCTGAATGCAGTTCTTATCATTTGTGAATAAAGTATATTCTGTGTCTTCAATATGCAGTTTTCCTCTTTCTTTCGTTCTGTCTAACGTTAAAGTGACTAAGCAGCATGTAGTTTGCTTGTCTTAGTCCCGACCAAACATCACAAACACAATAAGGGAGGTTGTGTTGCGATACACGCAAAAAAAATTGTCGCCAGTCAAGTCATCTAAGGAGGGTATGAAAGAATGTTGCTTTCTATGGTGGTGTTGACAGCGGTGAACCAGCGGCTCCCCCTTACTTTTTGCGTCAGCTATACGTGTCTTGCTTTGGAACCGAAGCATGTGCATTTAGAGGCTGCTGTCACTTTAAGGACAGCACTAATTTTCCCATGCCATAGTATTCGCGACGCGCAAGGAGACACCCTGCAAGCGCAACGAACCTAGGCGCGGAGACGCCGACGGCGTCGACTGTCCGGCCCATCCGATTAGCATGACGAGGCCTTGCATTTTTTTCTAGGTGGCTTTGGCTTGACGCGGGTACACGTTTACGCGTTTGTTACTCAACACACGCGGTTATTCCGTGATCGTGGCACGCGAAGGCGCACTTGTCGCGCGAGAATTCCGCGTCCTTACGTGCACCAGGTGCTCGCATTATTTCTCCGCGCACGTGAGCGCGCTGTCGCCTCGAGTCACTCGACCCATATGGCACTTGTCTTTCGCCGACCGCGACGATCGCAGTCAATAAAAACATGGTCAGTGCATGTCGTGCGTCCACATAACGGCCGCTTTCTGTGCAGTTGTGTTGGCACTGGTAGAAAAATATAAAGGGGGGAAATGCTAGCATTCCTTGAAGCTGCGTGTTTGCGGCCACATGGGCGTTTACACCTCAATGGAGCTCTTTTGATTGTCTCACTGCGTAAACTTCGAAACCTTTATAACGTATTCTTCGTCTCTTTAGTTGGGTCTTTCAACTTATTATTGCAGCTATCTTCCATGTTTTTCTTGTTTCACATGTCTCAAACAGGGCTTCAATCAAAAAAGCCCTGGGAGCCTCCTTGGGCAGCCCAGCGTTGGGGTGACCAGCATCACACTTCTAACCATACAACAAACATTTGCAGGACCACTTTTGCGCTGAAGACATTGAGAAGCCTAGAGTGGATGGGCATTCCATTTCTCCTTTGCTCATTTATACATACGCATTTTGAGGTTAAAACCAACGGCCAGGTGATATTCACAACACATGCTTCAAATTTTGAGCTTGTAAGCCGTGCACATGCAATGAACTGAAGTCAGCATACATATGTTTTACGTTGAAATGCTACGGTGCATACCCGAATAATGCTGTGCTTGATGCATAACGAGAAATACAAAACAGCACAACACCCATCAGCTTTAGCTTCACTCTGTCACTATGCATGTTACGTAAACTGCTCTAAAAGCACAATAAATTTACACATCGCCCATGTAAGTTAGAAGAAAAAAAGTGCTGCTTCACCAACGGGCGTTCCTGCCTTTTTTTTTTTTTTACACAGGCAGCAAATCTGCGCAGTCTAATAAAACACTCATGAAGAGGTTGAGAAGAGTCGCCACTCATGGGGGAACGCACTATACAGCCCCGTTCATAAATCGCTATGTAGCAAACTCTCGCTCATTATCAGTGTACAGAAGTACATATACGTTGCTGTAATCACGCAAATGGCTCATATTGGCCTTCCACAAGATTTAGTGCGCAAAATGCTCATCGAAGTTGGTTTTTACACCTGCTGTGCACAGATCGTCTTACGATCACGGCCAAACAACGGTGCGCACACGGCAGTCGCAGTGTGTCGTGCGTACATGGCGGACGAAGTCGCCCGGCAGAGTCCAGAACGCGCGGTATCCGATTACAAACTAAATTAAATGTATCCGATTCAGCTTGTGAAATTACACAATGAACGTATGTGCATGTGACACTGTCAGGTGTTAGTTTCTTCCTGCTTGGAAACATTCAATAGAAGCCGGCGGTGGTCCACGATGTTCATTCCCAAAAGCACAAGCTTGCCTCATTTCGGCTCAATATGACGAAATGTTTCATTCGTAGCTCGCTCCGCGGAAGGGGAAAAAAACGCGTGCATAAGCTCCCGATAGCAGCGCTAAGCTGCTGCCCACAATACTATAGCACAGTTCCAGCAGTAAACACGATCGGCGTGCAAAACAAACACCGGCTACATTACTTCGAACAAAATAACATTTTCTTTTCGTTCTTAGCAACCATTATCTCCGTGCACAAAGTATTTGTACTTCAGTAAACACTCAACCCAATGTGTCACCGAATATCAAGCTCTTCCAACACGGCGGCCTTCCCGCGACGCAGTGGGCTTGGAAGGTATATGGCGGTGGCCGCTCAGTGTTGCCAGTCAAATCCCGACCTTTGCGGTACTCTGAAATTTTTTTCCAGTGACTCTATTGGTTCATGGGCCTTAGCGCCATCTGTGTGACGAGGGAACACTTTCGGTATAAAAAGAAAACGATATAACGTCATATCCGTTAAAAGCAGAAGCCGCGTAGTTTTGCTCTGAAAGGCGCGAAATTTGTTTTGGTGGCCTTCCATTAGAGCTGTACATTCAAATGTCCCGTCATTCGACTTGATGGGTGTTTCGAGCTTTGCGCGCGGAAAGCGATGCAGCGAAAGGGTCATCAGTACGGGTGTCGAAATTGCACCCCTGCACCGAACGGTAACTTGCTTTGGAGGCCGACGAAAGCTTTACGTGTATAGTGCTGGTCCTGTCGTCAGACGCCAAGCCAATCGGCCAGCGCGGGCGCATAAAAACAGCTGAGGTAAACAATTGTCTGACGGTCGTAACTCACTAGATTATAGTGAACAGGTCAAGAAACAGTGAAACTACCCGCGCCATCAAATACAAACGAACGTCGACAAGCAAAGCAACAGAACGTGTGAGGGGTGCGCATTGCAACAGGTGAATTTCACGAGCGCGCCTTCCTGCACACTTCAAGAGCTACATTGCACTGCATGTGATAGAGGTGCCAACGCCCACTCCTATGGTGGGCGCTGAAAGGAAAGGTATTATTAAGGATAGTGTAAAATAGAGCTGTATTTTCTTTTCTCGCCACGCGTATACAAAGCTTACTAGGAATTTTATTTTCGTTGAATTAATCCTTCTCTGTGTCGTTTTAATTGAACAACGCTTTTTTCTTTCCCCATGTTTGTTCGCGCCTCAGATAGTCGGGCTTAAATCGCTGCTCCCATAACCACCCTTGCTGATGTCGGTGACAATTTGTTCTGAACCGCTTTTCGCCCGAAGTTTTGCGACTTATTCGCATCGACCTTTCGAAAGGATACCAAACAGAAGAAAAGCGATGATAACACGACGATGCATGCGCCGCCCTTAAGAGATTAGGTGCAGCAGCTTTGCAGCTGGAACACTAACTTTTTATTAGGCCGACTTATTATCTTGGTGCACCGTGCGTCCGACTTTGGCACAGACTAGTCAATTTATCACCGCTGCTGACTCAACGAGAGGCTCCTCTCCCCCCCCCCCCTCCAACCCCCTTCCCCAAAAAAACGGCAGTGATGCACCTGCCATTTATTCCTCTGCGCTTGAAGGAATAATTTCCTCACAAGTTGCACACTGGAGCGAATAAAAATGGCGCCCTAGCTTTTCAGCGACAAGAATATACGGTTGCGCATAGCGCACGCAGGGGGGAACGAAAAAAACGAATTGCGGGTGAACGAAAAAAAGGGCCGGCATAACGTATTGCTTCCTTTCGCACTATTTCATTTTCTTTTTGTTCACCACTCGCGAGCGGCCGATCCTAATCATAACGTGGGCGGCGTGCTGTTTCGACCGCTGCCAAAACGCGAAAAGGAAAAAAAAAAGAATCAGAATAAAATAGCTGCAGTATTCCGGCCCAGCTCACGACACAAACGGGACGTTTGAAAAAGAAGGGTTTCACAGAAGGGTTTCACTGAACTCTTGCATAATATAACCTCCTCGACAACGCCGCCTACCACGTCCCCAACCATAGTGCTTCCTACAAAAAGGCTAGGCAAAACACTGGCGCTATAGTGTAACGTGGGAGCTTCAAGCATGGCGACTCGGAGAGCACGAGAATGATGGCCAGTACGTGTATTTGGCTTGACTTCGTCCTAATGGCTTCAAGCGGCTTTGTGACTTCGCAAAATGTGTATTTTTCTTTCACAACGCGGTGCGTTATAAATGCTCCAATCTGCAGTGCCGATGCATGCGCGAAGAATGTTATTGCCTTCTGCGTTTTGAAAACTAGGACTGCTTCGATATTTAGGCCAATGAAGGCGGATAAAGCGTAGTAAACGCAGCCACAAAATATGCCTGAAGCAACAAGCACGAAGATCAGACAAATACATGTATTAAGAATCATTCCCATGGCATATAACCGCAGCCTGGGAATTCCTTTTATTATCTTAATAACAACCTCTTTCCTCAATACACTCACGGCCCTGCGGCAACTTAGTTTATTGCAGTGGCGGTAGTCTTAGCTGAGTGGTAACGCGAGAATGGTGTGGGCAGTCCCATCAATGCGGCTTTGCATGCTCATACGCTAGGTATTTTAAAAGCACGCTTCCCCGGTAGGCGTTAACCGTGCAGCCTAAAACACGTCATTGAAGTGTTCTGGACAACGCTGCTGACAACCGCACCACTGCAATAACAAATGTACATTTTATCCCTCCAGTGATATATCAAATGAACAAACAAATAATCCCTCTCCGCGGAACTTAGCCCATAACGTGCATTCTAAATTTCCCCGTCATGCTTCTTTTTTGTGCTGGCTAGAATTGTACACACTGTGCACCTGGACCAAGTTGTGGGCGGCCCTGGGCGACTTGGCGAAGATTCTCAGCCACCCCTTCTCGTCGAGTGTTTGGGCGTGCACTTCCTCCTGGGCTACGAAGAAGACGCACTGGGACAGCCAGTTGTACTCGATGTCGCGAAACGTAAGCTCCTTGTCTCGCGGCCTCATGAGCAACGGGATGGGCAGGGGCCACTTGAGCTTTTCTCGACGCGGCATGCTGGCTGCGATGGCCACGTGCGTCGCGAGGGACTTCAGTTGTGCCGAGTACCCGGTCGGACACGCTTGCGGGCCGATCTCCCACGGTATGTCCGTGGGCTCGCTCCCGGATTCCGTTGTCGCCGCTTTCGCCGCGGACGTGGTGTCGCCGGTCTCTGCGGTCACTGCGAGCCCGGAGTTGCGGTCGCCACACTGCTGGGCTGCTCCCGGAGAGGCTTCCTTGTCGCCGTCCGAGGTTTCTCCGAAACCGTTGACAAGGACGGGGGCTGCGACGACGGCTGTGCTCTGAGAGGAGCTGAGAGTTTCTGTATTCTGAGGAACAAACTCTGTACCGCTCACGTAGACTTCGTCAGAGCCGCCGTTCAACTCGACGTAGCGCATGTGGTTGCTCGCGCTCACTTGCGCTTGGTCGTAGTAAGCTGCCCCCTCTTGAAAGAAGTTGGCGTTTTGGTCGGCCGTTCCAGGTAAGACGAATGTGTTGCAGGCGACGGGCGCATTGGAACACGCAAAGGTATTAGAGTCGGATAGTCGGCAGGTAGATAACTGCGTGTCACCGTGGCATCCTTCTGTCTGCTGGACACAGTGGATGTCTCGTTCGACCGTTTCGGGAACAAAGTCCGGAGCGGTAGTGTGGACGAGAGAGTTTGTAGGACACTTGTAGACACCCACATTGGTTGACTCATCGCTCGCGGATAACTGCTTGGGTTCGCGGTAGACTGTAGCGCCATGGGGAGAACTATCAGCGACCATTACACAAAAGCCGTTTGCACCGTAGGCCATGTCACTAGAACACTGGACAGTTTGATAATTGTTGAGCTGATTGTTAACAGGCATTCGGATGTGCTCATTGAAGTCTGCAGCGCTTCGGTCACTATAGCTTCGCTCGAAAGAGTCCGCACCAGAAGTATTAGTCAAGAACACACTGGCAGAACATTCCTTTGTGACCGTACGCGACGAATCGTATGACGCAGTGCCTTGATTATACTGATTCGTTTCAACGGTGCCATCGACGCACTGTCCAGTCAATGTGGAGGGTGATTGGTCAGTAGTTTTTTGGTAGAATCCACCGCAGGCAATGTGATTGCTTCTCTCTCCGTTTGTGGCATTAGTATCTGAGACATGTGCCATGGGCTTGAATGTGCCGAGGTTGTTTGGGACGAAATAAAGGATCGGACCACACGAAGGGTATAATTGCGTGCAAGAGCCACCGTTGTTAGAGGGGAGTTTCCCGCCATATGCGCTGGCATTATAGCTACCTAAAGAGCTTAAAACAAAGCCGTTTGGGACATACATGTGGCTTCTGGCGCTGCTGTCTAGAGTGTGATTTTTGTGTTGGGCCAAGGGAACGCATAATGCTGAGGTTTGAGCGCTGTTGGCGTACGAAAAGGAGTTTTCGTCTGCTGCGGCATTACGAACGCTCACTGACGCGTTTGCACAAACACCGAGTTGGTCATTACAGCCTTCCGTCGTTGAGTGAGTGTTGCTGCTTGGATAGAGAGTATCTGACTTAATAGCACCGCTTGTGTTTTCAAAATTTCGCACATGGCAAGAGTCACTCCCTTCAGAGCTAGCAGGGTACCAGAATTGGTTTGTGGAAGAGGTCTCGCCGCCAACACTGTTCTGATACACGGACAGCGGATAAGCTAGGGTGGTGTGACTGTCGTTATCACAACGGCTGCTCAAACTCTGGTCCATGAATTGGCTACTACAATCGTAAAGGGAAGTGTACGAGTCAAAGCAGCTGGCATCGTTCTTGCCATTTCTGCCTGCATGGTCCAGGCCGATTGAAGTTGGATAGGATTGGCTATTAGTGTCGCAATGGCCTTCCTCGACGAAATCGTTCGCGATCAAACCTTCGGAGTCGGGACCTTCGTATTGAGCGAAATAATCGTTGCTTAGAGATAAATGTTCAAGGTCACTGCGAGTCACTTTCCTTCCGTAATAGCCGTCAGCATCAATAGGAGCGATTGCGCAGTCTCTGCCAAGGGAAAGCGTGGAACAAGTTTCACCTGGAGTTCGAGGCGCAGCCCAACTGTAGTAGTGTCCACTCGAAGCACTGAAAATGTCGTCATCGAGGCACGACTCTTTCGACGCGGATTGCCGCCGAAGCGGATTCCAAGTCCTCGATCGGTCTTGCGTGGAAGTCCGATCGTTGTAATCAGCACCGTAAGCATCGAAATGTAGCGTGCTCGGACGCGACTTCTTCAATGGCGGCTGCACTGAACATGGAACAGCGATTCGCTCGGTGTCATCGGTAGTACGCATCGGTACCAGCATCGCCGCGCCAGCTTCACGAAGGTCCTTGAACCTTCTTGAACCAGGTGGCACGGCATTTCCCCATCGCGGCATTGCCACTCACGGACGGTAGGACTTCGCTTAGCGGTTCACAAAGTTTCAGAGCGCCAACTTCTGTCGCTTTCACTGAGCTAGTGGACTCGATTCGGCTAAAACGAACGCCAGCCAAAGTTTAGAACTCACTTCGTGGAAGAAAGAACAAACATTGCTTCTTCTCCTCTTCTTGACGTGCTGCGATGCACGTCAGCTGCTGCTGAGTTATCACTGAAAGCGCAGCCGTTGATTTCGACGTGGACTACGTTTTGTCTCGGCTTGGTCACGATCGCCTGATGAACGCTTCTCGGGTGCGTACGCCTTCCGCAATGCCCGCTGTCGGTTTCCGCGCAACTAAGCGAAGACTCGGAAGCCAGGCATAGTCGATGGCCGTGGCATCACTGCCAGGGAGGCCGCTTTATATATACGATCGAAATCAATGAGAACAAAGCAATAGCTATGAAAGCAATGGCCACTCGGCGAGTAATGGAACTGAAAGGGATGAACGCGTCGCATCAAGGTTGAATGACAGCTGTATGGTTAGGAGATTGAATGCGGACGGATTAAAAAATAAATAAATTATGTGGTTTTATGAGCCAAAACAACGATTCGATTATGAGGCACGCCGTATAGTGGAGAGCTCCGGAATAATTTGGACCACCTGTGGTTCTTTCACGCGCATCTAAGCCGGCAGATTATACGCGTATTCTAGACTGGACTGAAAATACTCGAAGTGCATAACGGTTAGTTCGCGCTATAGAATGCATTTTATTATTTCTTTATTTATCATTATTATTACTTTTTCACAAGCTGCGGTGGCTCAGTGGCTGTGCCGTTCTGCCGTTAAGCCTGAGGTTGCAGGTTCGATTCCCCCGCCCCGGCGGCAGCATTCCGATAAGGGTTCAAAGCGAAAGCGCTTCCGTGCTGCGCTTTGGGTGCACGTTGAAGAAGTTGTGCTACAGTAGGGTAGAACTTTTAGAAAGAAACAGCAGTTGGCAACCAAGGCATACGGACTGCGCGGAGTTGTGTTACTAGCAATTACGGCCAATCACAGAAGCAACTCCAAAACATCGTCATCATGCGACCTTTTCAAAATGGCGTCGTACTTGGTACCTCCAAAGCGTCTGCTGTTCTAGAGTATTTTCATCGGCGGAAGCGATGAGGCGTGCAATGGACATGGACAGAGTGTGGACTCTAAAAGTCCGTGGCATGGTTCATTTCACTGCTGACCCCGTTTTACTCATAAAACCACACTGCCAACCGAAGTGAAACTTGGCAATAAATAGTTGCAGCGAAGCAAGCGTTTCCTTTCAGTTCAATGAAGAATTAGGCTTTCACTTTTCCGTTATAACAGACGAGTGAAAACGTACAAAATTGTGCGCTTATATTTTATTTTTGTGGTCACCGCCTTATTTAGGAAACAGGGAAAGTTTGAAGTACGAACTATTTGCTGCCCAATCTTAAGGCTTGCTACGGCGTTTCCAGTAAACCACCTTGTATACACGTCGTGTTAGTGTGTATATATATGGTAACAATTAACAAAATCGAGCCCCTCGGTTCCCCTTCTTCTCTCTTTCACACACACACTCACACACACACACACACACACACACAAAAACACACATACACACACACACATATATATATATATATATATATATATATCAATGAGTTGATATGGATGATAAGGAGTGATGGGGGGTTATATAGTTTTCTTCACGGTATATAATGGTTCGACTTACATGGATGACGTGCTAAAGATCGATGAGGACTTATAATGGTTGGAGCGATTCTGCTAAGTTTGATAACGACCGATAAGAGTTGATAAAGGTCGGATCATGTCCGATAAGGTTGCTAAGGGCAGATAGAGTTTGATAAGGATCGGATCCAATGTGATAAGTTTTAGACCGACCTATAAGGGTTGACAATTGCGACTCGTAGCGAGTCCGATAAGGTTGATAACGAGCGATAAGAGATGATAAGGGCCTATACTGGTCCGATCAATTTTCATAACATTGATAATAACACCGGGTGACGTGGTTCCTAAGTACAGCGGCGATACGTTTGCACGACGTCGCGGGTTTCAATGTATTTTCGGGTGCTGGGGCCGCTTTTGGTGCAGTAAAATTTCACCAACTTATGTCATTGGTTTCTAGAAATGTAATATTTTCCTTATTTATTGACACTTCAAATATATGTAGCCCGGAGCAGACGCTGGTTCTGTCTCATCACCTCCCGAGGGGCAAGCGCGGGAACTTGAAGGTCGGTCTTTCGTTTTTTCGCTATTTTCTCGTTTGCTAATTAAGCCTATGTTCGCGGTTTGACTTACGTTACTGGCATTTTAGAAGTGTAGTTTACCTGCATATTTTAACGTGCGACATTTACGTAAAGCGATATTCTCGCCGGAATCGTGGTCAAATGCCGTAGTGCGAAAAGCGCACACTGGAGTGCTTCTACAACAATCCCGCTGAGCACTTTAAAATGCGTAAGCTGTCATGCTAACGAGTATCGCACGCGTTTTCTTGCTTTTTTAACTGCTTTTCTTTTGCCATCTCCCTTTCATCCTTCCTCATACGTGGTATTTCACTTAACTTGAACCAAAGCTATATGGACGCTAAGGCGAACTACTGAACTACTCGTGTAGACTGGTAGAATTTTCTTTCAAAATATTATTTTCGTTAAACTTCGCGCCATATTGTTGATTATTAGAGGTGGAAATAAATGCGGAAGCTCTATTCGTTGAGCTTCACGCCGAAATCCCGCCAGGAGTACGTCAGTGTGAAGCGACAAACTTCAAAGTATTTCGTTCGTATTTGCGCCATCGTGGCTGGGCATAGAAGTTCTTGACGCTTTCTAACTTCACTCTTTGGCCTCTCTTCAGAACGAAGCGTATACCGTCTTGGCCAATAGACCGCTAACTAGGTCTTCTACCACCCAGACTGCGCCCGTGTACGACAGACAAAGAAAAGATTGCGCGCGTACAGGGAGGGGGTCTGTCAAAGTGTGCCATTTTTTTTTCTGGCTCATCCCTGTGGGCCCTGTACGTAGACGATCATGCACCGAAGCTCCTGCAAGCAGGCTTACTGTAAAGCAGCAACGATGGCTTCCGTGGTTACTTCGACGGGGCCTCACAGGCGCTCGCAAATGTCCAGAGTGGATTATGATCATTCGCACAGCATACTTGCACTTGTAAACATAATTCAGCCAGAAGAACGACAAGTTCACATTACGGTTTCCTCTCTTTGACCGACGGAGACGCTTATGCGTACAACGTCACTGGTGTACTGTGCATACGCTGGGCCGAGAGCTGTGTAGGCTTATCGCTACTGTTGTGTATAGGCCACCGTGAGAAGCTTAGAAACAAGCTTAAAAGTGATTCCACCTCATTAGGGAGTCACTCAAAAAAAATAAGGAAGGAAGTCGCCAAGAAAACTGCTCTTCATTAAGTTCGCTAGCAAATGCGATGTTTCAAAACTGAATAAGATTGCGAAATATTTGCGAATGTTTGCCGAAAGGTTCACGAAAGAAAGTCATAAAACTACTCACCTGGTGATCAGCTGCACACCGTAGTCTGGTTCCGGAGTTCCGAGACACGCGCACATATTCAAGAACAAGGAACGAAATGACTGCAACAGTTTCTTTTTATTACGGTGGCTCACCTGAAGATGACGACCATGTATAATCTTCTTCACGCTTGCTGTAGATTCCTTGGAACCATGTACCCGAGGAATTATAATACGGTCTAATATATTACGTGTAATATAATAATATTATGTAACACACGCTTGAATTAACAACTCGAATGTTGAAAATTCTGAGAAAAGAATATTGTGAGTTTACTTGCGTAATATCGCTTCTGTAGAATGCTGACAGACTCGTGTTATCTATTGTCGCAAACCACATAACCATGCATTTGGGAGCACGGAACAAGCGACTGGTTCTCTTCCACATCCACTAGGCTCTGAGTTGAGTAGGAATTGAAAACTTTTCAGGTTCTTCATGACTGACGACGAACGCAATGCTCTCATTCGCACCGTGTCGTTGAAGCTATATTAGTTGCAACGATTCCCTCTCCATCTTTCCTTGTCCACTCTGTGTCTTTGGGCCAACCTGCTCGACTAAGCCTGCGTTGCACAAGACTACAATTTGTGCTCCGCTAAGTTGATACCCAGAATTTATTATACGAGCACGAGAAAAACGACGCTTAGACCTAGTGCAGCATGTTGGATTCGCTCGAGAAAGGTTTCCGCTGGGGATATTAAACAGAGCAGTTACTAATTAATTTACAAATTAAATTTTTGCACGCACAACATTTCTTTCTTTTTGAACATATATACTCGTAACTGGAAATAACCGTAACTGTGCCGATAAAAGTTTCCGGCGCTAGCTATTAATACGTGAGCGTTCTTTGGTGAGCCCTGCCACGCAAGAATTTTTCAGAATTTCTGTAGCTTTATTCAGTTGGGCGTGTATCAAGCATTAACTCGAGTTTGGTTCTCATACAAATGCATTCGTAGCGGAAATGCATGGAGAAAATGAAAGAATAGACGAGAAAAAGTGCTGTTCATCTTCTTCCCCACGTACTTGTGCTACGAATATCGAATATTGAAAGGGTCCTGAAGCGCTTCTTGGACATAGCATGGCAACATTGACGATCTCTTAAGTAGGCTCCTGCGAACATGTGAGCCAAATGTTATTGTTCGGCTGCACACAGCATGTAATTTACAATCTCGTGTCAAAAGCAACGAAAATTCCCTTGCTCTCGCTTCAGCATTGTCGTCACGCAGTGTCATCACAGGCAGCTGGACTCACCCGTTGGCTGATTTCGCGATCGCTAGAAAATTCTCAGTAACGGAAAAATCGCTCATTTGCGTTAAATAAATTAAAAACTGTACATGTCTGCCATCTTGAAAAAGAAAGAAAGCCATTTTATCTTTGCGCTGCCGCTCGACAGCTGCGCGTTGCTGCGACAGCTGCGCGTGACCTCCGAGATCGGAATCGTAGCGTAGTTAGCGCTGCCGCAACGGGGCGTCGCCACGAGCCGCCTCACGTTCAACCTCTGGGCGGGGCCACGGAGTAAATGGGCGGGGCCAAAGTGTAATTGCTCCCCTTCCGTCCTCTTGCCGCCGTCCGTATGTAGCTTCCAGCGCGATAGTGTGGAAGTGCAAGGAATGAACTACGTCTAAGTTCGCTTGAGCTTGAAGGATTCGATAAACAAATGCGGTAGGAGATTCGTGAGGCGATGTAATTGAAATGATGTAATTCTGCGATTAGTTAGAAAAGTAGAGGTACTTATAGTAGCGTTCGCAACCGAACGTAAACGTATTACGTACGAACGTAAAGAAATAGCGTTGTCCTCACTGCGCATGCTCCGACCGTTATTAGGTTTTTGTGATTTACGTGAGCTATGATAGCGTACTTTATTTCGCGAGTTTAGCGTTCGTAATGTTTGCGTACGCTAAGAACTACCGTTGTTGAGCATGGAGGCACCAATGGCACCCGCTTCAGCGTGAATTGCCGTATATGGCTACACACTCTCTCTCGTTGGTGGCCAGCATGGACGAAAGCAAAAAAATATACGAGAGGCCCTGACGTCACGTTTTTGAAGCTGCAAATGCAGCCATGTTGATGTGCCATATCCCTTTGCGCCTCCAATCAGCTCGAAGGAGCAGATAGGCGCAAGCTTTGAACTTGCATTGCCACGAGCCACCGGAATCGTGTGCTACCGACACGTCAGAAGAAAGCCTGCGAAACTTCTGTAACAGTTTTAATGAAGCAGACGGGCTCCTGTGTTTTCCGTGGCACATTGAAGAATACTGTTAAGACCCGCGCCGCAATTGCTTGAGTATCTCTGTTGTTCGCTGACACTCAAACTCGTAGATCCTAAACGCAACTTTAAAGCTTACACACCACGCCCCAAAGTCAGCTTGTCTCGCGAACAGAATCTGCTGCGAGAAATACACGGATCGTAAATTCCTATCTGACTTTTCAGAAGCCGAGAGCAGTAGCGAGAGCTTCAGGACCCCGGTTGCTGTGGCAACGTTGACGTTTGGAATACCCGTCCCACTGCTCCTTTGCGAAAGACAGCATGTGACTTCCGCCACACTTTCTCCAACACGTCCGTGGTGGCCTGGGCCTCTCCTGAGCTTTCCATCCTCTATGATGGCCAGTAACTATTCAAATGAGCTGTCCGTTCCTGTAAATTCACCTTAAACGTTAACTGTGAGCGCATAGCGAGTCCAGTTTTTGAGATCTTTGGGCGTTTCCGGCGTCCCTAAGCCTAACGACACGCGTCCGCAGAGCAATAACAATATTGGGTGCAAGAGAGAAAATCTGGGGCCTTTTACTCCTTGAATATCCTACTTTACCTATAGTACTACGAAAAAGTTTGTTTGGTCGTTTTGCATGCGCTTGTCCCTAGCGTGCAGGCATTCCGGTGTGAGTCTGTGTGTGAGTATCGATGCCGTTCGTTCTCCGCAACTGTTCCTAGTGCTCCATGTATGTTGCTGGTGAGTTTTCTGCGTTTTTGTCGCAATGATTACATAGGAAGTCATGTGATAGTCGTGAGAGGATCCCTGAACTGAAAAAAAAAAGATCACAGCGACAGAGCACCGTCTTGGAATTCTTTCAGGAAACTCTGTTTATGTTTCTTTCTTTCTGTTTTCGGTCGAGTCGGTGAAAAAATGATGCCGGGTATATCATCGAATGATCAGGACAAGAAAGCGTGACCTTGTTGCTTAGTTTCAGCTAACGCAAAGCAGCGCTGCGCGCAGAAATTTCTTTCAAACTTGTTCGAACCAACGCATTGCTTACTGTATATTTGCATATGATACGCTTGCGGCGATTACTTGCAGAGCGCCGTACAATGTGCTTGTATTTTGCTTGCAGGCATATCTCCGAGTAGAAGTGCCAGGCAGGTCCTAAGGTTGTTTGACATTATGTAGCCAAGCTCTACAATCACAAACATCGCGTGTAAAGACACAATGTAGAGATAAACACAAACACGTTACTCTCAAATTCTTGACAAATGTCTGCGTACAAAGGCTGTTTAGCGCGATGAGGAGAATACACTTTAGCTATGGTTCAATGTCTATTGCACAGTGCAATAAAATGCTAGCTTTGGTCGGTGGGTACATGTCCGAAAAGAAAACTTAGGAGAAAACGAGTAACAGCCCAAAGAACAGAATATACAGGCTTAGACATACGAAGCGCTGTGTCAGCGCTGAGTCTGTCTCAGTCTGCTCGTCCCCTTCTTTGCACTGTTACCCATGTCTTTTCTTTTTGCGTTCTTACACTCAGCATTTATGTGACGTCATGAACGCATTTTCTCCTCCGATTCAGATTCTTCCACTGTTCTTCAGACGTCTGTCAAAGTTGCCGGAGGTGAACAGATAGGCGGATCAGCGTGGTCAAACAACTGCAGCGCCAGATTTCCCTCTGGTGATTTTAACACGAAACTAGTTGCAAGTCTATAGCTTACGAGAATGGCCGGCGCGTGGGCACCGATCTCGGAAGCCATTCTCGCACTTTCATCGCCTTGTTCAGGCTGTTAACGAGATAAACAAATTACACAGCCGTGTTCAGCCGACCTCTACTCTCACTTGAAACCAGTCGCGTAGCCAGGGGGCGGCACACCTCGAACGTGCCCACCCACCCTCAAGATTTCAAAGTTAATATGCAGGCTTCACAGTCGCCCTCCCTCTCTTGTCAGCGGTCAAGTGCGTTGGCCCACCTGCCCCCCGCCGAAAAAAAATCTGGCTGCGCCACTGATTAAAAATGAGACGACACGTCGGACGAAGAGGAAGGAAGATGGCGCGAACTTGTGAGGAGCACGGACTGCATTCAGATGAAGCACTGCCAACGACGCAAAGCAAGGCTATGTTCTCTCCAACAGCGTGAAGCGCAGCGCGCGCTAGGCCTCGTGTCAGTGTTCACGAGTCAGTGTCGAGAACCGGCTGTGTATTTCCAAATGTGGGAGGAGTGTTGCCCATTGTGAGCTGCTAAACGTTTCGTGAAGCTTTCAGTGAGTCATCGTCGAAGCGAAGCACGATCAGAGTCGAAGAGTGGCGGATACTATAGCCTGATTCTCGATCGTGATTGTCCCACGTGACCTATAGCTTTCGCTGCACGCAGTTGGCGAGATGGAGTATAAGTGGCGTGAAATGACTGAGTTCTTATTTTGCTCTCAGTGGGGGTGCTTGCGCACATTTCTATATTCGATACACTAGCGTTTGCACTTAGTGCAATTCCGCCCTTAAGAATTAGTACCAGGCCGATATGATGCAAGAGTATTTTGGCTCAATTCTACTCCTTTATCCAACACTTCTAACCACCGCTCACGACCAGTTTAATCCGTTAATTACGTGGATGAGACCACTGCTATGACTACTGACAAAGCGGGGAATAGCGCGGGCATCGAATCCTTGTATTATCCCAGCCCTATAAGGCAATGAAGAAAGCCAGAGGGTAACCCAGGACTAACTTCAAAGCGCACCTCACATAGGAATAGTAACGGAAAACAGAGAAATTAATCAACAAAAAACGCATGTTATACGAGTCCACGTACGGTTTGAAATTGCGACTAGTCGTACCTAAAGCAATGCCCAACCAAGTTTAGAGCAGGGTTCTTATAGGTGCCGACAGTCGGAGCATGGCATCCCACAAGGTTGTCTTCGGCTTTCCGCCGCATTTAAGCGACAGTTCCTCAGCGCGTTGATCGGCTGCGATATGTATGCATATATTTTTTTTCTTTTCACAAAGCGTAATGTGCCAACTCAAAGCGCTTCTTTTTGTACACTTCCCGCCTGACGGGGCAGCGGTAGTGCACCGCCGAGTGCGGTCCCCTGCAGTTGGCGCAGCGGGGCCTGGCCCGATTTTGGCACTCCGTGTGGAAGTGGGGTCCCGCGCAGGTCCGGCAGTGGGTCGGTCGGTGGCACACCCGGGCCGAGTGCCAGTAGCCCTGGCAGTTGCGGCACATCATGGGCGGCTCGACGTACGGGTCGACGGGGAACCTGAGGAAGCCCAGCCGCACGTGCGACGGCAGCTCGACGTCGTCGCGGAACGTCAGCACGACGCTGCTGCGACTGAGGCGAACGTTGCTGCCGTCCTCCAGGCGCACGTTCTTGAACTGGCGGCGAGCGTGCACGACGCCGTTGCGGGCCAACATGGTGACCAAGTTGGACTCCGTGTAGTGGAACGGGACGGTGCGGATCTTGCCCATGTTCTTGGAGTACGAGCGCGGGACGTACACGGTCACCGGTATGCCGGCGACGGTGGTCATCTTGAGGAGCTCGCGAGCCACCTCGCCAGTCTTGACGTAGATGACGAGCGCACCGTGGTTGGTCATGCGGTGGCCTACAATCTCGTCCCCGGCCACGGCGCGCAAATCGCGAGCGAAGTGGTTCGGGTTCAGGTCCCAGAAGGAGACGTCGGGAACCGTGCTGCTGAAGATGACCGGAACGCCCTCGGTGTCCCGCTTCCGGTAGATTGCTCGCGGCGTGCTCGCGGCGTCCCCCGTGTCAACGTTGTAGAACTGCCCGTCCGGCAACGGGGCGATGGGGTTCCCGAAGCGGTCGGAAGGAGGACTGTCATCATCTTCCTCTTTGGTGATCTTGAGTATGTTGCCGTTCAAAAGCACCGTCCTCAGCTCCTTGGTCTTTCGCTTGAGGTCGGCCTCCTGCTGACTCGTCGTTGGCTGGCCAGTGGCGTCTGCAGCTACCGGCTCGCTTTGGTCCCATCGACTTTTTTTCGCGGGACGCCCCTCTGTTGAGCTAGTTGGCACTTTGCGTTTGAACTGGGAGTGTTCGTCTTGCGGTTGCTGAGCGTCCGAAGTGGAAGGGTCCTTCTCTTCGAGGCATGTGGTTTCCGAAGGCACATCACCGTCACTCTCCATGTCATCTAGAGAAATTGAATCCGAGCCCTGGTGCTTAGAAGCCAGAGCACCCAGACTAAATGGCTCTTTGAAGAGGGTGGCGTGGTTGAGAGTCTCGTCCAATGTTTCCGTGAGGTCCGCCAAGGTCTCCGGCAGTTCATTATCTAGTTCCGGAATTGTGGCGAGGGTCACCTCGAAGCCCGCTCGTGGTTTCGACGTCTTAGATGAAGTTTCCATGAGGTAAGCTGAGGGCACCGGTAGCTTTTCATCTAATTCAGGTATGCCAGACGAAGTCCGCTCAGCATAAGCTCCTGCTGAAGCTTCAATGCGTTCTGATGCGTGTTCAGCTCTTTCCGTGAGCTCAGTTGGATTCACTAACATCTTCTGAGTTGGCACTGACTCGGTGTGCGCAGGAAGCTCGCCACCGGCTTCAGTAGAAACTTCCGACGCGAATGGCGACTGTCTCGCGCACTCCTCACTCCCAGTTGGATACGAATATGGTGACGCGATTGGGCTCTGTGCATCCGCATCTACTACCGAAGGTGCTGACCCGTCTCCACTGTCCTCAGCGTTCTCACTGCGCAGCTCTTCCTCCATTTCATTCATCGTCCAGAAATCATCATCTGCTGCTGTCTGCGCCGAATCTGTCTCATCAGACATTACGGCATAAGGTGGATGGCTCATCAGGAATTGATCGTTTTTTATCGCTGTCTGGAACTTACGGCCTTTAGCAGAGCCCACCGTTTTAATTGAAATTGCACCAAATGTCCCGAGCTTGTGGAATGTTACGCGAACCAGGCGACTCGATGCAGTTAAATGACAAAGAAGGCAGGATGCTGCGCAGAACGTGCACTATTCTGGCGCTTACTGAACAATGGCGGCGCCAAGTGTGACGCCTGATTTACGACGCACGGTAGCTTGATTTGAGAGGAGCGTTTTCCGGCACAATGGTGAACAATGCGAGATCTTAAATCTCGTGCCGCTACAGTCCAGGCTAGGGTATAGCCTAGCCAGGTTTCCCCTTGCCACTTTTTTACGAATCCTGCAGGAAATAATTTATCTTCCTTACTGCGGTTATTCATTACGTTACGTTTCGGAATGTAACGGTTCACTGCAGAGCGCAGCCGTAGCAATATTCACGGGGTTTTAATTGTCTTTACGAAGTTACACTAGCGCAGGTGAATCAAAATCGAGCACTCGCTAAAACTTGCTAAAAATTTTTTTTTACCGACGTGTCATTATGACAAGCTTGCACTTCTGGAATCATCTATCTTATTGCGATAGACATCAACGTATTCCCCAACAGTGCTGCGATGCAACGTCAACGAAGCAAGCCGCTGTGGCACGCGTACTTCATATCTTCCCGAGATCGGTTGTTCTGCCACGCCTTCAAGCCGGCGACCGAATCGCTATGTGTGGACTACAATAAGAACATAAGCATTGTGTTGAGCATAAAAAATAAGATAAAATAATATAATTAGAACAACAAACTACGCCGGCTACTACACCCTATTACAGAGAACCATCGATAGATTATAAGCTTTATATCAAATAAAAATGAAATGCCTCTTTCACGACGCCGTCCAAGCTGTTCATAATAAAGGAAAAAAAACTGCGAGGACCGATTTCACTTTCATTGTGTTACGCGCTCAATTTATCCCAATTACTTGCTATTCTTCTCAGACGCTTAAATTCTGTCTAACTGTTGATAAGCTGACCGCATCTTTCCTTTTTTTACAACATCTCTGTGTCTCCCATGTTGAAATATGATTATGCGTGAAATAAAAATGCAACCAAACGAGTGAATTGGTTTCTGTGGAACCGCCACCGTAGCTTCGCGAGTCGCAACATACATGACGCCCAACCCTGTCTATTCTGTCCCCCTGCTTTGCGCAAGCCTGATATACCTCAGGCTTGTACACAAACGAACGTTCCGGAAAGCCCGGAGCAAGCTACAAACAAAAGGTAGGGAACTGCGGATATTTAAAATCCGTCATGTGAATCGTATATAGCGTTTGCTACTCGATTGGTATGCGATTCGATAATTCATTCTATGGACTTTTCAAACATACGTTCCTGTTCTAATGTACGGCGTAATAACGCTATTGTAGTCTCTAGCGCGAGACAAATGGAAGTACTGTTCCGAATGACTCTCCTTCAGGAAAGATGTTACGCAGTGGCACCAACTCTTCAGTGAAAGTGCGGGGCACACAGCTATACTGCTCAAGAAATTCCAGTCACTCAAGAACACTAAAGCTAACAGATGGAGTAGCCCACTGTGGTATAAAGGTTATAAACAGGGATAACGTGCCTTTCTGAAGCCCGTTGTCCCTGTTTACAACTTTTATGCCACAGTCACTAAGTAAGGAAGTCTTTTGGGCAAAATCTTAACATGTAAACTTCTTGTCTAGGCTTAGACAACGAAGTTATAATTTAGCCAGTATTGCCGTAGTTGCATCCCTTGAAGGGAATGTCCGATGGTGTAGTATAACCCTTCCCACTTCAACAAAAACGGCGCTCTACACGCATCATGTCACGTGCTCTTTCTTTGCTTCATTACCTTTACTGTCGGGGCACAAAAGGCAACAGAAAACCGTTGATTTTCTTTTAATGCAGCGAAGCTGTATATGGCTAGGGTTCCGTGCATTTTTGTTCTCCGTGAACAAAAACTGTCGCTATCAATGGCTCATACCTCCGTAAGCAATCATACTCCCGTAACCAAGCAAGAAATTCAATAGTCCATAGCCCCGTAAGAGACGGCCTATAAGCAATCACCAAAATGAAGCGAACAGCGCTTAAATTCCTTCTAATCACGCATACAACATACGGAACAGCATGTCGAAAACTGTCATCATCAATGGCTCATAGCCCCCGTGAGCAATGGCTAATGCCCCGTAAGCAAGCAAAAAAATTTCGCAGTTCCGCCCGAAAGGCGATGCACCTATTACGATAGCAAATTAGTAGATAGCTGTACGAAGTAAGGGTAGTAGTCTTATCGACCGTGTAAACTTATAAACATTCGCTTAGTAATCAAAATAACAATGATATAATGTGTAAGCGTGACTCAGCGAGGACATAGAAAGAAACAGACTCACAGAGACAGCGCTGTCTCTGTGTGTCCGTTTCTTTCTACGGCTGTCTTTGTGTTTCTGCTTCTTTCTACGTCTTTCAGTCGCACTTACACATTATATCATGGATTCAAACCAACTAGCACGTCAATGTGTTTTAACTAAGTTAACCAGCACGGCGTCACGCGCGCGCAGGTAAACATGAACATATCTCGCTCGATGAGCGCGGAAACTCGCTCTGAAAATTCTGGAGCGAGCGGAAGCAGCAAGCGAATTGACCTTCATGCATGTCTCGCTTCAACGCGTACGAAACATCGTAAGCACAGCGCATACGAAGCCACCGCGGCACTCCGCGCACTCTGAAAACATCCCAGATCTCTTTGAAGATGAGGCCCGCGCGGGCGCGCACTTTAGCCACGTCGAAGACTGCGTTCAAGACGCACGAGCGCCGGCAACGCGTCCCTGCGGCGTCCGCCAAAGGCGTCTACTACGGCGTCCGCGATTCGCGTGGCCAACGCCGTAGTAGACGCCGCGGTTGTCTCCACTCCGTATGGAGCGGCGGGCGAGGAGGACATCGAGACACCGTAGCAGCCGTTTGAGGTTAACGCCCCTCCTCCCTGGCCTCACCACCTGGCCTCGCACGCCGCAGGAGAGGGCACACATCCGGGCCGCGTTCCTCGCTCTCACACGTGCGATCGAACCGCGTTCGCCGGCTCGCCCTCACACGCTCTCACTCATGCGGAACCTCACGGCGACGGCGACGGCAGAAATTCGCCTGGAGTGTCCATATGATTGCTACCGCAATAATATAACGTTAGCTTTACGTTTAGTTTTCTGTCCCGAGAAACTATGGCGGCCACTGAGATATGAGTTGGTGAAACTGGATATGAGATCAAGGTTAAAGCGAAGGCGAAGTTAAAGGCGTATAGTTAAATTGCAGCTTATCTAAATACATTCGTTCACTTATTGCTTGACAGCGTTGTACTGCCATTATCAGCATTGCTTCCCAGCGTTCCGAAGGAATTCTACGTCAAACCTAGTTTACATTAGGTGTAAAATGTGCAACATGTGAAGTTCAACGTACCGCAAGACTTTACCACTTCTTGCTGATTTATGCGTACTGTAAATACCTACGAAAACCTCATTTTCTCCCCATTTTTAATGCTCGACGCGAGGCACGTGGTCAGTTTCCTCGTTGTCCTCGATTAACAAAGCGTGGCACTTTGTTATTTCAAAATTAGTCGGTAAACTACGACCTTTGCAGCAAGTTACTTGTTTGATTAACGTGATACAATTCAACTAGCTGTACTAGAACAACTGTAAAAGCCACTGAGATCAAATTTGATGAAACTGAGTGGCTTGTTTTTGATGTGCTAGTAAAATGAGTGCTGGTAACGTGCATCTTGTTTTTTTTTTTTGCAACACAACTTGTGAAACCCGTTGCCGAAAACGTTAAAGAGCGGGCGACGTTTCAAACAGATTAGCCATACGCCGGCAACCCTTTAAAGACTGCACTTCAAATTCTCCCAACTTTATTTTGTGCAAATGATCAAAACGCGACAGCTTCGCAACTTCGTG
The DNA here is from genome assembly GCF_050947875.1 of Dermacentor variabilis. Taxonomy (NCBI): domain Eukaryota; kingdom Metazoa; phylum Arthropoda; class Arachnida; order Ixodida; family Ixodidae; genus Dermacentor; species Dermacentor variabilis. The sequence continues at coordinate 108,262,198 of NC_134576.1, forward strand.
AGAAGCTACAACTTCGATCCTTTAAGAAACATACCGTGACCACGTGACCCGTGCACGCAAACGTCCGGCAACACCACGCCCCCTGTCCTGTTCATACAGATTGCATGAATTCTTTGGCTTCAAGGGGCCGCTTATCGGTACCACGAAGCGCGACGGTCGTTCCTTTGCAAATAGCAAGGGGTAGCGATAGCCGGCGTCAACCCGGTGGCCATATATGACCATAGCGTGTGTTGATGCCATCGTCGTTTACGCAGACGGCGCCCGCCAATGCACTTTTTTTTCAGCGTCAGCGAACCAGCAAGGTTAATCGACATGCTCGCGAAGGTTTGGATGAAAAGTGATCCAGACCAATTGTGAGCGAGATCATCGTAGGGAGTTGCGATTGAAGCGCCACTAGGTGAGGAGGGGACAAGCAGTATTAAAAAAAAAGAAATATCTTCTGACATGAAAAGCAACGCACGGCAAGCTTCATTTCGTTCAAATAAAATGCTAAGTTTTTAGTTAGCTCTAAATAGATATGTATTGCGCCAAGAAAAAAAAACGATATTTGTACAAAGACGAATGCTAAAGAAAAGACGACTGCCTTTTATTTTATCATTACTGAAATGTATCCTTTCGTTAGCGTCAGTGAAAAAAGAAAGGGAGGGGGAGGGCGCGTTGAATTTGCTGCGAAAAAAGAAAAGCCCTCGTAAACTACGTGTACTACGATACGCCCACGTCAAATGTGGTGGTGGTTTGCTCCACCGTGCGGTTTCCGAGTTCGGGTGGACGGAAATTTTTTACGCTTGCTGAGCGCGGTGTTTCCGAGGTGTATTGCACGTCGAGTCAACGCGTAGAATGAAAAGTTTTCACCAGAAGTGGTTAATGAACATCGGACAAGTGTCGACTTCGGCGGTCTTTGCGTGACTACCGTGTAACAGGCTGGCTCGTACCTGAGGAGCGGTACGCGCAATGTGTGGTACGTCCAGGCAACCAGCTGTCCCACAAGTAAGATTCACTTGCGAAAAGTTGGCTCTTTTATCGTATGCCCAGTATTTTTGTGCTCATTACGAGTGCTTCCATACGATTGATTGGTTGATTGATTGTTTCGTCGCAGCCGTCTGTTCACTTTGCGCTACACAGTTTTAGAGCGCACTGCAGGTTCCCCGATGTGCATAACGCCAGATGAGTCACTAAAGTTATGCACACGGCAAGGCACACGCGCTTGCGTCATTCCTATGATCCTGAAAGACGGCGGGATGTCAAGTGTCATAAGTTCTTCGAAACTGCAGGAATGTGCTCTTATACACGCGTATATTCGGCACTTATTTGTAACTTTTCCGCTGCCTTGTAGCAGTAGTGTTTTAATCCTGAGCAATTATCTGCTATAACGCAGCAAAGACGTCACGACTAAGTGTTTCAATTGCGCATGGTAATTAAAGGGTGTGCCCTATCAACATTGCGAACTTAATTTCGTTGGGATTCGGGCGGCCTTTTAAAATATATATTTTTTTAGACGTCGCCATTTGTGACCCGCAGGTGTACCGCGGTGAACCTCGACAGTTATATACGCGCAGTTGCGAACTCTGGGAGATGCCACGGGCAAGGACTAATTACACATACCAAATGTAGCGCTTTACATTACCATCTTGTCTAAATAAAATCAACACTGTATAAGTTTCATTATTGTGCTTTTTTTTCTTGTCTTTTCTTTGTTTCCGCAAAAATGGAAGAAATTGTTCTTGTAACAGTGTATTTGCCGAATTGTGCATTGCAGTATGTTTTATGTGACACATTTGTTGATTTCATATATGTATAATGTGCATTAGTAATTAGCGTTAATTCTTTCGGTTTCAATTGTACGTGAGTGGTATATGTACTGCATATACATTCTGTTTCACTTGAATTCATTTTACACATATATGTATGTATATGTTATGTATATGCATTATGTCTGTCACTCGTGTTATTGGGACTTAGGTAATTCTAGCTTAATATGTAATACCTGACCCTATGCTCCGTAGCTGCTTGTTCAAAGGGGCTGCGGACCTTGTCAAGCCATAAAAGGCTTTTTGTTCGCGGTCCTCAACATTGTGGTGTTGAAAATAAAGTGAATTGAATTGAATTGAATATGAAGGGGCAGACGTCCGAAGTACGTGAATGTGTCTAGTACTGAGGCAGTTGTGCATCGATATGTAGATCGCTCATTGTGATTGTTATGCGCAACGTTTTAAGGGCCGCGCAGTGCTGCTGTACGTAGTTTATTCGCTGCCTGAGTTGGTGCTGACCGTAAGCCACAAAGTATAATTCTTGTTTTATGCTTTTGGTTCAAGATATAAAAATTATTATCAGAATTTCAGGCATAAATAGGAACACTTTTGTTTCAACGGGAACTCGATCACTAGAAATGTGGAGCATCACTTTGCACCTTAGAGTCACCTACACACCCGAGAAATAATGAAATAATGCAAGCACGTGTGGTGCGCGGCCGGGTGGGCTTAGCCGACTGTGAAAGAAATGTCAGTCGAAAGCCTAGTTAATGCCACGGTCACTCACACGTGGTGTACTAATTGTCGCAACCAAACCAAGGCGGAACGGCAGTATATACGCCTAAATTTCATTGAGTTGCCACTAGACATGGGCCCGCGTTCGATAAGGCTTTAGATCTAAAAAGCCCGCAACGACTTAAAGCGCCCATTGAGTAAATTGCGAACTTTTACATGCCTAGTCCACAGCGGACTCGTGTCAAATTTCAGGATGTCTAAAAGTGGCGCCCTAATCGCAAGCCTTACAAAAGCAGAAATTCGCATCTGTGCCAAAAGCAAAATACCTTTTAAATGCATATGGCGTCGTATGCGCCTTATCTTTCTTTTCTTTTTGCGCCGGAAGATACCCTTCCTCACACAGATGCCGCTAAATCCCATAAACCGCTGATGAAGCGTCGTGTTCTCAACGTATGGGCTTCCATGAAAGCTTCGCTACCACACTTTGGTACCGTGGTCCAATTCATGATTGCACACGGCGAATTATAAGATAGAGCAGTAGCGGCGCACAAATCGACGAGGCCAGGCATTTTATTTATCGCACTGTCCCTTCTTTTGGAACGACAGAAAGCTGAGCTAGTTGGTAATGATTCATTATGCAAAATAGAAGTGAGGCGTGCAGACAGGACACAAGAGTAGAGGAGTGGAGTAGAGAAGAGGAGAAGTGGATAGTCGGCGTTTGTGTTGTCCACTTCTCTACTCTTGTGTCCTGTCTGCACGCCTCACTTCTATTTTGCATAATGAATCCTTCTTTTGTTCACGTAAAACGAGTTACTACTACACAACCGCAGTTCTGAGCGACCAGGACGATTTACCTTACCTGTAAGTCACGTGATTCGCGGTCGTAGCTGAAATGCGGTAGAAAGGGTTGCGAAGGGACTCGGCTTCTTCGCACGCTTCTCTGACGTCATCGTTGGACCCCGCCGTAGTGCAGCCGATGACCGTGTACAGGGAGAGATACGCGATCCTCCGACTTCGGAATTGCCACGGGCGCGCAAAAAAACTTTAGACGCCTCCATTTCAAACGAGTCGGCAAGCCAAACGTTCCAGCAGCAGTCCATGTGTATCTTGCAGCTTGACGCGCAAGAGCAGGTTAACATGGGGCGCGTCGGAGCCGCAGCTGCTCGAGCTCATGCAAGCCACCGCGAAGAGTGTGCATTGCATGAGTGTGCGGAACACGTTGTTCGAAAGGTCCTGTTTTGCATCCTCGGGCACTGCCCATGGAATGTCCGAATCTTGCACAGACGACGCTGCAAGAGCTACTGCACTCGCCCACATAGGCTGCGGTACCACCGGGTACAGAAAGCTCGTACCGGAATTTCGGAGGCCGTCCATTGCGGCAAGATTGCTGTAAGATGATCTGCACGTACGAGTTCAGTGACCCTTTATTAGCCCATTCTAGTCGCTTGTCGCGATTTCGCTGCGCAGACATCTTAGAAGGACACTATAGGAGGAGCAAGATGAGGTTGTTGATTGCCACAGGCGGACACAGCCTCGCAAGGCATGCCGGCAATTGTTCCGCCCGAGCGTCTCCTTTCAGGCAAGGACCGTAGAAGTTGACGGTAGGTCAAATTGTTTTAGGTATGGAAAGCGTGCGTCACGTTTGCTCAGAAGCGCTAGTTATTCGAGAAAAAGTGCGCAGTTCTTGACTGTCCGGAAGCTCATCATAGTTTCCCGAATACGGGAACACGGGTGCCATGAATGGGCGCACCCGGGATACGGTCGCGCCATCATGCAACTGCGACGTTAACCAGAGCACACACAACAGTAATTGACACAACTGTGGTTCTGCCTGTCGGCATAAACAGTCAACAGCGTCACAATCACTGGGCTATAAAGGCGTGCTACTATAAGGCCTAGCTCGGCACCTTTCTCGTGTTGAAGTTCCACTCTTCCTCTGCTGTAGGATAATCAACGTGTCTGTCTGTCAGTCGTTCTATCTTAAGAAATCCACGTTGAAAAACGCAAGCTGAATTTCGACGTACGAAACGTCTAAAATAAACTTGTTTTTACGTGAATTTCTTCAAATCTGCATGTAGGTCTGCCTGCCTGAACGTGCCCTGTCTGTCAATGGGATGTTATCTATCAGCCTTGCCGATCCACGTTGCACAATTTTTTGTTTTTCTCCTCGCTATGTTAGTGTTGGAGCAAGAACCGTTTCTCTCACACCCTACTTCTTCGGTGTCAGAAATCAAAATCACTCTCACCTGCTTTGCTGTTTTTTCCTGTCACCGGTCCAACAACTTCTTCCAATTTGTAGCGGCCTGTCGTCACTTCGGCGTTGATTTAGAGCAGTGCATCACCAGCGGGCGTACGAGGAGGAATAATGAAAATGGTGTTATCCTGTGTTGTGTGGAAGCTCGCCGTAGAATGACTCAACGCAAATGCGTTCGCTGGAAGCTGGTAGCGAGAGGTATCCCTATCGCGATAGTCCTGCGGCAGCAGAATTTTGCTCACATCATTGCAAATGCGAAAATCTAAACGTTTAACTTGTTCATAGCCAGGCTTTAGCGATGCATTCTGTGCATATCTTGTTTCTCCGAGATATATATATATATATATATATAAAGTTTAATGATACGAAATGCAGAGAGGTCGGCCTCAGGTATGTTCCTCTAGCCAGCTACTCACCGTTGGAGGAAGGGGAAGAGGGAAAGAAAGATCGAAGAGAAAGGCGCATGATGGGTGACGATGACGAGAGAAGGAGGATGTAAAACATATAAGTTCAGTAACGCCTGGAGGGCGTTAAAACTCGATTGAGCGTATGGCCAAGGACCTAAAATAACGTCCTCCGACAACGGTGGGCTGTCGAGACGCGTAATGTCACTGTTCAATTTCCGACGCCCTTCCACGTACTTAGGCCAGTCACAAAGAACATGACCTATAGTCTCATTCACATTGCACAACTCCCATTCTGGAGACTGAGTGCGTCGCATGAGGTGCAGGTATCCGCGCGTAAACGAAGCGACTCTCTGTAGCTGCAGGCTGGTTCTCGCTGAGCGCTGCTTTGGGCGGAGATGATGGCTGCTGCGGCAAAAAAAGCGAGTGAGGCAGTAGGAGCAGAAGCTCATACGCTCATATTGTGTATAGTGCGAGGTGCTGCAAAGAAAAACTGTGCGTAATCACAAAAAAAATAAGCTTGGCAATACTGCGCGGCCACTACGTTCACTGGCAACTAAAACATATGATTAGTATTACTAAATTACAATTATGAAACTGCGAAACGGCCGCTCTCATTATGGGAACAGGCCTGATAAGTCCTTCAAAGAAGATCAAAACAGATAGAAATGGGACAACGACACCGTGAGTTGACCCTAGCTCACCGAATTCTCACAAATATTGTGAGCCCCACGTGGGGGTCCATGTAGTTTTTTATGGCCCCGGCATTGAGGCCTGCCTTGCACCACAAAGGAGCGAATGGCACAGTCTAGCAAGCGCAGCGCATTTGTCCTGCGCAGAAATGGTTCAGAAATGAGGGAATACATTGAAATGCCACGTGGACGCAGCCCGCAAAAGGTTCGGTGCCCAATTTAAGGAACTGACTGTGGAGAGAGCTCAAATACCCTTGTAGCTTCGGGAAACGCAGGAGTATGAAAAGTTGGAGGGAAAATATCTCTCCCTCACCCTCTCTTGCGTTCTTTATTTTGGTAGCTTCTTGATTAGTGCAGTCAAAGTTTGATGCTAATCCGAAGTGCTATCATTTTAGAAACGTCCTAGTCTCTTCGTCATAAAATTGAACATAGCAACTCGAAGCGTCAATGCAAATAATTTTTTTTGCGATTTCGGTTAAGAACCTTTTCAACGAAAACGCTTTCTGACCTCTCTGGTCTCGGCTTCGAACGTGTCGGAAACATATGTAATAGAGCAGCGTCAGCTGCTGAAACATGACCACAATCATGGAGCCGGCACCAAACGAAAGCCAGCGGAAACCAACAAGACGTGTTCAGGTGAAGCTCTGCAGGAATCAGGTAGATTTCGTGTTCGGTGTGCGCCATTGAAAAAAACGAAAGTTAACAGCAAAGTTGTGTTGACAGCCAGTGATTTTCCTCACGTTGTCTCTGAAAAAGTTCCAACAGCACGGTTCTTCAACACATGACATACATAGTAGTTAACCGTCATTAATGTTCTGATGCTGAAGTTCCGACATAAACGATTCCCAGAACCGCTGTTTGAATGACTATTAGTTTTTCATGTTTTCTTTTATGGGCGCACAGTATACACAGTTGAAACGTCACTGAAAAGCGCGTAGGAAACTTTTAGGTTTAGTGACCCTTTATAAGCGTCGCAGTAAACCATGATAAAGCGGGACGGCGCCGTGGAAAGCCGCCGGAGAGTCTGGTTAAATGTTTCTAACCGCCTTCACGTAAACTTCCACGCATCTGAGGGATGTACGTGACGGCTACAGCACGAGCTAAAGGTTATTCACTTGGAAAGCCTTTGCCAGCCTTTAAGGGCACGCTGGTATTCAATACTGACATTAATTTATATGCTATGTAAGTGTTCACGTAGCGACGCTAAACCTTTCAAAAGCGACAATTTCTTTGCGAGCCTTCTTCGTCTTTGCTCACCATGGCTGCTGCGGCTGCTGCTGTTGCTCCGGAGCACATCACAGGAAAAACGTGCGCGCGCTGGTCTCTATCAGGCGACGGACACAAGAACGAAATCGATGAATCGCACAACTTTATTTGGCACCGCATTTCTCTCTGCAAAAAACACTTCTCACCACTCTTGCCTCGACAAACCTTGGGACACTGCCTTCCGTTCTTTGTGGCGTTGTTAAGTCGACGTCTTCACGGTGTACATTCGCATGAAGTGTAGCTTGCGTTTGGGCATAGCTTTTGGACGCTGTATAATAGTCCATAAACATAAACACAGCACGATAATAACGTGGTGACCTGTGCGGTGCGTAAACGTAAACATTAAATACAGTTTCACGTCACACAGGATGACATTAAAGCGACTTGTTTGCAGCGCGTTTATTTTTTATAGCACATAATTAAGCGCTTCGCGAAAGCTTCGCTTTGCACAGATTCCAACGTGTGAGCAGGATCTGCATATTTATATGTATATACCCATTTTAAATTCTCGTCCGCCAACTCTAAGAGCTTCTTGAGGATCACGCGGTATTCTGAAAGGCATGTACACGGATGTGCCAGTGGTGACAACAATCTGCCTTTGAAAGTGCCTTTGAGGTGCTGCGCGAAATGTTGGACGGCAGGGCGACGTGTCTACAACTACGTAAAGCCTAATTTTCCACACTTGTCAGACAAAAAAGAATCACAGTATTGTTCTTTATGAACGGAACGCGATACGCCCACGGTCTTCCAGTGAACCTGACATCGTCCTCTTCGTGTCTCGTAACGTTCCAGATCAGTAACTGAATGTGATTCATTTCACAGGATGTACAAAACAATCATGTTATCAAGTAGTGACGAGCGAGTACGTTAATAATACTGCATAAATTAAAAGACCGCAATGACATGGCTGAGGGATCCTTTAGATAACGCTTCCTTGGCATACCTTCTGCCCTGCAATTTGCAATAGGATCGCGTAAGGCAAAACAAGATGTATCCAAGGATTTTTCCTGGACAACTTGCGAGCGGGTTAAAGAGCCAATGACAGTTATTCGCTTCAGGTGCGCTGTAGCGTGATCATCGTACACACCACGCCGAATGCCCGTTTTTTCCGCACCACCGAAGACAGAAAAAGAACGTCGGGATTCTCTTTTCTGGGGCAGAGGCCAATTTGAAATATCCAGTGGCGATAGGTTCTCACGCAACGGAATATGTACTGCAGCTGCCTATCTTTCAGCCTATCTTTGCAGCTGCCTATCTTTCGGGGCGCAGGTACAGTGTCCTCTGAAAGACACCCTCTCGATTCCTTTATTTCACTCTTAAATGCACTATTCTATAACCTCTACACTATGTTGTACCGCCAATATTTCCACCTGAGGATAACCTAACATAACGTTATCTTTACTAATTCCTACCTTGCGCACTTGAAGCAGGTGCGCATCTAGAACGAGCCACAGAGCGCCTACAACATGGGAGCGCTGAAAATCATGGAAGCGACAAACCGTGTGTCCAGAGGCTGACGGTGAATTATCAGAGCATGGAATTTATACATATTTTGGGGGCGACAAAATTTGCATCTCACTATTTACGCTCACGCTGACGCGCTGCTTTGAAGGAAAGACATTTATGTTAACGAGCAGCTGCTCTAATTCCTGCATAATAAAAAGCCTCCATGAAGGGGACAGCCCAAGCTATGCGTAAGCATTATATGGCGGTCGACGTGGAGCGGAATGTGTTATGCGTGGTAATGATGCGTGTAGGGTTTACGCTAATGAACTATATGCGGTATTTATTTAACACATGCGTGAGGAGCACGAGCGGATAGATGCACATATATGATTTGCACCGCCTAACATATATGTTCCGCACCACGCCTACCGCAATAGTTTCGACAGTTCCCCTTCAGAGCGGCTCCGCCAAATTTGTTTGCACGACGCCCAACGCTGCACAGCTAACGCGTTAATGCCGTCGTAGGCAGTGGTGTGGAGACGGAGGCGTCTGCATGCGTAATTAATGCGCGAGTGTCTCATGCTCTCGTTTTAGGACCCCTTTAGTCACTTTCCGTCATAACTGGTCGATGTTTACCGGGCGTTCCATATACTGCTTGCTATCCAACGTTTAGTATAGGCTTAGGCATTTCTCGCAGTAGGTTTAATGACTCCTTTCAACGTACGACATATGGGGAACGGCGAGAGCCCATGGGGTCGTTGAGTTTTTGCGTCAGCGCGCCTGTTACGGCTGAAAGTGGGGCGTTTGTAACTGTACCCCGGATGGCGTCTATCACCCGCGCACACAATGGGCTCAAACTTCTCATTCGCACCCTGTCTTCGCACAGGGGTTTTCTGGCTTCACGTGGAATTTTTCGACGAACTGACCATATGATGCTACGCATTAGAAAGGAACAAGTTATCGGCGCTGTTCAAACAGCGCGCCGATATGGTATCAACGCTTCATTTGACACCGTCAATATCAAACACCTTTCTGTCCAAGCGCTACGCAGCAGCTGCAACGTAATGATGTTCACGTACTCGTCTCAGGGCGAGGAAGCCTCAACAAGCTGGCAAGCATGCACGCATGCCGGGCCCCCCATGCAGGCAGGCAGGCAAGTACACGCTCATGGATCCCGGCCACGGCGGCCGCATTTCGATGGGGGCGAAATGCGAAAACACCCGTGTGCTTAGATTTAGGTGCACGTTAAAGAACCCCAGGTGGTCAAAATTTCCGGAGTCCTCCACTACGGCGTGCCTCATAATCAGAAAGTGGTTTTGGCACGTAAAACCCCAAATATTAAAAAAAAAAGTACACGCTCACATACGCCCGAAAGTAAATAAATAAAATGACATTGGGTGACACATGCGAGCGGCCTGGCGCGTACGCATGCGTGACACCCTCTGTGCAGCTGTAAAGATGTACAGCCTGTACGGCTTACGAGCACGTTACGTCTCACCAGCAGGTTTATGGACCGCTTTGCAAGGAATTGCCCCGATGTCTGCAATTCTGTAGCAGCTTTTAATTGTTCTAGCGCCGCGCCGTTGCTAAGGCTTCGCGCAGTAATAAGCCATGATAAGCCAGATTATTCATCCTTTAGTTCCTTGGGATATCGTTGTCGTACGCTCTAACATGCCTGCGAGTCTTGAGATTTTCATGGAATCTTCAAATCACAGTCATTGCTAGCACCTTCATTTGGCGAAAGTGAAAGGTAACAAGGAAAACCCCGTACGCTGCTATTTACATTGCTGTAAGGCCTGCAAAATCGAGTATCTCGGGCAGGTGATGGTTGAACATTCGCGGAAAACGCTGCTTTCTCATACAAACTGTGCTTGTACGCAGCCCCTTAGCCGCTAGAGGTGCTGGTCATTGATATTCTGAATTTCCTAATCTGCTCCCATCTGCTTTTGTTGAGGGGTCTTAAGGAGTCCTCAAGTGCTCAACGACGGATACATTTTCGTTTCTTTTCCTGGAGGGCTTGCAATAGATATAGCGGGTGCCGTAAAAACTCACTTGAAAGCAGATCGTGGGATAACCGATCAATTATGCCCTTAGAGTTCGTACATATAACGGTAACTTTGGCAGAACATGTCTTCATATCGAAGATTGCAGAAACAGCGTGAACCTCTGCAATTCCGTTCATACTTCGCAATCCAGTCTGCGAGAGCAGACAACGTAGGTGGACAGAATGCGGAATGCGGTGGCCCACACGTCTAGCTTTATATGATCTGGCCGATGTGACAGTAGACACTGCAGCGCGAATTGTGTTGTTTGATAACCTGAAAAGGAGAGGATTATAGCACGATTGTGTGTGTAGTCTAGTGCTTCCAGAAGGTCTCAATGTATTTCGAAAGAAATCTAGCCCATTTTGTTCGTCTACTTATGCGACGGTGGACTGGCCAGACCTGCCAAGCTTTCAAATTGCAACCGTTACATGTCAATCGGTAACCCGGAGTTTTGTACAGATTCGTGGTGGACGGCCACATGTTCTTATTGCGAACTTTAACTGCGAACGTTGGTGCCTGTTCCGCGGCTCGACGTCATCGAACGCTTCGCGCAATGTGATCCATGGACTCTTAATGCGACACCATACAGGCGGGTGCCGGCCTTTGCTACTAGGCTAGGCTCGCACGTTTAGACATCCTAAAAACGACCGTGTCTGGTCTGCGGTCACTCAACGTAGTGTAAACATAAGATAGAAAAGCGCTATATATTCACCTTTTTTCCGCGCATTCTGGGTTTGCGTGCGGATGCGACTGTTGCATCACGCTGCGCAACATATTAAGGTGTCTGAAGTTTGGCAGAAAGCCTTCTTGCTTATGATCTCAACAGTTTGTTTAATTGGTCAAGTACGCTTGCGTAACTTTTGCAAAATATGGAGTGTTTATACCCAACACGCCTCAATTAAGATCCTGCTTTACGGCACTCTTCATTACAGAAATTTTGTGTTTTCTTAAGTAAAGGTTCGCTGAAGCCACCGCTATGGCAGCAGGAGCACATTTTTTTATTAGCACGTGACACTAGCGATGCAGCCTAAAAGCGTGAAATGTACATATGTGAAGTGCGTATAACGTGTCCTACGGTGGATCGTATCATTCAACTGCTTCAAGCATTTCGTTTTGGGCAGCTTGTAGCAGTACAAACATATTTTTGATGTGTTGGTGAACGGCTCAGATGGCTATGACGCGCCGGTGATTCACATCTAATATCCAAAACAAATATAAACAAAGCGAGAAAAACAGACACCGAAGCTCTCTGATGCCTCGCGCAGCTAACCAACAAGTTTGCAGCAAGTTATAACCATCCGAGATGCCATGTTTCCCGCTCGCATTCCGATGAGTGAGGCGACTTCGATGCAACGCTGCTCATTTAACATAGTTGGGTTTGCTGGCAGTTTTCGTCATGAACGATTTAAACAGCTGCAACCCGTTTAGTTGCATGGCCGATCAATCCCATGGGTGATTGTGATTCCAGTAATTGGTAAATACCCACAAATAGTTAATATCTAAGAAGTCCAGCACGTGCCGATTCTTCTTGATTATCATGCACGAGCCATTTGAGGATGATGACCGCACTCTGACGTATACTCATTGCGGGCGTAGGCCATTAATTCGGTGTCAATAAGAAAGTACACTTAAAGTAGCTTTAAGGTAAGCTTGTGAATTTCTCAGAAAGTGTCCCCAGAACACCATCGAGGCAGTAGGTGGTATGCGTGAAATCGGAAACAGAAATAGAAGATATGTTATGCGGTATGTTATGCGGTACACTTCGACCCTTTTCTTTAGCTTCATATGTCAACGAAAGTTTAGCAGGCATCGTTCTCATTTCTTGTTTACGTCGTGGAAGATATGCACTCACCTTGTTTTCCGTTCCGCGGTCCAGCGAATTTTATATTTCCTTGGTAAGTATAAGGTCGATCAATGCTTCCTATGTCTATAGGGTATGTACGCTTATGCACGTTTCATATTTAATCAAACGATGCTCTTGCTCGCCGTGCAGAAGGTTCTTATATGAATGTTATGTTTGTACCATATATACTTTGAGACAGAGCCCACTGTCCCGTGATTCAGGTCCCAAACTATGGCTGTGACAAAAAGATGAAACCAGAGTTCAAATAAAAGAAAATATGCTTTTATTTCTCGGAAAGCTTAACAGGAAGTAAAATAGATGGTGAAAAAAAACTTGAAGATATGGAGCTATGAAAACAAAATAGAAAACACTTCGTGGCCACTGACAGTACTGTGACAAGAGTCACGGCGTACGTAGTTCAAGAAATCTCACATTAAGAATAGGATTCACGGTGTTTCACAGGGCAAAAAATGTTAGACGATCGTGTGGGCCTGAGGCCCTTTCTCATAACTGCTTCATTCCGTGTCGACGAAGCGCATAACCAAAGTTCTTGAAGAAAACCGCGGTCTGATGTTGACTAACGGACACACGCACGCTTTCAACCATTCCAGGTGTTGTCCGAGCTGGAATACTTCCGTGACCACATCGCGATTTGCAAAAAGATTGAGCCTTTCACGGTGCACAGTGCAGCTTGTGTCAGGTCATCTCAAATCTGTACATCAAACAGTTCAGAGGGCGTTTAAGTCGAAGGTCCTCTTCCACAAGCTGGCGAACGCAACCTCCCTTCTCCTGGGGCAGCCTACGTACGTCGCCTGATGGGGGCCGAAGCAGTTGGCACACATCGGCATCCTTCGCTCGCATTCCTCATCGCAGTACCGAGCGCCACAGTTCTTGCAACGGCCCACGGACACGCAAGCACGCGAAGTGTGGCCAAACCGCAGGCACTTGAAACACTGCAGCGGTGCTTCTATGTACTCCTCTACGATGAACTTCTCGTTCTCCAGCTCGAGCGTCTTGGGAAGCGTGGCGTCTGGTTTGAAAGTCAGCACGACGCTGCTACGCGGGAATTCCTCGTAAGTGCCGTCGTGCAGCCGCTTCACCGTGAGCTGGCGCCTTGCGCTCAAGACGCCCACGTTGGCAAAGACCTCGGCGAGCTTTTCGTTGGTGTAGTGGTAAGGGACGCCACGGATCTTGGCCTCGTGCCGCAGGTACATGCTGGGTATGACTGACTCCACGTCCGCTCCGCCAAGCTTCTTCAGGTTTAGCAGCTTGACGGCGTCCGCTGCGGTGGCCACATTGACGCAGAGGAATCCCGCGCGGTTGATCTTCTGATTGACGACGTTGTCGCCGATGACCTCTTCAAGCTCGCGGGCTACCTGCCCTCCGCGAATGTTCCAGAAGGTGCGGGTCGTGCTGATGGCCTTGAATACTACCGGAATGCCGAAGACCTGACCCTCGTTTCCACGCCCAGACAGGCAAACGCCGTCGTTGGTGTTCTCGACGTCGGATTCGTCCTCGTCGTACTTATCGTCGGAACTGCTGTAGGTGCGGCGGCGTCTTTTTGAGGAACGCGGTCTGTGCGAGTCTTCAGTTGCCTTGGAACTCCTCTCGGACGAGTGTCCCGACTTTTCGCAGTCCGAACTTTCCTCGTTCTTTTTGCTGGCCGGAGCAGTCTCCGTCTTTTCGGTGGCCTTCGAGTTTTCTTGACGCGTATCTTGAACCTCCGTTATCTGCCCAGCACTGGCGTTTGGAGCTCCACTTTGACCTGTCTCTTGATCCTTACTTTGTGTAGAAGAGCTTGCAACGGCGCATTCGGGAGTAGAGGACGACACCTCGTGATCGTTTAAGGCAGGTTGTTTGCCTGAACTTGATTTCATGTCGCTTGGATTGCTGATGTTGTCTGTAACCAATGTATTCTTACATTTATCGCTCTCTTTGGTAGTCGGTGGCCGTGGTCCATAAAGGACCTCGCTTTCCGCCATGACCGCATCTTCGTTCAACACGTTTGCCTTCTGTTCTTTTGCCAAAGGCTTCCGATTTTGTAAAGGATTTCCCGAGTCTTTCAGTTCAGCATCCCGGTCTTTCATTGAAGTTTCTTGTTTCTCCACAGCCAAGCTTGGGTTATCGGTGGGAGATTCTACAAGCTTCGACAATGATACCTGATTTTCTGACATCACCTCAGAGTTGCTTTGCCCGCCTTTAGGATGCCTAGTTTCATCAGCCCTCGATTTACTCTGTTGATTTTGTGGTTCTCGTTGCTGCTTTTCTGTGTCAGCATCCTGGTTCTTACTCTGAATAGTGGGGTCACTAAATCGAGCTCCGTCAGCTACGTCACTTTTCGTAACGCCTTGGCCAACTCTAAGTGTCTGAACCGGCTGCGCTGCGCCTCCAACCGTGGCTTTTGCTTCGTCTTTTGCACAGGTCCTGGTATCGTCTACGTAAGCTTCTATCATTTCAACATCAGAGTTGGGATGCTCGCCGTCCGCTGCGGATAATTTAGGAGCTGATTTGTATACTGGAACTTTTGTGTTGTGCACACCACTTCCTTCAGGTTCTTTTTGCTTCGGGCCAGGCACCAGCATTTGTCCACATTTCGCGTCCGATTGCCCTTCTATCTTCGGAGGCACTCTTTCCTCTGCTATTTTTTCTTGACTGAAAGTATGAGCACGGGCCTGCTTCTGACTTGCTGAAGAAGTGGGAAGTTGTTGGTTGTGGAGAGACAGTGGGCTAGCTGTTGGTGGAACATTTGTTGCACCACTTGGACATTGACGTCCTGTGAAGTAGCTTGGAGTTGGAAGAGGCGGCCTTGTTAATGCTCCACCCGCCGAGAGTTGGCCTCCTGCTGTGTTGAAAAATGGCGAAGGCACTGGAAGCTCCGGCTTTGGATCTGCAGTAGTAGCGTGCTTTTGTTGAAAGTCATAAAGGCTAGGAGTCCCGGGGACGGATCCTGCTTGTTGAGGAGGTGTCATGTAGCGTTCTTCCCCGAAATGAGTTGGCATGCTAGTGAGTGGACAAAGCTGCTGCGGGTACGCAGTAGTCATCGGAAGCCGTAGTTCAGGAGTATTGGGCACGCTTACGTTGCACTGTGTTGTGTTGCTAGTGGAAGCCGGTGCTACCTGGCCAGTTGGGCGGAACGATTGGCAAGTGAACGACGGCGGCCGAGGTGGCGGCGGAAGTGCTTGCTGAGCTGAAACCGCAGACAACGTGCACGCAGGCTGGAGAGGTGCGAGCGAAGTACCGGGTGCCTTATATTGAGTGGTCCCGCAAGACCCTTGCGAAAGTACTGGACGCTGTTGTACGTCTGAAGAAGCAGAAAAGTGTTTCTCGTTACCACTTTGGACATGGACTTGGCCCTGAGGTTGGCCTATGGTCGGAGCACGCGCTCCTTTGTCTAAAGGATTGGGACGCAGTACCTGGGAGGCCAATTGTTCCAACTTGCCCTTCGGAAGGGGAAAGCTGATAGGGCGCTGTAGTTTGCGGTCTTCGATACTGCCTGGTCGCTCCTCTACAGGACTACGCAATGGCATCGATGCAACAGGCGGATCATCCTTGCTTTCAACAGTCGAAGGAGGGTTTTGAATCGCAGATTCAAGTGGTGTTGGTGCGACGCTGTTTAGACTTCGTGCAACCGGAGGTCGCTGCTGCTGTTGATCGGCTGTAGCAGGTGAGGGTTGCGCATATTGTGGCATTTGTGAGACGCTCCTTACAATTGAAGCAACCGGAGGGTGCTGACGCTGTTCGGATGTAACAGTTGGAAGGCGTGCAGCTTGGGGAGTTTGTGGAACGCTAGTTGCACATGGAGCCAGCGGAGGGCGCTGACGCTGATCGGCTGTAGGAGGTGCAAGGCGCGCACCTTGTGGTGTCTTCGAGACGCTGGTTGCAGATGAAGCCACCGGAGGGTGCTGGCGCTGTTCGGCTACAGGAGCTGGAAGACGCGCACTCTGTGGTGTCTGCGAGAGGGTGGTTGCACATGAAGCCACCGGAGGGTGCTGGCGCTGTTCGGCTGTAGGAGGTGGAAGGTGCGCACTCTGTGGTGTCTGCGAAAGGGCGGTTGCACATGGAGCAACTGGAGGGCGCTGACGCTGTTGGTCGGTTGTAGCGGACGCAATGTGCACACTTTGTGGTGTTTGTGAAACGCTGGTAACAGATGGCGCCACCGGAGGGAGCTGACGCTGTTCGCCTGTAGCAGGTGGAAGGCTTACACTTTGTGGTGTCTGTGAGACGCTGCTTACAGGAGGAGCAAGCGGAGCACGCTGGCGCTGTCGGTCGGCTGTAGCAGGAAGAGGAGGCGCACTTTCACTTCGAAGTTTCTCAGCAAGCAACGAGCGCTGTTCTGGCCCTCGGGCACCTGGTGCCGTCTGGCACTGTGAAGCCAGTGGCGCCCGCTGATTCTGCTGCGAGATATCTATGCTAGACATGGGTCGCCCAGGAATCGCTGACCTAGGCAGCTGCGGTGGGGGAGCAGGAGCGTCTAACCGGTCTGGAATACCACTCAGAGCTTTTGCTGGCTCCCCAAGTAGCCCTTCCTTGCTGAGTGATGGTCCTTTGTAGCCTGAACCAAGCACCTGGCCTCTGTAACTGGCGGCTGGCATATTTGGCCACGGGTTTTCAGGGTTAGCGGCCATTTCTTTGTAGCCTGCTTTAGCAGCTTGCTCAATTACAGTATTTTTCGGATGGATCGGTACTGCGGGACGCACTTCATCTTTTACTAGCATCACTGGTCGTTTATCGAAAGCCGCGTTATCGCGCATCAAACGGACATCTCGAACGCCTTCAGGTGGACAGTACCCTTTCTGGCCCATTGGACCGGGCATTTCTTGTTGATAGGTGGAAGAAAATCTGACCGGGCGCTGCCCCTCAGGGTGACCATCACTGAAAGGACGACGTCCTCGACCCGGTGAACTGTGCAAACGTTCCTCGTAAGGTGCGAAGCCCGGCACTTCTCGACCGCGCTCTTGGAATTCCCGTGGGCAGGGGTACCCGCGGTCTCGACTGGAACTCCTTGGAGGCCTTTCGTTGTAGCCGGATGTATCAGGATCCCGAAAATTGCCACCGGGATGGTCTCTCGATGAGAAGGGCCCCCTGTCCATCCCACCGAACTCAGGTGGTCCCGAACGGTGAGGGAAGGAACCGAATTCCTCTTCCCAGCCCAACGCTCCGTGGTCGCGCGGTCCTCTGTCAAAGTCTTCCGGACCCCAGTCGTGGCGCCGAGTCGGCACTGAGGCACTTCGCCGGCTTTCCTGGCAAGGCATTAAAGGTGGTCTTTCGTCATTAAAACTGCTAGAGTACTCTGGAACAAAAGGCCGCTGGCCCACGCCTCCAGTACGAGCTCGTTCGTCGCCGTAGGGAGGACCAGAGTGCGCCCACTCAGGGACGTCATCGGGCCACTCCTGCATGCGACCAGATCGGTGTTCAAGGTTCCTTTCATCGCCTAAGCGCTGCGAGTCACCACGGAGGCGGTAGTGTTCGGGGCCTCGTTCCTCGCGGTCCCCTAAACCGTCGAATCGCTCGCGCTCACCGCCGTGACGTCCTGGATACCCGATGGAATGTCTCCCGCGGTCTGGAGATTCAAAGTACCGGTCACGATCCACGCCGTACCGCGGGGTACTCTGGGGACGACGAAGTCTCTCCGGTGGCCCGGGAGGCCCGCGCGGGTCGCCACTACCGGGGCTGCGGTAATCGTACGATGCCAGAGACAGCTCGTCGTGCTCTTCGGGCAGGCGCCTTCCTCGGTGCCCTCTGTCGTCCCTGCTGTCGTCCCTCAAACGACCGTCGAAGTGAATTGGAGGTACGGAAGCCGAACCGGCAAATCGTTCGTCGTCGTATTCCGGGGGTCGCCTTCTGTGCTCCATGGGCCCCTCATTTTCGAACCCTGGATTTTGCCTTCTGTGCTCCATGGGCCAGTCATCTCCGAACTCTCTCCGCCGTTGACGGTCAAGCAGTGCTCGCGACAGATGGGGAGTAGATTCTAACAGCGACGGCGAAGGCTTGAACCCTGGCATACCGGACGGCGGGTGGCGTGTAGGACGCGGTTCGAAGGAAGGCTTGGTTCGGCTGTCGCGCCTGCGGTCGCTCATGGCTTTTGTCAATCAGCACAAGCCGAGATAGTCGGACCACACAGGCAGTGAGTCTTTTACGGGCACAGTGGCTAATTACACAAGTTACGACGCGTCAAAGGTACTCCACGTTCAGCGTACATGTCGTGCTAATAACAAAAAATAAAGTCTCCGGCATCTGTCGATGCCGCGTAGCGCGAAGGCAAACACAGGGTTCGGTACCGGGCTTGTCTCACTGCCGGTGTTCAGGTCAGATTCACGCAAGTCAGTGGGGAAGCGGCACAACAAGAAGGAAACACTTGCCCTGTCTGGTGAAGCCGCTCGGTGAGGATTTCAGCGAACCTCGGCGATAAGCTCCGTTTTCGTCCTCGTCCCACTGTTGACGTTGATGCTGATTCCTACGCAACGCTTTTCTTTTTCATCGGTTCATTGTGGGTCGCAGGAGGATCTTCATCTTTCTCGGTGGCTTACGCTGCTGGCCTGCGAATAATACTACGGTTAGTCAGGATACATGATCTCCGAAGGTCGACTAAAGCAAATTTCAAATTTTTACAGTTTTCATACCCTAATATTTTGGTTAGATTAATTTTGTGATTACTTTCTTGTCTCTATGAAAAAGTATAAACTCATGGTGAACAGGGGGCAGGAGAACGAAAATCCATATGGTAGTTGCGAGGCGATATTTAATGTTATCTACTAACCACAAGCGTAGGTTAAAATAATACAGGTTCTGCTACTTGGCAAGTGCCTTATAACGGCAACGAAGGAGTGAACTTTGCCTAACGCTCGTTGCACCAATGAAATCCCGTATATATAAATATTTAGGCGTCATAATTTTATCAGATCTCAAATGGGACAAGCAGGTAACATATGTTGTTAATAAATCACTGGCAGTTCTATACTCGTTAACACGCTCGCTTAGATCCACATCAATAGATACTAAACGCTTAGCATACCTGTCACTAGTTCGCTCTATACTGGAATATGGAATAGTATGTTGGTTTCCCTTCCGTAAGCAGTACATAGCAAAATTGGAGAGCGTACAAAGGAAAGCGGTTAGATTTATTTTTAATAAGTATCGCCGTCTTGACTCCCCCACAAAACTATTAAGGCAAGCTGAACTTCCCACTATGCAAAATCGAGCTCGACTACTTCGTCTTAAGTTTCTTTTCCTTCTTCTTAATGGCAGTATGAAAATCAATGCGAGTGACTACTTGCTACAGACAGATACACCTAGTTCTCGAACGAAACACACCAAGCACTTAACAGAGTACAGATTTCACAACGACATATTCAGGTACTCCTTTTTTCCACATGCAATCCGTGAATGGAACATGCTGCCTGATGACGTTGTCACCTGCACATCACTCGAAACTTTTATCGCCAAGTTATCAAACAATGCTCTGTAGCTACGATCTGCGCGTAGGCGAGCTGCGTCGTACAATGGAATTCTGGTTCACTTCTCAGTGTCTTGTATTCTGCCCTGATATAAATACCTGCTGAATCTTGTCTCTTGCGCATTGCACATCCAAAATATTTACATTTTCTTTCTTTGTTCTTCTGTGTGCTAAACCTTCCAACATGGCATTTACTACCATTTTTCCCCGCTTCTGTTATAGAAATTGTATAATGATTATAGAGTGCGTACGTACTGCCTTGTTGACCCAAACTTATCTGTCCGCGCCTGCTTGAACTGTGTTATCTTGAATGTGCATCCTGCCCCTTTCCTGCAACAGCCTCAAATGTGAGGCTAGCAGTATGTTCAAATAAATAAATATGTCTTAATAAAAGCGTGAGTACTGATACCGGGAAAAAATAACCATTTCAAAGGAAAGTTTATCTTGGAACCAACGCCAGTCAGTTCTTATTATTGCTGTTGTTAAACACGTGAGCTCTCTCATATCATACGCTCAAGCAAATTCACTTAATTTTTTTCTGTCATCTGAAAAGAAATGTTTAGCTCTACAGCCGACACGTCCGCCCGTACTTCGCACTTGGCCACGGCGTCGCCATCGGTAGGTCGGCGCTCGAAGTTGCGAACATTTCTCGCATCCTGGCGCAGTTCATGCAGCGCATGCGTGCGGTATGCGCTGCCTCTGCAGGCCGCAGCGCAACCGGGACGTACAAGATTAGCCGACGTCATGTTGCACTGAACTATTCGACTTCGTGCCCGGCGCTGTCGCGCCTTCGCATCAGCGCCAATTGCTACCTGAAGTCGTCCGCATAGTGTGT
Source organism: Dermacentor variabilis (assembly GCF_050947875.1). Classification (NCBI taxonomy): domain Eukaryota; kingdom Metazoa; phylum Arthropoda; class Arachnida; order Ixodida; family Ixodidae; genus Dermacentor; species Dermacentor variabilis. The sequence goes on from NC_134576.1 coordinate 108,282,919, forward strand.
GTAAAGTCATGTTACGCGCTATAACGAACTGTGAAATCTTTCGATTCTGACTTTTTATTAGTTTCATTTTTTTTAAACAGCTTTCGTTTTTCGCGTTCTGTTTACAACATCGAGACGATGGCTTTCCTAAGAAGGGGGGGCAGTCTTTCTCCTGTGATTGTTTTTCACCGGCTAACCAACGTTACAGAGTTATCGGTCGATGCCAGGCCCGCCTTTTGCGTGTCAAAACTTTCTCGAATGTCGTCGCCTATTCTCCAGCGAAAACATCTTTCCTAATCAAATTGTGCGCCTTCATGTACATAGTGGTGTGTTTTTTTAGAACGTAACTAAGCAACAGCGAATACGCTGGAATGCACGATGAGTTAAGTCTGAATAGCCGACGCGCTTCATCTGTCGATTAGATTTCGACGACCTGCAATCTTGCTTGCCGCCGTCGTTTTGCTCTGATTGCCGGATCCACACCGTCATCAAACTCACCGTAACGGCACCAGCGTCCGGCGTGACACAGCTGTTTCTCGCCAGTTTCTCCATAAAAAAAAGAAAAAAGAAAAAAAAAGAACAGGACGCTGGTGAGGTGGACCTTAGCTCCTAATGAGCACTGTCGTCCCAGTTATAAGAAAAAAAGCGGCGAGGAAAAACTCCTTCATGACGAACGTCGGTGTCACGCTAGTGACAGGACCGGGCGTTTGAGGACTTTGTGAATCAGGCCCCGAGTGTTACGTGTTTTTAATTTAAGCATGAAATGCTTTTAGCTCCCGTTGTCGGCGACCTTCAATTGGCCTTGAGCTTATCAATAAGCCAGACCCGTTATCCGGGCACTCCAACGAGAACATCCGGGTAAGTTGCGAGAACAAAACGAGATCGTCCGAGCAACCAGTCAAGATCGCATTACATACGCTCGTTACTTCCCAAACAAGTTACCAAAGAATACTGCTTCCGAGTTCTTCCAAACGTTTCTTCACAATATCACTCAAGCTGTAACTTCTAGCACGCTGAAGTTTTGTCTCATATTCAATAGGCGACGTTCCAAAGGCAGATACAGGGCGCTATACACTCTTGATTCTCATCTTTTGGTGCTGAGACAGAATTGTCTGCTTTCTTTCCAACGCCAGCGGTGCATGTGCGAGGTCCGCGGCGCGTCGGGCGCACCGGCAATGTCCAAGCCGGTAGAGAGTCTAGGGAGTCTAGGGAGTCTACATGCAAACAGCGCATACATAGCACGCGTTGCATACGTAGCAGTCAACGCTGCGGAAGCTACGCAAGAAGTTCGGTCAAGAAAAGGTATCACTCCGCGCGTTCCGTCCACGCTCCGCTGCGCCGCCAACAGCGTTCGCACGCGCGAGCATAATGCACGTGAGGCTGCTCGCGGCCGGTTGCAACTAAAATGCCCGAAAAGAACAACAAAAATGAAAATGACCTAAAACAACTCATCAGCAGCCGTGTACCGCAGTGTGTAAGTGTCTAAGGGTTGAAACTTGTTTCATTCGAAACTGATTCAATATAAAAAGCAGTTGCGATCAAAAAGCATCGAACTATCTCCAAGTGCATGCGAAGCCACTGCAAGAAGTCTCTCTAGCCTCCACAGCGTTGACTACTATGTGTGGAAAGGAGTACGGTGGCGTCCGGCGATCCGCGGGTGGCTGTTTGACCGAGACGAGACGTGCAATGAGGCTCTGTCGGTGACAGGAAACTATTGCGTCCATATGGACCAGTGCACAGTATAGCGTGGTGCGGTGTGGTGTGGTGAGGTGTACCGTTGCGAACGTGCACCACACATATTTCAAGATTGTGGCTACTATCATCTGCAACCAATCTGCTTTTCCGGTAGCCGTTTCATGCTTGCATCTACTCTCGATTACGGGAGAGCCAGCATTCTTTTTTTTTTCATCTGCGCATTATTTCGTTCATTAAAAGCTTAACCCTGGCAGTGTGCAACACCCACCCGTATTCTCAAGCGATTCTCTCTGCTCGAAGCTCTTCCTCCATTCCGCCGAGTTGAGCGCCATCGCCTCCCCTCGGATGAAGAAGCCACTTCCACGGCCAGGAATGGCCGTGGAACGACAGTGAGGCGCGATGAGCGTTTCTATAGAAGAGTGACGCTGCTGTAAACTTTTTACGAGTCGACGTGGAGTGTTGAGTGGAGAAGCGTACTAGATATACGGCGTCTGGTCTTCGCCGTCGCGACAACGCGACGGTATTCACAAGAAAATTTGGTGCAACGAGCGCAGCAAATCTCTACCGCCATGTTGGCAAAAGGAACAGTGGCTACAACTTGTGACTCGCATGCGACGCAAACCACCACGGTTGGCCAGTGGCTATACAGCGTCCGCCCGTTGTGTGCGAAGCAGGTCACGGATTCGATTGCCAGTCACGGCAGCCATATTCCCACGAGCTCGTAACTTCCCTCCTCCAAAAGCGTACGCGTACAGTGCTTTGTGTGCATGTTAAGGGGAAACCAAAAAGGGAAGTTGAGCTGTGTTGCTAAATTCCCCTTCTACAACAAAAATATACCATCTTTCCCACTAAAGTTGGCCAAGCTGTTCAAAGAAAAAAATTATTTAAAATTCATGATAATCATAATCTTATCTTGCAGCGTGATATCTTAATATCTGTTTCTTGGAAGTGCTAGGCTAACACACACACAGCGAGTTTTTTTTTTTAGGGAACACAGATTTTTTTTAAGAAGAAGGCTATGACCGCGAGACACCTGTCGTCTTCGCATACGATCTCTACGGCATGAATTACTTCATGACGTCAGGAATGTTGACGCAGTCTCCAAGGCGGCATTCGTTATTTTTCATCGCTGAAGCTGAATGGCATACTTCTCTAAGAAAGTCACACTAATTCAGGCTAGTTTTGCAAGCATCTATTCCAACCACGACGGCTGAAATACGAGAAAGTACTGACACGCTTGACGTCAACGTGACGTACAATAGCCGGGGTTTCGGCGCCAGGTTTAGAAAAGTGACGTTCAGTCTTCAATTGTGTTTTTTTTTCTAGTAATCAACTTGTCACCTAGAATAAAATAACTATAAAGCACCCTTTATCGGGTTTTTAAAGCACCCTTTATCAGTCCAAACTGTGTTAGCGTTCCTCTTTGACTTACTTTTAATGAATTCGGTGTGGGAAATGTTCATCAAGACGACTTGGTTACGGCGCTTCTCATAGCCTGCCTTTCTTTACGGCGAAGCTGTGTGCCTCTACCCCCCTCCCCCAATGCATTTCGTGAACGTGGGCAAGAACTCAACCAATCACAGCGAGAATCGCGCGCTGCGTGCGCCGCTGGGTTCCTTGCAATACATCCAGGTGGCGCTCGCCTCCGCGCATCCGCGGCAGCGGCGGCGTCGGCCATGCAGGCGAAAGAAAAAGTACCAGAAAGCTCGCCTTCGCGCATAACGCTCGCCACAACCGTTTCCCGCTAAGGGTTACGGTTGCATAAGCTGCAGTTGCCGGGAAGCAGGGAGCATACGTAGCATACGAAGCAGGGAGCGACGTAACTACACTTTCGTATGTGAAAGAAGAACCCGCATAGCAACTGATTTCATTTGCGCTCTCATAGCGCTAAGGAAAGGCCACGTATAGTTAGGACTTCCGAAGAGCAGCGCGAACACGATGAGCGGCGACGGGAAGAGCAACTTCAACATGCACAACGGCTTATTGCACAGCCTCGGCAGGAGGCTGTGCAAAGCTACGCTGCATTGGTCTATCGGATAAGATGATACCACATCTTCGCTGGCCAGCCACCTTCACAGTAACTTGGACTCCATTTTAACAACAGAGCTATTTTAAGTCAAGCCTTCACCGTCCGGCCTCCGGCGTCACGCAGGGGGGTAGAGGGCAAAGTGCGCGCCGGGTAAGGGGGAAGGAGAGGGGTATAGGAGCAGGTGTTTCGCCGGAGCGCGCCCTTCTGGATTCCGCTCAGCGCGAGCGGCAGCGCTGACGTCGAGCAAATCCCGAGCTTTGAGAGCGAGAAGCGCGAGCAAAGCGCCGTTGGAGGCAAGCCAACCTCCACTTTCAAAAGAAGGCAACCCAAGCCAAGCGCCAGCAGAGGCAAGTTAGCTCCAAATTTCGAGAGCAGGGGGCCGAGTAGAGCCGTCGACCCAGAGACATTCCTCCTACGGAGCGTGCCAATGGACGGTTCAAGAGAGAATTCCTCGACCGTGAGTGCGGCCAAAGCTGCAAGGCGTGTGATACACTGTGGTTTGATCACAACCTTGTGCAATGAAGAGTGCGCAATCCGGAACGGAAGCTAGAATCCAGCAAAACGACGACAACCAGGCAAAAACTTTCATGAAAATTTGGCTAAACACGCGTTCAAACGTCAGATTACGACCACTAGCTTAGCTATTCTGACAGCTTCCACTGCGTGGAACTGGCTTTACTTTTTTTCCTAGTTCTTTCTTTATTTGTTTCCATTCATAGAAACAGAGGAGGCAAAGATAAAAACAGCATAAATTTCCCTTGAACTGCCCTCGGCCCTCAGATTAAACCGGTGAGTCAGGCGAGACACAAATGTTACATAATGCCAAAGCATGACTTCGGATACTGTTTATTGAAAGAGATAAGAGTAGACATATGACATAATGAAACACTAAATTAAATATCGGTGAAGTTCTGTGAGCTGAGATATAGTGAAGTGTTGAGTGTCAAATACCGGATACATTTTAAGAGTTGCGAAGTTGAGCTGGAACAGTTACAATCATTTGTACACTTTATTTTGTCTTCAACTATAGGGACGTTGCACAAACATGGATTTCGGGTACTGAGTAATAATGCATTAAACATCATACTAGCAATATGTCCGTATGTACTTTGTTAGTATCGTACGCTCCTGAGTAGTGTCCCTAGATGAATTTCATCGTATCGACAGAGTACTGTCGGTAGGTTATAACGCGTAAAAAGATTCTCAGTGTGGCGTGTATATGGGACGGTGGCTATTATGCGCATTGTCTACTTTTACTAGAAAAAAGATGTTTGCGACTTTCTTCGAAGTGCAATTTTCCAAACGAGTTACGCATAACTGATGTACAAAACCAGCAGAGTACGATAAATTAGTAATTTTGTACCTCGTCGGTAAAACTTACATTTAAGTTGTTCAGACTTCCCGCAATACGGCTTAGTTTCGGAAATACAAAATTTAAATGTTGGTCCCATCGTGAAGTGTTTCAAAAGTGTACAGATAAAACATTTATATTATTTACTTCTACAACAATATCACTCAAGATTAATTAATACCTGTACCTTTCGCACAGAAAATAACTGCTTTTGTCTTTTAAAATATTATCTAGAAGTTTCCTTGCAACCAAGCAGGCAAGGTGCCTAAACGGTTATTTACGGCATCGTTTAGGCTAGTACGACACGTAGATCGAAGATAAGAATAGACTGACGTCATCGACACCAAGTAAACATCTTATTCCCGGTCCAGTGAGAACAGTGTCGTTTACATTTAGGTTGAATAGTAGCAGTCTGAGAATACTCCCTTGGGGAACTGCGGTTAATACTCGAAGAGTTCGCGAAGCAAATGTGTTTATACAGATTGTTGCCTGCTGCTCAAACATAATTAGTTCAAGCGGTGCACCCCTGATACCATATATTTCTAGCTTGCTGGTAAAGAATTCATGATGGATGTGATCAATGCGATTATTTTTTTTAATTTTTTTTTAGCAATGAGAGACACGGAACCGCGCGTTTCCTGGAGTCGCAGGTTCGCTGCTGCCAATGCACGCGTAAAGCCATCTCATTGCAATGAAGCAATTCATTCTAATTCGCAAGTGAACCTCCGGTTGCAAGAATAGCATAAATGGTAATTAGTACACGTAGAAACTGTTACAACAGTGGTGGTCACAGAGGAACTTACGGTAATATGAGCTTAATTGCTGAATACCTGAGACCGCGAAGGCCGCGTTTCAAGCCACACTAATACGCTAGCCGATGCGGGGGCATCAAATCAGCCCGTAATCTTGAATTCTACAGGAGACGTCGCGGGCAATGTATTTCCGACATTATTTTTGGAAGCGTACGGCGAGAATCCTGCGCAACACTTTATCATTTACGGCGATGCACTGTCTATTAATCCGCACCCGTAAGACTGCTTTCTGTCTATAAATCGCAGCCTTACGATCTCTTACGAGTCTAAGGGTGTGAGTTACAGACCCGTTTGCACCCTTAGGACCTTCAAGGGTGTAAATCGGTTTACACCGTGCTGTTAACGGGAGTTCTACATCCGAAGGACTCCTAAGGTTGCGACAATTCCATTACGGACCATCGCTACGTGTATTTGGCATCCGAGTTGCTCGGATTGTCATGCATAAGCCAAGGTCATTTGTTTCTTTTCCTTTTCTTTTGCCAATTATACTGACGTCTGAGGTGCGCATGCGCCGTGCGGTCCAGTCGCGCGGTCCTGGTTTCGACAGCGCATGCGCGCTCATGCGCGGACGTAACGTCAGAAGGGCTCCAGAGGTGCGCAGTGCGTTTGGTTACAAATATATGGCGACGATAAGCAGCCACATCGCCCCGCTATGTCCTCCTACTGCATGGTCCAGTCGAACGTTCTGGCTGTACCAGTGAGTGGGTCGCACCCTTGAGTGTCGCACGCGCCCACAGAATAGCGCTCCTACCAACCAGATATGTGCGCGCATACCACACCCCGGTGCATGCGCTGATCAGAGCGGAACGGGTAGCAACGTTCACACTAACCCCCGTATACATAAATGCATCTTAACTTGAAGCCCGTGCTTCACTTTATATAAACGACGCCCGGTGCGAACGCACCCAAGACGCTCATTGCGTTTCCTCTGGTGAATTCACGACACGCGTCATTTCAATCAAGTCGAGCGCGGGCTTCAACTTTAGATGCATTTATGTATACGGGGGTAAATCTCACCGATCGTTTCACGGAGCAGGCGCTGGCAAACGTGGATGGTTTGCCGGCGATCCCCATCTCCCATACCATCGACGTGGGAGACGCCTGTAACACCGCCGACAGCTTTCCTATAATCATGCGCCAGCTTTGCGAAACGCCCGGTGTCTGCCACAGGGCGCCGTTCCTGCGAGCAGTTTTCTCCCGCGCGCTGCATTGCTGCGTCATGTCGCCTCCCCGTATTGCTTAGAACAACACCACGAGAAGGGGCTCGAACGCCACGCCTAAAACTTATCGATTTCAGTGCTTCACATTAGGGCGAAACTGTGGCTGTACTCGCAAAGCCCGTAAGGGGCTCTTCGCTATTGGCTGGTCGTCTTCGCTAAATATATGTCCAGCGTCCGGATTAGTTGCAGTGCTCTCTTACGAAGAATTTTGGCGTAAGGCTTGGTTGCGAATACGGGCCCTGGAATTTAATTGCTGTTTCTTTTTGCGATGAGACATAACCACGTGACTACCGCAGGTTTCCCAATTCAGCGCGCAACCAACTGCTACGTGAACTGCAACTGACGATGCAGCGCTGTCGTGACACGGCTGAATATAGGCACGCCAGTGCCTGCAATGGCGCTGCGCTGGAAACACACGTCAAGCGCATAAAAAATGCTACTAAAGTACGTCGATAATACATTGTAATACATGCCGATAATACATGCCGCTCGAGGGGGCCTCTAGCCTGTCGCTGGAAAGTGAAATCCAGGGTTTGACGGAATCCTGCCTGGTAGAATCCTGCACGGGAGCCTGTGAACAAGCCTGGCCTATGAGAGCCGAAACGTCCTTTTAATGTTTTTCGCTAAATGTTTCTAAAGCGAAAGCTTTAAGGGCGCCGCTATACGCAGAACATCCGGCATCGTCGGCGTTGTTCGTGCGTTGAACGACCGTTGGACGTGAGCGAAAACCCGCGATAGAAGTAAAGAATCAATAAAATTACTTAAATGCTTAAAGAATGTTGGCATTGACGCTTAATTTTTCAAGGAGGTTCCTGTAACCAAAGGAAAGTAATTGAGCTGAAAATAAAATTGGGGTGTCCGTGTAAACAGACCCAGGACCTTCAGAATGCGAAACGGCCACAAAGATTCGTTGGCTCAAGCTTGATAGAGGGTGTTGTAGTGAATGATTTGTCCTCTTTGACTTAGTAAGGTACCTTAGAGACACTTACTGTTGCGTGCATGGTAAATATGAGTACACTAAGTAAGAACGGTCTAACTAGACTGAAGGGAATGCGGGTGTTGTGGTGGTCCATTGTACTTGAACAAACGAATTTGTGTGTATATGTGAGCTATCTACAGCTGGTTGTGTTATGACTTGGTAAAATGTCTTGGAGAAACGTAGTAATGGGTACATGTTAAATGTTTGCACGCTAAATAGGAATGAGGTAAGTAGACTGAAGTTAAGACGTGTCGTGGTTCACTGAACAGAAACGACTGGATGCATTATCATTATTATTTGTTTTGAACACATATACACATATACACAGTATGTGTGATGCATGCAGAAGGTTGTGGTTCGAGTATCTGGTATCGTTAATGAGTTCGTATGGTAATAAGTAAGTTAATTGCAGGGGTTATGCGAGTATTTGTATGGTCCATTGGATGTGAATTCATGTGATTGTGAATATGCAGAGGCATGTCCCGTGATTCAGTACACATGAGAGAAGCAGTAATTAGTGATTGATTTTTTTGTTCCTTTGTTGGAGTTTTCGTTTATTCATTTTGCTGGAAAGTGGTGCGTCTACGTTACGTTGCGCTAGGTTATTCTAGGAAAAGACAACTTTGTCAGCGCCTTCTGGAAGCACACGTTACGCAGCTCTCGAGGCGCAGCTCGGGCGGTAAATCTTCTTTCTTTTTTTTTTTTCTTCAGATTTTCATTTCAAGTGCGAAACCTTGAGGTACGAAGCGTTTTGTTTGCTTTCGGTCTTTCGCATGGCATTGGAGGCACGACCCAAGCCAGAACTAATTGTTTATTGCGTTAAGGACCTTATACTACCGCAGAGATGGTAACGCGCATTCCGTGAACACGCGCTTAAGGCAGCAGATTTCTCCGTACAGATCCACCTTTCTATCACCGGTTACGGATCAGAACAGGAACGTCTTGACCAATTTCATAAAATCACCTGAAATCAATGTTGGGCGGCAACTATTCCTTTAGCTAGCGGCAATGCTTTATTTTGCACTAAACCTACCGTTTACATAACCACAGCCAAAGCACTTCAGTTGTGATCGGATTCTAGCTGGTGCGGCTTCGTTAGAGGTTAAAGTAGTGGGAGGGGAGGTGCAAGCGCTGCCTTCACCTTTCTCTGTCACTATATATATGACGATTACAAATGCGTTGCACGTTTTGCGAGTGGAGCTTGTAGTGAATTCTTTTGTCACCGAATGTAACGTCACATCAACGCCTGCAAGCATGACTCTCATTAAAATGTTTCGGTCAGAGACGGAACTCCATACTCGCGTCTCGGAATATTTTCCGCCCGCTGTCCTGCAGACCGATACAAATAGTTTGTGTCCAAAACCCGACCTCTATATGACGTATTTCCGGCTCTCGAACTCGCCTTCGCCGCATTCAACCGGTATTGATTGATTGATTGATTGATTGATTGATTGATTGATTGATTGATTGATTGATTGATTGATTGATTGATTGATTGATTGATTGAAACTTTCATATAGAAGGGGCTGCCCGTGGCCTAAGATAGGGGTAAGTGATCAGATGAAAGGAAGGATGCCTGCCTCTTTCGCAAAGGACAGCAAAGCGTTAATTCTTCTAAAGCGCAGCGTTCAGTGGCCGCGTTTTGAATACAGAGGGCGCTACCCTGTGGGGCGTGGACTCGGACACCACCTATTTTCTACCGGCCGACATGCGAACTTTAAAAAAAATCGCAAAAGCAGTCAACTAGATGACAGAGGAAGAGGTCGGAGGGGGGGGAGAAGGATGCAGCACGCATTTTTGGTTATGTCGGACATGAGCACACACCATTTGTGGGATGCATACACTACTTTATTTGCGATTACACGCACAATTCATACGCAGCAAATAAGGAGCAGCAAGCTAGGCACAGCGAAAAATTACAAGCAATACAACGTTTTTTTTTTTTTTTTTTAGTTTAGCGGGACTTCTTTAGAGACTTTCCTTTTGCCAATTTACGCTGCTTGAGGAAGTAGTCGGAATGAACTTGATCGAAGCTGTTTAGTGCGTTTCATTCCCACAAAAGGCCGGACGCACGCACAATTGAAATCTTTTTTTCTTGTATGCATCTTTCTTTTTGACAATCTGCTCGCCCCATCCTTAAACATACTTAAAATGCTTTCGCCAACAGAACGTTTAGCTATTTCATATTTTTGTAAAACTTGAAATAACATTGGCAAAACCGTAGCACGAGCCCACAAAGTCTTAAACACTACAAATTCGGGAGAGTTGCCAGATACGAGATTATCAACTCAAGGAATCATACTATTACGGGCCGAACGAATATCTACGCCTTCCCCCTTAGTCGTCAGCTGTTCGAAGGCAGCGTGACGCGTAAACTTGTCGAAAACTGCGGCAAAGTTCGCACATGAGAAAAACTCGGTGAAATCGGCGCAGCAACACCGTTTAACGCCGTTCTGCGCACTTAAGGTATACGTGCGAGCCCACTCTGACACTGAATGATCTAGAGCAAGCTCTGAAGATTCCTTTCACCGAAGGGACGTACACTCGTAGGTGTTTTAACATACTCTACTTACGGGTTAACAAAACAACTCCTTACATTTTAGGATTGGTCCGTTTACGTTTTCAATGCGCCGTTTCGATATTGCCCGCTTGAAACGACATTTTCGGCCATTCGAGCGCTCCGGCACGGAACCCTTCTATCGGGGAATGAATTGCAGCTCCCACGGTTTCCCACGACAGGAGAATAAACACTGCGAACAGCGCGGAGAGTGCGAACAATGGGTGGCTGAAAACGCTCGAGCGAAATCTGCTGCTTGGAAAAGAAAACGAAAGAAACACACATTTCTTTTCTAAACATGTTAATCAGCTGTAAGCTTTGGACTGAATAACTTTTACAGTCAACTTAAGTGGCCGAATGCACACCTGTGTTTTATTAGGCTTGCGAGCTGAAGATTAACAATGGACTGCGCTTCGCACGCGGGTGCAGACGGTCGCCGAAATGCTTGCGAAAGCGAAGAAACGCTGCGCGCAGTCAAAAGAAAAAGAGGAAGAAAAATCGAGGGGGGAGGGAGGAAGTATGGCGTCAAACAGCCTATTTCGGAACGCCGAATTCCGCGGAATCCAGTAGCCTATCTTCCTTCTTTTTTTTTTCTTTCTTGTGGGACCTTATCGGCGTGTTGACCCTCGACTCTTGGTGGTATGCTTCGTGTGAAATACTATATGCCCATGGTTGCCGGTATCACTCACGAACGTGACTAAGGTTGGCGGTGGCTCACCGCCACGCCCGCTCTCCGCTAACATGGCGGAAGAAAGGAACTATGTGGGAGCATCGCGTAACAAAAGTGAAGCCCAATATGATGTTGGCGTATGCGGTGGTCACGCCGCGGTAGGTATTTTACGGTTTTCCAACGCCGTTCAACGCACGCTCTTCCGAAAGCACAAAGGGTGCGGCAGCAATGTCCGGGGGCAGCACCCGAACTTCGCAACGAAGACGATAAACGTAGTTGTACGTTGCAATAAACGACAAAAGTTGCAAAAGCACACCCGGAGAAAGTGCGCACAGAGCGCTTAGGCAATGCATCCGAACAAGTGAGCGTCTCTTAAAACCTACCGGGAGCCAAGCACACAGGGCCGATGGTCCGCCGAGCTCAGGGTCACGTGTGAAGCCAGCTTGCTTTCTTTTTCATATTTTAGAAAGAGAGCGAGAGAGATATAGTGAGAAAGAGAGAGGGAAGGCGAAGGGAGTGCCTTCACGGAGAGAGCTGGGTGGCGTGACGTAATGCACTCGCCAAATTTAGTTCCTTCTTCCGTGGATGTGGCTCTCAGTAAGGCCGTATTTCCACACTCTCCTCAAAGCCCCAGGCGGCTAGAAACTACCGCTTGCCTAACGCAAGCGGGCCATGACGTCTTTTTATTGCGTGAGCCTCGGTCTAATGTTTTTTTGTGTGTATGTCTGGGCTTCAAAATTGTCGCACAAAGCCAACTGAAATATTTTTTTTCTTTCTTTCTTTATTTTTCGGCATTGCGCAATAACGTCCAGGCTCACGGATTTCTAGCATCGGAGCGCTGGTTGATATTGCTGATGGGAACAATAACACAATAGCAAATGAGGCAAGCGCTTGTAGAGGTCATAAATATTGATACAATAGGTGCTACTGAAGTGTCTTGAAAACCTTGGGCGAGGCGGCGCGTCAGCCGCTGTTTCCACAGGCAGCTCTCCGCAATAGTTTTCTGTGCGGACGTTTTTATTCGCTTCTTCCATTTTATTTTTCTGTTAGAAAAACCAGCTTCTTCATCTCTTTTCTTCCGTGTTCGTCCGTTTTATGGCCCAAAAAGATGGCGTATATATATATATATATATATATATATATATATATATATATATATATATATATATATATATATATAATGGGTATATACGTGTATATATGTCGAGACCCACTGCAGCGTGTTTACAGAGCGGTGTTGTCCTCATGCCCGGTGGCCATGTTTGAAGGCGGCCTTCCGCGCTGCCGCCTTTTGTTTCAATGTTGTCAGGTTAAGCAGGGCTAACAGCAGCACAGCCGCATAAAGACAAGCCAGACCTAGAACACCACGACAGTGCATCTGAGAAAAGTAAATGGTGAAGGTTTTTTTTTTATTATTTTTACGGCGTTTTATGGATACAGTCTGAAAATTATTTCGTGTTTCTGTTGTCCATTATCGCATTAAATACGCAGTCAGCAGCCCGTGCGGCGCGTGCGGTCGGTTCTTTCCTGTCTGCTCAGAGTGACGTCACAAAAATACGAACTAATTATGTCTTTTGTTAGTTTTTTTTTTCTCTGCAGGCTGCCAACAACATCGCATCGGTAGACTTACAAGGTTGAGGGCGTAACGCTACAGCGTTGGTATAGTTCCCAGTATTTACGTAGTGGACACGAAGGCCGCCTTCGGAGATGGCACAAGCAGGCGCAGAATGGGATGAGCTGCCGTTTTCGAAGCATGGCATCCGAGATTGACGAGCGCCCGCTCAACTGCCCGATCCCAGAGGCTATGTTCCCAGCGTATAGAGTTTCTGACACAAATCGCTGTGGGGAAATGCGGCGCTAGCGTCTCCGTGAGCTGCAAGCATTGCGGTGAAGGTTAGCACGAGGATTTGCCTAAACTTCGTGCTTCTGGCTTTAAATGACTTGACGTCTTTGCCAATTGATGTTATCCAACACAACATCGCGTTATACATGCGACAATACCAAATGATAACGTGCTTGTGCAGTGCGTGGAAATGTTTCGCGCACTTGGTTGGAACGTCACTACACAGAGAGAGGAAGGACAAGGGAGGAAAGAAAGAAAGGTCAACTGCACTTTGCTACCAGTTTGCTACCCTGCACGTGGGTAAGGGGAGGGGGAGTGAAAGAAAGAGACAAGGCTCGAGTCTTGATGACAGTTTCACATGCAATAAGCCAGGTACGGCGTATCTGAAGTCGGACACTCAAGCCTGTCGCCTTCAGGAACCGTAGAAGAGCTCGATTAGCTTTCTGTGCTGATGAGCTGTGAGGCCACGCTCCCAAGGCATATGCTTCTGTAAATTGCCGATCGTCCTCTCTGTTCAAGGCACACTGAATAGCCTGCCGTTTTTTTATGCAAGCGAGATCAGTGGCACTGGAGACGATCGGTACCCGCCGTGGTTGCTCAGTGGCTATGGTGTTAGGCTGCTGAGCACAAGGTCGCGGGATCGAATCCCGGCCACGGCGGCCGCATTTCGATGGGGGCGAGATGCGAAAACACCCGTGTACTTAGATTTAGGTGCATGTTAAAGAACCGCAGGTGGTCGAAATTTCCGGAGTCCTCCACTACGGCGTGCCTCATAATCAGAAAGTGGCTTTGGCACGTAAAACCCCATAATTTAATTTTAATTTTAACGATCGGCGGTCTCTTCACGCATGCACTTAGTCCACATGGACTAGTCGGTCATTCCAATGCGATAGCTGTGTGGGTTAGGGAAGGCTATTCCTACGCGTAGCTGGTACGTCAGTGTTGCGCCACGTCGTGAAAGCGTTGTCGGTAACTGCAATTTTACTGATGGGTAGAGGATAATCGACAACATACTCGATTTTCACAAATCGTGTATGTTGTTTTTCGGGTCTGCCTATTGAACGAAAGAAGGCACCTCGTTTACATTATTGAATGAAATAATCACTATGTTGTGGGTGATGCACGATAGAGGCTTAAACTATGTAGGTCAGTTGAATAGTTCTCATAAGAATACCTTACTGAAGCGTTTCTGGGCGCTAGAATTGTAGTATCTTACAAACCTCATAGAAAGTTGGCCCACTGTCCTGGGCAAGGTACGCTGCACACCTGCTCAGCTTGGAAGCATAATTGAAAAAAAAATGAGAGAGCGAGAGGCAGGAAAGCGCCTCGAAAGGTCAATGTCACTGTTGTGTCCAGATCGAGCGAGTCGACTGATAGGAGCCGCTGCCAAACTTCGTTGTCAAGTAGCGGGTCAGTTTGGCAGAGGGAGAGGGAAACGCGGATATTTGCCTGTGTACCGCCTTATTTAGTCAGCAGGGAAAGATTGACGTGCGAACTATTTGCAGCCTCGCGGAGGAACAGTGACTGGCGGTTATGAGGGTGTGGGCGGGGCTTCACTGCAGACTTGAGTTGTATCCGACTACGGTATAGAGCTTGCACGCATGAAAAAGAAAAAGAAAGTGGGGGAGGGGGGGGAGGGGCAAGCTCAAAAATGGCTAAAACAAAAAGAAAATGAACCGCGACAGCTGCGGCCGAGGCACAAGAGTTGCGCGAGCACGCAGTAGCGTTCTGGCTGACCGGCTGTGTGCATGCACACGCTCGTCCGAAAGTAAAGGACAGCACGAGGTCGCGGGATCGAATCCCGGCCACGGCGGCCGCATTTCGATGGGGGCGAAATGCGAAAACACCCGTGTGCTTAGATTTAGTCGCACGGTAAAGAACCCCAGGTGGTCGAAATTTCCGGAAACCTCCACTACGGCGTGCCTCATAATCAGAAAGTGGTTTTGGCACGTAAAACCCCATAATCTAAAGTAAAGGGCAGTAAACGCCACGCTAAAACTATCTTTTCACTCGACAGTGATAAACGTCGATTTTCTTGCCGTCCGTCTCATTTCATGCGCTATACGCGTGCGATGCTCTGCGACGCCGCAGGCGGCGTTTCTCATCTCGTCAGCCGTTGTGAGACGCCTGCTAGCTGTCGGGGTGCTGTTCCTGCTGTCGAGTAGAAGGCGATTTCCGTGCTGCGTCGCGACGTGTGGCACCCGCGCGTTGTTGCATGCAGGTCACACGGGGCCCGCTTTTCAATCGCGATCTAAAGACCTTTCTGGAACGAAAAATTCTAGAATGTGGTGGGCTCACTTCAGCAGCTTGCGCAAAAAAATGAAAAAAAAAGCAACTGCGATTGAGACATTCTGTCTCCTTAGGTGTTGATGACGATTGAAGCTGCCCGTTTGGCACCGGTCTATCGCAATGCCATGCGAGCAGCTCGAGCGTAGTGCTAAACGTTCCTATCGCTTTCAGTACCTAGGGTTTCGGACAAAACTGTCGTGTAATTTTTAAAGCGCTAACATTTATTTGTAGCTTCAACATATACAATGACTCCTGAAACACTTTTCTCACTAATCATAGAATCACATCACTATTTGGTTTCGTCGCCTCGCTTACCTCCAACTGCAAAAAAAAGAAAGAAAGAAAGCGAAGTGAGAAATAGTCACCTGACCAATGAGCGGCTTTCCTTCTTTCATTGCCGCCCGCTGGAAGCTACAAAGGGGAGACCACAAGGGGGCGCACGGATGTAATGCCCTTTAGTGTTCCTGTATACGTTAGGGAGTGTAAATCGAATAATTGTTATATCCGTTCCATAGCTAACCTTAAACGGAGCATACGCCATTATCAAACACGATCCCCAGAATGTTGATACGTAATGCACCCGCGTACTAATTACGGAAAGCAAATGATTGCTTATACGGTGCCTGTCTTGCTCAACACACTGATCGCAGATAATATCTATGTTTTACAGTCTTCGTTAACTAGTATGTACAATTATTATTGCTCCTAGCGCTGGTTTTATGCTTAATACTTTGTACATATAGACCACAATATTACTTTTGCTACATCATCTCTTATTAGTAGGCGTGACTGATCTGTGTGTCGTTTTTTTTTTCTTTCTCTGCATACTGCTGATTTCTTAATATGTAAGCTAAGTAACTTGCTTTAGTTTATCAATTTTTGTGTTTGTTTCTAATGCGTTATTTTATCAGTCTTATTCTGCTTTATTGTTATCATTCCCTCACGCACTGTTGCTCCCCCTGCTGCTGCCATAAAACGGGTTTTAGGACTTAGTCAAGCTGCTGACGCAGCTTTTTTCCTCATGATCTGTCCATATTCAAATGTATGTTGTTTATGGGAAATAAAAGCACTTACTTTACTTTACTTACTTACTTACTTACTTACTTACTTACTTACTTACTTACTATACGCTCCCGCAGGGAGCAGAGTTGCGCATAACCCTTCCGGCGCCGCTCGCACCGCTATTCGCCGAGCGCTATCACGTGGCGAAAAATGACGTCAAATGTTCAACTGCGCCGCTGCGAAGCCAACTTTACGCGCGCGCGACGCCAACTCGTCGTTTCCGTCAGCGCCGTCGACATTGCAATCAGCGGACCATCGAGCACGCGTCGCATTTCATCGGCTGCGCATCCCAGGTGTACGGTATTCGACGAGATTAGCTCAAGGACCTTGGTGAAGTGGTACGAAACACACCACAGTGACACATGTATTCCAGTATGACGGGGTGCAGCGCACCAAACTGCACAAACAGCACGGAAGGTGGCAAAGTTTTTTCTTTCTTTTCTTTTTTTTTAACGCGGTGCCGTGCGAACGGACAGACGTGCATCGGCGACTGGTATGGCTACTGCGCATGGGCCGAGCCCGACCGGCTCCGAAAGGAACCAGGGCATGCGAGGCGCGCTCGCCTTGTTTACCCTAAATCAGCATTCATCCAGAGTAACACCACTTTTAACGCCGAGATGCGTACGCCGGACGTGAGGGGTCGCGCCCTTTTTTGAACGATTTTTGGCGTGCGTGTGCAGCGCGACAACAGACGCGGGACAAAGAATGAACGATACGTCCGTGCCGCGTTCCACATATAGGCCAAGAATGTCAACTCGCCCAACTCGCTGCGTTGCTTGTACGATTGTTCTGACTATACGCGGATATTGAACAGTGTGCTCAGAACGGAGTAAATACTAGCCGGTACAATTTGCCCGCTGCACCCTGGTTTTTCTCTTTTCTGTTTTTTTTTATTTTATTTTTGTGGGCGTTGTATTTTTATGTAACGTTGATCGATGTGGTAGTGTTCCTTCTTGCGTAGTCAGTGAAAACCTCGCATGCTCCCGCTTATTAGACAGCCGTGATAGCTTCGGCACTTACCGCCCGCAATATCTTGCTTGTTAAATCGGCCTTAGTCGACATGAGGAATGTAAAATTGTGCCTGTATGTTTAATAAGCGCTGTGTTACAGTAAATTCACCTGAGTAATATGGAGAGATTAAAAAATGTATCCTCATATTGCAGTCTGCAATTTGTGAATAATTACTTTGTATGTATGCTATCGTAGTGGTGTGATTGGTGCAATAAAAATAAGCTGTTTTTACTCTCAGTCCCTTGTTGCCGTTCCAGTTGCTTTGAATTCTGCCTCCCATGGCTCCAAGAACCAGCACTCTGCCCTGCTGCCAGCAGCCATTGGTCATCCATTCCATTGTACGAAATAAATTTGATCTAGAAACTCCTGCATTTTGAATCTTTTTCCACTTGCACATTGGCTGCTACGAAGCAGCTGTTTAGCCTGGGGTGTGAATGAATCGTATAAATTGACTATGCATGAAGTGTGCGCATATGAACATTTGAAATACGTTTAAGTCTACGTGTCTGCACCGCATATATCGAAAAGGCGCAGCTGTTATGAACGACGGATGGGGACATTAGTGATCTGTTAACGGTCAGTGACATAACTGCAGTAACGATAGTTATCTTAGCGACGATGATTAATCGGCTGGTTCCGGCGGCCAAAATACGCTCACATAATTCTCCACCTTATGTGTGTGAAGTTTTCTTTAAACATCGTTTAAAACATTTCTTGCCTTCCGGCCTGAGCGAGAAAACTTCATATGCATGCGGAAATACATTGCATTGCTTTTTGTTGCAAGGCACTGTGGGTTTGCACGCGAACTTTTGGGCTGTTCGAGCCACGGCGTAGTCAGGATTTTATTTCGGCGGCTCGAGGGGGGTGCTGCGCCCTATGTGCAAGTTCATGCGTGTGTTCGTATAGGTGCTTGTACATATGTACAAACTAAAAATTTCGGGGGGTTGGAACACAACTGCCCTCCGGCTACGCCAATGGTTGGAGCGTAGCTTGTATTAAAAAGTCTCATCTTGCTCAGCACTTGCGAACAATGCCGCTTGTAGCTCGCACTCAGCAGACAAAAAAAGCAAAATGGAACACCACGCGACATTTGCCTCCTGCGTGCGAGGAGTGGCTTCACTGCGCAACTGGAACATAATGCCGGACCTACGCGCAACTCTGCTCCCTGCGGTATCATATACAGGAACACTAATGCCTAAAGCCCCTTAAACTTAGTAAAGTAGTGCCACGCTTTGAAGAATGCCGCCTCCTCCTCGCGCGCTGTGGCCGAGGCCGACGACGCGTCGCTATTGGCCTAACAGCATCACGTGGGCCCTCGCGCCGTGCATCAGCGCCATTTTTGCTCGAGAAGCGTCTACGGAGTGGCGAGGAGCTCATGTTGGCGCCGTTGCTACGCCCGAGCAGTGTAGGCGGCGCCACGGTCGAGGAGGGAGCGTGAAAGAGAGGAGAAACGAGGAGGAGTGAAGGCGGAAGAGGAGAGTGTCGCTACTTTATGAAGTTTAAGAGGTTTTACTAATGCCCTCCTGGCCCCGCCCACCAGTTGAACGTCTCGGCGGGCAGAGCGCTTGTGGCGGCACCCCGTGGTGGCCGCGGTATCTGCACTACGCCTTTCATCTCGGAGGTCACGCTCGTGCAGCATACGCAGCAATGCGCAACTGTCGCGTGTAGACAGGCAGTGCAAAAAAAAAAATTAGTTTTTTTGTGGTTTTGAGATCGGAGACATGTAGGTATTTTATTTTCTTGATTTATATAACTCAGACGTGCAGCAATTGCATTACTGAGAATGTTCTCGCGATCAGGAAGTCGTCGAATAGATAGATGTTGGTGGGTCCAGCTACTTCCGATGACTCTACATTACCACATTGCGAAGGAGAGAGCAAGCAATTTTTCGCTCCATAATTTTTTTTTTTTTGACAGGAGATTGTAAATTTTCTGCTCCGTGCAGTACACATTGTCCTTACGCGTTCCGAGGCGCCTCATTGACAGATCATCAAAGTTTTTCCATACTATGTTTGAAAAGTGTTCCAGGGCTCCTTTAAGTCTTATTAGCTGTGACTAAAATACATGAGCTACATACGAAGTCACCTATCGTCAGTATGTCATTATCCGGCTCGTTCCCAAATATTTCGTGAAATTAATTTACACAGAATGTCTAAATTATTGTCCATGATAAGAAAAAATGAAATGTTACGTTCCGTCAAATGTTACATGATATTTCGCGTAGCAATCGAGAAATAATCTCGTGAAGGTATGCAGTAACGTTCGAATATCCGTTATTATAAGTATCAAATATTTATGGCGTCATTTCCGAATAATTTCAATGACCTGGGAATGACTGAAAAAAAAACAACATTCTTAGAAAATATATTCAAATTTCCAGAGTCACATACAAATGATTGGCACACTGTGAAAATATTACGCACAATAGACACAAACGCAGTGAACAGAACTAAGTACCACGTCATGCTTAAGAGCGTCGACTGCCTACTGACGTGGTTCATCGTGGACGTTATATTATAGGCTTGCATGTTTTGTTCTTGTTTTGTTCTTCATTCCCTTCCTCCACGATCCCTTTTTAGTTCCTCTCCCTTTTAATGTATCTCCTGTTTCCGATTCACGTTTTTTTTTTTTTTTTTTTGCTATGTGCCTTTGCTCTTCTAAAGCAGGGAGGCGCAGTGCCCCTGCCAGTAGCAGTTGTCATCAGCTCTCTCCCTCTTCACTGTTATTGTTCTGAAGAAAAAAATTATCGGGTTTTAAGTGCCAAAACCACTTTCTGATTATGAGGCACGCCGTAGTGGAGGCTCCGGAAATTTAGACCACCTCGGGTTCTTGAACGTGCACCTAAATATAAGTACACAGGTGTTTTCGCATTTCGCCGCCATCTAAATGCGGCCGCCGTGGCCGGGATTCGATCCCGCGACCTCGTGATTGCTTTGAATGTGTGCAAACCAAATGAATTAAGTAAACAAACACACAAAAAAACACGTCATGCGGGAAGTAAGAAAATAATTGCGATTGCCATCTTCCTTCCAGAGCTAGTGAGCCCTCTTCCGCCACCGCCACAGATGGAAAGGGCCATGGGAGAAAAAGAGGGGTGTCTTCGCCGAGAATTCGAGTCGTAAAGTTTGGCAAGAGCTATTGATTTTTTTTTTTCGACCTTTTAGTAATTCAGCGAACAAGATTCGAAATCTTGCGATTCCTCACCTGTATTTAAAAGAAATTCAGGCTCCACTACTCTTTCTCCGTTTCTGATACTTTCACTCATTGACGTCCATCCATTCTAGATTCCCGAGCGCACACTTAAAAGCCCATCACGCGCATACACAGTGGCCTGTGGTCAGATTATGCAAATTCTGACCAGCGTACTACGTGAAATGGGCGCAGTGCTTGGTGCGCCTGCGTCGACTTTAATGTGGACAGTCCATTGCTTCGAAGAAGGGGCGCTGGCGTCGAGGTTGCAGATGATGAGTAAATCCAAGAGGAGCATGGCGTTATGCCCAAGAAGCTTTTCGATGGTATGCTTCCACAGACAGCGGGATATGGAAACGTCCAGTTATCGTTACACCTAACGTTGAAAATTACAGAAAAAAAAGGAAAGTTACTTATTAAACATATAGAGAGCCGTATCTTCTCGTAGTAAAATATACTTGCGCGTTAATGAACAGCCAAATTGTAGAACTCAGAACACACCTCTGTATCTCAGATCGCATCGTTCACCATGCCATGCCTTGCGTAAAACGCCCTATTTATTACTTTGAGGAACATTGCTATAAAAAATGCGGTATTCTGCCGTGGGAGCGCTCTACAACCCAATCAGCTGATGTGGCATGCGTTCGAACCAATGTTCATGTTCTTGTGAAGCATCTCAGCGAACCCGCCGTTACATGAATTGTTACCAGCACGCAAGGGGTAACAATGAAAGAACGTACAAATAACACTTTCTTTCCTCATCTCAGCTAAGTTCAAAAACTGAATTTCATAATGCCGACTTGTCAACGGTTGACGGCTCCTTAAATATCGAAGCGTGAGAGGCGGGCCCGTACTAGGAAACAACGTCACGCCGCGCCGGCGGTACTAGCAAGCAGCGAAATTTCGTAATTACGATACGCGTGCGTGTGCATAAATTTTAAACCCCTGATCTGCTTGCTACGCGATACGTGCCGGAATGTTCTGAACGATAAGAAATTCTAATTTCAATGAAATGGAAGGCACATAACTAGGTATATACGACGTCAGTACGTGCTTGCTCTTGGTGACATTTCTTTTGAATGTAACGTAACGTTGTTCCCAGAACTATAAAGCCTCTGACTAGCGATTCTAGCAGCTCGCGCAACTCTGTCAGTTTCATTTGTGGGAACAAATAATGAATAGAATTTATTAAGGGAGAACACCAGGCGCGAAAATTACATTATCAGCTCTAAATATGCGTGATAAAACAAAACAAATGCATCTGCTGAATAATGGCATTTGTTTTCTCTTCGGACAATACCTACTACAATATTTTCGGCGGCTGCGGCAACACCGCCGCCACAGCTAGTAAACGTTCAGACGGGTCATAAGCTTTCGCCCGACAACACGTGCTGAATTCTCAAAGAACCGCGAAGCTCAAGCACCAGTTTGAGCGATTTAGCGCGCGGCTGGTACAAGCCTCTCAATAGGCGTTCGGGCGACCTGATCGCTCGTTGTACTCGCTCTGGAAACATTAGTTGTTGGGATGGCTGGTGTTGCATTGCTGGCGAGAAAATTAGCTCAAAAACAAAAGGCGCACCACACGGGGAAAAAAACGACAAGGACAAGCGCTGCAACTCGTCGTTCTTTGTTGCGTTACGCCAATAAGGAACCCACCGCTTGTCGCGCCGAAGTACTTCGAGCGACTAGCCACCGGGAGCGGAAGTAAACTGTAGGAGCGAGCATCCCGTCATGCAGCCACCGTTGGCGAGCGAACGCTTCCCTGAAGCCATTTCCTTCGCTTTTTCCCCCTCGCAGGGTAGGCCCAACACGTGACCTGTGAGACCCGTGTCGCAGTATTGTACTACACGCTGTAACGTTAAACTGTGTTGTAGACACGTGGCCCATACACAGTGTTGACCTGGAGACCTTCTTTGTCGTATTTGCCGGCGAGTTAAGCGCGTGCATGCGCGAGTTAATGACATCTTAGTTGAAATCAAGAAAAAGAAATGGGCATGGGCAGGACATGTAATGAGGAGGGAAGATAACCGATGGTCATTAAGGGTTACGGACTGGATCCCAAGGGAAGGGAAGCGTAGCAGAGGGCGGCAGAAAGTTAGGTGGGCGGATGAGATTAAGAAGTTTGCAGGGACGGCATGGCCACAATTAGTACATGACCGGGGTTGTTGGAGAAGTATGGGAGAGGCCTTTGCCCTGCAGTGGGCGTAACCAGGCTGATGATGATGATGATGCGTGAGTTGCGAGGGAGACATCTGGGGACTTTTGCCTCTCTGAACCTGCCTGTCCCTAGGTACTACAGTGCCACCGAAAAGGGAGCGCTTTGCTCCGTTTGTCTCTAGCCGAGCTGCAGTAGGCGACAACGGATAAGTTCTCCGGAATAAGCTCGTCTATCCCTTTGGGTTTCTTGGCGCCGCGGGAGAGCGTTAAGCTGATGAGTGAGAGGTTCATGGTTTAATCACATATGACAATTTTTTTTAAAAATCTGCGTTATTATGCAATTGCAGCTTTTGACTTTTGCAGTAATTATTTTCCCATTCTTCACCACCAGGCCTAACATGGAGTGTTCCAGCCAAGGGGAGAGAAGGGATCCGGCGCGAAGCGCTTGAGAGGGGGACGTGGGGAAGGGCTTAGGTACAAATACCGCATTAGCGGCCGCAGACCTCTGAATAAAGACTTCGTCTTACTGCAAATTCCTTTTATTGTGAGATGTTAATTTGCACGTTATATATATATATATTTCATAGCTGGACGGCGCATGAGGAGCGTGCACGTGTGACACGTATACTCCTCCCGTCACCGACGACCGTGGCGCTGGCAGAAAGCCGAAGACGGACTGCGAATAGGCAAACCTTATGATACGTGCGCCGCAGTGACACCGACCAACCGCTGACGACAAACAACTGCAGCTTAGCCATTATAGACTGTATCAGCCGTTATGATTCCGCTTGGACGAAAGTTTAATAAACGGCGCTTACACGGGTACAAAGCGCGCCGTCCTCAGTAGTGCCTAGGCAAACGCACATCGGATGCAAGGGTCCCCGGCAAAATGTCCCCTGCTCTCGCGAAAGCCTCCATCAAAAGTCCCCAAATGTCTCTTTCGCAACTCACGCTTGCGCACGACGCTCGGGCAAATACGAGAAAGAAGCTAATCGTATTGGCCGAGACACGTGGCCGTTAGTTCTTTTTTTATCTATGCGCACTGATTCGACTGTACTGCCGTAGCTCTGCATGCAGAACGGGAGGAATAAAAACTGTCGTGCGCTCTGACG
Source organism: Dermacentor variabilis (assembly GCF_050947875.1). NCBI lineage: Eukaryota > Metazoa > Arthropoda > Arachnida > Ixodida > Ixodidae > Dermacentor > Dermacentor variabilis. Next base: position 108,306,874 of record NC_134576.1, read on the forward strand.
TGACGATCGCGTGTTGGGCCGACTCATTTGGCTTCACTCGTGTAACCAGACGCGACGCTCCCACCTATCTTTTCTCCCACCATGCGCTCAGCCGACGCCGGCGAGATAGCGCAAAGACAACGCACTCCCGTCCATGACGTCATGTTACGTGGTCTGCCTGCGATAGGACCTAGTAGAAACGCTATAATACCGAGTAAGCCGCCATCATTTTGACGTTATCGCTTTCAACGCGACGGGCTTAGCAATAGAAATTTCGGACCGAGTAACATAATAACGTCACAAAGCAGAGTGCACAGGCATTGTGCTGTCTATAGGTGGCGTTGGCTCAGCCACCTCGGTCGTCGAACGAGGACAGCGTTCTGCTCTCGGCTGCTGGCATCAGCGTTACGCGCACGCGCACTATCACCAGACTATAGCGTTCCCGTTGATCTTCTGCGTGTTTGGGCTGTGGTCTGAACCGTACTAGCGTAACGTAAAGCTGGCGTTTTATTTATCTCGGCGCTGACTGACGCTGACAGTTCCTCGTCGGTCCCATCTCGCGCACCACAGAGGTGCGGTGCCATGCAACGCCGCTGAGTGGCGCTCATCATGTCTGCGTTATGAGACGGCCGGTAGCTGCCACGGCGCTGTTCCTTCTCCAGAGTCGGCGTTGCTGCTTTGTTACAGTGAAGCTGTTTATGGCTAGGTTCTTGCGGATCTGGTCCCCGTGGACATAGACAAACAATTTTTCATACGTGGGCCAATCCCGAAAATAGCGCAATGCCGGGCCGACCCGCCGCGGAGGTGAAGCAGGCGTTAAGCACTATACCCATATACGCTGGCCGATCCCGAAGATTGTGAAATACCGGGCCGACCGTCGGCGCAGGTGCAATTCGCCAGCAAGGGGTCCCTATTCACAGCTTCACTGGTCATCCTTCTTCACAGAGTGGAAGTGCACTGAATTTTTTTAGCCCATTTCTCCGTGCGTTTGCGATTGAGTCCTCAGGTTCGTGCGTGTCAAGGTATATGGCGACTTCCGCGTAATTTAACGCGATAACGACGACTCACGGAAACATGGTAACACACAGGTCGTTGGGTGCTGCTCCCAACTGTGGTTTTATCGAAACAGCAACTGCAGCTTAGCAAGCGAGCACATGGCCACCATTTCTTTCCACCCTTATAGCTAATCATTACCTCGCTGACGATTAATCTTTTTGACAGGAGGAAACGCGTATACGCACGTCCCCAGCCTGATTACTGAAGTAAGATTCTAGTTTTACCTTCTTCACTTTATCATAGTATCATCATTGTGATCATCATCAGCAATATCTTTATGTACACTGCAAGACACAGGGCTCTCCCTTCGATCTCCCATTACTTCTGTCTTGCACTAGCTGATTCTAACTTGCACTTGCAAATTTCCTAATTTCATCACGTGCTACCTTGCTTTCTGTCGTCCATGACTGTGCTTACCTTCCCTTGGCACCCAGTCTGTAACTTAATGGTCCGTAGCTTATCTGACTTACGCATTACCATTGCCTGAGCATCTGCATCTCTTTTCTGGTAATGTCAACTATAATATCGGCTATTTCCGTTTGCTCTCTGATCCGTGTGTCTTCGTGTGTCTTAACGTTGCGCCTAACATTTTTTGTTCTCTCGCTCTTTGTGCAGTCCTTAACGTGTTATCGAGGTTCTTTATTACACTCTAAGTTTCTGTCCCCTATGTTCACGAGTAGAATGCAACGATTGTACGCTTTTCTTTCCAATGGCAGTAGTAAGCTCCCAGTCAGGCTTTGGTATCACGGGATATTTATGCTAAAATCAATTAAATTCGGGTGGTTTACGTGGCAAAATCACGTTCTGGTTATGGGGCACACCGTAGTAAGGGTCTCCGGAATAATTTTGACCTTCGAGGGTTCTTCAACGGGCACGAAGTGCACGGTACGGGCATTTTCGCCCGCAAACGCGCTCGAAGGTTCTTTGTTTTGTTCTGGCCGGCTATCGACGCCGCCGTGGCACTTAAAACATGCCCTTTTGGTGACCTTCTGCAATTGTTTTTGCAACTTTAAACGCGTGACGGCCAACGCGATGTAGAGAAGCAGCCTTAGTTGGACCAGCTGTTATGGAGTGTTCAATTCCGTCGTTTTCCGGGAGGCGAACTTGGAACGCTAGGACATTGGTAACAGAGTCGTACGACCTTTTCTGTTCAATTATAATGTGTCCATGATTCATTCTGCTGACCTTCTGAGTGGCTGTTTTCCGCTCTTACGGCAGGACATTATCGCCAAGCTGTCGGCGAAACGAATTTCAGCAGCTGTGATTTTCGTTTGTGCTTTCATTGGACGTTTTTTTTTTTTGTTTAATTTAATGTTCACGCTTTCAAGTATAAGCCTGAGTCGGGCTACTGTCTGTGGCTGTAAGGCAACTTCACCGTTTTGTGACCATCGCATAAAGTTTGAGTGGGCAATTTTCCCTTTCTACGGGAGCCATTAGGTTATGCTGAGCCATGCCGGTCAAAACAGGCAAGAGCGCTGGAGTTCTAGCAAGCTTCGCTGCAAACGCTTTAGGCGTTGTCTTATTGCGAGATTCTGTTCACGCGGAATTTTTTGTACAGGTCTAAACGTGAAGGAGTAACAGGGCAAAGGTAAGCGCAGAAAACAAAAAAGCTCCCTCTCACAGCAAAAGCAGGTCTAGGCCCGTATTCACGAAAAAGCTATTGCACTAGAATTGTTCGTAAGAATAACACCAGGCAAATCTCGATGCCTGACGTATCATTAGCGAAGGTGCCCCAGTAGCTGGCAAAGGACACTTAAGAATGAGAGAATTCCTGAATTCGGCTTGTGTTTGCCGCTTTACAAAGCGCAGGAACAGCCAGCTTCCCTGCGGCCGGTGATGCCTGTCGGTGGTTGCCGGTCGATATAGGGCCCCAAGCTGCTTGCCCCGGGGCAACACGGACGTGTAATGCTAAGCACGTTGCTGTTAACGAGCGGTGATGTTTCAAGTGCATGTTCCCTAGCACAGCAAACTTAAGACATAAGTTAAAGACGTAAATGACAGAAGCTGGTAACTCGCGTCTAAACTTGTTGAACTAGGAAACCACTCATTTCAACGAAAACCAACTGGCCCAGCTCATTATGTATGCCCCTACTTCGGTGATGCCTGATCAGCGCCTCCCTTCTTGCGTAGCGGGCCGCACGGGCATTGTACACAAGAGTGAACCGGTCTCTGCTGGCCACAACCTCATTTATGCGACCTATTATCGCGCTATTTTCAATTTATTTTGGCTGACATCGTGTCGCGTTACTGAGGTTACCTCCGCAATATGCATTTTGGGGGGTTCTTGGGCACGATATCGGCAACACAACTTGTGTTTCTGCCACTTTGAGTAACCGTCTCATAGGCGCGATATTTAGTTTGTTCTTCCATTCGTAATGGTGTTTCTAACGGTGGATGCAATTTTGATGACCGAAAGAAAAACTAAGTTCTCAAGACAATATGTAATCAAACTTCCCGAAACAAAAAAAAATCGCAGTGGCATTCGTTTAGCGGCACAACGACACTTTCAGTACGACTGTTATTCACATCACTACAGCTTCTTGGCATAGCAGCGTCCCCTTTCTCCTCGCTCTGACGCCCGGAGCGACGCGGCAGCGGCCAGTAATTATATTCTGTTCGAACTAGCACGCACAACCGAACTACTCTCCTACGTGTACATGCGGTATTGACCAGCTGAGCGGTGCCGTAATGCCTGTCCAGCTGGATCGCTCCAAACGTTCCCCACTTATGAGTTCTTCTGTGCTCTAAATACTCCTGCATTCAGATCGCCATACGACCTTTGAGGGTGCAGGGCCTGAATGCACTAGCGTTCAATGCTCTTCGAGGTACATTTCGACCCCAGCTTCAAGAGCACTGCAAATGGCAAAGCCCTTGAGTGCCGTACTTGACATATTCGAGTAAGACCACGGCCCCCGTGAGCGGATGTGCACGCGTATTTTTTAAAATTATTATTACGAGAAATTATTACGCTACTATAATCGTGTATAAGCGCATATTTTAGACTGTGGCAATCTTGGACACACCTTTAGTCAAGGAGGCCGGTCACTTTTGCTAACAATATGTCCAACATCAGGAATAACTGGCATCAGCTCCGACGAACAGTTTCAGAATAAAGGTTTCCTTTTTGTTAATGCTGGCTCCATTTATTTTAATCCTCTTTCTTTTTATCTGGCTTTTGTACTCATCGTCGCTTCTCCAGCGTAATGTAGCACACCAAATGCTATGCTGCTTTACCACTCAAAGTTTATATTATGCCAGCTTTTCTCTACCGGTTGACTGTGCTTGCTTCTGATGAGTCGGTCTACATTCGGTGCCGAGACCTCGATTTGGTCCCAATACGCGTGAATTTACAAAAATTGACGAAATGTGTGAATCGCGTTGTAGAAAAAAGTGCTCATTTCGCTGGTCGGTCCTGAATGAAGTCATCACAGCAGATAGATACAAGGATAGCACACGAGGCGGCGCTGACTCTGCGGGCTGTCCTGGTTTCAAAGATCAGCTGAAAGGTGCGCGACCATCTGGTCACGTGGTCGAAGCAGCCGTGACTGTAAAGAACTATAGTTACAAAAACACACAAAATGTCTAAGGGGAACCGGGTCAACACCCGGGCCACGCTTCGGAGTCGAGGCCGTAGTGTTGGCATTTCAAGCGCTTTCTATCACCAACCAGGAACGCATATCCTCAGACAAAGGTCAGCAACGGCTGGCTCGATTATCTTTGCAACGTGTCAGTGATGTGCCGTGTCGCCTATTTTTCGTGTTCGCTTAGCTCACTTCTATAACGCTCGTGCGTACAGCGACGAACCCAACTGTTCTTTCTGCAGTAGTCGGAACCTAATCTCTTCGAGGTGCTAATTAGAGAATTCCCGTGGGGCTGAAATCAGTTATCAGCCCAGTAGGGTGTTGTAGACAGCCGGGCAGCTCTGTGGAGTAAAAGCTATTGGTTAACATTACCGCGTAATGGTTGACGCAAGACGTGGTGGCTCTCAGCGCATTCTCTAACTTCTAGGGATTATTTCTCCCGAAGGTGCGATGTGCTAAACTGGCCGGTTTCCATTCTCAGGAAAACATATAATAAACGAATTCTAAACACTGAATCTAACTAGCGCCCGGCATAGGTTCTGCAAATGACGTTTCTATACAGGCACATTTAGTCAAAAGTGCACTGCGCAAGCTTGCATTTCAAACGCGAACTCTGTCTGCAGCACACCGTATACCAATGCGAGTTCGAAGCGTATACAGAAACTGATGTGTACCCTCTGAACAATCAACGAGAGCGAAAAACAAGTCCACCCTACCGTTAGTTCCGACTACTCAGCACAGATAGTTTCGTGGACATGGTGTCAACAAAGGAATACACGTTGTACTTTGAAATAATAATGCTACCACTTCGTTCTCGGTCTACCTGTCTTCACTGTGTAACACCACCTTTACTCCAAGCACTTCCAATTCCAACGTAACCGCAACATGCACTTCGTACCTTGACGTTGGTCCTGGGGCACCTTCCCGTAGAATCAGTCGATGCGGCTTCCCAAACCCGATTTCATAATCAGAAAACAAAAGCAGAACGCTGGCGTCTCCTTTTCCTTATCGCTCCAGCGGCTAGTTCAGATAGTGGTAAATGCCACACATGAGCTCCTTGTAAGCTTTGCGGACCTACGGCGTATCAGCAGAAACACAATCGCACGCTGCCGCGCGCACATAGAATGCGGAGTCGTCGTCTTTCTTTCTCGCACTAAAAACTCACACGCACAGCACTCTCGCCGCGAACTCCCAACTGGCGAGCTTCGCAGGGGCACACACACAGAGCTCGCGAGAACGAACACTGAATAATTCGACGCGGCAATCGGCGCTACTGCGTCGTATGTAGCAAATATCAAAAATTCTTGCCAATAAGGGCAGGAGGCGTCCAAGGAAGCCGACACCTGCTGCCCAGCGGCTTTCAGGGCTACGGGGCCTCGATGTCTTATTGTTCTACAACTCACAGCTGCACGACACGTGTCATATGCGCGAGCACATTCACGCTGCAGCACTGCGTTCGCCACAAACAGATGCCGCCGCATGGCTGGCGCTGCGCGCGCCGCGGGAATTAACAAAAAAAAGATGGCTTCCGAACGCAAAAGCGCGCGACGAACAAACAGCGGTGAAATCGTTTTCGCAATTTTCTACAAAGTAACTGTGAAACTTAATGCTCGCCGATGGCTTTCTAGATGCGCTGTTTGCGTGACACCTTAGCTGGGTTTCCCGTGTCCGTAGCGCCCTTGATGAGCGCCGCGCGAGAACCGCCGAGAGAACGGGGCCAGACGGCGTGACAACGGTGTGGTCGCCAACCAGAGATGCCGCGGGAGAGTGGGCTGTGACGTCAGAGCGCGGGGCGCAGCGGTCGCGACGCTCGACGCTGATTGGTCGGTCGAGAGCAGGAAGCAGAAGGGAGGGAGGTACTTAGCTTGGGAGAGGAGATGCAGCTGTCGTTCGCTTGTTTGAAACTGGAAACGTGTATCCATTGCCTGTGACACATGTGTGCGCGAGTAAATAGTGTGCATACGTCTGTTCAGTCGGGCACGTACGTGCGTCGAAGACCTGCGGTGGTTGCGTGGGCGTGAGTCAGTGGCAGCAGATAATTTTGTTCGATATTTCTTTTTTCTTAAGCAGGCCGTGCAGCGCCAGGTCGTTCACACAGAAAATGTGGGTTGTACAAGAATCTTGTTCGCCTTTGATACAGACAGGCAATGGGCGAAATATAGTACCTGTCGTTCAGCCCGTGAGTACAGCCAAATTGCCGCTCGACTGGCCTCTAGAGCCACTTTGCGGGTTTCTTTCACGCTCAGAAAAAAACACTTTTATGTAGCACGCATCGACCAATACTCAGCTGTATTGGGAGCTGTTCATGGCGCTCCTTATTTTTTCATTTACACCTTTCATCTGATGGTAATATTTTATGAGTTGATTAACTCATTAAGAATAATTGCGTAATTACACGGAATACGAATAATAATCCGAGTAGCTCCAAGAGGCAAGCAACCTTACCTTGGTTCTGTTCCGGTACGTTGCATTTGCATGTTTTTAAATCTGTGCACATGATAGTCGGGACACCTTGTTTGTGTGTGTGTGTGTGGGTTTTTGTGTGTATTTGTGTGTGTCTGTGCACTCGGAGCTGGAGTTGGACTTGCCGCTTATAGTCTTGAGAGTACCAGCAAACCATTCTTCAAAAGTGTGGTCTTCGACGAGGTCGTACCTACGGCTTTTCAGTGTGGACGAGAACATGATTGAAGCTTGATTGATTGTGAGAACATGATTGATCTTTGTATTACCGACAAGAGCGCTGAACAAATGATAAAAAGAACAAGACGGAACAAAGAAATGTCACATGTCGGCGTTAGCGCACGATATTTTCTTACATAATATGTGCGGTGACAAATTGTGCGCCCTCACAGACCTACTACAGGAGGAGCCATTGCCGGCTCCAAGTACAAGGCTAAACCTGTCTGCTCCAACATAAGCACAACGGTGCAGCATCCCCGTTTTGCAGAGGGGTTTTCTAGAATGTGGGACTTGTCGCTTTGTTCTGACACTTTTTTACAGTGGTATTATTATAGGCTGCTGCGGGGTTTCAGGGCTTAGTAATCAGGGAAAACGTTATGCAAGATAGTCTTCTTGTCTGAGCTTCAGTATTAGAGTATCAAAGCTTAGTGTCCTTCCACTTTGTGAAGAAGGATGATCAGCGAAGCTGTGTATCTAGGCCCCTTAATGGCGAACAGCACTTCCGCCGCGGATTGGCCCGCATTACACTATCTTCGGGATCGGCCCACGTATGGGGAGTCTTAAAGGAACACTAAAAATTAATATTAAGTCAACGTGGACTGTTTAAATACCATCCCAGAAACGTCAAAATGCTTGTTTCATGCGAAGAAGAGTATTACTTTAAGAGAAAATGCGTCCTGAAGCGTCCGCGTACCTCTAGCGCAGTTCAAATCACCCGCCCTCCGATTGAGGAGTGTTGACGTCATGGTCTCAAAGTGACGCTGCGCCGTCGGTGAGTAAAACGGCGCCCGCAGACGGCGCTACGGCTTTTCTGCGCAAAACGCAAACGCGCGGCCAGAAACAGAGCCATGACAGAGCCGACAGCAGCGCGAAAGCGGAACTATGGTGCCTAGCGGAAGGGAAAGCACGCGACGATAAGCTGGTCCTTTATTTTATGACGCCAACTTTGACGCTCGTTGCAATGAACGACCCTGACAACGATACGTTGGCTCGCGATGCGGGGCTCGACTTCAGCGATATAAGCACTGATGAACCTGACCTGCTGCTGAGGGCTCGCGCTGCCGGCGCGTTGCGTACTACTACGACGGCAACTGTATGTCATGGCTGTACATATTCGCACATTTGTAGCTTTCCCTTCGTGACAACCAAAGAGAGAGAGAGAGAGAGAAACAACTTTATTTGCCACTGTAGGGTAGGAAGTTAGGGCAGGTAGGCCTAGTGTGGCTGCCAGGTGGGGGCGACGTCTTGGGCCCACGAGACGAGTGCGAGTTGCGTTTTCTTGTCTGCTCTTGTCAGCAGCTGGTTCCAACCCTCCTCGGAGGGAGCTGGCAGCAATGATTGTGGGGGAGGGTTACCCTCGCATCCCCAGAGAATGTGTGCCCGAGTGGCGAACACTCCATGGTCGCACTTAGTACAGACGGGGTCGTAATCCAGTGATTAAATAAAGCCTAGAATGACTGAGAATTGAAGCGGTCTGCAGTCTGCGAAGCGTGGTGGCTTGCGCTCGTTCGAGGTCGGGGTGGGGAGGCGGGTACACGTGTCTCGTCTCATTGTCCACACCTCGACCCTTTCCGCACAAGACACCCCCATGACCATAGTGACAGACTCGCAGGCTGCCTGCCGGGCCTTCGCGCAAGGACTCGTGACTGCAGACACACATCGAATTCTCTCCTCTGTCCCTCCTCCCACGTTACACAGGGTGCGTATCGTCTGGACTCCTGGACACGCCTCTCTCCATGGCAATGAACGCGTTAATGCGGTAGCCCGAGGTCTGACTGGCCGGGCACCATCGGAAGAGCTGTCCAACCCAGACGACGCACCGCCAGAGCCCCTACAGTACACCGAGACGCTCGAGTACTACCGACAAAGTCGCCATAACTATCCCCCTCCTCCTCCTTCACTTAATAGGGCAGATGCCGCTGTCTGGCGGCAACTGCAGACCAATTCTTTTCCTTGTCTCCACATGATACATATATTTCATCCCACCCTATACCCTTCCTATTGTCCCCACTGTGGGGCCAAACCCACGGTGTATCACTCCATATGGGAATGCCCTAACCCTTCAGGTGTTCCTCCTATACACAACCCTACCCTTTCCTCTTGGGATTCTGCACTGCTCAGCCCAAGCCAGCAGGAACAGCAACGGCTGATCCAGCGGGCTCGGCGGACTGAGGGCCCCACTCATCGAGGAAATTTTCTACTTGCTTTGCGAAATAAATGTTTATTCTCTCTCTCTCTCTGTCCTTGGAAGGTAGAGGTACACAGCTTGGCTGTAAAACGGTTGTGCCCTTTGGGATGTATATTTCCCACAAAACAATAATCGTCATCGGTCTTGTCCGCATTTCCTTCAACGATGCGAGCCCGGTACTTAAATGTCACGAACGGCATGCGCGTTATCAGCGTGACAGAGCATTCTCGACAAGAAAGTAACGAGTGCAGCGTTTTCAAGAAAGGAAACGCAGGCAAGACAGATGACGATTATTGTTGTGTGGCAAGACACGACCCCAAGGGTGTACATTTGTTTAAGAGTACGAGGAAACACGCTATAGTTCAGCTCTTTAAATAATGTGACAGTAGCGCGCCTCAACCTACAGACGCCTTTTTTTTTCTTTCTTCAAAGCGTCATAATATGAACGAACCTGAAAACAGCGAAAGTGGTGACGGAAAATTATTCAAATTTAGATAACACGTCCGAAATCCGTTTTTATGTTTATTTTACAGATTCACATGGAAGATCTGCCCTAACCGAACGCTTAAACCATTTTCTCGTTGCTTTCGCGTCACAGCAGCCAACACATACGGAGCTCAAAAGCTATAATGTTTCTCCTTGTGTTTTGTGTTCTCCAATGCCAGCACGAAATTTGGAACTCGCCGTTAAATATACAATAGCTTTAACAGCGACTCGATGCATGGGAGAAAGTGTTTGGTTGTGGAATACCCAAACTGAAGTTAATGTCATAAAGTAGAGCACCTTCATCGGCAATGGACAATGCGGAATATCCTTCTCTCCAATTCAAAGATGGGTACACGGCGGTGCCTTATAGTGACATAGTACACGTTCTATTGTTCTTTACAATCGGGATCCATTTCCGTTCTTTATTTATTTATTTTCAATGCATCCTACGAACGAACGCACCTGCCCTCCTTAATCGCCACACCGGCGATGCAGTTGCATATAAGTCGAGGTTCGAGGTCGGTACCAATCTCCAATATATTAATTTTTTAAATTTATGTATTTGTTTATTTACACATAAAAGGCTCCACTCGGAGCTTTGAGTGATGGGGACGAAATACAACAAAATTACATGCAACATAAAGGGGAACACACGTAAAGTTATTAATTACTGCTAAAAAATTGTATACACTGTCGTACAGGGAAAGTCACAAGAACTGGAAGCATTAGTACTCGGGGTATAAAACAAATTATGAATGCAGAGATGCTCACATTAGGCATTACATAGTTGCTCAAGCGATAATGTTAAAATTTGCCACATTATGAAAGGAAATGATCAATTGTGTGAAATTCAGGTCGCGCAATCTTGATTCAAGGTCACGTGTGTCTGGAAGAACTAGCGAAGATTGCTAACATAGAGATATTGTCCCACAGTGATTAAGAATGCAGTAAAAACAGATATTGAGGCCTTGTAAACTGCAACATTCAGAGCATCTCCAGCAGACAAATAGCTAATGTAAATCCATGTGTTACGTGAAGTTGCTAAATTTCACGGGGTTTCTCTAAAAGTGTTATTCACTAATTATAGGTATGTATCAGAGGAGTGTATGACAAATCAATTGTAGTTTAGGGAGTTGCAACTTTTTTTTTTACTTCTGAGAGTAGTAAACTTGATGCTTCAGTTTTCCTAAACATTTCGCATTGCTACAAATTTAGTAAATAAATTGATGGGCTTAATCAAACACCTACTCCTTGCTCCGCGGAAATCTAAACTCTATTTTAAGTGTAACAACCTTTAACGAAATCTGTACAATCAATTCAGATGAAGTAAGCGAGAAGATCTCCTCGTTCCAATGCATTTACCCATTTAGATAGGAAATTATTTGAGGTCGCTTTGCGGTGTGTTCTGCCTTGTGCATATCTTCGTCTTTGTCAGGCTTCCGCGCTGTTGCCCTTTGTGGCCTCCGTGATCGGACACGTGCGCGCTCATTCTGATCTCGGAGTTCATGTTTCGAGGTTCTCTAAATCTCTAAAGAGATTCTCTTCATTTGTATTGGATAGCGCGCGCGCCTGCTTCGTCTTTTACCGAGTCCTGATTGCTTTATGAATAGGGCATCTTTTGGTTTGTTAACATAATTATGTGCACAATTGCTCAATGCGCTTCATATTCTAATTTTAACGAGCCTCCTCATCACCTGTACCACAAGCTACTGGGAGGGTGGTTCTCCGGGTGGTGCTGTGACTGTGCTGCACGTTGTGCGCCAACTTTTTTATAATGCATCAGCATTCCTAGGGTACTTCACGCGCTTTCCGTGGGGCCATCTATGTATCTATCTACGTTTGGATCTAACCGTTTTTCAGCGTACCTGTACCTGGGTCGCTGGTTACTGCCTTGTCGAATGGGCAGCGTATCGGGCTGTTTTGCATTCACACCGTCATGGGTCGCCGTAGGTTCCGAACTGTGTGGGTACCGCTGTTCGGAAAACTCTTTGACGCCGACTTGGAGCACTGGGTAAGTGCCAGTAAATGTATGCCGCTCTTCAATGAACGCCAACTGGGGTAGCCAGGTTATGTGCCATCGGGAATTGCCGCTCTACAATGACGATCCTTTACAATGAAGATCCTTTAAATTTCTCCCATGCCGAAGGCATCGAGCCCACGTCGCAAGGGTTCCTCGAGAAAAGCAACGTTATACGCATTCGCAGGCTGCGCCACAAATGCACTGGGTGTGTATCACTTTTCAGTGAACGTCTTCCACGCCAACGCTTTAGCGACTTGCGTCGTGAGTGTACTGCGCATGCGCTTCTCTTCAATTAACCGCTCGCCAAGTTGGGTCACCGAGTACATGCCGCCGGGTGCGCGGCAAGCGAAGGAACAATTCTCAGCGTTGCACGCAGTGACGCGCCGCGCCTGTAGTCTCGGAGGCAACGCGCGCGTTTCGCGGCAGCGCCACTAGATGGCGTGGCCTGTCCAAGGAGAAACGCGAGAGAGAGGAGCCCGGTTGCCTGCATGACTCCTTTCTCAGTGTTCGCACGCACTCGCACCCCATGCATTTCGGGGACGATAGACGCGCATGTTTCGCGGCCGTGGCGCTAGATGGCGCCGAGTGTTCTTAGGGAAGGGCGAAGGGAGAGTACCGCTGCATAGTTTGCATACACGGATATACCGCGCTGTTTTACATACGGCACATCGAGATTAATCATGTATGTCACGTCGCGTAACATATTTTGGGGCTCCAGATGTCGCAGAGGGGGCCGATGGGAAGAGAACTAGGTGGGCTGTCAGGTAGAAAAGGGGAGCATGTATGTATTGGATGAGACTATTTATATACCTTCTTTCCCAGTGGCAGAGACAGGGGGAATGTATCGTTAAATGTAAATAAGGCTTTATTTGTAATGCTGCCCAACTCCAGATCGGTTCTGCGCGAACGTGAATTTCTATCGCGTTCCCACGGGCTTTAGAGGGAAATCTTCTGCGTCACTCGGCTAACTCTTCCTCTATCCGGAACTGGCGGATCCTTTGGGCAAACGCCGCGTCCCTGCGCCTCGGGCAGCCCGGGTACGTTGCCCTGTGAGCTCCGTGACAGTTGGCGCAGCGCATTTCCTTGACTGTGCAATCCTGCGAGTGGTGAATTAAAGAAAGAAAGAAAAAAAAACGACACATAGCAGATATGCACGTACTAAAAGAGGGGCTACGGAATCTTCCCTTGAATGTGCAACGAACAAAGACAGCCCATGAAATCAACCACTCTGATTTATGTACTTACCTGACGTGAAGCTTCGCGCTATAGACAATCAATCAATCAATCAATCAATCAATCAATCAATCAATCAAATTTTTATTATGGCGCCCTGTAGCAGCCGCGGAGAACCAGTACCCGTGCACTTAGAAATACGAGTATTACTCGAGACAACGTGTACAGAGAAGACAAATGTGGTAGATAAAACAGTGTGAGATAAAAAAAGCAAGTGGAGAAACATATAACGAGGAGGCGGAAGTTAAAGGGAGTTAATCTTATAACATCACTGTCTACGCACACAGAAATACACAGTAAAGAACTCTGATATACATCAATACAAACAATACTTATTACATGTTTTTTTTCTTTATTTGAGTCGACCCATAGGACAGTCTCTAATACAACAAGGCCGAGTAGAAAACGCGGAATGTTGCCTGGTATTTCTGCAGGCATGGAAAATTGCGCACGATCAAGAAGTTTTGGGAAATGTATAATGCCATCGACCACCTTATTTATAGATGCGCAAAATGCTTGATATAATACGCCTTGAGTTTAGTGGTGTGGGGTGAGGTATATGTGAGAGGATTGGATTGTGGTCGCCAGAAGGGCAAAAGCGGGGCTCAAAAATAGATACTAATATATTTCGGACGCGTTCAATCAGGACATAACTGGACTTGCACGTTCCGCCCCAAACTACAAAGGCATACTCTAGTAGTGGAAGGCACGCAGTAAAATTGAATAATAGAATTTTAGAAAGGCAACAGGGGAGGAAGTCGTACGGTATGCGACAAACAATTCCAAGAGCGCGAATGGACCTTGTTCCGCACGTCTAAAATCTGAAGAGGAACATTGCGTTTTCTCGAAGTACACACCAAGATCTTTCAGTTCATCGAACCTGGGTGGTGGAGCATTCCGAAAGGAGTATGGAAATTGTTCATATTGTGTTTTCCGCGTAGAACCTAATACCATAGTTCTGGAAGCTTTTAAGAGTAGCTTCTCGTCTCTGCACCAGTTTGAGAGCGAAATTTTTTTTCCTTTTTGGAGGTCAATGCAGACGTGAGCAGTATTGACAGTCTAACGTAGCTTTAAGTCGTCGGCATATAGTAGGAGTGGAGAGGGTTGAGTGGCCCACAAAATGCCATTTATGAGGTTTTACGAGGTGCGTGAAATCAAAGCCGTTATCAGCAGAAATCCGCCACGGAGCTAGTTAAAATCACATAAACATGGAAAACATAGAGCAGTAACGTTATAAGCCTGAAGTATGACAATTAGCGGTTACCACAACCACGCAACAAATAAAAGACAGCTGTCCCTGTTTCCTTGTGTGTTATAGGGAATATAAGTGGAAGACATTCTGGGAGAGGCTAACAGTTGTAATTAAGCACTGTTTGAAAAACAAAAACGAACAGGCAAAAATGTTGTTCATTCGAAAACAAAGAAACCTTAAGTGCTACGTTCGGCTTTGTTTGTCTATTTTCATATTTGAAACACACACGCACACGCACGCACATACACACACACAGGCACGCACACACACACACGCACACACACACACACACACGCACACACACAGACGCACGCACACGCACGCACACACACACAAACACACGCACGCACACACAAACACACATGGAGGCACGCACACATACACGCGCACACACACACACACGCACACACACACGCGCACACACACGCACGCACACACACACAGACACACACGCACTCGCACGCACACACGCACTCGCACGCACACACGCACACGCAGACACACACGCACACACGCGCACACGCACACGCACGCTCGTACACGCGCGCGCGCGCGTTTTTCTGTGCCATATTTCATAACCTCATATTCATTGCCTCACATGGCACATCGCATCGTGGCAGAAATATGAAACTTTAATTAACTTATAGGACTGTATGCGCCAAAACCACAATCGGATTATAAGGCGGGCCATAGTGCCGGACTACGGATTAATTTTGACGCCATATTGTTCTTTAACTTGTCCCTGAACCTAACTGCACGAGTGTTATTATTTCGCCCCCGTGGAAATGCGCCTGCCGCGGTCGAGATCGAACCCGCGACCTCAAGCAATGCCATAGCGGCAAAGCTACCGCGGTGGGCACATAAATGTCTATGTGACCCGCCGTGGTTGCCCAGTGGCTATGGTGTTGGGCTGCTGAGCACGAGGTCGCGGGATCGAATCCGGCCACGGCGGCCGCATTTCGATGGAGGCGAAACGCGAAGACACCCGTGTACTTACATTTAGGTGCGCGTTAAAGAGCCCCAGGTGGTCAAAATTTCCGGAGTCCTCCACTACGGCGTGCCTCATAATCAGAACGTGGTTTTGCCACGTAAAACCCCATAATTTAATTTTTGCTTTAAGTGTCGATGTGGCGTGTGACCGCTTCCGCAATGTCCCCCAGACCCTACGGTGCAGCTGCGGCTCTGCTTCTACACGCGTCCTACATGGTGTTTATTTTTCAGAAATAGCCGAAACGCGCCGTACCGTACCTTGAACTTAAATTTATCCCCTTTTGCGATAACCACTGTCGTGACTATAGTAGTAGCGTTTCCTTGCCATTTCGCCGTCTCCCAGTCCACACCCGTTAGTATGGGAACTGCGAGTGAAGAATGGCAAGGCTGTCGTTATTCTCTCATTTCGTGGCTGCATTGGTTCCACCCATTCTCCACCTACTCTCCCCCCTCCTCTGTACCATACTATCTAGCTTCCCTTTGGACTTGCACGTTAGTAGAAAGGCAAGTGCTGCAATTTCTGCAATGCTCTTGCAGGGGGTCAATTACAGTTGTCAAGAGGCTTATGTGGAGACACCCAGAAAGCTCCAGATGGTATTATGCATATTCGACGTGGTACAAAGGTCCAAACGAGCCTCTCGGGTTGCCTTTCCTCTCTGCCGCGCCCTTGTCATGTATACACATGCTCTAAACCATCTCCTGACGCGGTGGGCCAGACAGTAGCGGCAGCACGCAGCAGCAATCAGCAACAAGCAGCAAGTATCAGTGGGAAAGTGGAAGGAAGAGGCAAAGTTTCGCTTTAAAATTGTGGATTATAACAATGGAAATGGTGGTGAATGACATTTCGTGTCTGAGTGGGCGCATATGCTTAACTTGAAGATATTTCATACCTCATTGCTCACAAATAAAGGCGGCCTACCCTACGTGACACATGACGCCTACCTGCCTCTCTTCCATTTCTTTTGCCTTCTTTGATTCCCCTACATTGCTTTGGCACCATTGTGTGCGCTCATTTACATGTTAACTAGAGGTTGAGTTGTATATATATTTTCTATTTATTTGATGCCTGCTTCGCCATTGCAGGCATTACAGCAGGGGGATACATAAAAATAAGCATCATATTTGAGACCGATAAAAAAACTATTTACACAAAGTGCGGTAAAAATCATCGTTAGAGACAATGGATACTATCATAGGCGGAAGATCATTCCACTGTCTTATGCATCTAACAAAAAAATGAATAGCGCAAGGCGTCACCTTTAAAGGAAAATTCATTTACTTTGAGACTGTGGTCCCTTCTTTGGGACATGTAGGGCGGCGCTTGGATGTACTTGTCCTTATAGATTCCAGTTTTGGAATGGTAGATATTATGAAAAAATTTCAACCTGAGGTTTCGTCTACGATTTTTCAAGTCTTCCCATTTAAGTTTACTTTTGCTTACTCTCATACTAAGATGACGATTCCAATTCATCATCATCATCAGCCTGGTTACGCCCACTGCAGGGCAAAGGCCTCTCCCATACTTCTCCAACAACCCCGGTCATGTACTAATTGTGGCCATGCCGTCCCTGCAAACTTCTTAATTTCATCCGCCCACCTAACTTTCTGCCGCCCCCTGCTACGCTTCCCTTCCCTTGGGATCCAGTCCGTAACCCTTAATGACCATCGGTTATCTTCCCGCCTCATTACATGTCCTGCCCATGCCCATTTCTTTTTCTTGATTTCAACTAAGATGTCATTAACTCGCGTTTGTTCCCTCACCCAATCTGCTCTTTTCTTATCCCTTAACGTTACACCTATCATTCTTCTTTCCATAGCTCGTTGTGTCGTCCTCAATTTGAGTAGAACCCTTTTCGTAAGCCTCCAGGTTTCTGCCCCGTAGGTGAGTACTGGTAAGACACAGCTATTATATACTTTTCTCTTGAGGGATAACGGCAACCTGCTGTTCATGATTTGGGAATGCCTGCCAAACGCACTCCAGCCCATTCTTATTCTTCTGATTATTTCCGTCTCATGATCCGGATCCGCCGTAACTGCCTGCCCTAAGTAGATGTATTCCCTTACGACTTCCAGTGCCTCGCTGCCTATTGTAAATTGCTGTTCTCTCCCGAGACTGTTAAGCATTACTTTAGTTTTCTGCATATTAATTTTTAGACCCACTCTTCTGCTTTGCCTCTCCAGGTCAGTGAGCATGCATTGCAATTGGTCCCCTGAGTTACTAAGCAAGGCAATATCATCAGCGAATCGCAAGTTACTAAGGTATTCTCCATTAACTTTTATCCCCAATTCTTCCCAATCCAGGTCTCTGAATACCTCCTGTAAACACGCTGTGAATAGCATTGGAGATATAGTATCTCCCTGCCTGACGCCTTTCTTTATTGGGATTTTGTTGCTTGCTTTATGGAGGACTACGGTGGCTGTGGAGCCGCTATAGATATCTTCCAGTATTTTTACATATGGCTCATCTACACCCTGATTCCGTAATGCCTCCATGACTGCTGAGGTTTCGACTGAATCAAACGCTTTCTCGTAATCAATGAAAGCTATATATAAGGGTTGGTTATATTCTGCACATTTCTCTATCACTTGATTGATAGTGTGAATATGGTCTATTGTTGAGTAGCCTTTACGGAATCCTGCCTGGTCCTTTGGTTGACAGAAGTCTAAGGTGTTCCTGATTCTATTTGCAATTACCTTAGTAAATACTTTGTAGGCAACGGACAGTAAGCTGATTGGTCTATAATTTTTTAAGTCTTTGGCGTCCCCTTTCTTATGGATTAGGATTATGTTAGCGTTCTTCCAAGATTCCGGTACGCTCGAGGTCATGAGGCATTGCGTATACAGGGTGGCCAGTTTCTCTAGAACAATCTGTCCACCATCCTTCAACAAATCTGCTGTTACCTGATCCTCCCCAGCTGCCTTCCCCCTTTGCATATCTCCTAAGGCTTTCTTTACTTCTTCCGGCGTTACCTTCGGGATTTCGAGATCCTCTAGACTATTTTCTCTTCCATTATCGTCGTGGGTGCCACTGGTATTGTATAAATCTCTATAGAACTCCTCAGCCACTTGAACTATCTCATCCATATTAGTAATGATATTGCCGGCTTTGTCTCTTAACGCATACATCTGATTCTTGCCAATTCCTAGTTTCTTCTTCACTGTTTTTAGGCTTCCTCCGCTCCTGAGAGCATGTTCAATTCTATCCATATTATACTTCCTTATGTCAGCTGTCTTACGCTTGTTGATTAACTTGGAAAGTTCTGCCAGTTCTATTCTAGCTGTAGGGTTAGATGCTTTCATACATTGGCGTTTCTTGATCAGATCTTTCGTCTCCTGCGATAGTTTGTTGGTATCCTGCCTAACGGAGTTACCACTGACTTCCATTGCACACTCCTTAATGATGCCCACAAGATTGTCGTTCATTGCTTCAACACTAAGGTCCTCTTCCTGAGTTAAAGCTGAATACCTGTTCTGTAGCTTGATCTGGAATTCCTCTATTTTCCCTCTTACCGCCAACTCATTGATCGGCTTCTTATGTACCAGTTTCTTCCGTTCCCTCCTCAGGTCTAGGCTAATTCGAGTTCTTACCATCCTGTGGTCACTGCAGCGCACCTTGCCGAGCACGTCCACATCTTGTATGAAGCCAGGGTTAGCGCAGAGTATGAAGTCTATTTCATTTCTAGTCTCGCCGTTCGGGCTCCTCCACGTCCACTTTCGGCTATCCCGCTTGCGGAAGAAGGTATTCATTATCCTCATATTATTATTTTCCGCAAACTCTACTAATAACTCTCCCCTGCTATTCCTAGTGCCTATGCCATATTCCCCCACTGCCTTGTCTCCAGCCTGCTTCTTGCCTACCTTGGCATTAAAGTCGCCCATTAGTATAGTGTATTTAGTTTTCACTCTCCCCACCGCCGATTCCACGTCTTCATAGAAGCTTTCGACTTCCTGGTCATCATGACTGGATGTAGGGGCGTAGACCTGTACAATCTTCATTTTGTACCTCTTATTAAGTTTCACAACAAGACCTGCCACCCTCTCGTTAATGCTATAGAATTCCTGTATGTTACCAGCTATATTCTTATTAATCAGGAATCCGACTCCTAGTTCTCTTCTATCCGCTAAGCCCCGGTAGCACAGGACGTGCCCGCTATTTAGCACTGTATATGCTTCTTTCGGCCTCCTAACTTCACTGAGCCCTATTATATCCCATTTACTTCCCTCTAATTCCTCCAATAGCACTGCTAGACTCGCCTCACTAGATAACGTTCTAGCGTTAAACGTTGCCAGGTTCATATTCCAATGGCGGCCTGTTCGGAGCCAGTGATTCCAATTACCTACAACGAATCGCACTGCCCATTCTGTAATTTTTCAAACATATCGGCCAGCTCTTTTGTATACGGATAGTTCGACAACGTCTGTTGTGGTCCCACGTCTTGGGATGAAGGCGTGGGATCATTCTCCACCTGCGGCCAGTTGTTCTTTCATCGACTTTCATTGCCATTAATTTATCCTTTCTTTAATTCAATCAGTAAGTACAAGTAATTTTCCCTATGTGGTCCTTGGTGTCCTTGTTGGTTTAATATAATTATATATATATATATATATATATATATATATATATATATATATATATATATATATATATATATATATATATATATATATATATATATATATATTGTGTGTGGGGGGGGAGCTTGTTTGTGTGTTTTCCTTCTCTTCCCTTTGTCCTGCCCGAGGCGCTGCATGCATGTAAGCGCGGCTACAACGTCGCGGACTTACCTTGATGCGGTGCGGACCAGCGCAGTGGCGACAGCGAACGTCTGCGCGGCACACCTTGTAGCAGTGGCCGTAGCGCATGCAGTGGAAGCACTGCAGCGGCGGCTCCAGGTACTCCTCGACGGGGTACGAGAACTGGCCGATGTTCACGCGGGTGGGCAGGGACACGTCCTCCTTGAACGTGAGCACGACCACGCCCCGTGGGCCGCGCTCCACGCCGCCGTCGTCGGTCTTCTTGAGGCCGTACTGACGCCGCACGCAGATCACCCCGAGGGGTCTGAGCTTCTCGAAGATCTGCTGGTCCGTGTAGCGGTAGGGTACCGCCCGTATCTTGCCTTCGTTCTTGAGCAGCACCGCCGGTATGCTGGCCTCGACGCTGAGGCCCCCCAGAGTCTTGATGTCCAGCAGCTTGATGGCCGCGTCTGCAGTGGCCACGCGGACCGTGAGCAGGCCGCGCCGGCTCAGGCGCTGGTGGACCACGTCTCGGCTGAGTATGGTGACCAGTTCGCGGGCGATCTGGTTTGGGTTGATGTCCCAAAAGGTGCGGTCGCCCTCGACGATGCGGAAAACGACCGGTAGGCTGAACCGCCGCGCGCGTTTCCGCTGTTCGATCGAGGCCTCGTTGCCGAAGTCGACCTCGAGGGAAGAAGAGCTGCACTTGTGGAGCCTCTTGCGATGCGTGGTGCAGCGGCTGCAGCCTACTTCGGCGCTCCGGGGGTCAGGTTTCGTCGGGGCCTTTGCCGCTACGGCGTCGAGTTCCGAATTGGCGCTTGCTAGGAACGCGAGGAACGCCTGCTCCGACGCTTCTCTTTGCTCGGCCGGCGGTTTCTTGGAGGTGAAGTAGTTGAGCAGCTTTGGGCGCTCAGGCGTGTGCGATGTCATCTCCTCACAGTTGCCGTTTCGTTCGATGAAGCAGACTTTGGCTGGGATTTAGAAAACCCCTTACTTGTAAAAATTCTGGTAGTATTTTCTTGAGCGTTCTGTATGACGTCACCGGAAGTCTTGGTCTCTGTGCGCTACGCGCACTCACATTTATTTTTTTTTCTTGAGAACGCGAAAGCTATTGCCTCCTGTCGTCGTCGAAAAGAACCTTGCTGGAGCTCAGCTGCGCGGCAGTAGGTTTGGACAGCAATCAGCAATCAAAAGTACGTACTCAGGAAAAAGAAAGTGTTTGTTCTTGATTTTTTTATGTATATCTTGTTTTCCTTTTATCTTTCTTTACCTTACCACTATGTCGGGGATTTTAGCTTCCAGGAATTGTTAGTAAGCCGTGATGTACTGCGGCGTCGGCGCAGAGAGAGTTACGGCACCAAAGCTTCAATCCGTTATGGTGGTCCGATTCAAGGTTCCAACTACGCTCACGCTACGATCGTTGCTGCAAGGTGTGACGTAGCTCTTTCGTTTCCATTCGTGAAGAGCTACGTATACAGCAGTTTTCATTTAACATCATCACTGAGCGTATGACCTCAGGTGGCTCTGGGTATCTCGAACCAAATGAACTTGCGCATAAAACAGACGGAGCGAGAAATCATAATAAAGGTATTCTCTGTTGCTTGCTTTAGGTGAATAGGACATTAAGGAAGAATACTGAGCTACAGTAGTGATACCAGCTTGCACTGCTGCGATGGCAAAGTGGTCATTCTTGCTGTGAGCGGAAGCACGGCCTCAGATATCTTCAAGGATGGCATCCGAGATATCGGAGCGCGCGCGTCGTTCAAGCTCTGAGGTCATAGCAAAATAATAAATGACAGGTGGCGATGCATGCCGCTCTGAAGTTCTCGCAGCGACCTGATGTGACGTCATGGACTACTATTTTCTTGTTCCCCTCTGTGGCGTATTGTAGCAAGCCGGGCACTTTTCTGGCTAACTACCCTTTCTTCTCTCCTTCTATTCTCCCTCTGAAAGTGTTAACTCGGGTGTCTTTGATAGTTTACCGTCAAAAAAGAAACATCCACTTTATTATAAAATCACAGAAGGCTCAATGGATGTTTTGATAACTGCCTGCGCTAAGATGACGCGAATAGGGTCATGTAGAAATAAAATTTCTAACCTCACACTGATGGTGGGGCGTGAGGTTAAGCGCGAAATTATATAAGAAATTTAGCCTTTCCTTCGTCAAGTAATAGTGTTTCCCACCTCAAGATAAAATAGAAATGTGAAATTGAATTTTGAGGAAAAAAATTTTCACTACTTCAAAATGCGTTATTGTTGCTCGTTATAGTCCATTTATTAGGCGTGTTATTAAATTTCCCTATCAACTTTTCCTTCATCGAGTGCTGCTGTGCGTACGAAATTGCACCTATTCATCGGTCCAGTGACTGGCTTTGACACCACTGCAGTAAAATCTCCTTTCAAGACTTGCTTCTGTTATAAATAAGGAAATAAACGAAAAGTTTGAGTCAGTCAATCAATCAATTCAATCAGTACTAAAGTACAAGTGCTGCACGTCAGCGCTGTTGATCGTTACAAAACCGTGAGTTCGAACCCCGAATGTGAGTAAACCGCTCTCGCGCAGAACCAGGGTCCGTCG
Organism: Dermacentor variabilis; assembly: GCF_050947875.1. Classification (NCBI taxonomy): domain Eukaryota; kingdom Metazoa; phylum Arthropoda; class Arachnida; order Ixodida; family Ixodidae; genus Dermacentor; species Dermacentor variabilis. The sequence goes on from NC_134576.1 coordinate 108,329,650, forward strand.
GTCTGCTCGTGTAGATGTGAAGACTTCTGGAACGCCATCGCAAATGATGAGTCTGTTCATTGTGTTCAGCTGCGCAGCTGTGCGCTCCTTTCAAACGCCGCTTTGTGCTTTCCGGGTACGCCTGCATATCTTGCACCCGGTCCGTTCAACGTGCCAAGCACTGATGATCACTTCGAATATATGCTGGTAGCACCAGAGAAGGACACATCCGAAACAATGAGCTCAGACACAGGTGAAAACGTCTCCGCGAACGACGCAAGCATAGAATATGACTCGGAGAACTCCAGTTTTTCGGCAAAGCTGCAGGGCCACCAGGAGGATGAGGACAGGGCTGGCGAAGTGAGCGAACTGTCTGAAAATGACAGTCGTGACGTCAGCGACGCGGCTGCGCCGCGTCGTCGCCACTGCTACGTCCGTGACGAGAGCGGGACGTGGACTGCGCCTGCCTCGAAACCACATCGAGAATTTCGATACTGGCCGCAAGCCGACCATCCGTCGCATTCCGATGCGAACTGTCCCGAAGAGCCCGGAGCTTGGCAGGAAGAAGAACTACCTCTTCTAGGCTCTGAGTGTTCCCACAGGAAGAGTGACTACAAAAGACTCTCTAAACGAACCCCAAATCGAGAGCCAGCTACATCTGCGTCCGATTCAAGCCGCAGTGACGAAGACACCAGAGACGCCTTTGAGAACTCCGACTACAGACGGAGCAGTGGCGGCGAGAAAGATTGCAGGCAGACAGATGAAAACAGTGAACGGAAACTGGCAATGACGGATTCTGCCGCAGACAGCAGTGAAGAAGACACGAGGGATGCATTGGAAAGCACCAGCTGCAACGGCGAGACAAGAGCTTCGAGAGAAGACGAGGACTCGAACGCGTCGGACGAAGACTTCAACATCGCGTTCATACGCGAGCCCCGAAAAAAGTACAGGTCCTACAATGGGATCCCGCTCATCTTCAAGAAATTGGACAACACGCCGCCTTCCTTCTCGGAGGTTTGCCTGTGTTGCGCTGAGCAGCACATTGCTGCAGCGACCCAGGAGGCACCGCTGAGCCTAGAAGTCACCAGGAAAGGCTTCCTGAGGGTCACTGTGGAGACTACGACGGCAGCTAGTATTCTGCAGGTATCGATTTGTAAAGAACGGCAGAGAACTTGGCTGCACGGTTCGCAAGATCGTTAGCGACCTGCTTCCAGGTTTAGACCTATATGGTTAGCAGGCGGGTTGCAATCGAAGTATAGCCATGCGGTGAGGATAACGGCAATTTTGTCGTCAAACGTGCTGCTAAGCTTGAAGCATTGGCAGCGTCAGGCAAAATTAAAAAAGGGAGTGCTAACGCAGGATCTCTTGTTCGATGCAGAGGAGAAAGACGCGCGAGCGCGGAAAAGTTACCAACGCCACGAGACCGCAATTATCGCAAGCCTATAATTGAATAAAACGTGCGCTTTCTTTATATCTTTCGACAGAATCATACCAGAGTGGTGTCCTACAAGCAAAAATATGCTACGTTTCTCGTTAAAGCGCGGCCTGTTTGTCTCCCACTAATGTTTCGTTTGGCGCTCGTTGGTTTCGAATGGCCGTGTCCATGTCCCCGTACAACAAGGGTCATCTATCCTGCGTGCGTTTCCTTTCTTTGACACTGTACGCCCGGTACATCTATAGGTCGCTAATCGCATGCGCATTATTAGCTTGGCATATCCGTCTTGACAGGAAACTGATACGCTGCATTATCAAGAAAAGGAAACGAAAATCGATTGTAAAAGAATATACCTCATTAGTTTACCATAATTTGTTGCTTCTTTTCCTTTCACGTGCTGGTAATGGTGACGGAAACGACCTCTCCCGGAGCGCAGGACCTGGACAACCTGGGTGAACTGCCCGTGGAGGTGGTCTTGCCCCGGGGCTACTCGGACAACGTGGCCAAGATCGCCAACGTTCCGCTCACCTACACCGACTCGCAGATCCGCCAGTTCTTCGCGCCCGCCGGTGTGGTGGCCGCCAAGCGACAGGTCGCTTACCGGACCCAGCCGGACGGTTCCGTCAGGACCATTCCGCGGGACAGCGTCGTCCTCACCTTCAGGCCGGAGCGGGAGATCCCGGTGCGGATCAGACCCGCCGTCGACCACGCCGAGGCGCTGGACTATCGGTACTTTCCGGTCCGGTTGCACGTGACCGCGCCGACGCAGTGCTACAACTGCTTCCGCTACGGTCACATGGCCAAGCACTGCCGCAGGCGCGTGCGCTGCAAGGTGTGCGCGGGCAACCACTCGTACAAGGAGTGCGTGTCGCGGGGCGAGCAGCGGTGCGGCAACTGCGACGGTCCCCACGCGGCCACGTTCGGCAGGTGCCCAGCGCGGCTGGCCGCGGTGCGCGACAAGCGATTCGCGCTCAGGTTCGACCGCAGGCCCCGAGACGGGAACTGCTACTGACCGGAATGAAACAATAGGGAGGTTTTTTTTTTTTTTAAATACACTGTGAGATACCTTACGCCCTTAAAGGTGAAAAGGGGTGTAGATGTACCATAACTCACACCCTTAACGGTGGGAGTTTTAGACACATTTCTACCCGTTTTCACTTTTAAGGGTTTAAATTATTTTACAGTGTGAGCGAGTTACAGTTAGACGGACGCCATGGGTGTGGAAGCACAAGATAGTGTAAAAAGAAGAAGAAGAGTACGAAAGAACCCATAGTTAGTGCTCTGCATATGTGCTGGTATGACAACTGCGTCGTCTCTCCAAGTCCTGATTTGCTTTGAAAAAATGAAACCTTATCGCGATCCGCTCAGTCTCGAACAACACCGGTGCTTCCAGAGATGCCAGAGGCGAGGACTTTGTATTAATTGTGATCCGCCTATAGGCTTGACACACCAGCGTCTTTTTCCGTATTGCTTCCATCGGGATGGTGCAGCAGCGGTCCTCAAACACATAACGCACAGCTTCGTGCTTTACAGCAGAAGGCCATATCCACCGTGTCAAAGACGAGGCTTCCATTGAGGTCCCAAGGACACGCGGATCTCCGTAAGGTGCTGAAACACGTAAATGAGCATCGTCGCTTGACGTCGTGCAGTTCTGTTACACGACATCGTCTATCTAGTCGCACGTATGACGCGATGACATCTAACCCAGAACTTTGTCATTTAATTCGCAAAGTGACGTGCAGAGAAAGGAGCAGGAGGAAGACTGTAGAGAGACAAGAGCGTGATCGTGTGTCAACAGAGATCCATTAACGAGGAACGTAATTGTGCCCCAAGGGCGCTTAGTGAAGTCAAACTAGATTAGCTAGTTTTCCCTCTGCAAAGATGGCATACTGCATTGTTTCGAACTTGAAGCCTGCCATCCCATAAGTATTTATTGTGCTTTCATGCAGCATGGCAAACACTGCGACACTTTCAAGTACTCATTTGGAATGTAGAATGCGCTGCCAAATTAAATTGTTGCATGAGATGTTGTGGATTGGTTTGTTAGAAAATTGGAGTAATATTTATTTGATCATGAGGATGATCTGCATCGCTGTTCTCACACGCGCAAACCGCCGCAGTGGTTTAGCGGCTATGGTGTTGCAATGCTGAGCGCAAGGTCACGGGATCAAATTCTGGCAGTAATGGCCGCATTTAGATGGGGGCGAAATGCAAAATAGCCCGCGTCCCATGCACTGGGGGCACGTTAAAGATTCCCAGGTGTTCAAAATTAACCCATAGTACTCCACTATGTTGTGCCTCGTAATCAAATCGCGGTTTTGGCTCATAACACCCCAGAATTCAATTGTGCGCGCAATTCAAAATTTATTGAACATGATGAATATCTGGGCACTGGTGTCAGTTCTGTTGTATGCTGCCTTTTGTGCTGTACCTATTTTGATTCACTGCAAATTAGTGGTTTATTGAACCATCCTTAACTACAGCAATATGGCACGATCAATGGTGTACATTAATGTGAGCACCTCTTTGTTAGTTTCTTCGTTGCGTCGCAGGAAACAACGAATCTGCTGTTGCATTGCAGTATTGACGCTTTTTTTTTTCTTCTCTTGTCGATGCTCATGTGCATGTTTAACACCCATTACCTGCATTGCCTTATGGAAAAGGCTCGCAGTATTGGCGACGACGTTATCGCTCTTGGACAACATACGGAACACCACGACGACGGCGACGGCAGAAAGGCGCCTGGAGTGTTCATATAATTGTTATCGCAGTAATAAAACAATAATAATAATAATAACACTGAAGGAAACAGCCATTGTAAGCAGCATGCAGATGCAACGGCGCATGCGCCCACATGCACCGAAAATGAGAAGGATAAAATGGCATTGAAAAAAGCGCTGCTGTGCTGCATCGAGTAGCATGCACGGGAATGGATTCGGATTGACTACAGCTTCGGATTGACGTCTATCCTGGAGGGTCAGGCAATCGAGACGACGCGGCTTACACCCGGTGTCGCGTCTGTCACGACAGCAATGCGAACCTGTAAGGTGATGCTTTTGTTTGCCTATATGACTTATACTCTTTATTTTGTATTCGCAAATAACATTAAAGCATAAGTACTCGCTTTGGGACTTGCGTGTAGAACAATTCGCCATTTTAAACTGCGATGGCTTCTGACGGGCTGTTTGTGGGCAGACGAGAGAGAGGAGAACGACAGGAAGGCTGACCGGCGCAGAAAATCCGGTATGCTACAATAATCAGGGGGACGGTGTAGAAGTACGTAGAAGTAGAAGAAAATAAAATAAGAGGAAGCACGTGTTCACAGCTAGTCGGGATCACAAATAACATAAGTTATTGCTCAAGCTGTTTGTTCACATATGTTGGCCTTAAGAAGTGGAGCATTTCCTTCTCGTACTCGGCTGTGACTGCTTATGATGCAGGCCATTACAAAAAAAGAAGAAAACGTTTGTTCCGAAAATGGCCCGTCATCGGAACGAGTGATCATCTATTGTGCAGAGGGCCATGACACACAACGTGTTGGACTGCTAGCAATACAAACTGAACAGTTGCAGGTTTCGCATTTCTTGTGCACGGGAGAAAAAAGGAACAAGAACCAACAAATGAGCGCTCTGCGGGTTGACAGCGACAGCCAAACCCTATTACAACAAACCTGCGTGTAGCAAATTTCGTTCACATGGAACACATGAAAGTTACTTAGCAGTACTCGTACAATATTAACCCATTAAAACGAACTTTACATTGGACATATCACTTGCGTTGCGCATAATCGCTTACAACCTGGGCCATGAAACCACTCTCTGCAGCTTTCCTCCTTTTGTGACGTTTTCTCCTCGTGTACCAGTATACTTCAAGAGTTCATTGTAATTCTAAGCAGGATAGGGCGCCATGCCACGCATAACCCAATAGACAGACGGTGTTACGTTGCAGCGTTACCTTGGACGCGCTGCTGCTGGAATCGTGGGATCACCAAGGGTCTTTCAGCAGATTCTCCACGCAGGTTCGTTCTATCGTGCGTCAGCAAGTGCCGAGTGTAGATAAAAAGTTCCTTATACCCGGGTTCGACTGTATCGAATTACTTGTACGTGAAGCATTTTTTAGTGCACGAACCATCTCGTCATAACCGGGTCTGACTGTATTGGCGAGTTGCATTTCTAAGAAAAGCTTTCATTGAAAAAGTTGCGCTTTTACTTTTTTTGACAAACCCAGCTCATCACGCCAACCATTCCATACCACTGGGATTCTTGTGGTTCACAGAGCCCTGTAATTAACTTTGCACTTATCGTGGCGCCAGATTTAATTCAACACTCTAAAAACAACGAGAGTTCCGGGCGCTCCCTTCGAGGGAGTATCTGCTTGTCCCATGTTTCACTCTGTTCGAGAGTAGATTGACCCGCTTTGAGAGAGAGTATAGCTCCTCCTGACAGAGTTTTGTTACTCCACTGCAAAGGAGGTCTAATACTCTCCCCACAGGGGCAATAGTACTCCCCCAGACTGAGTGTTTCTACTCCTCCAAACAGAGTACTTCTACTCCTGCAAACAGGGTTCTATTACTTTTCCCAATAGTGTGAAAGCCCGATGTAGATCCATGGTCATGTTAGAAGGGATTCACAATACTTACATGTGGGGAATGTTTGACTCCTTCATAAGCAGCTCCTGCACTTATGCTTGGTCAATGGGATGTAATCTGTAGTCGCCGAGTTACTCAAATGAAACATTTTCTCTCTTTAAACGTCAATATTTATTGATCAGTCACAAGAAAACTGAATAATAATATAAGAAAAATACTGACTAATACATGAAACCAGATTACAATGATACCCATGATCTTTAGAACACATCTTGTAATAAAACATAAGTATATTCCCTGAAGTTTCATCAGTATTAAAGTGTAGAAATATCCTTTATTTGTCATTGGCTCCACCTTCTCAAGAATGAAGTATACAGTGGAAAGCTAAACATAGAACAAACGTGTGCAAACTCACAAAGTATTGACACTATGATTGAAGAGAAGTATGCACCACATTACTGGCCAGAAAACGCATTTCTGGCACAACACGCATGCACTTATATGGCAGAGGTTACCAGATGAGCTGCTAAGCATTGGGCTGGTAACGTAGATAAATTTTGCAAGAAACTTTTTTCTGTGCCATATTCTAAGACAGCAGCTCATTTGATAACATCCTGTACCACATATGGATGTTCCTGACTAACAGTACAGTGAATTTAGAAATGTTTTGTTTATCCTCATGTGAGGCCACAGGTCTAGCTAGCTTTGCTTATGTTTCACATGAAGTTATTCATGTATGGGCAGCACCCCATTGTTTCTAAGTGTGGCTTGTCGTGGTTCTGCCGCAATATCCTGCCCGGCCTCAAAGCGCTACAGAGGCGTATCCTATTGCCTATTCAGTTGGCGTCCTCACGAAAGTAGTTTCCTGGTGCTGTTGGGATTGGTTCGTTACACTCTCTCACAAATAAATAAAATAAAATTTACAATATTATCTCGTGTGTAGAAAATTAGTATAAAACTGCAAGGAGCATTGGCATTAAAATCCTGCGCATCAAATTTTTTGTCACCTATGGTAGCTTTTCATTCCCATTAGGGTAAGAATGCTATACTTCTGAGGAGAAGCATGCATAATTACATGATAAATTATTGTGACCAGTTGAAATGCAATCTAACTTTTTTAACTAAAGTATAGCATGGCTTCAGATGTGAACCAAAAATCAGATGTGATGAATATGACGCATCAAAGGTGACATAATCATAAGTACAGGCAGGGAAGTGCGCGAAAAAGACAAAAGCAAATCATGAATTGACGAAGGCACCATCCCGTTTCACATATCACTTTCATGCACGTGGATTCTGCATGTGACTATGCATATGCTTGCACAATGAACTATCCGAAACAAAGCTTTTTTCCTGCTGAACTCGTTAAAATGAGCTAAAGTAAGAAAAATTATCACACTTCACAGAATCTTCGTCTCGAAACAAGTGCATATGTGTCTGGGAACATTAATACATCGCCTCATCTGAAGTCCAGAAATTTACCATGTGAAAAAAATGCTGTAATTTTATTTTGCCTTATAAAAATTATGTCTACAGAAGCCATGAAACTAAGGGGATTTCGCTTAACACTATATGTTCACATCCACCAATTGATGAAGTGTTCTACAATGATGCTCTAGGTTCTTTGCATTGAACGTATCTCTAGCTCCATTAGCATATTTGGTTGGCAAGTAGGTTCAGTCACCCTAATCAAAATATCAAATACGTGCCAGAAGCTATCATATGACTATTTCACAGAAGGAGAAACCGCAATTTTACATTTTTAAAATAATCTTCAATTAAACGTGACTCTCCGGCTTCTAAGATGTAAGGTGTGCACCACGATGCACACAGTTAAAGCCCTTAATTGCTCCTTGGTTTCGCTTCAGGAGGCACGAGCAGTTCTAATGAACAGGTTTTTCGTGAGACTGTACGTAAAAATAATGACTTCTTAAACGTGGGATTCTCTTCCCCCAATGCTACCCTTTCTGGAACCTAAAAGGAAGCCATACTTCTAAAATTAGGTGTAAAAAATAGATAAAAGGGAAGACATGAAAATCTGCCTGCTTCATGTCAGCATTTAAAATACAGAACCACAGCGGTTTGTATTTGCAGGGTTGCATTCACGTGCTGTTAAATGTAAGCTGTTAAAGCTGTTAAACGTTAAATGTATGTAAGCATCCAACCAAGCATGAGCTGTTGATTTTTATAGTGAACACAGGCACTGGGCTTACAGCAAGTATACATCATGTGACTAAGCAAATATGCAATTTCACTGTAGCACTATTTTTTTATCACATGAATATATCTGTCGAGAGGCAAGACAAAAAGCAGTCACATCTCACAAAATAATCAGCTTTTTTTAACACATTTCTATCTTTTCAATGACATTTACTCCTATGTGTTTGTCTACAGAAAGCATACTTGATTTTGACATTCCCATCAGAGACATTACATAAGTATACCATGTTAAGATGACTGCCTAGATCACGTGACAATTTTGTTTCATCTTGGTGTAACATACTGTATTTGTAAAGTTTTGTTGACATTTAGTCATATGGTACACCCAATATACCCACATTCTAGTTTTCTCGCCCAAATTGCATGGCAATTTATTTTGAGTCTTTGGCGTGCGTTCCTCTGCACTATGTGGAATCGATCTGGGCTAGCTCTTTGACATCCTTGTGTCCTTGAAGCTTCCTTCTTACGTTATATAAAGCGGGTACCTGAAACATATTGTCAACACGAGGACGTGTTGTAAAACTACATCAAGACGGTCAAGAAGTAAGGTCATGGCACTAAAAGAAAGTCTTAGCTCTTAGTCTTCCTACTGAAATACATGCGAAACATCTAAATCGCTGCAACAGTCAACTGCTAAACTAACTACAATTTTGAGATTGAAGCAAAAAAGAAATAACCGGCAGTTCATTCTGGTTCAGCACCGAAGTTAAAATACTCCTACTAATAGAATATTGGTCATTGTCAGATGTCATAAGTCTGTCATTAGTATGGAGTGTCGCAAACACCACTTGTGACACATCCTAAGCACGTGCCCAGTGTGCCCCCGCACCATCTCTGGGTGTGCCACTGCTCAAGCCGTAATTTTAGGGTCATATCTGCAAACATGATGCTCAGTAAGGATGCAAATATGCTCCTCCAGTTCAACGGATATGACTGGATGTGCCTATCAGAAAGGGCAACAAGGCTTGTTATGACAAGCTTAATTTCAATACTAACAAGAAATTCACTGCGGCCTGCATCTAAGCTTACTAAAAGGCATGAACTTATTTTCATTTATGAGGTGCGCAATGGAGTTCATGTTTGACAGACTCGACTGCTGCTGCAGTTTGAAATCTAGCATTTTACATTCTTGAAGGCATGCTTTTGCAGTTAGATAGAAAAGTTGCTGTTAGATCGCCGTTATTAGTTTATTAGACCAACTCTTTGTTTTATGTACTACAGACGACTGGTAACACGGAATTAATAAACAACGTTTTATTTTGATATTATATTTCTCTACTACAAATAATTAGGTGATAAACACATTTTGATCTACCATGCAGTAACAAGATGCACACATTACGCTTGTAACCCTAAGAGGAAGGGTGATTTAGCTGCTCACAACTCTGAAATGCCAACTCATATTAGCAAATGCACAGGCATGTTCAAAACAGTTAGCGTATGCAAAGCGCCCTTGCAATTCTAATTCTACACAGCAGCCTTTATATTCGATGCCGAAGCATAACTCGCTGCTTGACAATTTACCGAGTTCGTAGAAATAAGCACCCTTCTGTATTTGCACCGTGCTTTAAAACCGCAACAGGAGACATTAAATCAGACATATAATCACACCACTTCAAAAGATGAACAAACACAGTTCAGTCTTAGGGCTAAACCCCATGAGAGCGATTTAGAGCGCGATGACGACGAGCGACGGCTGCGAGCGACAAAACGGGCCGTCGCTTGAACAGATCGCTCGGTTCTGCAAATCTAGAATTCGTCGCTCGTCGCCCGGAAGTGCTATGAGTGACTAGCCAATAGAGCGAAGCCGGAACTGGATATACATCGCTCAAATACTACCGATTTCCGCGCGGAACGATCAAGCGATTGAATTTTTATACGTGCAAAGATAAGAACCTACTGCAAGACCTTCAGAAATATTTTATGCTACTTTTTCAATAAAATGCATCAACTTAAGTTACTCAAGCACGTGTCACGCTATAGTTTCGACGCGTATTTTCAGCCCTCATACCGACACCATACCGCTAGACCGCTTATATGGTGTTTATACTTTTCTCAGCATAAAACTTGGATTCCTCACGCGTTTTCGGCAAGTTCAAGGTAACGCGCCCAACTGACCTATTGCAGCATGCAGCTGAATGCCTGCTGCAACGTTCCTAACTAGCACGGGCGCTGCACGTAACTTCAGTAGTCGCAGATTACCCATGGGCGAGACACCGTCAAGCGCGCGGCTTATCATAACGAAAGCACGCCGCCAGCCAAATGACGCCTTCTGTTATGTGACTCCTTATTTCAACAGCGTTCCGTACACAGTAGACTGTCAAACTGAATAAATTCAAACACACAAAACGCACGCTAAGCACGCTCCGTATAGTTTCGGAATCATGGGCTGGTGAAGAAACCATATTGAGCGTCCTCTCGCCTCACGTCTCATTGAACATACCATGGTTCTGGCAGCGCTTGCGATTTTCGAAGCTCTTAGGGATAGCAGCAAGTGATAAAATCACATGCAGTTATTGCGACTAGCTTTTTTCAATTGACATCGAGAGACACGGCGCGCTTGCTTAGTCCGCTGTCAATCGCGTCAGCTAAGCGCCGCGACGACTTCCTGGCGATAGCATGTCATATACGCAGAATGTGCACCCTAGTTAGAATGCACTTACCGCGGAGGATTTGTTGTTACATCTAACGAATGACGAACGACTGTCATGTTTTCGCGGCGACGCGAGATGACTGACACGCAAGCTCTCTTAGATGGCCTAGTACTGTGCACGGGCCGCAATTCTGAGCCCGCGCCCGGGCCAGGCCCTACACTACCAGAGGCGGCCCGGTCCGGCCCGACGCGAAAGAAGCCTGAGTTCGCCCGGCCCGGCCCGGCTCGGCCTTAGGCCGGGTTCAAAGGGGCCTTGAACCTTCTCTTGTCCAAATGGAGACAGACATTTGAAATGAAAATAGGCTCTTTCAGAAATGCTTTGCCACAAAAAAGTACTTCAATGCGTTCAGCAGAAGTGGAGTTATTGGCAACAAAACACCGTATCCGCTGTGCTCCTGTTCCATCTTCAGTGCCTTGCACTGCAAAAGGCTGCGGCGCAGTGGGGCGTGTCGACAACGCTGCGCCTTCCAAATGTCACCGTGACGCGCAGTTAAAATTTCATTGTGGATGTTAACGCAGACGCCACGTGTTCCGATTTCGGTGCCTGCGGCGTACGCCAAATGCTGTTGTCCTCAGCGATCCGCGGTACGCTCAGCAAGTGCACTCGTGGCGGCACCTCGCGGCGGCCGCGGTATCTACGCTGCGTTGCCAACCGCAGCTACCAATAGCAGCCGCCTATGGGAATCCGCTTTATTACGAAATAAAGCGTCCAGAAGAGAGTGAGGAGCAGACTTCTGTTGGAAAAGAGAGCGCTTGATACAAAGGTGACTGCGAGCTCCACGCAGCACGTACGATAAGGCTGAGATGTTCACAGCAGCGTATGCTACCCGCAGCTGCGCGTCATTTCACCAAGCCAGAGGGGTGGTTCAGGGCCCCTTTAAAATAAAAGAAATAATCGAGAATGCGTTTTAAAAGTCATAACCTATCATGATTATTAGCTGCAGATACTGTCCATATTATCCATTCTAGTCGCACGCATGCTTGAAAGAGCTTGTGAACGTGAGGCATTCGACGGCGCAAACGATTCAACGATAACGCGTAGCTTAGCTCAACAACAAGAACCATATAATAATCAACAATGAGCTTCATTAAATAAGCCTTGAGAGATCGTAGAAAAGCCCAACTGACCTGCCGCGGAGGCTTATGGTGTTCCCCTGCTAGACACGAGGTCGTGGGATCGAATCCCGGTCGCGGCGGCCGCAAGTGCAAAAAACGCCCCCGTCCCGTGCATTCGGGGTAGGTTAAAGATCCCCTGGTGGTCGAAATTAATCCGGAGTCCCCCACTGCGGCGTGCCTCATAATGAAATCGCGGTTTCAGCACGTGAAATCCCAGAATTCAATTCTAAGCCCAAGTACTGCTAATATTTCCCCCGGCCCTCTAATAATTGCAGCGTCGGGATCTCCGCAATACTTCCTCTCACCGACCGCCTGCAGGGATGCATAGCCTCCAAGATCGGGTGCCAATGTCGGAGTCCACGACCACGTAAGCAAACCAGAACATAGAATTAGAAAGAAGGGCTGCCTCACTGTCCAGCTCTGATTACTCACCACGTGACACTGACTGAAATGAGGTTTCACGGCAGGATTAGTGGCCCACAAGTGGCGAGCCCTCGTTCCTCCTGCTACACGCGTCGAACGCTCGTCGTTGGTTCGCTGACACGAACGCTGACGTTCGCCTCACTGCACGAAATTGCTGATACACCGTTCTCAGCATGCAAATGTACGATTGAGGGTGCATTGATCTCTGAAGCTTAAATCGTGAACAGCGATTCAGCTCTGACTGTCTGTTCCACTGGGCTTTCCCTCTCTGAATCTTGTCGTTAGAAGCGTACGTGCTCGGCCCTGCAAATTATTCAAGAATCTCGCTCGTCGACTTGGCTTAACGTGCCATGCCAGAGCGTAGTCGAGAAAGGCCAAGCCTGTACTCCTACCCACAGAATGCGCGGTAATGTCTCTCGTCTAGTTGCTATGGGTCGCTAGTGCGGTCGTCATCGAATTGCAGCTGCCCAGCAGCTGGCTCTTCGGACGGCTCCGCAACGAGCAGCTGGCTGATCGCGGAGTACTCGTCAGCTTGACATTTGGCCGACACTGTCGGCACAGCTGATGCCTGCGGCTAACTGCGCGGCAGAGTCTGCGCCCCCTTTATCACGGCTCCAGCACGTCCGTAAACGCAGGTCCATCTGCTACACACCGGGTCACTGAAGCAATTGGGCGACAGTAGCAACGCTGGTGGTGGACATAAGCGATTCGTGCTTTAGTACACTACGTGAAGTTCACCGGCTTGAGAGACCGTTTATAGCGTCCCTGTGCATCCTCCCGCGCGCACTCAGTATTCACTCTCTCCCTCTTTTCCTATTTCTATTCCCCTTTCCCCCATCCCCAGTGTAGGGTACCAAACCGGGTGCTCCTCTGGTTGACCTCCCTGCCTTTCCTGTCCTTGCTCTCTCTCTCTTGCCGATGACGACTATTCATCCGCAGCATGTGGAAGTACGCAGAAGTTGTTAGCACGGTTTGATAGCCCATCAAAGCACTCATGCGAAGGAGCTTGAGGATGCAGTTAGCCTGTCTAAGGCCTTGCGTATTTAAAATTGTCGGGAAAAGGGGGGAACAAGCATGAATGAAGTCACGAGAGAAAAGTAAAAAAAAAGAGAAGCTGGAGTCATATAGTTCTTCCATCGGCCTTAGAGCCACCGAAGCGGGCTCCGCGCTTCAGCCTCTCAAGCGTTTGGCTAATCGTGATGGCAGCCATGCTCTTGTGATGAGTGGTGTCCGGAACATTTCGAATAGCCAACTTCGGCTTGAATTCGGTGCAGCTTTCGTGGAATATTCTAGCAAAATTTATCTTCTTAGATCGTGCGACTTCAAAGAGCACGGTGACGCGCAGAGGTATGCGCTCCGTCTGCGCGACCTGATGACCGCGGCGAGCGGACAAAGAACAGTAAAATATATTTATCCTGTTGTATGCCTGATTTTGCTGCATCGAATTGAATTATATAAGGTGTGCGCGGGTATTTAGACGTGAGTATATCTGCACCCGTACAAAGTGCACTCGGAGTACTCAAAATAAGAAGCAAATTGTACGGCTCATACGAATAATATCCTTGTGCATTAAGAAAATGCATTATGGAAAACAATTGACGAGAATAAAATGCATTTTATGCCAGCTTTGCCGTTTGTGCTTCTCAAAGCATTTCCTACACACACGTTTCTACCGGAATCGTTTGATTTGAATACTGGCTGATTTCGATCCTGCATTTACAACCTCCCCTAACGAAGTCAATACTAAAGTTCATTAATTTAATTTAGGTGTTATAATCTCAAAGTTCAAAATTAGTAAATATTATACGTATTAGCCAAATGTCACTTACACCCACTGAGATCATACGCCCTTCCAACTAAGAACTACGACCGCACTTTTTTTAGTTCACCCCATGCAGTTCTCGTTGTACACATACTCACACCGCAGACAATCTTATTTCCTCAAGAAAATTAAAGTGGGCTGGTGCCTGCCATTAAATGGGCCACGACACGGTTGTGCTACTAATACTAGCGTATATATCATTGTAACCGAGGGTAGGGGGATCAGTCGTGGTGGGTTTTCTGCTTCACTGCTAAGTCGAAGGCGCGGGACCAAATGCCGGCCGCTGAGGCTGCATTTCGATGGGAGCAAAATAGATGAACACCTGTGTACAGTGCATTGGGCGCACGTTAAGGAATCCCAAGTCGTCAAAATTAATCCGCAGTCCCCCAGTACGGCATTCCGCATAATTGTATCGTTGTTTGACACGCAAAACACCAGAATTTAATTTCTTTCCTTTTTTTTTTTAGAGTAGAGAGGCCGCACATTAATATTCGGCTTTCGGCACAAATTTTACCTTGCAATTTCGTTTTGAAATGGCTGGGCATCCGAGCCCCTGCCACGGACAGCGACCACCATTTCGACATGGTTTGTGGGACGTCAAGAAGTGCGGGGAACCCCCTGTGTCGTCTGCTCCGAAATATTGCACCGTGCCGAGAAGGTTGCACACCTACCGCTGAGGGAGCGCCCAAGCAGAAACCAAACTCAGCAATGAGGAGCGGGCTGGGCGTACAACTTTCTCGCGGTAATGCATGGAGCCCAACAATGAAGAGTTAGTCCTGTTAGACTGTTTTAGAGCGAAAGCTCGAGGTACAATTCCCAAGGTCAATCTCGGCGCGCGTTTGACTTTCAGCCGCCGGCGCACACGTGGGAAGGTGTGACGTCGCGTCATGTGATCCGCTGCGGAAAGATGTCGCAGTTGCGCTCACTCGTATTCCCATTGGCGCAGCCAAATGGGAATGAGCGGGTGCTGCTGATGGATACTTGTATGCTCTTAGGGGGCACGTGTCAATAGATCGACTACCTTCGCCCATACAGGTCTTGCCACAGGTCAAGGGCATATGGTGCACGATTGCGGTACGACCTGGCACAACCGAACTGACTGTCCAGTTTGCGCTTGATTTCTTTCTAGTATGATACCTTATCAGCTGGCCCATTTGACGATTCTCGGAAAGAACGACGTCTCCCTGTTCCGCACGCAAGGATTTCCCTGTTGCATTGAGCCCGCTATTCTTTCACCCTCCAGACAACGCGCCCGCAGAACTTATCTCGAGACAACAACAAAACCCCGCGTACAGCGCCACACATCGACCAAGCAGAACACACTTCATGTCGTGGATCATCAGGATTCCCAGAGGGCTGTATACGCTAGAAGTGCAATACGTGGAAGTTCAGATTACAAGTATTCTGCCGCACCAAATGCGCTCCAGCTTTGCGAGCGTGCTGTGGGAAGTGCCTAGTGGAGCCTGTAATGCAAAGTTGAAGTTCGGAAATTCTGGGGTCACGGCCTCTTTAATTCGGAAAACGCAGCCTTTCTAGATGGCACCGCGTTGTGCATTCTTCGTATTCTTCTCGATTTTTATTATTTGGAGTATGATTTACCCATACTATCGTCTCTTACGACGTTCCTTAATAGCAGTAATTTGCTATAGTCTTGTGTAACTGCGGATGTCTTCGCGCATGTTGGGAAAGACGTATCTTGTACCCTAAGATTCACGATACTTCTGATGGTGTATCGAACATACAGGTACGGATATACGTCTTGCCGCAAGTATCATAATACAGATACAAGATACCCAAATAGTATCTTAAGGTGGTATCTAAGGTGCATGTAACTTCACTACTGCACAGCCCCGGTTGTGAGCACGCACATTAGTGTGCCACTCTGAGTCGAGCAGACCATAAATGTCCAGCTACAATTTTCTGTTAACGTTTTACGGCGCATTGTCCAACTACAACGCGCTTGAAATGTTATTCCGTGACGAGAGTGTTCTAGTCAAATAAAGTAATTTCAAAGAGGCACTGCTAACGATTGTGTGGCTACACCGACGCTTTACGACAACAGTTAAACAGGTTATGGTTGCTCCCTGCAATAACAACTCGGTGCACTTTCTGGAGACTGCACCACAAGATGACGTCACCAACTCAGTTGGTTGCGAGAAAGGAATTAGAAAGGCAAATTTGTACAATAACACAAAAAGGCACTGCTATTTAAGGCCCGAGCTGGTTGCGCCAGAAAAAGAACATACCAGAGCAGATGTTTGCTACAGGATGAGGCACGTGTCTGCTGCAGCAAAAATATGGAGATAACTCGGGAAATCGAAATGAAATGCATTTGCACTCAGCTAGCGAGACCCGTAGCTAGTTTGCGTCCACTTTCCAGAAGCGCTGGGATTTAAAGCGGATCAAAGCATTAGCCGGTCAGCAGTCGAGATAACAGAGAATGTTATGGTATTGGCGGAAAAACAACAAGCAAGAGATTTCTAGCACCAAATCCGCTACAGGCGTAGATAAGTGTGCAAGGTAGATATACAAGTTTGAAGGAACATAGAAACAATCAAGAATCTGTAGTAGAAGTCTGGATTGATACGAGTGTGTATGTTACCTGATCAGTTTAGGCAGGCTAAGTGACTATTTCTCAACGCCCCTTTCAAAAGATACATCAATATATCGTCAACATGTTCATAATTTCCGCTAAACGTCTCTGGTAAAAATTATGGGGTTTTACGTGCCAAAACCACTTTCTGATTGTGAGGCACGCCGCACTCCGGTAATTTCGACCACCTGGGGTTCTTTAACGTGTACCTAAATATAAGTACACGGGTGTTTTCGTATTTCGCCCCCATCGAAATGCGGCCACCGTGGCCGGGATTCGATCCCGCGACCTCGTGCTCAGCAGCCCAACACCACAGAAACGTCTCTGGTAGTATAGTACACCTTTCTGGGACTAAGAATGCGACCGCGGTTTCCAATCCCGAGACTGCGGCAGCCCCATACAATCTGGAGAAGGGGGGGAGAGCTGTGCAGTTCCGGTACACATGTTTTGACCAACAATGACGTCTTCATTCTCGTCGGTTATAGAGCTTGCCAATGGGGGCCTTGGAAGTAATGCATATATCTGTACCCCTACCTGGCTTCTGGACAGGACAGGAAAGATTTGTTCATGCTGAGTAGGCCTCTATTGAGCAATGTAGGATCTGGCAAGATGTGCTTTCCAAAAATGGAGTATTGCGCACGAGAGAATGCAGAAAGCAATGCGTCCTATGAAGGCTGTGGCTTGTGGGTGTGGTGTGGGAAAAGAAGGAGCAGACACCCGCTCACCTGCAAGACGTTACTGCGATTGCCATTCTACAGGACCTTCACACACTTTTCGGTATGTCCGCCCATATCTAACTTCGTTTACGCGAGCATTGCCGCCCCACACGTGCCCCTATAATGAAGTGAGAATGGACAACTTGGGCTCTTGGTTATGTGCAAGTGATGCATGTGACACTAGGCATGCAGATATTCTCGGCCAATCCTCCAGAATCATGCAGCCGCTGGGCATGTGCTCGGATAGAAATGAAACACGCGTGGAACAAAATGAAGAATTCTGCAACATGAGATTTAAGAAATAGGCTACGGAGGAAATAAAAAAAAAGGTCGGTATCAAAAGCAGCCGAGTGTGGAGAAAGAAGGAAATTTACCAGAATGACACCAGAGTGCGCCTGGAGCAATGGGAGCTGAGCTACAGAGAAATGTCTTGCCTTGTCTTGTATTGTCTTGTCTTATATCCTAAAAAGTAGCGCATACCCACTATGGGGGTTGGCGAAGAAGCAGGCGGTTCTCCGTATGCTTATAAGTAAAGCGAAACTAGATTTGAATAGAGGAGCGTGGGGCTATAGAACTGTAATTCAGAAGTCTAATGAAAATATTGTTAAGAATTTTGATAAAATGGGAAATGAAGTAGTAGGCAACATAAAATTGAAAAACGTCGCTTGACAGAAGTGAAGGATTGGGCAATACGGCGCGTCACTGCATTTCTTCAATGCTAATCGCATTAACCCGGATGTTTGTAGTGAGATATGGGCTATGGCTGATTTTTTTTTTCCTTATAGAAGTGTAACCACGGAGTCTGCTAAAACGAGAGAAAATTGGTAAATTAGATTTACTGAAGGAATAAACTATTAAAGATAACTGTAAATTGGCGTAGTTCCTGCCACCTTTCCGCCGAGTTACGCGCCTGTCATCTCTGCTCTGCCCATTGGAAGTGAATGAGTGATGCCTGCTCTCCGGTTTCTCTGGTGAAGTGTGGCCCCATGCGATGACAGCGTTCGCGGGCAAGCCCAGGGACTCAGTGCTCATTCCCACTTTCTTGCCAGAAATGTAAGTAGTTTTCGTAAATTGACAACAACGCAGCTAGCTGCGTGGGTTTAATTTTGAATGTTTACTCGAACCCCCTGCTGTCGTTTTGTTTCAGATCGTTTTTCCCTTGGCAGGGCACTCTCTCCGCAAGAATCGAAGCCAGAGGCATAAAGCCTGCGCATACGGTACGTAGGGGAAACCTATTGCTCCATTGTTTATTCACTGCTTTGGTAATCTTTCCTTTGCTGTGCCGCCATCATAGGCGTAATATTTCACGCTTTGAGCTTTCAGACGGCCGAGGAAAGCGTTTCCTTCCGTCGATATGCAGAGCAGGAGATCCTTCTCGTGAATGCAAGCTTTCATTTATAAGATACCGCACTCCAGCGAAAGGACCAGGCGCACTGCACCTTTTTCCTGCCTTTCGGTCGATCATGTCCCTCTGTCCCGAACGTTCCAGGAAGAGCTCTGGTCAAGATTCAGATTTTTCCGGAGACGACGCGGGCGGACACGCCGACGGCGAGAATGCGTCGGGCCAGGCCAGTGGGTCCCGAGGTCGGGACTTTGACCAGGAAGACGACTCCGGGCACCTCTCGGACGCGGAGTGGCGCACCGATTCCGGCAAATCGTCCTCGGACTCAGACTCGGACTCAGACTCAGATTCAGACTCGGACTCTTCCTGCGCGCGACGGTCGCCCCCGCAGCCTGACCCGGAGTCCAACTCGAAAACTCGGGTCAGCCCGTCTCCGGCGCCGACTCCCGTCGCGCGGAATCCACTGGTCCCGCCCAAAGCCACGTACGGGGGACTCGGCCGTCGTTGGTTGCCGGCCGCTGAGGCGTTCCGCGGTAAGGCGAGGAACAGGTATCGCGGCCGCGGAGGTCGCGGTTGGTACGGCCTGTCGTGCACCTACGACGAAGACTTCAAGGTCGAGGGCATCGAGCTGTACTTCAAGACCGTCGGTTCGGCGCCCTCCTTCCTCCAGCTGGAGATCGAGAAGGTCACCATCGACCTGACGGCGGCCGCCAAGGAGCCCATACTGTTCCAGCGGGTCACCTACAACGGCAGCCTGGTGGTCGTCGTCCGGTCGGCCGAGGCGGCTGCCAGGCTTCTGCGCGTGCGGCACATCGCCGGCCACAAGGTGCGCTGAGAAAGAGCTAACGAGTGGACTAAATGGTACAAACCCGTCGAAACTTCTGTAGCGGGAAGCCCAGTAACGAGGAGTAGGCGGAAAGGACGCTGCTATCGTTGTGTGCGTCGCCGCCAACGTCATCCTCGTTAATGTCGATATAGTATAAACATGGACGAATGAAAATGACCAAGTGGCAGCGTGATGTCGGGCAGTTAACCTCAAACAAAGTGACCTCCCCCCTTTCTTCAAGGTATACATCTGAGCGTTGGTTCTTGGAAAACAGTCCCTTCAAGGTTGGCAGACCTTTCATGTTTCGGCTTCCTATTTCATAAGAGCCTTTTCTTTATATTTTTTAAGACAAGGTTTTCTTTGGCCACTTCACACGGATTTAGTGTATCTCGGATCCGGCTATGTATGTAACCTGTTAATATAAGGGTCAGTTTCGTCACTTTAGCATGTCGTATGGAAACTCAACAAGCTGCCAAATTATAGATGTCAATCAGGGCGAGAAGGGAGGAGTAGCTATGGTAAGCTACGACTGACCTGTTAGTACCAGCAGCCGCCAGCCAGTGTCTACGTGCAACTAATTCGAACATGTATTTTTTATAGTCCTGCCGTGTGGTCACATACCACAAGAAAGACGCGATCTAGTTCGTGCATGCCACACGGCTACCAATACTGATAGAGGTGGTGTAAACGGCTAGGGCTGTAGAACAGAACTAAAACCACGACAAAAATGAAACCGCCTCTATGTTAATGACAATGGAAGAGAAGACAAAGATCTGCAAAGGAGTTGTGAGCCTTCATAAAAAGGAATAGCGTCTATTTGTTGTCATCCAATAGTAGACAAAGTGGCGTTATATTTGGCAGCTTGGACGGCCAAATGTGCAGATTTGGCCAGGACACGAGACATTTCCTCAAAAATCGGGACGGTTCCGCTAAATACTAGAAGGTTGGCAACTCTGTCTCCGAGGGGAAGGGCATACAGTTACTATAACCGACCCTAGAGGAAAGGATAACCCTCATGCATTGGAATGGGTAACCGCCAGAGTGCCGCCATGTTGCTACTCTGTGGAGTCGCGCAGGTGCAGACGATGAGATGCGAATCAGAGGAGATGCACTATCAACGTGATCCCCAGCCTACCGAGCATGCTCCCGGTACCGTGGCACCACCTAGTTCGCGTGCGTGCAACTGCACCCCTTTTCCGCACCTATAGATGTTACAACAAAATTTTATAAATAGCTAGTGAATCTTTCTAAAAAAATACAGGGAATGAACTTTGCGCCATCGTCCGTACGTATGTATGTACTACGTGGAAATGCTTCATTTTCCATTTTATTTCGAATGTATTCAGCGTTACGATGTTCAGAGATAGCAACATGGCGGCGCCGTTGCGGTTGCTACTTTTTTTTTTCGCCCAGGATATTCCTCTAAATTTCGTATACTGCCTCCGTAGCAAAGGGAGCAGGCATCACTAGGCATGCCGCGCCATCTCTGGGAGTACTCTATAACTATGGCGATCTGCGAGTGTGAGTACAGGTGCCGATAGTTGCATATGTACGTTTGCAAGCTGACTGAAGCGTTCTAAACACTTCAGCCAGCTGACTTTAGCCTGCTGCCCTAGGGGAACTATTAACGTCACCAAGATCACATTTATTTACAATGGAGAGCAAATTATGGCCGACTTTGTCGTGATGTAAAAAATATAAGTAAGGTGATTACTGCCTTTTCAACGATTCGGGATCGGTGGGTGGTGGTGACAACTTTATTGAGATTCTGCTCAGTTATGATCTAGCACGCCCGAGTCCTAGGATGGCCCCTCACGAGGAGCGACCCTTTCGGCCCAGGCAACGGGGGCTTCTTGTAGTTGTAGATAAAAATGTCACATGCGATAGGCTTGGTAACTCTGATGGAATAAGCTAACCTAACTGACATTCTTTAAATCGTTTCATTCCTTTGATATAACGCTAGTGCAAAGATGTCATATGCAATAAGATATTCTAGTTTAGGCTTCGTTTACCAAGCCTAAATTGATATAGGCCAGGAGGACTTGATACAGGCGAGGAGTATCGTATTAGCAGACGAATTTCAGCGCACTGCTGAACTTCTGTTCGCTGCGCAGACTTGGGCGCGCGTCTGGTGCGATGTCTCCGCCATCACAAGTGCGCAGGCTTGAACAAGGTGCACAGTCTCAGTTTTAGCCGCTGTCATAAGCACGGTCGTGGCCCCACTCGCCACTTAACGAAGACTAACGCACAGTAGTATTTTGGTCCTCCCTGTCTCGCAGGACGCTGTCTGTCTGGCACCGCGACACGTCGAATCGTTCGTCGCCCAATGAGGAGCAAGTGCTTTGTCGCAATCACTAGCGTCTGAAAGTATGCATAATCTCGAGGTCAGGATGTGTCAGCCACGTCGGAGGAGCTGAACAAACGCCCACGGCAGAGAGGCACAACGCGTGCCCAGGTTACGTCGTCAAACTGTCGTATTCTGTACGCTGGGAGTCGAACAAAGTGTGTTGAGCAGCTACACGACTATGACGAAATAACAAAAAATATGCTTCTTTTTTGCAAAGATGGCAGATACCATCACAATTTCTCTTTTGTACATATATATATATATATATATATATATATATATATATATATATATATATATATATATATATATAGACAGGCCCCGCCTTCCGGCACCTCATGTTTTGTAAAAATTCACCCAGCGTTACAAAAATTTTAGAAGACGCTCAAGCTGGCATCTTTTCGAGAAATTCGGTATACTCGGCACACGCGTCTCTGACGTCTGGGTAAAGTAGATCGTGCAGTGACCGTGTGGATAGTGTCTATATAATCAGGCTCGTACGCTAATATTTAACGTGTTCGTTTTTTTTTGTTGTTGTTTAAAACTTAAAGGTGGGCGTCAAAGTTTTCGCCGACGAGAGCAACAATGTCGGCAAGATCACCAACGTGCCGCTGGCCCACTCGGACGAGCAGCTGCAGGAGTGGTTCGTGTCCCAAGGAGTCATCCACGCCCGTCGCCAGGTGGTCTACAAGCGCCAAGTTGACGAACGCGTGGAACGCGTGCCCACCTTCAACGTGATCCTCACCTTCAGGTGCGCCACGCAGAACGGAGTGTGTCTGCATCTTGTTCGTTTATTTCGATTCGGGTCGGCTGAGTGCGAACTAACGGCGCAGTAAGCAGACGCACATGACACACGAAATTCAGACAAATCTCCCCCTGTGTTTATAGACCGTACAGATAAAATTCATCAACGTTTTTAAGACGAAACAAGCTAACTGCAGATGGAACCACATGGAGGAAGAAGCGTAAGAAATGATAGCGTAATCATTAGCCACTTGAAGTATTAGAAAAAAAAACACGATAATACCGCAAGACAACAAATACTTTTTCAACAGCGCAAAGGACAATGACGAGACGAGTGCACATACACAGCGCTGACAACAAATGCGTCTCAAAATGAGAATAGAAGCGAAATCAAACGAGGTAAACTACACAAAACGAGCCTACTGAAAAGACCAAGGAGAAAAATAAAGAGGACAAAACAATACAACCGATGCATGTTGAAGTGCGGTCTAATTCGCTGGTCTTCGTGTCGAGGCTGTCCTTCGCTCTGATGAGAGTAAGCCTTACATATGGTCACGTCATCGCGTTTTCCTTCGTAACTGTCGCTTTTTATCCTGAGCACTGCTGATACACTCTAAAAAAGGATAATCATGCCAGGCCTAAATAGACGCGAGGCTAAAGATTACGCCATTTACTTGAGCCCTCAGTATTGCAGCAAATGACACATTGCCACACCACACTTACTTATTTATTTATTTCAATGTACCTTACAGGCCCCAAGGGGAGCATTGAGTAAGGAGGGCGTCGTTTAACAAATGACAAGAGAAAACCGACATATGAGCGCTAAGAAAGGTGACAGCTAAAAATGTTTATAATCATCACGTTCTTGCAGAACAGTGTTACAAATGAAAAAGCCAAATCAATACAAAAAGTTGTCGGGAAAGGAATGAAAAGTACAGTTCACGGTAACATAAGAAGGGACGTATCACTCGCGCAATATAACGTACAAAGCGCGAGCACATAAAACAAACAAAATTGAAACAACAACAACACCCGCCGTGGTTGCTCAGTGGCTATGGTGTTGGGCTGCTGAGCACGAGGTCGCGGGATCGAACCACGGCCACGGCGGCCGCATTTCGATGGGGACGAAATGCGAAAACACCCGTGTACTTTGATTTAGGTGCACGTTAAAGAACCCCAGGCGGTCAAAATATCCGGAGTCCTCCCCTATGGCGTGCCTCATAATCAAAAAGTGGTTTTGGCACGTAAAACTGTATAGTTTAACGACAACAAAAATAATAATACGTATAGCGTTTGCGTCATCATCATCATCAGCCTAGTTACGTCCACTGCAGGGCAAAGGCCTCTCCCATACTTCTCCAACTACCCCGGTCATGTACTAATTGTGGCCATGTTGTCCCTGCAAACGTCTTAATGTCATCCGCCCACCTAACTTTCTGCCGCCCCCTGCTACGCATCCCTTCCCTTGGAATCCAGTCCGTAACCCTCAGTGACCATCGGTTATCTTCCCTCCTCATTACATGTCCGGCCCATGCCCGTTTCTTTTTCTTGATTTCAACTAAGATGTCGTTTACCCGCGTTTGTTGCCTCACCCAATCTGCTCTTTTCTTATCCCTTAACGTCACACCCATCATTCTTCTTTCCATAGCTCGTTGCGTCGTCCTCAATTTCAGCAGAACCCTTTTCGTAAGCCTCCAGGTTTCTGCCCCATATGTGAGTACTGGTAACACACAGCTGTTATACACTTTCCTTTTGAGGGATAGTGGCAACCTGCTGTTCATGATTTGAGAATGCCTGCCAAACGCACCCCAGCCCATTCTTATTCTTCTGGTTATTTCAGTCTCATGATCCGGATCCGTGGTCACTACCTGCCCTAAGTAGATGTATTCCCTTACCCCTTCCAGTGCTTCGCTACCTATCGTAAACTGCTGTTCTCTTCCGAGCCTGTTAAACAATACTTTAGTTTTCTGCAGATTAATTTTCAGACCCACCCTTCTGCTTTGCCTCTCCAGGTCAGTGATCATGCATTGCAATTGGTCTCCTGAGTTACTAAGCAAGGCAATATCATCAGCGAATCGCAAGTTGCTAAGGTATTCTCCATCAACTTTTATCCCCAATTCTTCCCACTCCAGGCCTCTGAATACCTCCTGTAAACATGCTGTGAATAGCATTGGAGATATCGTATCTCCCTGTCTGACGCCTTTCTTTATAGGGATTTTGTTGCTTTCTTTGTGGAGGACTACGGTGGCTGTGGAGCCGCTATAGATATCTTCCAGTATCTTTACATATGGCTCATCTACACCCTGATTCCGTAATGCCTCCATGACTGCTGAGGTTTCGACTGAATCAAACGCTTTCTCGTAATCAATGAAAGCTATATATAAGGGATGGTTATATTCTGCACATTTCTCTATCACTTGATTGATAGTGTGAATATGGTCTATTGTTGAGTAGCCTTTACGGAATCCTGCCTGGTCCTTTGGTTGACAGAAGTCTAAGGTGTTCCTGATTCTATTTGCGATTACCTTAGTAAATACTTTGTAGGCAACGGACAGTAAGCTGATCGGTCTATAATTTTTCAAGTCTTTGGCGTCCCCTTTCTTATGGATTAGGATTATGTTAGCGTTCTTCCAAAATTCCGGTACGCTCGAGGTTATGAGGCATTGCGTATACAGGGTGGCCAGTTTCTCTAGAACAATCTGACCACCATCATTCAACAAATCTGCTGTTACCTGATCCTCCCCAGCTGCCTTCCCCCTTTGCATAGCTCCTAAGGCTTTCTTTACTTCTTCTGGCGTTACCTGTGGGATTTCGAATTCCTCTAGGCTATTCTCTCTTCCACTATCGTCGTGGGTGCCACTGGTACTGTATAAATCTCTATAGAACTCCTCAGCCACTTGAACTATCTCATCCATATTAGTAACGATATCGCCGGCTTTGTCTCTTAGCGCACACATCTGATTCTTGCCTATTCCTAGTTTCTTCTTCACTGTTTTTAGGCTTCCTCCGTTCCTGAGAGCCTGTTCAATTCTATCCATATTATAGTTCCTGATGTCCGCTGTCTTACGCTTGTTGATTAACTTAGAAAGTTCTGCCAGTTCTATTCTAGCTGTAGGGTTAGAGGCTTTCATACATTGGCGTTTCTTGATCAGATCTTTCGTCTCCTGCGATAGCTTACTGGTTTCCTGTCTAACGGCGTTACCACCGACTTCTATTGCGCACTCCTTAATGGTGCCCATGAGATAGTCGTTCATTGCTTCAACACTAAGGTCCTCTTCCTGAGTTAAAGCCGAATACCTGTTCTGTAGCTTGATCCGGAATTCATCTAGTTTCCCTCTTACCGCTAACTCATTGATTGGCTTCTTGTGTACCAGTTTCTTCCGTTCCCTCCTCAAGTCTAGGCTAATTCGAGTTCTTACCATCCTATGGTCACTGCAGCGTACCTTGCCGAGCACGTCTACATCTTGTATGATGCCAGGGTTCGCGCAGAGTATGAAGTCGATTTCATTTCTAGTCTCACCATTCGGGCTCCTCCACGTCCACTTTCGACTAACCCGCTTGCGGAAAAAGGTGTTCATTATCCGCATATTATTCTGTTCTGCAAACTCTACTAATAATTCTCCTCTGCTATTCCTAGAGCCTATGCCCTATTCCCCCACTGACTTGTCTCCAGCCTGCTTCTTGCCTACCCTGGCATTGAAGTCGCCCATCAGTATAGTGTATTTTGTTTTGACTTTACCCATCGCCGATTCCACGTCTTCATAAAAGCTTTCGACTTCCTGGTCATCATGACTGCATGTAGGGGCATAGACTTGTACCACCTTCAATTTGTACCTCTTATTAAGTTTCACAACAAGACCTGCCACCCTCTCGTTAATGCTATAGAATTCCTGTATGTTACCAGCTATTTCCTTATTAATCAGGAATCCGACTCCTAGTTCTCGTCTCTCCGCTAAGCCCCGGTAACACAGTACATGCCCGCTTTTTAGCACTGTATATGCTTCTTTTGTCCTCCTAACCTGGCTCCTAACCCTGGCTGCAAACTTTAACAATCTTGCTGTCATATACACCTAACGAAGAATAAAAAAAGAGGCATCTAAGCCCATGCCATTATTTGCGTTAGAGAACGCCGGTTATTGTTATTTTGCCTGATTAGACATATGACACGAAATAGACGTCAGACAAGCTAACGGGCGCCTACACGAGCACAAAGTATATCTAGTACTTCGGAAGTGGTAACACGTTTAGGGGCTTCAGGCACACCACACAGAAGAGACTTCACAAGGCCACACACAAGTGGCTTCCGACGAAAATCCTCCAGTGCTAGTGCTTGCTCTATGACTTGAAATAAATTTTAAAAAGATTTATGATCCTAATAAAAGTTTGCGTTTAGAATTTATGTAGTGCGTTTTATACACAGCAGGCAACGGTATATGAGTACTATAGACCATTTTATCCAGGGCACGGCCATTTTGCGATCACAGCACCGTCTATCGTCCAGCATCATGCTGGTATCCGGGAGCGTGCTGGACGGTGCACAGTGAACGAGCTGTTGACGAAAAGTTGCAAGTTTCGCGTTTTCCTGAGATGTCTCAACAAGATTTTGCGATTGGGAAACTTGTTAGCGTGTCGTCACTAAGGTTTGAGCTTCGATATAGCCGCAATATCGAACAGCGACGGGCCTAGAGGTGCTGCCACAGCTCTAGGCCCCTCTCTGCCCACGGTCGACATAAGAAGCGAGTAAAGTCTGAACACTCTAGACGCGTAACACACGGGCAGCGTGTTATTATTGCATGTCAAGCCTTGGACTCTGTTAAGGTATCACTCAGGTGACAGCAATGAGGGGAGTCCGACATCTCTGAGTGAGAGGTCCCTGTGTGCCAAGTGGTCCGCTGCACCAGCGTACATATCAATCCAGTAACTATGGAAGCTCCGGGGAAACACGTCTCACTAGCTTTCGTGCTCCTAAAATTTTCCCAGTACGATTTTCTAAGCATTCTTTATCTCGTACCCGGACATCAGGCTTTACAGAGCAAAGAACTGCAAAATAACTCGATCAGAAGGTCCGTTAATATGTAGTACTCAGTAAAACGACCTGGTGACAGTGGCCGGGAATGCGCCACGGCCAACCGGAGGCACGCGGCGCGTTGAAATAATATACGCCCTCTTAGGTCTCGAGTGGTGCCTGTACAAAGACACCTCGGCGGCTAGAGAGAGATGAAAAAGGAACAGCTACGCTCTGCAGCAGCAACTTTATTTTCTGAATACAGCGCTTGATACCCGGCGTCGGGTCAGACAGCTTACCGGCGAGATTCTAAAGCGCGGGAGAGTTAACGTGAGCTAAGGGCGGCCGGCACACTGTAGGCATAGCTTAGGTTTTTGTTGTTGTTGTTTTCTGCTGCTTATCACGTGTGTGACTCCTAGCCACGATGGGGGATTGACCAAGAAATAGATATTTGGAAATTTAGCTGTGGTTACAGAACGAAACCAGCGGAACTCAGAGAAACCTCAATGAGGTGGCAAATTAAGCAGCACGAAGACTTTCTAGCCGTGCTTTTCAAGACTGAGCAACTTACACTTCACCCAGGGAACACAGGGATCGATTATTAGCATATAACGAAATCCTCAAGCACTATTATTTAAGCAGAAGCAATGCCACATGGTAAGCTTTGCAGAGCCCAAACGGTCACATTACGTTTGCTACAGACAAGGACATACCCATGTTCAGATTTTATTAACAGGATCTATCCGGAGAGGGAAACTCAAACCAATTGTAATAAGTGCAATGGCATCATTACTCTTGATCACATGCTTTGGCAGTGCCCCGCGGTCTTCACAGACTGTGAGAAGGAACAAGAATGGTGGCGGCAAATGCCACACAGTGAATCACTCTCTGACAAATGACGGGCAGTCCAGAATGCCCGCGGTGTGGCTGAAGGGCTCGGCCTGACAGTCCCAACGTGGGAGCGGCCCGCGTCAACCTAGGGTTGACCTTCAGGACCCTATAAAGTTCTTCATGCCATACCATAGAGAACGAAAACTAGAGAGACAAACTAGTTTCATTTTCTTTGTTAGCACGTACTGTTTTCATAATACGGCCCTAGTTGACTTCCACGAGAACGTCGATTGCGAAGCATGATTATCTCAGAACACATTTGAACAGAATAACTAATGTGCGTGCACGAAAAAATAGTTGGCTTCGTCCATTGGCACTAGGTGACCAACTCGAATACACACCTTTCGTTCATATCCCAGTTTGATCATGACCCGCCGTGGTTGCTCAGTGGCTATGGTGTTGGGCTGCTGAGCACGAGGTCGCGGGATCGAATCCCGGCCACGGCGGCCGCATTTCGATGGGGGCGAAATGCGAAAACACCCGTGTGCTTAGATTTAGGTGCACGTTAAAGAACCCCAGGTGGTCAAAATTTCCGGAGTCCTCCACTACGGCGTGCCTCATAATCAGAAAGTGGTTTTGGCACGTAAAACCCCAAATATTATTATTAGTTTGATCATGGGTGCCAACTTGTAGTCTATAGCCAAACTACATGCGTAGGTTCCACAGCTTTGCCTGCTATGCCATGCTTGCACTGACGTCATCATAGTCGCTATGCTGGTGCACCGGCACAGTGATAAGCTGGGTCTGTGCCGCCACGTCGAAGCTATCGATAAGATGACTTGCCCTGAAGTCATCGTAGCTGCCATGCTGGTGCACCGGCACGGTGACAAGCCGAGTTCGTGACGTCACGTGAAAGCTTTCAATAGTGTGAAACGGAGCATAACATCAGTGGTGCTCGACGGTGTATCCATCAAGTTCTCGCTTGGCCTCTTGCGCACTTCCAGGCCGGACAAAAGGATGCCCACAACCGTGGTCCCGAAGCCCGAGGTGGCCAAGTTCCTCGGCGACCGGCCTTTCGTCGTGCGGCCCCACTACGAGCCGCCGGTGCAGTGCATGTGCTGCCAGCGCTTCGGCCACATGGCGCGCTACTGCCTGCGCACGCCCCGCTGCAAGGTGTGCTCGGGCCCGCACAGCTACAAGACGTGCGAGCGCAAGGGCACGCCGCGCTGCGCCAACTGCCACGGCCCCCACGCGGCCACGTTCACGCGGTGCCCGCTGCGCCGCCTGGCGGCAGTGGAGAAGCGCTGGGCGTACGAAACCAACGACGACGAATGAACGGACAGCGCGTCTCATTTTCCCGGTGCAAGGGGGCGAGCAGGGGGTGAATTCCAATGGGTCGGCGTTCGGAGCGCCTCATTTCGTTGGACTTCTTCGAGAATCTATGGGGATCTATGATGTCTACCACTTCGGGAGCAAGTGCCCCCCCCCCCCCGCTAGCGATGAATACGAAACTATGAGCCCATATTCGCAAAAAGAAAATAGCAACAAACAAAAAGTTCTTATTCTAGTACTGTTCGCAATTTGATGCCGACCAATCGTGCTGGTGCGGTACAAATAGTTAGAGTAGGTAGCCGGAAAATGGCATGCAAACAGCACTCACAATAGGCTTTACAGAAGAAAAAGTAGGGAGCTCAACCAGACGCACGTCACACAGAAAACTTAATAATGATTATTTCTGGCCTTGTGGAGCACATGTTGAAAAAATACATGCTCACGTTGATATTTTTCAGTCAGAAGTTCTTTAGCATAGCGTTTGATTGTTTAGTGATTGCTTGGTTGAACTAATCACAACTGTAAACTCAGCTCAGCGTATCCGAAACGTTGATATATATATATATATATATATATATATATATATATATATATATATATATATATATTGTAGGCTTACGTTTCCCATGCTTCAACCAAAATGTGTATCAAACACACCGCAACATATATGATACGTTAAGGATTACAGCGTTAAAACATGAGAAGGCATGCAATATGAATGACAATTATTGTTAGGGGATGAGCCGCAGACATTCTAATCAGAGTACATCGCGGGGGCTGCCACTCGGCTCCGCCCAATTTGGCGGTGTGGTGCGCGGACTGCTGAGAGTAAATCCTTCTCACCTCCAGATTCGCGCTCTCTGAACCTGCAACTGGAATGTTCCAGATCTACCAATAGAACAGGTTTGATCCAGAAAGAGCAATAATTGTTGCGCCGGAAGTGCTCTGAATCCTCCATTGAAATTCACCAATAATTTTTGCACTGACAATCGTTCTGGACAGCCCCGAGGAAGATGGCGGTGGTAGAAGAGACCATCGTGCTAAGAAATGATGGTCATCATCATCATTAATGATGGACAATCAGGTGCGTCGGTGCTGTTAAAATGTACCTTTTTCTTTTTATTCCTGTTCTACTAGAAAATAGCAAAAAAAGCAAAAAAAAACACAATTCCTTGTAGATTTTCTCTTTTCTGGCACGGTGTGTCGTTCATTTGTCCTTTCTGATTATCTCTATTTTTGACATGGCACTGATTCGCGCTGATAACTGCAGCAAATACTCGTGGATTTTGCTTCTTAAGGGTGTCCATTTAATTTCTTCGTGTCTTTTTTTGGTTTGTTTAGTGTTTCAGTTTCTTGGGATACGTGGCGTTGACGTTTGGTGCATTTAACATTTAATACTGCATATCTTACAGGTAATATTAGCTGTTATTGCGTCAGGATCCAAGGTTCTTAACACTTGTTTCGTAATAGTAAATCGAAGAGCGCGCAAAATCCGTGAACTTGTTGCGCAGGCGCTACACTCGAAAGAATGCCTGAATTTACAAGTGTGATCAGTGTGTATTGAAGTCCGTAAATTCTGTTGTGAACCAGCAGGTAAGCGAGATTTCTTGTGTGTTTTGCCTTTATAACCTAAGCTTAAATTCCCGTTCTCAGACCGATGCTTGAAGAGGAAAAACGAAACTGTAATTTGTATTTTCAAGTAGGCGTAAAACGTTGAAGTGCCTTCACTATACAACTGGTTCACCGAATCAAATAAACCGTGTTGCATTTAAACGAGAAAGCTGCTTTCTGCTGACTCTTGAAATAGTTTGATTTAAGGCTTCGGACGTTTAACAAAAAGTTCTAAATAATTTGTATTTAAAAAAGAAGTGGTGCGGGAACTTTATAAATTCGTAGCGCTATGACAAATGCCGGTATCACGCTTCTGTAAACAGCATCAATTAGAGCATATAAATGGACAAACTGGATTTTTACAAAGTGAAACAGTTGCCATTCTCACTCGCGTGTGTTGTACAAATGTACGACCCAAAATTAGTGGTATGCTTCAGAGTGATGCATCGTACATAAATTTTATCCGCTTTGGGTGTCTCAATAGAAGCAGTTTACAGAATTGTGACAGAATTGTGTTTCTTCTTCTTAATGCCACGCTACATAGTTGTAATCGTGATTCTTCAGTATTTCGCAGTTTCGAAGAATTTCTGCGAGAACGTCAATAGGCTAAATAAAGATCTGCTCCCTGTAGTCATGATATTAACTTTTAGTCTTAAATGCGGCAAACCTTGTCGCAATACGGACAGGGCGGTTGCCGAGAAAAACGATTTCTGCTTTCCGCTACTGAGATTTTTCGCTTCTTTAGTTTATAATTAGTTGGTGTTAAATATTGGATCGCGATTCTTTTTAATGAATGATTTTGTTATTGGGATACTTATTGCTTCACCTATCTTCACTGCTTCCTTCACCCGGTCGTCCACTAATGTGTTAGTCAGCGTTATCGTCTTTAATGTAATCAAGCCTTAATTCGCCTTGCTTGACTGCCTGTGTCAGGCGAAGTACCGGTACGATGGAAGGCAAATCTTTTGGAATTATATTAAAAATATTTCAAATGTGTTTGACGAGAGACGAACAGGGCAGAAGAAACTTTGGGACGCTGTACGCTTTCTCTGTACTATGTGTCTGTGCAGCATGCGACTTCATCTCATCCGACATGCTCGTTACATGCTTAACCTACTGACCAGCAGTTCGTCTTAGAAATTTTATATCCTTAAAGGCATGCAATATTATATTTTGGCAGGATGAAGGAGGAGGAGGAAGAAGGTGCAAATGACTGCCTAATAAAGTTATTCAGATTTTTTTTATGTCAAGTTATTTTATCTCGAAAATTTTCAGAATATCCTTATTAAACTTATAAATCATATTCCTTTGTTGCCCCGCACTACAACTCAAATCTAGTTTTGTTTAAATTCTAAACATCCCGGAAAGCGCTTGCTTTTTAGCCAGTCCCCTATGGTAGTTATGCAACAGTGTTCGAGAGACAAGTCAAGGCATGTTGTTCAGTGACCGCGGTACCAAATTAGTTCGACCAATGATCTTGCGGACTTGCGTCACACCTAGGAAGCGAGATCTGACACAAATATGTTGGCTGAGTGGCCACGAATGTTTGGCTAACCAAACGTAAACAGACTACCTACGATTTGTGGCATGATTAGACGTTCACACTAAGAAAAGGCCAATAATACAGATTTGACGCCGCATAAATCTCGCTCACTGTATCTCTGATTTCTCAGTAATCTCATTGGTTAGTCGCCAATAAAGTAACGGTTTTTAGTGGACATTAAGAAATAAAACAGAATATTTCAATCCTACACTAACATACTCAAAATGGCTCGGTCGAAATCCAGGACGGTTTGCTTTCCTTTCTACAGCTTGCTGTGTATTCGATTGGACGCATTGGTGGCTCTGCTATGGTTGAATAAAAGTGCGAAACATGTTTGTGGCTGCCACCTAATACTTAAATATCATGTTTATATTTCGTTTTGAGATAAGGCGTTCTTCACTATTGCCTGGATTAAGTTTTTGCCCAGCTATTGGTAGCTATACAATCAAACATTCCCCGATTTTTCTCAATTGGTGTAATCGAGAAATCAATCTAGCGGTGTAGCTGCGGTGTGCGTCATACTAAGGCGTTTTTTCACAAAAGTATGTTCCGTGTATTTTTTTCTACATTTATTAACAGAGAGATTTAGCGTGACCGGTATTCCGGCAAGCGCGGGCGGTTTGCCGGTTTAGCGGGGACGTAAACGTTAGTGGCCAGATTGGTGGCGCCAGCTGGTGGCGCAAAGCTCAACCACACAAACACAAAGCTAATTACTATATTCTACGTAGCTGCTGGCGTAAATTTTCGATAATGGCGTAATCGTGTTCACAATTACGCCGCTGCCAACAGTTTGCACCAGTAGCGAATCAGGATATAGTGGGTTACTGCAGTTTTAGCTCTGTGTTTGTCTGGTTGAACTCTACGCTACCACGCGGCTGCACCGCTCTGGCCACTCATGTTTACGCCTCCGCAAATTTGGCAATCCGGCGAAACCGCTCCCGTTTACCGGAATAGCGGACAGGCTAAAGGTCTCTAATATCATTCGTGATTTCTTGCGTTCAATTACAACGAATATGAACCAAAACTTAGAAGCCAGGAAAGGTCAGAAGCAGCGAGAATGTTCATCCTTTTCAACATCAAAAATATTGAGCGTCTCGGTCATGGTAGAAATCAGTCAAGACATAGTTTCATTGCGCGTAGCCTTTTGTCACCTTTCAAGCTCTACTATCGTGAATTTACGTCAGAAATGTTGCGCGCAAACTACTCAACGCCGACGCAAGCAAATCTCAACATTGTAAACTTCGTAGACTGCCAGAAGATCCAGGTGTAATTGTAACAAGCGAAAAGAACAGCGCAATAAGCATCAGCTAGTAAGACATGCATGCGATCTACAGTCGAGCGTCTCCACAAGGAACTTGTCCACAACTAAATGACCTGGAACTAAATGTTCCATCAGCAGCTGTGCAGTGCGCGACCTTTACAACGAAGTGCCCCGCATAACGAATTTTGGAGGCACCAAGCACTTCGCTATAAGGGCATTTGAATGCACAGACTTTATTATAGTAGGAAGTGTAACTAATCGCCTGAGGGGCAAAATAATTTTGGGGAAACCTTGGCAGTATTGCTGGGACAATTGGAGGAGGGAACATACCAGGCAGTTTGCACTCAGGGCGGTCAAAAAATTTGTAGTGACGAAGCTTCAACAAATCATTAGTTTTGTATGGCTTACCTAGAGCTAACTTCACCTTTCTAGGCGAGCTAACATTCCATCTCAGATTTTTCGGCCTTTCAAATTCTCAGCCAAAACTTTGCAGAAACGCGTTGTGCCTAGGACATCGTGAACGTTAGAATTTAAATATACGGGAGTTTATAAATATGCATAAACACAAGGAAAACAAATGTTACATTAACCAACAAAAAGTGATTTCCGTGAGTAAAATGCAGGCACATGCATTAACTAGCGCGACCATCGCAGAAATCATTGGCATCTATCGCCGCTTGTCTTATCCTCATTTCATATACGAATAGCGAAATTACTAATCGCGTTATGGCACAATCGATCAACAAAGAATTTCACTTTAGTACGCCCTTTCGCTTGGTCCCTCTCTGCCGAGCAGGTTTGACGAGGCGCGGACAGAAGAAAAAGAAACAAAAAGAATCCCCAAACTCGTGGGCTAAAGAATAGTCTGCCAAATATTCGAAGAACTCAATTGTCGTCAATGAATTACCGCGTTATTCTAGAACTGGGACAACGATATATACGGATGGGGGCAGATCATTCCATACGCGTTCTTCATCAGCACTAGCGAAACATGTCGCACCTCCTTTCTGGGTTCGTCTAGGAAACCTTGTGACATTGAAATACACGAGCGAAGTCAGCACCGTGCCTCGGCGGCTAGCTGCACAGCCTCTCGCCATTCCTCCTCTCCACGAAAAATGTGACACCAGAAAGGCGAGCAACGCTCGGGGACCCTGCCGCCATGGCACCGAATACCTTCGCCGCTGAAGTGGACTCGTCGAACTCGTTGATGACTTTCCGTCTCGTGTTCTTCTTGTACGCGCTCCAGCCCTCTTCGGCTCCCGCGTCGGTCGCTTGCAGGTCCAAGCTCCAACGCTCCACTTGCAGCTCCGCCGCTCCGCTTGCAGCCCCGCCGCTCCGCTTGCAGCTCCGTAACTCCGCTTGCAGCTCCGACGCGAGGCACCTGTGGTTGTCCAAGAGTAATCGACGTAATCAAAGTACGGTGCCGCCGCCAAGTCGCGAGCCCCGATTCCGGCGTACAGTGCAGTCCGGTGAAGAAGCTGCTTGCCGAGAACCCAGAGAAAGAAGAGGTGGTACGGCGCCAAACAAAACCCGAGGTACGAGATGCCGGCAGCACCTTCCCACTCTCGTACATGGCAGGTCGGCAGTACATTTAGTGGGTCGCCGCGCAACGTCGGCGCTTCCGTCGACGCCAAATCCGATCGCCTCGCCAGCGGTTCGGTGAGGGTCAGGCGACTCCTGAGTGGACGCCAGCTAATGTCCGGGTACGTTCCACGGTCACCGATGAACCACACGGGCTCGGGCGTTATCCAGAAGCGTGAACATCTTGCCGAATCTGGTCACCCCGGAATACGAAAAACGGCCGATGACGGTGTGGCACACCGCTACGGAATGCGTCCGCGAGCTCGTCGCCGATTCTGAAAGCCAGTTCGGAGACATCGGCAAGAGCTCCTACTGTGACCTTCAAAAGACGCGCTAAGCGTGTCGCCATGGAGAATAGGGGGGAGACGAAGTCTGCACCCTCCCCACCTCAGCGGCACTTCCGCCAACACCGCTAGTGTCGGCTACCCCTGTGCCGAACCGCGGATTCCTTGTGCTCGTGTTGGTGTGGCGTTGACCTGCGTGTTTTCGACGCGAGGGAGCGTTGAAGATTGAGATCATGTGCAGCAAGACGGCCAGGACGATGGCGCTGAGCAGCAGAGCAAGCAAGCACGCGCCGGTCAGCACTAGGAAGGAAAGCTTTGAGCGTTTTTGGCCGTCGTACTTGGTACCACCGGCAAGTGGGCTTTGAAGGTTACCCTGCAGCACACAAGAAATACGTTTGGACTTCGGTATGTCAGGCAAATAATTACGGTCTTTCGTGGAACAGTTATTTACTGCAGACTCGTTGATTATTAGCGGAGAAAATAGACGGCGAGCTTCGCCTTTTCGGATTCTGCCCCCAAAACGCGAGCCACACGTCATAGGAACCATGCTGTAGAGTAGAATTACCTTGATGCTTCAAAACCTCCTGAAATATTTGTTTCTGGGTGTTTCAGAGAGAATAGGGGGGAGTGGGAGCTTCATTTTATTCTATAGTCGTTCATAAGCGGGTAGAGAGAGCGAAAAAAAAACGAATGCGAAATTTCACCTTTTTTTTCTTTTTAGATTCTTCACCCACACTGCGATCTACTGACGGTAATAGGACGCCACGATTTCGAAGACAGAATAGTGTTTCTGAACCCTCCACATGCAGGAAATAGCCCCAGTGGGGGAAACGGTGTCACCCACACATTTCGTACCCCTGTTCTGTCTCTGCTGCCTTTAGAAACCATCTCGCATCTGAATTGCGCGCGGCACCCTTGGACCTCTATAGTTAAATCGCAAGGTCAGTTGCGGAATCCAGTTCGCTTATCTTGCTACTCTGGCAGGTGATTTGAAATACCAGCTTGAGCCGGAGTTATGTCTGCAGTTAAACCATCTCGCGGCACTTAGCAAAGTCGTCTCGTCCCCAGCGCAGTTTAGGTTCACAAAATAATGTCTTACCAACTATAGCTTCCCAGCAGAGACTCCTCGAGTTCAATCAGCAAACGTTGCGACGTTTCCAGAAGAGTGAGCTAACATCTTGTACTGATTCGATATGGTTTTCTGAGTCCATTTAACCAATTTAAAATTTGTGCTACCCGATTAAGAAAAAAGTCTTCCATTTCGCTCTTATTCACACACTTATTTATACACTCGTGCCAGCTTTCCAAACACCTACTGTGTTTCCCTTTGCCGGCAGAACTGGGGCATAACGAGGACAACAAAAAGAAAAAAGAGAAAGTTTGACAAGTTGGCCTTTTTTATTGCTGTTGGTTTGTGATTGCTCAGCGCAGTGTTCGTCAATAATAAGAGCTTGCCTTGGGACCCTGTCACGTCCTTTGTGTATCGTCGTGCAGGAGTTACTATACAAGGAGGTAGGAGTTCGCTAGAACTCATGCACAACGTTTTGATGCTACAATTTCTCTTAGCGCTTTTCTTTTTGTTATTGCTCATTTTTTACGCGAAGCTGGAACAGCGAAAGGGCGAGTTGCTTGGCCCGTGCTTTCTGACATTTTGGGCAGTATAAGATTTTGCAATTGCGGATTTTACAATAGCGTTCGTGTGCCTGACCGCGGGTGCGTAGTATACGTATAATGTGCATCCTTATGTACCTGATCACTGTAATTTCTACGTAGGGCACATTCGCGCATGGAAATACAGAGGCCGTCTAACTTAGTAGTATTCCTCAATAATCCCAAGACAAAGGCGTGTCGATCATCCGTAATAACCGTGTGCGTTGTCTTTAGCGCGCAGTCAACTGATCAGTGGCCCTCACTGTTGTATTTGATGGTCACCTCGTTTTCAGTCTTCTTTTACCTGTGTCTACGCAACTATTTGCCCATTTCTGGAATAACAGGACTGACGCAAGCTCCTCCGGCCGACCTTTACACCTTTCCTGTCAATACACTTTTCTCTCTATACCTCTGTTGTACTTATTGTTTCCGTCTTACAGTATGGCCCAACGAAACAAAAAAGAGAAAAAAGAGGTCATTTGCTCACGTGACGCGGGCTGGAAGGCGAGAACTTGTCGTTCGCAGACTCGCGCCACGGCCAGGTTCGAACGGAGGACCGAATTTCGCTGCCGGGGGGAAATG
Organism: Dermacentor variabilis; assembly: GCF_050947875.1. NCBI lineage: Eukaryota > Metazoa > Arthropoda > Arachnida > Ixodida > Ixodidae > Dermacentor > Dermacentor variabilis. The sequence continues at coordinate 108,368,134 of NC_134576.1, forward strand.
CGCCTGGCTTTTCGCGGAGCGCTGAGGAAAGCTGGATGGAAGCCCTGCATATATATTAGCGTAACCGTCCGTTTTGTCAGAATGGCGCGGCGTTTCGCGAGGACAAAGAAAAGAGAAAACCGCTGATCCCAAGCATGCGTGTTGGGATTTTGCGTTAATGTACTGCATCTGCCACCCAACGCTTGTAATGTAGCGGTTTAGCGCTTAGGTTTGTGCTTGTTTCGCTCCCAGTGTTGGCCAGCTCGCTATAATGACTGACTGATTGTATGAGGGCCCTCTTTTACACAGCGCGAAAGACCACCGACGAAATCTGGAGTACTGCACGTAAGACCGTCTCGAGTACCCTTGTCACCTTCCTGCCTTGCGCGCACGAGAAAACACAGGTCGAGCCGAGCCACCATGCTTCCCGGCCCACCCCATGGCCTCAGAGATGACGCGCGCTGGCAAAAAAAAAAAAAAGAAAGCATCAATGCCGCTAGCGCGTCCGGCTGCCCCAAGGTGGCGTTGCCGAGCATCTTACATATATATATATATATATATATATATATATATATATATATATATATGTGTGTGTGTGTGTGTGTGTGTGTGTGTGTGTGTGTGTGTGTGTGTGTGTGTGTGTGTGTGTGTGTGTGTGTGTAAAGAAAATAAACATGCCGTACGCAGACACGCGGAAAAGCGACTGGCCTTGTATATGCTATTAATATGCAATCAATATTTAACATTCACTGGGCTTAGCTGCACTAATTTCTGCTTGTACGGCAACTACACGTACTAATGAAAGAGTAAATAACGTAATTTTCGATCATTTGACGCGCGGCGCGCAATTTCTTGCTCCACCCAGCCTTGGGATTGGTGCATGCAGCAGGTAATGCACGAAACTGAACGGAGATTTAATTCCGCCCGAAAGGGCGCAAACATTTTTAAAGGTGCATACTCCCATTTGTACATATACTCTTAAAGAATTTACACCCTTTGGGGTTATCTTGTCCCATCTGTCTTGCCCGCACTTCCTTCCTTTAACGCTGAGAGCCCGGTACTTCCAGCATTATCAGCATGACACGGTGTTCTCGACAGCCGGAGCAAAACCTGCCATCACGCTCAATCTGCAGGAGGACATGCCCACCCTCGCATGCTTTCCCTCGCACGTACAGCATAAGGCGCGCAGCCGTGACGTCATCGCACTAAGACTCTACGCGGAACGGCACGACGACGCCGACGGCGAAATTTCGCCTGGGGTGTCTATATAATTTACGAAAAAAGCTAACTTTGTGGAGTCTTCTGATAATTAGACTGCTACGTCAAGATTACCAAAGGTGTGATTATCGAAGCACGCTACAACGCTCTATACCAATTTAGTGTTTGTATTTATGTCCATTAAAGGTATCATCATCTTCTTCCGCTTCATCAGTCTAGTTCCATGACTATTGCGGGACATGCGCCTCTCCCAGCGATCTCCAATTACCCGAGTCTTGCGCAAGCTGATTCCAACGTGCGCCTCCAAATTTGCTAGTGTCATCCCCCGCTCCAATTCGCTGACGTCCTGGACTGCACTTCCCTTCCCTTGGCACCCATTCTGTAACTCTGATGGCCCACCGGTTATCTACCCGACACACTACATGCCCTGTCCAGCTCCGTTTTCTTTTTTTTCTCCACGTCAACTTGAGCATACCATGCATACGTAAGTATAGGCTATATCTTTAAAGTATACAGTGTGTAAATATGTATCGTACCAGCATTACCTCTGTGAGATCACGGGTGAGGCAGTTCCTGAGGACCTCCCTCCATATGCCCCCGTGGAGTGGGGCAGTTGTGATGTGCCGAGCTCGAGGATGGTGTTGTCGTCCTCCGAAGCGACATACGGGGTGGCGGAGGGAGACGTCCGTCCGTTTGGCGACGAACTGCCACTGGTACCGTCCGCTCCACGACCTCCTCGCACAGCCATCAGGGCTTGGGCAATGTACCGGAACCGCGGGTCCTTCAGAGATATCGTGGGCCTAGGTCGAGCTTCGGTAGGGCTTCTGGTCGAACCTGCATCGCCGGCCGGCTTGGCTACGACTTCGTCTTTCGCAGGCTGCGGCTTCGGGGCTGCCGCTGCTCCTGTAACCAAAGAGGCGAAGTCCTTACATACCAAGAGACGTGTTCCTACAAAGGGTTCTAGCGTAAAAACATGGGTGGGACATGAGGTCGAGGCAGCAATAAAATATATGACCATTACGGATTCAAAATATTCTGAGTATATGCCACTTATGTTAGCCATATAGTTCCGAAGATTTCAAACCTGCGTTCCCAAGAAAAGCTCGGCGAATTGGTGTGCTTCCTCCAGATGGTGAGCTGCGACCCTTCGGCGAGCCGTCGACAGCCTTGGCGGGTGACCCCTCAGCTTTTGGCACACGACCGCCAGGAGGCGTGGAGGACGTGCCCACTTGCACCAGTATAGGTTGTTGCTTAGGCGAGCTTCGCCGTTTCGGCGAAGCGCTTCCGGATTTCGTCGGTTTCGCCGGGCCTCGTGCAGGGGACTGGTCTCCCGTTTTTGGCACCCGTATATTGTGCAATTGCATCGGCGAACCCCGACGCACTGGCGAAGCACCACCGGGTTTTGAAACACGAGCTTCGCCCTGTTTCGGTGAGGACGTGCCAGGTTTTGAAGACGGGTCTCCCCTCATCGGCGATGTCCTACGTGTCGGCGTGCCTCCTCGCCCAGGCGAACCTCGAGGGGACGTGTTCGGTCTCGCCGAGCTGGGAGAGTCGCTCGCCACCGTTTTCTCGTTCATGTTCGCCGGCGAACCTCCGCGGTTTGGCGAAGCGGTCCGTTCTGGCGAGGTTTCCTCGCCTGCCTCGCGCACTTCGCCGTCTCGTTCTGGTGGTGGCGAAAGGATGGATGACGTAGGCGAGTGTTGACTTCTCGGAGACGCCCTGCCGCCGCTTCTCGCAGACTTCGAGGATTCTGCGTCTTTCGGAGATGTCCTCGCGTTCGTGGGGCTGTTCTCGCCAGGTCTGCTCCCTTTGAAGTGCTGTGCTGGGCTAGAACCAGACCATTTACCGTCCGCCATGATTCGGCTTCCTTGTTTTCTTCTTTTCGTCCTTGCAAGTAGCAAAAGGCGTGTTAGGGGCGAAAGTGATGATGATGATGGGCTCAAGAATTGTGGCACGTACCTGTTATGTGCGATCGATGAAGAGTCGGGTGGGGCCCCCGCAGGGGCGTCTGCGTCAGCAGGCGTTTGGTGTGTTGCGACACCACGTACCCGAGCACACGAGGGTTGGACCCTCCCGCGTGTAACCGTGCGCGGCTTAGCCGTGTCTGGGGAAAGGGGGATCCTGGGGGTTGAGCCGATGCCGGGTGTTTGGACCTTTAAGGCCCCCCGGCGGAGGCAACACACCTCTTCGGCCTCTGCTTCACATAGACGGCACCCCCGGACTGACCCACCCGGGGGAAATCGGTAGTTGCCTTTTCCTTTCTCTCTCTCCCTCAAATCTTCGCCTTTCTCTCACTTTTAATCTTTCCTGTCCTCTCTTTATTTCCGTATTACTTCCGGCTTCGTAGGCGGCGAGGGTTAACCTTGTGCACTATATCCAGTCTTGGGTATATGTATTTGGTTATAGCGGGGTTGTACCGCTGGCGTGCACAGAACTGAATATTTGCGTCCTGTGTCGTCCCCTTGTTGGGCTCCATGGTGGGCGGCGGCCATCCCTGCCGAAAAAACCATACTTCTAATGGCCACTTCTTTTCCCAGACTACCTGATCGCCCTCAGAAAAGAGGGCGCACCGAAGATATTTTCCAATTTCTTGGGAACAAACAGCCAAACTTCCCCCGATTCCATGTAATTCATTCAAACAATCCTGAAAAGACCATGAGAATGATTTCTCCTTTCCTCGTATCTAAGTATCTAACTGAAACTCTTGGTACAGGCTATAAAGCAACGAAAATGGCTACCGGCGATCTCCTTCTGGAACTCCGCACTCCGAAACAGCTTGAAAATCTTCCTAAAGTTCAGTCATTTGGGGAAATCCCAGTAACAGTAACCCCACACCGAACTATGAACACCAGCCGTGGTGTTGTTTCTGACGACGACTTGATGGAGCTCACACAAGCCGAACTGTTGGAAGGCTGGAGTGAGCAAAACGTGATCAATGTTAAAAGAATCATGCTAAGGCGCGACGGCAAGGAGATAAAAACCAAGCATCTTGTATTGACTTTCTCCTCAAGCATTCTGCCTGAGACACTCGAGGCCGGATATGTAATGCTACGGGTCAGGCCGTATGTTCCAAATCCTCTCCGCTGCTTCAAATGCCAGCGTTTTGGCCACAGTTCCCAGAACTGCCGAGGCCGGCAGACATGTGCAAAATGTAGTTCCCATGATCATGCCTCTGAAACGTGCGAAAACGCTCCACACTGCGTGAACTGTGATGGCGAGCATGCCGCATAGTCGCGGTCATGCCCGTCTTGGAAGAAAGAAAAAGAAATAGTCACAATCAAAGTAAAAGAAAACATATCATTCAAAGAGGCACGCAGGTGGGTTGCATACCTTCCTAAGTGCAGCTTTGCCGAAGTGGCGCGTCAGGGGGCTGCGTCACAACGGCCTCCGGCTGCTGTCCGACCCACAAGCCGTGAGTCGGCAGTTACGCCATCTGCCCCCGCGGTGGTTGCAGCTAACGCTGCTCCGTTAACCCAGCAGACGGGGCCACCGACCCCGAAGGTGGGCGCAGCCGAGGCTACCCCAACCTCCCCGGCCCCATCCAGCGCTGGCAACAGCCGGCGCAGCCAGATCCCTCAGGGAGCCCCATCGGCCTCCGGGCTGGTGGGCGCAGGGGTCTTGCCTTCTGAGGCAGGACCCTCACAGAAAACTTCTCGCTCGCAAGAGCATGTGTCCGGCGCCTTGAAAAAGGCAATGGACACTTCACCTGTCCTCACGGCGCGCCAAGCGCCTAAGGAGCGGCGAGGCTCCCTCGAACGCTCCAAAAAAGGCAGAACCCCGGTTACAGGGCCTCGCAAGAGCTCTGTGATCTAAGGCATCACTTCCGTTTCCGTAAACACAGCACCAATTCGCTTTAAATATGGATACACAAATCATACAATGGAACGTCAGAGGTCTCCTTAGAAACCTTGATGATGTACAAGAACTGATCCACCAACACAATCCAAAAGTGCTGTGTTTACAGGAAACACACTTAAAATCCAAACTCACAAGCTTTCTCCGACAGTACATAACTTTTTGTAAAGATCGCGATGATGCTGTCGCATCATCGGGCGGTGTCGCCATTGTTATCCATAAGAGCATTGCGTGTCAACTTTTACAGCTACAAACGCCTCTCGAAGCAGTGGCGGTTCGAGCTCTCTTTACATACCCCCACATTACAAATTAACGAAACAAGAATTTCAATCCTATATAGATCAATTGCCAGAACCTTATGCTGTTCTCGGCGATTTCAATGCGCACAGCTGCCTGTGGGGCGACTCTCGTACAGACGCGCGAGGTCGTCTCGTTGAACAGTTCCTTTTCTCTTCTGGTGCTTGTCTTCTGAATAAGAAGGAAGCGACATACTATTCTCTTGCAAACAGAACATTTTCTTCAATAGATCTTAGCCTAGTCTCCCCGTCACTACTGTCTGAACTTGAATGGGAAGTTAACGACAATCCTTACGGGAGCGACCACTTCCCGATACTACTAAGAACATATAAAGAAAACGAATGTCTACCACAGGCTCCTAGGTGGAAAATCGATACAGCCGACTGGGAGAAATTCGGAACCTTGACTAGCATATCATGGGATGACATGTCCTCGTTAGAAATTGATGCTGCTGTGGATTACTTTACAGCTTTCATTATAGATGCCGCATCTAAATGCATACGTGAAGTAAGTGGCTCGGCATGCAAACGGCATGTCCCGTGGTGGAACGATGAATGTAGAGTCGCACGTAGGAATCAAAACAAAGCGTGGGGGTTGCTACGTGCTTCACCCACTGCAGAGAATCTTGTTAACTTTAAGAAAGTTAATTCTCAAGGCAGGAGAATTCGCCGACAGGCCAGAAGAGAGAGTTGGCAAAAGTTTTTATAGAACATCAACTCGTTTACAGATGAGGCGAAAGTCTGGAACCGCGCAAAATAGAATTAGAGGGAGACAAACATATTCACTCCCTCTGGTAAACACACAGGGTGATACGCTGCAACATCAGGCAGACTCACTTGGGGAGCACTTTGAGAGTGTGTCAAGTTCAAAACATTATTCGAAATCCTTCCTGAAGTATAAGCAAATAGAAGAATGTAAGCCACTCAAAAGAAAATGTCTACAGAATGAATCGTACAACTGCCCTTTCAGTATTGCCGAGTTGAGAGCTGCCTTGAGCTCATGCAAGAGCTCTGCACGGGATCTGACAGAATCATGTACGAAATGCTCAAAAACTTACACAATGACACGCAGGTTACACTACTCACACTTTTCAACACCATTTGGGATGCAGGGTACCTTCCAACCGCATGGAAGGAAGTCATTGTGGTCCCTGTATTGAAACAAGGCAAGGACCCCTCCTCAGTGGCAAGTTACCGCCCGATAGCCCTCACGAGTTGCATTTGTAAGGTTTTTGAAAAAATGATTAATCAGCGACTCATTCATTTCCTTGAACTGAGCAAAATCCTTGATCCCCATCAGTGCTGCTTCCGAGAAGGGCGCTCCACAACTGACCATCTTGTACGTGTAGAAGCAAATATCCGGAACTCATTTGTACACAAACAATTCTTCTTATCCATATTCCTCGATATGGAGAAGGCGTACGATACGACGTGGCGTTACGGAATTTTAAGAGACTTGTCAGAAATGGGCATCCATGGCAATATGCTAAACCTTATAGAAAGCTATCTGTCCACTCGTACCTTCCGCGTAAAAGTCGGTAATGTACTTTCGCGTCCTTTTACGCAAGAAACTGTAGTACCCCAAGGAGGCGTGCTCAGCTGCACACTCTTCATCGTGAAGATGAACACGCTTCGCGCTTCATTACCATCGGCAATCTCTTATTCTGTCTACGTGGACGACATACAAATAGCTTTCAAATCTTGTAACCTCGCAGTGTGCGAGAGACAGGTACAGCATGGCCTGAACAAAGTGTCGATGTGGGCAGACAAGAATGGATTTAAGATCAATCCTAACAAAAGCTCTTGCGTTCTTTTTACAAGCAAGAGAGGAATGATCCCAGATCCTTGCTTAGAACTATGTGGACAACAAATACCCGAAAACAAAAAAACAAAGAGCACAAATTTCTAGGTGTTATACTAGACTACAGACTCACTTTCGTCCCCCACATTAAACACCTTAAAGAAAAATGTCTGAAAACAATGAACCTAATCAAACTTCTATCCCATACTTCGTGGGGTAGTGACAGGAAGTGCTTAATTAATCTCTATAAGAGCCTGATTCGTTCACGATTAGATTATGGTGCCGCGATCTATCATTCTGCCGCTCCAAGTGCGCTAAAGATGCTAGACCCTGTTCACCATCTAGGTATCCGTTTAGCCACAGGAGCTTTCAGAACGAGTCCCATACAAAGTTTATATGCAGAATCGAATGAGTGGTCTCTTCATATCCAGAGAACATACATCAGCCAAACATATTTTCTGAAAGTCCACTCTAATCCTCAACATCCGCGTTTTAATACCATTAACGATATGACATATGCTACACTCTTTCGCAATCGTCCCTCCGTAAGACAGCCTTTCTCGCTGCGTGTGAGGGAGCTTAGTGATCAAATACACGTCCCACTCCTCGAGCTCCGCCTAATGCATCCAGCCAAGCTGCTACCTCCTTGGGAGTGGCAGCTCATACAATGCGATATATCTTTTGTGCAAGTCACAAAGCATGCTCCAGATATCGAAATCCAAATGCATTTCCGGGAACTCCAGTACAAGTATGCCTGCACCGAGTTCTACACAGACGCATCGAAATCGCGCGAGGGGGTGTCCTATGCAGCCGTCGGTCCATCCTTCTCGGAATCCGACATACTGCACCCGGAAACTAGTATCTTTACGGCTGAGGCCTACGCACTGCTGTCGGCCGTAAAGCATATAAATAAATCACAACTCTAGAAATCAGTTATATATACGGACTCCCTCAGTGTTGTGAAGGCCTTGATGTCTTTCTGTAACCACAAAAATCCAGCATTTAATGAACTCTACTCCGCACTGTGTAAAGCATATATATCTAACCAACATGTGATTATATGCTGGGTGCCTGGACATAGGGGCATCGAGGGAAACGTTCTAGCCGATCAGATGGCCACATCAACTTCATTTCATGCAGTTCATCCTACTGCTTCGGTCCCTGTCACAGACCTGAAGCCTTTCTTAAGAAGGAAACTACGAAACTACTGGCAACACATGTGGGACAAAGAAATAAATAACAAACTGCATGTAATAAAGCCACAATTAGGTTTCTGGCCTCCTGTAACAAAATCCCGCCGGACAGATGTCCTATTCTGCCGTCTAAGAATAGGACACACTTTTGGCACACATAACTTTTCACTCACAGGAAACGAGCCTCCAACCTGTGGTAGATGCGGGGAGAGGCCGACCGTCCTCCACGTCCTACTGGAGTGTCGGGAAGCCGAATCTGAAAGAAAGAAACATTTTCTCTTAGCGTACCGGCAACACATCCCCCTTCATCCTGTTATGTTACTTGGTCCAGAACCACTCTTTGACACCAACGCCGTCCTAGGTTTTTTGAAAGATGTTGTATTGCATGTTATTAGCCCCACACGTTCGTAGCGCTTCCTCTCTTCAGAGGATGCCGCTGCGATAATTATTTTAAATAGCACATGCCTCTAGGCCCTTGTGGTTCAAGGGCTCTGGCGAGGCAGTAGTGCTGTAAGCAATTCAACATCTCGCATATTTTAAACAATGCATCATTCTTCTACGATGGATTTTAATGTCCATAGTACTCGTCATTAGACGTCATTAGACATCGCCATAATTTTATAGCACGTAGATTTTACGCGCTTTACAGCGACTATTTTTAGGCCTCTTTACAGCCAAGTCACATCTTCACAGAACTCATTATCATCTCCGCGAAATCACTAACACTGTCTTGGCGCTCTTTGGCCATATCTGGCCCTTGCGCCACTAAAAAAAAAAAAAAGAGTCGGGTGGAGTGGAAAAAAAATGAAAGGGTCCGCGAATACAACCTTCGTGAGGGAAACGTCTTAAGTAGAAGCTATGATCGAAGAGCAGTCACTCTGGCACGGCCAGGAAAACAGAAAAATAAATAAAATGACTACTAAAATATTTGCCACAAACGCACGCAGTTCGCACCCGTTACTACGCTCACGCCGAACGTGACGACATGACTAGGACGACAGGACTGGTACCTTCTGTTTGTGCACACTTTAGTAACAAATATAGTGACGACGGTCGGCTCTTCACGACACATGTCCAGATCGTAGTTGCCCTGCGGATTTTGCTCCTATCGTTACATTTTTTTTTCATATTTATTTATTCCATTCTCTTTTATAACTAAAAGAAAACACATCACAAAGAAATCGCCGGAGACTGAGCCCCGATTTGTAACCTATGAGATCAACGCATTAATCAACTCGTGAAGGATGGTGCAAATTGCACTGTGCCAGCTGCTGAACTCTATGGTTTCAGACAGTTACGCATTCGAAGCCGTAGTCGTTAATTTAACATGACAAAGGAAACTTTCGCGAAAGGACAGCTACCACCAGTTTACCTTTTGTTCTAGTCACTTCGGGAGCTCCTTGAAAACAAAGCAGCCCAGAGATGACATTTCATTTTTCTCTGCAGAAATCTCGTCTGCAGCTCATTTATCCTACTGTAGTTAAAACTCGATCTCAGAAAATCATATTTTACGAAGTTCTCCATCTAATAAAGAAATTTCCATTCCTCGGCAGGTACTCATAGAGTTCCATAACATCATCAACCCAAATTAACGAAACAAACTTGGCCGAACTCGATTTAATGAAATTTTTCTTGAAATAAATGAGTAAAAAGAGCGGTGATTTTATTTCTAATTTTAGTACAGGCGGGTTTTTCTTGAAGCGTGCGCTCTAAAGCTATCCCGTTAGAACATCCTGGTGCCGTGGTCACATCCCCAGCTTTATTTTGACGAGGCAGCACGCCGCGCCCATGCACGGAACTGTGGACTCAACACCACCTTGGTATAAGGTAATTTGCGACAAATACAATGCAGCAGTAGCTGTTTTCGTGTCGCTACGTTACAATTTTAGATTTAGAAGGCCGAAAAATTCCTTTCTGGATTTTATGCACTTCCCGATTTAACGAAGCAACTCCAGCGTGGTCATTACTTCGTTAAATCGAGTTTCAACTGTACTCGCTACCCATCGATGTAAAGAGAAAAAATGCAATGGGAATGAGGCAGTTGGTCGCTCGCTGCCGTCTCTGCTCTGTGAATACTTTTGCGCGTTCGGCTGCCTTCCGTTTTAATGCGAAAGCATCAAATGACTCGAGAAGCGCAAAATGCGGCATTTTCGGTGTGACCACACGATGGTACAGAAAGGCTACGAAACCTCGACCTTTGGTGCGAGTCGAACCCGCCACCTTTGGTATAAGTTAAGGCGAAGGTAATTAAGACACAGTTAATTAATACATTGTTGTATTACAACAATTAATACCTTTGTTGCAAGTCGAACCGTCGGCATTACGCTGTGGCATGTCTAAGCAACACGTTGTGTTCGCAATCCTTTCGCATTCATCCGCATAGGGGTAACTAAATGCAGTTGATCTTTTTTTGGTTCTCAATATTTCCGGGAAACATTTGTTTGCTCGAGGGTCCTTGATTATTGACGAAGAAAACGGACGGCGCAATTTGACTTCTCGGATTCCGCACCCATGCCGCGAGCCGGTAACTTCAATTTCACTTTACGCGTGAAAGGAACCCTACAGTGCATCAGAAATACTTGGGCACTTCAGGACCTGACCTAAATCTCTTGTTCTCGCTATTTTAGGGAAGAGGGGACGCTGCTTACTGTATAGTCGTTCATTATTATCACACAAAAGAAAGAGAGAGAGAGAAAAAGGAAGATGCTAACTTTCGCTATCATTTGAGATTCTGCTCGTAAGTACCCTTACGGACGTCAATATGAGGCTATCGACTTCAACATTTAAAGTACATTCGTGTTGCTGGACACTTTATATGCCCGTGCTCTCCAATAATCTGAAGACAGCCCGTGTCACGCATCAGGAAGAATTTATTGCTTACGTTAAATAACTATACCACCTTCTATGATGTTTAAACTCGGTCTATACTTCTTCCTTTAAGGTTGCTATTATTAGATTCATTCGAATAAAGGTATGTAATAATATACTGCTTAGTAATGCATTATTTGTTTGCATTTTTCTTGTTTTTCGTGCACGTTGCATATCCAGCACAAGCACTTACGGTAATATTGCGTCGTCACCTCGTTCTCTCTCATCCTTTTGCTGTTTCTCCCTAACCCATTGCCCCGATTGAGGAGAAGGCCAGAGAAAAGCTCCTCCGGCTGAAATCGCGACCCTATCATTAAACTTTCCTTTTGCATAGGCATCGTTCACGCATCACATAATACTATTATATATATATATATATATATAGAGAGAGAGAGAGAGAGAGAGCTTGAATGGTGCTACAAGGTAAACAGAACAAGTATTTAATTTCAACAGTTTCGATCGGTGGACCGATCTTCATCAGGGTTTACAAAAAAAAAAAAATGGCAGTTCGGCCCTGGTAGTGAAGACACCAGACCGGGTGCCCGGTCGTTCTCAGATACATGAAACCAAGAGGAACAGTTGTGAAAGTGATTGATTTTCGGCGCTTTGGCAGATTTACAGCTGCCTTTGGCAGCTATGCAGGGCAAGAGGAAGGAGGAGTCACGTGTATGTAGAGCAAGGACCTCCTTGCTCACTGACCTCCTTGCTCTACATACATGTGACTCCTCCTTCCTCTTGCCCTGCATAGCTGCCAAAGGCAGCTGTAAATCTGCCAAAGCGCCGAAAATCAATCACTGTCACAACTGTTCCTCTCGGTTTCATGTATCTGAGAATGACCGGGCACCCGGTCTGGTGTCTTCACTACCAGGGCCGAACTGCCATTTTTTTTTTTTGTAAACCCTGATGAAGATCGGTCCACCGATCGAAACTGTTGAAATTAAATACTTGTTCTGTTTACCTTGTAGCACCACTCAAGTTCTTTACGTTTGAAAGGTAGCCTGAAGAATCCCTCTTTGCCTACTATATATATATATATATATATATATATATATATATATATATATATATATATATATATATATATATATATATATATGTCATGTGGTAGGACGGTGAAAAAAGCAGCAAAAGTGTGAATGGCAAAACTAGTCTTCTATTGGGCGAGGCTGTGCCCTAAAACCTAGGCTACGCTCAAAACACAACGATAGCGGCGAGAACACAGCGATCGTAGAAAATCTGATCAGCGGGTCAAGCGCGTCTGCTTTTATAGGTCAGTCGTCGAATGTTCCAGAGTAACCGTTGGTACCCGCGTGTCTTCCACACAGTTCTACACTATTCGCGTCTCGCATACATGCAATCAGATTACACAAGGTTCGGTGACAGACAGCGGATGGAACCGCCGATAACATTCCAGAAACTTCCGATACATGCAGGCGTGTCCTGCGCTCTGCGATAACGTTTGTTAGGCGGTGACAAGTGGTCACCCGGAAAAAGTAGACAAGTACACGTGTCAATATACAAATATGTAATATAGGTATTTTCGATAAGTTACAATGTATCTTAGTTTCGTTATCATTTCCCCCCTACCTGCCCATACCGGGTCTTTAGGGGTAACTGAATAAAAAAAAGCATCCGAAAAATAAAGAGATCATCCTCTCACGTGACATTGGATGGAAGGCGAGAATTCGCCGTTCGCAGGTGGAAGCCACGGTCTCGTTCGATCGGGCGAGTGACTGCTGTTCTTAATAGGAGCGTTTTTGCTGCCGAGGCTCAGTGAGTTCAACATATCGGGAACCGTTGAAGACAGCACAAGAAAATGCCTGTTAACATATATGCATCGGGTTGAAGAGAAGAGGTGCGGCCATTTTGCGATCAATAAATAAATAAATAAATACAAAGAGAGCAGCATTCCGGGCAAGTTGGTAATCCATTACTTAAATGATAATGCCCGACAAAAACAAAGAGAATGACACGGACGTGAGAGAAGACGACACACCAAGCGAAAACTTTCAACTGGGTTTATTGTGCCACTGCGTCGATTTTATACATGGGAAGCAGTGTAGACCGCGCATGCTCTTACAAGAAAATGAAGTGCGAATTCATGTAACATAGTTACGAGTCATGTGATGCCGCCTCCAAGAAACTTAGTTCTTTTTCTGTGAGAGACAAAGACGGGAAGCTAACACACTTATAACCGGACTTCTGGGGGCAGAAAGGCACTCGAACAATTCCCAGAAAATGCACGCACACTTCTATAAACGAAAACGAGGTAAGGCAACTTCAACTAGACTATGTACGACAATTATGCGCTCATTTTTCAGTGGCCATTCAAACCGAAGGGCATTAAAATAGACGTGTCTAATTATTTCCTCTGGGTTTGCTCGCGGAAGACAGCCAATGGGATTCGAAGATATTATTGAGCATTGATCTGAATGTTCAGTAAACAGAAAACTTGTGAGTGCGCAATCAGAACAGGCTCTAGTAATGACAGGTATGAAATAATATTGGTAATAAACGGCATCTTCTCACGAATACCTCCGCCATTCAAATTCGCGGCTCCGAATCGTGGTAGCGGCTACCGCGTTCACGTAAGATTGCAGTGCAAGCGCACTCGTATTTTGAAACATTGTATGCATGTCGAACATCCCCAGGGGGTCAGGATTAACCCGGAGTCGATCACTCAGCACGGCGTGTGTCGCAGTTACTGTGACAAGAGCGCTCGGGGACAAGAAGGAACGACAAAGAGGGCGCGCTAACCTCTTTCTTCTTGTCCGCGTCGCTTCAGCGCTATGCTCACAGTTAATATCCCAATGCCATCGTATCGGCGTTCTCACACTGGTCCTCCCTCCGCGACGGCGCTGACGGCACTGGTCTACTGCCAGTCGGTGCGGTGACTGAAGCTTCAAGTTCTTTGCCTCAATATATCGCGAAATGAAAACACGAGCGTGTATAACGAATGTATAACGCGAATGAACGCAGACTATGTCAAAATGAATGTTGGTGCGTACCTTTCGTCACGATAACCACCGATCAAAGCAATAGATGTGTTCGTACCTTTGTTACAATTTCTTGGTCGCCTGTATGTCCTGTCAAGGTAGATGCCACCGGCGAAGCTGTGTGGCATCTACCTTGACAGTGTGGAATGGCTCGTGATTTCAGTTTAGTAAAGTTTATTATATAACCATCGTTCATTATCGAGCGCCGGCTTCTCGGCCAATTCCGCGTGGTGGACGAGCGGCGTGGCATAACCAGCAAGCAGGCAAGCGTAGAGGAGGAAGAAGAAGAAGCGCGAGAACCGAGAACACGCCATGTCGGACGAGCTCTGCAAGTCCCACAAGAAACGCTCGAAAGAGTCGGCGCCGAAGGTCAAGGTCAAGGACGACCGCAAGCGTCCTCATCAGTCGCCGTCGTCCGAGAAAAAGACACGGGCAGCGGCCCGTTCTCGGGCTTCGAAGAGCGCTACGTCCCTGAGGAAGCCGTCCCTCAGGAGGCCGTCCGTGTCCGCGCGACAACGCTTGACGTCGCCGGGTGGGGCTCGCGCCAAAACAAAGGACCATCTCACAACGATCACCCTCGGCACCACCGCCGCTACCACGGATGGTAAAAAGACCAAGGCTAAGCGCTCGAAGAACGCGCAGCGAGGGCAAGAAAGACTGAGTAGGGTAAGCGATGCTTCAGAGACGATTCGCATTCCGTGACGTCATAAAATGTAACGATTGCGGCACGGGACCCTTGAGAGACAAGTAATAGACCCTTACGTAACCATAGACGCGAGCGGAGTAAACAATGCTCGATGGGCACCCGGCTGAGCTTGACGTCACGAAAGGTGGGGGGAAAAATTTGGAGGATGCTTCGCCTTTACGAGTGCAACACGATAGCGTTCAAAGACCCCCTAGTGCTTCTCACGCTTCCGGGCAACTGCAGCTTATGTAACCGTAATATACACCGGAAAACGCTGACTGACGGTAAGCGCTGTGCACGAAGGCGAGCTTTATGGTTCTTTTTTTTTTATGATGTGCAAGAAACCAAGGGGCCGCGCCGCTACTACTATACTCGAGGGCAACTTTTCTTGGCTATGAAGCGAAAGCTCCGGGGGCGGAGCTTCTGCACGTGAGTGTATTCGTATGCAGTGTAGTCCGGGCGCACTCGGCAAAGGTTTCGGTTTCGCCAACCTCGCACAACCATTTCAGTGAGGGCAGGTGCAATTAACTCGGCGTGAATCAATGTTTATTCAGATCCGATATGTACCAAGTTGTGAACAGGGAGCATCGCAGCCGGCGTCGGAGCTCCCATGCAGCCGTATGGCGTCGGTTAGGGCTTGGACGCCCAACCGACGCTGGCGTTGGTAGAGCGCCGGCGCAGCCAGCAGTCAGCTCGCTCGCGCACTCGTTTGTACGAAGATGTCGAAGTTTGCGACTTCCAGATGGGCTCGCTTGGTTTCGGCGCAGACGCTGCGAACACTATTTTAACGCGACAGCGTTAAGGAGCTCGTGTCGCAGAAAAGCCGGTGTCGTCGGCATCGGCGTCGGCGGCGTTGGCCGTGAGCGATAAATCCCAGCAGGCACTTCATGAATAAAAACAACTTGCAAGATGGGCTGGGTGGGAATCGAACCAGGGTCTCCGGAGTGTGAGACGGAGACGTTACCACTGAGCCACGAGTTCGATGCTTCAAAGCGGTACAAAAGCGCCTCTAGTGAACGCGGTGTTGCCTTAGGAACGAGCTGTTTCAGGCGTGCGTCGCTTGCTCAGGCGCACATTTCGTTGTCGCGCCGAACGCTGCGTTGCTCGACGCTCACCGCGTCCGATGCGGGGCGCGTAGTCGCTGCGCCGTAGCCCGTTGTCTTACACCCCTTGGCGGGTCGACGGGAACGCTGTCGCGTTCCACTCTTGAAGGCGAAGCTTAAGCGTCCTCCAATTTTTTTTTTTATTGGTGTGCTCCAACGGTCTTTTGTTGGCGAGATTGGTGAACGCCTCTCAGGGGAGTTGATTGACGGGACAGAAGGCGACAAACACTCACCAGAAGACACAGGTGCCATTTCGCGTTTGGTGAATGTGCAAAACGTGGAATGGCTTCGGGTGTGCGAAAACTCGAAAGACCAAACTAAATGTACAATAAAATACCAATAGCTGACTGGTAAAGGTTACGCATCGTTTGAAACTAGGTGCAGTACAAAACAAAAATAATATTGTTTTCTATTTCCCACGTAAGAAAACGTCAACAAAACTGCGGGACTACTTCCAGCAGCAGTGAAAGAGGTGCGCTTAGTTTCCGTAGCCTCCGTTTCATAGCCAAGAAAAGTTGTCCGCGATTATAAGACATACATCTAACAGCAGCTGGAAAACGCTCCGCGTTAAGAGGGGTTTGTGTTTGAGTTTCCGCGTAACATAATTATGTTTTCACGTATATTCAAATTACAACCCGTCTCTATCGCGTCTCTAGGTTGTGTCTAAATTATACTTTTTCTACATGTTTTCCGCTGAGAAATTCAATTATTTCCGTAATTTCCTTGCGCCACATGGAGGGCTTGCCTGGTTGTGTATGCGGGGTTTGAAATTCGTTTTGCCAATGCGCTCTCGCTTATTAACATTGCTTATTACCTGCTTGCTTATTAAAGCCCGGACTCCCTTGACGCACAAGAGGTCAAGGCATACAACCGCGGATACAACCAAAGTCATCTGCGGGGCAGCGCGACCACACGAGGGTGCGCCACCACCGTTTCCGGCTCTGGGATCCACTGAGCCAAACAAAACCCCGTATATCGATTGGCTCACACGGCCGAGTCGAGCGACCTTAGGAGCATGCATCATAACTTAATGGATAGCTTTCCACTTAACTCACCAAAAATCACGGCAGGACGAGCCCACACTTCGAGAAACTTCTTCTTGCCCAAGCGGTGCTGCTCCCGGGTGAGATGGAACCAGACCTCCTTCCGCGCTTTCGCAAGCACTTCGTGAAGGCCCGGCGCCCGATCCCCGAAAAGTGCATCACAGCGTGCCAACCAAACTTGGTATGAGCACTCGGCGAGAACAAGCACGAACTGGTTGATCGCCTGATTAGGCAAAGGGTGCAAAAATCGAGCTGTCTCATAAGGAACGCCTGTGAGCTTAAAGAGACTAGCACTCCTTTGGAGAAGAGCTGTCGTAAGCAAACACTGCTTAAAGATATGAACCGAGTCCTGACGACCGCCACAAAAGGGCCGCACTCCACGAGCCGGGACGGCTGTGAAGCGCCGGCCGTAATGAGCTTCCAGTTCGCCCTGTGCATGGACAGATCGTACCTTTGGCAATGCGGGGGGAGACCAGGCTTGTGCCCTGTAAGACCGACATGGCTGTTTGTGTCTTGAGTGCAGTTCCTCAGTTGTGCTGCACCACAGTAGCCACCTTGTCCGGGAAGGACCGTTGGCCTGAACCAAGTCCTTCCGCCCAGTCAGCCCGGGTTGAGGGGGAGCACCAGGGTCAATGTATCGAATGATGTTTGGGTTGACGAGTAAACGCGAGCTCTCGGCGCATCCGGGTGCCAAGTCCTCTTCCCATCTGACAACGGTGCTGACAACGTGACAAAATGCTGAGTGTAGTATAAGCAACGCTGGATCACGAAAAAAAGCTGCGGCCTGCCGTAGTTGCATTCTCGGCCGCTTGGCTGGGCCGAACGGCGCTAACTGCCGGGGATGGGACGCGTCGGCGATGGCGTTCCAGGTGCGTGCGTGACGCACTTTCCATGCTGATCTCAGACAGCAGACCCCGGCTTGTTGCGTTGCGGCGGATAACGGTGTTTTCGATGCACGCCACAGGCCGCACCTTTTTTATTTGAATATATATCCAGCAGCCGTGGCTGGGTAGGCAAGCCACAGAGCAGTACGTCGGGAAAAGGAGCATGCTTTTTTTTTATATACCAGAACTTACACCAATTAGGTGCAAGCAACGGTCGAACGACAGGCCAGAGACCGTGACATATCGAATATGAAGTGGCACAAGCTGCTGTCAGTTACAGTGAACGCTCGAAGATGTATAGAGGGAGCCAAAGAGGAGCACTGATGCACGTTAAGTTGATAAGTATTACACGAAAAATTCCGTGGAATAAGTTCCTGGCACGAAAGAAAGAAGAACATGTAGAGGCAAACTATGGAAGTTTACTCGACTGTGACATTTCTACAAGAAAAAAAATATCTACCAGACATATTCGAGCAGGCCTCGTGCACAAAGAACTTTCTCTCACCCGACCTTCTTCCACCAGGCCTCGTCGAAATGAAGCGCGACTTCGTAATTCGCCATAACTCCAGTAACGGTAATGCAAAGTGTCGTCTGGCCGCAGCACCTACCTATCTTCTTGATTTCTGGATCTACAGTTTGCTTATATATATATATATATATATATATATATATATATATATATATATATATATATATATATATATATATATATATATTACGCCACTTTTCCTTCTTGGTCACGGCCATCTCGGAATGCACATGCGACCATATGCTCGGTTTAACGTGTGGTGATCGCGCTACTGGTTGAAGTGAAGAGCTAAACACCATCTGCGCGGCTATTTTGGATATTCTAAAGCAGCGCCAATTATGCAGTGAAATGCTGTCGAGAACACGCCTTTTCGCTCAAGATTTGCGGTAGTCGTAGCAGCTCAGAGAAGTATAAAACACTGTACCTTATCTACAGACGCAGGACAGCTAGCGACGTTTCTACGTCTTGGCTGCTAGGGGCAACCGCTCGAGTTACGTGAAAGGAGTTGCACCAGGAACCACCTGTCCTTATCTACACACGCAGGTCAGCTAGCGACGTTTCTACGTCTTGGCTGCTAGGGGCGACCGCTCGAGTTACGCGAAGGGAGTTGCACCAGGAACCACCTGTAAATGGTTCCTGCTACAGTGGTTCCTCACAGAGTGCGTGCATATACGCACGCCGTGACAGTCGAGAACGCAGACTCACCTTCTGTTTCCAGGCCATCAAAACAGCCTCTGAGGATGGCAGACGGCACGCTCATGATTTCGAAGATAGTGTAAAATCTCGCTCGCAAATCGTGCCCGGCGACTCACGACAGACTGGCCGTCGCGCTCGCCGCAGGTCGACCTGTCGGCGCTGGGCATCCTCGATCCGGTCAAAGAGGCCCATCGTCGTGAACGCCAACGAACTCTCCGTGCCTGGCTCGTCATCGGCGCAGCCGTCGCGGTCGCTCTCGCCGTCTTCCTGGGCGTCGCCTCGACGATGGCCTGGCATTACCACGCTCGAAGTTCCATGCATCGTTCGGGATGCCGGACTGCGGCCTGCGCAAAGTACGCGGCCCTCTTAAGCAACGCCATCGACGAGAAGAACAGGCCGTGCGACAACTACTACAAGCACATCTGCAGCATCGAGGTATAGGTTCTCCACACCAGTATGTACGAAGCAACAAACTTTCGTAAGCATGGGGACGAGCAGTGCGCGCTAATTGCACGGACATGTAGGGGCACACGTAAAGAACAGAGCGGGCGCGATTTCGTTGCGATAGCAATTGCCCGGACGCTCGATGTATGTACATCCACGCCGTCGGCGTCTCCTCCGCGCTGTCGCCGTTGTCGTGCTGTCCGGTGACCGTACATGGGGTGGTCGCGCGCAGTGTGTTAGTCTCCAGAGACGCAAGGTGCGTTTGCATGCAAAAACGACGAAGCGAATCGAACGTACCGTCAACGCTACGATCAGTCTCCTCGACGGCAGAGCAAGGCCAACTTTCTGCCTTCCGCTGCTGGCTCGCGTATATGCTCTGGCAAACGTGAAGCGAACGTTATCTAATATTTCTTTTTCTCTGGGCGCTGAATTACGCCTACCGTTTTCCGTTGGTCTCATCTCGTGCGCCACCGATGTGCGACACCTGCAGTGCCAATGCAGTCCTTCTCTTGACCGCGTTTTGTGACGCCTGGTAGCGGTGAGGGCGTTGTTCCTGCCGTCCAGCAGTGGTACCCATGCGTCCTACGTGGCGCCAAGGTGTCGCACCCGTGTACAGTTAGAACAGCGTCTGACGAATTCAAGCGCAACGCTAGACCTCCGTATGCAGCTGTCAATGCCTCGCCCTTCGGGCAATATAGAAAACTGCTCCCGCGTTCGTAGTCATCAATTAATTAATTAATTAATTGGTAATAGGGTATTTTAGGTTAGGACGGCGTCGGCACGCGGATCAGAAAATGATATATGCCCAAAACCAGTGCCTTCGAGGGAATTGATGGTACCTTGCTGGGCCAACGTAGTAACGTGCCCATAGGCTTGCATTTCTTTCTTATTTTGGCGGGCGACCCAAGCAAAGAATTTCCTTCGCTGCGTATGCCTTTTATTTGATTATATTAAAGCAATTTTACAGCCAAGCTCTTAATGGCTAGTTCCCCCGGAATCGTGTCCGGGTGTAGGCACAAAACTCCATACGTGGGCAGGTCCAGAAGATAGTGCAATACTGGGATGAGCCATGGTGGATGTGACGCAGGCGTTAAGCACACCTCACACCTAGGCCGACCCCGAAATTAAGGCAATGCCGGGCCGACCCGCGGCGGAGGTAAAGCAGGTGTTAAGCGCGCTTCATACGTGCGCCGACCCCGAAGATAGTGCAATACGTGGCCGACACGCCGCGGAGGTGAAGCAGGTGTTAAGCACTCCTCATACGTAGGCCGATCCCTAAGAAAGTGCAATGCCGGCCCGACCTACGGCGGAGGTAAAGCAGGTAGGTTTAAGCACTCCTCATACGTACGCCGACCCCGAAACTAGTGCAGTGCCGAGCCGAGCCGCAGCAGAGGTGAAGAAGGCGTTAAGCACTCCTCCTACGTAGACCAATCACTTAGATAGTGCAATGCCGGCCCGATCAACGGCGGAGGTGAAGCAGGTGTTAAGCACTCCTCATACGTAGGCCGATCCCTAAGAAAGTGCAATGCCGGCCCGACCCACGGTGGAGGTAAAGCAGGTAGGTTTAAGCACTCCTCATACGTGCGCCGACCCCGAAACTAGTGCAGTGCCGAGCCGAGCCGCGGCAGAGGTGAAGCAGGCGTTAAGCACTCCTCCTACGTAGACCGATCCCTCAGATAGTGCAATGCCGGCCCGATCAACGGCGGAGGTGAAGAAGGTGTTAAGCACTCCTCATACGTAGGCCGATCCCTAAGAAAGTGCAATGCCGGCCCGACCCACGGTGGAGGTAAAGCAGGTAGGTTTAAGCACTCCTCATACGTGCGCCGACCCCGAAACTAGTGCAGTGCCGAGCCGAGCCGCGGCAGAGGTGAAGCAGGCGTTAAGCACTCCTCCTACGTAGACCGATCCCTAAGATAGTGCAATGCCGGCCCGATCAACGGCGGAGGTGAAGAAGGTGTTAAGCACTCCTCATACGTAGGCCGATCCCTAAGAAAGTGCAATGCCGGCCCGACCCACGGTGGAGGTAAAGCAGGTAGGTTTAAGCACTCCTCATACGTACGCCGACCCCAAAATTAGTGCAGTGCCGAGCCGAGCCGCGGCAGAGGTGAAGCAGGCGTTAAGCACTCCTCCTACGTGGACCGATCCCTAAGATAGTGCAATGCCGGCCCGATCAACGGCGGAGGTGAAGCAGGTGTTAAGCACTCCTCATACGTAGGCCGATCCCTAAGAAAGTGCAATGCCGGCCCGACCCACGGTGGAGGTAAAGCAGGTAGGTTTAAGCACTCCTCATACGTACGCCGACCCCGAAATTAGTGCAGTGCCGAGCCGAGCCACGGCAGAGGTGAAGCAGGCGTTAAGCACTCCTCCTATGTAGACCGATCCCTAAGATAGTGCAATGCCGGCCCGATCAACGGCGGAGGTGAAGCAGGTGTTAAGCACTCCTCATACGTAGGCCGATCCCTAAGAAAGTGCAATGCCGGCCCGACCCACGGTGGAGGTAAAGCAGGTAGGTTTAAGCACTCCTCATACGTACGCCGACCCCGAAATTAGTGCAGTGCCGAGCCGAGCCGCGGCAGAGGTGAAGCAGGCGTTAAGCACTCCTCCTACGTAGACCGATCCCTAAGATAGTGCAATGCCGGCCCGATCAACGGCGGAGGTGAAGCAGGTGTTAAGCACTCCTCATACGTAGGCCGATCCCTAAGAAAGTGCAATGCCGGCCCGACCCACGGTGGAGGTAAAGCAGGTAGGTTAAAGCACTCCTCATACGTACGCCGACCCCGAAATTAGTGCAGTGCCGAGCCGAGCCGCGGCAGAGGTGAAGGAGGCGTTAAGCACTCCTCCTACGTGGACCGATCCCTAAGATAGTGCAATGCCGGCCCGATCAACGGCGGAGGTGAAGCAGGTGTTAAGCACTCCTCATACGTAGGCCGATCCCTAAGAAAGTGCAATGCCGGCCCGACCCACGGTGGAGGTAAAGCAGGTAGGTTTAAGCACTCCTCATACGTACGCCGACCCCGAAATTAGTGCAGTGCCGAGCCGAGCCACGGCAGAGGTGAAGCAGGCGTTAAGCACTCCTCCTATGTAGACCGATCCCTAAGATAGTGCAATGCCGGCCCGATCAACGGCGGAGGTGAAGCAGGTGTTAAGCACTCCTCATACGTAGGCCGATCCCTAAGAAAGTGCAATGCCGGCCCGACCCACGGTGGAGGTAAAGCAGGTAGGTTTAAGCACTCCTCATACGTACGCCGACCCCGAAATTAGTGCAGTGCCGAGCCGAGCCGCGGCAGAGGTGAAGCAGGCGTTAAGCACTCCTCCTACGTAGACCGATCCCTAAGATAGTGCAATGCCGGCCCGATCAACGGCGGAGGTGAAGCAGGTGTTAAGCACTCCTCATACGTAGGCCGATCCCTAAGAAAGTGCAATGCCGGCCCGACCCACGGTGGAGGTAAAGCAGGTAGGTTAAAGCACTCCTCATACGTACGCCGACCCCGAAATTAGTGCAGTGCCGAGCCGAGCCGCGGCAGAGGTGAAGCAGGCGTTAAGCACTCCTCCTACGTAGACCGATCCCTAAGATAGTGCAATGCCGGCCCGATCAACGGCGGAGGTGAAGAAGGCGTTAAGCACTCCTCATACGTAGGCCGATCCCTAAGAAAGTGCAATGCCGGGCCGAGCCGCGGCGGAGGTGCACTTCGCCAATAAGGAGCCCACATACACAGCTCCGCTGGTCATCCTTCTTCACAGAGTGGAAGGGCACTGAGTTTTTTCTTATCTCCTACGTTTGCAGAATAGACGGCTCAAGAACGTCATCAGCATGGTGCAACGTATCCGGCTTGACTCTCTCATGGATGTAACGACCAAGCTGCGGGATATGAGTGTCCCGGATGAGGGGCAGTCGCCGCTGCAGAAAGCGGCCGCCTATTTGCAGGCTTGCGAGCGCGTAATCAACGGCAGCAACGTCCACGAGGTGAGGGAGGCTCTCAAACGAGGCGGCATCACGTGGCCCGACCACGTGGATCCTTCGGCCAGTCTCATCGACGGGATTTTCTACATGTCGGCGAAACTGCACACGACTGTCCTCTTTCGCGTAGAGGTATGGCGGTATACGGAAACCTATACGGAAAGCTGTGAAAATGAACAGAGCTCAAGCTGAACAGAATGAAAGATGGATTATGGAGAACACGTTTTTAAGTCACTATTGCAGTATTTCTACGAAGCGGGCCTACATACTTATATTTCTGGTTCCGTACGGACGTTGTGCCGCGTGGCAACCCAAGCGGGAAAACAAAGGCTCAACAAAAAAAGTTGAGTCGCCATCCCGGCCCTGCGAAAGTGAATGTTTCGCAAGCTGTCTAATACCGCCTCTACAACTGCTGATGGGGGTATCTATAAATTCGATAGCATCATATGGCCCATGAAGTGAAACACTGGGCGTTAACATCCGGTGGTGAGGTGACGTTTCACGTGATGACGTAACATGATTACGTCATCACGCCAAATGTCGCGTGATGACGTCGTCACACCATAGGTGGCGTGATGACCACCTATGGCACATCGCACGTCGTCACATCGCAATAAAAAAAATGACGTCGTCACACCATAGGTGGCGTGATGACCTCACGTCAAACGTTACATTAGGTACAAATGGCATCGTCACGTGACGATTTCGCCTGATGACGTCATCACACCATACGTGACGTCGCGCAGTGACGTCATCGTCAAGAGGTGGTGTCGCCTGATGACATCATGTGCTACCTCTTGGATGAGCCGCACACTGTGCGCCTCGCGCTTCTTTGCACTGTCTGCGGTATAGGCCGAATTTTTTGTGTGAGCACGTGGCAAGGAAAAATCACAACCAACTACAGGCTGAACGCTTCGCTCAATAATGTAAGCCTATCGCCCCTTACAATATCGGCTTTGCCAGGTCCAATCAGTTATATCGAGAGCGCTGATTCGGTGCTTGTGTACATCAGTTCCCGTGCACCTGACGATGCGTGGCTACGCGATGGATAAACAAACACGCGCAGATTGGCTTGCACGAAAAAATTAGAAAAGGTAAGCCTATAGGCCATTACAATGTTGAATTTGCCAGGTCCATTCACTTCTCTCGAAAGTACCGGCTCGTTGCATACATCACTCCTCGTGCTCGTGTCCCTGCTTATTCACGCGATGAATAAAGGAACTCGCGAAGCTTGGGTAACCCGGAAAAATGAAAAAAATTAAAGAAAGGTAAGCCTACGGCCCGTTACTACGTTAGCCCAGCCAGGTACAATCACTTCTCTCAAAGGCACTGGTTTCCTGCATATATCATTTTCTGAGCCCGTGCCGACAACTATTTACATGAAGAATAAATGGATACGCGCAGATTGGCTTGCACGGAAAGATTAAAACGCTATTGACATTAGAATAGCAGAATTTTGCGCCAGTTGGTGATGCATATTTGACTATGGTGCAAATCAATAGACGAGACCAAAGCAAAGCGAGATATTTGCTGTGAGGTCTCAACCCACCTTTCCGTTCGCTAGCTGCTTCGCCATTTTTTAGATTCTCTTCGTCAAATGCGGTTTGACAGCTGACAAGCGGCGGAATTCGTCACAGCGAATTCGGACGTGAGGAAGTAGCGGGGCACTAAAAACGTTCAGGTTCTTTACCTGCGTTTGCTGTCTTATTATTTAAGTCTTTCATCGCTGTGATATGCTTTTTGCTTTTGCCACTTGTACAACAAAGCATGCAGCTGAACCAATGTTTTGACACAGATTACTGTCCTCATCCCAGGAGCGACTGATTTCCTACGAAACACGTTATTTACACGTAGCTCACTCTCCCCCACTATGTATGGGGGAGGAGGAGTCTTATATGACGATGCGTAGAGTAAGGTATAAAGTAAAGTGATAGCCTCAAAAATATGGGGGCGGGGGGGGGGGGGGTTAGCGAAGCCAATAAGGGAAAATACGCATAAGAATTAAGTAAGGAATCAAGAAATTACATATAAAAAAAACGTATAAAGCAAACACACACTTATAACCAATAACTTACAACCCTTCAAGACAAACACTAACAGTGACTATGTTTGGTGTAGTCAAAGGCGTACGCCACCAATGAAATACTTTGCCATACATCCCTACAAATTATGGTTCTTGAAGTCTTTTGTTACTATATAAATAAAACTTGAGGTGCAACACCTGGATAGCAAGGCGGAATGTGTATAATGATTTATGCGGAGCTGTTGAAGCATCTTGCTCTATTGTGAACCACAAAACTGTCCTGTCGATGCATACTGTAAGTTGAAAGATTTTTGAAGGTACCAACCACGTTCCTGTTTGCCATGGATACGTTAAATTATTTGTGAGAGAACCAATCCTGGTTGCGATCCAAGAAAGCACATTGTGTGCTTTGAGAGGTGATTGGTGGCACTGTGTTGCATCATGTGTTGTGGGTAGCGCTGCACTTACCACCGTGCTTACACGCGTACCTGAGAGCCAGCCAACGGGTACTTCGAGCGCCCCTTCCTCGGGGACCAGTTCGTAACCGCGTGCATTGTCCGCGACCGTCTTTGGTTACCGGAGGTGTAGCGCCTCGGCGACAGCGTCGCAAAACGCTAGCTGTCAAGAGAGATGAATGCCAAAACGCTGTCCTCACCACCGGTAACGTCACACTGAGGTAACCGCACAGTGGTGGGTTTACGAATTACTGCCCCAGGACAGTAACTGAGGAGTTACTCGAGTAACTGAGGAGCTACTTCTCCGAACATTAATGAACGCTAAACAGACACCACATGCGGAGCCAACTGGCCTGGCACTTGCAGTACCTCTGCAGATATTCTTCTGCAAATATTCACACAATGCTAATCTTCACTAGCGATTCCTTCTCAGGATTGATACGTTCATCTTCCCTCGTTTTTTTCTTCTTTTCCTTTTCGTGAAGACATTATACGCGTGATGGGACATAAGGCAGTGTTCTAGCGAATAAGGATCTTGCTAACGTGTACGGTTCCTCAGCGTCTGGGTCCACTATGAAGCTCGGCGCTTCATTGTTGCAGATACTCGGAGAAGGTGGTATGGCCAATCAAAAGTTACAAAAAATTGTCCTAGCAATGCCGTCATAAGTGGCCGTTGATAAAAGAGACATTGCGATATGCCGGTTCCATTCGTCGGCCAGCATCAGGTGCAGCGTAAAGGCGAGGATATAACTACTGAGCTCCGGGGTTTGTCTGAAAACTCCGCGAGGCTGACGCATGGCGCGATCTCTGGTGTCCGAGTGCAGTTCCCACCGAATTCAGGTTCTGAGTGCTGCAGTGTCTTTTACAGCTTCTCCCGTCGATACAGTAACTGATTATATTAATTGATTACTGAAAAAATGAGAAAAAACTCATCAGCCCTTTCACTTCGCGAAGGACGATCGAACAGCGAAGCTGTGGTATGTTTTGCCTCAATCGACGCATGTGTGTGTGTGTGTGTGTGTGTGTGTGTGTGTGTGCGTGCGTGCGTGCGTGCGTGCGTGCGTGCGTGCGCGCGCGTGTGTGTGTGTGTGTGTGTGTGTGTGTGTGTGTGTGTGTGTGTGTGTGTGTGTGTGTGTGTGTGTGTGTGTATGTGTGTGTGTGTGTGTGTGTGTGTGTGTGTGTGTGTGTGTGTGTGTGTGTGTGTGTGTGTGTGTGTGTGTGTGTGTGTGTGTGTGTGTGTGTGTCTGTGTGCATATATGCGTGCATATATTATGAGGTTGCCTAGGCGACGATGTCGCAACCACAACAAACAGCGCCTACTCGTGGCAACAGTGTGCATAGGACGCAGGTGGCCGTTAAACTGAGCTTCTACGGGAGCGACGATGACTGGAGCGCAGTATAAAAGGAGTTGACGAAGCAAAATATGTTTGTTTGTAATTAGCGATTGAGCATAATTCTTACTTAATTAGCTGAATAAAAGTTGGAAGGACTACAGTTTTATTCTAACGTACATAGATGGGGCTGTCCGTTTCCTTCGCCTAGAAGCCCGTGTATTGACGGCAGACGCGAATAGTACAATATTTACAACTTCACTGTGAACAACGCGATTAGGAAAAGCAGATGAAACTCGGCGCAATGTTAGATTATTCTTAGCGGCTAATTTTCATGCAATTTGTTTCGGGATCGTTTCGATAAAACAAGAGTTACAGTCATATTTTACAACCACAATTCCTCCGTAGACGGCCATGTATTGACAGCAGACGGGAACACTGCAGCGTTTACAACTGCACTGTGAACTAAATATTTATGACAAATAAATGAAACAGCGTAATGATAGATTAATTTCCGGAGAACGTAAGGGATTACAATAAATTAATCACGTGTAATTCCTTACGTAGAAGTCTGCCTGAAAGGTTTGAAAAAGAAAGCGCCCCAACGTAATTTCGCGCGTCGTCTATAGCCTAATAGAGCGTAAATTATTATAGTAACTATTATTTTAAGTCAGCGTAAATTATTATCGCTATTCATTGTCGCGTCAACATTTCTTGCCGATGGTGTCACGTGCAGGTGAATGTTAGCAAGAACGCCCTAGAGTCGCCCGCTGTCACCTTCCGCTTGGACAAGGATTTCATAACCGTACTTGAGATGTTGAAGCAGCACAGGATGACGAAGCGAATCCTGGGCCACTTCAAGCTGACGTACGACAGCTTTGCGTCTACACCGAAGCTGGCCAATGACAAGGGGCGCTCCGATCAGCTCTTCAAAGACCTCATAGCAATCAGCGTCAAATTTGGGAACTCCACGTCCTACCAGAATACCATCGCCGACAGGTATAGTGAACATTGCACCCCCATTCTGAAAGCTTCAAAGCCAAGGTGGCATCGCAGACAGCGTAAAACTTGAATAGGTGAAACTACGCGTGGGTGAATCTCTTGCGTGTAACAATGATAACCGGTGGTTTGCTCAACCGCCCTGTGGATCAGTGAGAATTCTTCAGCAATTTAGGGGTGTCACCGTGTACATGAGTCATAATTAGCGGGATTGATTGCGCGTGAAAGCGTTATGCACCCAAAATCACCGGCTTACCCGTGTGATGACAGTAGAACATCTCCAGGCGTTGGATGGAAGTCGATTGCTGCTATACGCGGGTAATCAAAGATAGTTGAGAGAGCTCGGCCTTCTTTGTGCAATGAAGAAAGCGACTCCACGCCCACGAACTGAAGTATATACGCACTTCGACGCACGGGCATTGGTTGAGCATTCCCGGACTATCTATAGTTTCGTAATCACAACAGGGCCCCGAAGTATTATGTATTATGTACGGGCCCAAGCTAACCTTTCCATGCAAATTAGGGTGGGGGGGGGTTACCTTTAGTAGTACAAATGTGAATAACGTCCACCAATCGCCATAAAGACGTGTAAACCCGCAAAATAGAAATGAAATAAGTCGCATCTCACAGTTAGGCCTGCGAGATACAACTCTCGTTTAATTGGCAAACAAGGAACCACATCAAATGGACTCGCGCAGGAAAGAAGGGCAGGGAGAACGCTGCCAAGAAGAAGTAAACAAGCGAAAGTACAAAGATTTCAATACCCCGCAGGGGCGTCTGCGTCAGCAGGCGTTTGGTGTGTTGCGACACCACGGACCCGAGCACACGAGGGTTGGACCCTCCCGCGTGTAGCCGTGCGCGGCTTAGCCGTGTCCGGGGAAAGGGGGATCCTGGGGGTTGAGCCGATGCCGGGTGTTTGGACCTTTAAGGCCCCCCGGCGGAAGCAACACACCTCTTTGGTCTCTGCTTCACGTAGACGGCACCCCCGGACTGACCCACCCGGGGGAAATCGGCAGTCGCCTTTTCCTATCTTCTCCCTCTAAACGCTTTTTCTTTACCCTCTTCTTTCACACCTGTCCTGTCTTCTTGTATCTTCTGTTCACTTCAATTTTTCGTAGGTGGCAAGGGTTGACCTTGTGTGACTAACCTACCTTGGTTATGTCGTATTAGGTTATAGTTGAGGTGTACAGCTGGCGTAGGCAGGACTTGCTTGCGAGTTCCTGTCCCGTCCCCTCGTTGGGCTCCATGGTGGGCGGCTGGCATCATGACCGAACATTAAACGCACTTTATGGCTCCACCTCTCTCAGAAAATGATCGCACTCCAAAAAGAGTGCGGACCGAGGACATAACTTCCCAATGCTTCCAAAAAACAAACGAACATTTCCCCAGGTATCATGTCATACATAGTGAAGATCCAGATCAACCAGCTCGAAAAATGTCCCCATTCACAGTATCAAAATCTCTGACTCACGCCCTGGGCCTTGGCTACAAGGTGACGAAGCTAGCCAGTGGCGACCTACTTCTCCAAATCCGAGACAAAGCACAATACTCGAAACTCCCAACCTTAGTGTCCTCTGGAGACGTGCGGGTAACCGTAACTACTCACCGCTCACTAAACACAGTCAAAGGAGTAATATCTGAGCACGATTTCCTGAACCTTTCTGAAGAAGAGATGTTGGATGGTCTGAAAGACCAGAATGTCACCGAAGTCCATCGTATCAAAATCCGAAAAGACAACAAGGAAATGCCTACAAAACACATTATCCTGACCTTTGCCTCCAGCCAACTCACTGAATCCGTAGAAGTAGGCTATCGTAGAATAACTGTAAGACCATACATTCCAAATCCGAGACGATGTTTCAAATGTCAAAGATTCGGCCATGGCTCCCAGAGCTGTCGTGGCCGCCAAACATGTGCCAAATGTTCATCAAATGCTCATGAATCCGTGGACTTTACCGCTGCACCACTGTGCGCGAACTGTGAAGGGGATCACCCCGCGTACTCGAGATCATGTCCGACCTGGAAGAAAGAGAAAGAAATCATAACGATCAAGACCAAGGAAAACATAACTTATCAAGAGGCACGAAAACGACACTCCTCAACATTTCAATTCAAAGCAAAAACAAATTTCGCCGATGTGGTGCGCAGGGGCGGCACACCACACCAGGCCTCGGCCACCGCCCAGGCAAAGCCTGAGGCAGGGCCACTCCCGCCCCCGGCAGACGCAGCGAAGGCTGCTCTGCCACCTTTGAACAAAGGCGCGCCGGCCTCTCAGTCGGCCGCCCGCAAGGCTTCCCCCAGTCGAGAGAAGCCCACAAATCGTACACCCGCGGGTTCACCGCGGAAGTCCAGAGCCTCTAGTGAGGCAATGGACATAACACGAAACTCGCCTCTGCTGCAGCAGAAGCACAGCTCCCTGGAGCGAAAAAGAAAAGAAAAAACCCGAGTATTGGCACCCCGAAAACCAGCATCCTAATTTTTAACTATACTCATCAAACATGGCGTTCCTTATACAGTGGAACTGCCGAGGACTAATAAAAACTACAGTGACATAAAAGAACTGTTAAACACACTGTCCCCGGTGGCTTTATGCTTACAGGAGACCAACTTAGGTCCAAAACAAAAAAACATTTTAAACAAGTACAATGTCTTTCGGTCTGACCGAGAACACGCAAGTAGACTGTCTGGAGGTGTTGCCATTGTAATTAAGACTGGTGTTGCAACCCAAGAAATCAAACTTAAAACCAAATACGAAGCTGTTGCTGCCACTGTCATTCATTTTAAGACGATCACAATATGTAATATATATCTTGAGCCACACTTAACAGTAACACTTAATCATTTAGAAACCCTTTTAGAACAGCTACCACAGCCGTACCTGCTAGTTGGTGATTTTAACGCCCACTCTGGTTTTTGGGGAAGTGCACACACTGATGCGAGAGGCGGTATTTTAGAATATTTTATTTTAAGTAATAATGTTTGCCTCCTGAACACCGGCAAAAGTACATACTGCTCTCCGAGCACGGGAAAAATGAGTTCCATAGACTTGTCTTTTAGTTCACCCTCTGTTTTTAGCGATTTTAAATGGGATGTCATCGACAACCCATACGGCAGCGATCACCTGCCTGTATTAATCAGCCTAACCGCTCCACCACAAGTCATCCCAACAAAACCACGACGGTGGAAGTTACACTTAGCCAACTGGGCACTTTTTAAAGAAAGGGCCAGCTTAGATAAAATAGTTTCAGATGATTTAAGCATAGACGAACTGAATGAGGCTATGGCCAACTGTATTTTAACCGCTGCACGCCTGGCAATTCCTCAGTCTTCAGGAGTAGTAAAAGAGAATAACAAAATTTGGTACACACAAGAATGCCGAGACGCAAAAAGGAGACAGAACAAAGCCTGGGGAATTTTTCGTAGGTACCCAACGCAGGAAAATTTCACCAAGTTCAAAAAGTTCAGAGCAAAAGCCCGGTATATTCGCCGTAATGCAGAAAAAGCTTCATGGCAAGGTTACGTGTCCTCAATAAATAGCACAATTACATCAAAACAAATGTGGGAGATGGTAAAAAAGATAAATGGCAGCTACTCTCCTTTCACGGTTCCATTTCTTTCTGACCCTGGTACACAGACAAATATAGAAGAACAGGCAGATATTCTGGGTGAATATTTTTCTGCGGTCTCCAGTTCATCTAACTATTCAGAATCATTCCTGAAATACAAAAACACAGCTGAAAGACAAGGACTGCCGACAAGTGGCGGTACAAATGAACCCTATAATAACTTAGTTACAGTTCAGGAAATTAATAGAGTACTGTCCGCTGGTAAGCAAACTGCACCTGGCCCAGACGAAATACATTATCATATGTTAGCTCATCTCTCTGAACCGGCTGTGGAAGCACTTTTAAATTTTTTTAACAAAGTTTGGGTATCGGGGAAACTTCCCGAAGCCTGGAAGATGGCCATTATTGTTCCTTTATTAAAACCCGGAAAACCTTTCACCCTTCCTAGCAGCTATAGGCCCATAGCTCTGACTAGCTGTCTAGCAAAGTCCTTTGAAAGTCTATTGAATATCAGATTAACATTTGTGTTAGAAGACCGGGAGCTCCTGGATGTCCATCAATGCGGTTTTAAAAAGGCTTGCTCTACCACCGACCACCTTGTCCGTCTTGAAAACACTGTTCGTGAAGCATTTATACACAGGCAACACTGTCTATATGTCTTCTTCGATTTAGAGAGGGCTTATGATACAACGTGGAGGTTTGGGATCATTCAGGACCTGGCTGAACTGGGCATCCGCGGCAGGATTTTGAACTGCCTGAAGGACTTCTTGTCTAACCGTACATTTCATGGCCGCCTTGGCTCAACCCTTTCAAGG
Organism: Dermacentor variabilis; assembly: GCF_050947875.1. Lineage (NCBI taxonomy): Eukaryota > Metazoa > Arthropoda > Arachnida > Ixodida > Ixodidae > Dermacentor > Dermacentor variabilis. The sequence continues at coordinate 108,400,871 of NC_134576.1, forward strand.
AATTTTATCCAGGCAAATGGAGTGCCTCAGGGATGTATTTTGAGCACAACACTCTTCATTGTAAAGATGAATTCTGTGAGGAAAATAATTCCAAGATCCCTGATGTATTCTCTCTATGTAGATGATATCCAGATAGCTTGCACATCCTCAAACATATCAACATGCGAACGACAAATACAGCTAACAATAAACAAACTAGCAACATGGGCAGACAGAAATGGTTTCCGTTTTTCCCCGCAGAAATCGGTGGCCATTCTTTTCTCACTTAGACGAGGCATACAAATAGATCCCACCCTATACCTGAACGAAATAGATCTACCCGTAAAAAATGAACATAAATTTCTAGGTGTAACATTTGACAGGAAGCTCACCTTCCTGCCTCACATAAATGCTTTGAAAAAGAAAGCTTCTCAGTCCCTGAACATACTCAAAGTGCTATCGAGAAAACACTGGGGAGCCGATAGGACTTGTCTCTTACAAATTTACCGTTCTGTAGTACGCTCTACCCTGGATTACGGATGTATAGTGTATGGGTCAGCAAGACCATCGTACCTGAAACGGCTAGATCCAGTACATAATTTAGGTTTGCGTCTCTCCACTGGTGCATACAGGACATCACCCATAAACAGTCTCCATGTAGAAACCAATGAACCATCACTTACAGGTAGAAGAGCCATGCTTACAAGCTCGTACATACTAAAAATCCGTTCGCTTCCCAAACACCTATGTTACCCGATAGTCACAAAGTGCCCATCAAGAACACTCTTTAACAACAAACCACAAACTATTAGGCCACTCCTCCTGCGTTTCGAAGAGATGTGCCAAAACCTCGGCATGCTAGACATATTGCCAAACATTGCCCAAAGGCGAGGTCCACTGCCACCATGGCACAATTTTCCTGAAATCTGTGATTTCACTCTGACACACTTCCGTAAAAAAGAAATTCCGCAACAACATATAATACAAGAATTCCTCACACTTGAAGAAAAGTACAGCAATTTTGCAGCTTTTTACACAGACGGTTCAAAAACAGATGCTTATGTAGGAAGCGCAGCTGTACAGGGCAATTGGAATAAAATAGTAAGACTTCCACAGTGTGCTTCCATCTTCACTGCGGAAAGTTATGCCATCTATGTAGCCATAGAAAAAATAGTAAATGAGAAACTCGCCAACAGTGTTATTTATACAGACTCACTGAATGTGCTCACGGCCTTTCATTCTGGAAATGCAATGGCTCCTCTTCTTGGAGACCTCATACACAGCATTACAGCAGCCACAGCTCAAGGACAAAACATCAGGCTCTGCTGGGTACCAAGTCATGTCGGCATAAAAGGCAATGAAAGAGCAGATTTGTGCGCTGCTCAAGCTTACGGTAAACAAATTAAGAATGTAAATATGCCCTATAGAGATTGCATGAACTTACTGCATAGTAATGCAAGGAAAAAATGGCAGTCCACTTGGAACAGCGAACTAAATAACAAGCTACAATTAATAAAACCAGTTCTAGGTGAATGGAAGTCATGCGTGCACCAGAAGCGTTTCAAGGAAGTCATTATCTGCCGTCTCCGTATAGGTCACACACACATTACACACAACTTTCTGCTGAAGAAAGAAGACAAACCAATTTGCACTTGCGGAGATGAACTTACAGTCAATCACATTTTAATTTCATGTTGTAAACTGGAAAAGCTACGGAAAAAGTGCTTTTCCCCGTTTTATAACCAATACATCCCTTTTCACCCAGCACTGCTCTTGAGCGATAATGCAATTGTGGATATGTCTAGCGTTTTTAGATTTTTAACAGAAGCTGGTTTTCTTAAAAATATGTAAATCATCACGCAGTACTTCACCTCATACACCACAGCCATTTCTCATTCCTCAGAAAAAGGCTGAGGACTTTATTTGGTTGTTTAGGAGCCTCGAGATCCTTGCCCTGGCAAGGATGGCCGCTGAGGTTACCCGACCCCCTTTAGAAGTTTTTATCAGTACCCATTGTTACAATCTTTTTCTTACTCCATCATGAGGTAACTCTAACTATTTAAGCACTCAACACCACCGACGATTATTTACATTTTTATAAAATTACACGGAAAATTCTCCTATACCTCGAGCTTGGCGCAAGATGGCCTTAGTTGCCTATGTGCCATAAAACACAACACAACACAAAGATTTCAATAGTAGAATACAACTTTAAAAAAGAAACAGTAGTTAGGAACCAAGGCGCACGGACCGCGCGGCGTTGTGTTACTCTGCCAGTCAATCACAGAAGCAAACAAAATCATCGTCATGCGGCCTTTTCTAAATGGCGTCATACTCTTGAAAAATTCGGACCATCCTGTGTTCTTGAAGTGTCTTTTCATCGGCGGAAGCAATGAGGCGTGCAACAGACATGTACAAGGTGTATGGAGTCTGAGCATTTCACTCTTGGAAAGTCTATGGTACAGTTCATTTAACTGCTTAGCCCGTTCCACTCATGAAACTTCACTGCCAACTGAAGTGAAAATTGACTATACACACTTGTAGCGAAGCAACCATTTTACTTCAGTTCAATAACGAATCAGGCTTTCTCCATACCGCTATAATAGGCGAAAGAAAACGTATAAAATTACGTGGTAATAATTTAATTTTTGCGGTTACCGCCTTATTTGGATAACAAGAAAACTTGAACAACGAATTATTTGCAGCCTCGCGGAGGAACAGTGGCTGGCGGTTATGAGGGCAGGGGCAGGGCTTCACTGCAGCCTGAAGTTGTGTCCGACTGTAGTAGCGTTTTTCGAATTAGGCCTGGAATAATTACAGAGAAATATATATTTGCGGAACAATCACTGACTCGTATTGTTATTTGGAAAGTTGAGTAACGATGCGTGGCCGCCAGTCCCCTTCGACCGCGTAGAGCGCCGGACTCAAAAGGCAGCCAACAAAAGACAGCCGTGACCTCGACGAGACGTTCTCGTCTTGCACCGTGGAGACCAGGGTTCGATTCCCACCCAGATCAAAACGTACCGAATTTGTCTTTTCAAAGACAATACTTTACTTTGTTTGCAAGAACCGCAGGATACATTCGATGTCTATCCTATAGCTCTTTTTGACGTGTTTTCACTCAGTGCGTCGTCGGCCATTTTTGGTACCATTCTTACCGTCACGCCGACCACGAAGCATTCTCGCCTAATGGGGCATATCAGGCTTTCGCACCAAAACATTGTGCAGCTAAACAAAGAACACCTGCTATATATCCTTTTCATATAGCTACTTTAATAATGCGAGAAACCCACCGTGGTTGCTCAGTGGCTATGGTGCTGGGCTGCTGAGCACGAAGTCGCGGGATCGAATCCCGCCCATGGCGGCCGCATTTCGATGGGGGCGAAATGCGGAAACACCCGTGTACATAGATTTAGCTGCACGTTAAAGAGCCCCAGGTGGTCGAAATTTCCGGAGTCCCCCCACTACGGCGTGCCTCATAATCAGATAGTGGTTTTGGCACGTAAAACCCCATAATTTAATTTTAATAATGCGAGAAGGTGGGTTTAGTAATATTGATTTAGCCCCTAATTGACCAATGAGCTTCAAGATTACTCTGCATATCATACTCCTTGCATTCTCCACATTTTCTCAAAGTAAAAACGTCATGAGACATCTAGTTTTTTTCAGAAAACCGCGAAAGCTAGCATGTGTATCGTTCTCGAGCGTACCTAGTTGCCCTCAATGTCAGCTTCAACGGTCAAAAAGAAAAAAAAAACCAAAATGGAAGCACGTGACATGGTCGCAGCACGCCCCTCAAGCTTCACCCACGTGACATCCCGAAGGTGGCGCCGTCTACCGACTACGACACCTGGAACGCCGCGCTGCGTCGCCACTTCAACCAGTCCTTCGACAACATCGCGTCAATGACCATCGAACGCCCCAAATACTTCAGGGCGGTGTTCATGTTACACGCCACGTTCGGGGCCAAGATTTTGGACTTTTTCGGCTGGCTCTGCACACAGTCGCTGATACACTTCACCAGCCGGAAATTGCTCTCCAGTTACTACTACTCTTCCGAGGAACAGGTAAGGATTCGTGCTTTCCACACGCAATGACGTTGCGGAATTTCATCCCTGAGAACTAACATGCAAGGTTCGGAAAAAATTTCGCGCCATACAAAAAACGTTGCATGGCATTGCGTAGCTGTGTTCTCTGGGTCACCGGTGTTTCGATGTCGGATTTAATCTCTGCTTTATTCAGCACTTATCGAGCACAGGAACTTATACGGGCACTCGAGGCGCGCTCGCGCCGTCGCCGTGATGTCCCGGTGTGGATGGTGCAAGTCGCCGCGTTTACACGAAGCTCGAGCGTGGAGGTTTGCGAGCTCTCCTGAGACATAAGGGCCGCGCATTGTGTTTGTCTGAAAAACAATGCCGCATTCACTAGACGCGCTTTTGTCGCGCTTTGAACCATGGAACTCATGGCTGAGTGGTAGCATCTCCGTCTCACCCTCCGGAGACCTTGGTTCGATTCCCACCCAGCCCTTCTTGCAAGTTGTTTTTACTTATGAATTGCGTTCCGGGATTTTTTGCTCACGGCGAACACCGCCGACACCGGCTTTTCTGCGACACGAGCTCCTTAACGCTGTCGCGTTAAAACGACGCAGCCAAGTTACGGGCGCGCCATCATGGTTTCGCTCATTAAGCTTGCGGCGGAGCCAGATCGGCGTTCTCCCTTGCGCTGCTGGCGGGAGCTTTCGCGTGTACAGCCACTTAGAGTTGCTGCTGTGCAGCTCTGCCCTGACAACACTGTGCATTGTATACAGTTGTCTGACCGGAACGACTTCAAGCAGCAAACGTTGACGGTTGTCCTCCTGTCTCGTCTCGCAAACTATTGAGGCGCGACGCCGGCAATGGCGCTGGGGTCGCTCCTCATCGAGCCACCGTTGTGATGCACCTCATGTTCAAGCGTGTTCGCTCTTGTTCGGGCGCCTAATGTCCACGTGGTTGTTTTCATGCTTTCGCACCAACGGATTTTGTGCAGATCAGAACCGTGAACGTCTTTAGAGGGGAAGCGAGATGAATTGGCGCTACAAGAAATGCCGCGGAGCAACACCGCCGTCGTGCAGCGACCGTGATCTAATCAAAACAAAAAACGCAGTGACTAGACAACTATGAACGGGCGTCTTCAGCCGGCGTGAACAGTACGTAACTGCGGCGGCGGAGACTACCGCCTTGCGCTAAAAGTGGCGTCAGAGTGGACTTGCTGAGCGGGTGTGCGTCCATGAGTATGCATCCGAATTCGCTTTTACGTCATGCATCTGTAACGCTGCCGTGCTCTCACTGCCCATCGACAGTGACTGCACAAATAAATTCTCGTATGAATCTGACGCCTTGTCCAGGCGCGCCCAAGTTTTTGCGGTAAGTACTGTTAAAACTCGATCTAACGAAACGCGATTTTACAAGGTTCCCGATCTGACGAAGGAATTTCCGTTCCCCAGCAGGTACCCATAGGGTTCAACTTTGTCATCAAATCGAATTAACGAATCTAACTTGGCCGAACTCGATTTAACGAAGCTTTTTCCTGAAATAGATGACCGAAAAAGAAAGGTGCTTTCTTTCTAATTTTGACGCATACGGGTTTTTCCTCGAACGTGGGCCCTAAAGCTTACGTGTTAGAACATCTAGGCGCCCTAGTCGCGGCCCTAGCTTTATTTTGACGAGACTGCACGGAACTGCGGACTCAACACCGCCTCGGTAGAGGCGGTGGTGGTTGCTTTCGTTATTTCGTGGTTTACGCCACAGATCGCCCCATCAGGGGGCAACTACGATGCCGCGGTAGCCTTTGGCATGTAGCTACGTCACAATTTTAGATTTCGAAGAGCCGAAAAATGCCTTCCTCGACTTTACAAACTTCCCAATTTAACGAAATAACTCGAGCGCGGTCATCACTTCGTTAGATCGAGTTTCAACTGTACTCCGCCGAACTATGCGATGCGAGGCGCTACCGCTTCTATGGCAAAACTGTCTGCGTGGTCACCCTGTGACGCAAGCCCGTAGCACGTAGACATCCCATAAGTAGCGACCTTATATGCGTCACTCTAATGATTGTTTCCTTTACGACGATCGGCTGTGTGTGCGATCTCCTTCGCTTTTAAGAAACTTGCTTACCTTCGTGTCGGTCGGCAACTGGAAAGAAATACCCACCATTGCCGGGAATTGAACCGCGGTCTGTGCGTGGGAAACAAACTATCCGCCGCGCAGCTAATGTAGCAGCTGGCAAACGACCCATTCAGATCAATATATAGCCAGGGGTGTGGTGTGTTGCTCGCCGCCGGGTGTCTCGGAGGCTCGTGCTGACTTGGGTGTGAGTCGAGCCGGTCTCGCTACAGCTGCACATAGGGCGTTTGGTGAGACGGCCGAGCACAAATGTATACTCTTGCAAGCGCTCTCAATCTTCGCACAGAGCTCAGAGATTAGAGGAACATTTAAGCGAAATACTAAAATCTCTTTATAAACTGATAAAGTATTGTTTCAAAACTATCTGTTAGCCAATTTCATGGTAGTAGGTTGCGTACTCGAAGCGAAAATAAATTGTCAAAGTTTTACTTTTGCTCGGTTTCCCCCCCCCCCCAGAAAAACCGGCGTCAGGTCAGTGTGACGTCAAAAATTTTGAGGTATCTTTTTTTTCGTATTTTGGCCGTTGTGGCAGAAGTTTTTCAAACTTGAAACTTGCCGATTTCAGTCACTGACCCCTTTGGATTGAAATCTAGTCATCCATAATGATGAAAGATTAGCTAGGCCCAAGCAGACGTCGACTGAATCCGTCACGTCACGGCGAGGTTGCGCGTGAAATTCAGGGCGGCGTCAGCACGAGTTCGTCATATTTGCATGTTTTATGGTTTGCGGAGCCTTTTCTCGTCAAGGTAAGAGGTATTTTTTCTCGGGACTTCTTCTCACTTTGCTGTAAGGTAATTTTCTGCTACTCGTGGAATTGTTTTCAGTTTACGCCCCTTCAACTACTCTGGAAAATAATGCAAGGCGAAGTGGAAAAAGATGTGACGGGAGGCTCTACCCGGTGTCCGAGATGTGTGCGATTTGTTAAATGTTCGCGCTGACTAGGCGGAATTTTTTTCGATTCGCTAAACAATCATTACTCGCCAGTGAACATTGTAGGAGGAAGCGGGTTAACGCTGATGGCTCCAATGCCGCACTTTTTTTTTTTTGCGTGTATGTTTCTTTTTTCTCTTTCGTTCACAGAGAAGCAGTACGTTGCTTCTGCACTTGGTTAAACAAGCAATCGCGCGGTATTGTTGACTTGTCATTTTCTTTCCTGCAGTTAACTACAGGGTTCAAACCATCTTAACACCAGATGGAATAGTGACAAACGTCCCCGCACCCATAAATTTAAGTTGCCGCAACAGTTGTTTCACCGAACCAGTTTGACTGCCAACCAGGGGCTGTATGCATCATGACGTCATGATACAGTGGCTCGCTCTGTTCCTGTACTCGCTGCAACGGGCGCGCGCGAGCACGGTCATGGAAACAAAAAAAAATCTAAATTAAAAGGAATTGAGACAACCGCGCATCACAATTATTTCAGCGCATTAGCACATTTTGCTGCGTCATGACGTCGGGATTATTTTCAAAACGCCAGGCCTGGCGCTTCGAGATCAAATTTAGTAATACTGGTCTAAAATATCTTACGTCTTAACCAAAGTTCGAACTTGCTAAGTGCCCGTCCTTTTACGTACGAGAAGAGCGTGTTAAATTTATTTTACGACTACGGCACTCGACTTCGCAAGAAGTAATGAGCGAATGAACTTCGGCGCGACAAAGCTACATTCCACAAAAAAGTTTAGGGAAGGGCTGGTTCTTACGCTGTGGCAGAATTCCGTAAATAAACTGTTCTCACGAAGCTCCTACACGAAGCAGCTATATTACCGACTTTCATTGTCATTTCCAGAAGTATGACCTGGCTGACAAAAAGCAGTATTACACTAATAACGCTCGTGTGCAACCTGACGCAGCATATTCACATTTTCACACAAATTGCAGAGCAGCTACACTGCCGACTTTCATTATCAGTTCCAAAAGTAGGAACTGGCTGAAAAGAAACAGTATTGCACTAACAGCGGTTGCATGCAATCTGACGCAGCACATCCATATTTAAACACGTTCGCAAAGCACGCGCGGCTGGGTCAATGACCCCGAAAGATAGAAACGTTAAGAAGTGAGCGGTATAGGTCGTTACGGTAAAGTCGAGCACTCCGCAATTCGCAGGCCTTCTCCAGGCACCGGAAGCACTGCATTGCACAGACTCACGCGGCCTTCCGCTCCGCCATCAACGCCGACAACTGGATGGAAGTGCCCGACGCGTCTCTACAGGACGTGATCGCAACGGCGAACGACGTCTGGCGAGGCTTCGCGGAGCTGCTGGTCGAGGAAAACAAAACGCTGCTGGGCAGCCGGAGTCCGCCGCCCAAGAATCCGTACCTGGAGGCCCTGTTTAGACACCGGAAGCTGTCCAGGCCCGACAAGGTGGGCGTTTTTTTTTTCACTGATTTATTTTAGAATGTCGTCAGTGTGAATACGCATTACCGATGGCACACAGACAAAAGAAAGCGCGAACGAAAGAGATGCAGTGAAACCTCGTTATAACGAAAAGAGATGTCACGAAATAACGAATGCAACGAAGTAACGATGATCCCCAATAGAGACTCGTAGTGCCGTACGCGCGATATCGATATCATTAACGAAGTAACGCTGGATTCCACTTCAATATTGTTATAAGGAGGTTTTATTGTATACCGTGTGGACAGCAAAACAGCTTTATTAAACAACCGTACGCAATCTGAGTATAATTTTTATGTTTTACGTGCCAAAACCACGATTTGATTATGAGGCATACCACGAGTGGTGGACAACGGATTATTCTATTTTTGACCACTTTCCGATCTTTAACGTTCTCCCAATTCGTGGAACACGGGTAGTTTTTGCACTTCGCCCCCATCGAAATGCCGCCTCCGCGGCGGGGATTCGATCCTATGGTCTTGCGCGCTTAGCAGCGCAACGCCATAGCCGCTAGTCCAACACAGTGGATAATACACAACCTCAATGCAACGTTGAAATCGTACAACACATACAAAGTCATATCTAATCAGTAGAAAAAAAAATATTTCAAAAGCGATGGCGCTAGCTAGCATTGGGAGGTGATTCAGTGATACGCATGTGTTTTTGAGGCAGAAAATTTGGCAGTCCATTACATTCTTCCGGGAACGAATGGAGCTCTCCATTAAATTTTTTTCTTACACGTGGCCTGTGATGTATAATTAAAGCGTTATTTGACAATTAGGGTAATTGATATGCTGTTTTATTCCAGATACTGACGCCGGTCGTAACTAATTTCCTTTATTCGATCCGCCTTTATCAGTCGGTTCATTACACTTCCCCCGGCGTACCGTAGCACACTGACGCAGGACAAACTCTATTTCTTCTCTTGCTAAACTCAAGTGAGTGAGTGAAGAAACTTTGTTGTGAAAGCCTGCAGAACGGTTAGCCTTCCCCTGTTAGGGAGGCGTTACCGTGACGCGGCCATGACGTCTTCGCGGCGTGTGGCGCCTCTACTTCGGCCGCGGCCGCACTACTCCCTTTGGTCGACCGCGCCTGCCCCTCTTTTGGGGTGGCAGCCTCCCTCCGGTTTCGCTCGGTCGTTGCCTTTCGAGGGCCGCCGAGATCTGCTGGACGGCCTGGGTTTGGACATCTTGGTCGTAGCACCTCGTTGCGGCCTCGAGCCGCGGCGGCATCGTTGTCATCGTTGCAGCTTCGTGCGGATTCTTAGCACAGTCCCAAAAGATGTAAGCTGCAGTGGCTCTTTCCTTTCGGCACACACAACACAGATCACTGTCATAAACACTTGGACACACGTGCCTCATCAGCACCGGGATGAATAACGACCCAGTTTGAAGTTGTCGATATAAAACCGCCTCCTTCCGGGTCAAGCCCGGATGAGGTGGCGGCATAGTCCTTCGCTCTAGTCGGTACCATTTCACAATTTCGTCGTAGGAAGCCATATTGTCCTTGGTTTCCCACCACCACGACGGGTCGGCCGTATAGTAGCAGCGGCGGGGTTGGTTAGTCCTCGCGCCGCCGCGTTCGCCGTCTCGTGGTTTGCGTTGCCGCGATCCGACACATCACTGCCCATGTGAGCCGGAAACCACTTTATCACAACACACCGACTTTCACTCGCGAGATCGACTACACGCAACACACGCGCGGCTTCACCACACACCCTTGCTCTGGCGTAATTTTTCACTGCCGTCCTAGAATCACAGAGCACACTCGTGCACTTGGGGTCGGCGATGGCCAGGGCAGTTGCCACCTCCTCGGCTTGATGCGCCCCTCGAGTCCGCACACTCGCCGCTGTTCTCGTTGCACCGGTCGATGCCCCGACGACTGCAGCGGCGAATGCCTTTCTGTCATGTGGATACTCTGCCGCGTCCACAAACACGGCACCCCTGTCTTTGGAATGGAGATCGATGAGCGCCTTGGCCCTCGCCGCCCGCCGCTCTTTGTGGAACTCAGGGTTCATGTTTCTTGGCACCGGACATACCCGTAGCCGTCTACTAATTGCGTCCGGTACAGGCACTTCTGTATTTTCGGGTCCCATTTCCTTTGGCCCCAGGCCAAGGTCACGCAGCACCTGTCTGCCCGTTCTTGTTTCCGATAGCCGCGCGAGCTGAGCGGTCCTCTGCGCCTCGGCGATTTCCTCCCAGGTGTTATGCACTCCCAGGGCGAGGAACTTGTCGGTGCTTGTGCAGTCGAGAAGTCCGAGTGCAGCTTTGTACGCTTTGCATATGCGCGCATTGATCGTATTTCGTTCGCACTGCCTCCAGTTGTGGAATGCAGCAACGTATGTAATGTGGCTTATAGCGAAGGATTCCACTAGCCGGGTGAGGCTTTCTTCCTTCATGTCTGCTGTTCTGTGCGACACCCTCTTAATGAGGCGGATGGCCGTGGTGACGTTGGCCGCCAGACGGTTGACCGTCTCGCCGTTGACTCGTTTGCGCTCAATCAGCATCCCCAGCACTCGGATCTTCTCGACAACCGGGATCATGTGACCACCGCTCGTCTTGATCTTTATTGTGTCTTGCTCTCTCGCAGGTTCGTTGCCTTTCGTCTTTCTAGCTGCCCTTTTCGGAGGTATCACCAACAGCTCAGACTTGCTTGGTGAGCAGACGAGCCCAGACCCGTCCAGCTGCTCTTCGCTAGCGTCAACCGCCTCTTGCAATGTATTCTCGATGTGTCCGTCGCTTCCTCCTGGGACCCAGAGCGTTATGTCGTCGGCATAGATGGTCTGTCGGACTCGCGCGACTCGTGAGAGGCGCTCGGCCACCCCTATCATTACAAGGTTGAAAAGTAATGGCGAGATGACTGAGCCCTGGGGGGTCGCGACACTGCCGAGCTTCTTCTTTTGGAGTCGCAGGTCACCGGCGATGATTTCGGTAGTCCGCTCCGTCAAAAAATCCTTGATGTACGCATATGTTCTCTTGCCCATGTTTAGCCGTGACACCTGGGCCAGAATCGCAGAGTGTCTCACTTCGTCAAAAGCGCTCTGCAGGTCCAAACCCAATATGGCTCGCTTGTCTTTCGTGTTGGTAGTGTCATCGAGGATTTCATTTTTCAGTTGTATCATGGCGCCCTGAGTTCCGAGCTTGTTTCGGAACCCGATGACGGTGTTTGGGTAGAGCCCCGAATCTTCCAGGTACCTCTGCCACCTGTTCATGAGTACATGCTCCAACGCTTTGCCTACACAGGATGTAAGCGAGATCGGCCGGATGTTCTCAATGTTGGGTGGCTTGCCCGGCTTGGGAATCAAGGTGGTCTTGGCTGCTTTCCACTGCCGGGGTAATGATCCGGCTCGCCAGCAAGTGTTGAAGTATGCCGTGACGTTCTCGATGGCCGCTTCGTTAAGATTTTTAGCGCTCTGTTCGTAACGCGGTCGGGACCAGCGGCGGAGTTGCTGTTGGGAAGTAAGGGCAACCCTTACTTCCCATACTTCAATGTCTCGATCTAGCCGCTCGTTTGCTTCGCCTAGGTAGGCCGGTTGCGTCTCTGTGGGAGTGGCCGGGAGGTACTTGTCGTCGAGGCGTTTCTTCACTTCGTCTTCCCCATGCTCGGTCAGCGCCCTGTGAATGATCTGGGCTAGGTTGTGGTGCTGGTGAGACTTGGTCGTGGTCGCATCCAAAAGATGCCTCAGAATACTCCACGTCTTGCCGCAGGGCATCTGGCCGTCCGCTGCGTTGCAAACCTCATTCCATTGCTGAGTGCATAGCACTCGGCTGTGGGACTCGATCTCGTGATTGAGTTCGGCGACCTTCTTGCGTAGCTTTGTTTGTCCTCTGCGTATTCCACCTTGACAGGAAGGACTGCTTGGCTGCGATGAGGTGGGCGAGGCGGCTGTCGACCCTGTGGACACGCTCGTCCGTCTCGACTTCCTTGGTGGCCTTTTCTACCTTGTTTACAATCTCGGGTGGACCACTCCTCAATGTCCGTAATTTCGGTCTGCTCCTCGGGCAACAATCCTCGAAACGCGTCCCAGTCAGTGAATCTATGTTTCCGAAAGCTTCTGCCAACTTCGTCGTTACCACCGAGTGGGATAGCGACCTCCACTATGTGAGGGTCACTTCCCAATTCGTGGCCCGTGTTTCGCCATTCAAAGTCCGCCATACCACCGCCGTTACTCCTGACGAAAGTGAGATCGCGCGTTGTGTCTCGCGTGATCGAGTTGCCGATTCTTGTAGGATATGCTGGGTCGATGATTAGATTTAGTCCCAAGTCGGTAGCATTTTGCATTAAGTCCCTGCCCTTTGCCAATGCTTTGGGGTAACCCCAGGCTTGATTCGGCGCGTTAAGTCCCCGCAGATTACCAGCAGGTTGTCGGGCCCCGCGACGTTGCACGCTTTGTGTAACAGTGCTTTGAATTTCTGCTTTCCGTGCGACGGGCTACAGTACACGTTTACCAGAAAAGTGCTTTCCTTCTGCTTTTTCCCGGTAACCACCTCTACCATAGTGAGCTCGATTGGGATTTTGCTCACTAACTCGTGCTCGACGTACGTGATGCCTTTTCTCACCAAGGTGCAAACTCCCCTGCCGTTACTGCCGGCCGTGGTCAGGAGGCTTGGTGGGCTGGCGTGGGATCGGTAACCTGAGAGCTTTACTTCCTCAATGAGGGTCTCTTGCAACATGATAATATCTGGCTTTCTTGATACTTGTTCTAAGTGTTGCTGAAGTACAACCTTTTTTCCAGCAAAACCGTTGCAATTTCAATGCCAGACCAGGAGACCTTTCACTGCTGTTGTGGTTGCGGTAGTTGATGTCCTATCTATGTTTCCTGAAAGTTAGCCATTTGCGTCGCCAAATTCTGTACTGTCGTAGTTAATTGCTGGCACGTCTGTTCAATTGCTATGAAACGGTCGGTGATTGTCTTGGTGAATGTCGTGCGAATATACTCTTCAATGTGGTTGAGCCAACTTCAAGGTTGTCTACCCTATCGCTGAGCCTCCGCTCTTTAAGATTTTCAATTGCTCTTCTCTTGGGTGCTGGGCCCACCGAGGCCGCGTTCTCTGGCCTCGGGTTCACCGTTACTTCTGTTTCATCCTCGGTCATTGCCATCTGCTGTGGTTGTGGCGATAAATGCTGTGCCTGCTGCTGCTGTAGCTGGACCGTCATCATTCTCTTGATCTCTGCCATTTCCTTACTGATCTTATTGACTGTCGCCTATAGTTCAGTGTTCTTCCGCAACGCCTCCTTTGCTTCTCTTAGCGCCTTCATTGCCTCACTTTCGTCTTTAAATTTCCCTCCATCACTTCTAAGTGGTGGTGACTGCTGCTGCTGTCGCTGCTGCTGCTGCTGCGGTTGCTGCTGCTCTTTCTTGGCTATCCCCGACTTTACTATGTCTGCCCAGGCTACCCTGTCTTTGGATTGGGATCGGCGGTGGCGGCTCAAGCTTCTGTTTCGACTTTCGCTGCTGTTCCCGCGCGAGCGTGACTCATGGCGACCAGCTGTGCCGCTCGCTCCTGCTGACGTCATCAACGGTGGAAACTCTCCGGATGCTAGTTGTTGCTGCACGCGCTGTTCCGCCATCTTGCGCTTCCACTGCCTTTTCGTTACTACGTAGGGAGTTTTGTATTTGTTCTTGCATTCTCTATCGGCCGTTGGGTGTTGTCCCCCCACATAGTTTGCATTTAGGGTTACACTCGTGGCCATCGACAGGGTTATTGGCCCCACAATCGAAGCATACTTTCATATTGGGGTTAGGACAAACGTCTCTTCTGTGGCCTATCTTGCCGCACTCAAGTACACTTTCTTTTGCTCTCCTTTTAGCATCCTTTATTGGCTATTCAAGGCGATCAGGTTGTTCTTGTGATAAACAATTCCCGCTTCTTTCGGGCTGTCGGTGTTAAGTTGGTCCGTTAATTACGTATTACATCGCTTTACTGGCACATTAAACCCGTATTTTATTATACCGCGCTTAGCAGTGAACTGCTTATGCAAGGAAGTCCACGTCTTAATAAAAAATGAATCATTGACAGCGGCATAAAGTTCGAAGGCGGGGCTCATAATATTCACGGGAGAGACCTTCCAGAGGACATTTGCGTTAGGCGATATATCGGCACTGCTCTGTCGTAGTCAACAAAAATATTGAAGATTTCTACCTTAAATGCTGGCGAGTTGTTGCTCATAGGAGTTGGCGACAATCCTCAGAAGAAAGACTCTTCTTATAGGGTGCTCGAAGAAGTGCCAAGCACCCATTACCACCCTTATGCGTGTGAAAATGTTTTGGTTGCGACGTTATGCTCTCGCCCACACCTCTATTATGAGGTGTTACGAGCTAAATGAGTACTAGCTAGGCGTAACAGAGAGTGTGGAGTAAAGCTTTAATACCCTCTTGGGTGTAATTGTAAACTCGGCGTGGAAATACGCGAACCTTATTTGCTTTCACTTGTGCATTTGCGTTATACAGGTTAGTGGCAAAGAATACGAATAGCAGAACAAGCACGAGGCGAATTGAAACGCTCAATTTGTCATTTTCTCATCGTATTTAAGCACCTTCGCCATTCTCGGAGCAACGAGCACGGACGAGAAGTACTTCAGTTTGGCCTAGTTGGTGTTTACTGCATATCATATTGATCGCAAATAAAGACGGGGACAGCGGAAGGGAACACGAAAATACGACACGGGCGGTAACTTTCAACTGGTTTATTCGCGACAACCCATGGGCATATATAGACAAATAGAACATGCGCAGAACACAGCTACCAAGAACATTCATCAGCCTAGCGGGGCAAGCAATTATCAAAAAAAATCTATCTCCGATTGAAACAACCTAATGGAAGTGTCACTAACACAGTCTCGGCCTATCTTTTTTTTTTATATGATATGCCTGCATCAGTTCGCGTGCAGTATGGTCCTGGCTCCTCCCCAGAATCTTTATTTTTCTTTATTTGCGCTCAATATGATATGCGGAGAATGCACGGGATGTGAAAGAAAGAAAAGGTAAAGCGAAGACACGACCCGTCTTTTCTCGCTCTACCGAGAGTGAGGCGGCTCCATCTCACGCAACGTTTAATGCTACCCTCTAACAGAGCCGTGCACACTTCGGGGCGTATTACGCCCCCCCCCCCCTCAATACTCACCGCCTGTCTTGCGTGCCTTTACACAGTTTGACGCTGCGCGCGCAGCATACTGCCGTGCTGATAAACGGCATTTGTGTTATCAACACGACACGGCGTTTTGGACAGGAACGTATAGCGAACGCAGAATTTTCCTGAAAGAAAGCGCAAACCAGGCACATTGCGATAACTATATGGGGACAAGATACACCCTAAAAGGTGACGATTTCCTTTTCTACGCTCTTAAAAAGATTACTCCCTTTGGCGCTTATCTTGTGCCACAGGAATAATCGTGATCTGCCTTGCCCGCACTTCCTTTCTTTAACGCTGCGAACTCGGTACTTCCAAGCCACGAAAGGCATGCGCATTTTCAGCGTGACATATAGGATTCCCGAAAGAAAAGTAGCGAGCGCAGCGTTTTCAAAAACAAAAGCGCCAGCAATTGAGGCAGGCGACGATTGTTGTTGTAGGACAAATACGCACCTCAAGAGGTGCAACTGTTTCAAGAGTGCAGAGTGCGTTCCCTGTAGCCAACTAGCGTCTCTGCGCGCCCTCATCGCTTCCACGTTCTCGGCGGTAGGTCAACGCCTTCTACGCCTCCGTGCCCGCCATGAAAATGAAGCCGCTCCACAACTACGTGGCCGTCAAAGACGCCATGTATGGCCACACGCGGGACCCGGAGTTCCTGGACATGAACCTGGCGTGGAAGATCGAGGACTCCAGCAGCCTGCGGGCGTACAGCCTGGTGCCGGCCGAGCTCGAGTTCCCGTGGCTGGGACCGGGAAGGCCTTACGCCCTCGCCCTGGCAGGACTGGGCGTCCGAATGGCGGCCACGCTCTACTTCCAATCGGTGGCGAGGCTGGCCAACGCCTCAGAGACCACCGCCGCCAATTTCAGGCAAGGACAAAAATGATGGAAATCATTTCGGTGTCCATTTATGCGGTCCAACGGTGGCCCGTCGTACAGCTAGGAGTCGAGTAGCACGTCTGTGGCTGAAGCCAACCGATAAGGAAGCTACGGAAAAGCGCAGAAGAAAGGAACTATTCGGCATTTGAAGCATTCCAATAACAAAGGACAAATCGGAGATGATTATTTTTAAGTACGTGACAAGAAAAATGAGAGGGCAAAAGCAAAGGCAACTTTCCGGTATAGATGAGCACGGTCCACGACACCTGCTTCCTACGTGTGGCGCTGTCGTCGCATGTGATGTAGCTAAGATAGAGCTACCAGGTGGCGCCATCAGGTAACCCTATAGGATCAATGCTTCGTGGTTTGTATGTGCTCTGAAATTGTTAGACACGCTTAGTGTGAAGAATGTTTATTTTAAACTTGAAAATGTACGCGGCTATGCACGATCAGGTATTGCTTCATGCCAGACATTGGGAGTGCCGCCGAGAGATCTGACGATATTGTGTTGTTCGGAATTATAGGCTTGGATATGTAGGATGGTGTCTATCTTATTTATTTGTGTTTTTAGTCTGTCAAACGTTCGACTAATACTGGAGTCTGGTGTAGCATGCTCGTGTACATTCGCGAGCTCAATAATGTGGCGATGTTGTAAAATGTACATCGAAAGGCAATGACACTTGCATTAAAAACATGATCATTGCACTTCTCGGTCTGAACTGCAGAAGGGGGATAAATTACCCACCATTAGCAATTGCTGTGTGCGAAGTTATTACGCCTTAAGTTTTTCTGCCAGCACACAAATGATCAATTTAAAACTGATCCTGACGCCCACACTTTTTAGAGTAACGAGAGATGAGCGCATTGAACACTTATTCAAGCAGATTTCTAAGCTAAGACAAATTTTTCTGATAGAAAGTCAGAAAACGCAATATGTTTCCACGTGAGCTTGTGAACTGTAGGTCTAATAACGTCTTGTCAAAAACGAAACGAAACGAGAGTTTATCTCAGAATGTTGACCAAGTAGAATAGAACTGAAGGCAGCAATGGTTCCTTTTGTTAGCGCTATTAATTTTACCGCACGGACGTTTATTGTATCTCTTCTACTGCGTATCTATATGCGCTTCTTACTTTTTCAAATTTTGATGGCTGATGGCGTTGCTCCTCACCCATTTCGTGCCGCTCTGTAATTCCCAATTCTGGCCGAAAATGGCCCAATTACGTCGAAAGACCAGAGTTGTCAACACATTTTACTTCCTCCGTCAGAATAAGCTCGCTCCCGCTTGCGCTGCCCCGAGGGATTATCTGCGGCGCTATCGACCAGAAGCTCGACAAAACATTGCAAAGGAATGCTACAAAAATGAAACAGTACCACTGACAAGCTCAGCTCGTCCGTCCATGGAACGAAAGGCGCTAGTATTCACTATGGTACGAAACCATCTTCTCTATCTTGCAAAAGCCTCCGACTGAGGCTACAGCAGCAGCTGTAGAAATAAGCAAATGATATATTAGGGGGTGGGGGGGGGGCAATGCTGAAGAGAGAACTCGCAAACAAAAGAAATATTCCGCAAATTCGGCCGCAGATGTCTGGCGCCCTCAGCCAAAGACGAACACGGTGCCGGGTCGGACATTCCGGCCGCAGCCGCTGCTCTGCGCGTGGTCTGGAGAACCTGGGAGGCGGCGAGAAGGGCGAACGCGACCGCGGCGATCAACCTCGGACCCGTGCCCAGCGACGCCGCCGTGTTCGCCTTCCACTGCTGGTTCTCGTGCGGACTGCGACCCTACAACGAAATGCTTTGCAACTTGCCCCTGATGCACTCTAGCGACTTCGCGCGCGTCTATCGTTGCAAGGAGGGTTCGAGGATGAACCCGAAAACTAAGTGCGCGATCAGGGTTTAGCGCTTCGCGCGCGTAAACCTCTTTCTTCTATAGGGTTTCCGCGCAGAAGCTGCATCCCAGCACACTGTAATAAATGCGTGCTTTATCGCGGATTTCGCTTTTTTTTTCTGCGTCTGTCAGTCATCTCTCCGTCAGTCATCTCTCCGTCAGTCAGGTCGGACCAGGTCAGGTCCGGTCAAGCCAAGCCAAGTCCTGTCTGTCGGTATTGTTATCATAAGTTCACGCATCAGGCTGCTGAGCAAAAGAGGTCTTGGGTTCAAACTCCGGCCACAGGGACCGCATTCTGGTGGGGGTGCAGAATGCAAAATGCTTGAGGCCCGTGGCTTGGGTACAGTGTACTCGATTGTAGCAAGATATTCTGGTTGTAGCTGCAGACGTTCAAATGCGAACAGCTCACAAGGAACGCGAACTTGTACGACCAACTGCAATATGTCACAAGCAACGTTCATAACACATGAGAGCGCGTCTTAGGTCTTCGCAATTTTTTTATTTATTTGTAGTGTTGCACAAGAACCCCGACTCCTGCCGCAATCCGCTGGTCGTATTTGAACAACTGCAGGTAGTTCGCTATCCCCGGGCGTTATGTTACGTAATCCCACGTGGTGCTATGTAATTACAAAGCCACCACTTGACGTTTGACACCTGGAAGCTCATAAGTTTTACTTTCTATAAACGTTCAAACGTTGCGTGGTAGTTCAGATAAGGAATGCTGTTTCGCGTTTCAAATAAGCTAAGTGATAATCGCATACAACTGTTTAGGTACCCTTTGTCTATTTTACCACTGACATCCCTAAATACTTCGACAGATCTTTTATTATCCGGAAGGAAGGAACGCAGCCGCGTGGCGAGACCTATTTTCGCGACAGCGTATATACAGCACCCAAGGGCAGTTGACAAGGAGGATCGCATGAGTCCCGGTATACATGTCACATTAAAAAGAAGGCCGTATGTCATGTTCAGGTTCACGAGTTAAGTGTTGGCTTACTCGTGTCCTGTGTGGACACATTGCCCTCTCTCTCTCTCTCTCTCCTCTCTCTACACCTTTCTCTTTTTTTTCCTCGAAAGTTTACTTTCTTCGACCTGAGTTACGGCACTTATCTGCTTGTTTACAAGCTTTGCTCCAAGTTCCAGTGGGAGCGTATAGAGTGCTGACAAATGGACTTTCTGCGTCGAAGGTCGCGAACGAAAGAACGAAAGAACGCATGAGATGGAGAGCTTCGGCACTCTGTTTATGTATATATATATATATATATATATATATATATATATATATATATATATATATATATATATATTGTGTGTGTGTGGTACGTCGGTTTGGCATCACATGCCGTCACACGAGGCACCGTTCGCTTTAAATGTCGAGCCCCTTTGAGTCGTTCAGCCGGTCACCACGGCAACGTGCCTGGGTCAGAAGTCAAGCCCTTGAGGAGACCTCGGCGAAGCCGCTTTTTCTGGCGTTTTCGTGTTTCTCATATTCGCGACTGCCTTGTGCATACTCACCTCGGCGGGACGGTATTTGTGGATGCCTGAGGTGTCGGTTCCTGTTCAGCGTAGCCGGCGTAGAGCTCGCACCATCATCAACTGAACAAGCACGTATTCGTAATGCATTGCTAGCAAACGTCGGCAGCATTCGCCAGCCGGAATCCACGTGCTACTCGGACTACGGCTCTTCGTGACAAGGCATTCTGCAGTAGTATCATTCATGCAGTTGATTTGCCAGTGACCACGTATTAATGAGAGCAAAAGACAAAAACGCTGGTGTAGTTGGACACAGTTTGAGGGTTGACGCGCCCAGGCGGCCAAATTTGAATCCTGAATCATGGCGCCTCGTAGTCGCACTCTTGTTTTTTGAGGTGCTGAAATCCACCAATTATATCATTCATTAATTTTCTCGGTGCTTCATTAAAACCGACCGCTTGTGTTAAGTTTTGTGGATAGCTCTCGGTTGTGCGATTGCTACATATTAAAATAATAGCAAAGTTGATAGTTATGCTAAGCTTTTAAGAGCTCATTTGTATACCTCCATTCTAGTTGGCCGAATTCTCATGGAATACTTGTTTTTGTCACAGTTCCAATCATGCGCCTCATTAATTACGTCCTTGCAAATAGTGCAGTCTTAACATACAGGTCTTCTTGCAGGATGAACCGGAGGACCTGCCACAGACACACACACACACGCACATACAGTATATATATATATATATATACTGTGTGTGTGTGTGTGTGTGTGTGTGTGCAGCAACAGAACTTTGCTGTTATCTTTGGTTTACTAACCCAAGAGTTCCAGTCGGTGGACCGACCTTCTTCAAGTCTTTGAAAAAGGTCGGTCGACCGGAACGGTGGCGCACACAAATCGAAGATAACGGCGAAGCGCAGCTTCGCAGTTATCGCACGCACACACAATGAGGAAAAAGAGTGCGACGTGCGTTGGGGATTTGCACAGTATATTTCACTGACGTTTCGGCTGGTGAACCAGGCTTTGTCAAAGTTATCACAGGGTTCACCAGCCTTTGTCACTTCGACAAAGGCTTGTCCACCAGCCGAAATGCCAGTGAAATATACTGTGCAAATCCAACGTATGTCGTACGCTCTTTTGCCTCATTTCACTACCGGGGCCTGCGTGAGTTCCTCAGCCTGAACTATATATATATAGAGAGAATAAAAACAGGTGAACCAACAAGCCCCATTAAACACACTGCTATATATATATATATATATATATATATATATATATATATATATATATATATATATATACACATACTTACAGCGTCCTTATTGCTGTATTACGGATAACAAACATGCGCTCACTCTCACTCTACATTTTGTTTCTAAGCCCTCTTTCAACAAGCACCCCTCACACAACACGTGGGGCCTCACGTCTACAGCCTATCCGGCCAAAAGGCTCTGCCCTTGCTCAGCCTAGTGTAGAACGAAACACACAGGGTTGAATGCGCGTTACAGAATATGCCATTATTTTCGGTCGTGCGTCTGCAACAATCGTTTCCGTCAGCTAGGAAAAAATATAGCGCTGCATGAAGGCTGCACGGTGACAACAAAGTAAAACAGTGCGTGACGATGACGGTGGGAACACAGCGGCACGGCCACGGTATGACGATGATGTCGTCCCAGCGGCTGCAGTGCATCGGTGCTCCCTACTTCACTTGTTTTTTTAAGGCGAAGCTTTCGTGGCCTCTTCCTTCGACTTTCCCACTGCTGCTGCTGTGGGCTGCTGCTGTGGCTGTTGCTGTCACGCACACCGCCTCGGGGGGGGGGGGGGTGGTTCAGAGCGTGTATATATAGTCAAGCGCGATTAAGAGAGGAAAGGCGACGGGAGAAACTCGTTTTCACCTCACCGCTTCGAATGTGCACAATTCCCTATGGAGCTCCCTGGCCGTCACCGCCTTAGCCTCTTGACAGCTGTGATTATCCGTGACTCCACTGAGAAGCATTGCAGAAACTGCAGCGCTTCCCTTTCTACTAACCTGGCGAGGCCAGAGGGGGCGCAGATAGAACTGTAGAGAGGAGAAGAGGAGAAGGAGAGGGAGGAGCAGAGGCCGTTCCCATATAAGAGAGGGGGGAGGTGACGTGAGGAGGCAAGGAAACCCCACTACCATACGACAGTCGTTATGGGGACACAGGAGAAGCTTAAGTTCAAGGTGCGGTACAGTACTTCGCAGCTATTTCTGGAAAATAAGCGACATGCAAATATGTCAAGCGAACAAATTACGCAGGGCGTGCAGAAGCTGAGCCGCATTAATTAATGCGCACCGCAGGGTCCAGGGGACACTACGGAAGCGGTCGACCGTCAAATCAACACTTCTGTGCCCGCCTTGCAAATGGCACAGGTGAGGAACTTGCAAAGAACTTGTAAAAGGCACAAGTGAAGCTGCTCAGGGAGTATCCGGGATGACCACCCCCACCCGCTTTCCATTACATCTTATCTTTTGCGATGCGTCACCGAATCGAACGCGTTGGGCGCTGCGCAGTAATATAGAAAGAGTGAATTCGGCAGCAAGTCTTACACCGGCACCAAAGCGAGTATTATGGCTGGAACAGGCGAAGATTGCGACTTGTGCCAACCGATGTTTCTCCCGGTGAACGTAACTTTGCCTTCGCTAACCTCTGCATACTTCGCGCGCTGCTCATCATGAAGGTGCGTTCTGTTTTCTTTAGAGTGTTCTGCGAAATATTTCAGAAAAGCTCTGCAACGGCGACCGTTCATCTACCAATATAGTAATGGGTATTGATTTGTAAATGGACTGTCTGCTTGCGGTTACCCAGCAATCACTTAATTTTTTTTTTTCAATATGCACGCACGCGACGAATTCCTGTTTGTGAATGACAGCACAGCTACTTGTTCAATATCCCAAATTTCGATACGTACGAAGACGTTCGAAGCAAGAAAATCGAAGTTTAGGCGAAGCCGTGTAATACGCCATTGTTCCCGTGTTGGCTGAAACTTCATGCTTGTAGCTCCCGTATACACTATCGTCGGTGACGACCTCAAAGTAAGAACAAGCTCCCCCCACAAAAACCCAGAGCACCTGCTCTACACCTCTGGAAGAAAGGCGAGCCAGCAGGAGACCTTTTACAGCTTAATGATTCGGCTCTGCTAACATAAACCCCAAGGTAAATGGAGAATAAAATCTCGCTGCTACAAGCTAAAATATTACCTTTGGCTCAGCACTGATATCCATTTTGGCGACAGAACTAGCTGCCAGGGCGTTCAGGTTTCATTCTGAGACCAGGGACATAGCGACAGCTCTGTACGGGGACAAAAGCCGGGAATCATCGGACCTAACTGGCTGGCGCACGTACAAATTGGGTAAGAGCATCACATTCTCACAATTCATTGGCTATTTAAATTAAACATGGCAATTGTGGTCTACAACAACATGCACTAAAACGTTCCCTCTATATATTTAAACAGAGAACAACTTGTTCATCTCGGCACAACTCGATATGCATCACCTTATAACTTCTCATTGCCTCAAATTAACTGTAGTTATTAAAAATTCATGTTTTTTTCACGGCGGTGTGCTTCTGAAACTCTGTTCTAACATAAATGTGTCCTAGAGGATAGGCAGTTTCAAAAGGGAATTATTTACATTTTTCGTCTACTTTTGATTATATTACGTTACTTTTTGGAGATACGCCTGGGATCCAAATGAGAATGAAAGTTTGATTGCGCCTCCCGAATTCACGCGTCGCCGGCCAGCGCAGTATCTGAGGCCTTGCGTCGACGAGGTTCTAACGGACACGTGCTCGCAAGAGGTGCCAGAGACGGTAACCCAAAAGTGCAAGACACACTACGCGCCCGTCACGAACCACTACCCGGACGGCACGACTTTCAAGAACGTCTACTGCGCCATGTGCAACGGGGTCGACCTGTCAAACTTGTCGTGCAGCCCAACGCGGCATTTCGTTCCCAGCCGTTCGGGAGTATTTGCCCAGAAGTATCGAAATCTCGCAGCCTTGTTCAAGCCTGTTGTCAGAACGCCATCGTGCTACGCCGAGCACGACGGCCGGTGCTACATACAGCGTTCAAGCGAGCCCCGAAGAAGGGACCAGGAATGGGACGGCAACCAGAACGAGACATTCACGGAGCTACCGTCAGAGGAAGCGCCCCGCGACGGCGGCATACGTCAGTATGTCACGCTAGTCAGCGTGTCACTCTCAATGTGCTGCCTCGCGCTCAAGCTCGTCGTCTTTAGCGCCTACCGGGAGTTTCGCGAAGCTTCGCGTCCAAGTGCACGCTGTGCCTCTCCGTCGCGCTCATGCTCACCCAGATCTTGTACCTAATCACGAGCTGCCTAGACGTTCCCACCGTGGCGTGCGTGTCAGGCGCGGCGCTGGTTCACTACGGCTTCCTGTCAACCTTCTGTTGGACGTGGACGTTGTCCTTCGACATCTGCAGAAGCCTGACGGCCCGGAAACTCTCCTCGTCACGCGAGAACGTCCCACTCATCTACGGCACTTTCTCCTGCGGCTTGCCTCTCCTCGTCGTCGCCTTAGCGTTGGCAGTAGATCTGGCAGTACCCGGAACTGTTCTGTCCCCCGGCTACGGCCGCCTGGTCTGCTGGATAGGCACGTTCTGGGGTCTGGTCGTGTACTTTCTGGTACCCGTGGCGACGCTGCTGCTGTGCTGCCTCGTGTTTTACCTCGTGTTCTACGTTAGCCAGACGTCCCTGGTACAGAATGCGGTCAGCGGCGTCAGAAATCGGCAACGCGCCCACGCCGTTCTCTTCGTGCGGTTGGCGCTGGTGATGGGCTCTCCCTGGGCCATCGCATTCGCGGGGACCTTCGTGGAATCTGTCGTTTTGGACTGTGTTGTGAATGTTCTGGTTGGCCTTCAGGGTGTCTGCCTATTCTTGGCCTTCAAGGACTACCGCTACTTTTGGTCATCGATACGCAAACGCGCCAGACTTGCGCACCCGAGCAATGCCTCTAGCCCGTTCCCTACTGATAATTCCCTACTGATAATTCCTGAAAGATTCATGAGCGCCCACTACACAGAGCGATACCTGTAGGATTCTAAGTCAAAGTCGCCCAATTAAAGCAATACTGACGCAACCTGTTTGCCGCTCCGCGCCACGCTTTCCATAGGTGGTCCCACGGGGCCCACGTGGTTTCACGCGCCACAGCCACACTTGCACTTGTGTGGCAACCTGTCTTTTTTTTGACACCCAGGAACACTGGTAGGCATTCTACGGAAACAGCATAGGTGGCCGTCCGTTTTCAAGACCCCTTCACGCCAAAGTTTGCCGAAGGGCATGACCTGAGTGGGTCAGTCCAGCTCTGCAGCAGAGAAAACTGAAACGTTTATGCTAGGAGGGATGGTAGACAGAATAACGTTAATGTCCTACTTCTTGAGAACTGCGAGTGTCGCTCTCTCGATCGCGTCATCTGGTGGACTTCACTGGTGGCGCCGCGCGCGTGTGCACCACTTGAAAGGGGCTTGACACGGTCGTTCGACATACCGTGCTCAAGTTTGTTAAGCACGTTCACGTGCAAATTTTTTTAGCACAGCCGTACGGATTATTCTACAACAATATTACCCACGAAATTGAGCAGAGCTGCATCGTTGTACGCTTACAGTATGGATGGGCCCAGGAGTTGCCTGCTGACGTCAGTGTGTCATGTGCGTGTACAGTGTGCGTATCTTCGGAAGACTGTTTGCTGGCTGCGGCGCACTCGTGATAGCTTGCCAACAATCTTTGTGGTTGTCTAACTGCTACACTGGGCCTTCAGATTCCAAGTCTCCACTGTAATTCAGTGTTTATCGTTGCGTAACTGTGCCCTTCGTGGTCGGGCATTGGCACCGCTGACCGCAGACATCTATATTTCGTTCCAGCCTTGTGCATATCACGAAATACATTTTGTGCTGTTATCAAGCATTGAACACGTTGATGTGGCGCGTTAATGCAGGCAGTGCTTCGTTGCAGCAAAATGATTAGGTAAGTAAGTCACGTTTCAGCGCTGGCATATGGTCTGGCATAAGAGGGAAACGAAACGTGCTTGAAGAAAGTGGGAAAAGAGAAATGTTATTGTTGATTGGCTAGGTTTGCCTGATATTTCGGGTTTCATTTAAGTAGTAATGTTTGATCAGAGTGCATTATTAAGTCACCACAATTTGAGGGATTTGGTTACGGAACATTGACCAAACAGACGCCTAATCTCCGCCGCTTACTTTTTCTTTTTTTACGCATGGCCAGCCGCCCATCCGCATGGTTTGGTTGTGACCATATTTCTCAAATCTCTCTCGAAGGGTCGGACAAAATTACGGGGCAAAACAGAGAACGTTACATAATTATTCGGGAGCATTTCGCAAGAATGTGCAACTGTATTGCTTCAGGCTAGCATTCTCAGCGCAAACGGGACTCTTACGCAAAGTTTCTTTCTTGCTCCTGCTAACCAGCAGAGATTCATCCACAGATAAAAAAAAATATTCTATCACGTAACAAAAACAGACGACCAATTGGGCCAAACGCTTCGTGCACTTTATTCGATATATTTTGCTTCGTAAGCGCTCCACGCGCAATTTGAAACACGGCCAATCAAATTGATTGGTTTCCGTTTGGTGTTACGTTTCGTAATAAATAGCTGGATAGCTAAAATTTCAAGGATAAAGAAGTGCACGCCCGTAAGTGCAACAAACTGTCCTGCGCACAATGGCAGCTTGAAGTGGAAGCTTTAGCTCATTGCCGACTTGGATTTCCCTATTCAAACACATGTAAAACGCCCGAATGCCTTGAGACAACAACTTGACCGATTTGAATGAAATGCGTTACATTTGGTAGAAAAAGCTCAATTCTAGTGACGCTGTCAAGCAAAAGTAGGATTTAGGGACTAAGCTTTTTATAAAATTTTCCCAAAACAGCTAAGTTAAGAAAAATGAAGCACCAAGTCTATAAATAGATTCCTATGCTCTAAAAGGAGATATAGCAGTTCTGTACGCCGTATCTAAAGCATCCAATTTCGACAAATTTAAGATCTGAATATGCAGCTTACGAGAATTCATTACACCGTTTTCGAGGGTCTCGCAGGAACCCTACTTGCAAATTAGTTGTAAATTTCAGAGCGATATCTAGGACATTGATTCGGTCCTAATTGCTGTTTCCAGAATTGAGATAACGTTTTTATTCACCACTTAAAGAGCCGCAAAATTTGTATTCAAGTTATTTTCAATTTAGCAATATTATAAGTTGTAAACAAATAGATGGCTTAAATAAATAGTCCCCTTCCTATGTTAACTATACTTTAATTTTCTTTAAAGGCAATTTTTGAACGTATCCGAATTCGGCGCTTTAGTTGCAAGAAAGAACGATCACTTGTTCGTTCAACTGGGAAACTGGTATCTAAAGCTTCCTCTTAAAAGATAGTTTTCCTATGTGTTCCTTTTTTTAGGTGGGTAATATAAACTTATCTGCTCTGAAACTGACGTAAGCCAAGTTTTGCTGGCGGTTTAATTTATTCGTACCGTGCACTGAGCACGAATAGCCTAATCCTGCTAGCCTAAATTAGCATAAACTCTTTGCATTGAAAAGCGATAATGAGACTAACTTTCGAAAACATAGTGCAAGGAATGCCAGACGATTGCGAGGCATGATAAGGCGTTGTGCAACTAACGTGTTAGAGCAACTTCTTGCCCATAAAAGTGTATGAATTTTTTTTTTTGACAGCTAGGTCGAGTTATGTGACGCCACATCAAGAAACTAATTAGTGAAATGCATTGATTGCGTTCGACTACAGGTGGTTCTGTGAACGCGGAAATTTATCATTCCAGCCACAAGATCCCGGTCTGCGCCCAAAGCTGCGTAGGCTGCCCAAAGCTGCCCCAAAGCTGCCCCAAGGCTGCCCCAAAACTGCCCCAAAGCTGCGCCCAAAGCTGCCCTATCCCCGCGGCTTGATGTTTTCCGTCATCCACGAGACCGCGTCTGTGACCGTGACGATTCTGGTTGTGCGCGAGGTGCATTACGAATATAACTTTTGCGGGCATCGCAGTGTCGTATCTCAATTACATTAAGTCATTTACAATAGCAACTGTAACAACAGCAACAACCTCTCAATGCTGACGTTTATAAAAAAAAAATTCACAGTCGAAGTATATATAGGTGGCAATTGGAAAGCACCTTGGTACACTTGCATGCATTGATACGAACAAAAATTGAGTAATTGACGACCTGCCCAACTTGACTTCGTCGTCTTACTCGCAGCTAATCTTTTAGGTGCGACCCTCGCCCTTTTTAATCCACAAAGTTATCTTCCTGTTTCTCAAGTTACGCCTATCGTTTTTATTATTTTTCTTTCAATCCTTCCTTTTGCGTTCTTCGAGTACTGCACATTCTTTTTTATTTCGTTTTGTTTAGAGCTTCGGTTCCATAGTCATGTGTTAGTAAGATGCACTGATGTCGCAAGAATATCGGCAAGCTGCCGATCATGACTTGTCACAAGCTTTCCAAATGGGCTTTATTCGTCTCAATATTTCGAGATTTCCGAGTCCTTTGTGATTATATGACCTAGAGGAATCTGCTCTTGTACAGATTTAAGGGGCCGACTATCAACCAGGAACAATTGCTTTCTTGCCCTGCTATTAGAGACCACTGCATTGAGTAAGGCGTTTACCAAATGGCTGCACCGGTGTATGTATAGAGTACTTTTTTTCACAGCTGCACCGATTTTTTTTTAATTGCCTGTAGCAGATATCACAATTATAACCTTTGATCTAAGATACCCTTTGAGGCAACCGTTATTTTTACGAGAAATCAAAATCTTAATTAAATAATTACCATATTTACGCTAATTAACTTCCTTAGAACGTTGTATTTGGTGAGTTCGCAAAGCGTCCAAAGTGATCCACTGGTGTTCCAGTCACTTTCGTGCTTCAATGCATAATACAGCGTTTTGTTTTGAAAAATGAAACTGGTCAAGTCACTAACTCACCGGCTATAATTCGTAGATTGAAACATGGGTCGTAAATCAAATATTTACCACTTCATTATCATGCTTATGCTAAGTATTAAGTTAAGCATTTTGATATCTAGTAGAATAAGTGGCCAATGTAGATGAAAGGCTACAATTGTATTATCGGTCAATGGGAATTGTTTAAAATTTTGTGCAGCTAAAGTAACACCCTGTGTAGCGATGAGGCAGTTAGCATTCTTTCCGAGCATCGCTGTTGGAGATCAGTGGTGGTGATGGCAAGGTAAAATCTGCAAGATAGCTGCCTCAGTGGTCCCGCCTCCGTGTAAAACCAGGCATGAAACCATGCGCCACACTTGTGTGTACAGTCACATAGTAACAGACAAAAAGAGACACAAAGCAAAAGCAAAAATGCGTCCTGTTGGAACTGTTCAGATAAAAGTAAAAAAAAAAGATTATGAAACATAGCATGTGAAAAACGCTCCGAAAAAGGACACGTAAACGAGTCATATGCTTATCGATCAACACACCTACCTCTATACCCTGCTTGATGTGTTCTTTTAATCGCACATCAAAATAAAGTATACAGGAGTGTAGTCTAGTGCATTGCACTTCAAAGCACCTTCCATTTAAAAGTATTACGCCGCCTCTGCGCAATAGCTAAAAAATAGCACGAGTTTGAAACTTAAGCTGAAACTTTTATTGATAGTCGCCAAATTGATAGCGGTAATGCGAAAAAAATCCCAATTTTTTTTTCACTGATCACGCGTTCGCCGTTTCACAGAAACGTTGGGGGACATTTTTTTTTCTTCTTTTTGTTTTTGTTTTCTTCGAACACTCCAACGTTGATCAGATGGTGCAAAGGCCGTCCGCGTTCGTCAGCAGCTTGCGTCGCTCCCAAGCCCGCCTCTTCTGCACTAGATGAAACGCTTGCGGATCACAGCCCTGAGGTCACTGCGGTCACAACACCCTGCTCGATTCAAGCACAGAGGTCGGAGGTAGGCTCAGAAATGCGGCGAATCTTGTGAGTACAGCGAAATTCTTTTGTACTTGTCACCTGGATGCGCAACGTTGCTTGAGTGCATAAAGGATAACTGGCCTCGCTTCTTTGGTATAGAATCCTAACAGGGATAGCGGTACTCACTTCAGTTCGCATACTACGCCTACCAGCTTTCTCGTAAGACGTTAGCGTTCTAGAATCAATTTCTCCCTCCAATTATACAGAAGAGTTGAGGATGCCTAAAAATGCTATCCCATGGGTGTTTCTGCCCGTTTCGGTGGATTCACCGATGCCCAGGCACCTCTAACGCGTACTTAGCGTACTCGCGAGTGCTCCTGCGAAGTTTTTCAATGGGCATACGCAAGCACTTGGAACGTTTTTTCAGTGAGTGAATGCGAGCACTCAGAATCGCTTCAGTGATGCTTTCCACTGGACTAAACACGAGCACGTAAAGCTACTCCAATGACGCTATGCAGCGGGTGAACGCGACCACTACCATTGGGCGACCGTGAGCAGGCATAACTGTTCCACTGAAGCTTTCAAATGGGCACGCGGAAGCGTTTAAGATTGATACAACGATGACCTACGGTTAGCGACCACGTGTACTTTGAATGCAAGTGCTCCAATTAATCGTTCCATCGAACGAGCACAAGCACTTGGGACTGTCGGCAATGATGATTTCCAGTGGAGAAAAGTCAAGCGCTTGTAACTGCTTCGCCGATTCTTTCCATTTAGAAAAGATGAGCAAAATTTCGACGCGAAACGCCTTCACAACGATCAAAGGGGTCGCTTGCTGATGCAGCGAAACCCGGTTATAGAACTGTCACTTACATCTTTCCAAAAATGCTGCCCATGCACCATAATTTGATGTCATTGTGTATAACACACAAACCATTAGTCGACCATGCATCAGTCACGTGCGCAGATGACGTCATTGTCGCGCCGCGCATGATGCAATTGGAAATAAATTTACCCTAGTGCGCAGCGTTCGGGGCGGTGTTGCTCGGCAGTACATTTGTCCATCAGAGCAGTAACGGCCGCGTTTGAGAAAGCTCACCGCGTCACAGTAGCTATAGTTTATCAAACTCGAACTGGGGTTCATCGCGAGTTGTAAAGTATGCGAATGTGCAATAGGTTGCAAAAAATTTCTCGCTTCCTCGGCTATGCCAACCTCTGCGCCCTAAGCGTCCGGTTCAAAATCGGCATGAAGAGGCTCGTGCAGCAAGACATTGGGAAAGTGTTCATCTCCAAAATCAAACTTGCCCAAAGTTTACAACTTGTTTGTTTGTTATTCTCTGTTGAACCACGCAATTAGTAAACAAAAGGTATCCTGGTCGTTTACTAGGACTGACGAACAAAGGTGGTCAAACAAACTCGTCTTGCTTAATCTCAATTCAGCCTTCAATCATATTCTACGACCTCACTCAACCTCATCCACTGAGGTTGGGTGCCTTCACTTCGACTTTAAGGGGCCACCGCCGACGTCACCTGAGCGTCCTTATTGAGGTTGAGGTGAGGCTAGGATCCAACCTCCATCATCTCATCGAGCCTTAACCTTATTATTGAAGTTGTTAGATTTTCAACCTCAATAAGTACACGTGTACTTACTTCCCATTTTTTCCTGGGACTGTAATTCACCCGCTAACCTAAAGTTATTGATCAGCTCAATTCAGCCTGCATGATGTGGAACTTTCTCGAATGTTATCGTTGATTCTATCTGCTGTGTGTGTTGTCGCCGAACTTTCTGTAATCAGTATGCGCGACGCAAATTGTGCAGTACTTTGAGAAGGTACCCAGGCGCCAGCGATTACGTTGGAACGTTCCACGAGTCATGTGCAAAAGGCGACGTGTTTGACCCGCAGATCAGATTCCGATGATAGCCGACTGTGCTCGCGACTATCACTGCGTTTTGAGTGTGGCCTGGCTAACTGGGCACAGGTTCGCCCAACAAAGAGCTTAGCTTCGGAATAGACAGTTTTTTTATCTTCTTCAGAGTCACTACAACGTGACAATATCGTTTTCCAGGGCTCCTGGTCGGGTATTCGAATTCTAATGTGTTTTCCATGTACAAACTTATGTGAACATGCTCTAATGCCTATCATACAGGTGGCCCAAAGCCACAATAGAGCAAATTAAGTAAGACTTCAAGGAAATGTTTGATCATGGAAGGTTCTAGCTGTAAAGCACGAGAGGAAGAAAGAGAGAAGGCTGTGTAATGGACCCTGGCGAGGTTTGCCTTGCGACACGTCTAGCATGCTACTCTAGAAGGATTGTGCGGAAAATGAAACGATGTGCTTAGTTCAGAACACAGTTACACAAGATACGCAAAACACATCACAACTCACAACCAACTAAAATATCACGCGGAGATCGGTGGCTCTGAGAATCATGTGGTGTTAAGGTGTCCTATGGCTTAGACAAACTACAGGCATCGTGCGTAGCGGGTGGTGGCACTGGGGACGGCGTTCCAGTGACGCCAGCTGCGGAAATCGCCTTTTTGGTCTGCTACACTCCCGCTGAAATCGCTGAATTTTCACTCACTGGCTCTCACTCTAAACAAAGAGTGAAAGAAGGAAAGGTTTATTGCCGCTCCAAATGAGCGTTGCGTAAAATGGCGCCCTCCAACTGTTGTCTGTATTTTTATTCATTTTTATAGATGTAATTTCTTTTAAATCCCAGCATTGTGAGAAGTAAACAAAAATCACTGTAGTTTGGAACGGACGCACTGTGGTAAGACTCAATCGCCCAAATGGCACGTCAACTAAATCACTGTTTAGGGAAACGCAGATTTTTTCACAATTCGCCCATAATTATACACACTTGTTCTACATATTTGAAGGTATTACTGACTGGGAAAAAAAACCTCACATTTTCACTAACGAGCGCGGTTGGTTACTCGTCAACAGTAATTGCACCATGCTTCGTCATATTTTGCGATCTCCCGGCATCCTTTGCACTTTGTGCCTGCAAATAATCTCGACGATAATGACGCGCGTTCGTGAGCTCGTTGGTGCATGACCTTGAAAACAAATAGCTCTAAGAACGGGACTAAACAGGACATTAGTTGGAGCCCCTACTTCCAACTGAAGGTTTGTTTCGCGCAAGGCAGCTTTTAAACATTAGAAAATGATGAAAAGAGAGAGAAGAAAGCACACATAATCAAATTACTTGCAGAAACTTTTGGGGGCCAATATTTAAATGTAGACGTGCAACTTCTAAGGAATACCATGGACTCATTCGTTCAGGAGGAGCAGGCATACACGTGAGCAGCTGTCAAAAAACATTGACCAGAAAGCCTCACTCGCAAGATTTTCACCAGTCGCCAACCTTCACCTCAATCTAACCTCGCTTTGTGAGGTTGAGGTCAGATCGAGATTCAGATATACCTCGGGAGGCGGGAACCTCGTGAAACTTTGCGGACGTATGAACACAGTGGCTGCCCTGTAATCGTGTGTGGTTCAGCAATTTTCTGTAGCGGTTTTCTGCAGCAACCTTTCTTTTTTGCAGCAATTTTCAGCAGGAAACATTACGTGGTTTCTGTACTATAACGGAT
The DNA here is from genome assembly GCF_050947875.1 of Dermacentor variabilis. NCBI lineage: Eukaryota > Metazoa > Arthropoda > Arachnida > Ixodida > Ixodidae > Dermacentor > Dermacentor variabilis. The sequence goes on from NC_134576.1 coordinate 108,434,291, forward strand.
GTATCAAGCGACAGGTGACATCGAAGCCCTACGTACCACTGACATTTGGCAGCGTATCGTGTGTTTCCGTCTCGCTTATCGGCACTCGACGCTGCCGAAAGGCCAAGTCAATGGCATATCGTCCACTTGAGGCTCGAGTGCGCGTGCCGCCGGGGCAATCTCGTCGCCCGGGAAATTAGTTCGCGCTTTGCATTAGCATACGTGCGCGCCTTTTTGTTGTGACGCCGCACGGTCTTCTAATCTGGCGCCTCGCGTGGTTATCGAGAGGCGTAAATCTGTGTGCGCAGCTTTTAACTGTCATCACGCATCGCAACAGGTCGGCAAGCAATTGGAAGGCAACTTAAGATGGGCGATATCAATTGTTTGTATACATACATACATACATACATACACGCACGCACGCACGCACACACACACACACACACACACACACACGCACGCACGCACACACACACACACATACATACATACATACATATATACATATATGCATGCATGCATGCATGCATGCACACATACACACACACATACATACATACATACATACATACATACATACATACATACATACATACATACATACATACATACATACATACATACATACATACATACATACATACATACATACATACATACATACATACATACATACATACATACATACATACATACATACATTATTTCAGCTACTCCAGCTCGTCTAGTAGTCCGATTTTTAACATTCCCAAAGAAAAATCCACCCGGCCGTCATCAAACTTGATATCGCCTTCACCCTTGCATTCGTGTCAGGAACTTACTTGCTCGTCTCGAAAGAACACCAAGAAGAACACACGTGAGGTACGAAAACGCGTCATTTTTGCTACGCAGGCCGGGACGACCGTCATCCGTTTCTGTTGTGTGGAATACTTTTGTATTCAGCTATCCTATCTCGAAGCTGTACGCTGTTTCTGTGCGCTTCATAGGTGGTGGCAGAACACGCAGTCCAACTCATTGTTTTAGTGTGAATGACGCGAAGTTCAGGTTAGCTAGGCAGCAGTAGCTTCAAGCAAAGTTTCATGAATTTCAGCTGTTCACGCTAAACCTTAAATAAAAAAGGAAGATTCTGGATTTTTACAGGCCAGAATGATGATCTGATTGTGAGGCATGCCATGTGAGCGATACCGGATTCTTTTTTTTACCACTTGTTGTTATTTTCCGTGCACCTAAATCTAAGATAACGAGAGTGTTAGCATTCCTCCCCCCCATCGAAATGCAGCGACCACGGCCGAACCCGGACCCTCGAGCTCTGCAGCGCAATGCCATGGCCATGGTGGATAGCTATAGAACTTTGGCTTCGGCTCGTTAGTTCGTTCGATAAATATGGGCTGCGCCGCGTGCAAAAACACGGACAAAGAGACACGTAAGTCCTTCAGAATGGGCATAGGTTAGCCTGTGACAAAAGAAAAAACAGAATCCGTAAACGGAGTAAGGATGGATAGTTGGGCGTGTTGGTTAAGCATGATCACGATCATCCGTAAACGAAGCTCCATACGTGTCGCCCATTTCTGCGCACCATACACCTGTCATCGCCATTCTTCCGTCGACAAGTCATCGTACTTTGGAAAGGCGTGCATTTCCAGGCCAACGTGTTCCTGCTACAATCTCTTGTAGCAGGAACATAGTGGCTTTGTAGTCTTTTCTTTCCCCGAGTAGCGATCTATCGTCTTCGTGACATCGCCGCCTTCACATCTGATACTTTCAATCCTCCTAACGTGGTGCTTCCGTTTCCTCATTTACTTGCGAACAGTGTAGCGCATTAACATAACAAACTTGCATCGGAATAATGTCGTCACCTGAGTGGTGGATCAATCAATATAAACATTACGCAAGGTTTGACTTTGCTATGGAAGAAAGAAAATACCATCATATGCATTGCAGTTGCTTATAAAGGATTTAGCGAACCACTTCGGTAAAACTCCCCTTATACGTGTTCCAACACGTGCGTTGGAGCCTCATTTTCCGTGCTCTTCCTTTTCGCTATATCTTGAAGGCCGCCCTCAATATACGAGAAAATTTGCGTATTTGCACACAACTCCATGACCCAATGGGACATGTTGGTGTCTACTTGGCAAGACAACAGCCAGTAGCAACTTGTGGATTTGGTCATCTACCCGGGTGGGCCATTCTTGGTGGCCGAAATGGGTTGCTCAGCAAGGCTTCAGTAGCAAGAGCAACCCCAAAAGGACGACAAGAGGCAAAGAAAGTTTCGTTTTCTTAGAAAAAAATGGTAACTGCTTCTTTTTCTGAACATTACTGCGCATCAGAGTTTTAAAAGTTTGCGAATACTCTTAGAAGTCTTCGACTAAAATATGTTACAAGTCCTTACATAGGAGCAGCTATGCGGCAGTACAGCACGTTTCACCTGCTTTCCACATAGGCTACGGCATTTTGCGAGCAAACGCGATGTCACGTGAATCATCTTCAAGGGTTACATATTAATATTGATGAAAATATGCCCGTGGCCACGGTTTCAGCACAGACTAGAGAACTTTCTTGTAGTCTTAACTGATCTTTTGGAAATTTTGTTTCCCGCCATATCCTACGGGGAGACTTGAGGGAGAGTTAAAACTTCGGCGCTGGCACCGCTCTGGATTCAGTTAAATTTGGCCAGGTCTGAAGGTGACCTTGACGTAAGTAAAGGAGACAGCAGCAACTTGGACGCAACTGTGGTGCCGAACGGTGCGATGCAGCACGAACAAAACACAGCCTTGGGCCATGGCTGCATACTGCAACGTTTTTGCGCGAATTGTTCTTTCCGATCAATTTTGTCTTTACACATGGCGAAAAACACCATTATGTCACGCCTAGCCCGTCTGCTAGCCGTAAACAAGTAGGCCTGCTCCGCATTAGAGATTAACGCGATGACAATTGAGGAGAAGTTACGCGAAACTAAAGCACGCAGGCGCACCTGCCATAAGGTGTTATTCCGATTCTTATCTAGACGGACGAGCTTCGGTGAACGAGAAATAAAAATAGAAGGCAAGGTTCCGGTTCATCGTCTTATCTGCTTCTAGCCAATCTGTGCCCTGAGAGCTTTTGCTATTCGACGCTACGCAGAGAGCTCTCGTAGCGTAGTACCCTTTCCCCAAATCCGGTAGAGGGGTTTGCTTTCACAGCCGGCCGCCCATTTTCCGTAGGGCTTGTCCCACCCGACCGCAGACGCATCGTAAGGGTCCCCCGCCCTGAAAGAACGCGTACGTGACAAAGGATTCAGCTCTAATGGTATACCGTTGCAATGAGGACTGACTGATGCTGAGAACGTTGCGCTTATGTAGTGCACGGAAGTTCTACAACAGTTTTCAAGTACTTCAGTCGGCGGTGACCTTGGCTTCAAGCGTGGGGTTGAAAGCTTCGGTGCAGCGCTCAACATTGCGGAGCTGAAGGTGTTTCAGCGTGACGCCGCTGAGCAAACTTCGAACACAGAAGAAGGCTAAAGAAGTCCCAAGTAACAGGGATGGTTGCCTTGTCCCCTAGCGACGCCATTTGTTTCCGGTAAGGAGCTCACTACGCCACCGATTAGCATTTTTGCAGAAAGTGTCATCTGTCTTATCGGTGCTCATTGAGTGACCTTTTTTCGTTGCAGGCTTGAGTCATGCGATACAAAGGCAGTGTGTTCTTGCAAAAGCCGTTGGAGGTAAGTAACACTCGTTATCGAAGAGGTACCCCACTGACATTGAAAATTGCATACTGCACTGAAAGATACGGGATTGTTGTTCGTTCACAATCTACTTTATCTTTAATTCTGTTCTGCCTTTTGCGCAAGAAGCAACACCTTACCTTGGTGAGTGCCCTCTCACACAACTTCTTTCCTACTCTTTCTTTTTGTCCCCAGAAAGGGCTGCCCAAGGTTTCAGTCTTACCACATTATACGATGACATTCCTCTCGTGGATATCGTGGTTCGTCTCGGCCCACATGGTGGCAGGGCTCTTCACGCTCAAGTCGTCAAGCATGCAGATACCATGCAACGAGAGTTTGTCACTGACGATGTCCGAGTGGACGCACCAGGACCTACCAGAAACCGTTCCTCGGACGCTCACCAACTGCCCTGCGCAATTGCACGGCTGCTCGCAAGAGCTGATCGGCTGCAGCGCGAACACGTACGTGGTGACGTGCTCCTGCGCACCCAACTGCAGAGCCTACGGTGACTGTTGCTGGAACGTCGCGTTTACCACAACTCCCGTGGCACAGATGCCCAGGGCATCGTGCATCGAAGTACAAGTCTCAGCGACGACGAAAATTCACGTCAACATGGTCACTGGTTGCTCCGCAACCTGGCCTAACGACGACGTGCGAGATGCGTGCGAAAGACCGGAGTCCTTTACGGATAATTTTTACATCATTCCGGCCACAAGCGTTACTGGTGTCACATACCGGTGAGTTCTGTGCCTCCACTAATTTGCGTAGCATCTTTGTACAATAGAGCTTTGGTTTACATTCAAGTTCAGACTCATGGCCCAACCACGCTTACTACAGTATCGTATTTTGCAAAGAAGGATAGACAAAGAAATGCAAATAATATGAGTAGTCCAATTCAATTGTTCTGTGTAAACAAATGAAAAAAAGACTAGCAGTCCCTACAAGATAGCTACTTGGAAAAATAGCACGGATTCATTCTGCTGTAAGCTCTTGTGAGCATCGCATGCGTTAGAGCTGTTACAATTCACCCGGTTAAGCTTACGTCTGTCTGAGCTGCAGAAGAGGTGTAGATGTGTGTGCCTTTTGATGTAAGCCTGTTAGCTTTTCATTCTCTTCACTATCAATCTACGCTTCTATGCAGTGCCAAATGGACGTTGTGTATGTTCATATGGCAACTCATGTTATTTTATTTCTTTTTACGTCTCTTTTGTGATGCTACGTGCGGTCACTAGCTGTTTCCTGGCAACTAATTCATGACACTTCTATAAAACAAGTGGTGCAACTATTCCATTTGCACGTAATCCAAGAAATAGGCGTACTCTCTATGCGTGCGTGATAACAACAGACGATTTAGTTCCGAAGGACATTCTATTGAGTATGATGACACCACGCCACCCGGACAAGCTAGTCTCCCTGAATTAATTTTATCCTCTCTGATTCCAGGAATGGTTTCTGTGCCAAGTGTAACAAGGACGTGGCGAATACAATCTTCTGGAGTGTAGTGGAGCACAGACTAGACCGCGGCGTCCACATGCTTCCCCCAAGAGTCGCCCAAAGTGATGCATCGCTTCACCTGAGGCCCTGTAATCAAGGCGCGACTGTCAACACATGCTCGGAGAACGTTTCCGAGGTCGTTTCCCGAAAATGCCAGATGTACTACGCACCAGTCCGGGACGCTAACATTCCAGGCTCACCGGCGTTCAAGAACGTCTACTGTGCCTTGTGTAACGGGGTAAACATGTCGCGCTTGTCTTGCAGTCCGACCGTCCATCGCCCTGTGGCGCTACGCCAAGGCGTACAGACGTCTCAGCTAAGCGGCTTGTTAAAACCGGTGATGAGGACACCTGCATGTTACGCCCTTCACGATGGCCGCTGCTACATCCGGCGCTCTCGGGACGTCTCAAAAAGACATCATAGCTCCGGGATGCAACACGACATTGCAGAAGGCGGGGCACGTTCTACGGAACCAGAATTTCCAAGCAGATACAGGTCGGAGAGGCCAAGCAAAAACGGTGTGCAGCACTACGTCGCGTTTCTCTGCACATCTATCTCGATATCTTTCATCATACTGAAGCTCGTTGTGTTCTGTGCCTACAAGGAGGCCCGAAGCTCTTCGTCCTCTTGCACGATGTGCCTGGCAGTGACGCTGCTAGTCGCTCAAATGCTCTTCCTCTTCACAAAGTGCGTGGAACTTGAGGAATCCGTTTGCTTCGCCGGCGCGGTGTTTGCCCATTACAGCTTCCTCAGCACATTCTTGTGGACGTGCGTGCTGTCCTTTGACATCTGGAAAAGCCTGACCACCGTCCAGGTGTCCTCGACCAGCAGGAACACACTGGCCTTGTACTCTCTTCTTTCCTGGGGCGCGCCCTTACTGGTGGTCAGCGCCGCTTTGACCGTGGATCAGACTGCTCCTCAATCGGTGCTATCTCCCAACTACGGCGATCCTATATGCTTCATCGGCTCCTTCTGGGGCCTTGTGGTCTACTTCTTACTGCCCATGGCGTCGCTAGTGCTGTTCTGCCTGATTCTATACTTGCACACTGTGCACTACATTCGCACGACGTCTTCTGCAGCTGACGGCGCGGACGCCAACTCAAAGACCCGAAGCGGTGACACTTTGAAGCACGGTCAACAACGGACCAACCTTGCGCTTTTCGTTCGCCTGGCCATCATCATGGGCGCGCCCTGGGCCGTCGCCCTTGCCGGTTCTTTCGTCCACAGCACAATCATCGAATCCATCGTGAACGTTTTGGTTGGTTCCCAAGGGGTCTACCTGTTCTTCGTCTTCAAGGACTACCGCTACATTTGGTGGTCTCTTCGTAAGCTAATAGCGAAGACAGATCCCAGCACCAGTTCTTGAATGTCCACTTCACACGCTGTCCAGTCAGAGGGATTTACCACAAAATAATAGCATGTTTGAAAGCCTTGAACGGTATATATTAGAGCTAACAAAGAGCTAACAGCAATCTATAAGAAGATAGAAAGATACATGCTTTTTTGCCCTGTGAAACGTGCACCATCAAAAGTTTCATTCACACTAAGCATTAATCGAGCTTCAGTACACCGCATGAGAGGCGAGCTTTTCACCGTGAAGCTAGTGTTCAAAATCTTCGCTCACCATATTTATGTGGCTAGCTGCGGCATCACTTCCGAAACCGCTAAGTGCGCGTTTCTCCACAACAGTGATCTCAAAGTTACATTGCCGCTTTAACTTCCGGGTTTCGACGTCCTCGCTGGATCGATCTCGCAGCTATGGTAGACACCGCGAGGCCGGGAAATTATGAATTCGCATCATGACGCCACAGACGTGGCTTTAGAGACGTTCTTTTTTATAAACTAAAGAATCGAAAACGAGAAAAGAAAAATGTTGACGTATGACGCAGGAAAAAAATAAATTGAGATTACCAAGTTCTTGTGCAGGTTTGGTGGCGTTTCTCTGTTGGGTCCTTGGGAGCCAGAATCTGGCGACTTTGAGTACATCTAAGCAGCAGGAGATCTAACAATCCAGAACATTCTCTATGATCAGCTGCTCTGCCAACGGAAAGCGTCGTGAATCCAGTTGATGCAATTTCTGCTAACTCTTGACGACGTTATAATTATTCGAAACAGCACAGTCACATCTGCAGTGGGATTATCAGAGATTAGTGATCACACGGGGAAGAGTTCCAGAGTAAAGCCGCGCTAATGACAATATTATAATGGTTACCTGCCGTTCATATAGTTGGACTAAGCTAAAAAGTAGCACATTAAGATTATCGAAGGCACACTTAGCGACACTACATTTCAGCTTCCCTGGGATTTGAAGGTACATGGACCTATCGAAAATTTCACGAGAACCTTTTTGAGAGAACGCTCTGCTGGCTTTTTATAACGGTTACGGTTCACTTCTGATGTATGCTGACGTCCCAACGTCCCCTGGGAGTATTCGAAACGTATCGCGTTCGCAACGAATTAATAATAATAATATTTGGGGTTTTACACCATAGCCACTGAGCAACCACAGCGGGTAGCAATGAATTCCTTTCAGTGCGTTGTTTCATCCACATAAATTACATGCAGCAGTTACGATTCTGCACATCATCAGATTTATATAGATGTTATTTAGCAACACTGAACATGCGTAATAACTTTTTCGTACATAAGTTTGCACATGATTTAGATGCGGTGAGTGTGCGACATGATTAAACGCCCGCCTATCCATGCCAAAAAAAGTGTTTTTTTTTTTCAAGTTTACTCAGCGTACGAGATGCCCCATTCTGCGTTTTCAAATGAAATAAATACTGATCATGCACACAGCATGGAAACCTCTAATTGTCTGTGTAAAATGCGTCGAAATCGATTTCACAATTTGTGCTTAGCTGCAGAGCAAAAAAAATGAATTGTTGAAATTGTACGGGTGGCTGCATAGCCGCGCTGCTTTGGTTTGCCATTCTCTGTTTCAGCCTTTCTCATTTTCTGGGGAAAGCCGGAAGCTTGCCACGGTTTCCGTTTGTAAGCTGAAAGTGACGTTCTAAATTATTGTCTTTGGCCTTATTATAGAACCAAAACTACTGAAGTGCGCAAGCTGAACACTTAATGAGGCTTGCAATCGTCTCACAATCGATTAGCGGTAAACGATTAGTAAGAGCGTTTACTGCTTCTCTAATCGAGAAGGGAGAAGTTCAGGCAGACCCATGCACAGGTGGTCATCGCCGTGGTCTGCTGAAAAGCCGCACTGGTGGCGCACGCAGTCACCAGCGCCAGATTCCCCCTCTAGTGTCCTTAGTATGAAGCTGAATTTGTGACGCCGAGTCGAGCACCGTTGGGCTTAACCGTGCCACTTTCTCCTACTCTGCTCCTCCTTCTTTAGTGTTCGCACACGTTGATGCGTCGGTGTTGCATTTACTCGCGAAGGGAAACGCTCGAGTGAATTTGCTACCGACTGCGCAAAGGAATACTTGCCAGCAACAACTTCAACCTGCACTGCCGTTATGACATTGGAGCACAATTAAACATGCGTGCTTAGATAGTAGTACAAGGCACGATGTTTCGCAAGGAAAGCTGGACAAGGAATCACGTCGCGTAAAGAAATAGCGCTTCGTGGAGGACAAGACTAGATCTCCAGCCATTGGCTTGTTATAGTTATGTTGATATCCGAAAAAGCCACGTGTTTCTAAGATGTTTCCCAATATAGCTGCGAGTCTCATTGCGTTGGCAAAACAATCCTAAACGTCGTCATCCTGATCATAATTTTATTAACCACGGCATGCTTGGTGTGAGCCGCTTTTCATTTCATTAGAACAAACCGCTTTGTTCCTCCGGATCTGTCTCTTGTATCGGCAGAGCATCGGCGAACTTTCTTTTGCCACATTGGTCAGAGCACCGAGCCATGCCCACCTTCACATCTCACCCTTCCGTCATGCTTACCGCTCGTTGTCACCACGAGCCACCGCCCACGTGTAATATCGCAGATGTCAGGCCTGACTTCGGCAACATTTGGACATCTTCACACACTACCGCCTCGCTTATCGCACCTGCGAACCGTCCGGGAGGGCATTCGTAATATCAACGTTCCACTTACGCCTCGAGTGCATGCGCGTGTCATTGGGACAATCTTGTCGCCATGGCGAAGTCTACTCCCCTGCAATTTTTATGCTCGATGACCTTTCTTGGTGGGACTGTTCATTTACGACCAAGCCCTCGCACCTCAGAGCTTGCTATCGGACATGTTTGCACTCGTTCTCCGTGAAGGGCCATGCAGTACACCACAGGGCTCAAATTTAGTCAAGATTTTAACAGAAACAGTAAGCTAGACTAGCAAAGTATACTCCTTAACGCTTCTATTTTCTTTCGCGTTGCATGGCAAATAGCAATATTACCGGACGAAAATAACGTTACGCTTTCCTTTTAAACTTCCGCGCCCGAACCTCGGCACTGGTACGTTAGTTTGATGCCACGTATTTTAACGCATCTTGTTATATTCGGGTTGTTTTGGCACTGAGAAAGTTCTTGAAATGTGCCATGCAGAGTATTTTGTTCCTTTAATATGCAATTTTGTCCCGTTTTGTCAATAAGCGATTAAGTGCGTATGAGTACCAAAATCTACCAGCATTGCGTTTCTTTTTATTTGAACGTGAAAACTTCTATTATCCTTGGTACATCGCTTACTGACCGTGCAAGCCTCAATAATGCGTAGTGAGTTCCTGAGTTATCGTTTAGTTGGAAGAGCCTAAAGGCTGCTTCTTGTCTAAGGATCTAGAATCATGTTAATGACTCGAGTGTATTCGTTATTTGAATACGCACCGTAAGAATTCTGCGATATTTTGTGCGGGAAACAGTTGTTTACGTTTATGTGGGCATCAGATATAACTAGATATCGCAATTCCACTTGGGCGCTTCGCAATTTCTGGCTTTTCTGAGAGCTCCCGACTGTTCTGTTCTGTTTTGAGGGCACTCTCTGAAGATTAATGTAGATTTGAGCTCCGTAGAAAGTGTCTCATGTGACGACGAACGCGCCTTCCAATTATTTCATTCTTTTTCTCTTGTTCTGTCCAGAAGTCATATTTGAATATCCACAGTGACACCTGCTGCGAATGGTGCAATCAGTTATCGCAGTGAAGGCAACGATAATAAAAAGATAGTCTTGATCGCCTCGGTGTCACACTAGTAGCGTTTACAGTGCCATGCTGGGCAGGATGGACAATGACAGAATCACCACAGCAGGCTTCCAGGCCTCTGCTGTTAGTAATGAAAAGGCAAAGGCGAAGAAAAGGAGTTGTCTTGAGAGGCAGTCGAGAGAAAAAACGCAGTGTACATTATACAGCGGAAGACTTCTGAGCTAGTATTTCTGAAACAAAGCTTCAAATTGCGTTTTGCTCAGAACCTTGGTTGTGCGAAAAAAAAATTATTTTCCTAGCAACTGTTCCATTGTCTAGAAAGGCTTTTCTGTGGGTCGTTCCAGATTATGTGTTGTACATACTGAATAAAAAGAAAACGTTTTTGCTTGAAAACTTCGTTCTTTGTCAGAATTCGAGCCTCCAGCTTTGGGATTTTTTCGGAATGGATGACCAAGACCAGAATTCTTGTTTTGGTTCTGAAAAATGCCGAGTGTATCCACTACAAGTAGAACGAACTTCAGTTATGTACTAAAAAAGTTTCTCACAAATGTTCCTTAACCCTGGCAAGGTACGAAGGACTGGGCGTCAGTTTTTTTTTATTGATTTAATTCTTCTCTTCATGATGTACAAATACATGATAAATTAAATATCAATACTATTCTCTGAGAACTGCGGGAAATGTATTCGGTCAACAATATTGTTGAGCTACCAGTTAGATGTAAACATACGATCTGAGATGGTTTTTTGTGCTTCCTTGTGAAAGCCAGTAGCGCACCATTTTTGAGGCTTCTACTATTGACGAAGAGGAACGAAAAGGTCGTTTGAACTTTTCAAACGCGGAAACACATTTGCATTGCGAACATTTCAAAGCAGCTGCCCCTATGTGCCAAAGACAAGAGTGGCCTCTCTGCTGAATACCGGCAGGAGAAGGAGTGAAAGATTATTTTTCTGCAGCAGCTAGGCAACCTCGGGCAACCTGTTCGGGCATTTCAATTAGGCATTATCGAAAAAGTTCGTTTAGACAGTTTAGCTTTGTTCTATGTTCTGGATTTTCTCATACGGAGGTAGTTTCACGTTTTGTCGTACTCCTTGCCTCGTCATCAGTAACGAAAATCGATACAAAACTGCAAGGCAATGTGAATTCCTGCAAGTACAGTTGAAAGTCCAGCGTCCGTCTGTGTCTAACGCCTTTTGTTTGTATGCGCGTCCTTTGTGTTTCGCTGGTACCCTTTTTCAAGTTACCCATGCACCGACTGGCCCAAGAGCTTGCGCTAATGCACAAAACTGTAGCTCTTTGTTGTGATTGAAGACGTGTGAGTTTGCTTGGCCTATAGGAATGGTTATTGCGCAGTGAAGTAGATCCACCAACAAAATCAGCCGAATAATTTTTTTCTACCGATATGAATAAACAAGAAGATGTTGGCCCCAACGTATGGTGCCGGCTACTGCTCTTCACAGCAGTTACGTGCATCAGATATTATCTCATAACATTACAAACTCCAGATTACATTGCCTACTATCACAGAAGTGGCAAGAAACAGCAGTAAAAATTACACGTTGTCAACTGACTCATGTTACATGTCAGAAACCACCCCACATACACTGCAAATTTTTACTGCCTGCCGACTGCTGCGATGTTTTAGGATCTACATTTTGATCACCTACACTGTCGCCATTTGGCTGAAACTCTGAGGGGTTCGGGAAAAGTGGAATCTTTTTACTGCGCCTCACTGCCCTCTCGATATACCGCAGCATATGTTGACGGATAGGTAGAGGCAACATTGTCGGAGTTAATAAAATCTCACAAATTTATGTTTTCATGCCAATGTGCGATTCTGTTGCTCAAGATTATTTTTTATTTCGTGCAAGACACCCTTAGAAACGTTATATTGATATTCTCTATGTTTTTTTGTTAATGCAATATTAACTACGTAATTTCTGCCCGACGTATGGCATTAAGGCCGTACGTCTGGTGCACAGCCTGGAAAGCATGCCTCAACCCTTAGTTTCCAGTTCATCAATTTCGTTGAGTGTTGTTGTGAAGAGCACAGAAGATGCCTAATAGCAAAAACACTTTCACATGGTTAACGTCTGTTCTTGGGATGCATATCTATACTGATCAATCGCAGGGCACAACGTCTTTGCGTTGATAGCGCTGAAGCGTAATGTTGCCATCGTGCTTTGGTGTAGCTGATTTCTCTTTAGGCCACTGCCATCAAGACCATGAAGCGCTCAATTTTAAACCTCGCATGGTTTAGTATCCTTTTATTAGCCTGTTTTACAAGCTGTGCAACTGCAGAGAGGGAAACAACATGTAACTGATGCAACACAGTGCGTGGTGGCCCGGTGGCAAAGAATAGTCAGTGTTTATGCAGAACCCCCGGCGGAATAAGCATCCTCAGCAAGCACAGTACTGTGCAGCATACGTATCAGGAATGGCGCAGAAGTTACGTAGTTAGTACGCTCGTAGAAGTCTCACTCCATGCCTTTTCGCTGTCGGCAGTCGGCAGTTTCGCGAAGCGTCCGGTGAACAAACTGCTACGTGGTATGCTGCAACTACAGCTTCGGGACGTTACATTACGTAAAGTCACGCATTACTTGTGTACATCAGTGCTTCTCCTAGTCGCGAGTCGAACGGGTGCGCTGTGGCGGATGACCGTAAAATCGTATCACTCGTATCACGTGCTGCGCTTCCGTTAAGCAACGCGAAGCCAGACATACGTCACTGCGCTCTGATACCTCATCTGTCCTTGCTCGGTAGTTAATAGAGCCAGAAGGGCAAGGCCTACCAGTTAATAAATATACCGTATTTTAAACCTTTTCTTTCCTCTTTTGATGGGTCTCGCATGGCTGCTTGTCTGTTTGGTCAGAAAGAGACTCTTAATAGATTTAACAAAACGCATCAAATCAACATACGCCAGCAATTCGCGACTGTGACGTGACAAGAGGCATTTAAATGGCGAATTCTCAAAGGCTAACGACAGAAAAAGAGACACTACAAAAAGTCCACATTGCGCACGAACTGTTAGTAAGACAGTCCAAGAATGATGTATCCATCAGCGCAAGAAGTTTCAAGAACAGTCAACACAGAAAATAGTCATGAACACAAAAAAACGGCATGCAAAAAGAAACAGCTCAGACTACTGTTGCAGCCGATATCTCGTCGCATATATTTGTGGATATGCATGCAAACGTCATATCAAAGTGCCCGCGAAATGGCTTATCTAATGTTCGAGGATTGTAGCAGCACACTTAAGGGACACGGACACAGAAGAAAGGACTGGACGAGGACGCAGCTCCTTATGTGTCCGTGTCCCTTAAGTTCTGCTGCTACGATGCTCGAAGAATGAACGAGCTGGCCCAGTTAAACACCCTTTTCGCTTATATAATCCCTGTGTGCTGATCAAGTGCTCCCACCTATCTTTTGCGTAGCAAAGAAATAACACGCAACACCCGCTCACAGACTTTTCTAAAGTGCACCGATCTGCTAATGGAACGGTGAAATTTACTCACAGATTATTTTGTTTGCTTTATTTTCTTTGACTTAACAACTCAGTGTGTGTCACTCTGTGGTCGCCCAATCGTCCAGAATGGGAATGTTGCACTATGATACAAGAGGTGCACAACATTGCTTGATACGTGTCGTACTTTTCTTTGCATACACTTGACATCTCCATTCTTCAATCGACCATCATCGTAGGTCGCCTTCGTCCTTGTGAAATCGCTGCATGTATGCCTCTCTGTGTGCATTTTTTTTTGTCCGAGAATAAAGTGATTTCTCTCTCTCTCTTTCTCAATGTGCGTCTGCCTGATTTGGTACTTGTATTTCGGTATAGATTTGGAGAGATTTAGCGCATAGACATAAAAATCACATGACAATAACGTTTTGACCTCTGCGGTGGATAAACGTAAACATTACATGAGATTACACGTGAAGCATGGCGGACGTTGCACCAAGAAGCAAGAAGCAAAACAAATAAGCGTGGCGCCCACCGCCAGCGAGTAACACGAAAACCACTAAAGTGGCAAGTGTGAAGGACCGAGACGTTGAGTCCTTCTCGTTTCCTATCGTATTTCTCGGCGCACACACCTGCTCTCACCAATGTGCCAAGAACACCATCAACGAAAACAAATTTGGCAAGATGTGATCCAAGGTTCTGTTCGGTGCATCACCTGTAGCAATTACATGAATCCTTTGAAGCCGCGTGAAATGATCCTAGCTTAAGCAGCTTTGCTGATTCCAAACAGTGATATTCCTGCCGGTGCGTAAGGGTAAATAATTTGTGTCTGGGACTTTCCAGTAGCGGAAGGGATTCGTTATTGCTGCAGCGGAAAAGGGACAGCGACAAAGAGTGAAGAACCGTGCACGGCGGCTTTTGGCTAAGTCGGAAGAATGAGATCACGTGCGCAGATGGGCTTCTTGTATTTATTCCTTGCATAATTGCAACGAACTGTCCGTTGTTAGCCTATTCCTTGTATTGAGGGGTATTTGTTCCTTGTCACCGTGCCTTTTACGCTCCCGTTCTAATCAACTTGAAACAACTCGTCCAATTTTATGCCCTGACGCTGCGATTACCGCTGCCCAGATTTAACGCAGAATCCTCAGCTGTAAAGTACCAGCGCCCGCCTCAAAGCCCAAGGCCCACCGGCGAGATGAGCATACATGCGGGTGTCACAAACCTAAGTAATGTCCGGCTACCAATAAGGACCTGCGTCTTCTGTCAAGATGCTACATAAACGCTTTTAATTAGGGCATAAGGCGACTGCCGGCTTCCCGGCTTTGCCAAAATTACTTCGATGACCATACAATGATCCTTTCAAGTCAATTAGGCTCGAGTGGAAATTCGTTGCAGTTGGCCCTAACTTAGAACGAAAACAGTGCGTAAGCGTGCTGTGGGCAAGTGCGCTTGTGGGCAATGGTTTTCCTCAACGACGCCAAAAGTGGCGGTAGTCCTGGAAGATCAAAAACAAGTACACTCCCTGCAAACCCACCAGCGCGTTGACCACGGTGTCCAATGCTTTTGACTGTACAAAGGTAGCGAGAAACGCGACGGGCCACGGGGAACCCATGATAAGCGCGAGTCGCAGAAATAACGTCGCGTGGGTGCGTTCGCGCGTGGTCCTTGTGTCCTCGGCTGCGCTGAGCGCGAGAGATGCAGTTCCAATGTAGGACGCCGTCATGAAGTAGAAGATCAGGCAACACAGCAGTAGGACGAACGCGGGCGCCAGAAAGTAGAGCACCAGGCCCCAGAACGTGCCTATCCAGCAAGTGGGACTGCCGTAACTGGGCGAAAGGAGGCTTCCCGAGGCTGCCCCGTCGACGGCCATGGCTGCCGAGACAATCGCCAGAGGCGTGCCCCAAGAGAAGATGCCGTACGCGACCAAAGTACTGTCGCGGTCGGACGAGACCTTGAGGACGGTGAGACATCTGTAGACGTCGAAGGAAAGCGTGCACGTCCAACACAACGTTGACAAAATGCCGTAGTGAACAAGCACGGCGCTTGCGACGCAGGCGGCAGCCGAAAGATCCACGAAGTTCGTGGCTACGAAAACGGCGTGGGTCACGAGCAGCGTTAGGGAGAGGCAAAGCGTACACTTGGACGTGAAACCACGCGACTCCCGGAACGCGCAGTAGACGAAGATCTTTAGGGCGAGGCAGAACATGGAGAAGGACAGGCACACGAGAGTCACGTAGTTTTCGAGGCCGAAATCCTTAAGCGACCACAGCTCGCTCGTCGCTTCGGCCAGCTGCGTCTCAGACGTGCGATTTTCACTGCTGCCCGAATTCAGCTGTTCCTCTCGTAGGTCGGCACTGCGTGGGATGTAGCAGCGACCGTCGTAGAAGGCGCGGCAGGTGGGCGTGCTAGTCACGGGCTTAAATAGGGCCGCCAAGCCACCAACCCCTCTATAGGTATCCTTCTTACTTTCCAAATACGACATCGGTCCACATGATAATCTCGACGTGTTAGCCCCGTTGCACGTGGCGCAGTACACGTTCTTGTACACCGTCCCGTGGTCGATGTCCCTGACTGGCGCGTAATGCGTTTCGCATTTGCGAGAAACCACTTCGGAAACTTCTCGGCTGCATGTGTCTTTTGCGCCATCATCCGTGCAAGGCCGCAGATGGCTTGCTCGTTTAGTGGAGGCAGGGTCAGGAAGAAGAAGACTAACAGCTTCATTTCTGCCGGGCTTGGTATCCCAGAAGGCGCCGTCGAAGCGGTCGTTGTTACACAGCGCGCAGAAGCCATTTCTGGAAGAAATAAATGAAAGGCAGATCTTGGTTCAAAATATACACTGCTAAATTATGCGCAGAGCAAGAAGAGAGCAAGGTGAAAGCAGGAGCCAACGTTTCGACAAGTGGATTTGTCTTCTTCAAGGCCAGGTTATGCGCAGGTTCACAATGTGTGCAGGCTCACATTATTCAGAAGTAAAAGAATAGGGAAAGCATCGTGCGATTTATGTTTATGGCAGCATCTGTTTGTTTTAGTTCTCTGCAGTGACTCAGTGCGGCCAGATATATATTTTTTCTTGCTTTGTACCTACGACAACCCTATAAAAAGAAGTGGATTGCATGTACCTACACATAAGAGAGGGAAATAAAACGAACAAAGAGTACGTGCATTGACAACAGTAATCACCAAAAAATAACAAATATAAAGAAAAGTTGCACAGATCGAGACTAACCGGCTGCAGTAAAAAAACCCTTCAGGTGCAAATTTTTCCTGCCGATTCAAAATATAGACTGATCACATTTATTGTCCCTTCAGAATCCCGCAAACCACATGGCTGCTGAACAAATTAGTAATAATGATCAATTCTTAAGTGAGTTTTGTCTTGTTTACAGAACGTCGCGTCAACGTGAGGACTCTTTACAGAAACACACAATATGAGAAAAAAGCGAGTATTTCATGCTTAGCGTGCCTGGAAAGCACCTGTCCAGACCCTTGAAATATATTGTTACGTATGGCTAAATTCCGAGCGCGAACTACTGGGACACAAGCTAGGGCACAAGAAAAGACCCAGGACACAGCGCTACTTGCAACTGAAAGTTTATTGGAAAGCTTTTAGACTTTCTGAGCTCCACATATCCCGCGTCATCAAACGTCATAAAAAGAGCAGGTAAAAAGACCATGTCTGTTATTCGGTGTTAGCTCGCCAAAAACTGCCACGTGTTAAGTCGCATCAAGAAAAGATATTTTACTGTCATGAAGCGCTATAGAAGCGTGACTGATACATCCTGCTTGCTTTTTCTTTATCTCGTGGGACCCGCCGTGGTTGCTCAGTGGCTATGGTGTTGGGCTGCTGAGCACGAGGTCGCGGGATCGAATCCCGGCCACGGCGGCCGCATTTCGATGGGGGCGAAATGCGAAAACACCCGTGTACTTCGATTTAGGTGCACGTTAAAGAACCCCAGGTGGTCGAAATTTCCGGAGTCCTCCACTACGGCGTGCCTCATAATCAGAAAGTGGTTTTGGCACGTTAAACCCCATAATATATATATATTTATCTCGTGGGGCTCTATAATTTCTCTTGATATTCTATCTGTGTGCTTATACAGGATTGATGCATTTCCAAACTGGGGTGTGCATTTACCTGGTGAATTTCAGCCTCTTACTTGCATCGCGAGATGCGTGTGGGCAAACGGTTTCGTGGAATTCAAATGCTCCTTTAGCCTAGTGTAAAGACATCGGCGTGTTTGGCCCACATTCGTTTTCCCAGACGAGAAAGGCAGAGAATACACCACTGAATTTGAGCGTGAAACAAAACTGCTTGCATGATTCACACTGCAGCCGAACCGATTACTTTCATCTGTCGTGTAGCTACTCGATTTTTCGCTACGCCTGCGCATGGCTGAACGAATGGTGGAGAGCTTGTTCTTCGCCGAGGAAGCAACATTCACGCCATAGCGTGACGCTATCTTCTTCAACCTATGCGACAGGCAGTTGACAGCTTGTGTCCCACTAGTGCGCGCTCGGAATTTAACCATACTTCCGTACTTCTATGTGGGTTTAAACGTGGGCTGACCCCGGAGCAATGTCACAGCACCGCGAACCCTCATAGCATTAGCCACTACAGCACAGGAATGAGTGTCCACAACAGCATATCCCAGCAGGCCTACCGAAAATCTGGCGTGTTTCCTTAACTCAGCCGGCGATTGTATTTGCCTCCTTTATTTTACATTATGCACTGCCAAGCATGAATCAAAGCGTAAGATGTGCATGAACATCACCTGTTGTTCACCGTAATTAATGGCTTTCGTATTGTAAAGCAAAAGTGCCTCTCCGTAATATCACAAACTCATCCGAATTAACTGCGCCAATTCAAGCCTATGCGAGTAATCTTGTGCTATTGGACACCCTCCTACGGCTTCTGAAACAGTACGATTGCACTCTAATACACTCTAATAATACACTCTAATAACCTCTGATACAGAAAGTATGAGAGCCGCGTGATTTGCTTTTAATAATGAATAGCACATCAATATGTTCAATTTCGCATTGTCTTTCTGTCTTCATGTATTTCAAATGTAGGTGACCAAAGACATTAATACCTATTGGAAAAAATGGTTAGAGGTCAACTGCCTTTAATAAAGGAGCAATGAACAGGCGCGGTTGCTCTAAAATAACCCAAAGGTATCGTTCTTGCTTGCTTTATATACGTATGCTGTGCAGCTTATAACATGCAAACAAGCGCTTCCTATAGACAGATGTTGTAAACGACCATTCTCACTTACTTTACCTGTACGTGACGTCACGGTCTGTTGTGAGCGGAATACCGTAGAATATTTCTTTAAACAGGTCAGGTTCTTCACATGCCTTTCGGACGTCGTCCCGGGGCCATGAGGAAGGGCATCCGACGACCATTTGAAGAGAAAACCGTCCAGAAATCTCTGAACGCAAGGAAACGACGCCGGACCGAGGGTCGTACTCAAACTGTCGCCCGATCGCCGGAGCTTCCAAGCTTACGCAAGACGTCCGGGGTAGCTCCGCGGTCGAAATTTCAGGACCCTCTGCGGCGCTCCAGCAGCAGTCCCCGTAGAACACGCAGTTGGGGGCGCAAGAGCACGTTAGCACGTAAATGTCCGGGCGAAGACAGGTGAAGAGCTCTTCAGAACACCCATGCAAGTATGCGGGACATTGCAAGAACGACCAAAAATAGGGGTCTGGAAGGTCCTGCTCAGCGCTCACTACCAGGTTCGACGGCAAGTTACAATAGTTCTCCAGGTATTCATCATCGGTAGCCATGCTTGCCTCGGCCAAAGTATTCCCATGCCATAAGCCGTCGAGGTTTAGCAGCCACGTTGATTCGTGCGCAGACTCGGCCAGTGCGAATGTTCCGACCGAGATCAGCCATGCCAGGTGTGCGCAGAAGAACTTCATCGCGGGTCTTGGAAATGAATGATGCCTGGTCGAGGATTCATACACCACATTTTCTGCCGGAATGAAACAATTTCGATGAAAAAGGGCGTAGCCCTATGACGGAACAGGGCGGAGGGGCGACAACGAAAGCTTTTACGGACGTAGATGACTCGACAAAGATAAGATGATTGATAGGAACAATCTCTCGTTCGGGAAACAGAGTCTGTACACATAAGCGATGCCGGAATGGCACTCTACGCAACGTCCGACGTTAGGTCATTTCTCGTCGTCGCTATTCGTGGTACCGAGAGCGTTAACTCAAGCAAAAAAAAAAAAAAAATACGCAGAATCTGTCGCCGACAAACACGGCTAGTGACTGGTGCGCGCGCGCTTCCCACGAGTGAAGTAGACGCGCGGAAGGGTGACGGCAGTTGGAAAGAACACGTATTTTATAACGTGAGAAAAATCCAGACGAAGAACTAACGGCAAAAAGTTCGAATGTTATCTATGATCATGCATTTAATGGAGTTCAGTGCTGTGCTCACTGATAACTAAGGTGTCTTTTGGGGCACATAATTCACAGCATCAACACGACCCGCCACGAATTAAAATACTCATTCAAGAG
Source organism: Dermacentor variabilis (assembly GCF_050947875.1). Lineage (NCBI taxonomy): Eukaryota > Metazoa > Arthropoda > Arachnida > Ixodida > Ixodidae > Dermacentor > Dermacentor variabilis. Next base: position 108,454,550 of record NC_134576.1, read on the forward strand.
TTGCTGCGCTCATTGCGTTCTGCTGGACTTTTCAAACATATGAAATACAATATGCCCAATGGGGACGCGTTCTGATTCTAGGAAGAAAATGGGCCATACTGGTTCGCATAGGTCGTTCTCCACTGACGCTAAAAAAAAAACTCTTTCACTATATATTTTATCCCTGTCCACCGAAGTGGACTGTCCGTTTGTGTAAAGCTGAGAACGCATCACTTGGAGGAGGGACTGAATTATAGTTTTGTGAAGTGAAACCAACAATAGGGCTATGAGGATCAACGCTATAGGGCGGTGCAGCGGATGGCTCCAGTTTAATTTTGACGGCCTCCGATTTCTTAGCACGCACTTGAGGCTCGGTACACCATGATATGGAGCTCAACCACCAATGGAATGCTGTAGCCGAGGTCTGGAGTCGAACCCGCGTGCTCGTGCTCTGCAACAAAAGGCTGCTGTGCTACGGCGGCGCGCAGAACAAATCGGGTCACCAGGGAAACAGCACTGAATCGACGTTATGCGCAATCCTGATTCGAGTGGTTGGATATTTATCAGCGTGGCGCCAGAAGGACGATAAAGAAGAGAAGTAGACAGAGCGAGACTCTGCAAAGGTCAGAGGGTTATGCATTCGAAGTCTTTCTGACACATCCGACATCAATGCTTCGCCGGTGTTCGTTCAGATAGCCAGAGTCACATATAGGCGCCATGGAGAGTCGTAGAAAATGGAGGCTATGCGCAGTTGCTCTGAAGCCATGGGAGCGACGTGCTATGACTAACGGATTAACAGGGAGAGAGAAATTTCAAGTTCATCGTGGTCCCTGCAACGTGATTAGCAAGATAAATGAAAGCACAAACCAAGAGTTGCAAATATAATGCAAGAGACTATGGAGATGTTGCCATTTGTCGCGTGAGCCCTTTCATCATCATCATCGTCGTCGTCGCCGTCGATTGTGCAGAAATCTGCATCATGGCCGCCCTTCATGCACGGGAAAGACTGTGGGAAACCTGCAATCTGGCGCAGCTGCTCACATGAAAAAAAAAATTGTTAAAATGAAAGTTTGGAGTTTTCCGTGCCAAAATCACGATCTGATTATGAGGCACGCCGTTGTGGGGGGAATCCGGAAATTTGGACCACCCGTGGTTCACTACCGCGCACCTAAATTTAAGTACGAATTTAAGGTGTTTTCGCCCCCATCTAAATGCGGCCGCCGTGGCCCAGATTCGATCCCACGACCTCGTGCTTAGCAGCCGAACATCATAGCCACTAAGCAACCACGGTGGGTACTCACATCAACCCGTCATGCTCCAGCATGAGGATACAAATCATGATAAGGCTATAGAGCTACGCAGTTTGTGCCGCGAAGTCGAACCGATCAGATTCTGGGGTTCTGCGAGCTACAACCACGATATCAATATGAGACACGCCTTTGTAGGTAACTCCTGTTTAGTTTCCAACACTTGGAGTTCTTCAACGCACGGCCAATGCCCGATACACGGACGTTTTCACATTTTGCCCCAATCGAAATAGGCCGTCGCCACCGGCATTTGAACCCGCGATCTTGTGCTTAGCAGCGAAACGTGAAAACCAATACGCCACTAAGCCGCGTGGTTGAGGTCGGACTAAGTATACTTCTCAACTCAGTGAGCCTGGTGTACCTAATTTTCTTGATCGCTTCCCTTTTGTAAACATGTCTCCTAAAAAATTCTTAAGCTATTTCGTGGTGCGAAGCTCGTTTCATACGGAGCGAATTTCGTCACTCTGGAAGTACGACTTCCGTCGCATGCGACCAATATCGCACGCCCTGACCTCTCCCCCCCCCCCTCTCCTCCCCACTACGACTTCGACCTGCCGGTTGGTCGCAGGTTGCATCGATCCCTGTGACCAGTGCGATTTATGGACGTCGATGTAAAAAAAAAAAAAAGAAGAACAAATAATATGAGAGAAGGTCCGTCGAAATTACGCGGAGACCTGTTTTGTGGTTTTGTTTCGGTGATGGCAGATTGTTGGGGAATGTCTGTCGTTCAACGAAAGCAGAAAAATGCAACTAACCGAGCGAAGCCGTTGACTGCGCGAGCGGTACGTACCATTGGCACCGACACGCGAACAAGGAAGATAAAAAGTCGTAGCTCAGCTTCGGTTTCGCGGTTTCTATGCCTTTTTTGACACGCTACGTCGCTAATCAGGCAACGTTTTTCTTTTTTCTTTTTTGTACATTGACATCGGATGTTGATATTACGTACTTTTGCATGCAATTCAGTTATTCGCACGCGAACCGAGTTGCAACTACTACGAAGTGTCCCTCTCAAGAAAGAAAAAAAGAAACATGGCCTTCGAATGCAGTCACAATTTTCTGCTTTCTCGCGTGCGTTCTGGATATAGGCAAATTGACACCGTTGTCGCGCGGTATGCTTTTACGACCACGCAAACGGAACAATTTACGAAAGTATATATGCGCAACTGCGGTCAAATGCTGTGTCGAGGGAATGTTACATGACAGCACATAATATCCGACGATGCAAAGTCGAGACACAGGCGCGGCTATTTATTTGCACGATAGTTGTTGTAGCGCATTTTTTCCCCGGTGAATTAATCGCCTCATTTCCAGGTTTGTTACTTCTGCACCGAGACGCGATCGCTTATCAAGCTGTCGAAGATAACGTGCAATCCATATATCGTAATGACTTTTGTACAATAGCATATTCAACGATTTGCCTATCAATAATCAGCATCGTCAATTTGTTTTCGATGCAATAATACACGCTAAGAATCGTTTCAACAATTTTATTTCTGTTTTGTTATGTATCATTTCTTTTTTCTCCCACAGAAACCAAGAAGGCCATAGGCCTGCGTGACACATGCAGCACAGTCACAGCGTAAGATGGAGGAGGGTCTCCATAAGAGACCGTCGTAAACTTATCGAACACGGTAACTGCAAGTAGTAAGTGTATCGAAAGTCGTGTTTTTTTGTTAACCTTCTTTGTTGATCTCCAAGTTTCTGCCCCATGTGTTACCACCTGCAAAATGCAATAATTGTACAATTTTCTTTTCAATGACAGTAGTAAGCGCCCAGTCAGGACGGGGCAATGTGTGCCGTAGGCGCTCCAAGCCATTTTTATTCTTCGGTAAGTTCCCTTCTAAGATCCCATTTTCAGTAAGCGCCACATGTGCTATGCTGTCGGCCTCTGTGTTGCCTGGATTGCCACAGGTTAGAGATCCACTGAAATTAAACTTCGTATTGCAAGTCTGTCACCTTAGTGTTTTTTTTTATCTTTTGTACTTCTGGTACTAGAGCATTATCACATTTTTTGTCGTGCTCGTTGAATTAATGCTCAACGAAAGCGCTCGTGAGTCACTCAGGATCACCCATTTCAGTGGGTGCGATTGTGAGCACTTGAATTTCCAAGCAGACATTGCGGCATAAAGGTCTGCTATTGCAGAGGTAGGAACGCTTGATTTGAACGTTCTGTTCTCTCGTAGAAGGTATGCAGAATGCGGACGGCGAACTTTCAATTTGACACGAGCCATCTGTGTGAAACAGAACGCAACCCCTGTAGGCTAGTGGATCAGCGACAGCGTTGATTGTTTCATAGCTATTTCCGATAGGTCCCATTGGCGAGAGCTGATTCTGGGTTGATAACAGCCACGGGGGGGAGGGTACTCAGCTACTGCTGACCAAAACATATTCCAGTGGACAATGATGCTGCATTCTCATATCGTGGCGTGTACATGTACTCCGTTTGCGTCGTTTAATTTCCGAAGAAGTCGGGTGACGGGCATACTGTGTTGTCAGATGAAAATTTTGGCAACCCGTCTCCACAAGTCTCAGTGATCTAAATGAAGATTCGCGTGCCTATGTAATTACTGAAGCACCTACCGTCGCACGTGGTGCTCCGAGACATATACGCACATTTCTGGCCAGAACGCGGCCAAGGTAAGGAACGGGATAGATTGTGAAGGACAGGGGCAGAATGCGCCACTCGCCTTATGTTTGCAAAATGGACGATTATTGATGATGATGTTAACAGCGCACTTCTTTCCCGCAATGCGCCTTAGAACTTTCGTCGACGCGTTAATGTTCCGTTCTGTGTATTTTATTTGTGCTGCCCATGTTAGACCCTCTCAAGGACAACACCCAAGAACTTTTGTTGATGAACAAGTCTCAGAGCTTTCCCATCAATCACTAAAGTTTTTCATGAGTTTTATTAGGTTCGCGCCGACTCATGCAGACTAACTGCTGCGAAACTGTAGATAAAGTAAAAAACGTCGTCTTTAGTAGCGCGGCAGCCAGAAAGCACAAGAAGGACGACCCTGGATGGTACTCGACCTCAGCTCAGCTTCCAGGCTTACGCAAGAAGTCCGGAGTAGTTCCGCGGTCGACACTTTTTTTTTCTTTATTGTTTGTTTCACGGATTCTCTCCGTGTAGGGGGCAGAGGTAAAGGCAAAATACCTGACAGAGCCTCTGCGCCCCTACAGTTCAAGGCAGCATGACATATCATTCACATACATATTTGTCGAACCTATCTTTAACACACAGCACACAGCAACGAAAAATTCAATTATTCAGAACACATGTCTCCAAAGCATTACTTTTGCTTCAACGGGATAGATTTCGAAAAAGCAGAAGATACATATGCAATGAGTATTATATAACAATAAAATTGGCTTACACCAGAAGTCAATAAATAAAAATAACCATAGAATCACTTGCTCGAAAATAAATAGCACATACAGTAAGTAGATCAGTACATTAAAACATTTCAGAAGACAAAAAAAAAGAAACGAAGGTTTAGACTGATACACAATGTAAATGCCGAAACAATGGCAAACATGATTTACAAGCGCTGAGAAAAATCTAACATAACTGAGGTTACATGTGTTATCAGGGATGAGCACAAGTTACTCAAAATGAAAACGCAATGTCACTGCCCACTAATAGGTTTTTACAGTCATTTTTGAAACTGTGGAAGGATTGTGTGTATTGTACGTTAAAGTGATCACTGTTTAATATATTAATCGTTTGATAATTCAATGTTTGCTTTCCGTAATTAGTTCTTGTGGCGGGCTTTACATAGTGTGGTTTACGTATTGGGTATGAGGTGCAACTGTCGACAGGTATTGTGTGCAGCCTATATTTATATATCCACTGGAGTAGTTTGAAATAATAAACTTGATCTGCTTTAAGCATGCTATATTTAATGAAGAGCGCTTTTGTTCGGAGTCCTCGTTTGTCACCCACATAGTTTTCACACATTCTCAATATTTTCTTTTGTACAATGATTAGTTTGTTGTAGTTTGAAGCTGTCGTAGTTCCCCAGACTAAAATGCCATAACTGAGTTTTGAATAGAAAAGTGAGTAATATAATGTTTGTTTCAACCAGGTGGGTAGTATATTTTGTATTTTATACATGCAGCCAGTAACTCGAGATAGCTCACTTTTTAATTTGTCAACATGAGTATTCCAAGTAAGGTCCTCTGTAAACCATACGCCCAAGAACTTTTGCTCTGTAACTTGTTCCAGTAACGTGTCCTCAAAGTGCAGATGAACACAATAGGGGTCTCTTTTATTTGCTGGCTTAAAAATCATATATTTGGTTTTGCTTGTGTTTAAACTGAGCCGGCTGCTTTTAAGCCACCTGGAGAGGTGTAAGAGGTAACTGTTAGCTGATGATTCTATGACCTCTTTTGTAGTGCCAGTAAAGAAGATATTAGTGTCGTCAGCATACATTATTATTTCAGGGGAGTTTGGTATGGACGTTATATCATTTATGTATACAAGAAATAAGAGGGGTCCTAAGATTGATCCTTGAGGAACACCACATTCGACTTTCAATTTTTGTGATAACAGATTGTCGACGCATACATACTGATACCGATTTGAGAGATATGATGTAATTAAATTCTGTGCTACTCCTCGAACACCATACGCAGCAAGCTTCTTTAGAAGGATTTCGTGCTGCACAGTGTCAAATGCTTTTTTTAAATCCAAGAAAATCCCCAGAGTGAGCAGTTTGTTCTCAATATTTTCAATTATTTTGTCCTTTATGTTTGTTAAAGCTAGTTCTGCAGACTTACCCTTTTGAAAGCCATACTGCGACTTCGTAATTATTTTGTGTTTATGAAAAAAAGACGTAAGCCTATCATTAATAACACGCTCAAATATCTTGGAAAACACCGGCAAAACAGATATCGGCCTGTAGTTGGTAAGCTTTTTCTCATCGCCACCCTTGTAGACAGGGGTGATCTTAGCTATTTTTAATTCATCTGGGAACTCGCCGCGTGTAAGCATCTCATTTATTATTTGGGTTAATACAGGACTCATATGATGAGCGACATACTTGACAGGTAAGGCCTTTATTTCGTCTTCTCCGCCTGCAGCTTTGTTTTCTAGGGTCGTGATAATTGCTTCAATTTCAGTAGGAGTCGCTGGTGTAAGCATAATGGAATCAACCTGCCCTGTAGTCATGAAAATATCCGCTTGCAAGTCTTCTCCACTATATACCCCTGTGCTTACAAAGTGTCGATTCATTTCATCAACAAGCTGTTGCCCAACTACACTGGCATTATCGATTACAATTTCATTCACGATATGCGTTTTTCGCCCTCGTCCAGTTAATTCGTTCACTGTATTCCACAGTCTACGTTGATCGTTATGAATTTTGTAAAATTTTCTTTCGTAATAATCATCCCTTGCCTTTTTCAAATCGAAGTTTAATTTATTTCTGAATTTTTTAAACTCAGTCAATATGTCACAATTACGAGAGCTAATGAAACTATGGTACAAATTTTTTTTTTTTTGCGTATTCGTTTGTATAAGTCGGCAGTTATCCATGGTTTTCTAACTTTTCTATTTCTTTTTTTCTGCTTTCGCAGAGGGAAGGCTGTATTGTAGCACTGGTTGAATTTATCCAAGAAGATCTTGTACGCAGTTCTGGGGTTATGCTGATCATAAACGGCCTGCCAGCTTTCTTGGTTGATAAGGCAGCTGAACATGTTTAGCGTAGTTTCGTTTACTGTGCGGAGCAAGAGGTTTCCTTCATCATTATGTTGTTTCTTGTAGGATGCATTTGTTAGGCAAAACACGGGCAGGTGATCGCTGATGTCATTCAAGATTACACGAGCGGAAAGACCATCGCTATCTATGTTTGTGACGCAGATGTCAAGGGATGTGGCCGTGTCAACGGTCACCCTAGTGGGCAGTGTTATCACATTGTTGCACGCGTACTGGTGAACAGCGTCTCGAAATGTGTTAGCATGTAAGTTACCGGATATTGTGTCAATATTTATATCTCCAAGGATCATAAACGGCGCATTCGCCGGGCTAAGAGAGCTAAGTGAATTTTCAAAAAATGACATGAATTCAGATACGCAGCCAGAAGGTGGCCTGCACACAGCGCAGACAATGGTGTTAAGCACTTTCACCGATAAGCTCTCGACATTTTCATCCATTCTGCACATGCTGTCTAATACCTTATGCGGTAAATTATCTTTTAAGTAAATGGCTATCCCACCACCTCCTTTGTGCTTTCTTTTATGCTTTCCCATTTGTAACCTTGAAGGTAAGGGGGTTCGATTTCATCTGACAGCCAAGTTTCCGTGAGCACTATAACGGTAAATTTTAAGCTAAATGACTGCAGAAACATTTCAAGATCTTAAACCTTATTTTTAAGGCTTCTCATATTTAGATGAATTGCTGAAAACTTTCTTTCGCCTTTTTTGTATTTTTCATTGAAATGATCACATTCATAATAGTGGCATTCCTGTGGTATGTCTTCCATTTGAGCTGTTGTGCACTGTACAGCTTGTACAGTTTTTTTATACAATTATCTGCTCTATGTCAGCAACGCTGCTAATTCTGTGGCTTGTGGTTCGCTCGTCCTTACGGGCAAAAATTTTCCCGCCAGTCACCCACACAAACTTCCATCCTGCTACTTTTTTCTGAGCGATCGCAACACCCAGAATTATCTTGTTTGAGCGGGTCAGGTGTTAGTTCACATAGATGGGTGTGCCGTCTCCACCATAATCAAGATCTTTTGTAGTCATCCTCTGCTTTCTTGCTTTTTGCAGAATTTTGTCCCGTTTTGTGCGTTGTACAAAACGGACAACAATGTTTTTTTTCGGAAGAGTTTGATGTGGGCACACGATGGCAGATGTCAATGTCCAAATCAGCAATCGGTTCATTCAGAGTACTCCCGATCCTCCTCACAACATCGACAACGTCACCTTCCTCAGGCACTCCTTTTATTTCCAAGTTGTTCATCCTTTGATACTGTTCTAATTGATCTATCCTTTTACTCAATCTGCAGTTTTCAGCTTCCAGTTCTTTGTTTTTCTTTGAAAGACTTTGGACTCGACGAAGTTCGATCCGCAGTCCCCGTAAACCACGCAGTTGGAGGCGCAAGAACACACGATCACGTAAATGTCCGGGCGGCGACAGGTGATGAGCTGTTCAGAACATCCATGCTAGTCTGCGAGGCACTGCAGGAGCGACCGAAAGACGTAGTCTGGAAGGTTCAGGTATGAATTCCTGGGCAGTTTCCAAGGCAAGGAGCAAGAATCCTCGAAGCACTCACCATTGATAGTAACTAATGCTTGAGTCGGCCAATGGGTTCTCGTGGCTTTAATGGTTGAAGCCAAGCAGCCTCGCTAATGGAGTCGTAATGAAGCAGCCTCGCTCGTGGAGTCGAAAGTGAACAACGCAATGATCGGAATAGTTTACGCAAACGATATTGACGATGAGCTATACATAAGACAGAACACTGGTGAATTTCGTTGGAGAAAATGAGATGTACGTATGCGCGTATAGGTCGTCCTCGATGGCCGGTAAAAAAATAATTTCGCTATATATGTCACCTGAGTCCACAAAATTTATCCATCCATTTGAATAAAGTGACGACATATCAGACGAATGAATGGCTGTATTGTTGATTTAAGAAGCGAAAGCAACATTGGGGCTTTCAGAAGCGCAGTAGAGGACTCGAGTATAATTTTGACAGCCTGGGGTTTTATAGCGTGCACCCATAGCCCAGTAGATCAGAATTTTGTACTTCGCCCCCCACCGGATTGTGGTATGCTGAGGCCTCGAGTAGAGCCCACGTTCTCATACTCTGCAGCAGAAAGCCATTGAGCCCAGAATCCGGCCGCCAGATGTGCCCTGCAGGTGCTCGCCGTGCTGGAGGCGCTTATCGCAGCTCTTCACATGCTATAAAGCTTTCTCTTCTTTTTTGGGGGCGCTTGTGCTGCTCACGCGGGGAGGCCTACACACCAGCTTCGTCCTAGCGCCTTTAAGTTCACTTGAATTGTCGACTACTGACTAGATACGGAACCCCATAGTGGCTCCATGAATTACCTTTCTGAATGTTTATTATCAGAATGTTGAACTTGCTTTCACCATTACGCATCCCTCTTTGTATGTCATCATCATCCCTCATCACACCATTATGTCCCCGTTCCTCATCCCCCTGTGCAGAGTAGCAGGCTAGAGCGCGTTAGCTCAGGCCGACCTCTCTGCGTTCATTCAAATAAATTATTCCTGTCATTGAGCCTCCAGGTAGTACGTTGGATCGATCACCATGGGAAACAGAACTGGGTCGATGCTACGAGCAATCGAGACGCAAGTGGTTGGAAATTCATGAACACGATTCCCAGAACACTGATAACGAACAAAGATACACAGGCGAGGTTGTGCAAATGTCGCCGGGTTGTGCTTTACGGAACCTTTTGGCACATCCGACATCAAAGGTACGCCGGTGGTCGCCCAGATAGGGAAAGGGATGTAGAGGCGCGCGAAGGAGTCGTCGAAAATGGCGGTGTAAACGGTGACTGTCACTCGCTGCGATTAACGCGGGACGGCTAGCGGAATGACAATGACAACGTACTTTGTCGCAAGTTCGCGGTCGTGGCCGAGGGCGGCATGCAGGTGAAAAAGCGGGTCTAATTACACCGGCCAGATGGCGCCACGGCGCCGCACAGCGTTACATTGAGAGATACAAGAAGGAACAAGAAGCATGTGCTTGCTGCTACAACGCGAGTAGGAAAACGATGGAGTATGTTTTATTAGAATGTGAAGTTATCTGCCTAGCGGTCGATTTAGGCATCTCTGGCCTCCTTGAAGCCCTCGGTTTCACTGATAGCAGGGGAAAGGTAAACATGTCCGCAGTAGAGATTAGTAAGCGGGGATTGGAAGATTGGTGGAAGAAAAGTAGGGAAACGACAAGCAACCGAGGGGTGCAAAAACAAAGTTCACAATAGGGGTTCAGAAAGTTTAGTTATGGGAATTCATCATTGTTTTTTTCCTTCTTTTTTTTAACATAGGTAGGTCATTAGGCAATATAATAACAAGAGCTTGGTGGCGCAGCCCATTACCCCGTTCTAGAGGGGCGCTCATAGCTCCCATCCATCCATCCATCCATCCATCCATCCATCCATCCATCCATCCATCCATCCAGCGTTGACGAATGTTCAATGCTGCGGCGTCAACTGTTGGGGGTAATTAGACACACTTTCCCGCCTAGACGTCTTCCCTCTAGGCATATCAGTGTCACAACGAGCAACCGATCTCAATAATAACAATAAAAGAGCGCTTGCACTTCGTCCTCGCCGTAAAATGAGCCTACACGATGGCTGATTTCATTATTTATTTGTTGCAGTGACAATGGGAAGCGCGTAACACGGACAAGTTAGGATCGAAGTGGGCGGCCTCGGCCATGCCAAGTCATCGCGCAGTCGTGGTAACCGGTAGTAGCCGTCCGGTAAGCACACCGGTGCCCAGTATATTCCTCGCATGCGCTGTGTTTGGATCGCGACGTTGGCGCGATCGGATGGGAACTCGGCGCTGACGCCCGTGGTTGTACCTGGGTCGCAAGCCCCAAGGGTAGCGTTGGCCTGGCGGCCTGGGGTACAACTCGAAGCATCCGAAGGTCCCGGCAAAGCATGAGTCGACTGGTAACAACGAAACAACTTGTTTATTTTAACATCGCAAAGAGTTGGCGGTCAGGTTTGACCGAAGTAGAGAGACGGGAGAGCACTTCACTCAACTGAAGAAATCGGAGCCCTCCTCTGGCGTCCGGGGGCAGCTGTTTTTATACTCTCGCAGTTGAGGGCAAGAAGGAACCCCTCAAAAGACGAGCACGTGAATGTACAATGGGCTAATGGTGACGCACACTGTCGTAGCGACGCCGTAGCACCATGTCGTGGCGCTGCGCACGATCTCGTAGCACCTGGTCGTGGCGCTGCGCAGCACACTGTCGTGGCGCTGCCGGTCGGACACAATGACTGTAACGAGAAGATGGTCCCTGCTTTGGCATCGCCTGTTTCGGGCACAATGACTGGAACGAGATCCCTGCTTTGGCATCGCCTGTTTCGGGCCCAATAACTGGAATGAGATCCCTGCTTTGGCATCGCCTGTTTCGGGCACAATGACTGGAACGAAATCCCTAGGCGGTCGCATCGCCGCAGACGCGCCTGGAAACACCTGGCGATGAGTGTTGCGGCGACGACGATCGGGCCAAAATGTCTGCCGCCCGCCGCAGTCGCGCCGGCAAAACCACGTGTCGCAGGCGAAACGCAACAGACCGCCCCGCCGGGGGAAGGAGATCCCGATGGACAGGGGACTGCATCCGCTGTCCGGAGGGATGTCGCTCGATGATGCTCATAACCGAAGTCGGGCGTCCCTTGACGTTTCTTGAGCGCAGCGCACAGAGAAGGCCTCGTTCTCTCGTTCAGGTTCGCACGGGACACTGCAAAGTGACTTCGGGAGAGTTCACATTTTTGTTCTCGTTCCCGGCAAGCGTTAGAACTACGCTGAAAACTCAACCGCTCAGTCAGCAAGCACGGCACAACCCTCACTAAGCCCTGCCAGGCTCTTTCCCCTTTTTATACCACTGCCTAGTTCCTTACAGTAGTTTAAAGCATCACTCAGAACGCGTCCACAAATTGAAAAATTGCACTAGAAAGCATATCATCACTTTGAAACACTAAACAAAAGCAATATGTTAAAAAAAATCCTGCCTCAGGAAGAAAAACATCAGTAACAAACAATTTTGAGGCTGATTCCTACGTTAGGGGCTTCGACTTAAGCCATCGGCGTTACCGTTGAGACTCCCCTTTTTGTAACGTACCTCAAAGGAATATTGTTGTAAAGCGAGGCTCCAGCGCAGGAGGCGGCCATTTTTGGGAGAGATGGTCTGCAGCCATTGGAGAGGGCAGTGATCCGTCTCAATGATAAACCTCGAGCCGGCTAGATAGCATGACAATTTCTGAACGGCCCACACGAGACATGCACACTCTTTCTCGGTGGCGCTATACGCCTGCTCACGACTGGTCAGCTTACGACTAGCATACAGGACGGGGTGTTCTACTTCTCCATTTTCCCGTTGGCACAGTACAACGCCCATGCCTCGCTCACTAGCATCGCACTGAACAATGAACCCTTTTGTATAGTCTGGCGATCGTAGCACAGGCTGGCTTGTTAGGGCACTCTTTAGGGCGCTAAAAGCTCTTTCCTTTGTCTCGTCCCAGACGACTGTTTGAGGCTCTGTCTTTCTTAGAGCATCCGTCAGGGGAGCCGCGATATCAGAGTACCTAGGGATGTACCTCTGATAGTAGCCGGCGACACCTAAGAACGACCGAATATCGGTCTTTGTGCGCGGTTGCGGAAAGTCTCGCACAGCGGCCACTTTTATTTCAGAGGGGCGGCGACGACCCTGACCAATCACGTGACCGAGGTAGACAACCTCGGCCTGTGCTAACTGGCACTTAGGAGCCTTGACTGTCAAGCCTGCTTCGCGCAGGCGGGTTAGCACTGCCCGCAAGTGTGTCATATGCTCAGACCAGGATGCGGAGAATATCGCTACGTCGCCTAGATACGGTAAAGCGAATTCTTGCTGTCCCCGCAACACTTTATCCATGAGGCTTGAAAAACAGTATGGCGCGTTCTTCAAACCAAAACTCAACACTTTAGGACGGAATGTTCCCATTGGTGAAATGAACGCCGCATACCTACTAGCCTCTTCTGTAAGTGGAACCTGCCAATAACCCCTGACAAGATCTAGGGTGGAAATAAACTGAGCGCTACTAACTTTCTCAAGGCGCTCCTCGATGTTAGGGATCGGATAAATTTGATCCTTAGTGATGGAATTAAGCCTGCGGTAGTCGACGCAAGGACGAGGTTCCTTGCCCGGTACCTCAACTAAAATCAAAGGGGAGGTATAATCACTCTCACCTGCCTCAATAACACCGAGCTGTAGCATTTTCTTTACCTCAGCCTCCATAATATCGCTCTGGCGGGGTGACACCCGATACGCCTTGGATCGTACTGGCTCTGGGGAGGTAAGTTCTATATCATGAGTAAGTACAGAAGTCCTACCAGGCCTCTCAGAGAACAGACCTTGAAACTCTTGTAATAGCTGGTGTAGTTCGGTTTTCTGCTCGGGCGACAGCGGTGCTTTACTGATAAGGTCACTAATGACTTGACCGGTGTCTTCCCTGTTCGTCACTGAGCCTAGTCCCGGAAGCTCGACCGGAAGCTCTTCAGGAACGTTTACCATCATGCACACCACTGCTTCCCTTTGTCTATAAGGTTTGAGCAGATTACAGTGGTAAACTTGCTGTGCTTTCCGCTTTCCTGGCAGACTTACCACGTAGTTAACGTCCGACAGTTTCTGAACAATTCGCGCTGGGCCCTCCCACTGCACGTCTAGTTTGTTGTTTAGCGATGTGCGCAATATCATGAGCTCATCGCCAACCTCAAAACGACGGGCCCTGGCTGTCCGATCATAATAAACCTTGGCCCTCTGCTGGGCCTTTGCCATTGCTTCACCTGACAACTCCTGTGCCCTTCTTAAGCGTTCGAGGAGCTTAAGCACGTACTCCACCACGACTGGGTCGTCGCCCCTACCTTCCCATGATTCTCGAAGCATGCGAAGCGGAGATCGAAGCGAGCGACCGTACACCAGTTCAGCTGGCGAAAACCCCGTAGCCGCATGCGGCGCGGTCCTTAAAGCAAACATCACCCCAGGCAGACACAGCTCCCAGTCAGTTCGATGTTCAAAACACAACGCTCTCAACACGCGCTTCATGACGGAGTGGAGCTTCTCAACGGAATTCGACTGTGGGTGGTACACTGAGCTGTGTAACAGCTTTACCCCACACCTTTCGAGAAAAGTTGTCGTCAAAGCGCTAGTAAACACTGTGCCCTGATCTGATTGAATTTCTGCAGGAAAACCAACTCGCGCAAATATGGACAGTAGTGCATTAACTATCTCAACTGAGCTGAGTTCTTTAAGCGGCACTGCTTCAGGGAACTTTGTCGCTGGGCAGATCACAGTCAAAATGTGTCTGTACCCCGTGGCTGTTACCGGCAGAGGTCCCACAGTATCAATAACGAGCCGTCTAAAAGGCTCCGTAATGATAGGTACCAATTTCAACGGCGCCCTCGATTTGTCCCCTGGTTTGCCCACCCGCTGACAAGTGTCACATGTCCTCACGAAATGGTCTGCGTCCCGAAAACACCCTGGCCAATAGTACTCTTGCAAGAGACGGTCCTTAGTTTTCTTAACTCCTAGGTGTCCGGACCACGAACCCCCATGTGACAAGCGCAACAGATCCTGACGATAGCATTGAGGCACGACCAGCTGATCGAACTCCACTCCTCTGCGGTCTAGATACTTCCGGTACAGGACTCCACCTCTTTCCACAAAACGCGCAGTTTTCCTGGCGATACCTTCTTTGACATTGCAGCGTATGTTTTCTAGGCTACCATCCTTTTTTTGCTCGGCTATCAAAGCCGACCGGCTGACTTTTAGCAACCTATCAAGTCCGTCTGACGTAGGCGCGATGAGCAAATCAGTAGATAGCTCTTCTAACTTTCCCGAATCGGGATTTTCCTCTCCAGTATATGGCGCCTTTAACGTTACAGACTCAAGTTTATTCAGTTCGGGCGTGCTCGGAATATCAGCTTGCTGCGCCTCTGACCCTTTTTCGTTGTTTGATAACGTCGGCCCCGCAACTACCGCCTTTGCAGCGAGCTCCCGAACCTTCGATCTGGTTAAGGCCTGAACACTAGCTTCACCAAACAAAAGCCCCTTCTCGCGCAGGAGGTGATCGGACCTGTTTGAAAATAGGTACGGGTACTGGGGTGGCAGCACAGATGACACTGCCGCCTCCGTCTCAAGCGCTCCGAAAGGTCCTTCAATAAGCACCTTTGCTACTGGAAGACACACGCTATGAGCTTCCACGGCTTGCTTGATCCACGCGCACTCGCCCGTGAACATATGGGGTTCTACATAAGACGGGTGAACTACATCCATCGTAGCTGCGGAATCGCGAAGCACTCGGCACTCTTTCCCGTTTACGAGGAGGTCTCGCATGTAAGGCTCGAGAAGCTTCATGTTCTCGTCAGTGCTGCCTATTGAAAAAAACACAACCTTTGGTGTTGTTTCCGGACACTGCGCCGAAAAGTGACCCGGCTTCTGGCACGTATAACAAACGCCCGCTCGCCTCATCTCGAACCGCTTTCTGCGTTCGGCTTCGGCTGCCGTCTCTTTACGTTTGGTCGGATTGCTTTCACTCGCATCCTCACTACGCGTGTCCCCCTTAAATCTCATGGGCGTGAACCTTGGCCTCTCAGACTTGGAGCCAAATTCACCCTTTTGACCGTCCTTAGCTCCGCGAGCTCGACGCGTCACAAACTCCTCGGCTAGCTCAGCGGCTCTAGCCACCGTACTCACGTCTGGCCTATCCAAGACCCAGTATCGCACGTTCTCCGGTAACCGACTATAAAACTGTTCTAGCCCGAAGCACTGCAGAACTTTATCGTGGTCACCAAACGCTTTCTCTTCTTTGAGCCACTCCTGCATGTTCGACATAAGCCTATACGCAAACTCTGTATATGACTCACTTTTGCCTTTCTCATTTTCCCGAAACTTCCGACGGAACGCCTCCGCAGACAGCCGGTACTTTTTTAGCAGACTCGATTTTACTTTGTCGAAATCCTCTGCCTCCTCTCTATCCAAGCGAGCGACTACGTCGGCCGCCTCGCCGGGTAACAAAGTGAGCAAGCGCTGTGGCCACGTTTCCCGAGAGAACCCCTGCTTCTCGCACGTTCGCTCAAAGTTAACCAGGAACAAACCAATGTCCTCTCCAAGCTTAAACGGCCGCATCAGGTCAGTCATTTTGAACAATACGCGTTCTCCTGCACCGTGTGCCTGACTTCCATTACGAGCGCGTTCCATCTCTACCTCGAGACGCTTCATTTCCAAAGCGTGTTCGCGCTCTTCTTTTTTCTCTTGTTGCTCTCGCTTTTTCTGTTCTTTACGTTCACGCTCTTCTTTTTCTGTCTCCCTCTCTTCAATAGTCTCAAGGCATTCCGACAGCTCGTCATCCTCAGCCTCTAACTCAAGAATAGCCTTTAGCAGTTCAGGTTTTCTTAGTTTGTCTGAGACATCCAGACCCAACTCTCTTGCAAGCTCCAACAATTTCGGTTTGCGCAACGACTTCAAATCCATGGCTGCTCTGAATGCTGCTTTCTCTACTGCTTACTATTGTCTTGCCGCAAACTAACCCGGCAGCAACGACAACCACAATTACCAGCTCTGTTTCTGACACTAACAAAAAGCCTGGCAAAGCTCAGAAGAAGAAAGTCCCGCACTCACCAAACCTCGCAGGCAGGAATTCCGCGCAGTCGTTCCGCTGCAGGCAACCAGTCGTCACACAGGGCTCGTTGCACTGCTCCCGGATCGTCGTTGAGCTGCTCAGCATACTGTCAACTGCATCTCTTTGCTGCTGGCCTCCGTTGTCGTGATCTCGCCGCTGGCAGACAGTTGTTTGAAGTCGTAGGCGATCTCACCGCTGGCAGACTGTTGTTTGAAGTCGTAGGCGATCTCACCGCTGCCAACCAGATGTTTGGATCTGACTGCTGGTACGATCTGTTGGGAACTCGGCGCTGACGCCCGTGGTTGTACCTGGGTCGCAAGCCCCAAGGGTAGCGTTGGCCTGGCGGCCTGGGGTACAACTCGAAGCATCCGAAGGTCCCGGCAAAGCATGAGTCGACTGGTAACAACGAAACAACTTGTTTATTTTAACATCGCAAAGAGTTGGCGGTCAGGTTTGACCGAAGTAGAGAGACGGGAGAGCACTTCACTCAACTGAAGAAATCGGAGCCCTCCTCTGGCGTCCGGGGGCAGCTGTTTTTATACTCTCGCAGTTGAGGGCAAGAAGGACCCCCTCAAAAGACGAGCACGTGAATGTACAATGGGCTAATGGTGACGCACACTGTCGTAGCGACGCCGTAGCACCATGTCGTGGCGCTGCGCACGATCTCGTAGCACCTGGTCGTGGCGCTGCGCAGCACACTGTCGTGGCGCTGCCGGTCGGACACAATGACTGTAACGAGAAGATGGTCCCTGCTTTGGCATCGCCTGTTTCGGGCACAATGACTGGAACGAGATCCCTGCTTTGGCATCGCCTGTTTCGGGCCCAATAACTGGAATGAGATCCCTGCTTTGGCATCGCCTGTTTCGGGCACAATGACTGGAACGAAATCCCTAGGCGGTCGCATCGCCGCAGACGCGCCTGGAAACACCTGGCGATGAGTGTTGCGGCGACGACGATCGGGCCAAAATGTCTGCCGCCCGCCGCAGTCGCGCCGGCAAAACCACGTGTCGCAGGCGAAACGCAACAGCTGGTATGACAGCCGTTACCGGCAACGACAAGGCAGTAACGCTGCGCTAGGACTGTCTAATATCTCATTCGCTAGCACCCGTATTGTTTCTAACGCATTGCGCTACATGCCGCAATGGCCATGCTTAAACCGGCAAACCTATTTTGGCCCAAATTGACAAATATTTACCAGAATTCACCTCTCGTGGAATCAATGGAACTGGGGGGTGCATCCAGCATTCGGAGGTGATAGGAGACGCTAATGCGATTAGCAGTGTTTCTTGCGATGGATGTGTATTTGGTGATGAGTCTTTATTTGTTGTGATGGTTGTTATAATGATTATTGTGATGATTATAGTGATGGTGGTAACGAGACAGAGATCGAGTTGTGATATGTGCAAGTGTAGAGTCTTTATTAAAGAACTTAACGAGGCGCGGGGAGTGGCTGAGTTTTGTGCAGCGCTTACCCTTTTTTTTTTCTTTTTTCATTGAACAGCGGCGCATACCCAGACGCACACACATTAAGGCCCAACTTTGTGTGAAAGAGCGCCACATACCCAGGGGTACATACCCAGTGATACATACCCGGTGACCTATTGGCACATGCCCCATTGCCCATAACCAATGTTCCTGTCTCTCCTCAAAACTATTTCCTTCATATTATCATTGTCAATAATGAGCTCACAGGCAAGGCTACCTGCTCTGCTCCCAAAGCATCCGAACGCTTGTCGTTATATTCCCGACGACTGGCGTGGCAAGCTCATTCGCAGCACAACAAGCCCCTCTAATGTTCGTCTAGTTTCTCAGCTATCATAACCATCTGCACCTCTCTTTCTCTTCTTTCAGCAGCACATTGGGATCATATGGCTGCTGTAAAAGAAAATGAAAGCTGTGTTTAAAAAAAGAAAGAAAGAAGCCGGCCTCGGCGTAAATGTTCCTGTCTTACTTTCCTTTGGAGCTTCTACGCGGTCCTACAGCTGCCGGGATGTTTGCATGTTATTCTGCGATTTCATTCCTGACTCGCACTGCCTACTTTTCTAGAAAGTAATTGTATTTTATTGTTTCAATTACCGTGTTACGATTGACCTTACTAAAATAGCCTAACAGTCTGACATTCCAATAACACGTATGTGCTCCAGAATATTAGTTTTTCTCATTTACTTCGCCTATTAACCACATTTTTTAGGAAACCAACCGATCGTTACCCCATACCCAAAGTTGTGTGTCTGCCACGTCAAGCTAAATTATTAAAATGAAATCAGTCACGTTTGTGCGAAGGCAACAGCTAGAAAAAACAACAGCATCAGCCGCAGCGAGAATGGCAGCAACAACAGCAACCACGACGACAACGACGACTATTAGGCACGTGCAACAAGAGTTGATAGAAGAAGAAAAACAATATGGAGAACACGTCGAAAGGACTTCCCAAAGGAGGCCTCACGAAAGACGGCACCGTCTCGAAAAAGGGAGCCCTTTCGCCACAACCCCTGAGGCCCCAACCAACTCGCCGTGGCGAAGCTCTCACGCCACCAGCTGAACCCCGAGACGGGGTCCGCGCCGCCGACCACCCACCACCGAAACCAAGTAGTCGCCGCGTCTCGAACAGACCCGGCCGCGAGTCGCCGCAACAGGCTGCTTCGCCTGCGAGCAAGCCGTACTCGCAGGTGCCCCCGCAGTCTTCGCCGAAGGCGACGGGAGGAATGGGCTCGCCGAAGACCAGAGGCCCTCAGGCGGCGAAACTCGGCGCTTCGCCCGAAGACACCGACTTCGCTCGGACGCCGTCCGCGTCACCCAAGCCTCGCGCCTCGCCGAAACCTGGTGCATCACCGAAACCCGTCGGCTCTCCAGCGGCCACCGTTTCACCGCAGCGGAGCGGCTCTCTGTCACCAGCGATGTCACCAGCGAGGTCACCGCCGAAGCTTGGCACTCCCGCGAAGGCTGGGCCATCGCCAAAATCCAGCGCTGCTCCGGCACCTATCGTCTCGCCACTTCCAGGTAATTTGTTCTGCATCGGAGGGGAGGGGGGGGGGGCGAGGAGAAGTGGTCGCATGTGAAGAAATTGTGTAACTGAAGGCAACTACGAACGATGTGCCATTGGCCTCATTTGCGTTTTGAAGCGAAGCTTTCCATGCCTTTTATAGCAATGAATTTTGACCGACTCACTGGTGCATCTGTTGCATAAAACCATGAAGTAACGAAAACAACCACCGCCGCCCTAGGGATACCTGCCGGGGAATGTAACATTCTTCGTTAGATATCGGGATCTTCGTAAGATCAGGTTTCGTTAGATCGAGTTTTAGCTGTATATCTAAACACATGCAACCTTAAATTAATAATAAAGGTGCGCGTCATACTGAACGACTTCGGTGATTTGCTTAATTTCGTTTTCTCTGATTTTACTGTTGCCCATTTGTGTCTGTGTGTGTGCCTTCTCTTTGCCTTCTTGCTTGTGACATACAGAGCTAAAAGTTCGAGGTTAAGAGGCCGTACGCATCTCATCTGCTACTTCTTCCTCACTAACTCAAACAAGCTCAACGCCATTCAGATTCCATCACTGAGTTCAATGTGTCTGCGTCTTTTCTCCCTTTTTTTTTTCCTCCTCTTATTGCACGATTTATGTTCTTCTTATCGCTGGATTTATGCAGCGCTTCCAGCGCTGATAAGCATCAAACAGGTGACGACTTAAGCGCAAACTACCAATTGGAAGTTCGCAGGGGAAAAAAATTCTTGGTTTTACGTACCAAAACCACTTTCTGATTATGAGGCACGCCGTAGTGGATGACTCCGGAAATTTCGACCACCTAGGATTCTTTAACGTGCACCTATATCTAAGTACCACGGGTGTTCTCGCATTTCGCCCCTATCTAAATGCGGCCGCCGTGACCGAAATTCGATCCCGCGACCTCGTGCCCAGCATCCCAACACCATAGCCACTGAACAACCACGGCGGGTTTTACAGGGGAACGCACTGAAGCGGCACATATTCGGTGGAAATTTTAGGTCGTAGTTTACGCACAACTTATGTTGCAATCGTTGAACCCGAACGCACGCGGGCGTTCTTGCATCTCCTTCCCATACGAATGTGACCACCCACGCCCGGATTCGAAGTCGCGACCTCGCGCTAATCACCAGAACGCCACCTCCATCGAGCCACTACGGCAGGTATACCCCTTTACAGCCGTGCTATACCTGCCAATGTAAATATCACCTCCATCGCTCCATGTCTGTTTGCAAAACATGGATCTTGTCTTTGGGCTATAGAAAGTACATAATGCCGTGGTATTCATTGCCATAACCCGCCGTGGTTGCTCAGTGGCTATGGTGTTGGGCTGCTGAGCACGAGGTCGCGGGATCGAATCCCGGCCACGGCGGCCGCATTTCGATGGGGGCGAAATGCGAAAACACCCGTGTGCTTAGATTTAGGTGCACGTTAAAGAACCCCAGGTGGTCAAAATTTCCGGAGTCCTCCACTACGGCGTGCCTCATAATCAGAAAGTGGTTTTGGCACGTAAAACCCCAAATATTATTATTATTATTCATTACCATCGCCATAGCTGACGTCGTGCTTATTGAGTCTCATTCCGCGCAGCGGAAGCCCGTTCGACGTCGACTCCAGTGAGCTTGCGTTCAGTGGAGGGGATCGACATCGGTGGCGCCACTCCGAGCTACAGTGCTCCCAAGTTGCAACGTCGCGAAGTCGCCGGTGGGAAAGGACAACCTGGCGCACCGTCGACACCCAGTTCACCTAGGTGGCCATGTGTAAACGCACTTCGCAAAACTTTGCCACTTGGCAAACGCCTCGGGAAAAAAAAGGAAACTAAGCCTATAGCACGATCTGCCACCCTTTCTGATATCGTAAGGCCCTACTCGTTCGGTTTTCCCAAATTAACGTAAGTTCAAGTAATCGACGGTACATTATACTTGCGTTGCCAAGAGCCCATAGATGCATCAATAAATCAGTCGATGAAAGAATAAAAAAAAATCCTGTGTGTCAGACACAGTTTCAAAAAAGGACCATATATTGATTGATTGATTGATTGATTGATTGATTGATTGATTGATTGATTGATTGATTGATTGATTGATTGATTGATTGATTGATTGATTGATTGATTGATTGAGTTAAATGTCCCAGAGGAACACAGGATCAATGAGTGATGCAATGGCGGAGAGATCCCTAATAATTTCGACCGCCTATAGTTCTCTTCGACCGCCTTTAGTTCTATAGTGCGCAGTAGGGTTTCTAAACTCCGCCCTCATTGGACAGGAATCGAACCCTCGACGTCTTGTTCATTGGCACAACCTATTAGCCACTTAGCAATAGCGGCGGATAACAATATCTATCCTAAGAGAAATACTAATTGCGCAGTCCTTCCACGCAGTGCACAACGGGTGAATAGAGTGAGAATTTTACTAGGCAGGCCGTTGTGCAAATGTATTGTCTTCCGTTATTTCATATTACGCCCAGAGTAGTGTTTAGGGTGGCATGTTTGTAATAGTTATACTGCGGAAATTAACAGCAAGTAAAACACAAACCGAAACAGAAGCAAGACATATGCGACAGTACTTGTCCTCAGAAACCTGCGCTTTCTTCGGTGTTATTTGTGTTCTTTTTTCTTGCAATTTTTTGATCTCACCAGCACCGTGAACCGATTCGCACGTCAGCACGTTTCTTTAGTCTTCGACATGCAGCAATTCTCGACGCCAGCAAATTTCCCATTTCTTTCACTTTCACGTTGATTAGCACTTTTCAGTGCGCCAAATCTGCATGAAAGGGGCACATCTCTTATCTTGCAAGCGCTTAACTGACCTATCTCGCGTGATCTGTTCAGGTTGCTGTTTCTTCTATGTATTTCCCATACGCCTGACAGGTTATCCATGAGCGCAGTATGTTAAAAGAACCACTAAAGTTGGTTTTTCTGCACAGAGAACCTTTGTAAGGAGAAGCCCACTTAAGTAATTAATGCTGTTTTTTCGTGATAGTCCTCACGTGCAAGAATAATAGAAGGTGTAAAGAAAAGCGCTACCGTGGTTGGCAACCTAACGACGACACACTCTTGCGTCAATTGATAATCTTCTGCTAAGCAAGCATGCCCAACTGCTGTGAGAGTGTAACTGGTTAAAGACCTGACATGTCAAGAAGATGATTTGAATGGAGGTTATATGTTTACGCAGTTGGCCATTTGTCGGCATTCATTTGTTGGCGTTGCGAGGCATTCATTTTAGGTGCGATATCCTCTGTGTGTGAAGTAGGCGCGTGCATGTATGTATAGAAGAATACAAGATCTGAGAATGTTGTATAAGTAGTCGGCAACGTTACATCGATTTGAAAGGTTCTACAAGGCGATGGCGACTGTCCAATAAATCGAAAACACTTGTTGTGTCGGTTCGACTAGTGTTTCTGTGTACACGATCATATGTTAAACGTTGGCGACGCAATGCATAGTGCGCCCGATGCATGCTCAATGCTGGATCCGCGTGACTGTAGCGTTAAGTATAATTGTAATAGCGTCAAAATTGTGTTTGTGGAATGCATTTCAAAGGAAGCAGATGTTTGTAGCGTAATGTGCAAGTGCGTGTCCGGTTTGTCGGAGGAGAATACAGGAAGTTCCAGCTATAAGTACAGTCGCTACTATTCAAATACTTGCAAAGCGCCTAGCTCATCCCCTTGTGCAACTGCTTAAGGTGTTCGAGCGAAATCTGTAGCATTTAAGCGAATGAACAACTCTGATTCTAGATTCTGCAGGGGGGGCATATTTGTACGAGAGCTCGGTAGACAAGCGGAAGCATAGCGGTGTATAGGTGAGGGTGAATCGCGTAAGTGGGAAAGTTTCCTCGCGAAACTTTTGCACATGCCGTGTATACTTATGAAACTCGTATGATTTCCACTGTGCAGGGATCCGGCGAGGCCGATTCCGCGGGGCGACGCCAAAGCGACGTCGCCAGCCGAAGAGTTCAAAGCCAGCCGCCGGGGGACCCGTTCTGCACCCGCGCAGCCGAGGTGGCCCACACCATCGGGAAGCGAAATATATTCTCCACTCGTCAGTTACGTAAGTCGGCTATCCCGCACGCAACGGTTCTCACGTGATGCCGCAGGCATTGACATTAAAATGACACCTTGATGGAGAGAGCAAAATAGTGCGTTTCATAAACGAGACCCAGAACCTGCATTTAAGGCGACAGCAGCTGAAAGCTCGACGCTAGAGTAGCTGAGTGCGATGCGCGCTACAGGAGCGATGAAAGTAATCAGAGAGATGTGTGCAAGCTGCGCGCCGTCGGCTACGGCCCCAACTTGCACGACTATAGCGCGGTCAGGGCGTTCACGTCCTCATTTCGGGGACCCTCCGCCAGGTACTACCTCTGGTGGTGTTGTACATAACTGGGTACGCTGAGCTGCTAGGCGTTTATGCAGGGTGCTTTCACGAAGGATGCGTAACGGGTTCTGGGAAACGCGGTTAAGCAAGGCGCCCGAGGCTTAGAAATCAGAAATATATTGACTGAAATCGTCCAACGTTTCCCTGGCCACTACATAATTAACATCAATCGGTAACAATGCATTAAGGAGTCGATAAACACTAACAGGAGCGTTCTGACGCGTTCGCAATATTGTGGTTATTGCGATATCAATTATATGTACACTCCGGGCGCACTTGTGCCGTCGCCGTGAGGTTCCGTATAAAGTATCAGGGCGATAAGATCGTCTCCGCGCGCCGTATGCTGCACGTGCGAAGGAAAGCGTGCGTGGGTGAGTCAGTGACCGCGGCTCAATCTCGCGCACGCCACGGAGGAAGCGCGCCGCCTTCCGTCGCGCGCAAAGTTTCGGGGGTAGGCCGGAAGGGAGCGCGCAGTACTCCGGACGGGTAAAGCCCGCTAGTGCTTGGCCGGGCCGCCCTATCTTGAAAGCCATCAGCGGAGGGTACAGAGTCCGCGCTGCGCTGTGTTCTCGCGACTTAGTTCGCGTCGATGCGAGCAGCAGCACGAAGGTCAATCCGCTCGATGCTGCTGCCGCGTTTCCTCGGTGCAGCGTTCTGACAGCGAGTTTCCGCGGTCATCGAGTGAGATGTGTTCACGTTTGCTTGAGCGCGTGTGACAACATGCTCGTTAAGTTTGTTAGTATACCTGTATTTACAAGTTTGTACCGTCAATAAAGCTGCTATCCTTACTTCGTATAGCTATATACTAATTTACTATCGCAATCTATGCTTCTCCTTTCGGGTGAAACTGTGACTTCTTAAATAATGATTTCAATGCCTTTAAGACCTGACCACTTGAGAGCAAAAGAGTACACAGTATCAAAATTGTTGACGACAGCGTCTGTATCTTTAAGTTGTTTTTTTATAGTAGTGAAGTTTGGGCTATTTGGTACTTATTTATAATAATAGCAATGGCAGGACACTAATATAAATAGAAAGATGTATATGATGTGAAGCATAAGTGCCTGCGTTGCTTGCACTGTACATTCTGTACATTTTGAAGATGGAGCGTGCAATGATGGAAATGCCTCTTTATGTCTGCTTTAATTTCACATCACCGACTAAAGTTAAGTGCTTTCGCGTGTTCGAGCACTGAAGTAGGTCAGGGATCACGGTAATTGTCGTAAGGCGCGAGCTGGCACGAACGAAGGCGACCGTACGCTGGCCTGTGCTGCCTAATACCATGCCAGTGCAAAACAGGGACACGCGAGTCCCGTGTTCGCCACCAAAAACTAAGCAAGCACTCTTCGATACCCAAAAAAAAAACAATCCTAAGGGGGCCGCTCGAAGAATACCCAAACTTCTGTGCAGGTGACATGAAGAGCAAAAAAATGTCTGCAACGCTATTCATTTTTCATGAGAGACAAGAATAAGCGAGAAGGAGGATTGCGATGAATAAAGTTTTTCTGAAAGCTTTAGGGACCCTCGGGACGTAGTCTAATTCCGTCGTACTCTCTAATTCTGCATTAATGGAATTTTGAGCCAATCGGGGAGGCTGTAGCAGCCATTTGGGTCAATCAGAGCTGACAGGGCGTTCATAGTGAAGGCCGACAAAGCAGTCCCGCGGCAGTACGCTACTCGTACATAAGGCGTTTCAACGGTGGCTATATTTTGTGCCGCTGTATTGCTTCAAAGTGATAATCATCTCACCATCAACAGTCATCGTAAGACGGGATCTGCCGAACTTTCTTTTTAAGCTCAATAGCAAACAATTCTATTAAATATTTTTAAATATTGATCCTAAATGCACTGCACTTAGATGATAGCGGAAGCGTATAGACGTGGTTTAATTATAATCTTGCCGTCAGTCTTCGATAAACAACCCGGAAGCTTTCCACACATTCATTTAATTAGATTACAAGCAACTCCAGGGCGCAGCATCAAACTGGCAGGCAGCAAGAAATTACATCTCGGTATTTCTCTCTGGAGAAGGCAAGCCGGATTTCGCCATTACAGACGTGAAGAGACGGTCCTCGTCCACGTTCACGTAGCTGCTCCTTTCGGTAATTAACCAGTCTATTCTAAAGGGGTGACCCTGCTCTTTGAAGCGGGAAATATTGCGCCGAATATCTTTTCGCGTTCCTTTGCTCCAAGTTGACGCGTGGCATTTATTCTTGCTTGACTGAATGCCTGTACCATATCTGGATCGATTTAGCCTTTACCACAATCACCATGAACATGTCGCGAAATGTTTTTCTTCTTCGTTTTCTTTTAAACAGCATTTCTGGTGGCGTCGCAGTTTTAGAGTGATGGTATCTTTTATTTTATTTACCCCATCGTAATATTTATTTTTGTTCGAGAAGATACAAAATTATAGGGTGCAACAACCCTGAAATTTGAAAATATTATTATAGAAATTTTCAACAAGTAGTAATTTGTCCGGGCTTGCTACTATGGTTTCTTAATTTTAAAAAATTGCATGCTATAACGGTGATTCGGATTAGTTCTGAGCATTCATTCTCCCAGCATTGCACTCTGATAGTTCCGCATGATTTTAGTTGTAATTCTTTGATAGACCATATGTAACTCCACAAGAAAACTGAATGTACATGTATAATTGGAATATTGAAGTACATAGGCTCAGCTTGTTTCATCAAAATCTTCCCAAGCAATAAAAAAGAATATTTAAAGCGCACGGTTCCCCCTTTGATTAAAAAATGGGTTTCTCGCACTCGTAAAGTACCAGTCGATGAAAAAGTACCGACATTGAAACCGATTCTATCCTTGAGTTGCCTTCGAGTCTCACGACGATATCGCAGGACTGTGGCAGCATCCTAACAAATCCTGCCAATTTTTTTTCGCCCTGTTTACAAGGACCTTTCCGAGTATTGTAGCTGTATAAATTTATAAGCACGCGTTCACTCTTCTCTTGAGGTTCTTACTTGTACGACCGCCACCTCTGGCCCCGCCCCCCTTTTCCTCGCCACCTCAGTAAATGCTTCCACAAAGCGTGTGAAAGCAAGTACGAGCATTTTAGTAGTTGTATTTTCAATATTTCAAGAGTCTTCGCTGTTCAAGTTCATTCACCACCACTTTAGTCCTCACGATCAACGCCTCTCTTTCATTTCTCTCTTACTCCCATTGCCCTTCCCAAATGCTTAGTAGCAGGTCGGAACATTGAATGAGGCCAACCTCTCAGCTTTTATGTCATAATAAATTTCTCTCTCTCCTTTTCTCTCTCCTTTCTCTCTCCTTCCCTCTCTCCCATTCTCTCTTCCCCCTCTCTCTCCTTGTCTCTCTCTATCCCTCTCTCCCATTCTCTGCTTCCTTCTCTCTTTCTCTATCTCCTCTCTCTTTCTCTCTCTCTTTCTCTCTGTCGTTCTCTCTTTCTTTCTCTCTCTTTCTTTCTCTCTCTCTCTGTGCATGTGCAAATAGCAAGAACCCCGTCGCAGCAAGGCGATTGGCAGTCCTGCTCGTGCGCCTGGGTTGCGGAACCGTCGCCGGCCACTGACCTTGATTCTGTTCGTGGGCTCGTGCACCATCGTGGTCGCCGTCCTCGTGCTGATCATCACCATGCAGATAATGAAGCACCAGAAGGTCCGTGAGACGGCGTTCGACGCCACCAGCAGTACGGTGTCCGAGGGCGTCGCACGACGCGTCGCTAAGCAGGATACGACGCGACGCGGGCCTTCAAACAAGATGCGACGCGATGCTTCACCCCTTCCCCAGCGTTTCATGTTCGACGAGTGAGGATCGCCTGGGAGCAACACTTTTTCTTTCTTTTTTTCGCCACTCTTTGATGGCCGCGCCTTTTGATCGACGGCCTCGGATCCCTTTGTTGAAACCGATATGCCCTTCGGTCCTGACGGGACCGAAGAAACGACAGATTTTTATCCGTCGGACGTTTGATTCATTCATTATTGATTAGTGAATGATTGAAAAAAAAAGTTCGGCAGCCCGTTACACTCCTGTAACACGTCAAGGTGCAAGCCAGCTGCGCACTTGGTAATGCATTAAGTTATACGATCGGAGAGGTCGAACTTCTTGCAAGGCATAACGAGTCGCAGCGTGAAGCACACACGTGTGGCGCTTTAGGTCGACCTCCTCAACGACACATGCGAGCGCTTAATGCACTACTTAAAGGTGCGGTGTGCTTGTTGCCAGTAAGTGTTACAAATGTATAACACAAGTCGAACGCAATTACGTTGCAACAGCACTCGCGGTCGAACGCCTTGCTCCCGCCGCTTCGCACGTGGCACCTCATTTCTGGCTTGGCGAGCATCCGAGGCAGTTGAGTACTTTCGAGGCCTACCGCGCAATCCGCTAGGCCCCGGGCGAGCGTCCTCCATCGCCGTCTGTCTAGCTTCGTAGACGACTGTCGCCACAACCACCGCCGCCGCCGCCGCCGCCACGTGACGTCAGCGACGAAATAAGCGTTTTTCCGTCCGCGCGCACCGTTCTTCCCCTGTAAAAGGGTGGAGCCACACATCGTCATCGTCACCACTGCCACCATTACCACCCCCCACCATCGTCGTCATCGTCGGTGGATAACTGTGCTACATAAGCTACATAAGCGCTACATAAGCGCCCTTATAGGCGTGACTGGCGGAAAATACACATGACCAAACAATTACGATGCAGGA
Source organism: Dermacentor variabilis (assembly GCF_050947875.1). Classification (NCBI taxonomy): domain Eukaryota; kingdom Metazoa; phylum Arthropoda; class Arachnida; order Ixodida; family Ixodidae; genus Dermacentor; species Dermacentor variabilis. Next base: position 108,483,254 of record NC_134576.1, read on the forward strand.
AACTGCGCGCGCCGATAGCGAGGTCCCTATTCCAGTGGCGGGAATCTAATTATTCGTATCTAATAAGTACATTGCTCATACCTACTCTAAAGATTGGACAAATATCGGACGTATTACTTCCAGAAATAACCGCCCATAAATTTTTTTCTGATAAGTTAGGTCGTGTGAAAGGCGAAAGTTGATGCTGTCAATAAAAGAACCTGAGCAGGTAAGGATCGGTAATCGCTAACTGAAATGTGCGAATAATTGCGCAGATCCAATGCACATCTCGGAGTCCAAGAGAAGCGCGAAGCATTAGTGAAAAGATTGTTTGGATGCTGGACAACTAATGGCGGCGCGAACAACTGTGTTTACATGGATCGGCAAGTTCCAACAAGGTTGCCTGCCTTCACATCGCCCAGGACACTCCCTCTGCTGCCGATAAATTGACAAGGACTGCAGCCTTCGTCGTCGTTCTACCGTCGGCATCCTAAATTTTTGTCTTCCTTAGATTGTCAATTTCTCCGTCATTCGTACGGCGCGGGTGCTCGAGGGGCGGAACTTACTGTTGAGCGACTCGCTTTCTGGTCAACATGTGTCTAACTTTATGCTATGCTCTGCACTTGCAAACGGTAGCTGAACAAGAATAGCATACTTCGCAAACACCGATTAATATGAAAACGTGGGAATCAAACTTTAAAGTTTGTGTCATGTTTGTCGACACTTTGTCGAGGCAGTGGCAAACTTCCCGCGTGTTCGGTCAAGCACTTCTAAAGTTGTGAAACGCTTGCGGGCGCAATTCATTCACAAAACCCGTAAACAACCTACACACTTAATGCTATCGACAGGCGTCAACCGCAGGGTGGCCCCCATCCTCCGCAAATATAAAAGTTGTGAAACGCTTGCGGGCGCAATTCATTCACAAAACCCGTAAACAACCTACACACTTAATGCTATCGACAGGCGTCAACCGCAGGGTGGCCCCCATCCTCCGCAAATATAAAATTGCCATTTTTTGGTTCACCTATAGAGGAGCGAAGCTTTCTAAGCGTTCTAACCCTTCCGAGCGAGCCGAAAAATTAGCGTTAAGCACTTTTCATTGCACCAATAATGAACTTGCACATTTCAATTTTTTTTTTTTGCTCATGACCCCTGCAATGCCCCGCATTCCCTTTAAAGGAAAAATTCGTGAATCATCTAGTTCTCCTGCGAAACCATGACAATAGGCAAGCAATGTTTTCAGTGTTTTATTCGCACTAGAATCTGCGAGGTAAATTGTAGAAGAGATATCAATAGGTGTTCAGTTACTTTGAATGAGAGGACCACTAACACGAGAAAAATATGAAATCAGGAAACGCAATATATGCAAACGCCCACAATTGACCATAAAAGTGTACGAAAGCCGCGAAAATCACCCGCCGTGGTTGCTCAGTGGCTATGGTGTTGGGCTGCTGAGCACGAGGTCGCGGGATCGAATCCCGGCCACGGCGGCCGCATTTCGATGGGGGCGAAAGCACCCGTGTGCTTAGATTTAGGCGCACGTTAAAGAACCCCAGGTGGTCAAAATTTCCGGGGTCCTCCACTACGGCGTGCCTCATAATCAGAAAGTGGTTTTGGCACGTAAAACCCCAAATATTATTATTAAAGCCGCGAATGATGAAAACTACTTTTCTTCTCTCTAGAGAGTGACGGTTGTAATTTAATGAAGTTTGCAGTTTCGAACTGTCAAGTAGATAGCCCAAAAGAAACACCGGCTGAAATTTCGAATCCATGGTTACGTTCGCTAATTCTTTCGGCAATTTAGTTACTTCTCAAATTCAGAGTACCGCACATTTTGGCGGTCAACGACACGAATCTTGCCGAAAGTGGAGGAGAATGGAAAAAAATAAAAATAAATAATGAGCGTGGCACGAACGTAGGCCCTAAGTTCGATAAAGCACTGTGTAGTACTAGAACATGTTAAACACTGCAATTTGCGCTGTTGTCGTTGTAGTTTAACGAATTTTCTTGCGAAGAAGTCGTTTCGAAACATGTATTCCTGTTGGTGGCAACTCGATGGCCTTTCGGATCACGCACAACACTTCATACTTTCTACACTATTGGAGTACAAAGGTTTTACTCTGCAATATGAAATAAACGGGTTGAATATAAACCTTTAGTCATTCGAAGTTCTTTGGAGAGAAGGCGATTATGTGTACATTCAACGCGGGGGTACTCCGCGTGACGAAAACGTGAAACTTGTGAAGCAGCGAGGACAGCCGCCCTAGACGCCACGGTCGCTGTCATCGTTGGCGACACTCTATCCGTCGACATATCCCTCGTCGTCGTCCGGCTCTCCATTGCCAGGGGGCGGGTCGATCGGCAGCGGATGGAGTCTAACCACGCTGTCAGTGGTGACTCCGCGATCTTCATTACTCGAGGGCGTCGGTATGGCCTCTGCGACGCCCGTCTCGGGCTTGTAGCTACCAGCAGGGGGCGTCTCGGCCGAGGGCGCCAGCGAAGGCATTCGCGATGCTTCAGCCCCACCGTTCTCCTCCTCTTCGACAGGGAATGCCGTCCTGAAAAGCATACAGCGGAGCCCTTGCGAAAAATATGCACGATAGGATTCAAATGCATCGAAACAGAAATCGTGCTGAGAGCAACGAATAGTCAGTTAAAACGCGGCAGAATTTCACTGCTTGTACTTTCTTCTACCGTTATTGTCCCCTTTTCTGATTATTTCTACGTTGCAGTTAATTAGACACATAAGTTACTCCGTAATTTCCTTCACTTCAGTGGTCTTGTGGCATCACTTAAACAAGTTAACGAGCACCCCAGTTTGTGTGATTGAATACCGATTATGAAAATGGATAACGGCGTCTACCGTCGGTGTAATTACCGAAGTACCGCATGTATACAGTTGAGTGAGGAGAACACAGGGCAATGGACAGATGAAAGACACATACTGAAACGTGGATGTGGCTCGTGTCACATAGTTCGTTGTTTGACGTAGTAGTTCTGCGGAAACCCTCAAGGTGGAGAGAAGTAATTAATAAAGGGAAAAGCAGATATCCACATCAGATGTCTGATTTTCCCTTTATTAGTAGTTCGTTGTATATTTTTTATGTATTGATACGTACGTACGTACATACATACATACATACGTACGTACGTACGTACATACATACATACATACATACATACATACATACATACATGCATGCATGCATGCATACATACATACATACATACATACATACATACATACATACATACATACATACATACATACATACATACATACATACATACATACATACATACATACATACATACATACATGCATACATACATGCATGCATGCATACGTACATGCATGCATGCATACGTACATGCATGCATACGTACATGCATGCATACGTACATGCATGCATACGTACATGCATGCATACGTACATGCATGCATACGTACATGCATGCATACGTACATGCATGCATACGTACATGCATGCATACGTACATGCATGCATACGTACATGCATGCATACGTACATGCATGCATACGTACATGCATGCATACGTACATGCATACATGCATACATACATGCATACATACATGCATACATACATGCATACATGCATACATGCATACATACATACATGCATACATACATGCATGCATGCATGCATACATGCATACATACATGCATACATACATACATACATACATACATGCATGCATGCATACATGCATACATGCATACATGCATACATGCATGCATACGTACATGCATGCATACGTACATGCATGCATACGTACATGCATGCATACGTACGTACGTACGTACGTACGTACATACATACATACATACATACATACATACATACTGCAGGAAGACTGTCTGCATTCGCAGCTGCATTTATTCGCGCTACTCGAACGAATCTCCGAGTATTTTTGCAACCTAAGCTTTGCCTATAAAATAGCGTTCTCTTTGTTGTACGTCTTTCCTGCTTTTTCGCGGCGACGCCACTTGTTCAGACGCCTGAACAAGTGGCGCACACTGATTTAAAATTTTCTCGACTGCCCTCAAATCCGGAGGACAGGCTCACGTGCCCATTCAGTGAGAATAAATGCCTACTGAGTTTTAACGTGTTTTAGGTGATATATCGATGTCTTTAGGTGTGATATCGAGATGGAAGCACACGCACTCTATATATATATATATATATATATATATATATATATATATATATATATATATATATATATATATATATATATATATATATATATATATATATATATATATATATAGTACTCCACGTTTTGCGCTTTGACACTCCTCATGATAGCGCATTAAAGAAAGAAATTGTTGACAATAGCACAGTGTGCGTCTGTGGTCATTACGTCTTCCGGCATCGTTCCGTTTTTCGCGCGCCACATTTCGGTATTCTGAAATTACAATGCAGCCAGTAATACCCTGAACTCACGTCACGTGCGAGATCTCGCCGGTGCTGAGAGAGCGGTCTCGCCGAAGGGAAGGCGGGGCGCTCCGCTCCGGTGCATTCGAATGTGGGTGCGCAGCCGAGGCGGTTCGCCGATGCAAGTCTGGGGCGTCGGTCTTTACCGGTCGCTGCCTGCCCGTTGCGGCCTTTCTTGACTGTCGATGCAAGCGTTCGTGAAAACGGGCCTGGGTGATCGAGTATTTTAGAATTTTAGCTATTTCTCATAACGGTATTTTAATTCATGGATATCATGGGCGTAAGCCGCAGTAGTTGGTCGGTGGCAACGGTGTTGGGCAGCCAAGCACGAGGTCGCGGCATCGAATCCATGCCACGGCGGCCGCATTTCGACGGGGGTGAAATGCGAGAACACCCGCGCACTTAGACTTAGGTGCGCGTTAAAAAAGAACCTCGGGTATTCCAAATTTCCGGAGTCCCGAACTACGGCGTGCCTCCTACTCAGATTGTTGTTTTGGCACGTAGAGCACCAAAATCAAGTTAACTAAATTACTTTGCACCTATAGGCGTAAGACGAATTGTGATTTATTGGCGGCGCCGTTGAACATGAGCGGTGAGAAATCGTACCTAGCGTACTTGAGTTAATCAGTTATGCTGTACGTTCTTTCTATTCTATCATTTCATATACATCTTAATATTTTTTTCTCTTCCTCAGAACTATATCTACTCTGTTCCGGTCGCGTTCCGTTCAAGGCACAGACGCTAACACTTTGGTTCGTTCAGGTGCCTTTGAATTCCCAGCCATTTATCCTGCTTGCGACCATATTGCATGTTTATGCAACAAATTTTACCACCTCATTAGTTTTGCTTTGTGCGCCTTTTCCTAACTCCTTTTTATTCAGTTATGCTCGACCCACCATGCTTGCTCAGTGGCTATGGTGTTGGGCTGCTGAGCACGAGGTCGCGGGATCGAATCCCGGCCACGGCGGCCGCATATCGATGGGGGCGAAATGCGAAAACACCCGTGTACTTAGATTTAGGTGCAAGAACCCCAGGGGGTCGAAATTTCCGGAGTCCTCCACTACATCGTGCCTCATAATCACAGAGTGGTTTTGGCACGCAAAGCCTCATAATTGATTGATTATTCAGTTATGCTCCTCGCTGGTGGGTCGCTACATTCCATACATAATCTACCTTCCCGATTGCCTGGGGCCCGCCTGAGAAAGCTACTTCCCGTGCCGCGAATTGACGCGCAACCAGTGTTGCTACACTCTGACTAAAATGCATCCCGCCACGCTCCAAAGCGCCTTTGCGGCCTGCTCGGTGCACTTCTCCGTTGACGTCAATGACTGTAAGATCCATTGCCTCAGCTAGCGTTCAAATCTCCTTGTTTTCTGCGAGCGCTCTCTTTTCAATTCCATGACCTCGCCTTTAAATCCCTGACACCGTGCACAATGCGATTTGCATTTCCTTTGAAACATTCCGCAGGTCGTTAACCCCTTTGGTTGTTTGCCCTCTGCCCCCCCCGTCCCCCCTCCCCCTGTCCCGGCAGTTCGTCAATTGCTCCACCCATTATCACCACTATAGGTGTATCTCCTTCATTGTGTCCCACATGGGTTGCTTGCATTTCGCTATCACTTCCCTAACGATGCCTGCTTCAGCTGGGGCTGCTTGCACGAATCACTGCAGCACGTTTTCGGGCAATGGATTGTCCACTACCAGGGACAAATGCCCTCGCCGAGTTCCTCAGCGAGTCTATCAGTCTTCGTGGCTCGATCACCTACTGCACAGCAATTTACCGTTACCTAATCAAAACACATTCAGCAAGCCATGATTAAGTTTACTTAGTCAAAATGCTTACCACAAGCCACCCATTGTCAGGGGGAAACACCTGAAAGGTGGGTCTATTTCTAGGCGTATATGAGCAGCCCAACCTGGCTCTTTAATGCGCCGTCGTGCCCGGGGCTGGCGGGAGGTTGCAAGGGAGAGGCTGCGGCGTCCGTGTCTTGGACGACTCCCTGCAGTCTTCCCTCCATGGCAAGGAAGACCATGCACACCACCAGGAACACCAGGAACACCATGGCGCACGAGTAGCAGGAGAGGTCGTGACTGGAATGTATAAGTGATCGCGAAGGTTGCGCATGCATACGCAGCACTCTCACCGCCCGCCTCGGCTGCATGTGCTCGCCTGTGCGGCGATTGTTCAGGCATTGTCACCCGACATTTGGGACGTTACTGTGGGAAGGCAGCTGGGGAGGATCAGGTAACAGCAGATTTGTTGAAGGATGGTGGGCAGATTGTTCTAGAGAAACTGGCCAGCCTGTATACGCAATGCCTCATGACGTCGAGCGTACCGGAATCTTGGAAAAACGCTAACATAATCCTAATCCATAAGAAAGGGGATGCCAAAGACTTGAAAAATTACAGACCGATCAGCTTACTGTCCGTTGCCTACAAACTATTTACTAAGGTAATCGCAAATAGAATCAGGAACACCTTAGACTTCTGCCAAGCAAAGGACCAGGCAGGATTCCGTAAAGGCTACTCAACAATAGATCATATTCACACTATCAATCAGGTGATAGAGAAATGTGCGGAATATAACCAACCCTTATATATAGCTTTCATTGATTACGAGAAAGCATTTGATTCTGTCGAAACCTCAGCAGTCATGGAGGCATTACGGAATCAGGGTGTAGACGAGCCGTATGTAAAAATACTGAAAGATATCTATAGCGGCTCCACAGCAACCATAGTCCTCCATAAAGAAAGCAACAAAATCCCAATAAAGAAAGGCGTCAGGCAGGGAGATACGATCTCTCCAATGCTATTCACAACGTGTTTACAGGAGGTATTCAGAGACCTGGATTGGGAAGAAATGGGGATAAAAGTTAATGGAGAATACCTTAGTAACTTGCGATTCGCTGATGATATTGCCTTGCTTAGTAACTCAGGGGACCAATTGCAATGCATGCTCACTGACCTGGAGAGGCAAAGCAGAAGAGTGGGTCTAAAAATTAATATGCAGAAAACTAAAGTAATCCTTAACAGTCTCGGGAGAGAACAGCAATTTACAATAGGCAGCGAGGCACTGGAAGTCGTAAGGGAATACATCTACTTAGGGCAGGTAGTGACTGCGGATCCGGATCATGAGACGGAAATAATCAGAAGAATAAGAATGGGCTGGGCTGCGTTTGGCAGGCATTCTCAGATCATGAACAGCAAGCTGCCATTATCCCTCAAGAGAAAAGTGTATAATAGCTGTGTCTTACCAGTACTCACCTACGGGGCAGAAACATGGAGGCTTACGAAAAGGGTTCTACTCAAATTGAGGACGACGCAACGAGCTATGGAAAGAAGAATGATAGGTGTAACGTTAAGGGATAAGAAAAGAGCAGATTGGGTGAGGGAACAAACGCGAGTTAATGACATCTTAGTTGAAATCAAGAAAAAGAAATGGGCATGGGCAGGACATGTAATGAGGAGGGAAGATAACCGATGGTCATTAAGGGTTACGCACTGGATTCCAAGGGAAGGGAAGCGTAGCAGGGGGCGGCAGAAAGTTAGGTGGGCGGATGAGATTAAGAAGTTTGCAGGGACGGCATGGCCACAATTAGTACATGACCGGGGCTGTTGGAGAAATATGGGAGAGGCCTTTGCCCTGCAGTGGGCGTAACCAGGCTGATGATGATGATGATGATGATGATGTGTAAAACCTTCAACTGCTTTTAACGATATGTGCTCGCGATTGTCTATAGCACAGAAGACAAAGGGGCCCGTAGGAACATTAACTCTTCGAGTGAGTATTAGTGGTCTAAAAATGGAAGGAGATTCCGCGTTGATCTACCGCTGATGTCTACCTTCTTCACCTTGATCCTCTAGGGAACTGTACAACACGGTGACTAGAAATTAGCTAGAAAGGTAAGCGCAAGGAAGGCGCATACCTCAAGGTTTCTCACTATAATACCTGGAGGGAAAACTGGCGGTGTGCCGCTGTTGTATGTATGGGAATGCCTGGATGCGGTGCCTACAGATCGGCTTCAGTCTCACAGAGCCAAGAACGACAACTTGTAGGCGCGCCTGGCTAGCACCGTTCTATCTGTCACCGTGGTTCGTGCTTTACAAGATCAGCACATCAAGAGCTGTTTTTATGTTGTTGTTGTTGTTCTTGTTGTTAGCCTATGTAAAACATATTTTGTCAAATAATGAAGACTTTTGCTTGGATGTAAGGTTATATAAAAACGCGAAATCGGCCAGCGAGACGCTAAAACTGCAGAACAGACAATAAGGATTGAGCTTGCTTTGCGATAGTTAGCGATCTGTTCTTGTTTGACAGCGCTTGCTTATGCGCTATAAGTAAACCTTATTGAAAGTTGTCAAACTGGTGAACGAAAACATTTTATAGCAGTATTTTATTTGAACAAAGCTTTATCCGTGTAGACGTGACCACGTTTTATGCCGAGCCAAGTTCGAGACGGAGCCTCGGATAACCATTTCCCGGCCTTCCCTAGGCGGCACAGCTCGCGTTAGGGAACTCACATAGACGGTGACACCAGCTTTACCTCTGGGTAATAGTGTGAGAAAATCTGACGCCGACCGATTGGCCGATAAAAGGTCAAGACAAGAATTGCCCTGTTATTTCTGTGAAAGCATGCCAACTGCCAAACTAAGGCTGATTCTAAAGGTAAGTTGCAGCAGTGTTTAAGGGACGAAGACCGGCAGTTCAAAGATGCATGCTAGCGCTGGCTGACAACTAAACTTTATTGACAGTGTAAACAACTGGTATGGTAGCCTTTTAGCAGCTTGCCGTAATAAGTTATCGTGAACACACTCGTTTAGTGAAGCACCATCTTCCTGTAGTATGTAAAAACCAACAAAGGAAGAGAAGTTGTAGAAGTTTACTGCAGGGACTAGAATTTGCTGCCCTTGTAGGTGGCATCTATTTTTTCGCCGGGGACTGCGGTAACTGGGGGAGAGAATGACTACGACAACGTTAAGACTGGTGTGTTAAGGATGACTGCCGGCGGCGCTCGTTCCTGAAGGATTTCTCGCTAGCTGCCCCATCGTCAGAACCACATCCCCTGCGCAGGCCGTAAGACGACCGATATCGACTGGGCTAGAGGTTAAGTGAGCTAGCTTTAAAAGTGTATCCGAGAGGAAAGGATTCTGGTGCATAAGCAAAACCAAATATAGATGTAAATGCGTCATCTTGGCGCAACTTAATTAGCCTATCTAATTAGGGCATCTCAATTTTGGGCAAGTACTTGTGACTGGTGAGTAATCTTGTGTTCGGACCCGTGAAACAGTCTTCTTGTCCCGACAAGGCTATTAAAATTTTACCTTGCCGTTTAACTTCTCAAAACGACGCGAGATCGTAGCCTAGTGGTGCGGATTATGACCACCAGGGGTGCTCTAACGTGCATTCATTACAAGGTACACCAGTGTTTTGGGGATTCCGCTTCCATCGCGATGCGGCCACTACAGCCGGGTTTGAACCCGCGACCTCCTGTTAAGCAGCACACCGACATAGCCAGTGCTACCATGGCAGGTACGAGAAGACAGTACATGACTGGTGCATTTACTCCAGCTGCGGGTTTTTCTTTCTTTCTTGAGGATTCCCGCAACGCAGAATGAGCGCTGCAGACCGGCCGTGCTTCCGCAGACCCGTTTCAGGGAAGCTGGGTCACCCACCGGCATTGCTGAACACAAGACAGCACACACATACCGAGCTGACGTATACGTGTTGTCATCTGTACTGACCTGTTTTGTTCAGCGCGACGTCGCGGGTGCGAGACGTGCGCAAAAATCTGGTGAGCAAAGCATTTCCCTGGCGCTATGGCATCTTCTGCGGTGGAATCGTACAAATACATTAGCTACCTGTCAGAAGGCTCTACGCATTCGGTGAGCACTTGCTTGATTATTTCCTCAAAAGGCGGCTGGAATAAATGATCCGAAGTAGTGGCCGAACGCGCGACTCGGGGACACCCATGTTCACTTCGTGAATGCGGCTGGGCCACACACTGAACAGTAAAAATGAAATCGCACCACTCGCTTAAGGCCTTGCCACGGAAATACATGAGCGGACGTTTGCTTGAGCTCGTTCAGCATTCAGGGTGCCCTCGACACCTACGATCGCAGTCAAACAGCTCGATCACGAATTATTGAAAACGGATTGAGCAAAATCGCGATCAGAAATGTCCGTGTAGCAGCACTCTACCCGGATCGGGTTCGGCCGTGATCAAAAGTGCCCATCTAACATGAGCCGATGCGGCAGGAAGTTTAACCCATTTAACTTCTTACTCCCTACAGTAGCGAACGGCCGTTAATGTAGTTCTCACGAACCTATGCCATATGTCAAGTAGAGAGTCGCCTACGTGTCATGTGCGATTTTCATTACGCAGACGCCAACGTGACCGCCTTTCTTCCCGGTGGTGGCTTCTGTTCGCGCTCTATAGTAATACAGCATGAAAGCAGCAAGACATTACCAACGCAGCAGCTGCTAAGTTCAAGTTCTCGAGAAAAGTTCAAAGGTAGCTCCGCAGATTCTATCAGCGCCTGACGGCTGCCATTCGTCGCTGCACATTTCCAGCATTCACATTTGTCGTCTCTTTTCGTCTCTTGGGAATCGTAAAAAGAACCGATGCTACTGCCTTTTTTTTCATGTCGTTTACTCATCAAACCGCGCAACGACTAGGCAGAATGACGACTTGGCTAAAGCGCACAAAACGCACGCAAACGAAGAAAGAAGGCCCACCAAACACTCTCCTCGTTTACCCGAAGATCGCGTGAGCTAGTCGTCGCGACGTAGGCCGAGAAACGTCTGCTACCACTGCCGATGTGCCGGTACGTCATCGGTTCGGTTCTCTACATTATAACGCAGCTAAACTACAAACGCTACCTAAATGTCCTTACTGCAGCAAATGTAGGCCTTTGAAGCGCTCATTGCTTGAAAAGAAAATAAACTGAATTGATTTCTTTAAATATTTCCCGCGTTCTTAGGCAAGTAGATGTCCTTTGTTTGTTCGCCCGATTTCGGACACGAAGGAGCACTTTCGTTACCAAGCGCCAACTAACTCGACACTGTGGTAGGTGGTGCCGTTTCTTGCCTTCTGGTTCGTGTTCTCGGAAAGTACCCCGATTCCATGGGTATTGCACATTACAATTACGCATAGTTGCAAACCTATTTGTGACCACTCTTCTACGGCAATCAGCGGCCGCAGCTTCTGGGCTAACCTAGTTCGGTTCACAAATTAAAATGTCCAATATTTTTCCAACAGAACTTCCTTGGCAGTCAGTCAATCATGGCTCGTTCTGCTGTGCGTTCTTTGTGTGTGCCTTTGTTCGATCTTACGCCTTCAATTTAACTTCAACATAGGGCAACTCGCAGTGAATAAGGGGACCGACGCGGATCGAACCACTGACTTGTAGTTGTCCCTGCGTCGTGGCACTGGGATGAGCAGCCGGTCGCGTCGCGTAAACCCGTTGGCTCCACGTCGTAAGGAGCGGACGCCGCAGTCGTCGTCACCTCTGGGTGACATGTCCCGGGAGAACATCACTGCTCCCGGAAGAGGGCCGGCGTCGTCCTTCTCCCGTCCAAAACTGTGCACACGTTGTCTCTTCGGCCTCTGCTTGCCTCGAAACGGGCGACTACAGTAACGTAAGTGGCAGCCACGTGCCGGGGCTGTGGGTTGCATGCAAAGGAAAGCATGTAAAATCATCAGAAAACAGCTGCCCTGCTTGATTTGTTGGTTGCCTCTTATTGAAATGGTGAGACTTACTCTTGGGGATTGACCAGAAGTTGTGTGGCACTAGCCGCTAAGAATATAAAGACACCGGTGAATATAAGCGGAAGGAAACTTACGTGACTGGAACCTTTTAATTCCGGAATTATTTGACGCAGACACGCAATCTTCACGCCGACGGTATTCGTACTTTCTTCTTCTCCTTCTTTCACAAGGAACAAGTGACCCTGGGGCTTGCCGATTACGACGATGATGATGATATTGATAACCATGATGTGTTTTCAGGACACGGCTCGCATCTGCTACGGAGGATAGGATCGGCAAAATGGAGGTAGCCTTAATCTGTTTACACACCGTAGACGAATGCAGTGCAATGGTCAAAATAATCACTCTTGCCCTGAGGGGGAACAAGGTGGGTCAGGAAACATGCAAGAAAAGAAGACTGGTATTTACAACGCTTTGAAATTTCCGCTGAAACACGCAGTGATCGCTTGTGGACATTAAATGCGTCTGTGTCGTTCTTGTTACTAAATGACCACGTGGCATTCTGAATTTTCTAACTTGCATTTCATGGTTTCGAATTCTAATTCATATTATTCGTTAAGCATAATTGCAGGAGCAGGTCACGGTGTTAACAAAATGTTCAATGGGGACATCCTGTGAGCAATTAACAATATAGTAATTACAGTAATATTAGCAACCTTACAGTGACAACAAAGTAAACAGGGTTGACATAGTAATTACGAACAATAAATGTGTACATCAATTGAAGTGCACGCGTAATACGAGCAAATAAGTTATAGACAATAGAAGCGAAAGTAAAAATTTATAAAGAAAAGACAGAAAAGAAAAGGTAGAAATTGAGCATAGCACGAAAAAAAACCAATGAAAACTCTATAATAAATATTGTTACAATGTATATTAGGAGTAGTGCATCTCTAGCTAGTAGTGTGGTTAGCGAAAATTTCGTGACTTCTTGCTTGAATCGGGCTGTCCAGAGGGCCCACGACATTGCGGCGGGACTTCGTCTGGGAGTCCCGACTTGATCTTGGGCAGCCTTCGGCTCCCCTTGATCTCAGTTCCTCAGGGCTCAAATAAAGTTCTTGTCATGTGACCTCTTGTTTGAAGGTTAGTGTTGTGCGAAAGTTTTTCATGAGATGATAGTTTGGTCCAGTATTTAATGCCCAGAAAAAGTGTGGTAGATCTTCCATAATGACTTTATTCGAGGAAGTAATAAATTGTTGTCAAATGCAAATCTTGTATTTGTATGGTTGGTAAAACTAAATGTACTAATTATATATGAGAACACTTCATGGTAGTGCACGTGGTACATTAGAGATGTCAATTTGTGCTGAAGCGTACAACGTAATGGTAGCATGCGTAATTAACTGCAAATTAGTACTGTGTGGGTTTTATAACCAGAGGTCCATTATCCTTAGATCTTGAGTTTGTAAATGTTGCACATGTAATTTGTGCGTGAACATACGTGTTTCCACGAACTGAGAGGCAATGTTGTAAGTACAAATATTTTAATCCGAAATACATGGAAATACTGTGTGCTGCTGCAAATGGGAGCGTTTTAGAATTTTAAAATAAAACTGATTTTGTTTGAGACCACCTCACCATGCAAGTCGAATTCAGGATGGCAGTCTAATGGGAAGCCAAGAAACATTATCTCAGGTGAAGGGGAAAGGCCGCCTTCAGAGCAACAGCTGCTCTAGCGGCTGTTGATGGCCACGATGGATTAGGGCTGCGGTGGAGCAGTGGCGTCGGAGGTGCCTGGATTCGCTTGAGCGAGCATGGTTCGTGATGTTATATGCGACAACCCTAACGGATTTCGAGTGAGGACTTGCCAAAGGCCTCGGGGAACGAAAAGCACCTTCTAGCACTTATAAGGAATCATTTTATTCCAGCCGAGCTCAAGCTGCCACCACGGAGATCAAGCTGTGCAGCTGATGATGATATGTACGGATGAGGAAGATTTACAGCGCATGATGAGACTTAGACATGCAAAAGATGAATATCAGGCATGTGTTGCGCTTACAGTATTTGTTCAGAAATTAAATTATGGTGCTTTACGTGCCAAAGCCAGTTTCTGATTAAGAGACACGCCGTAGTGGGAAACTCCGGCAATTTCGACCACCGGGGGTTCTTTAACGTGCAACTAAATCTAAATACACGGGTGTTCTCGCGTTTCGCCCCCATGGAAATGCGGCCGCCGTGCCCCGAATTCGATCCCGCGACCTGGTGCTTAGTCGCTAACACCAGATCCACTGTGTAACCGCGGCGGGTCTACAGTATATGTAAAATCAGTGCAGGAGGAAGGACACTTTTATGCGTAAAAACAAAGCGTAAGCTGAATTTTAGGTAAACCACGGGCGTTCCATTATAAAAGCATTCAATTTATTTCCAACTCAGATTTACGACCTTCAGCCATTGTAAGCTTAGTTTATTCTGTTGAGGCCCTCGATAGATGACACGTTTAGTACTCGAGAGTTTTCACTTTTACGCTATATCTTTCCGACGGCCACCTATGCTAACTTCCAGTTCTTCTCTCCTTTTGCCTGTACGAATTTACACAGCAAAACTTTGATCTCTGCACACAAATGTTTGTTCGCGTATACCGGCGTGTTATTTCTAAAACCGAGTATAGATGTATTCAGTCGGTGCCTCTTGGGTGGTCTTAAGAAGTAATCTCTGGAGGCCCTTGATACAAATCTTACGGCAATATGAGGAAGCGTGCGACATTTTGTGGGAACACCGTGGGCAGTGTCAATGTCTTGGTTGGAGTTGGTCATGATCGACCGTCTCTGGGAAACGCTCGGTAGGCGAACGATGAGTGACTTCCCATGCTGGTGATTTCCTGGAAAAAAAGAAGGTAAGCCTTTGGCCCATTAAAATGTCTGCGCAGCCAGTTCCGCTAACTTCTTTGGAAAGCACTGGTTGGACGAATAAATGACTGCCCATGGCTGAAGCCTGTTTATACGATGAATAAATGGATACTTGCAGATTCCATCTAATGGAGAAAAAAAGATAAGCATATACCCCATTAAAATGTCTGCGCAGCCAGTTTCGCTAACTTCTTTCGAAAGCACTGGTTGACCGAATAAATGACTGTCCATGCTAGTGTTCGTGCTGACTACTATTTCCGCGATGAATGTATATATGTAGATCCGATCGTTTCAGAAAAAAGCGTAAGCCAATAGCCCATTCTAATGCCGCTACAGCCAGTTTAACTAAATTATTTCAAAAGCACTGGTTGAGCGAATCAATTACTGTCTATGCTAGTGCCGGTGCTGACGCCCATTTATGCCATGAATAAAAGGATATTTGCAGATTCGATCTTCTGGGAAAAAATGGCAAGCCTATAGCCCATTAAAATGTCGCCGAAGCCAGTTCTACTAACATCTTTCGAAAGCGCTGCTTGGGGCAATAAATTTTTGTCCATGCCAGTGCCTGTGCTGACGCATATTTGCCCGATGAATAAATGGGTATTCCAGATTCAATCATCTGGAAAAAGAAAGGCAAGCCAATAGCCCCTTCTAATGCTGGTGCATCCAGTTCCACTAACTTCTTTCAGAAGCAAAGGTTGAGCGAATCAATGACTGTCCATGATAGTGCTCGCACTGGCGACTATTTACGTGATGTATAAAAGGGTATTTAATAATTCGACCTTATGGGAAAAAAGTAAGCCAATAGCCCATTCTAAAGCCGATGTAGCCAGTTCCACTAAATTCTCTCAAAAGCACTGGTTGAGCTAATCAATGACTGTCCCGTGCTGGCGACTATTTACGCGATGAATAAACGGATATTTGTAGATTCGACCATCTGGGAAAAAAGGTAGGCCAATAGCTCATTCTAATGCCAGTGCAGCCAGTTCCACTAAATTCTTTCAAACGCACTGGTCGAGGGAATCGATGACTGCCCATGCTGGTGCCTGTGCTGGCGACTATTTACTGGATGAATAAAATATATTTGATAATTGGATCTTCTGGGATAAAAGGTAAGCATATAGCTTATTATAATGCACCTCTAGCAAAGTTCCAGTAACTTCTTTCAAAAGCACTGGTTAAGCGAATCAAAGTCTATCCATGCTAGTGCCCACGCTCGCGACTATCTACGCGACGTGTAAAAGGGTGTTCTTAAAATAGGATCTCATGGGAAAGAAGGCAAGCCAATAGCCCATTCTCATGCTGGCGCAGCCAATTTCACTAACTTCTTTCAGAAGCACTGGTTCAGCGAATCAATGACTGTCCATGCTAGTGCCCATGCTGGCGACTATTTACGCGATGAATAGATGGATATTTGCAGATTCGACTGTCGGGGAAAAAACGTGAGCCAATAGGCCATTCCAACCCGGTTCAGCCAGTTCCACTAGATTCTTTCAAAAGCACTAGTTTAGAGAATCAATGACTGTCGATGCTAGTGCTCGTGCTGACGACTATTTACGTCATGAATAAATGGATATTTCAGCATTGCATTTTCAGAGAAAAAGGTAAGCCCATAGCTCATTAAGATGTCGGCACAGCCAGTTCCACTATTCTTGAAGAGCACTAGCCGGGCGAATAAACGTCTGCCCATGCTAGTGCCCTTGCTCAGGCCTATTTACGCGATCAATAAATGCATATTTGCACATTTGACCCTGGAATTAAGATAGGCCTAAGCTCAATAACATAGTGGCGCAGCCGTTCCACAAACTTCTTTCGGATTCAGTGGTGCCGGTGGCACTGCCAGGGCTGGTGCCCTTGCTGACGCTCATTTCTGGAATACCTGGTTCTTCGCTAAAAATAATAAAAGTAATTGATTCCGGCAAGTAAAATATTTTGCCCCGAAAGCGCTCGACTATCGCCTTTATCACTCCCCCCGCATGCGCTGACGCCCATTTACGCGACAATTAAACGAATAGGCACGCAATAATTTTTCTCGAAAGAAATTAAAAATCACCAAGCCTAAAATTCAATAAATGGTAAGCCTATAGCGCATGAAAATATCATTTTTTTCGACGAAAAATAAAGTGCCTCGAAAGCGCTGGATCTCTGCATATATCAGTCCCCGGGCACGCGCAGATGCCGTTTAACGCGATAACTGAACGATTAGGGAAAGAATAATTTTTCCCCTTAAATTGAAAAAACGGTAAGCCTATGGCCCAATAAAATATCACTTTTTCGACGAAAAATAATGTGCCTCGAAAGCGCTGGTTCTGCGCATATATCGGTCCCCGGGCACGCGCAGATGCCGTTTAACGCGATAACCGAATGATTCGGCAAAGAATAATTTTTCCCCTAAAATTGAAAAAATGGTAAGCCTATATAATATAGCCCATGAAAATATAATTTTTTCGACGACAAATAAAGTGCCTCGAAAGCGCTGGTTCTCCGCATATATCAGTTCCCGGGCACGCGCAGATGCCGTTTAACGCGATAACCGAATGATTCGGCAAAGAATAATTTTTCCCCTAAAACTGAAAAAACGGTAAGCCTATAGCCCATGAAAATATCATTTTTTCGACGAAAAATAAAGTGACTCGAAAGCACTGGTTCTCCGCATATATCAGTTCCCGGGCACGCGCAGATGCCGTTTAACGCGATAACCGAATGATTCGGCAAAGAATAATTTTTCCCCTAAAACTGAAAAAACGGTAAGCCTATAGCCCATGAAAATATCATTTTTTGGACGAAAAATAAAGTGCCTCGAAAGCGCTGGTTCTCCGCATATATCAGTTCCCGGGCACGCGCAGATGCCGTTTAAAGCGATAACCGAATTATTCGGCAAAGAATAATTTTTCCCCTAAAACTGAAAAAACGGTAAGCCTATAGCCCATGAAAATATCATTTTTTCGACGAAAAATAAAGTGCCTCGAAAGCGCTGGTTCTTCGCATATATCAGTTCCCGGGCACGCGCAGATGCCGTTTAACGCGATAACTGAACGATTAGACAGAGAATAATTTTTCTCCTAAAATTGAAAAAACAGTAAGCCTGTAGCCCATGAAAATATCATTTTTTCGACGAAAAATAAAGTGCCTCGAAAGCGCTGGTTCTCCGCATATATCAGTTCCTGGGCACGCGCAGATGCCGTTTAACGCGATAACTGAACGATTAGGCAAAGAATAATTTTTCCCCTAAAATTCAAAAAACGGTAAGCCTATAGCCCATGAAAATATCATTTTTTCGACGAAAAATAAAGTGACTCGAAAGCACTGGTTCTCCGCATATATCAGTTCCCGGGCACGCGCAGATGCCGTTTAACGCGATAACCGAATGATTCGGCAAAGAATAATTTTTCCCCTAAAACTGAAAAAACGGTAAGCCTATAGCCCATGAAAATATCATTTTTTGGACGAAAAATAAAGTGCCTCGAAAGCGCTGGTTCTCCGCATATATCAGTTCCCGGGCACGCGCAGATGCCGTTTAAAGCGATAACCGAATTATTCGGCAAAGAATAATTTTTCCCCTAAAACTGAAAAAACGGTAAGCCTATAGCCCATGAAAATATCATTTTTTCGACGAAAAATAAAGTGCCTCGAAAGCGCTGGTTCTTCGCATATATCAGTTCCCGGGCACGCGCAGATGCCGTTTAACGCGATAACTGAACGATTAGACAGAGAATAATTTTTCTCCTAAAATTGAAAAAACAGTAAGCCTGTAGCCCATGAAAATATCATTTTTTCGACGAAAAATAAAGTGCCTCGAAAGCGCTGGTTCTCCGCATATATCAGTTCCTGGGCACGCGCAGATGCCGTTTAACGCGATAACTGAACGATTAGGCAAAGAATAATTTTTCCCCTAAAATTCAAAAAACGGTAAGCCTATAGCCCATGAAAATATCATTTTTTCGACGAAAAATAAAGTGCCTCGAAAGCGCTGGTTCTCCGCATATATCAGTTCCCGGGCACGCGCAGATGCCGTTTAACGCGATAACCGAACGATTCGGCAAAGAATAATTTTTCCTCTAAAACTGAAAAAACGGTAAGCCTATAGCCCATGAAAATATCATTTTTTCGACGAAAAATAAAGGGCCTCCAAAGCGCTGGTTCTCCGCATATATCAGTCCCCGGGCACGCGCCGATGCCGTTTAACGCGATAACTGAACGATTAGGCAAAGAATAATTTTTCCCCTAAAACTGAAAAAACGGTAAGCCTATAGCCCATGAAAATATCCCTTTTTCGACGAAAAATAAAGTGCCTCCAAAGCGTTGGTTCTCCGCATATATCAGTCCCCAGGCACGCGCAGATGCCGTTTAACGCGATAAACGAACGATTCGGCAAAGAATAATTTTTCCCCTAAAACTGAAAAAACGTAGGCCTATAGCCCGTGAAAATATCATTTTTTCGACGAAAAATAAAGTGCCTCCAAAGCGTTGGTTCTCCGCATATATCAGTCCCCGGGCACGCGCCGATGACTTTTAACGCGATAACCGAACGATTAGGCAAAGAATAATTTTTCCCCTAAAACTGAAAAAACGGTAAGCCTATAGCCCATGAAAATATCATTTTTTCGACGAAAAATAAAGTGCCTCGAAAGCGCTGGTTCTCCGCATATATCAGTTCCCGGGCACGCGCAGATGCCGTTTAACGCGATAACCGAATGATTCGGCAAAGAATAATTTTTCCCCTAAAACTGAAAAAACGGTAAGCCTATAGCCCATGAAAATATCATTTTTTCGACGAAAAATAAAGTGCCTCGAAAGCGCTGGTTCTTCGCATATATCAGTTCCCGGGCACGCGCAGATGCCGTTTCACGCGGTAACCGAACGATTAGGCAGAGAATAATTTTTCCCCTAAAATTGAAAAAACGGTAAGCCTATAGCCCATGAAAATATCATTTTTTCGACGAAAAATAAAGGGC
Organism: Dermacentor variabilis; assembly: GCF_050947875.1. NCBI lineage: Eukaryota > Metazoa > Arthropoda > Arachnida > Ixodida > Ixodidae > Dermacentor > Dermacentor variabilis. Next base: position 108,503,261 of record NC_134576.1, read on the forward strand.
ATCCAAAGCGCTGGTTCTCCGCATATATCAGTCCCTGGGCACGCGCAGATGACTTTTAACGCGATAACCGAACGATTAGGCAAAGAATAATTTTTCCCCTAAAACTGAAAAAACGGTAAGCCTATAGCCCATAAAAATATCATTTTTCCGACGAAAAATAAAGTGCCTCGAAAGCGCTGGTTCTCCGCATATATCAGTTCCCGGGCACGCGCAGATGCCGTTTAAAGCGATAACCGAATTATTCGGCAAAGAATAATTTTTCCCCTAAAACTGAAAAAACGGTAAGCCTAAGCCCATGAAAATATCATTTTTCCGACGAAAAATAAAGTGCCTCGAAAGCGCTGGTTCTTCGCATATATCAGTTCCCGGGCACGCGCAGATGCCGTTTAACGCGATAACTGAACGATTAGACAGAGAATAATTTTTCTCCTAAAATTGAAAAAAGAGTAAGCCTATAGCCCATGAAAATATCATTTTTTCGACGAAAAATAAAGTGCCTCGAAAGCGCTGGTTCTCCGCATATATCAGTTCCTGGGCACGCGCAGATGCCGTTTAACGCGATAACTGAACGATTAGGCAAAGAATAATTTTTCCACTAAAATTGAAGAAACGGTAAGCCTATAGCCCATGAAAATATCATTTTTTCGACGAAAAATAAAGTGCCTCGAAAGCGCTGGTTCTCCGCGTATATCAGTTCCCGGGCACGCGCAGATGCCGTTTAAAGCGATAACCGAATTATTCGGCAAAGAATAATTTTTCCCCTAAAATTGAAAAAACGGTAAGCCTATAGCCCATGAAAATATCATTTTTTCGACGAAAAATAAAGTGCCTCCAAAGCACTGGTTCTCCGCATATATCAGTTCCCGGGCACGCGCAGATGCCGTTTAACGCGATAACCGAATGATTCGGCAAAGAATAATTTTTCCCCTAAAACTGAAAAAACGGTAAGCCTATAGCCCATGAAAATATCATTTTTTGGACGAAAAATAAAGTGCCTCGAAAGCGCTCGTTCTCCGCATGTATCAGTCCCCGATCACGCGCTGATGCCGTTTAACGCGATAACCGAACGATTAGACAGAGAATAATTTTTCCCCTAAAATTGAAAAAACGGTAAGCCGACGCCCGTGGCCAATCATTTTTTCGACGAAAAATAAAGTGCCTCCAAAGCGCTGGTTCTCCGCATATATCAGTCCCAGGGCACGCGCAGATGACGTTTAACGCGATAACCGAAGGATTAGGCAAAGAATAATTTTTCCCCTAAAATTGAAAAAACGGTAAGCCTATAGCCCATGAAAATATCATTTTTTGGACGAAAAATAAAGTGCCTCCAAAGCGTTGGTTCTCCGCATATATCAGTCCCCAGGCACGCGCAGATGCCGTTTAACGCGATAAACGAACGATTCGGCAAAGAATAATTTTTCCCCTAAAACTGAAAAAACGTAGGCCTATAGCCCGTGAAAATGTCATTTTTTCGACGAAAAATAAAGTGCCTCCAAAGCGTTGGTTCTCCGCATATATCAGTCACCGGGCAAGCGCCGATGACTTTTAACGCGATAACCGAACGATTAGGCAAAGAATAATTTTTCCCCTAAAACTGAAAAAACGGTAAGCCTATAGCCCGTGAAAATATCATTTTTTCGACGAAAAATAAAGTGACTCGAAAGCGCTGGTTCTCCGCATATATCAGTTCCCGGGCACGCGCAGATGCCGTTTAACGCGATAACCGAATGATTCGGCAAAGAATAATTTTCCCCTAAAACTGAAAAAACGGTAAGCCTATAGCCCATGAAAATATCATTTTTTCGACGAAAAATAAAGTGCCTCCAAAGCGTTGGTTCTCCGCATATATCAGTCCCCGGGCCCGCGCCGATGACTTTTAACGCGATAACCGAACGATTAGGCAAAGAATAATTTTTCCCCTAAAACAGAAAAAACGGTAAGCCTATATAGCCCATGAAAATATCATTTTTTCGACGAAAAATAAAGTGCCTCGAAAGCGCTGGTTCTCCGCATATATCAGTTCCCGGGCACGCGCAGATGCCGTTTAACGCGATAACCGAATGATTCGGCAAAGAATAATTTTCCCCTAAAACTGAAAAAACGGTAAGCCTATAGCCCATGAAAATATCATTTTTTCGACGAAAAATAAAGTGCCTCGAAAGCGCTGGTTCTTCGATATATCAGTTCCCGGGCACGCGCAGATGCCGTTTCACGCGGTAACCGAACGATTAGGCAGAGAATAATTTTTCCCCTAAAATTGAAAAAACGGTAAGCCTATAGCCCATGAAAATATCATTTTTTCGACGAAAAATAAAGGGCCTCCAAAGCGCTGGTTCTCCGCATATATCAGTCCCTGGGCACGCGCAGATGACTTTTAACGCGATAACCGAACGATTAGGCAAAGAATAATTTTTCCCCTAAAACTGAAGAAACGGTAAGCCTATAGCCCATAAAAATATCATTTTTCCGACGAAAAATAAAGTGCCTCGAAAGCGCTGGTTCTCCGCATATATCAGTTCCCGGGCACGCGCAGATGCCGTTTAAAGCGATAACCGAATTATTCGGCAAAGAATAATTTTTCCCCTAAAACTGAAAAAACGGTAAGCCTATAGCCCATGAAAATATCATTTTTTCGACGAAAAATAAAGTGCCTCGAAAGCGCTGGTTCTTCGCATATATCAGTTCCCGGGCACGCGCAGATGCCGTTTAACGCGATAACTGAACGATTAGACAGAGAATAATTTTTCTCCTAAAATTGAAAAAACAGTAAGCCTGTAGCCCATGAAAATATCATTTTTTCGACGAAAAATAAAGTGCCTCGAAAGCGCTGGTTCTCCGCATATATCAGTTCCTGGGCACGCGCAGATGCCGTTTAACGCGATAACTGAACGATTAGGCAGAGAATAATTTTTCTCCTAAAATTGAAAAAACAGTAAGCCTGTAGCCCATGAAAATATCATTTTTTCGACGAAAAATAAAGTGCCTCGAAAGCGCTGGTTCTCCGCATATATCAGTTCCCGGGCACGCGCAGATGCCGTTTAACGCGATAACCGAACGATTCGGCAAAGAATAATTTTTCCTCTAAAACTGAAAAAACGGTAAGCCTATAGCCCATGAAAATATCATTTTTTCGACGAAAAATAAAGGGCCTCCAAAGCGCTGGTTCTCCGCATATATCAGTCCCCGGGCACGCGCCGATGCCGTTTAACGCGATAACTGAACGATTAGGCAAAGAATAATTTTTCCCCTAAAACTGAAAAAACGGTAAGCCTATAGCCCATGAAAATATCCCTTTTTCGACGAAAAATAAAGTGCCTCCAAAGCGTTGGTTCTCCGCATATATCAGTCCCCAGGCACGCGCAGATGCCGTTTAACGCGATAAACGAACGATTCGGCAAAGAATAATTTTTCCCCTAAAACTGAAAAAACGTAGGCCTATAGCCCGTGAAAATATCATTTTTTCGACGAAAAATAAAGTGCCTCCAAAGCGTTGGTTCTCCGCATATATCAGTCCCCGGGCACGCGCCGATGACTTTTAACGCGATAACCGAACGATTAGGCAAAGAATAATTTTTCCCCTAAATCTGAAAAAACGGTAAGCCTATAGCCCATGAAAATATCATTTTTTCGACGAAAAATAAAGTGACTCGAAAGCGCTGGTTCTCCGCATATATCAGTTCCCGGGCACGCGCAGATGCCGTTTAACGCGATAACCGAATGATTCGGCAAAGAATAATTTTCCCCTAAAACTGAAAAAACGGTAAGCCTATATAGCCCATGAAAATATCATTTTTTCGACGAAAAATAAAGTGCCTCCAAAGCGTTGGTTCTCCGCATATATCAGTCCCCGGGCACGCGCCGATGACTTTTAACGCGATAACCGAACGATTAGGCAAAGAATAATTTTTCCCCTAAAACTGAAAAAACGGTAAGCCTATAGCCCATGAAAATATCATTTTTTCGACGAAAAATAAAGTGCCTCGAAAGCGCTGGTTCTTCGCATATATCAGTTCCCGGGCACGCGCAGATGCCTTTACACGCGGTAACCGAACGATTAGGCAGAGAATAATTTTTCCCCTAAAATTGAAAAAACGGTAAGCCTATAGCCCATGAAAATATTTTTTCGACGAAAAATAAAGGGCCTCCAAAGCGCTGGTTCTCCGCATATATCAGTCCCTGGGCACGCGCAGATGACTTTTAACGCGATAACCGAACGATTAGGCAAAGAATAATTTTTCCCCTAAAACTGAAGAAACGGTAAGCCTATAGCCCATAAAAATATCATTTTTCCGACGAAAAATAAAGTGCCTCGAAAGCGCTGGTTCTCCGCATATATCAGTTCCCGGGCACGCGCAGATGCCGTTTAAAGCGATAACCGAATTATTCGGCAAAGAATAATTTTTCCCCTAAAACTGAAAAAACGGTAAGCCTATAGCCCATGAAAATATCATTTTTTCGACGAAAAATAAAGTGCCTCGAAAGCGCTGGTTCTTCGCATATATCAGTTCCCGGGCACGCGCAGATGCCGTTTAACGCGATAACTGAACGATTAGACAGAGAATAATTTTTCTCCTAAAATTGAAAAAACAGTAAGCCTGTAGCCCATGAAAATATCATTTTTTCGACGAAAAATAAAGTGCCTCGAAAGCGCTGGTTCTCCGCATATATCAGTTCCTGGGCACGCGCAGATGCCGTTTAACGCGATAACTGAACGATTAGGCAAAGAATAATTTTTCCCCTAAAATTCAAAAAACGGTAAGCCTATATATAGCCCATGAAAATATCATTTTTTCGACGAAAAATAAAGTGCCTCGAAAGCGCTGGTTCTCCGCATATATCAGTTCCCGGGCACGCGCAGATGCCGTTTAACGCGATAACCGAACGATTCGGCAAAGAATAATTTTTCCTCTAAAACTGAAAAAACGGTAAGCCTATAGCCCATGAAAATATCATTTTTCCGACGAAAAATAAAGGGCCTCCAAAGCGCTGGTTCTCCGCATATATCAGTCCCCGGGCACGCGCCGATGCCGTTTAACGCGATAACTGAACGATTAGGCAAAGAATAATTTTTCCCCTAAAACTGAAAAAACGGTAAGCCTATAGCCCATGAAAATATCATTTTTTCGACGAAAAATAAAGTGCCTCGAAAGCGCTGGTTCTCCGCATATATCAGTTCCCGGGCACGCGCAGATGCCGTTTAACGCGATAACCGAATGATTCGGCAAAGAATAATTTTTCCCCTAAAACTGAAAAAACGGTAAGCCTATAGCCCACGAAAATATCATTTTTTCGACGAAAAATAAAGTGGCTCGAAAGCGCTGGTTCTTCGCATATATCAGTTCCCGGGCACGCGCAGATGCCGTTTCACGCGGTAACCGAATGATTAGGCAGAGAATAATTTTTCCCCTAAAATTGAAAAAACGGTAAGCCTATAGCCCATGAAAATATCATTTTTTCGACGAAAAATAAAGGGCCTCCAAAGCGCTGGTTCTCCGCATATATCAGTCCCTGGGCACGCGCAGATGACTTTTAACGCGATAACCGAACGATTAGGCAAAGAATAATTTTTCCCCTAAAACTGAAAAAACGGTAAGCCTATAGCCCATAAAAATATCATTCTTCCGACGAAAAATAAAGTGCCTCGAAAGCGCTGGTTCTCCGCATATATCAGTTCCCGGGCACGCGCAGATGCCGTTTAAAGCGATAACCGAATTATTCGGCAAAGAATAATTTTTCCCCTAAAACTGAAAAAACGGTAAGCCTAAGCCCATGAAAATATCATTTTTTCGACGAAAAATAAAGTGCCTCGAAAGCGCTGGTTCTTCGCATATATCAGTTCCCGGGCACGCGCAGATGCCGTTTAACGCGATAACTGAACGATTAGACAGAGAATAATTTTTCTCCTAAAATTGAAAAAAGAGTAAGCCTATAGCCCATGAAAATATCATTTTTTCGACGAAAAATAAAGTGCCTCGAAAGCGCTGGTTCTCCGCATATATCAGTTCCTGGGCACGCGCAGATGCCGTTTAACGCGATAACTGAACGATTAGGCAAAGAATAATTTTTCCACTAAAATTGAAGAAACGGTAAGCCTATAGCCCATGAAAATATCATTTTTTCGACGAAAAATAAAGTGCCTCGAAAGCGCTGGTTCTCCGCATATATCAGTTCCCGGGCACGCGCAGATGCCGTTTAACGCGATAACCGAACGATTAGGCAAAGAATAATTTTTCCCCTAAAATTCAAAAAACGGTAAGCCTATAGCCCATGAAAATATCATTTTTTCGACGAAAAATAAAGTGCCTCGAAAGCGCTGGTTCTCCGCATATATCAGTTCCCGGGCACGCGCAGATGCCGTTTAACGCGATAACCGAACGATTCGGCAAAGAATAATTTTTCCTCTAAAACTGAAAAAACGGTAAGCCTATAGCCCATGAAAATATCATTTTTTCGACGAAAAATAAAGGGCCTCCAAAGCGCTGGTTCTCCGCATATATCAGTCCCCGGGCACGCGCCGATGCCGTTTAACGCGATAACTGAACGATTAGGCAAAGAATAATTTTTCCCCTAAAACTGAAAAAACGGTAAGCCTATACTCCCTTGAAGATATCCCTTTTTCGACGAAAAATAAAGTGCCTCCAAAGCGTTGGTTCTCCGCATATATCAGTCCCCAGGCACGCGCAGATGCCGTTTAACGCGATAAACGAACGATTCGGCAAAGAATAATTTTTCCCCTAAAACTGAAAAAACGTAGGCCTATAGCCCGTGAAAATATCATTTTTTCGACGAAAAATAAAGTGCCTCCAAAGCGTTGGTTCTCCGCATATATCAGTCCCCGGGCACGCGCCGATGACTTTTAACGCGATAACCGAACGATTAGGCAAAGAATAATTTTTCCCCTAAAACTGAAAAAACGGTAAGCCTATAGCCCATGAAAATATCATTTTTTCGACGAAAAATAAAGTGACTCGAAAGCGCTGGTTCTCCGCATATATCAGTTCCCGGGCACGCGCAGATGCCGTTTAACGCGATAACCGAATGATTCGGCAAAGAATAATTTTCCCCTAAAACTGAAAAAACGGTAAGCCTATAGCCCATGAAAATATCATTTTTTCGACGAAAAATAAAGTGCCTCCAAAGCGTTGGTTCTCCGCATATATCAGTCCCCGGGCACGCGCCGATGACTTTTAACGCGATAACCGAACGATTAGGCAAAGAATAATTTTTCCCCTAAAACTGAAAAAACGGTAAGCCTATAGCCCATGAAAATATCATTTTTTCGACGAAAAATAAAGTGCCTCGAAAGCGCTGGTTCTTCGCATATATCAGTTCCCGGGCACGCGCAGATGCCGTTTCACGCGGTAACCGAACGATTAGGCAGAGAATAATTTTTCCCCTAAAATTGAAAAAACGGTAAGCCTATAGCCCATGAAAATATCATTTTTTCGACGAAAAATAAAGGGCCTCCAAAGCGCTGGTTCTCCGCATATATCAGTCCCTGGGCACGCGCAGATGACTTTTAACGCGATAACCGAACGATTAGGCAAAGAATATTTTTTCCCCTAAAACTGAAAAAACGGTAAGCCTATAGCCCATAAAAATATCATTTTTCCGACGAAAAATAAAGTGCCTCGAAAGCGCTGGTTCTCCGCATATATCAGTTCCCGGGCACGCGCAGATGCCGTTTAAAGCGATAACCGAATTATTCGGCAAAGAATAATTTTTCCCCTAAAACTGAAAAAACGGTAAGCCTAAGCCCATGAAAATATCATTTTTTCGACGAAAAATAAAGTGCCTCGAAAGCGCTGGTTCTTCGCATATATCAGTTCCCGGGCACGCGCCGATGCCGTTTAACGCGATAACTGAACGATTAGGCAGAGAATAATTTTTCCCCTAAAATTGAAAAAACGGTAAGCCTATAGCCCATGAAAATATCACTTTTTCGACGAAAAATAAAGTGCCTCCAAAGCGTTGGTTCTCCGCATATATCAGTCCCTGGGCACGCGCCGATGCCGTTTAACGCGATAACTGAACGATTAGGCAAAGAATAATTTTTCCCCTAAAACTGAAAAAACGGTAAGCCTATAGCCCATGAAAATATCACTTTTTCGACGAAAAATAAAGGGCCTCCAAAGCGTTGGTTCTCCGCATATATCAGTCCCCGGGCACGCGCCGATGCCGTTTAACGCGATAACTGAACGATTAGGCAAAGAATAATTTTTCCCCTAAAACTGAAAAAACGGTAAGCCTATAGCCCATGAAAATATCATTTTTTCGACGAAAAATAAAGGGCCTCCAAAGCGTTGGTTCTCCGCATATATCAGTCCTTGGGCACGCGCCGATGCCGTTTAACGCGATAACTGAACGATTAGGCAAAGAAAAATTTTTCCCCTAAAACTGAAAAAACGGTAAGCCTATAGCCCATGAAAATATCACTTTTTCGACGAAAAATAAAGGGCCTCCAAAGCGCTGGTTCTCCGCATATATCAGTCCCTGGGCACGCGCCGATGCCGTTTAAAGCGATAACTGAACGATTAGGCAAAGAATAATTTTTCCCCTAAAATTGAAAAAACGGTAAGCCTATAGCCCATGAAAATATCATTTTTTCGACGAAAAATAAAGTACCTCCAAAGCGCTGGTTCTCCGCATATATCAGTCCCCGGGCACGCGCCGATGCCGTTTAACGCGATAACTGAACGATTAGGCAGAGAATAATTTTTCCCCTAAAATTGAAAAAACGGTAAGCCTATAGCCCATGAAAATATCACTTTTTCGACGAAAAATAAAGTGCCTCGAAAGCGCTGGTTCTCCGCATATATCAGTCCCCGGGCACGCGCCGATGCCGTTTAACGCGATAACTGAACGATTAGGCAAAGAATCATTTTTCCCCTAAAACTGAAAAAACGGTAAGCCTATAGCCCATGAAAATATCATTTTTTCGACGAAAAATAAAGGGCCTCCAAAGCGCTGGTTCTCCCCATATATCAGTCCCCGGGCACGCGCCGATGCCGTTTAACGCGATAACTGAACGATTAGGCAGAGAATAATTTTTCCCCTAAAATTGAAAAAACGGTAAGCCTATATAGCCCATGAAAATATCATTTTTTCGACGAAAAATAAAGTGCCTCGAAAGCGCTGGTTCTCCGCATATATCAGTCCCTGGGCACGCGCCGATACCGTTTAACGCGATAACTGAACGATTAGGCAGAGAATAATTTTTCCCCTAAAATTGAAAAAACGGTAAGCCTATAGCCCATGAAAATATCATTTTTTCGACGAAAAATAAAGGGCCTCCAAAGCGCTGGTTCTCCGCATATATCAGTCCCCGGGCACGCGCCGATGCCGTTTAACGCGATAACTGAACGATTAGGCAAAGAATAATTTTTCCCCTAAAACTGAAAAAACGGTAAGCCTATAGCCCATGAAAATATCATTTTTTCGACGAAAAATAAAGTGCCTCGAAAGCGCTGGTTCTCCGCATATATCAGTTCCCGGGCACGCGCAGATGCCGTTTAACGCGATAACCGAATGATTCGGCAAAGAATAATTTTTCCCCTAAAACTGAAAAAACGGTAAGCCTATAGCCCACGAAAATATCATTTTTTCGACGAAAAATAAAGTGGCTCGAAAGCGCTGGTTCTTCGCATATATCAGTTCCCGGGCACGCGCAGATGCCGTTTCACGCGGTAACCGAATGATTAGGCAGAGAATAATTTTTCCCCTAAAATTGAAAAAACGGTAAGCCTATAGCCCATGAAAATATCATTTTTTCGACGAAAAATAAAGGGCCTCCAAAGCGCTGGTTCTCCGCATATATCAGTCCCTGGGCACGCGCAGATGACTTTTAACGCGATAACCGAACGATTAGGCAAAGAATAATTTTTCCCCTAAAACTGAAAAAACGGTAAGCCTATAGCCCATAAAAATATCATTCTTCCGACGAAAAATAAAGTGCCTCGAAAGCGCTGGTTCTCCGCATATATCAGTTCCCGGGCACGCGCAGATGCCGTTTAAAGCGATAACCGAATTATTCGGCAAAGAATAATTTTTCCCCTAAAACTGAAAAAACGGTAAGCCTAAGCCCATGAAAATATCATTTTTTCGACGAAAAATAAAGTGCCTCGAAAGCGCTGGTTCTTCGCATATATCAGTTCCCGGGCACGCGCAGATGCCGTTTAACGCGATAACTGAACGATTAGACAGAGAATAATTTTTCTCCTAAAATTGAAAAAAGAGTAAGCCTATAGCCCATGAAAATATCATTTTTTCGACGAAAAATAAAGTGCCTCGAAAGCGCTGGTTCTCCGCATATATCAGTTCCTGGGCACGCGCAGATGCCGTTTAACGCGATAACTGAACGATTAGGCAAAGAATAATTTTTCCACTAAAATTGAAGAAACGGTAAGCCTATAGCCCATGAAAATATCATTTTTTCGACGAAAAATAAAGTGCCTCGAAAGCGCTGGTTCTCCGCATATATCAGTTCCCGGGCACGCGCAGATGCCGTTTAACGCGATAACCGAACGATTAGGCAAAGAATAATTTTTCCCCTAAAATTCAAAAAACGGTAAGCCTATAGCCCATGAAAATATCATTTTTTCGACGAAAAATAAAGTGCCTCGAAAGCGCTGGTTCTCCGCATATATCAGTTCCCGGGCACGCGCAGATGCCGTTTAACGCGATAACCGAACGATTCGGCAAAGAATAATTTTTCCTCTAAAACTGAAAAAACGGTAAGCCTATAGCCCATGAAAATATCATTTTTTCGACGAAAAATAAAGGGCCTCCAAAGCGCTGGTTCTCCGCATATATCAGTCCCCGGGCACGCGCCGATGCCGTTTAACGCGATAACTGAACGATTAGGCAAAGAATAATTTTTCCCCTAAAACTGAAAAAACGGTAAGCCTATACTCCCTTGAAGATATCCCTTTTTCGACGAAAAATAAAGTGCCTCCAAAGCGTTGGTTCTCCGCATATATCAGTCCCCAGGCACGCGCAGATGCCGTTTAACGCGATAAACGAACGATTCGGCAAAGAATAATTTTTCCCCTAAAACTGAAAAAACGTAGGCCTATAGCCCGTGAAAATATCATTTTTTCGACGAAAAATAAAGTGCCTCCAAAGCGTTGGTTCTCCGCATATATCAGTCCCCGGGCACGCGCCGATGACTTTTAACGCGATAACCGAACGATTAGGCAAAGAATAATTTTTCCCCTAAAACTGAAAAAACGGTAAGCCTATAGCCCATGAAAATATCATTTTTTCGACGAAAAATAAAGTGACTCGAAAGCGCTGGTTCTCCGCATATATCAGTTCCCGGGCACGCGCAGATGCCGTTTAACGCGATAACCGAATGATTCGGCAAAGAATAATTTTCCCCTAAAACTGAAAAAACGGTAAGCCTATAGCCCATGAAAATATCATTTTTTCGACGAAAAATAAAGTGCCTCCAAAGCGTTGGTTCTCCGCATATATCAGTCCCCGGGCACGCGCCGATGACTTTTAACGCGATAACCGAACGATTAGGCAAAGAATAATTTTTCCCCTAAAACTGAAAAAACGGTAAGCCTATAGCCCATGAAAATATCATTTTTTCGACGAAAAATAAAGTGCCTCGAAAGCGCTGGTTCTTCGCATATATCAGTTCCCGGGCACGCGCAGATGCCGTTTCACGCGGTAACCGAACGATTAGGCAGAGAATAATTTTTCCCCTAAAATTGAAAAAACGGTAAGCCTATAGCCCATGAAAATATCATTTTTTCGACGAAAAATAAAGGGCCTCCAAAGCGCTGGTTCTCCGCATATATCAGTCCCTGGGCACGCGCAGATGACTTTTAACGCGATAACCGAACGATTAGGCAAAGAATATTTTTTCCCCTAAAACTGAAAAAACGGTAAGCCTATAGCCCATAAAAATATCATTTTTCCGACGAAAAATAAAGTGCCTCGAAAGCGCTGGTTCTCCGCATATATCAGTTCCCGGGCACGCGCAGATGCCGTTTAAAGCGATAACCGAATTATTCGGCAAAGAATAATTTTTCCCCTAAAACTGAAAAAACGGTAAGCCTAAGCCCATGAAAATATCATTTTTTCGACGAAAAATAAAGTGCCTCGAAAGCGCTGGTTCTTCGCATATATCAGTTCCCGGGCACGCGCCGATGCCGTTTAACGCGATAACTGAACGATTAGGCAGAGAATAATTTTTCCCCTAAAATTGAAAAAACGGTAAGCCTATAGCCCATGAAAATATCACTTTTTCGACGAAAAATAAAGTGCCTCCAAAGCGTTGGTTCTCCGCATATATCAGTCCCTGGGCACGCGCCGATGCCGTTTAACGCGATAACTGAACGATTAGGCAAAGAATAATTTTTCCCCTAAAACTGAAAAAACGGTAAGCCTATAGCCCATGAAAATATCACTTTTTCGACGAAAAATAAAGGGCCTCCAAAGCGTTGGTTCTCCGCATATATCAGTCCCCGGGCACGCGCCGATGCCGTTTAACGCGATAACTGAACGATTAGGCAAAGAATAATTTTTCCCCTAAAACTGAAAAAACGGTAAGCCTATAGCCCATGAAAATATCATTTTTTCGACGAAAAATAAAGGGCCTCCAAAGCGTTGGTTCTCCGCATATATCAGTCCTTGGGCACGCGCCGATGCCGTTTAACGCGATAACTGAACGATTAGGCAAAGAAAAATTTTTCCCCTAAAACTGAAAAAACGGTAAGCCTATAGCCCATGAAAATATCACTTTTTCGACGAAAAATAAAGGGCCTCCAAAGCGCTGGTTCTCCGCATATATCAGTCCCTGGGCACGCGCCGATGCCGTTTAAAGCGATAACTGAACGATTAGGCAAAGAATAATTTTTCCCCTAAAATTGAAAAAACGGTAAGCCTATAGCCCATGAAAATATCATTTTTTCGACGAAAAATAAAGTACCTCCAAAGCGCTGGTTCTCCGCATATATCAGTCCCCGGGCAAGCGCCGATGCCGTTTAACGCGATAACTGAACGATTAGGCAGAGAATAATTTTTCCCCTAAAATTGAAAAAACGGTAAGCCTATAGCCCATGAAAATATCACTTTTTCGACGAAAAATAAAGTGCCTCGAAAGCGCTGGTTCTCCGCATATATCAGTCCCCGGGCACGCGCCGATGCCGTTTAACGCGATAACTGAACGATTAGGCAAAGAATCATTTTTCCCCTAAAACTGAAAAAACGGTAAGCCTATAGCCCATGAAAATATCATTTTTTCGACGAAAAATAAAGGGCCTCCAAAGCGCTGGTTCTCCCCATATATCAGTCCCCGGGCACGCGCCGATGCCGTTTAACGCGATAACTGAACGATTAGGCAGAGAATAATTTTTCCCCTAAAATTGAAAAAACGGTAAGCCTATATAGCCCATGAAAATATCATTTTTTCGACGAAAAATAAAGTGCCTCGAAAGCGCTGGTTCTCCGCATATATCAGTCCCTGGGCACGCGCCGATACCGTTTAACGCGATAACTGAACGATTAGGCAGAGAATAATTTTTCCCCTAAAATTGAAAAAACGGTAAGCCTATAGCCCATGAAAATATCATTTTTTCGACGAAAAATAAAGTGCCTCGAAAGCGCTGGTTCTTCGCATATATCAGTCCCTGGGCACGCGCCGATGCCGTTTAACGCGATAACTGAACGATTAGGCAGAGAATAATTTTTCCCCTAAAACTGAAAAAACGGTAAGCCTATAGCCCATGAAAATATCACTTTTTCGACGAAAAATAAAGGGCCTCCAAAGCGCTGGTTCTCCGCATATATCAGTCCCTGGGCACGCGCCGATGCCGTTTAACGCGATAACTGAACGATTAGACAAAGAATAATTTTTCCCCTAAAACTGAAAAAACGGTAAGCCTATAGCCCATGAAAATATCATTTTTTCGACGAAAAATAAAGGGCCTCCAAAGCGCTGGTTCTCCGCATATATCAGTCCCCGGGCACGCGCCGATGCCGTTTAACGCGATAACTGAACGATTAGGCAGAGAATAATTTTTCCCCTAAAATTGAAAAAACGGTAAGCCTATAGCCCATGAAAATATCATTTTTTCGACGAAAAATAAAGTGCCTCGAAAGCGCTGGTTCTTCGCATATATCAGTCCCTGGGCACGCGCCGATGCCGTTTAACGCGATAACTGAACGATTAGGCAGAGAATAATTTTTCCCCTAAAACTGAAAAAACGGTAAGCCTATAGCCCATGAAAATATCATTTTTTCGACGAAAAATAAAGTGCCTCGAAAGCGCTGGTTCTTCGCATATATCAGTCCCTGGGCACGCGCCGATGCCGTTTAACGCGATAACTGAACGATTAGGCAGAGAATAATATTTCCCCTAAAACTGAAAAAACGGTAAGCCTCTAGCCCATGAAAATATCATTTTTTCGACGAAAAATAAAGTGCCTCCAAAGCGCTGGTTCTCCGCATATATCAGTCCCCGGGCACGCGCCGATGCCGTTTAACGCGATAACTGAACGATTAGGCAAAGAATAATTTTCCCCTAAAACTGAAAAAACGGTAAGCCTATAGCCCATGAAAATATCACTTTTTCGACGAAAAATAAAGGGCCTCCAAAGCGCTGGTTCTCCGCATATATCCGTCCCTGGGCTCGCGCCGATGCCGTTTAACGCAATAACTGAACGATTAGACAAAGAATAATTTTTCCCCTAAAACTGAAAAAACGGTAAGCCTATAGCCCATGAAAATATCACTTTTTCGACGAAAAATAAAGGGCCTCCAAAGCGCTGGTTCTCCGCATATATCAGTCCCTGGGCACGCGCCGATGCCGTTTAACGCGATAACTGAACGATTAGGCAGAGAATAATTTTTCCCCTAAAACTGAAAAAACGGTAAGCCTATAGCCCATGAAAATATCATTTTTTCGACGAAAAATAAAGGGCCTCCAAAGCGTTGGTTCTCCGCATATATCAGTCCCCGGGCACGCGCCGATGCCGTTTAACGCGATAACTGAACGATTAGGCAGAGAATATTTTTTCCCCTAATATTGAAAAAACGGTAAGCGTATAGCCCATGAAAATATCATTTTTTCGGCGAAAAATAAAGTGCCTCCAAAGCGCTGGTTCTCCGCATATATCAGTCCCCGGGCACGCGCCGATGCCGTTTAACGCGATAACTGAACAATTAGGCAAAGAATAATTTTTCCCCTAAAATTGAAAAAACGGTAAGCCTATAGCCCATAAAAATATCATTTTTTCGACGAAAAATAAAGTGCTTCCAAAGCGCTGGTTCTCCGCATATATCAGTCCCCGGGCACGCGCCGATGCCGTTTAACGCGATAACTGAACGATTAGGCAGAGAATAATTTTCCCCCTAAAATTGAAAAAACGGTAAGCCTATAGACCAGAACACGATAGCCTCGCACCCAGACTAACCGAACGCATACTCTCGCACCCGGGTTGCCCGGTCGACCGGCGCCATTTTGTACTGGGCTGCCAAAGTGTGTTCGCCGGCGACCGGCACACATGACAAGCGTCAGCTCTAGGACTGCAAAGTGCGGAAATGTGCCCGTTCACGCGGATCCAAAGTACAAGAAGTCATCTGGGCATCATTGCGTCGTGTTTGGATGCCAAATCAACCAGCGCAAAAGGAGCAGGTTGCTTAGCGCTGTTTGCGAAGAGCACAACACACGTAGGGAATCGTTCCGGTGCGGTGTTTTCAGCCTGCACCGATTTCCATCCGCAACGAAGAATGCCAAGCTGCGCCACCGGTGGATAGCTGCAGTGAATAGGAAGAACTACCAACCCAGTGAAAATGCACGAGTGAGTATTCGATGTCTGTATATTTTGGTGCCACGTTCAACTTTGCGCCCTACGAACGTAATATGTGTAACACGCAGGTTTGCTCCGAGCACTTTCTGGACAACAAACATACAGAGCAGAATTCCGTGCCGGTGCTTCGCCTTGGCTATAACAAAAAGGCAAGCCTTGTCGTGTTTTCAGTCATGAAGAGCTCCCGACGGTTAAGCGGAACAGTTGAGTTTGCGGTTAGCGATACTTGCAGCTGGTGCACGACATGACCATTAAGCGTGAAGAAGTTGTAGGCAATAGAATGTTGCCCTGCTGGTGAGCGTTATTGCTATGAAAGTAAACCGAAGTCTGCTCGTCACGTAGCATGCGTCTACAAAAACGTAAACGACGACTGCTCGTCGCCGAAGGTGTTCCTGCAGCGCGCCTGTCTTTGCGAGCCGGTGTTGCAGGTGTCATTCGTAACGAATTCATTTGAGCTTCCTGAGCTCTAAACTGCGTGCGGGCTGTTATGCGGGGTAAAGCGCAAGATTTTTCCGTTCATATAGCGAAGAAAATAAGGTGTTAGTTATTGTTGTATTTTATAACAAAATTTTGCTCCTTCTCGCCAGTTTTTCTTTTATGTTTTCTTTTCTAAGGGAGCGCCAACAATCCGATATGGCCTCGCACAGGCGAAACAGTTCTGATACCAGGTAGCTGCAGTTGGTGGGGCTAATTTAATGCAGGTGTGGTTGTTGTATTGTACAAAGGGGTCCCTGATGATGCAGCTTTAAGTAGGGATGGTAATTTTATGTGCCCTGTCATGGTTTTTGCAGCAGCTGTACAACACCTGCATCTGTCATGCTCACCCTGTTATACGGGCTTCGACTGCACATGTAGTTGAGCATTATAACTACTGTAGTTCCTCATTTTCCATTGAATGCAGGTTTAGCTTCATATACTGCTTGTTCGAGTGCTGTAGGCTTGTGTTCTGAATGTTGTACTCTTAAGTGGTTGCACGATACAATTGGCATGGTGTATTTTTCATGTTGAGAGGACTTTATATCTTCGCAACAGTGATGGCATGGGAAAGAACTACAGCCGTTCTTACTACAACATATATTTTGTTTTCAATGTGCAGGTGGTGAAGGGCAGGCGTCTGCTAATCAGGCAGTCTATAAGCCCTGTCATACGACCTCGCCAATTGGTTGCCAAACGCGGCCAACCCAGTAGTGACCATGACAAACAAGACCAAACTGAAAGTGCAGAGGACAATCTTCTGCGTGCTTCATTAATATATGGCACCAACACAGTGCTGTATATTTCTTCACAGGTTACGTGCCAAAAATGCGGAGATATTACAGCTCACACGTGTTCTAGCATATAGCGCGCGGTTTGTACAAACGTAATAGCGTACTTGCCCGATGTATTCGCTTCTGCAGCCTGCACAGCACTCAGTGTTGCCATTGCGGACTTGCATGAGGTCTTGAAGTTTGATTGGATGGAGACAGCGAAAATGACAGGTTAGAAAAAACGCGACACACGCCTTCCGCCCAGCTGAAAAGCCCAAGTTTCGCTTTTGCGCCGGGTCGCATCTCCCGGCGTGGCAGCCCAGACCTGCTACTTCGCGGCGCTTGGGATAGATGGCGCGACCAGCGCTCATCAATATGGCGGCGCGCTTTGAATTCACGGTGTTCTGGTGTATAGCCCATGAAAATATCATTTTTTCGACGAAAAATAAAGGGCCTCCAAAGCGTTGGTTCTCCGCATATATCAGTCCCCGGGCACGCGCCGATGCCGTTTAACGCGATAACTGAACGATTAGGCAGAGAATAATTTTTCCCCTAAAATTGAAAAAACGGTAAGCCTATAGCCCATGAAAATATCACTTTTTCGACGAAAAATAAAGGGCCTCCAAAGCGCTGGTTCACCGCATATATCAGTCCCCGGGCACGCGCCGATGCCGTTTAACGCGATAACTGAACGATTAGGCAGAGAATAATTTTTCCCCTAAAATTGAAAAAACGGTAAGCCTATAGCCCATGAAAATATCACTTTTTCGACGAAAAATAAAGTGCCTCGAAAGCGCTGGTTCTCCGCATATATCAGTCCCTGGGCACGCGCCGATGCCGTTTAACGCGATAACTGAACGATTAGGCAAAGAATAATTTTTCCCCTAAAACTGAAAAAACGGTAAGCCTATAGCCCATGAAAATATCATTTTTTCGACGAAAAATAAAGGGCCTCCAAAGCGCTGGTTCTCCGCATATATCAGTCCCCGGGCACGCGCCGATGCCGTTTAACGCGATAACTGAACGATTAGGCAGAGAATAATTTTTCCCCTAAAATTGAAAAAACGGTAAAAAATATCATTTTTTCGACGAAAAATAAAGTGCCTCGAAAGCGCTGGTTCTCCGCATATATCAGTCCCTGGGCACGCGCCGATGCCGTTTAACGCGATAACTGAACGATTAGGCAGAGAATAATTTTTCCCCTAAAACTGAAAAAACGGTAAGCCTATAGCCCATGAAAATATCATTTTTTCGACGAAAAATAAAGTGCCTCGAAAGCGCTGGTTCTCCGCTTATATCAGTCCCTGGGCACGCGCCGATGCCGTTTAACGCGATAACTGAACGATTAGGCAGAGAATAATTTTTCCCCTAAAACTGAAAAAACGGTAAGCCTATAGCCCATGAAAATATCATTTTTTCGACGAAAAATAAAGGGCCTCCAAAGCGCTGGTTCTCCGCATATATCAGTCCCCGGGCACGCGCCGATGCCGTTTAACGCGATAACTGAACGATTAGGCAGAGAATAATTTTTCCCCTAAAATTGAAAAAACGGTAAGCCTATAGCCCATGAAAATATCATTTTTTCGACGAAAAATAAAGGGCCTCCAAAGCGCTGGTTCTCCGCATATATCAGTCCCCGGGCACGCGCCGATGCCGTTTAACGCGATAACTGAACGATTAGGCAAAGAATAATTTTTCCCCTAAAACTGAAAAAACGGTAAGCCTATAGCCCATGAAAATATCATTTTTTCGACGAAAAATAAAGTGCCTCGAAAGCGCTGGTTCTCCGCATATATCAGTCCCTGGGCACGCGCCGATGCCGTTTAACGCGATAACTGAACGATTAGGCAGAGAATAATTTTTCCCCTAAAACTGAAAAAACGGTAAGCCTATAGCCCATGAAAATATCATTTTTTCGACGAAAAATAAAGTGCCTCCAAAGCGCTGGTTCTCCGCATATATCAGTCCCCGGGCACGCGCCGATGCCGTTTAACGCGATAACTGAACGATTAGGCAGAGAATAATTTTTCCCCTAAAATTGAAAAAACGGTAAGCCTACTGCCCATGAAAATATCACTTTTTCGACGAAAAATAAAGGGCCTCCAAAGCGCTGGTTCTCCGCATATATCAGTCCCTGCGCACGCGCCGATGCCGTTTAACGCGATAACTGAACGATTAGGCAAAGAATAATTTTTCCCCTAAAACTGAAAAAACAGTAAGCCTGTAGCCCATGAAAATGTCATTTTTTCGACGAAAAATAAAGTGCCTCGAAAGCGCTGGTTCTCCGCATATATCAGTCCCCGGGCACGCGCAGATGCCGTTTAACGCGGTAACCGAACGATTAGGCAGAGAATAATTTTTCCCGTAAAACTGAAAAAACGGTAAGCCTATAAGCCCATGAAAATATCATTTTTTCGACGAAAAATAAAGTGCCTCGAAAGCGCTGGTTCTCCGCATATATCAGTTCCCGGGCACGCGCAGATGCCGTTTAACGCGATAACCGAGCGATTCGGCAGAGAATAATTTTTCCCCTAAAACTGAAAAAACGGTAAGCCTATAGCCCATGAAAATATCATTTTTTCGACGAAAAATAAAGTGCCTCGAAAGCGCTGGTTCTCCGCATATATCAGTTCCCGGGCACGCGCAGATGCCGTTTAACGCGATAACCGAACGATTCGGCAGAGAATAATTTTTCCTCTAAAACTGAAAAAACGGTAAGCCAATAGCCCATGAAAATATCATTTTTTCGACGAAAAATAAAGTGCCTCGAAAGCGCTGGTTCTCCGCATATATCAGTCCCCGGGCACGCGCAGATGCCGTTTAACGCGATAACCGAACGATTCGGCAGAGAATAATTTTTTGCTCTAAAACTGAAAAAACGGTAAGCCTATAGCCCATGAAAATATCATTTTTTCGACGAAAAATAAAGTGCCTCGAAAGCGCTGGTTCTCCGCATATATCAGTCCCCGGGTACGCGCCGATGCCGTTTAACGCGGTAACTGAACGATTAGGCAAAGAATAATTTTCCCCTAAAACTGAAAAAACGGTAAGCCTATAGCCCATGAAAATATCATTTTTTCGACGAAAAATAAAGTGCCTCGAAAGCGCTGGTTCTCCGCATATATCAGTTCCTGGGCACGCGCAGATGCCGTTTAACGCGGTAACCGAACGATTAGGCAGAGAATAATTTTTCCCCTAAAACTGAAAAAACGGTAAGCCTATAACCCATGAAAATATCATTTTTTCGACGAAAAATAAAGTGCCTCGAAAGCGCTGGTTCTCCGCATATATCAGTCCCCGGGCACGCGCAGATGCCGTTTAACGCGGTAACCGAACGATTAGGCAGAGAATAATTTTTCCCGTAAAACTGAAAAAAGGGTAAGCCTATAGCCCATGAAAATATCATTTTTTCGACGAAAAATAAAGTGCCTCGAAAGCGCTGGTTCTCCGCATATATCAGTTCCCGGGCACGCGCAGATGCCGTTTAACGCGATAACCGAACGATTCGGCAGTGAATAATTTTTCCTCTAAAACTGAAAAAACGGTAAGCCAATAGCCCATGAAAATATCATTTTTTCGACGAAAAATAAAGTGCCTCGAAAGCGCTGGTTCTCCGCATATATCAGTCCCCGGGCACGCGCAGATGCCGTTTAACGCGATAACCGAACGATTCGGCAGAGAATAATTTTTCCTCTAAAACTGAAAAAACGGTAAGCCTATAGCCCATGAAAATATCATTTTTTCGACGAAAAATAAAGTGCCTCGAAAGCGCTGGTTCTCCGCATATATCAGTCCCCGGGTACGCGCCGATGCCGTTTAACGCGGTAACTGAACGATTAGGCAAAGAATAATTTTCCCCTAAAACTGAAAAAACGGTAAGCCTATAGCCCATGAAAATATCATTTTTTCGACGAAAAATAAAGTGCCTCGAAAGCGCTGGTTCTCCGCATATATCAGTTCCTGGGCACGCGCAGATGCCGTTTAACGCGGTAACCGAACAATTAGGCAGAGAATAATTTTTCCCCTAAAACTGAAAAAACGGTAAGCCTATAACCCATGAAAATATCATTTTTTCGACGAAAAATAAAGTGCCTCGAAAGCGCTGGTTCTCCGCATATATCAGTTCCCGGGCACGCGCAGATGCCGTTTAACGCGATAACCGAACGATTCGGCAGAGAATAATTTTTCCTCTAAAACTGAAAAAACGGTAAGCCAATAGCCCATGAAAATATCATTTTTTCGACGAAAAATAAAGTGCCTCGAAAGCGCTGGTTCTCCGCATATATCAGTCCCCGGGCACGCGCAGATGCCGTTTAACGCGATAACCGAACGATTCGGCAGAGAATCATTTTTCCTCTAAAACTGAAAAAACGGTAAGCCTATAGCCCATGAAAATATCATTTTTTCGACGAAAAATAAAGTGCCTCGAAAGCGCTGGTTCTCCGCATATATCAGTCCCCGGGTACGCGCCGATGCCGTTTAACGCGGTAACTGAACGATTAGGCAAAGAATAATTTTCCCCTAAAACTGAAAAAACGGTAAGATTATAGCCCATGAAAATATCATTTATTCGACGAAAAATAAAGTGCCTCGAAAGCGCTGGTTCTCCGCATATATCAGTCCCCGGGCACGCGCAGATGCCGTTTAACGCGATAACCGAACGATTCGGCAGAGAATAATTTTTCCTCTAAAACTGAAAAAACGGTAAGCCTATAGCCCATGAAAATCTTTTTTCGACGAAAAATAAAGTGCCTCGAAAGCGCAGGTTCTCCGCATATATCAGTTCCTGGGCACGCGCAGATGCCGTTTAACGCGATAACTGAACGATTAGGGAAAGAATAATTTTTCCCCTAAAACTGAAAAAACGGTAAGCCTATAGCCCATGAAAATATCATTTTTTCGACGAAAAATAAAGTGCCTCGAAAGCGCTGGTTCTCCGCATATATCAGTTCCTGGGCACGCGCAGATGCCGTTTAACGCGGTAACCGAACGATTAGGCAGAGAATAATTTTTCCCCTAAAACTGAAAAAACGGTAAGCCTATATATAGCCCATGAAAATATCATTTTTTCGACGAAAAATAAAGTGCCTCGAAAGCGCTGGTTCTCCGCATATATCAGTTCCTGGGCACGCGCAGATGCCGTTTAACGCGATAACCGAACGATTAGGCAAAGAATAATTTTTCCTCTAAAACTGAAAGAACGGTAAGCCTATAGCCCATGAAAATATCATTTTTTCGACGAAAAATAAAGCGCCTCGAAAGCGCTGGTTCTCCGCATATATCAGTTCCCGGGCACACGCAGATGCCGTTTAACGCGATAACTGAACGATTAGGCAGAGAATAATTTTTCCTCTAAAACTAAAAAACGGTAAGCCTATAGCCCATGAAAATATCATTCTTTCGACGAAAAATAAAGTGCCTCGAAAGCGTTGGTTCTCCGCATATATCAGTCCCCGGGCACGCGCCGATGCCGTTTAACGCGATAACTGAACGATTAGACAGAGAATAATTTTTCTCCTAAAATTGAAAAAACAGTAAGCCTATAGCCCATGAAAATATCATTTCTTCGACGAAAAATAAAGTGCCTCGAAAGCGCTGGTTCTCCGCATATATCAGTTCCTGGGCACGCGCAGATGCCGTTTAGGGCGATAACTGAACGATTAGGCAAAGAATAATTTTTCCCCTAAAATTGAAAAAACGGTAAGCCTAGCCCATGAAAATATCATTTTTTCGACGAAAAATAAAGTGCCTCGAAAGCGCTGGTTCTTCGCATATATCAGTCCCCGGGCACGCGCAGATGCCGTTTAACGCGATAACCGAACGATTCGGCAGAGAATCATTTTTCCTCTAAAACTGAAAAAACGGTAAGCCTATAGCCCATGAAAATATCATTTTTTCGACGAAAAATAAAGTGCCTCGAAAGCGCTGGTTCTCCGCATATATCAGTCCCCGGGTACGCGCCGATGCCGTTTAACGCGGTAACTGAACGATTAGGCAAAGAATAATTTTCCCCTAAAACTGAAAAAACGGTAAGATTATAGCCCATGAAAATATCATTTATTCGACGAAAAATAAAGTGCCTCGAAAGCGCTGGTTCTCCGCATATATCAGTCCCCGGGCACGCGCAGATGCCGTTTAACGCGATAACCGAACGATTCGGCAGAGAATAATTTTTCCTCTAAAACTGAAAAAACGGTAAGCCTATAGCCCATGAAAATCTTTTTTCGACGAAAAATAAAGTGCCTCGAAAGCGCAGGTTCTCCGCATATATCAGTTCCTGGGCACGCGCAGATGCCGTTTAACGCGATAACTGAACGATTAGGGAAAGAATAATTTTTCCCCTAAAACTGAAAAAACGGTAAGCCTATAGCCCATGAAAATATCATTTTTTCGACGAAAAATAAAGTGCCTCGAAAGCGCTGGTTCTCCGCATATATCAGTTCCTGGGCACGCGCAGATGCCGTTTAACGCGGTAACCGAACGATTAGGCAGAGAATAATTTTTCCCCTAAAACTGAAAAAACGGTAAGCCTATATATAGCCCATGAAAATATCATTTTTTCGACGAAAAATAAAGTGCCTCGAAAGCGCTGGTTCTCCGCATATATCAGTTCCTGGGCACGCGCAGATGCCGTTTAACGCGATAACCGAACGATTAGGCAAAGAATAATTTTTCCTCTAAAACTGAAAGAACGGTAAGCCTATAGCCCATGAAAATATCATTTTTTCGACGAAAAATAAAGCGCCTCGAAAGCGCTGGTTCTCCGCATATATCAGTTCCCGGGCACACGCAGATGCCGTTTAACGCGATAACTGAACGATTAGGCAGAGAATAATTTTTCCTCTAAAACTAAAAAACGGTAAGCCTATAGCCCATGAAAATATCATTCTTTCGACGAAAAATAAAGTGCCTCGAAAGCGTTGGTTCTCCGCATATATCAGTCCCCGGGCACGCGCCGATGCCGTTTAACGCGATAACTGAACGATTAGACAGAGAATAATTTTTCTCCTAAAATTGAAAAAACAGTAAGCCTATAGCCCATGAAAATATCATTTCTTCGACGAAAAATAAAGTGCCTCGAAAGCGCTGGTTCTCCGCATATATCAGTTCCTGGGCACGCGCAGATGCCGTTTAGGGCGATAACTGAACGATTAGGCAAAGAATAATTTTTCCCCTAAAATTGAAAAAACGGTAAGCCTAGCCCATGAAAATATCATTTTTTCGACGAAAAATAAAGTGCCTCGAAAGCGCTGGTTCTTCGCATATATCAGTCCCCGGGCACGCGCAGATGCCGTTTAACGCGATAACCGAACGATTCGGCAGAGAATCATTTTTCCTCTAAAACTGAAAAAACGGTAAGCCTATAGCCCATGAAAATATCATTTTTTCGACGAAAAATAAAGTGCCTCGAAAGCGCTGGTTCTCCGCATATATCAGTCCCCGGGTACGCGCCGATGCCGTTTAACGCGGTAACTGAACGATTAGGCAAAGAATAATTTTCCCCTAAAACTGAAAAAACGGTAAGATTATAGCCCATGAAAATATCATTTATTCGACGAAAAATAAAGTGCCTCGAAAGCGCTGGTTCTCCGCATATATCAGTCCCCGGGCACGCGCAGATGCCGTTTAACGCGATAACCGAACGATTCGGCAGAGAATAATTTTTCCTCTAAAACTGAAAAAACGGTAAGCCTATAGCCCATGAAAATCTTTTTTCGACGAAAAATAAAGTGCCTCGAAAGCGCAGGTTCTCCGCATATATCAGTTCCTGGGCACGCGCAGATGCCGTTTAACGCGATAACTGAACGATTAGGGAAAGAATAATTTTTCCCCTAAAACTGAAAAAACGGTAAGCCTATAGCCCATGAAAATATCATTTTTTCGACGAAAAATAAAGTGCCTCGAAAGCGCTGGTTCTCCGCATATATCAGTTCCTGGGCACGCGCAGATGCCGTTTAACGCGGTAACCGAACGATTAGGCAGAGAATAATTTTTCCCCTAAAACTGAAAAAACGGTAAGCCTATATATAGCCCATGAAAATATCATTTTTTCGACGAAAAATAAAGTGCCTCGAAAGCGCTGGTTCTCCGCATATATCAGTTCCTGGGCACGCGCAGATGCCGTTTAACGCGATAACCGAACGATTAGGCAAAGAATAATTTTTCCTCTAAAACTGAAAGAACGGTAAGCCTATAGCCCATGAAAATATCATTTTTTCGACGAAAAATAAAGCGCCTCGAAAGCGCTGGTTCTCCGCATATATCAGTTCCCGGGCACACGCAGATGCCGTTTAACGCGATAACTGAACGATTAGGCAGAGAATAATTTTTCCTCTAAAACTAAAAAACGGTAAGCGTTATAGCCCATGAAAATATCATTCTTTCGACGAAAAATAAAGTGCCTCGAAAGCGTTGGTTCTCCGCATATATCAGTCCCCGGGCACGCGCCGATGCCGTTTAACGCGATAACTGAACGATTAGACAGAGAATAATTTTTCTCCTAAAATTGAAAAAACAGTAAGCCTATAGCCCATGAAAATATCATTTCTTCGACGAAAAATAAAGTGCCTCGAAAGCGCTGGTTCTCCGCATATATCAGTTCCTGGGCACGCGCAGATGCCGTTTAGGGCGATAACTGAACGATTAGGCAAAGAATAATTTTTCCCCTAAAATTGAAAAAACGGTAAGCCTAGCCCATGAAAATATCATTTTTTCGACGAAAAATAAAGTGCCTCGAAAGCGCTGGTTCTTCGCATATATCAGTCCCCGGGCACGCGCAGATGCCGTTTAACGCGATAACCGAACGATTCGGCAGAGAATCATTTTTCCTCTAAAACTGAAAAAACGGTAAGCCTATAGCCCATGAAAATATCATTTTTTCGACGAAAAATAAAGTGCCTCGAAAGCGCTGGTTCTCCGCATATATCAGTCCCCGGGTACGCGCCGATGCCGTTTAACGCGGTAACGGAACGATTAGGCAAAGAATAATTTTCCCCTAAAACTGAAAAAACGGTAAGATTATAGCCCATGAAAATATCATTTATTCGACAAAAAATAAAGTGCCTCGAAAGCGCTGGTTCTCCGCATATATCAGTCCCCGGGCACGCGCAGATGCCGTTTAACGCGATAACCGAACGATTCGGCAGAGAATAATTTTTCCTCTAAAACTGAAAAAACGGTAAGCCTATAGCCCATGAAAATATCATTTCTTCGACGAAAAATAAAGTGCCTCGAAAGCGCTGGTTCTCCGCATATATCAGTCCCCGGGTACGCGCCGATGCCGTTTAACGCGGTAACTGAACGATTAGGCAAAGAATAATTTTCCCCTAAAACTGAAAAAACGGTAAGCCTATAGCCCATGAAAATATCATTTTTTCGACGAAAAATAAAGTGCCTCGAAAGCGCTGGTTCTCCGCATATATCAGTTCCTGGGCACGCGCAGATGCCGTTTAACGCGGTAACCGAACGATTAGGCAGAGAATAATTTTTCCCCTAAAACTGAAAAAACGGTAAGCCTATAACCCATGAAAATATCATTTTTTCGACGAAAAATAAAGTGCCTCGAAAGCGCTGGTTCTCCGCATATATCAGTTCCCGGGCACGCGCAGATGCCGTTTAACGCGATAACCGAACGATTCGGCAGAGAATAATTTTTCCTCTAAAACTGAAAAAACGGTAAGCCAATAGCCCATGAAAATATCATTTTTTCGACGAAAAATAAAGTGCCTCGAAAGCGCTGGTTCTCCGCATATATCAGTCCCCGGGCACGCGCAGATGCCGTTTATCGCGATAACCGAACGATTCGGCAGAGAATCATTTTTCCTCTAAAACTGAAAAAACGGTAAGCCTATAGCCCATGAAAATATCATTTTTTCGACGAAAAATAAAGTGCCTCGAAAGCGCTGGTTCTCCGCATATATCAGTCCCCGGGTACGCGCCGATGCCGTTTAACGCGGTAACTGAACGATTAGGCAAAGAATAATTTTCCCCTAAAACTGAAAAAACGGTAAGATTATAGCCCATGAAAATATCATTTATTCGACGAAAAATAAAGTGCCTCGAAAGCGCTGGTTCTCCGCATATATCAGTCCCCGGGCACGCGCAGATGCCGTTTAACGCGATAACCGAACGATTCGGCAGAGAATAATTTTTCCTCTAAAACTGAAAAAACGGTAAGCCTATAGCCCATGAAAATATTTTTTCGACGAAAAATAAAGTGCCTCGAAAGCGCAGGTTCTCCGCATATATCAGTTCCTGGGCACGCGCAGATGCCGTTTAACGCGATAACTGAACGATTAGGGAAAGAATAATTTTTCCCCTAAAACTGAAAAAACGGTAAGCCTATAGCCCATGAAAATATCATTTTTTCGACGAAAAATAAAGTGCCTCGAAAGCGCTGGTTCTCCGCATATATCAGTTCCTGGGCACGCGCAGATGCCGTTTAACGCGGTAACCGAACGATTAGGCAGAGAATAATTTTTCCCCTAAAACTGAAAAAACGGTAAGCCTATATATAGCCCTATGAAAATATCATTTTTTCGACGAAAAATAAAGTGCCTCGAAAGCGCTGGTTCTCCGCATATATCAGTTCCTGGGCACGCGCAGATGCCGTTTAACGCGATAACCGAACGATTAGGCAAAGAATAATTTTTCCTCTAAAACTGAAAAAACGGTAAGCCTATAGCCCATGAAAATATCATTTTTTCGACGAAAAATAAAGTGCCTCGAAAGCGTTGGTTCTCCGCATATATCAGTCCCCGGGCACGCGCCGATGCCGTTTAACGCGATAACTGAACGATTAGACAGAGAATAATTTTTCTCCTAAAATTGAAAAAACAGTAAGCCTATAGCCCATGAAAATATCATTTCTTCGACGAAAAATAAAGTGCCTCGAAAGCGCTGGTTCTCCGCATATATCAGTTCCTGGGCACGCGCAGATGCCGTTTAGGGCGATAACTGAACGATTAGGCAAAGAATAATTTTTCCCCTAAAATTGAAAAAACGGTAAGCCTAGCCCATGAAAATATCATTTTTTCGACGAAAAATAAAGTGCCTCGAAAGCGCTGGTTCTTCGCATATATCAGTCCCCGGGCACGCGCAGATGCCGTTTATCGCGATAACCGAACGATTCGGCAGAGAATCATTTTTCCTCTAAAACTGAAAAAACGGTAAGCCTATAGCCCATGAAAATATCATTTTTTCGACGAAAAATAAAGTGCCTCGAAAGCGCTGGTTCTCCGCATATATCAGTCCCCGGGTACGCGCCGATGCCGTTTAACGCGGTAACTGAACGATTAGGCAAAGAATAATTTTCCCCTAAAACTGAAAAAACGGTAAGATTATAGCCCATGAAAATATCATTTATTCGACGAAAAATAAAGTGCCTCGAAAGCGCTGGTTCTCCGCATATATCAGTCCCCGGGCACGCGCAGATGCCGTTTAACGCGATAACCGAACGATTCGGCAGAGAATAATTTTTCCTCTAAAACTGAAAAAACGGTAAGCCTATAGCCCATGAAAATATTTTTTCGACGAAAAATAAAGTGCCTCGAAAGCGCAGGTTCTCCGCATATATCAGTTCCTGGGCACGCGCAGATGCCGTTTAACGCGATAACTGAACGATTAGGGAAAGAATAATTTTTCCCCTAAAACTGAAAAAACGGTAAGCCTATAGCCCATGAAAATATCATTTTTTCGACGAAAAATAAAGTGCCTCGAAAGCGCTGGTTCTCCGCATATATCAGTTCCTGGGCACGCGCAGATGCCGTTTAACGCGGTAACCGAACGATTAGGCAGAGAATAATTTTTCCCCTAAAACTGAAAAAACGGTAAGCCTATATATAGCCCTATGAAAATATCATTTTTTCGACGAAAAATAAAGTGCCTCGAAAGCGCTGGTTCTCCGCATATATCAGTTCCTGGGCACGCGCAGATGCCGTTTAACGCGATAACCGAACGATTAGGCAAAGAATAATTTTTCCTCTAAAACTGAAAAAACGGTAAGCCTATAGCCCATGAAAATATCATTTTTTCGACGAAAAATAAAGTGCCTCGAAAGCGTTGGTTCTCCGCATATATCAGTCCCCGGGCACGCGCCGATGCCGTTTAACGCGATAACTGAACGATTAGACAGAGAATAATTTTTCTCCTAAAATTGAAAAAACAGTAAGCCTATAGCCCATGAAAATATCATTTCTTCGACGAAAAATAAAGTGCCTCGAAAGCGCTGGTTCTCCGCATATATCAGTTCCTGGGCACGCGCAGATGCCGTTTAGGGCGATAACTGAACGATTAGGCAAAGAATAATTTTTCCCCTAAAATTGAAAAAACGGTAAGCCTAGCCCATGAAAATATCATTTTTTCGACGAAAAATAAAGTGCCTCGAAAGCGCTGGTTCTTCGCATATATCAGTCCCCGGGCACGCGCAGATGCCGTTTAACGCGATAACCGAACGATTCGGCAGAGAATCATTTTTCCTCTAAAACTGAAAAAACGGTAAGCCTATAGCCCATGAAAATATCATTTTTTCGACGAAAAATAAAGTGCCTCGAAAGCGCTGGTTCTCCGCATATATCAGTCCCCGGGTACGCGCCGATGCCGTTTAACGCAGTAACTGAACGATTAGGCAAAGAATAATTTTCCCCTAAAACTGAAAAAACGGTAAGATTATAGCCCATGAAAATATCATTTATTCAACGAAAAATAAAGTGCCTCGAAAGCGCTGGTTCTCCGCATATATCAGTCCCCGGGCACGCGCAGATGCCGTTTAACGCGATAACCGAACGATTCGGCAGAGAATAATTTTTCCTCTAAAACTGAAAAAACGGTAAGCCTATAGCCCATGAAAATATTTTTTCGACGAAAAATAAAGTGCCTCGAAAGCGCAGGTTCTCCGCATATATCAGTTCCTGGGCACGCGCAGATGCCGTTTAACGCGATAACTGAACGATTAGGGAAAGAATAATTTTTCCCCTAAAACTGAAAAAACGGTAAGCCTATAGCCCATGAAAATATCATTTTTTCGACGAAAAATAAAGTGCCTCGAAAGCGCTGGTTCTCCGCATATATCAGTTCCTGGGCACGCGCAGATGCCGTTTAACGCGGTAACCGAACGATTAGGCAGAGAATAATTTTTCCCCTAAAACTGAAAAAACGGTAAGCCTATATATAGCCCATGAAAATATCATTTTTTCGACGAAAAATAAAGTGCCTCGAAAGCGCTGGTTCTCCGCATATATCAGTTCCTGGGCACGCGCAGATGCCGTTTAACGCGATAACCGAACGATTAGGCAAAGAATAATTTTTCCCCTAAAACTGAAAAAACGGTAAGCCTATAGCCCATGAAAATATCATTTTTTCGACGAAAAATAAAGCGCCTCGAAAGCGCTGGTTCTCCGCATATATCAGTTCCCGGGCACACGCAGATGCCGTTTAACGCGATAACTGAACGATTAGGCAGAGAATAATTTTTCCTCTAAAACTAAAAAACGGTAAGCCTATAGCCCATGAAAATATCATTTTTTCGACGAAAAATAAAGTGCCTCGAAAGCGTTGGTTCTCCGCATATATCAGTCCCCGGGCACGCGCCGATGCCGTTTAACGCGATAACTGAACGATTAGACAGAGAATAATTTTTCTCCTAAAATTGAAAAAACAGTAAGCCTATAGCCCATGAAAATATCATTTCTTCGACGAAAAATAAAGTGCCTCGAAAGCGCTGGTTCTCCGCATATATCAGTTCCTGGGCACGCGCAGATGCCGTTTAGGGCGATAACTGAACGATTAGGCAAAGAATAATTTTTCCCCTAAAATTGAAAAAACGGTAAGCCTAGCCCATGAAAATATCATTTTTTCGACGAAAAATAAAGTCCCTCGAAAGCGCTGGTTCTTCGCATATATCAGTTCCCGGGCACGCGCAGATGCCGTTTAACGCGATAACTGAACGATTAGACAGAGAATAATTTTTCTCCTAAAATTGAAAAAACGGTAAGCCTATAGCCCATGAAAATATCATTTTTTCGACGAAAAATAAAGTGCCTCGAAAGCGCTGGTTCTCCGCATATATCAGTTCCTGGGCACGCGCAGATGCCGTTTAACGCGATAACTGAACGATTAGGCAAAGAATAATTTATCCCCTAAAATTGAAAAAACGGTAAGCCTATAGCCCATGAAAATATCATTTTTTCGACGAAAAATAAAGTGCCTCGAAAGCGCTGGTTCTCCGCATATAGCAGTTCCTGGGCACGCGCAGATGCCGTTTAACGCGGTAACCGAACGATTAGGCAGAGAATAATTTTTCCCCTAAAATTGAAAAAACGGTAAGCCTATAGCCCATGAAAATATCATTTTTTCGACGAAAAATAAAGTGCCTCGAAAGCGCTGGTTCTCCGCATATATCAGTTCCCGGGCACGCGCAGATGCGGTTTAACGCGATAACTGAACGATTAGACAGAGAATAATTTTTCCCCTAAAATTGAAAAAACGGTTAGCCTAGCCCATGAAAATAACATTTTTTCGACGAAAAATAAAGTGCCTCGAAAGCGCTGGTTCTCCGCATATATCAGTTCCTGGGCACGCGCAGATGCCGTTTAACGCGATAACTGAACGATTAGGCAAAGAATAATTTTTCCCCTAAAATTGAAAAAACGGTAAGCCTATAGCCCATGAAAATATCATTTTTTCGACGAAGAATAAAGTGCCTCGAAAGCGCTGGTTCTCCGCATATATCAGTTCCTGGGCACGCGCAGATGCCGTTTAACGCGGTAACCGAACGATTAGGCAGAGAATAATTTTTCCCCTAAAACTGAAAAAACGGTAAGCCTGTAGCCCATGAAAATATCATTTTTTCGACGAAAAATAAAGTGCCTCGAAAGCGCTGGTTCTCCGCATATATCAGTCCCCGGGCACGCGCAGATGCCGTTTAACGCGGTAACCGAACGATTAGGCAGAGAATAATTTTTCCCTTAAAACTGAAAAAACGGTAAGCCTATAGCCCATGAAAATATCATTTTTTCGACGAAAAATAAAGTGCCTCGAAAGCGCTGGTACTCCGCATATATCAGTTCCCGGGCACGCGCAGATGCCGTTTAACGCGATAACCGAACGATTCGGCAGAGAATAATTTTTCCCCTAAAACTGAAAAAACGGTAAGCCTATAGCCCATGAAAATATCATTTTTTCGACGAAAAATAAAGTGCCTCGAAAGCGCTGGTTCTCCGCATATATCAGTTCCCGGGCACGCGCAGATGCCGTTTAACGCGATAACCGAACGATTCGGCAGAGAATAATTTTTCCTCTAAAACTGAAAAAACGGTAAGCCAATAGCCCATGAAAATATCATTTTTTCGACGAAAAATAAAGTGCCTCGAAAGCGCTGGTTCTCCGCATATATCAGTTCCTGGGCACGCGCAGATGCCGTTTAACGCGGTAACCGAACGATTAGGCAGAGAATAATTTTTCCCCTAAAACTGAAAAAACGGTAAGCCTATAGCCCATGAAAATATCATTTTTTCGACGAAAAATAAAGTGCCTCGAAAGCGCTGGTTCTCCGCATATATCAGTCCCCGGGCACGCGCAGATGCCGTTTAACGCGATAACCGAACGATTCGGCAGAGAATAATTTTTCCCCTAAAACTGAAAAAACGGTAAGCCTATAGCCCATGAAAATATCATTTTTTCGACGAAAAATAAAGTGCCTCGAAAGCGCCGGTTCTCCGCATATATCAGTTCCTGGGCACGCGCAGATGCCGTTTAACGCGATAACCGAACGATTAGGCAAAGCATAATTTTTCCTCTAAAACTGAAAAAACGGTAAGCCTATAGCCCATGAAAATATCATTTTTTCGACGAAAAATAAAGCGCCTCGAAAGCGCTGGTTCTCCGCATATATCAGTTCCCGGGCACGCGCAGATGCCGTTTAACGCGATAACTGAACGATTAGACAGAGAATAATTTTTCCTCTAAAACTGAAAAAACGGTAAGCCTATAGCCCATGAAAATATCATTTTTTCGACGAAAAATCAAGTGCCTCGAAAGCGCTGGTTCTCCGCATATATCAGTCCCCGGGCACGCGCCGATGCCGTTTAACGCGATAACTGAACGATTAGACAGAGAATAATTTTTCTCCTGAAATTGAAAAAACAGTAAGCCTATAGCCCATGAAAATATCATTTCTTCGACGAAAAATAAAGTGCCTCGAAAGCGCTGGTTCTCCGCATATATCAGTTCCTGGGCACGCGCAGATGCCGTTTAACGCGATAACTGAACGATTAGGCAAAGAATAATTTTTCCCCTAAAATTGAAAAAACGGTAAGCCTATAGCCCATGAAAATATCATTTTTTCGACGAAAAATAAAGTGCCTCGAAAGCGCTGGTTCTTCGCATATATCAGTTCCCGGGCACGCGCAGATGCCGTTTAACGCGATAACTGAACGATTAGACAGAGAATAATTTTTCTCCTGAAATTGAAAAAACAGTAAGCCTACAGCCCATGAAAATATCATTTCTTCGACGAAAAATAAAGTGCCTCGAAAGCGCTGGTTCTCCGCATATATCAGTTCCTGGGCACGCGCAGATGCCGTTTAACGCGATAACTGAACGATTAGGCAAAGAATAATTTTTCCCCTAAAATTGAAAAAACGGTAAGCCTATAGCCCATGAAAATATCATTTTTTCGACGAAAAATAAAGTGCCTCGAAAGCGCTGGTACTCCGCATATATCAGTTCCCGGGCACGCGCAGATGCCGTTTAACGCGATAACCGAACGATTCGGCAGAGAATAATTTTTCCCCTAAAACTGAAAAAACGGTAAGCCTATAGCCCATGAAAATATCATTTTTTCGACGAAAAATAAAGTGCCTCGAAAGCGCTGGTTCTCCGCATATATCAGTTCCCGGGCACGCGCAGATGCCGTTTAACGCGATAACCGAACGATTCGGCAGAGAATAATTTTTCCTCTAAAACTGAAAAAACGGTAAGCCAATAGCCCATGAAAATATCATTTTTTCGACGAAAAATAAAGTGCCTCGAAAGCGCTGGTTCTCCGCATATATCAGTTCCTGGGCACGCGCAGATGCCGTTTAACGCGGTAACCGAACGATTAGGCAGAGAATAATTTTTCCCCTAAAACTGAAAAAACGGTAAGCCTATAGCCCATGAAAATATCATTTTTTCGACGAAAAATAAAGTGCCTCGAAAGCGCTGGTTCTCCGCATATATCAGTCCCCGGGCACGCGCAGATGCCGTTTAACGCGATAACCGAACGATTCGGCAGAGAATAATTTTTCCCCTAAAACTGAAAAAACGGTAAGCCTATAGCCCATGAAAATATCATTTTTTCGACGAAAAATAAAGTGCCTCGAAAGCGCCGGTTCTCCGCATATATCAGTTCCTGGGCACGCGCAGATGCCGTTTAACGCGATAACCGAACGATTAGGCAAAGCATAATTTTTCCTCTAAAACTGAAAAAACGGTAAGCCTATAGCCCATGAAAATATCATTTTTTCGACGAAAAATAAAGTGCCTCGAAAGCGCTGGTTCTCCGCATATATCAGTTCCTGGGCACGCGCAGATGCCGTTTAACGCGATAACTGAACGATTAGACAGAGAATAATTTTTCCCCTAAAATTGAAAAAACGGTAAGCCTATAGCCCATGAAAATATCATTTTTTCGACGAAAAATAAAGTGCCTCGAAAGCGCTGGTTCTTCGCATATATCAGTTCCTGGGCACGCGCAGATGCCGTTTAACGCGGTAACCGAACGATTAGGCAGAGAATAATTTTTCCCCTGAAATTGAAAAAACGGTAAGCCTATAGCCCATGAAAATATCATTTTTTCGACGAAAAATAAAGTGCCTCGAAAGCGCTGGTTCTCCGCATATATCAGTTTCCGGGCACGCGCAGATGCCGTTTAACGCGATAACTGAACGATTAGACAGAGAATAATTTTTCCCCTAAAATTGAAAAAACGGTAAGCCTACAGCCCATGAAAATAACATTTTTTCGACGAAAAATAAAGTGCCTCGAAAGCGCTGGTTCTCCGCATCTATCAGTTCCTGGGCACGCGCAGATGCCGTTTAACGCGATAACTGAACGATTAGACAGAGAATAATTTTTCCCCTAAAATTGAAAAAACGGTAAGCCTATAGCCCATGAAAATATCATTTTTTCGACGAAAAATAAAGTGCCTCGAAAGCGCTGGTTCTTCGCATATATCAGTTCCTGGGCACGCGCAGATGCCGTTTAACGCGGTAACCGAACGATTAGGCAGAGAATAATTTTTCCCCTAAAATTGAAAAAACGGTAAGCCTATAGCCCATGAAAATATCATTTTTTCGACGAAAAATAAAGTGCCTCGAAAGCGCTGGTTCTCCGCATATATCAGTTCCCGGGCACGCGCAGATGCCGTTTAACGCAATAACTGAACGATTAGACAGAGAATAATTTTTCCCCTAAAATTGAAAAAACGGTAAGCCTATAGCCCATGAAAATAACATTTTTTCGACGAAAAATAAAGTGCCTCGAAAGCGCTGGTTCTCCGCATATATCAGTTCCTGGGCACGCGCAGATGCCGTTTAACGCGATAACTGAACGATTAGACAGAGAATAATTTTTCCCCTAAAATTGAAAAAACGGTAAGCCTATAGCCCATGAAAATATCATTTTTTCGACGAAAAATAAAGTGCCTCGAAAGCACTGGTTCTCCGCATATATCAGTTCCCGGGCACGCGCAGATGCCGTTTAACGCGATAACTGAACGATTAGACAGAGAATAATTTTTCCCCTAAAATTGAAAAAATGGTAAGCCTAAGGCCCATGAAAATAACATTTTTTCGACGAAAAATAAAGTGCCTCGAAAGCGCTGGTTCTCCGCATATATCAGTTCCTGGGCACGCGCAGATGCCGTTTAACGGGATAACCGAACGATTAGGCAAAGAATAATTTTTCCTCTAAAACTGAAAAAACGGTAAGCCTATAGCCCATGAAAATATCATTTTTTCGACGAAAAATAAAGTGCCTCGAAAGCGCTGGTTCTCCGCATATATCAGTCCCCGGGCACGCGCCGATGCCGTTTAACGCGATAACTGAACGATTAGACAGAGAATAATTTTTCTCCTAAAATTGAAAAAACAGTAAGCCTATAGCCCATGAAAATATCATTTCTTCGACGAAAAATAAAGTGCCTCGAAAGCGCTGGTTCTCCGCATATATCAGTTCCTGGGCACGCGCAGATGCCGTTTAACGCGATAACTGAACGATTAGGCAAAGAATAATTTTTCCCCTAAAATTGAAAAAACGGTAAGCCTATATAGCCCATGAAAATATCATTTTTTCGACGAAAAATAAAGTGCCTCGAAAGCGCTGGTTCTTCGCATATATCAGTTCCCGGGCACGCGCAGATGCCGCTTAACGCGATAACTGAACGATTAGACAGAGAATAATTTTTCTCCTAAAATTGAAAAAACGGTAAGCCTATAGCCCATGAAAATATCATTTTTTCGACGAAAAATAAAGTGCCTCGAAAGCGCTGGTTCTCCGCATATATCAGTTCCTGGGCACGCGCAGATGCCGTTTAACGCGATAACTGAGCGATTAGACAGAGAATAATTTTTCCCCTAAAATTGAAAAAACGGTAAGCCTATAGCCCATGAAAATAACATTTTTTCGACGAAAAATAAAGTGCCTCGAAAGCGCTGGTTCTCCGCATATATCAGTTCCTGGGCACGCGCAGATGCCGTTTAACGCGATAACTGAACGATTAGACAGAGAATAATTTTTCCTCTAAAACTGAAAAAACGGTAAGCCTATAGCCCATGAAAATATCATTTTTTCGACGAAAAATAAAGTGCCTCGAAAGCGATGGTTCTCCGCATATATCAGTTCCCGGGCACGCGCAGGTGCCGTTTAACGCAATAACTGAACGATTAGACAGAGAATAATTTTTCCCCTAAAATTGAAAAAACGGTAAGCCTATAGCCCATGAAAATAACATTTTTTCGACGAAAAATAAAGTGCCTTGAAAGCGCTGGTTCTCCGCATATATCAGTTCCTGGGCACGCGCAGATGCCGTTTAACGCGATAACCGAACGATTAGGCAAAGAATAATTTTTCCTCTAAAACTGAAAAAACGGTAAGCCTATAGCCCATGAAAATATCATTTTTTCGACGAAAAATAAAGTGCCTCGAAAGCGCTGGTTCTCCGCATATATCAGTCCCCGGGCACGCGCCGATGCCGTTTAACGCGATAACTGAACGATTAGACAGAGAATAATTTTTCTCCTAAAATTGAAAAAACAGTAAGCCTATAGCCCATGAAAATATCATTTCTTCGACGAAAAATAAAGTGCCTCGAAAGCGCTGGTTCTCCGCATATATCAGTTCCTGGGCACGCGCAGATGCCGTTTAACGCGATAACTGAACGATTAGGCAAAGAATAATTTTTCCCCTAAAATTGAAAAAACGGTAAGCCTATATAGCCCATGAAAATATCATTTTTTCGACGAAAAATAAAGTGCCTCGAAAGCGCTGGTTCTCCGCATATATCAGTTCCTGGGCACGCGCAGATGCCGTTTAACGCGATAACTGAGCGATTAGACAGAGAATAATTTTTCCCCTAAAATTGAAAAAACGGTAAGCCTATAGCCCATGAAAATAACATTTTTTCGACGAAAAATAAAGTGCCTCGAAAGCGCTGGTTCTCCGCATATATCAGTTCCTGGGCACGCGCAGATGCCGTTTAACGCGATAACTGAACGATTAGACAGAGAATAATTTTTCCTCTAAAACTGAAAAAACGGTAAGCCTATAGCCCATGAAAATATCATTTTTTCGACGAAAAATAAAGTGCCTCGAAAGCGCTGGTTCTCCGCATATATCAGTCCCCGGGCACGCGCCGATGCCGTTTAACGCGATAACTGAACGATTAGACAGAGAATAATTTTTCTCCTAAAATTGAAAAAACAGTAAGCCTATAGCCATGAAAATATCATTTCTTCGACGAAAAATAAAGTGCCTCGAAAGCGCTGGTTCTCCGCATATATCAGTTCCTGGGCACGCGCAGATGCCGTTTAACGCGATAACTGAACGATTAGGCAAAGAATAATTTTTCCCCTAAAATTGAAAAAACGGTAAGCCTATAGCCCATGACAATATCATTTTTTCGACGAAAAATAAAGTGCCTCGAAAGCGCTGGTTCTTCGCATATATCAGTTCCCGGGCACGCACAGATGCCGTTTAACGCGATGACTGAACGATTAGACAGAGAATAATTTTTCTCCTAAAATTGAAAAAACGGTAAGCCTATAGCCCATGAAAATATCATTTTTTCGACGAAAAATAAAGTGCCTCGAAAGCGCTGGTTCTCCGCATATATCAGTTCCTGGGCACGCGCAGATGCCGTTTAACGCGGTAACTGAACGATTAGGCAAAGAATAATTTATCCCCTAAAATTGAAAAAACGAAGCCTATAGCCCATGAAAATATCATTTTTTCGACGAAAAATAAAGTGCCTCGAAAGCGCTGGTTCTCCGCATATATCAGTTCCTGGGCACGCGCAGATGCCGTTTAACGCGATAACTGAACGATTAGACAGATAATAATTTTTCCCCTAAAGTTGAAAAAACGGTAAGCCTATAGCCCATGAAAATATCATTTTTTCGACGAAAAATAAAGTGCCTCGAAAGCGCTGGTTCTTCGCATATATCAGTTCCTGGGCACGCGCAGATGCCGTTTAACGCGGTAACCGAACGATTAGGCAGAGAATAATTTTTCCCCTAAAATTGAAAAAACGGTAAGCCTATAGCCCATGAAAATATCATTTTTTCGACGAAAAATAAAGTGCCTCGAAAGCGCTGGTTCTCCGCATATATCAGTTTCCGGGCACGCGCAGATGCCGTTTAACGCGATAACTGAACGATTAGACAGAGAATAATTTTTCCCCTAAAATTGAAAAAACGGTAAGCCTATAGCCCATGAAAATAACATTTTTTCGACGAAAAATAAAGTGCCTCGAAAGCGCTGGTTCTCCGCATATATCAGTTCCTGGGCACGCGCAGATGCCGTTTAACGCGATAACTGAACGATTAGACAGAGAATAATTTTTCCCCTAAAATTGAAAAAACGGTAAGCCTATAGCCCATGAAAATATCATTTTTTCGACGAAAAATAAAGTGCCTCGAAAGCGCTGGTTCTTCGCATATATCAGTTCCTGGGCACGCGCAGATGCCGTTTAACGCGGTAACCGAACGATTAGGCAGAGAATATATTTTTCCCCTAAAATTGAAAAAATGGTAAGCCTATAGCCCATGAAAATATCATTTTTTCGACGAAAAATAAAGTGCCTCGAAAGCGCTGGTTCTCCGCATATATCAGTTCCCGGGCACGCGCAGATGCCGTTTAACGCGATAACTGAACGATTAGACAGAGAATAATTTTTCCCCTAAAATTGAAAAAACGGTAAGCCTATAGCCCATGAAAATAACATTTTTTCGACGAAAAATAAAGTGCCTCGAAAGCGCTGGTTCTCCGCATATATCAGTTCCTGGGCACGCGCAGATGCCGTTTAACGCGATAACCGAACGATTAGGCAAAGAATAATTTTTCCTCTAAAACTGAAAAAACGGTAAGCCTATAGCCCATGAAAATATCATTTTTTCGACGAAAAATAAAGTGCCTCGAAAGCGCTGGTTCTCCGCATATATCAGTCCCCGGGCACGCGCCGATGCCGTTTAACGCGATAACTGAACGATTAGACAGAGAATAATTTTTCTCCTAAAATTGAAAAAACAGTAAGCCTATAGCCCATGAAAATATCATTTCTTCGACGAAAAATAAAGTGCCTCGAAAGCGCTGGTTCTCCGCATATATCAGTTCCTGGGCACGCGCAGATGCCGTTTAACGCGATAACTGAACGATTAGGCAAAGAATAATTTTTCCCCTAAAATTGAAAAAACGGTAAGCCTATAGCCCATGAAAATATCATTTTTTCGACGAAAAATAAAGTGCCTCGAAAGCGCTGGTTCTCCGCATATATCAGTTCCTGGGCACGCGCAGATGCCGTTTAACGCGATAACTGAACGATTAGACAGAGAATAATTTTTCCCCTAAAATTGAAAAAACGGTAAGCCTATAGCCCATGAAGATAACATTTTTTCGACGAAAAATAAAGTGCCTCGAAAGCGCTGGTTCTCCGCATATATCAGTTCCTGGGCACGCGCAGATGCCGTTTAACGCGATAACTGAACGATTAGACAGAGAATAATTTTTCCCCTAAAATTGAAAAAACGGTAAGCCTATAGCCCATGAAAATATCATTTTTTCGACGAAAAATAAAGTGCCTCGAAAGCGCTGGTTCTTCGCATATATCAGTTCCTGGGCACGCGCAGATGCCGTTTAACGCGGTAACCGAACGATTAGGCAGAGAATAATTTTTCCCCTAAAATTGAAAAAACGGTAAGCCTATAGCCCATGAAAATATCATTTTTTCGACGAAAAATAAAGTGCCTCGAAAGCGCTGGTTCTCCGCATATATCAGTTCCCGGGCACGCGCAGATGCCGTTTAACGCGATAACTGAACGATTAGACAGAGAATAATTTTTCCCCTAAAATTGAAAAAACGGTAAGCCTATAGCCCATGAAAATAACATTTTTTCGACGAAAAATAAAGTGCCTCGAAAGCGCTGGTTCTCCGCATATATCAGTTCCTGGGCACGCGCAGATGCCGTTTAACGGGATAACCGAACGATTAGGCAAAGAATAATTTTTCCTCTAAAACTGAAAAAACGGTAAGCTTATAGCCCATGAAAATATCATTTTTTCGACGAAAAATAAAGTGCCTCGAAAGCGCTGGTTCTCCGCATATATCAGTTCCCGGGCACGCGCAGATGCCGTTTAACGCGATAACTGAACGATTAGACAGAGAATAATTTTTCCCCTAAAACTGAAAAAACGGTAAGCCTATAGCCCATGAAAATATCATTTTTTCGACGAAAAATAAAGTGCCTCGAAAGCGCTGGTTCTCCGCATATATCAGTTCCCGGGCACGCGCAGATGCCGTTTAACGCGATAACTGAACGATTAGACAGAGAATAATTTTTCCCCTAAAATTGAAAAAACGGTAAGCCCATAGCCCATGAAAATAACATTTTTTCGACGAAAAATAAAGTGCCTCGAAAGCGCTGGTTCTCCGCATATATCAGTTCCTGGGCACGCGCAGATGCCGTTTAACGGGATAACCGAACGATTAGGCAAAGAATAATTTTTCCTCTAAAACTGAAAAAACGGTAAGCCTATAGCCCATGAAAATATCATTTTTTCGACGAAAAATAAAGTGCCTCGAAAGCGCTGGTTCTCCGCATATATCAGTTCCCGGGCACGCGCAGATGCCGTTTAACGCGATAACTGAACGATTAGACAGAGAATAATTTTTCCCCTAAAATTGAAAAAACGGTAAGCCTATAGCCCATGAAAATATCATTTTTTCGACGAAAAATAAAGCGCCTCGAAAGCGCTGGTTCTCCGCATATATCAGTTCCCGGGCACGCGCAGATGCCGTTTAACGCGATAATTGAACGATTAGACAGAGAATAATTTTTCCTCTAAAACTGAAAAAACGGTAAGCTTATAGCCCATGAAAATATCATTTTTTCGACGAAAAATAAAGTGCCTCGAAAGCGCTGGTTCTCCGCATATATCAGTCCCCGGGCACGCGCCGATGCCGTTTAACGCGATAACTGAACGATTAGACAGAGAATAATTTTTCTCCTAAAATTGAAAAAACGGTAAGCCTATAGCCCATGAAAATATCATTTCTTCGACGAAAAATAAAGTGCCTCGAAAGCGCTGGTTCTCCGCATATATCAGTTCCTGGGCACGCGCAGATGCCGTTTAACGCGATAACTGAACGATTAGGCAAAGAATAATTTTTCCCCTAAAATTGAAAAAACGGTAAGCCTATAGCCCATGAAAATATCATTTTTTCGACGAAAAATAAAGTGCCTCGAAAGCGCTGGTTCTTCGCATATATCAGTTCCCGGGCACGCGCAGATGCCGTTTAACGCGATAACTGAACGATTAGACAGAGAATAATTTTTCTCCTAAAATTGAAAAAACGGTAAGCTATAGCCCATGAAAATATCATTTTTTCGACGAAAAATAAAGTGCCTCGAAAGCGCTGGTTCTCCGCATATATCAGTTCCTGGGCACGCGCAGATGCCGTTTAACGCGATAACTGAACGATTAGGGAAAGAATAATTTTTCCCCTAAAACTGAAAAAACGGTAAGCCTATAGCCCATGAAAATATCATTTTTTCGACGAAAAATAAAGTGCCTCGAAAGCGCTGGTTCTCCGCATATATCAGTTCCTGGGCACGCGCAGATGCCGTTTAACGCGGTAACCGAACGATTAGGCAGAGAATAATTTTTCCCCTAAAACTGAAAAAACGGTAAGCCTATAGCCCATGAAAATATCATTTTTTCGACGAAAAATAAAGTGCCTCGAAAGCGCTGGTTCTCCGCATATATCAGTTCCTGGGCACGCGCAGATGCCGTTTAACGCGATAACCGAACGATTAGGCAAAGAATAATTTTTCCTCTAAAACTGAAAAAACGGTAAGCCTATATAGCCCATGAAAATATCATTTTTTCGACGAAAAATAAAGCGCCTCGAAAGCGCTGGTTCTCCGCATATATCAGTTCCCGGGCACACGCAGATGCCGTTTAACGCGATAACTGAACGATTAGACAGAGAATAATTTTTCCTCTAAAACTGAAAAAACGGTAAGCCTATAGCCCATGAAACTATCATTTTTTCGACGAAAAATAAAGTGCCTCGAAAGCGTTGGTTCTCCGCATATATCAGTCCCCGGGCACGCGCCGATGCCGTTTAACGCGATAACTGAACGATTAGACAGAGAATAATTTTTCTCCTAAAATTGAAAAAACAGTAAGCCTATAGCCCATGAAAATATCATTTTTTCGACGAAAAATAAAGTGCCTCGAAAGCGCTGGTTCTCCGCATATATCAGTTCCCGGGCACGCGCAGATGCCGTTTAACGCGATAACTGAACGATTAGACAGAGAATAATTTTTCCCCTAAAATTGAAAAAACGGTAAGCCTAGCCCATGAAAATAATATTTTTTCGACGAAAAATAAAGTGCCTCGAAAGCGCTGGTTCTCCGCATATATCAGTTACTGGGCACGCGCAGATGCCGTTTAACGCGATAACTGAACGATTAGGCAAAGAATAATTTTTCCCCTAAAATTGAAAAAACGGTAAGCCTATAGCCCATGAAAATATCATTTTTTCGACGAAGAATAAAGTGCCTCGAAAGCGCTGGTTCTCCGCGTATATCAGTTCCTGGGCACGCGCAGATGCCGTTTAACGCGGTAACCGAACGATTAGGCAGAGAATAATTTTTCCCCTAAAACTGAAAAAACGGTAAGCCTGTAGCCCATGAAAATATCATTTTTTCGACGAAAAATAAAGTGCCTCGAAAGCGCTGGTTCTCCGCATGTATCAGTCCCCGGGCACGCGCAGATGACGTTTAACGCGGTAACCGAACGATTAGGCAGAGAATAATTTTTCCCTTAAAACTGAAAAAACGGTAAGCCTAAGCCCATGAAAATATCATTTTTTCGACGAAAAATAAAGTGCCTCGAAAGCGCTGGTACTCCGCATATATCAGTTCCCGGGCACGCGCAGATGCCGTTTAACGCGATAAC
Source organism: Dermacentor variabilis (assembly GCF_050947875.1). Taxonomy (NCBI): domain Eukaryota; kingdom Metazoa; phylum Arthropoda; class Arachnida; order Ixodida; family Ixodidae; genus Dermacentor; species Dermacentor variabilis. The sequence continues at coordinate 108,547,048 of NC_134576.1, forward strand.
CGAACGATTCGGCAGAGAATAATTTTTCCCCTAAAACTGAAAAAACGGTAAGCCTATAGCCCATGAAAATATCATTTTTTCGACGAAAAATAAAGTGCCTCGAAAGCGCTGGTTCTCCGCATATATCAGTTCCCGGGCACGCGCAGATGCCGTTTAACGCGATAACCGAACGATTCGGCAGAGAATAATTTTTCCTCTAAAACTGAAAAAACGGTAAGCCAATAGCCCATGAAAATATCATTTTTTCGACGAAAAATAAAGTGCCTCGAAACCGTTGGTTCTCCGCATATATCAGTCCCCGGGCACGCGCAGATGCCGTTTAACGCGGTAACCGAACGATTAGGCAGAGAATAATTTTTCCCTTAAAACTGAAAAAACGGTAAGCCTATAGCCCATGAAAATATCATTTTTTCGACGAAAAATAAAGTGCCTCGAAAGCGCTGGTACTCCGCATATATCAGTTCCCGGGCACGCGCAGATGCCGTTTAACGCGATAACCGAACGATTCGGCAGAGAATAATTTTTCCCCTAAAACTGAAAAAACGGTAAGCCTATAGCCCATGAAAATATCATTTTTTCGACGAAAAATAAAGCGCCTCGAAAGCGCTGGTTCTCCGCATATATCAGTTCCCGGGCACACGCAGATGCCGTTTAACGCGATAACTGAACGATTAGACAGAGAATAATTTTTCCTCTAAAACTGAAAAAACGGTAAGCCTATAGCCCATGAAAATATCATTTTTTCGACGAAAAATAAAGTGCCTCGAAAGCGTTGGTTCTCCGCATATATCAGTCCCCGGGCACGCGCCGATGCCGTTTAACGCGATAACTGAACGATTAGACAGAGAATAATTTTTCTCCTAAAATTGAAAAAACAGTAAGCCTATAGCCCATGAAAATATCATTTCTTCGACGAAAAATAAAGTGCCTCGAAAGCGCTGGTTCTCCGCATATATCAGTTCCTGGGCACGCGCAGATGCCGTTTAGCGCGATAACTGAACGATTAGGCAAAGAATAATTTTTCCCCTAAAATTGAAAAAACGGTAAGCCTATAGCCCATGAAAATATCATTTTTTCGACGAAAAATAAAGTGCCTCGAAAGCGCTGGTTCTTCGCATATATCAGTTCCCGGGCACGCGCAGATGCCGTTTAACGCGATAACTGAACGATTAGACAGAGAATAATTTTTCTCCTAAAATTGAAAAAACGGTAAGCCTATAGCCCATGAAAATATCATTTTTTCGACGAAAAATAAAGTGCCTCGAAAGCGCTGGTTCTCCGCATATATCAGTTCCTGGGCACGCGCAGATGCCGTTTAACGCGATAACTGAACGATTAGGCAAAGAATAATTTATCCCCTAAAATTGAAAAAACGGTAAGCCTATAGCCCATGAAAATATCATTTTTTCGACGAAAAATAAAGTGCCTCGAAAGCGCTGGTTCTCCGCATATATCAGTTCCTGGGCACGCGCAGATGCCGTTTAACGCGGTAACCGAACGATTAGGCAGCGAATAATTTTTCCCCTAAAATTGAAAAAACGGTAAGCCTATAGCCCATGAAAATATCATTTTTTCGACGAAAAATAAAGTGCCTCGAAAGCGCTGGTTCTCCGCATATATCAGTTCCCGGGCACGCGCAGATGCCGTTTAACGCGATAACTGAACGATTAGACAGAGAATAATTTTTCCCCTAAAATTGAAAAAACGGTAAGCCTAGCCCATGAAAATAATATTTTTTCGACGAAAAATAAAGTGCCTCGAAAGCGCTGGTTCTCCGCATATATCAGTTACTGGGCACGCGCAGATGCCGTTTAACGCGATAACTGAACGATTAGGCAAAGAATAATTTTTCCCCTAAAATTGAAAAAACGGTAAGCCTATAGCCCATGAAAATATCATTTTTTCGACGAAGAATAAAGTGCCTCGAAGGCGCTGGTTCTCCGCGTATATCAGTTCCTGGGCACGCGCAGATGCCGTTTAACGCGGTAACCGAACGATTAGGCAGAGAATAATTTTTCCCCTAAAACTGAAAAAACGGTAAGCCTGTAGCCCATGAAAATATCATTTTTTCGACGAAAAATAAAGTGCCTCGAAAGCGCTGGTTCTCCGCATATATCAGTCCCCGGGCACGCGCAGATGCCGTTTAACGCGGTAACCGAACGATTAGGCAGAGAATAATTTTTCCCTTAAAACTGAAAAAACGGTAAGCCTATAGCCCATGAAAATATCATTTTTTCGACGAAAAATAAAGTGCCTCGAAAGCGCTGGTACTCCGCATATATCAGTTCCCGGGCACGCGCAGATGCCGTTTAACGCGATAACCGAACGATTCGGCAGAGAATAATTTTTCCCCTAAAACTGAAAAAACGGTAAGCCTATAGCCCATGAAAATATCATTTTTTCGACGAAAAATAAAGTGCCTCGAAAGCGCTGGTTCTCCGCATATATCAGTTCCCGGGCACGCGCAGATGCCGTTTAACGCGATAACCGAACGATTCGGCAAAGAATAATTTTTCCTCTAAAACTGAAAAAACGGTAAGCCTATAGCCCATGAAAATATCATTTTTTCGACGAAAAATAAAGCGCCTCGAAAGCGCTGGTGCTCCGCATATATCAGTTCCCGGGCACGCGCAGATGCCGTTTGACGCGATAACTGAACGATTAGACAGAGAATAATTTTTCCTCTAAAACTGAAAAAACGGTAAGCCTATAGCCCATGAAAATATCATTTTTTCGACGAAAAATAAAGTGCCTCGAAAGCGCTGGTTCTCCGCATATATCAGTCCCCGGGCACGCGCCGATGCCGTTTAACGCGATAACTGAACGATTAGACAGAGAATAATTTTTCTCCTAAAATTGAAAAAACAGTAAGCCTATAGCCCATGAAAATGTCATTTCTTCGACGAAAAATAAAGTGCCTCGAAAGCGCTGGTTCTCCGCATATATCAGTTCCTGGGCACGCGCAGATGCCGTTTAACGCGATAACTGAATGATTAGGCAAAGAATAATTTTTCCCCTAAAATTGAAAAAACGGTAAGCCTATAGCCCATGAAAATATCATTTTTTCGACGAAAAATAAAGTGCCTCGAAAGCGCTGGTTCTTCGCATATATCAGTTCCCGGGCACGCGCAGATGCCGTTTAACGCGATAACTGAACGATTAGACAGAGAATAATTTTTCTCCTAAAATTGAAAAAACGGTAAGCCTATAGCCCATGAAAATATCATTTTTACGACGAAAAATAAAGTGCCTCGAAAGCGCTGGTTCTCCGCATATATCAGTTCCTGGGCACGCGCAGATGCCGTTTAACGCGATAACTGAACGATTAGGCAAAGAATAATTTATCCCCTAAAATTGAAAAAACGAAGCCTATAGCCCATGAAAATATCATTTTTTCGACGAAAAATAAAGTGCCTCGAAAGCGCTGGTTCTCCGCATATATCAGTTCCTGGGCACGCGCAGATGCCGTTTAACGCGATAACTGAACGATTAGACAGAGAATAATTTTTCCCCTAAAATTGAAAAAACGGTAAGCCTATAGCCCATGAAAATATCCTTTTTTCGACGAAAAATAAAGTGCCTCGAAAGCGCTGGTTCTTCGCATATATCAGTTCCTGGGCACGCGCAGATGCCGTTTAACGCGGTAACCGAACGATTAGGCAGAGAATAATTTTTCCCCTAAAATTGAAAAAACGGTAAGCCTATAGCCCATGAAAATATCATTTTTTCGACGAAAAATAAAGTGCCTCGAAAGCGCTGGTTCTCCACATATATCAGTTTCCGGGCACGCGCAGATGCCGTTTAACGCGATAACTGAACGATTAGACAGAGAATAATTTTTCCCCTAAAATTGAAAAAACGGTAAGCCATATAGCCCATGAAAATATCATTTTTTCGACGAAAAATAAAGTGCCTCGAAAGCGCTGGTTCTCCGCATATATCAGTTCCCGGGCACGCACAGATGCCGTTTAACGCAATAACTGAACGATTAGACAGAGAATAATTTTTCCCCTAAAATTGAAAAAACGGTAAGCCTATAGCCCATGAAAATAACATTTTTTCGACGAAAAATAAAGTGCCTTGAAAGCGCTGGTTCTCCGCATATATCAGTTCCTGGGCACGCGCAGATGCCGTTTAACGCGATAACCGAACGATTAGGCAAAGAATAATTTTTCCTCTAAAACTGAAAAAACGGTAAGCCTATATAGCCCATGAAAATATCATTTTTTCGACGAAAAATAAAGTGCCTCGAAAGCGCTGGTTCTCCGCATATATCAGTTCCTGGGCACGCGCAGATGCCGTTTAACGCGATAGCTGAACGATTAGACAGAGAATAATTTTACCCCTAAAATTGAAAAAACGGTAAGCCTATAGCCCATGAAAATATCATTTTTTCGACGAAAAATAAAGTGCCTCGAAAGCGCTGGTTCTTCGCATATATCCGTTCCTGGGCACGCTCAGATGCCGTTTAACGCGGTAACCGAACGATTAGGCAGAGAATAATTTTTCCCCTAAAATTGAAAAAACGGTAAGCCTATAGCCCATGAAAATATCATTTTTTCGACGAAAAATAAAGTGACTCGAAAGCGCTGGTTCTCCGCATATATCAGTTTCCGGGCACGCGCAGATGCCGTTTAACGCGATAACTGAACGATTAGACAGAGAATAATTTTTCCCCTAAAATTGAAAAAACGGTAAGCCTATAGCCCATGAAAATAACATTTTTTCGACGAAAAATAAAGTGCCTCGAAAGCGCTGGTTCTCCGCATATATCAGTTCCTGGGCACGCGCAGATGCCGTTTAACGCGATAACTGAACGATTAGACAGAGAATAATTTTTCCCCTAAAATTGAAAAAACGGTAAGCCTATAGCCCATGAAAATATCATTTTTTCGACGAAAAATTAAGTGCCTCGAAAGCGCTGGTTCTCCGCATATATCAGTTCCCGGGCACGCGCAGATGCCGTTTAACGCGATAACTGAACGATTAGACAGAGAATAATTTTTCCCCTAAAATTGAAAAAACGGTAAGCCTATAGCCCATGAAAATAACATTTTTTCGACGAAAAATAAAGTGCCTCGAAAGCGCTGGTTCTCCGCATATATCAGTTCCTGGGCACGCGCAGATGCCGTTTAACGCGATAACCGAACGATTAGGCAAAGAATAATTTTTCCTCTAAAACTGAAAAAACGGTAAGCCTATATAGCCCATGAAAATATCATTTTTTCGACGAAAAATAAAGTGCCTCGAAAGCGCTGGTTCTCCGCATATATCAGTCCCCGGGCACGCGCCGATGCCGTTTAACGCGATAACTGAACGATTAGACAGAGAATAATTTTTCTCCTAAAATTGAAAAAACAGTAAGCCTATAGCCCATGAAAATATCATTTCTTCGACGAAAAATAAAGTGCCTCGAAAGCGCTGGTTCTCCGCATATATCAGATCCTGGGCACGAGCAGATGCCGTTTAACGCGATAACTGAACGATTAGGCAAAGAATAATTTTTCCCCTAAAATTGAAAAAACGGTAAGCCTATAGCCCATGAAAATATCATTTTTTCGACGAAAAATAAAGTGCCTCGAAAGCGCTGGTTCTCCGCATATATCAGTTCCTGGGCACGCGCAGATGCCGTTTAACGCGATAACTGAGCGATTAGACAGAGAATAATTTTTCCCCTAAAATTGAAAAAACGGTAAGCCTATAGCCCATGAAAATAACATTTTTTCGACGAAAAATAAAGTGCCTCGAAAGCGCTGGTTCTCCGCATATATCAGTTCCTGGGCACGCGTAGATGCCGTTTAACGCGATAACTGAACGATTAGACAGAGAATAATTTTTCCTCTAAAACTGAAAAAACGGTAAGCCTATAGCCCATGAAAATATCATTTTTTCGACGAAAAATAAAGTGCCTCGAAAGCGCTGGTTCTCCGCATATATCAGTCCCCGGGCACGCGCCGATGCCGTTTAACGCGATAACTGAACGATTAGACAGAGAATAATTTTTCTCCTAAAATTGAAAAAACAGTAAGCCTATAGCCATGAAAATATCATTTCTTCGACGAAAAATAAAGTGCCTCGAAAGCGCTGGTTCTCCGCATATATCAGTTCCTGGGCACGCGCAGATGCCGTTTAACGCGATAACTGAACGATTAGGCAAAGAATAATTTTTCCCCTAAAATTGAAAAAACGGTAAGCCTATAGCCCATGACAATATCATTTTTTCGACGAAAAATAAAGTGCCTCGAAAGCGCTGGTTCTTCGCATATATCAGTTCCCGGGCACGCGCAGATGCCGTTTAACGCGATAACTGAACGATTAGACAGAGAATAATTTTTCTCCTAAAATTGAAAAAACGGTAAGCCTATAGCCCATGAAAATATCATTTTTTCGACGAAAAATAAAGTGCCTCGAAAGCGCTGGTTCTCCGCATATATCAGTTCCTGGGCACGCGCAGATGCCGTTTAACGCGATAACTGAACGATTAGACAGAGAATAATTTTTCCCCTAAAATTGAAAAAACGGTAAGCCTATAGCCCATGAAAATATCTTTTTCGACGAAAAATAAAGTGCCTCGAAAGCGCTGGTTCTTCGCATATATCAGTTCCTGGGCACGCGCAGATGCCGTTTAACGCGGTAACCGAACGATTAGGCAGAGAATAATTTTTCCCCTAAAATTGAAAAAACGGTAAGCCTATAGCCCATGAAAATATCATTTTTTCGACGAAAAATAAAGTGCCTCGAAAGCGCTGGTTCTCCGCATATATCAGTTTCCGGGCACGCGCAGATGCCGTTTAACGCGATAACTGAACGATTAGACAGAGAATAATTTTTCCCCTAAAATTGAAAAAACGGTAAGCCTATAGCCCATGAAAATAACATTTTTTCGACGAAAAATAAAGTGCCTCGAAAGCGCTGGTTCTCCGCATATATCAGTTCCTGGGCACGCGCAGATGCCGTTTAACGCGATAACTGAACGATTAGACAGAGAATAATTTTTCCCCTAAAATTGAAAAAACGGTAAGCCTATAGCCCATGAAAATATCATTTTTTCGACGAAAAATAAAGTGCCTCGAAAGCGCTGGTTCTCCGCATATATCAGTTCCCGGGCACGCGCAGATGCCGTTTAACGCGATAACTGAACGATTAGACAGAGAATAATTTTTCCCCTAAAATTGAAAAAACGGTAAGCCTATAGCCCATGAAAATAACATTTTTTCGACGAAAAAAAAAGTGCCTCGAAAGCGCTGGTTCTCCGCTAATATCAGTTCCTGGGCACGCGCAGATGCCGTTTAACGCGATAACCGAACGATTAGGCAAAGAATAATTTTTCCTCTAAAACTGAAAAAACGGTAAGCCTATACCCATGAAAATATCATTTTTTCGACGAAAAATAAAGTGCCTCGAAAGCGCTGGTTCTCCGCATATATCAGTCCCCGGGCACGCGCCGATGCCGTTTAACGCGATAACTGAACGATTAGGCAAAGAATAATTTTTCCCCTAAAATTGAAAAAACGGTAAGCCTATAGCCCATGAAAATAACATTTTTTCGACGAAAAATAAAGTGCCTCGAAAGCGCTGGTTCTCCGCATATATCAGTTCCTGGGCACGCGCAGATGCCGTTTAACGCGATAACTGAACGATTAGACAGAGAATAATTTTTCCTCTAAAACTGAAAAAACGGTAAGCCGGGCCCATGAAAATATCATTTTTTCGACGAAAAATAAAGTGCCTCGAAAGCGCTGGTTCTCCGCATATATCAGTCCCCGGGCACGCGCCGATGCCGTTTAACGCGATAACTGAACGATTAGACAGAGAATAATTTTTCTCCTAAAATTGAAAAAACAGTAAGCCTATAGCCATGAAAATATCATTTCTTCGACGAAAAATAAAGTGCCTCGAAAGCGCTGGTTCTCCGCATATATCAGTTCCTGGGCACGCGCAGATGCCGTTTAACGCGATAACTGAACGATTAGGCAAAGAATAATTTTTCCCCTAAAATTGAAAAAACGGTAAGCCTATAGCCCATGACAATATCATTTTTTCGACGAAAAATAAAGTGCCTCGAAAGCGCTGGTTCTTCGCATATATCAGTTCCCGGGCACGCGCAGATGCCGTTTAACGCGATAACTGAACGATTAGACAGAGAATAATTTTTCTCCTAAAATTGAAAAAACGGTAAGCCTATAGCCCATGAAAATATCATTTTTTCGACGAAAAATAAAGTGCCTCGAAAGCGCTGGTTCTCCGCATATATCAGTTCCTGGGCACGCGCAGATGCCGTTTAACGCGATAACTGAACGATTAGGCAAAGAATAATTTATCCCCTAAAATTGAAAAAACGAAGCCTATAGCCCATGAAAATATCATTTTTTCGACGAAAAATAAAGTGCCTCGAAAGCGCTGGTTCTCTGCATATATCAGTTCCTGGGCACGCGCAGATGCCGTTTAACGCGATAACTGAACGATTAGACAGAGAATAATTTTTCCCCTAAAATTGAAAAAACGGTAAGCCTATAGCCTATGAAAATATCATTTTTTCGACGAAAAATAAAGTGCCTCGAAAGCGCTGGTTCTTCGCATATATCAGTTCCTGGGCACGCGCAGATGCCGTTAAACGCGGTAACCGAACGATTAGGCAGAGAATATATTTTTCCCCTAAAATTGAAAAAACGGTAAGCTATAGCCCATGAAAATATCATTTTTTCGACGAAAAATAAAGTGCCTCGAAAGCGCTGGTTCTCCGCATATATCAGTTCCCGGGCACGCGCAGATGCCGTTTAACGCGATAACTGAACGATTAGACAGAATAATTTTTCCCCTAAAATTGAAAAAACGGTAAGCCTATAGCCCATGAAAATAACATTTTTTCGACGAAAAATAAAGTGCCTCGAAAGCGCTGGTTCTCCGCATATATCAGTTCCTGGGCACGCGCAGATGCCGTTTAACGCGATAACCGAACGATTAGGCAAAGAATAATTTTTCCTCTAAAACTGAAAAAACGGTAAGCCTATAGCCCATGAAAATATCATTTTTTCGACGAAAAATAAAGTGCCTCGAAAGCGCTGGTTCTCCGCATATATCAGTCCCCGGGCACGCGCCGATGCCGTTTAACGCGATAACTGAACGATTAGACAGAGAATAATTTTTCTCCTAAAATTGAAAAAACAGTAAGCCTATATAGCCCATGAAAATATCATTTCTTCGACGAAAAATAAAGTGCCTCGAAAGCGCTGGTTCTCCGCATATATCAGTTCCTGGGCACGCGCAGATGCCGTTTAACGCGATAACTGAACGATTAGGCAAAGAATAATTTATCCCCTAAAATTGAAAAAACGAAGCCTATAGCCCATGAAAATATCATTTTTTCGACGAAAAATAAAGTGCCTCGAAAGCGCTGGTTCTCCGCATATATCAGTTCCTGGGCACGCGCAGATGCCGTTTAACGCGATAACTGAACGATTAGACAGAGAATAATTTTTCCCCTAAAATTGAAAAAACGGTAAGCCTATAGCCCATGAAAATATCCTTTTTTCGACGAAAAATAAAGTGCCTCGAAAGCGCTGGTTCTTCGCATATATCAGTTCCTGGGCACGCGCAGATGCCGTTTAACGCGGTAACCGAACGATTAGGCAGAGAATAATTTTTCCCCTAAAATTGAAAAAACGGTAAGCCTATAGCCCATGAAAATATCATTTTTTCGACGAAAAATAAAGTGCCTCGAAAGCGCTGGTTCTCCGCATATATCAGTTTCCGGGCACGCGCAGATGCCGTTTAACGCGATAACTGAACGATTAGACAGAGAATAATTTTTCCCCTAAAATTGAAAAAACGGTAAGCCATATAGCCCATGAAAATATCATTTTTTCGACGAAAAATAAAGTGCCTCAATAGCGCTGGTTCTCCGCATATATCAGTTCCCGGGCACGCGCAGATGCCGTTTAACGCAATAACTGAACGATTAGACAGAGAATAATTTTTCCCCTAAAATTGAAAAAACGGTAAGCCTATAGCCCATGAAAATAACATTTTTTCGACGAAAAATAAAGTGCCTTGAAAGCGCTGGTTCTCCGCATATATCAGTTCCTGGGCACGCGCAGATGCCGTTTAACGCGATAACCGAACGATTAGGCAAAGAATAATTTTTCCTCTAAAACTGAAAAAACGGTAAGCCTATAGCCCATGAAAATATCATTTTTTCGACGAAAAATAAAGTGCCTCGAAAGCGCTGGTTCTCCGCATATATCAGTTCCTGGGCACGCGCAGATGCCGTTTAACGCGATAACTGAACGATTAGACAGAGAATAATTTTACCCCTAAAATTGAAAAAACGGTAAGCCTATAGCCCATGAAAACATCATTTTTTCGACGAAAAATAAAGTGCCTCGAAAGCGCTGGTTCTTCGCATATATCCGTTCCTGGGCACGCGCAGATGCCGTTTAACGCGGTAACCGAACGATTAGGCAGAGAATAATTTTTCCCCTAAAATTGAAAAAACGGTAAGCCTATAGCCCATGAAAATATCATTTTTTCGACGAAAAATAAAGTGCCTCGAAAGCGCTGGTTCTCCGCATATATCAGTTTCCGGGCACGCGCAGATGCCGTTTAACGCGATAACTGAACGATTAGACAGAGAATAATTTTTCCCCTAAAATTGAAAAAACGGTAAGCCTATAGCCCATGAAAATAACATTTTTTCGACGAAAAATAAAGTGCCTCGAAAGCGCTGGTTCTCCGCATATATCAGTTCCTGGGCACGCGCAGATGCCGTTTAACGCGATAACTGAACGATTAGACAGAGAATAATTTTTCCCCTAAAATTGAAAAAACGGTAAGCCTATAGCCCATGAAAATATCATTTCTTCGACGAAAAATAAAGTGCCTCGAAAGCGCTGGTTCTCCGCATATATCAGTTCCTGGGCACGCGCAGATGCCGTTTAACGCGATAACTGAACGATTAGGCAAAGAATAATTTATCCCCTAAAATTGAAAAAACGAAGCCTATAGCCCATGAAAATATCATTTTTTCGACGAAAAATAAAGTGCCTCGAAAGCGCTGGTTCTCTGCATATATCAGTTCCTGGGCACGCGCAGATGCCGTTTAACGCGATAACTGAACGATTAGACAGAGAATAATTTTTCCCCTAAAATTGAAAAAACGGTAAGCCTATAGCCTATGAAAATATCATTTTTTCGACGAAAAATAAAGTGCCTCGAAAGCGCTGGTTCTTCGCATATATCAGTTCCTGGGCACGCGCAGATGCCGTTAAACGCGGTAACCGAACGATTAGGCAGAGAATATATTTTTCCCCTAAAATTGAAAAAACGGTAAGCTATAGCCCATGAAAATATCATTTTTTCGACGAAAAATAAAGTGCCTCGAAAGCGCTGGTTCTCCGCATATATCAGTTCCCGGGCACGCGCAGATGCCGTTTAACGCGATAACTGAACGATTAGACAGAATAATTTTTCCCCTAAAATTGAAAAAACGGTAAGCCTATAGCCCATGAAAATAACATTTTTTCGACGAAAAATAAAGTGCCTCGAAAGCGCTGGTTCTCCGCATATATCAGTTCCTGGGCACGCGCAGATGCCGTTTAACGCGATAACCGAACGATTAGGCAAAGAATAATTTTTCCTCTAAAACTGAAAAAACGGTAAGCCTATAGCCCATGAAAATATCATTTTTTCGACGAAAAATAAAGTGCCTCGAAAGCGCTGGTTCTCCGCATATATCAGTCCCCGGGCACGCGCCGATGCCGTTTAACGCGATAACTGAACGATTAGACAGAGAATAATTTTTCTCCTAAAATTGAAAAAACAGTAAGCCTATATAGCCCATGAAAATATCATTTCTTCGACGAAAAATAAAGTGCCTCGAAAGCGCTGGTTCTCCGCATATATCAGTTCCTGGGCACGCGCAGATGCCGTTTAACGCGATAACTGAACGATTAGGCAAAGAATAATTTATCCCCTAAAATTGAAAAAACGAAGCCTATAGCCCATGAAAATATCATTTTTTCGACGAAAAATAAAGTGCCTCGAAAGCGCTGGTTCTCCGCATATATCAGTTCCTGGGCACGCGCAGATGCCGTTTAACGCGATAACTGAACGATTAGACAGAGAATAATTTTTCCCCTAAAATTGAAAAAACGGTAAGCCTATAGCCCATGAAAATATCCTTTTTTCGACGAAAAATAAAGTGCCTCGAAAGCGCTGGTTCTTCGCATATATCAGTTCCTGGGCACGCGCAGATGCCGTTTAACGCGGTAACCGAACGATTAGGCAGAGAATAATTTTTCCCCTAAAATTGAAAAAACGGTAAGCCTATAGCCCATGAAAATATCATTTTTTCGACGAAAAATAAAGTGCCTCGAAAGCGCTGGTTCTCCGCATATATCAGTTTCCGGGCACGCGCAGATGCCGTTTAACGCGATAACTGAACGATTAGACAGAGAATAATTTTTCCCCTAAAATTGAAAAAACGGTAAGCCATATAGCCCATGAAAATATCATTTTTTCGACGAAAAATAAAGTGCCTCAATAGCGCTGGTTCTCCGCATATATCAGTTCCCGGGCACGCGCAGATGCCGTTTAACGCAATAACTGAACGATTAGACAGAGAATAATTTTTCCCCTAAAATTGAAAAAACGGTAAGCCTATAGCCCATGAAAATAACATTTTTTCGACGAAAAATAAAGTGCCTTGAAAGCGCTGGTTCTCCGCATATATCAGTTCCTGGGCACGCGCAGATGCCGTTTAACGCGATAACCGAACGATTAGGCAAAGAATAATTTTTCCTCTAAAACTGAAAAAACGGTAAGCCTATAGCCCATGAAAATATCATTTTTTCGACGAAAAATAAAGTGCCTCGAAAGCGCTGGTTCTCCGCATATATCAGTTCCTGGGCACGCGCAGATGCCGTTTAACGCGATAACTGAACGATTAGACAGAGAATAATTTTACCCCTAAAATTGAAAAAACGGTAAGCCTATAGCCCATGAAAACATCATTTTTTCGACGAAAAATAAAGTGCCTCGAAAGCGCTGGTTCTTCGCATATATCCGTTCCTGGGCACGCGCAGATGCCGTTTAACGCGGTAACCGAACGATTAGGCAGAGAATAATTTTTCCCCTAAAATTGAAAAAACGGTAAGCCTATAGCCCATGAAAATATCATTTTTTCGACGAAAAATAAAGTGCCTCGAAAGCGCTGGTTCTCCGCATATATCAGTTTCCGGGCACGCGCAGATGCCGTTTAACGCGATAACTGAACGATTAGACAGAGAATAATTTTTCCCCTAAAATTGAAAAAACGGTAAGCCTATAGCCCATGAAAATAACATTTTTTCGACGAAAAATAAAGTGCCTCGAAAGCGCTGGTTCTCCGCATATATCAGTTCCTGGGCACGCGCAGATGCCGTTTAACGCGATAACTGAACGATTAGACAGAGAATAATTTTTCCCCTAAAATTGAAAAAACGGTAAGCCTATAGCCCATGAAAATATCATTTCTTCGACGAAAAATAAAGTGCCTCGAAAGCGCTGGTTCTCCGCATATATCAGTTCCTGGGCACGCGCAGATGCCGTTTAACGCGATAACTGAACGATTAGGCAAAGAATAATTTTTCCCCTAAAATTGAAAAAACGGTAAGCCTATAGCCCATGAAAATATCATTTTTTCGACGAAAAATAAAGTGCCTCGAAAGCGCTGGTTCTCCGCATATATCAGTTCCTGGGCACGCGCAGATGCCGTTTAACGCGATAACTGAACGATTAGGCAAAGAATAATTTTTCCCCTAAAATTGAAAAAACGGTAAGCCTATAGCCCATGAAAATATCATTTTTTCGACGAAAAATAAAGTGCCTCGAAAGCGCTGGTTCTCCGCATATATCAGTTCCTGGGCACGCGCAGATGCCGTTTAACGCGATAACTGAGCGATTAGACAGAGAATAATTTTTCCCCTAAAATTGAAAAAACGGTAAGCCTATAGCCCATGAAAATAACATTTTTTCGACGAAAAATAAAGTGCCTCGAAAGCGCTGGTTCTCCGCATATATCAGTTCCTGGGCACGCGCAGATGCCGTTTAACGCGATAACTGAACGATTAGACAGAGAATAATTTTTCCTCTAAAACTGAAAAAACGGTAAGCCTATAGCCCATGACAATATCATTTTTTCGACGAAAAATAAAGTGCCTCGAAAGCGCTGGTTCTTCGCATATATCAGTTCCCGGGCACGCGCAGATGCCGTTTAACGCGATAACTGAACGATTAGACAGAGAATAATTTTTCTCCTAAAATTGAAAAAACGGTAAGCCTATAGCCCATGAAAATATCATTTTTTCGACGAAAAATAAAGTGCCTCGAAAGCGCTGGTTCTCCGCATATATCAGTTCCTGGGCACGCGCAGATGCCGTTTAACGCGATAACTGAACGATTAGACAGAGAATAATTTTTCCCCTAAAATTGAAAAAACGGTAAGCCTATAGCCCATGAAAATATCTTTTTCGACGAAAAATAAAGTGCCTCGAAAGCGCTGGTTCTTCGCATATATCAGTTCCTGGGCACGCGCAGATGCCGTTTAACGCGGTAACCGAACGATTAGGCAGAGAATAATTTTTCCCCTAAAATTGAAAAAACGGTAAGCCTATAGCCCATGAAAATATCATTTTTTCGACTAAAAATAAAGTGCCTCGAAAGCGCTGGTTCTCCGCATATATCAGTTTCCGGGCACGCGCAGATGCCGTTTAACGCGATAACTGAACGATTAGACAGAGAATAATTTTTCCCCTAAAATTGAAAAAACGGTAAGCCTATAGCCCATGAAAATAACATTTTTTCGACGAAAAATAAAGTGCCTCGAAAGCGCTGGTTCTCCGCATATATCAGTTCCTGGGCACGCGCAGATGCCGTTTAACGCGATAACTGAACGATTAGACAGAGAATAATTTTTCCCCTAAAATTGAAAAAACGGTAAGCCTATAGCCCATGAAAATATCATTTTTTCGACGAAAAATAAAGTGCCTCGAAAGCGCTGGTTCTCCGCATATATCAGTTCCCGGGCACGCGCAGATGCCGTTTAACGCGATAACTGAACGATTAGACAGAGAATAATTTTTCCCCTAAAATTGAAAAAACGGTAAGCCTATAGCCCATGAAAATAACATTTTTTCGACGAAAAAAAAAGTGCCTCGAAAGCGCTGGTTCTCCGCTAATATCAGTTCCTGGGCACGCGCAGATGCCGTTTAACGCGATAACCGAACGATTAGGCAAAGAATAATTTTTCCTCTAAAACTGAAAAAACGGTAAGCCTATACCCATGAAAATATTATTTTTTCGACGAAAAATAAAGTGCCTCGAAAGCGCTGGTTCTCCGCATATATCAGTCCCCGGGCACGCGCCGATGCCGTTTAACGCGATAACTGAACGATTAGGCAAAGAATAATTTTTCCCCTAAAATTGAAAAAACGGTAAGCCTATAGCCCATGAAAATAACATTTTTTCGACGAAAAATAAAGTGCCTCGAAAGCGCTGGTTCTCCGCATATATCAGTTCCTGGGCACGCGCAGATGCCGTTTAACGCGATAACTGAACGATTAGACAGAGAATAATTTTTCCTCTAAAACTGAAAAAACGGTAAGCCGGGCCCATGAAAATATCATTTTTTCGACGAAAAATAAAGTGCCTCGAAAGCGCTGGTTCTCCGCATATATCAGTCCCCGGGCACGCGCCGATGCCGTTTAACGCGATAACTGAACGATTAGACAGAGAATAATTTTTCTCCTAAAATTGAAAAAACAGTAAGCCTATAGCCATGAAAATATCATTTCTTCGACGAAAAATAAAGTGCCTCGAAAGCGCTGGTTCTCCGCATATATCAGTTCCTGGGCACGCGCAGATGCCGTTTAACGCGATAACTGAACGATTAGGCAAAGAATAATTTTTCCCCTAAAATTGAAAAAACGGTAAGCCTATAGCCCATGACAATATCATTTTTTCGACGAAAAATAAAGTGCCTCGAAAGCGCTGGTTCTTCGCATATATCAGTTCCCGGGCACGCGCAGATGCCGTTTAACGCGATAACTGAACGATTAGACAGAGAATAATTTTTCTCCTAAAATTGAAAAAACGGTAAGCCTATAGCCCATGAAAATATCATTTTTTCGACGAAAAATAAAGTGCCTCGAAAGCGCTGGTTCTCCGCATATATCAGTTCCTGGGCACGCGCAGATGCCGTTTAACGCGATAACTGAACGATTAGGCAAAGAATAATTTATCCCCTAAAATTGAAAAAACGAAGCCTATAGCCCATGAAAATATCATTTTTTCGACGAAAAATAAAGTGCCTCGAAAGCGCTGGTTCTCCGCATATATCAGTTCCTGGGCACGCGCAGATGCCGTTTAACGCGATAACTGAACGATTAGACAGAGAATAATTTTTCCCCTAAAATTGAAAAAACGGTAAGCCTATAGCCTATGAAAATATCATTTTTTCGACGAAAAATAAAGTGCCTCGAAAGCGCTGGTTCTTCGCATATATCAGTTCCTGGGCACGCGCAGATGCCGTTAAACGCGGTAACCGAACGATTAGGCAGAGAATATATTTTTCCCCTAAAATTGAAAAAACGGTAAGCTATAGCCCATGAAAATATCATTTTTTCGACGAAAAATAAAGTGCCTCGAAAGCGCTGGTTCTCCGCATATATCAGTTCCCGGGCACGCGCAGATGCCGTTTAACGCGATAACTGAACGATTAGACAGAATAATTTTTCCCCTAAAATTGAAAAAACGGTAAGCCTATAGCCCATGAAAATAACATTTTTTCGACGAAAAATAAAGTGCCTCGAAAGCGCTGGTTCTCCGCATATATCAGTTCCTGGGCACGCGCAGATGCCGTTTAACGCGATAACCGAACGATTAGGCAAAGAATAATTTTTCCTCTAAAACTGAAAAAACGGTAAGCCTATAGCCCATGAAAATATCATTTTTTCGACGAAAAATAAAGTGCCTCGAAAGCGCTGGTTCTCCGCATATATCAGTCCCCGGGCACGCGCCGATGCCGTTTAACGCGATAACTGAACGATTAGACAGAGAATAATTTTTCTCCTAAAATTGAAAAAACAGTAAGCCTATATAGCCCATGAAAATATCATTTCTTCGACGAAAAATAAAGTGCCTCGAAAGCGCTGGTTCTCCGCATATATCAGTTCCTGGGCACGCGCAGATGCCGTTTAACGCGATAACTGAACGATTAGGCAAAGAATAATTTATCCCCTAAAATTGAAAAAACGAAGCCTATAGCCCATGAAAATATCATTTTTTCGACGAAAAATAAAGTGCCTCGAAAGCGCTGGTTCTCCGCATATATCAGTTCCTGGGCACGCGCAGATGCCGTTTAACGCGATAACTGAACGATTAGACAGAGAATAATTTTTCCCCTAAAATTGAAAAAACGGTAAGCCTATAGCCCATGAAAATATCCTTTTTTCGACGAAAAATAAAGTGCCTCGAAAGCGCTGGTTCTTCGCATATATCAGTTCCTGGGCACGCGCAGATGCCGTTTAACGCGGTAACCGAACGATTAGGCAGAGAATAATTTTTCCCCTAAAATTGAAAAAACGGTAAGCCTATAGCCCATGAAAATATCATTTTTTCGACGAAAAATAAAGTGCCTCGAAAGCGCTGGTTCTCCGCATATATCAGTTTCCGGGCACGCGCAGATGCCGTTTAACGCGATAACTGAACGATTAGACAGAGAATAATTTTTCCCCTAAAATTGAAAAAACGGTAAGCCATATAGCCCATGAAAATATCATTTTTTCGACGAAAAATAAAGTGCCTCAATAGCGCTGGTTCTCCGCATATATCAGTTCCCGGGCACGCGCAGATGCCGTTTAACGCAATAACTGAACGATTAGACAGAGAATAATTTTTCCCCTAAAATTGAAAAAACGGTAAGCCTATAGCCCATGAAAATAACATTTTTTCGACGAAAAATAAAGTGCCTTGAAAGCGCTGGTTCTCCGCATATATCAGTTCCTGGGCACGCGCAGATGCCGTTTAACGCGATAACCGAACGATTAGGCAAAGAATAATTTTTCCTCTAAAACTGAAAAAACGGTAAGCCTATAGCCCATGAAAATATCATTTTTTCGACGAAAAATAAAGTGCCTCGAAAGCGCTGGTTCTCCGCATATATCAGTTCCTGGGCACGCGCAGATGCCGTTTAACGCGATAACTGAACGATTAGACAGAGAATAATTTTACCCCTAAAATTGAAAAAACGGTAAGCCTATAGCCCATGAAAATATCATTTTTTCGACGAAAAATAAAGTGCCTCGAAAGCGCTGGTTCTTCGCATATATCCGTTCCTGGGCACGCGCAGATGCCGTTTAACGCGGTAACCGAACGATTAGGCAGAGAATAATTTTTCCCCTAAAATTGAAAAAACGGTAAGCCTATAGCCCATGAAAATATCATTTTTTCGACGAAAAATAAAGTGCCTCGAAAGCGCTGGTTCTCCGCATATATCAGTTTCCGGGCACGCGCAGATGCCGTTTAACGCGATAACTGAACGATTAGACAGAGAATAATTTTTCCCCTAAAATTGAAAAAACGGTAAGCCTATAGCCCATGAAAATAACATTTTTTCGACGAAAAATAAAGTGCCTCGAAAGCGCTGGTTCTCCGCATATATCAGTTCCTGGGCACACGCAGATGCCGTTTAACGCGATAACTGAACGATTAGACAGAGAATAATTTTTCCCCTAAAATTGAAAAAACGGTAAGCCTATAGCCCATGAAAATATCATTTTTTCGACGAAAAATAAAGTGCCTCGAAAGCGCTGGTTCTCCGCATATATCAGTTCCCGGGCACGCGCAGATGCCGTTTAACGCGATAACTGAACGATTAGACAGAGAATAATTTTTCCCCTAAAATTGAAAAAACGGTAAGCCTATAGCCCATGAAAATAACATTTTTTCGACGAAAAATAAAGTGCCTCGAAAGCGCTGGTTCTCCGCATATATCAGTTCCTGGGCACGCGCAGATGCCGTTTAACGCGATAACCGAACGATTAGGCAAAGAATAATTTTTCCTCTAAAACTGAAAAAACGGTAAGCCTATAGCCCATGAAAATATCATTTTTTCGACGAAAAATAAAGTGCCTCGAAAGCGCTGGTTCTCCGCATATATCAGTCCCCGGGCACGCGCCGATGCCGTTTAACGCGATAACTGAACGATTAGACAGAGAATAATTTTTCTCCTAAAATTGAAAAAACAGTAAGCCTATAGCCCATGAAAATATCATTTCTTCGACGAAAAATAAAGTGCCTCGAAAGCGCTGGTTCTCCGCATATATCAGTTCCTGGGCACGCGCAGATGCCGTTTAACGCGATAACTGAACGATTAGGCAAAGAATAATTTTTCCCCTAAAATTGAAAAAACGGTAAGCCTATAGCCCATGAAAATATCATTTTTTCGACGAAAAATAAAGTGCCTCGAAAGCGCTGGTTCTCCGCATATATCAGTTCCTGGGCACGCGCAGATGCCGTTTAACGCGATAACTGAGCGATTAGACAGAGAATAATTTTTCCCCTAAAATTGAAAAAACGGTAAGCCTATAGCCCATGAAAATAACATTTTTTCGACGAAAAATAAAGTGCCTCGAAAGCGCTGGTTCTCCGCATATATCAGTTCCTGGGCACGCGCAGATGCCGTTTAACGCGATAACTGAACGATTAGACAGAGAATAATTTTTCCTCTAAAACTGAAAAAACGGTAAGCCTATAGCCCATGAAAATATCATTTTTTCGACGAAAAATAAAGTGCCTCGAAAGCGCTGGTTCTCCGCATATATCAGTCCCCGGGCACGCGCCGATGCCGTTTAACGCGATAACTGAACGATTAGACAGAGAATAATTTTTCTCCTAAAATTGAAAAAACAGTAAGCCTATAGCCATGAAAATATCATTTCTTCGACGAAAAATAAAGTGCCTCGAAAGCGCTGGTTCTCCGCATATATCAGTTCCTGGGCACGCGCAGATGCCGTTTAACGCGATAACTGAACGATTAGGCAAAGAATAATTTTTCCCCTAAAATTGAAAAAACGGTAAGCCTATAGCCCATGACAATATCATTTTTTCGACGAAAAATAAAGTGCCTCGAAAGCGCTGGTTCTTCGCATATATCAGTTCCCGGGCACGCGCAGATGCCGTTTAACGCGATAACTGAACGATTAGACAGAGAATAATTTTTCTCCTAAAATTGAAAAAACGGTAAGCCTATAGCCCATGAAAATATCATTTTTTCGACGAAAAATAAAGTGCCTCGAAAGCGCTGGTTCTCCGCATATATCAGTTCCTGGGCACGCGCAGATGCCGTTTAACGCGATAACTGAACGATTAGACAGAGAATAATTTTTCCCCTAAAATTGAAAAAACGGTAAGCCTATAGCCCATGAAAATATCTTTTTCGACGAAAAATAAAGTGCCTCGAAAGCGCTGGTTCTTCGCATATATCAGTTCCTGGGCACGCGCAGATGCCGTTTAACGCGGTAACCGAACGATTAGGCAGAGAATAATTTTTCCCCTAAAATTGAAAAAACGGTAAGCCTATAGCCCATGAAAATATCATTTTTTCGACGAAAAATAAAGTGCCTCGAAAGCGCTGGTTCTCCGCATATATCAGTTTCCGGGCACGCGCAGATGCCGTTTAACGCGATAACTGAACAATTAGACAGAGAATAATTTTTCCCCTAAAATTGAAAAAACGGTAAGCCTATAGCCCATGAAAATAACATTTTTTCGACGAAAAATAAAGTGCCTCGAAAGCGCTGGTTCTCCGCATATATCAGTTCCTGGGCACGCGCAGATGCCGTTTAACGCGATAACTGAACGATTAGACAGAGAATAATTTTTCCCCTAAAATTGAAAAAACGGTAAGCCTATAGCCCATGAAAATATCATTTTTTCGACGAAAAATAAAGTGCCTCGAAAGCGCTGGTTCTCCGCATATATCAGTTCCCGGGCACGCGCAGATGCCGTTTAACGCGATAACTGAACGATTAGACAGAGAATAATTTTTCCCCTAAAATTGAAAAAACGGTAAGCCTATAGCCCATGAAAATAACATTTTTTCGACGAAAAATAAAGTGCCTCGAAAGCGCTGGTTCTCCGCTAATATCAGTTCCTGGGCACGCGCAGATGCCGTTTAACGCGATAACCGAACGATTAGGCAAAGAATAATTTTTCCTCTAAAACTGAAAAAACGGTAAGCCTATACCCATGAAAATATCATTTTTTCGACGAAAAATAAAGTGCCTCGAAAGCGCTGGTTCTCCGCATATATCAGTCCCCGGGCACGCGCCGATGTCGTTTAACGCGATAACCGAACGATTAGGCAAAGAATAATTTTTCCTCTAAAACTGAAAAAACGGTAAGCCTATAGCCCATGAAAATAACATTTTTTCGACGAAAAATAAAGTGCCTCGAAAGCGCTGGTTCTCCGCATATATCAGTTCCTGGGCACGCGCAGATGCCGTTTAACGCGATAACTGAACGATTAGACAGAGAATAATTTTTCCTCTAAAACTGAAAAAACGGTAAGCCTATAGCCCATGAAAATATCATTTTTTCGACGAAAAATAAAGTGCCTCGAAAGCGCTGGTTCTCCGCATATATCAGTCCCCGGGCACGCGCCGATGCCGTTTAACGCGATAACTGAACGATTAGACAGAGAATAATTTTTCTCCTAAAATTGAAAAAACAGTAAGCCTATAGCCATGAAAATATCATTTCTTCGACGAAAAATAAAGTGCCTCGAAAGCGCTGGTTCTCCGCATATATCAGTTCCTGGGCACGCGCAGATGCCGTTTAACGCGATAACTGAACGATTAGGCAAAGAATAATTTTTCCCCTAAAATTGAAAAAACGGTAAGCCTATAGCCCATGAAAATATCATTTTTTCGACGAAAAATAAAGTGCCTCGAAAGCGCTGGTTCTCCGCATATATCAGTTCCTGGGCACGCGCAGATGCCGTTTAACGCGATAACCGAACGATTAGGCAAAGAATAATTTTTCCTCTAAAACTGAAAAAACGGTAAGCCTATACCCATGAAAATATCATTTTTTCGACGAAAAATAAAGTGCCTCGAAAGCGCTGGTTCTCCGCATATATCAGTCCCCGGGCACGCGCCGATGCCGTTTAACGCGATAACTGAACGATTAGGCAAAGAATAATTTTTCCCCTAAAATTGAAAAAACGGTAAGCCTATAGCCCATGAAAATAACATTTTTTCGACGAAAAATAAAGTGCCTCGAAAGCGCTGGTTCTCCGCATATATCAGTTCCTGGGCACGCGCAGATGCCGTTTAACGCGATAACTGAACGATTAGACAGAGAATAATTTTTCCTCTAAAACTGAAAAAACAGTAAGCCTATAGCCATGAAAATATCATTTCTTCGACGAAAAATAAAGTGCCTCGAAAGCGCTGGTTCTCCGCATATATCAGTTCCTGGGCACGCGCAGATGCCGTTTAACGCGATAACTGAACGATTAGGCAAAGAATAATTTTTCCCCTAAAATTGAAAAAACGGTAAGCCTATAGCCCATGACAATATCATTTTTTCGACGAAAAATAAAGTGCCTCGAAAGCGCTGGTTCTTCGCATATATCAGTTCCCTGGCACGCGCAGATGCCGTTTAACGCGATAACTGAACGATTAGACAGAGAATAATTTTTCTCCTAAAATTGAAAAAACGGTAAGCCTATAGCCCATGAAAATATCATTTTTTCGACGAAAAATAAAGTGCCTCGAAAGCGCTGGTTCTCCGCATATATCAGTTCCTGGGCACGCGCAGATGCCGTTTAACGCGATAACTGAACGATTAGGCAAAGAATAATTTATCCCCTAAAATTGAAAAAACGAAGCCTATAGCCCATGAAAATATCATTTTTTCGACGAAAAATAAAGTGCCTCGAAAGCGCTGGTTCTCCGCATATATCAGTTCCTGGGCACGCGCAGATGCCGTTTAACGCGATAACTGAACGATTAGACAGAGAATAATTTTTCCCCTAAAATTGAAAAAACGGTAAGCGCCCATGAAAATATCATTTTTTCGACGAAAAATAAAGTGCCTCGAAAGCGCTGGTTCTTCGCATATATCAGTTCCTGGGCACGCGCAGATGCCGTTTAACGCGGTAACCGAACGATTAGGCAGAGAATATATTTTTCCCCTAAAATTGAAAAAACGGTAAGCTATAGCCCATGAAAATATCATTTTTTCGACGAAAAATAAAGTACCTCGAAAGCGCTGGTTCTCCGCATATATCAGTTCCCGGGCACGCGCAGATGCCGTTTAACGCGATAACTGAACGATTAGACAGAGAATAATTTTTCCCCTAAAATTGAAAAAACGGTAAGCCTATGCCCATGAAAATAACATTTTTTCGACGAAAAATAAAGTGCCTCGAAAGCGCTGGTTCTCCGCATATATCAGTTCCTGGGCACGCGCAGATGCCGTTTAACGCGATAACCGAACGATTAGGCAAAGAATAATTTTTCCTCTAAAACTGAAAAAACGGTAAGCCTATAGCCCATGAAAATATCATTTTTTCGACGAAAAATAAAGTGCCTCGAAAGCGCTGGTTCTCCGCATATATCAGTCCCCGGGCACGCGCCGATGCCTTTTAACGCGATAACTGAACGATTAGACAGAGAATAATTTTTCTCCTAAAATTGAAAAAACAGTAAGCCTATATAGCCCATGAAAATATCATTTCTTCGACGAAAAATAAAGTGCCTCGAAAGCGCTGGTTCTCCGCATATATCAGTTCCTGGGCACGCGCAGATGCCGTTTAACGCGATAACTGAACGATTAGGCAAAGAATAATTTTTCCCCTAAAATTGAAAAAACGGTAAGCCTATAGCCCATGAAAATATCATTTTTTCGACGAAAAATAAAGTGCCTCGAAAGCGCTGGTTCTCCGCATATATCAGTTCCTGGGCACGCGCAGATGCCGTTTAACGCGATAACTGAACGATTAGACAGAGAATAATTTTTCCCCTAAAATTGAAAAAACGGTAAGCCTATAGCCCATGAAAATAACATTTTTTCGACGAAAAATAAAGTGCCTCGAAAGCGCTGGTTCTCCGCATATATCAGTTCCTGGGCACGCGCAGATGCCGTTTAACGCGATAACTGAACGATTAGACAGAGAATAATTTTTCCTCTAAAACTGAAAAAACGGTAAGCCTATAGCCCATGAAAATATCATTTTTTCGACGAAAAATAAAGTGCCTCGAAAGCGCTGGTTCTCCGCATATATCAGTCCCCGGGCACGCGCCGATGCCGTTTAACGCGATAACTGAACGATTAGACAGAGAATAATTTTTCTCCTAAAATTGAAAAAACAGTAAGCCTATAGCCATGAAAATATCATTTCTTCGACGAAAAATAAAGTGCCTCGAAAGCGCTGGTTCTCCGCATATATCAGTTCCTGGGCACGCGCAGATGCCGTTTAACGCGATAACTGAACGATTAGGCAAAGAATAATTTTTCCCCTAAAATTGAAAAAACGGTAAGCCTATAGCCCATGAAAATATCATTTTTTCGACGAAAAATAAAGTGCCTCGAAAGCGCTGGTTCTCCGCATATATCAGTTCCTGGGCACGCGCAGATGCCGTTTAACGCGATAACTGAACGATTAGGCAAAGAATAATTTATCCCCTAAAATTGAAAAAACGAAGCCTATAGCCCATGAAAATATCATTTTTTCGACGAAAAATAAAGTGCCTCGAAAGCGCTGGTTCTTCGCATATATCAGTTCCTGGGCACGCGCAGATGCCGTTTAACGCGGTAACCGAACGATTAGGCAGAGAATATATTTTTCCCCTAAAATTGAAAAAACGGTAAGCCTATAGCCCATGAAAATATCATTTTTTCGACGAAAAATAAAGTGCCTCGAAAGCGCTGGTTCTCCGCATATATCAGTTCCCGGGCACGCGCAGATGCCGTTTAACGCGATAACTGAACGATTAGACAGAGAATAATTTTTCCCCTAAAATTGAAAAAACGGTAAGCCTATAGCCCATGAAAATAACATTTTTTCGACGAAAAATAAAGTGCCTCGAAAGCGCTGGTTCTCCGCATATATCAGTTCCTGGGCACGCGCAGATGACGTTTAACGCGATAACCGAACGATTAGGCAAAGAATAATTTTTCCTCTAAAACTGAAAAAACGGTAAGCCTATAGCCCATGAAAATATCATTTTTTCGACGAAAAATAAAGTGCCTCGAAAGCGCTGGTTCTCCGCATATATCAGTCCCCGGGCACGCGCCGATGCCGTTTAACGCGATAACTGAACGATTAGACAGAGAATAATTTTTCTCCTAAAATTGAAAAAACAGTAAGCCTATAGCCCATGAAAATATCATTTCTTCGACGAAAAATAAAGTGCCTCGAAAGCGCTGGTTCTCCGCATATATCAGTTCCTGGGCACGCGCAGATGCCGTTTAACGCGATAACTGAACGATTAGGCAAAGAATAATTTTTCCCCTAAAATTGAAAAAACGGTAAGCCTATAGCCCATGAAAATATCATTTTTTCGACGAAAAATAAAGTGCCTCGAAAGCGCTGGTTCTCCGCATATATCAGTTCCTGGGCACGCGCAGATGCCGTTTAACGCGATAACTGAACGATTAGACAGAGAATAATTTTTCCCCTAAAATTGAAAAAACGGTAAGCCTATAGCCCATGAAAATATCATTTTTTCGACGAAAAATAAAGTGCCTCGAAAGCGCTGGTTCTTCGCATATATCAGTTCCTGGGCACCCGCAGATGCCGTTTAACGCGGTAACCGAACGATTAGGCAGAGAATAATTTTTCCCCTAAAATTGAAAAAACGGTAAGCCTATAGCCCATGAAAATATCATTTTTTCGACGAAAAATAAAGTGCCTCGAAAGCGCTGGTTCTCCGCATATATCAGTTCCCGGGCACGCGCAGATGCCGTTTAACGCGATAACTGAACGATTAGACAGAGAATAATTTTTCCCCTAAAATTGAAAAAACGGTAAGCCTATAGCCCATGAAAATAACATTTTTTCGACGAAAAATAAAGTGCCTCGAAAGCGCTGGTTCTCCGCATATATCAGTTCCTGGGCACGCGCAGATGCCGTTTAACGGGATAACCGAACGATTAGGCAAAGAATAATTTTTCCTCTAAAACTGAAAAAACGGTAAGCCTATAGCCCATGAAAATATCATTTTTTCGACGAAAAATAAAGCGCCTCGAAAGCGCTGGTTCTCCGCATATATCAGTTCCCGGGCACGCGCAGATGCCGTTTAACGCGATAATTGAACGATTAGACAGAGAATAATTTTTCCTCTAAAACTGAAAAAACGGTTAGCTTATAGCCCATGAAAATATCATTTTTTCGACGAAAAATAAAGTGCCTCGAAAGCGCTGGTTCTCCGCATATATCAGTTCCTGGGCACGCGCAGATGCCGTTTAACGCGATAACTGAACGATTAGACAGAGAATAATTTTTCCCCTAAAATTGAAAAAACGGTAAGCCTATAGCCCATGAAAATATCATTTTTTCGACGAAAAATAAAGTGCCTCGAAAGCGCTGGTTCTTCGCATATATCAGTTCCTGGGCACCCGCAGATGCCGTTTAACGCGGTAACCGAACGATTAGGCAGAGAATAATTTTTCCCCTAAAATTGAAAAAACGGTAAGCCTATAGCCCATGAAAATATCATTTTTTCGACGAAAAATAAAGTGCCTCGAAAGCGCTGGTTCTCCGCATATATCAGTTCCCGGGCACGCGCAGATGCCGTTTAACGCGATAACTGAACGATTAGACAGAGAATAATTTTTCCCCTAAAATTGAAAAAACGGTAAGCCTATAGCCCATGAAAATAACATTTTTTCGACGAAAAATAAAGTGCCTCGAAAGCGCTGGTTCTCCGCATATATCAGTTCCTGGGCACGCGCAGATGCCGTTTAACGGGATAACCGAACGATTAGGCAAAGAATAATTTTTCCTCTAAAACTGAAAAAACGGTAAGCCTATAGCCCATGAAAATATCATTTTTTCGACGAAAAATAAAGCGCCTCGAAAGCGCTGGTTCTCCGCATATATCAGTTCCCGGGCACGCGCAGATGCCGTTTAACGCGATAATTGAACGATTAGACAGAGAATAATTTTTCCTCTAAAACTGAAAAAACGGTAAGCTTATAGCCCATGAAAATATCATTTTTTCGACGAAAAATAAAGTGCCTCGAAAGCGCTGGTTCTCCGCATATATCAGTCCCCGGGCACGCGCCGATGCCGTTTAACGCGATAACTGAACGATTAGGCAAAGAATAATTTTTCCCCTAAAATTGAAAAAACGGTAAGCCTATATTGCCCATGAAAATATCATTTTTTCGACGAAAAATAAAGTGCCTCGAAAGCGCTGGTTCTTCGCATATATCAGTTCCCGGGCACGCGCAGATGCCGTTTAACGCGATAACTGAACGATTAGACAGAGAATAATTTTTCTCCTAAAATTGAAAAAACGGTAAGCCTATAGCCCATGAAAATATCATTTCTTCGACGAAAAATAAAGTGCCTCGAAAGCGCTGGTTCTCCGCATATATCAGTTCCTGGGCACGCGCAGATGCCGTTTAACGCGATAACTGAACGATTAGACAGAGAATAATTTTTCCCCTAAAATTGAAAAAACGGTAAGCCTATAGCCCATGAAAATATCATTTTTTCGACGAAAAATAAAGTGCCTCGAAAGCGCTGGTTCTTCGCATATATCAGTTCCTGGGCACCCGCAGATGCCGTTTAACGCGGTAACCGAACGATTAGGCAGAGAATAATTTTTCCCCTAAAATTGAAAAAACGGTAAGCCTATAGCCCATGAAAATATCATTTTTTCGACGAAAAATAAAGTGCCTCGAAAGCGCTGGTTCTCCGCATATATCAGTTCCCGGGCACGCGCAGATGCCGTTTAACGCGATAACTGAACGATTAGACAGAGAATAATTTTTCCCCTAAAATTGAAAAAACGGTAAGCCTATAGCCCATGAAAATAACATTTTTTCGACGAAAAATAAAGTGCCTCGAAAGCGCTGGTTCTCCGCATATATCAGTTCCTGGGCACGCGCAGATGCCGTTTAACGGGATAACCGAACGATTAGGCAAAGAATAATTTTTCCTCTAAAACTGAAAAAACGGTAAGCCTATAGCCCATGAAAATATCATTTTTTCGACGAAAAATAAAGCGCCTCGAAAGCGCTGGTTCTCCGCATATATCAGTTCCCGGGCACGCGCAGATGCCGTTTAACGCGATAATTGAACGATTAGACAGAGAATAATTTTTCCTCTAAAACTGAAAAAACGGTAAGCTTATAGCCCATGAAAATATCATTTTTTCGACGAAAAATAAAGTGCCTCGAAAGCGCTGGTTCTCCGCATATATCAGTCCCCGGGCACGCGCCGATGCCGTTTAACGCGATAACTGAACGATTAGGCAAAGAATAATTTTTCCCCTAAAATTGAAAAAACGGTAAGCCTATATTGCCCATGAAAATATCATTTTTTCGACGAAAAATAAAGTGCCTCGAAAGCGCTGGTTCTTCGCATATATCAGTTCCCGGGCACGCGCAGATGCCGTTTAACGCGATAACTGAACGATTAGACAGAGAATAATTTTTCTCCTAAAATTGAAAAAACGGTAAGCCTATAGCCCATGAAAATATCATTTCTTCGACGAAAAATAAAGTGCCTCGAAAGCGCTGGTTCTCCGCATATATCAGTTCCTGGGCACGCGCAGATGCCGTTTAACGCGATAACTGAACGATTAGGCAAAGAATAATTTTTCCCCTAAAATTGAAAAAACGGTAAGCCTATATTGCCCATGAAAATATCATTTTTTCGACGAAAAATAAAGTGCCTCGAAAGCGCTGGTTCTTCGCATATATCAGTTCCCGGGCACGCGCAGATGCCGTTTAACGCGATAACTGAACGATTAGACAGAGAATAATTTTTCTCCTAAAATTGAAAAAACGGTAAGCCTATAGCCCATGAAAATATCATTTTTTCGACGAAAAATAAAGTGCCTCGAAAGCGCTGGTTCTCCGCATATATCAGTTCCTGGGCACGCGCAGATGCCGTTTAACGCGATAACTGAACGATTAGGCAAAGAATAATTTTTCCCCTAAAATTGACAAAACGGTAAGCCTATAGCCCATGAAAATATCATTTTTTCGACGAAAAATAAAGTGCCTCGAAAGCGCTGGTTCTCCGCATATATCAGTTCCTGGGCACGCGCAGATGCCGTTTAACGCGGTAACCGAATGATTAGGCAAAGAATAATTTTTCCCCTAAAACTGAAAAAATGGTAAGCCTATAGCCCATGAAAATATCATTTTTTCTACGAAAAATAAGGTGCCTCGAAAGCGCTGGTTCTTCGCATATATCAGTTCCCGGGCACGCACAGATGCCGTTTAACGCGATAACTGAACGATTAGACAGAGAATAATTTTTCTCCTAAAATTGAAAAAACGGTAAGCCTATAGCCCATGAAAATATCATTTTTTCGACGAAAAGTAAAGTGCCTCGAAAGCGCTGGTTCTTCGCATATATCAGTTCCTGGGCACGCGCAGATGCCGTTTAACGCGGTAACCGAACGATTAGGCAGAGAATAATTTTTCCCCTAAAACTGAAAAAACGGTAAGCCTATAGCCCATGAAAATATCATTTTTTCGACGAAAAATAAAGTGCCTCGAAAGCGCTGGTTCTTCGCATATATCAGTTCCCGGGCACGCGCAGATGCCGTTTAACGCGGTAACCGAACGATTAGGCAGAGAATAATTTTTCCCCTAAAACTGAAAAAACGGTAAGCCTATAGCCCATGAAAATATCATTTTTTCGACAAAAAATAAAGTGCCTCGAAAGCGCTGGTTCTTCGCATATATCAGTTCCCGGGCACGCGCAGATGCCTTTTAACGCGGTAACCGAACGATTAGGCAGAGAATAATTTTTCCCCTAAAACTGAAAAAACGGTAAGCCTATAGCCCACGAAAATATCATTTTTTCGACGAAAAATAAAGTGCCTCGAAAGCGCTGGTTCTTCGCATATATCAGTTTCCGGGCACGCGCAGATGCCGTTTAACGCGATAACTGAACGATTAGACAGAGAATAATTTTTCTCCTAAAATTGAAAAAACAGTAAGCCTATAGCCCATGAAAATATCATTTCTTCGACGAAAAATAAAGTGCCTCGAAAGCGCTGGTTCTCCGCATATATCAGTTCCTGGGCACGCGCAGATGCCGTTTAACGCGATAACTGAACGATTAGACAGAGAATAATTTTTCCCCTAAAATTGAAAAAACGGTAAGCCTATAGCCCATGAAAATATCATTTTTTCGACGAAAAATAAAGTGCCTCGAAAGCGCTGGTTCTTCGCATATATCAGTTCCTGGGCACCCGCAGATGCCGTTTAACGCGGTAACCGAACGATTAGGCAGAGAATAATTTTTCCCCTAAAATTGAAAAAACGGTAAGCCTATAGCCCATGAAAATATCATTTTTTCGACGAAAAATAAAGTGCCTCGAAAGCGCTGGTTCTCCGCATATATCAGTTCCCGGGCACGCGCAGATGCCGTTTAACGCGATAACTGAACGATTAGACAGAGAATAATTTTTCCCCTAAAATTGAAAAAACGGTAAGCCTATAGCCCATGAAAATAACATTTTTTCGACGAAAAATAAAGTGCCTCGAAAGCGCTGGTTCTCCGCATATATCAGTTCCTGGGCACGCGCAGATGCCGTTTAACGGGATAACCGAACGATTAGGCAAAGAATAATTTTTCCTCTAAAACTGAAAAAACGGTAAGCCTATAGCCCATGAAAATATCATTTTTTCGACGAAAAATAAAGCGCCTCGAAAGCGCTGGTTCTCCGCATATATCAGTTCCCGGGCACGCGCAGATGCCGTTTAACGCGATAATTGAACGATTAGACAGAGAATAATTTTTCCTCTAAAACTGAAAAAACGGTAAGCTTATAGCCCATGAAAATATCATTTTTTCGACGAAAAATAAAGTGCCTCGAAAGCGCTGGTTCTCCGCATATATCAGTCCCCGGGCACGCGCCGATGCCGTTTAACGCGATAACTGAACGATTAGGCAAAGAATAATTTTTCCCCTAAAATTGAAAAAACGGTAAGCCTATATTGCCCATGAAAATATCATTTTTTCGACGAAAAATAAAGTGCCTCGAAAGCGCTGTTTCTCCGCATATACCAGTTCCTGGGCACGCGCAGATGCCGTTTAACGCGATAACTGAACGATTAGACAGAGAATAATTTTTCCCCTAAAATTGAAAAAACGGTAAGCCTATAGCCCATGAAAATATCATTTTTTCGACGAAAAATAAAGTGCCTCGAAAGCGCTGGTTCTTCGCATATATCAGTTCCTGGGCACGCGCAGATGCCGTTTAACGCGGTAACCGAACGATTAGGCAGAGAATAATTTTTCCCCTAAAATTCAAAAAACGGTAAGCCTATAGCCCATGAAAATATCATTTTTTCGACGAAAAATAAAGTGCCTCGAAAGCGCTGGTTCTCCGCATATATCAGTTCCCGGGCACGCGCAGATGCCGTTTAACGCGATAACTGAACGATTAGACAGAGAATAATTTTTTCCCTAAAATTGAAAAAACGGTAAGCCTATAGCCCATGAAAATAACATTTTTTCGACGAAAAATAAAGTGCCTCGAAAGCGCTGGTTCTCCGCATATATCAGTTCCTGGGCACGCGCAGATGCCGTTTAACGCGATAACTGAACGATTAGGCAAAGAATAATTTTTCCCCTAAAATTGAAAAAACGGTAAGCCTATAGCCCATGAAAATATCGTTTTTTCGACGAAAAATAAAGTGCCTCGAAAGCGCTGGTTCTCCGCATATATCAGTTCCTGGGCACGCGCAGATGCCGTTTAACGCGGTAACCGAATGATTAGGCAAAGAATAATTTTTCCCCTAAAACTGAAAAAATGGTAAGCCTATAGCCCATGAAAATATCATTTTTTCGACGAAAAATAAGGTGCCTCGAAAGCGCTGGTTCTTCGCATATATCAGTTCCCGGGCACGCGCAGATGCCGTTTAACGCGATAACTGAACGATTAGACAGAGAATAATTTTTCTCCTAAAATTGAAAAAACGGTAAGCCTATAGCCCATGAAAATATCATTTTTTCGACGAAAAATAAAGTGCCTCGAAAGCGCTGGTTCTTCGCATATATCAGTTCCTGGGCACGCGCAGATGCCGTTTAACGCGGTAACCGAACGATTAGGCAGAGAATAATTTTTCCCCTAAAACTGAAAAAACGGTAAGCCTATAGCCCATGAAAATATCATTTTTTCGACGAAAAATAAAGTGCCTCGAAAGCGCTGGTTCTTCGCATATATCAGTTCCCGGGCACGCGCAGATGCCGTTTAACGCGGTAACCGAACGATTAGGCAGAGAATAATTTTTCCCCTAAAACTGAAAAAACGGTAAGCCTATAGCCCATGAAAATATCATTTTTTCGACGAAAAATAAAGTGCCTCGAAAGCGCTGGTTCTTCGCATATATCAGTTCCCGGGCACGCGCAGATGCCGTTTAACGCGGTAACCGAACGATTAGGCAGAGAATAATTTTTCCCCTAAAACTGAAAAAACGGTAAGCCTATAGCCCACGAAAATATCATTTTTTCGACGAAAAATAATGTGCCTCGAAAGCGCTGGTTCTTCGCATATATCAGTTTCCGGGCACGCGCAGATGCCGTTTAACGCGATAACTGAACGATTAGACAGAGAATAATTTTTCTCCTAAAATTGAAAAAACAGTAAGCCTATAGCCCATGAAAATATCATTTCTTCGACGAAAAATAAAGTGCCTCGAAAGCGCTGGTTCTCCGCATATATCAGTTCCTGGGCACGCGCAGATTCCGTTTAATGCGATAACTGAACGATTAGACAGAGAATAATTTTTCCCCTAAAACTGAAAAAACGGTAAGCCTATAGCCCATGAAAATATCATTTTTTCGACGAAAAATAAAGTGCCTCGAAAGCGCTGGTTCTTCGCATATATCAGTTCCCGGGCACGCGCAGATGCCGTTTAACGAGGTAACCGAACGATTAGGCAGAGAATAATTTTTCCCCTAAAACTGAAAAAACGGTAAGCCTATAGCCCATGAAAATATCATTTTTTCGACGAAAAATAAAGTGCCTCGAAAGCGCTGGTTCTTCGCATATATCAGTTCCCGGGCACGCGCAGATGCCGTTTAACGCGGCAACCGAACGATTAGGCAAAGAATAATTTTTCCCCTAAAACTGAAAAAATGGTAAGCCTATAGCCCATGAAAATATCATTTTTTCGACGAAAAATAAGGTGCCTCGAAAGCGCTGGTTCTTCGCATATATCAGTTCCCGGGCACGCGCAGATGCCGTTTAACGCGATAACTGAACGATTAGACAGAGAATAATTTTTCTCCTAAAATTGAAAAAACGGTAAGCCTATAGCCCATGAAAATATCATTTTTTCGACGAAAAATAAAGTGCCTCGAAAGCGCTGGTTCTTCGCATATATCAGTTCCTGGGCACGCGCAGATGCCGTTTAACGCGGTAACCGAACGATTAGGCAGAGAATAATTTTTCCCCTAAAACTGAAAAAACGGTAAGCCTATAGCCCATGAAAATATCATTTTTTCGACGAAAAATAAGGTGCCTCGAAAGCGCTGGTTCTTCGCATATATCAGTTCCCGGGCACGCGCAGATGCCGTTTAACGCGATAACTGAACGATGAGACAGAGAATAATTTTTCTCCTAAAACTGAAAAAACGGTAAGCCTATAGCCCATGAAAATATCATTTTTTCGACGAAAAATAAAGTGCCTCGAAAGCGCTGGTTCTTCGCATATATCAGTTCCCGGGCACGCGCAGATGCTGTTTAACGCGGTAACCGAAGGATTAGGCAGAGAATAATTTTTCTCCTAAAATTGAAAAAACGGTAAGCCTATATAGCCCATGAAAATATCATTTTTTCGACGAAAAATAAAGTGCCTCGAAAGCGCTGGTTCTTCGCATATATCAGTTCCTGGGCACGCGCAGATGCCGTTTAACGCGGTAACCGAACGATTAGGCAGAGAATAATTTTTCCCCTAAAACTGAAAAAACGGTAAGCCTATAGCCCATGAAAATATCATTTTTTCGACGAAAAATAAAGTGCCTCGAAAGCGCTGGTTCTTCGCATATATCACTTCCCGGGCACGCGCAGATGCCGTTTAACGCGGTAACCGAACGATTAGGCAGAGAATAATTTTTCCCCTAAAACTGAAAAAACGGTAAGCCTATAGCCCATGAAAATATCATTTTTTCGACGAAAAATAAAGTGCCTCGAAAGCGCTGGTTCTTCGCATATATCAGTTTCCGGGCACGCGCAGATGCCGTTTAACGCGATAACTGAACGATTAGACAGAGAATAATTTTTCTCCTAAAATTGAAAAAACAGTAAGCCTATAGCCCATGAAAATATCATTTTTTCGACGAAAAATAAAGTGCCTCGAAAGCGCTGGTTCTTCGCATATATCACTTCCCGGGCACGCGCAGATGCCGTTTAACGCGGTAACCGAACGATTAGGCAGAGAATAATTTTTCCCCTAAAACTGAAAAAACGGTAAGCCTATAGCCCATGAAAATATCATTTTTTCGACGAAAAATAAAGTGCCTCGAAAGCGCTGGTTCTCCGCATATATCAGTTCCTGGGCACGCGCAGATGCCGTTTAACGCGATAACTGAACGATTAGACAGAGAATAATTTTTCCCCTAAAATTGAAAAAACGGTAAGCCTATAGCCCATGAAAATATCATTTTTTCGACGAAAAATAAAGTGCCTCGAAAGCGCTGGTTCTTCGCATATATCAGTTCCTGGGCACCCGCAGATGCCGTTTAACGCGGTAACCGAACGATTAGGCAGAGAATAATTTTTCCCCTAAAATTGAAAAAACGGTAAGCCTATAGCCCATGAAAATATCATTTTTTCGACGAAAAATAAAGTGCCTCGAAAGCGCTGGTTCTCCGCATATATCAGTTCCCGGGCACGCGCAGATGCCGTTTAACGCGATAACTGAACGATTAGACAGAGAATAATTTTTCCCCTAAAATTGAAAAAACGGTAAGCCTATAGCCCATGAAAATAACATTTTTTCGACGAAAAATAAAGTGCCTCGAAAGCGCTGGTTCTCCGCATATATCAGTTCCTGGGCACGCGCAGATGCCGTTTAACGGGATAACCGAACGATTAGGCAAAGAATAATTTTTCCTCTAAAACTGAAAAAACGGTAAGCCTATAGCCCATGAAAATATCATTTTTTCGACGAAAAATAAAGCGCCTCGAAAGCGCTGGTTCTCCGCATATATCAGTTCCCGGGCACGCGCAGATGCCGTTTAACGCGATAATTGAACGATTAGACAGAGAATAATTTTTCCTCTAAAACTGAAAAAACGGTAAGCTTATAGCCCATGAAAATATCATTTTTTCGACGAAAAATAAAGTGCCTCGAAAGCGCTGGTTCTCCGCATATATCAGTCCCCGGGCACGCGCCGATGCCGTTTAACGCGATAACTGAACGATTAGGCAAAGAATAATTTTTCCCCTAAAATTGAAAAAACGGTAAGCCTATATTGCCCATGAAAATATCATTTTTTCGACGAAAAATAAAGTGCCTCGAAAGCGCTGGTTCTTCGCATATATCAGTTCCCGGGCACGCGCAGATGCCGTTTAACGCGATAACTGAACGATTAGACAGAGAATAATTTTTCTCCTAAAATTGAAAAAATGGTAAGCCTATAGCCCATGAAAATATCATTTTTTCGACGAAAAATAAAGTGCCTCGAAAGCGCTGGTTCTCCGCATATATCAGTTCCTGGGCACGCGCAGATGCCGTTTAATGCGATAACTGAACGATTAGACAGAGAATAATTTTTCCCCTAAAACTGAAAAAACGGTAAGCCTATAGCCCATGAAAATATCATTTTTTCGACGAAAAATAAAGTGCCTCGAAAGCGCTGGTTCTTCGCATATATCAGTTCCCGGGCACGCGCAGATGCCGTTTAACGAGGTAACCGAACGATTAGGCAGAGAATAATTTTTCCCCTAAAACTGAAAAAACGGTAAGCCTATAGCCCATGAAAATATCATTTTTTCGACGAAAAATAAAGTGCCTCGAAAGCGCTGGTTCTTCGCATATATCAGTTCCCGGGCACGCGCAGATGCCGTTTAACGCGGCAACCGAACGATTAGGCAAAGAATAATTTTTCCCCTAAAATTGAAAAAACGGTAAGCCTATAGCCCATGAAAATATCATTTTTTCGACGAAAAATAAAGTGCCTCGAAAGCGCTGGTTCTTCGCATATATCAGTTGCCGGGCACGCGCAGATGCCGTTTAACGCGATAACTGAACGATTAGACAGAGAATAATTTTTCTCCTAAAATTGAAAAAACGGTAAGCCTATAGCCCATGAAAATATCATTTTTTCGACGAAAAATAAAGTGCCTCGAAAGCGCTGTTTCTCCGCATATACCAGTTCCTGGGCACGCGCAGATGCCGTTTAACGCGATAACTGAACGATTAGGCAAAGAATAATTTTTCTCCTAAAATTGAAAAAACGGTAAGCCTATAGCCCATGAAAATATCATTTTCTCGACGAAAAATAAAGTGCCTCGAAAGCGCTGGTTCTCCGCATATATCAGTTCCTGGGCACGCGCAGATGCCGTTTAATGCGATAACTGAACGATTAGACAGAGAATAATTTTTCCCCTAAAACTGAAAAAACGGTAAGCCTATAGCCCATGAAAATATCATTTTTTCGACGAAAAATAAAGTGCCTCGAAAGCGCTGGTTCTTCGCATATATCAGTTCCCGGGCACGCGCAGATGCCGTTTAACGAGGTAACCGAACGATTAGGCAGAGAATAATTTTTCCCCTAAAACTGAAAAAACGGTAAGCCTATAGCCCATGAAAATATCATTTTTTCGACGAAAAATAAAGTGCCTCGAAAGCGCTGGTTCTTCGCATATATCAGTTCCCGGGCACGCGCAGATGCCGTTTAACGCGGCAACCGAACGATTAGGCAAAGAATAATTTTTCCCCTAAAACTGAAAAAATGGTAAGCCTATAGCCCATGAAAATATCATTTTTTCGACGAAAAATAAGGTGCCTCGAAAGCGCTGGTTCTTCGCATATATCAGTTCCCGGGCACGCGCAGATGCCGTTTAACGCGATAACTGAACGATTAGACAGAGAATAATTTTTCTCCTAAAATTGAAAAAACGGTAAGCCTATAGCCCATGAAAATATCATTTTTTCGACGAAAAATAAAGTGCCTCGAAAGCGCTGGTTCTTCGCATATATCAGTTCCAGGGCACGCGCAGATGCCGTTTAACGCGGTAACCGAACGATTAGGCAGAGAATAATTTTTCCCCTAAAACTGAAAAAACGGTAAGCCTATAGCCCATGAAAATATCATTTTTTCGACGAAAAATAAGGTGCCTCGAAAGCGCTGGTTCTTCGCATATATCAGTTCCCGGGCACGCGCAGATGCCGTTTAACGCGATAACTGAACGATGAGACAGAGAATAATTTTTCTCCTAAAACTGAAAAAACGGTAAGCCTATAGCCCATGAAAATATCATTTTTTCGACGAAAAATAAAGTGCCTCGAAAGCGCTGGTTCTTCGCATATATCAGTTCCCGGGCACGCGCAGATGCTGTTTAACGCGGTAACCGAAGGATTAGGCAGAGAATAATTTTTCTCCTAAAATTGAAAAAACGGTAAGCCTATATAGCCCATGAAAATATCATTTTTTCGACGAAAAATAAAGTGCCTCGAAAGCGCTGGTTCTTCGCATATATCAGTTCCTGGGCACGCGCAGATGCCGTTTAACGCGGTAACCGAACGATTAGGCAGAGAATAATTTTTCCCCTAAAACTGAAAAAACGGTAAGCCTATAGCCCATGAAAATATCATTTTTTCGACGAAAAATAAAGTGCCTCGAAAGCGCTGGTTCTTCGCATATATCACTTCCCGGGCACGCGCAGATGCCGTTTAACGCGGTAACCGAACGATTAGGCAGAGAATAATTTTTCCCCTAAAACTGAAAAAACGGTAAGCCTATAGCCCATGAAAATATCATTTTTTCGACGAAAAATAAAGTGCCTCGAAAGCGCTGGTTCTTCGCATATATCAGTTTCCGGGCACGCGCAGATGCCGTTTAACGCGATAACTGAACGATTAGACAGAGAATAATTTTTCTCCTAATATTGAAAAAACAGTAAGCCTATACCCCATGAAAATATCATTTCTTCGACGAAAAATAAAGTGCCTCGAAAGCGCTGGTTCTCCGCATATATCAGTTTCTGGGCACGCGCAGATGCCGTTTAACGCGATAACTGAACGATTAGACAGAGAATAATTTTTCCCCTAAAATTGAAAAAACGGTAAGCCTATAGCCCATGAAAATATCATTTTTTCGACGAAAAATAAAGTGCCTCGAAAGCGCTGGTTCTTCGCATATATCAGTTCCTGGGCACCCGCAGATGCCGTTTAACGCGGTAACCGAACGATTAGGCAGAGAATAATTTTTCCCCTAAAATTGAAAAAACGGTAAGCCTATAGCCCATGAAAATATCATTTTTTCGACGAAAAATAAAGTGCCTCGAAAGCGCTGGTTCTCCGCATATATCAGTTCCCGGGCACGCGCAGATGCCGTTTAACGCGATAACTGAACGATTAGACAGAGAATAATTTTTCCCCTAAAATTGAAAAAACGGTAAGCCTATAGCCCATGAAAATAACATTTTTTCGACGAAAAATAAAGTGCCTCGAAAGCGCTGGTTCTCCGCATATATCAGTTCCTGGGCACGCGCAGATGCCGTTTAACGGGATAACCGAACGATTAGGCAAAGAATAATTTTTCCTCTAAAACTGAAAAAACGGTAAGCCTATAGCCCATGAAAATATCATTTTTTCGACGAAAAATAAAGCGCCTCGAAAGCGCTGGTTCTCCGCATATATCAGTTCCCGGGCACGCGCAGATGCCGTTTAACGCGATAATTGAACGATTAGACAGAGAATAATTTTTCCTCTAAAACTGAAAAAACGGTAAGCTTATAGCCCATGAAAATATCATTTTTTCGACGAAAAATAAAGTGCCTCGAAAGCGCTGGTTCTCCGCATATATCAGTCCCCGGGCACGCGCCGATGCCGTTTAACGCGATAACTGAACGATTAGGCAAAGAATAATTTTTCCCCTAAAATTGAAAAAACGGTAAGCCTATATTGCCCATGAAAATATCATTTTTTCGACGAAAAATAAAGTGCCTCGAAAGCGCTGGTTCTTCGCATATATCAGTTCCCGGGCACGCGCAGATGCCGTTTAACGCGATAACTGAACGATTAGACAGAGAATAATTTTTCTCCTAAAATTGAAAAAATGGTAAGCCTATAGCCCATGAAAATATCATTTTTTCGACGACAAATAAAGTGCCTCGAAAGCGCTGGTTCTCCGCATATATCAGTTCCTGGGCACGCGCAGATGCCGTTTAACGCGATAACTGAACGATTAGGCAAAGAATAATTTTTCCCCTAAAATTGAAAAAACGGTAAGCCTATAGCCCGTGAAAATATCATTTTTTCGACGAAAAATAAAGTGCCTCGAAAGCGCTGGTTCTTCGCATATATCAGTTGCCGGGCACGCGCAGATGCCGTTTAACGCGATAACTGAACGATTAGACAGAGAATAATTTTTCTCCTAAAATTGAAAAAACGGTAAGCCTATAGCCCATGAAAATATCATTTTTTCGACGAAAAATAAAGTGCCTCGAAAGCGCTGTTTCTCCGCATATACCAGTTCCTGGGCACGCGCAGATGCCGTTTAACGCGATAACTGAACGATTAGACAGAGAATAATTTTTCCCCTAAAATTGAAAAAACGGTAAGCCTATAGCCCATGAAAATATCATTTCTTCGACGAAAAATAAAGTGCCTCGAAAGCGCTGGTTCTCCGCATATATCAGTTCCTGGGCACGCGCAGATGCCGTTTAATGCGATAACTGAACGATTAGACAGAGAATAATTTTTCCCCTAAAACTGAAAAAACGGTAAGCCTATAGCCCATGAAAATATCATTTTTTCGACGAAAAATAAAGTGCCTCGAAAGCGCTGGTTCTTCGCATATATCAGTTCCCGGGCACGCGCAGATGCTGTTTAACGCGGTAACCGAAGGATTAGGCAGAGAATAATTTTTCTCCTAAAATTGAAAAAACGGTAAGCCTATATAGCCCATGAAAATATCATTTTTTCGACGAAAAATAAAGTGCCTCGAAAGCGCTGGTTCTTCGCATATATCAGTTCCTGGGCACGCGCAGATGCCGTTTAACGCGGTAACCGAACGATTAGGCAGAGAATAATTTTTCCCCTAAAACTGAAAAAACGGTAAGCCTATAGCCCATGAAAATATCATTTTTTCGACGAAAAATAAAGTGCCTCGAAAGCGCTGGTTCTTCGCATATATCACTTCCCGGGCACGCGCAGATGCCGTTTAACGCGGTAACCGAACGATTAGGCAGAGAATAATTTTTCCCCTAAAACTGAAAAAACGGTAAGCCTATAGCCCATGAAAATATCATTTTTTCGACGAAAAATAAAGTGCCTCGAAAGCGCTGGTTCTTCGCATATATCAGTTTCCGGGCACGCGCAGATGCCGTTTAACGCGGTAA
Organism: Dermacentor variabilis; assembly: GCF_050947875.1. NCBI lineage: Eukaryota > Metazoa > Arthropoda > Arachnida > Ixodida > Ixodidae > Dermacentor > Dermacentor variabilis. Next base: position 108,587,865 of record NC_134576.1, read on the forward strand.
CCGAACGATTAGGCAGAGAATAATTTTTCCCCTAAAATTGAAAAAACGGTAAGCCTATAGCCCATGAAAATATCATTTTTTCGACGAAAAATAAAGTGCCTCGAAAGCGCTGGTTCTCCGCATATATCAGTTCCCGGGCACGCGCAGATGCCGTTTAACGCGATAACTGAACGATTAGACAGAGAATAATTTTTTCCCTAAAATTGAAAAAACGGTAAGCCTATAGCCCATGAAAATATCATTTTTTCGACGAAAAATAAAGTGCCTCGAAAGCGCTGGTTCTTCGCATATATCAGTTCCTGGGCACGCGCAGATGCCGTTTAACGCGGTAACCGAACGATTAGGCAGAGAATAATTTTTCCCCTAAAACTGAAAAAACGGTAAGCCTATAGCCCATGAAAATATCATTTTTTCGACGAAAAATAAAGTGCCTCGAAAGCGCTGGTTCTTCGCATATATCAGTTCCCGGGCACGCGCAGATGCCGTTTAACGCGGTAACCGAACGATTAGGCAGAGAATAATTTTTCCCCTAAAACTGAAAAAACGGTAAGCCTATAGCCCATGAAAATATCATTTTTTCGACGAAAAATAAAGTGCCTCGAAAGCGCTGGTTCTTCGCATATATCAGTTCCCGGGCACGCGCAGATGCCGTTTAACGCGGTAACCGAACGATTAGGCAGAGAATAATTTTTCCCCTAAAACTGAAAAAACGGTAAGCCTATAGCCCACGAAAATATCATTTTTTCGACGAAAAATAAAGTGCCTCGAAAGCGCTGGTTCTTCGCATATATCAGTTTCCGGGCACGCGCAGATGCCGTTTAACGCGATAACTGAACGATTAGACAGAGAATAATTTTTCTCCTAAAATTGAAAAAACAGTAAGCCTATAGCCCATGAAAATATCATTTCTTCGACGAAAAATAAAGTGCCTCGAAAGCGCTGGTTCTCCGCATATATCAGTTCCTGGGCACGCGCAGATGCCGTTTAATGCGATAACTGAACGATTAGACAGAGAATAATTTTTCCCCTAAAACTGAAAAAACGGTAAGCCTATAGCCCATGAAAATATCATTTTTTCGACGAAAAATAAAGTGCCTCGAAAGCGCTGGTTCTTCGCATATATCAGTTCCCGGGCACGCGCAGATGCCGTTTAACGAGGTAACCGAACGATTAGGCAGAGAATAATTTTTCCCCTAAAACTGAAAAAACGGTAAGCCTATAGCCCATGAAAATATCATTTTTTCGACGAAAAATAAAGTGCCTCGAAAGCGCTGGTTCTCCGCATATATCAGTTCCTGGGCACGCGCAGATGCCGTTTAACGCGGTAACCGAAGGATTAGGCAGAGAATAATTTTTCTCCTAAAATTGAAAAAACGGTAAGCCTATATAGCCCATGAAAATATCATTTTTTCGACGAAAAATAAAGTGCCTCGAAAGCGCTGGTTCTTCGCATATATCAGTTCCTGGGCACGCGCAGATGCCGTTTAACGCGGTAACCGAACGATTAGGCAGAGAATAATTTTTCCCCTAAAACTGAAAAAACGGTAAGCCTATAGCCCATGAAAATATCATTTTTTCGACGAAAAATAAAGTGCCTCGAAAGCGCTGGTTCTTCGCATATATCACTTCCCGGGCACGCGCAGATGCCGTTTAACGCGGTAACCGAACGATTAGGCAGAGAATAATTTTTCCCCTAAAATTGAAAAAACGGTAAGCCTATAGCCCATGAAAATAACATTTTTTCGACGAAAAATAAAGTGCCTCGAAAGCGCTGGTTCTCCGCATATATCAGTTCCTGGGCACGCGCAGATGCCGTTTAACGGGATAACCGAACGATTAGGCAAAGAATAATTTTTCCTCTAAAACTGAAAAAACGGTAAGCCTATAGCCCATGAAAATATCATTTTTTTCGACGAAAAATAAAGCGCCTCGAAAGCGCTGGTTCTCCGCATATATCAGTTCCCGGGCACGCGCAGATGCCGTTTAACGCGATAATTGAACGATTAGACAGAGAATAATTTTTCCTCTAAAACTGAAAAAACGGTAAGCTTATAGCCCATGAAAATATCATTTTTTCGACGAAAAATAAAGTGCCTCGAAAGCGCTGGTTCTCCGCATATATCAGTCCCCGGGCACGCGCCGATGCCGTTTAACGCGATAACTGAACGATTAGGCAAAGAATAATTTTTCCCCTAAAATTGAAAAAACGGTAAGCCTATATTGCCCATGAAAATATCATTTTTTCGACGAAAAATAAAGTGCCTCGAAAGCGCTGGTTCTTCGCATATATCAGTTCCCGGGCACGCGCAGATGCCGTTTAACGCGATAACTGAACGATTAGACAGAGAATAATTTTTCTCCTAAAATTGAAAAAATGGTAAGCCTATAGCCCATGAAAATATCATTTTTTCGACGACAAATAAAGTGCCTCGAAAGCGCTGGTTCTCCGCATATATCAGTTCCTGGGCACGCGCAGATGCCGTTTAACGCGATAACTGAACGATTAGGCAAAGAATAATTTTTCCCCTAAAATTGAAAAAACGGTAAGCCTATAGCCCATGAAAATATCATTTTTTCGACGAAAAATAAAGTGCCTCGAAAGCGCTGGTTCTTCGCATATATCAGTTGCCGGGCACGCGCAGATGCCGTTTAACGCGATAACTGAACGATTAGACAGAGAATAATTTTTCTCCTAAAATTGAAAAAACGGTAAGCCTATAGCCCATGAAAATATCATTTTTTCTACGAAAAATAAAGTGCCTCGAAAGCGCTGTTTCTCCGCATATACCAGTTCCTGGGCACGCGCAGATGCCGTTTAACGCGATAACTGAACGATTAGACAGAGAATAATTTTTCCCCTAAAATTGAAAAAACGGTAAGCCTATAGCCCATGAAAATATCATTTTTTCGACGAAAAATAAAGTGCCTCGAAAGCGCTGGTTCTTCGCATATATCAGTTCCTGGGCACGCGCAGATGCCGTTTAACGCGGTAACCGAACGATTAGGCAGAGAATAATTTTTCCCCTAAAATTGAAAAAACGGTAAGCCTATAGCCCATGAAAATATCATTTTTTCGACGAAAAATAAAGTGCCTCGAAAGCGCTGGTTCTCCGCATATATCAGTTCCCGGGCACGCGCAGATGCCGTTTAACGCGATAACTGAACGATTAGACAGAGAATAATTTTTTCCCTAAAATTGAAAAAACGGTAAGCCTATAGCCCATGAAAATATCATTTTTTCGACGAAAAATAAAGTGCCTCGAAAGCGCTGGTTCTTCGCATATATCAGTTCCTGGGCACGCGCAGATGCCGTTTAACGCGGTAACCGAACGATTAGGCAGAGAATAATTTTTCCCCTAAAACTGAAAAAACGGTAAGCCTATAGCCCATGAAAATATCATTTTTTCGACGAAAAATAAAGTGCCTCGAAAGCGCTGGTTCTTCGCATATATCAGTTCCCGGGCACGCGCAGATGCCGTTTAACGCGGTAACCGAACGATTAGGCAGAGAATAATTTTTCCCCTAAAACTGAAAAAACGGTAAGCCTATAGCCCATGAAAATATCATTTTTTCGACGAAAAATAAAGTGCCTCGAAAGCGCTGGTTCTTCGCATATATCAGTTCCCGGGCACGCGCAGATGCCGTTTAACGCGGTAACCGAACGATTAGGCAGAGAATAATTTTTCCCCTAAAACTGAAAAAACGGTAAGCCTATAGCCCATGAAAATATCATTTCTTCGACGAAAAATAAAGTGCCTCGAAAGCGCTGGTTCTCCGCATATATCAGTTCCTGGGCACGCGCAGATGCCGTTTAATGCGATAACTGAACGATTAGACAGAGAATAATTTTTCCCCTAAAACTGAAAAAACGGTAAGCCTATAGCCCATGAAAATATCATTTTTTCGACGAAAAATAAAGTGCCTCGAAAGCGCTGGTTCTTCGCATATATCAGTTCCCGGGCACGCGCAGATGCCGTTTAACGAGGTAACCGAACGATTAGGCAGAGAATAATTTTTCCCCTAAAACTGAAAAAACGGTAAGCCTATAGCCCATGAAAATATCATTTTTTCGACGAAAAATAAGGTGCCTCGAAAGCGCTGGTTCTTCGCATATATCAGTTCCCGGGCACGCGCAGATGCCGTTTAACGCGATAACTGAACGATTAGACAGAGAATAATTTTTCTCCTAAAATTGAAAAAACGGTAAGCCTATAGCCCATGAAAATATCATTTTTTCGACGAAAAATAAAGTGCCTCGAAAGCGCTGGTTCTTCGCATATATCAGTTCCCGGGCACGCGCAGATGCTGTTTAACGCGGTAACCGAAGGATTAGGCAGAGAATAATTTTTCTCCTAAAATTGAAAAAACGGTAAGCCTATATAGCCCATGAAAATATCATTTTTTCGACGAAAAATAAAGTGCCTCGAAAGCGCTGGTTCTTCGCATATATCAGTTCCTGGGCACGCGCAGATGCCGTTTAACGCGGTAACCGAACGATTAGGCAGAGAATAATTTTTCCCCTAAAACTGAAAAAACGGTAAGCCTATAGCCCATGAAAATATCATTTTTTCGACGAAAAATAAAGTGCCTCGAAAGCGCTGGTTCTTCGCATATATCACTTCCCGGGCACGCGCAGATGCCGTTTAACGCGGTAACCGAACGATTAGGCAGAGAATAATTTTTCCCCTAAAACTGAAAAAACGGTAAGCCTATAGCCCATGAAAATATCATTTTTTCGACGAAAAATAAAGTGCCTCGAAAGCGCTGGTTCTTCGCATATATCAGTTTCCGGGCACGCGCAGATGCCGTTTAACGCGATAACTGAACGATTAGACAGAGAATAATTTTTCTCCTAAAATTGAAAAAACAGTAAGCCTATACCCCATGAAAATATCATTTCTTCGACGAAAAATAAAGTGCCTCGAAAGCGCTGGTTCTCCGCATATATCAGTTCCTGGGCACGCGCAGATGCCGTTTAACGCGATAACTGAACGATTAGACAGAGAATAATTTTTCCCCTAAAATTGAAAAAACGGTAAGCCTATAGCCCATGAAAATATCATTTTTTCGACGAAAAATAAAGTGCCTCGAAAGCGCTGGTTCTTCGCATATATCAGTTCCTGGGCACCCGCAGATGCCGTTTAACGCGGTAACCGAACGATTAGGCAGAGAATAATTTTTCCCCTAAAATTGAAAAAACGGTAAGCCTATAGCCCATGAAAATATCATTTTTTCGACGAAAAATAAAGTGCCTCGAAAGCGCTGGTTCTCCGCATATATCAGTTCCCGGGCACGCGCAGATGCCGTTTAACGCGATAACTGAACGATTAGACAGAGAATAATTTTTCCCCTAAAATTGAAAAAACGGTAAGCCTATAGCCCATGAAAATAACATTTTTTCGACGAAAAATAAAGTGCCTCGAAAGCGCTGGTTCTCCGCATATATCAGTTCCTGGGCACGCGCAGATGCCGTTTAACGGGATAACCGAACGATTAGGCAAAGAATAATTTTTCCTCTAAAACTGAAAAAACGGTAAGCCTATAGCCCATGAAAATATCATTTTTTCGACGAAAAATAAAGCGCCTCGAAAGCGCTGGTTCTCCGCATATATCAGTTCCCGGGCACGCGCAGATGCCGTTTAACGCGATAATTGAACGATTAGACAGAGAATAATTTTTCCTCTAAAACTGAAAAAACGGTAAGCTTATAGCCCATGAAAATATCATTTTTTCGACGAAAAATAAAGTGCCTCGAAAGCGCTGGTTCTCCGCATATATCAGTCCCCGGGCACGCGCCGATGCCGTTTAACGCGATAACTGAACGATTAGGCAAAGAATAATTTTTCCCCTAAAATTGAAAAAACGGTAAGCCTATATTGCCCATGAAAATATCATTTTTTCGACGAAAAATAAAGTGCCTCGAAAGCGCTGGTTCTTCGCATATATCAGTTCCCGGGCACGCGCAGATGCCGTTTAACGCGATAACTGAACGATTAGACAGAGAATAATTTTTCTCCTAAAATTGAAAAAATGGTAAGCCTATAGCCCATGAAAATATCATTTTTTCGACGACAAATAAAGTGCCTCGAAAGCGCTGGTTCTCCGCATATATCAGTTCCTGGGCACGCGCAGATGCCGTTTAACGCGATAACTGAACGATTAGGCAAAGAATAATTTTTCCCCTAAAATTGAAAAAACGGTAAGCCTATAGCCCATGAAAATATCATTTTTTCGACGAAAAATAAAGTGCCTCGAAAGCGCTGGTTCTTCGCATATATCAGTTGCCGGGCACGCGCAGATGCCGTTTAACGCGATAACTGAACGATTAGACAGAGAATAATTTTTCTCCTAAAATTGAAAAAACGGTAAGCCTAAGCCCATGAAAATATCATTTTTTCTACGAAAAATAAAGTGCCTCGAAAGCGCTGTTTCTCCGCATATACCAGTTCCTGGGCACGCGCAGATGCCGTTTAACGCGATAACTGAACGATTAGGCAAAGAATAATTTTTCCCCTAAAATTGAAAAAACGGTAAGCCTATATTGCCCATGAAAATATCATTTTTTCGACGAAAAATAAAGTGCCTCGAAAGCGCTGGTTCTTCGCATATATCAGTTCCCGGGCACGCGCAGATGCCGTTTAACGCGATAACTGAACGATTAGGCAAAGAATAATTTTTCCCCTAAAATTGAAAAAACGGTAAGCCTATAGCCCATGAAAATATCATTTTTTCGACGAAAAATAAAGTGCCTCGAAAGCGCTGGTTCTTCGCATATATCAGTTGCCGGGCACGCGCAGATGCCGTTTAACGCGATAACTGAACGATTAGACAGAGAATAATTTTTCTCCTAAAATTGAAAAAACGGTAAGCCTATAGCCCATGAAAATATCATTTTTTCTACGAAAAATAAAGTGCCTCGAAAGCGCTGTTTCTCCGCATATACCAGTTCCTGGGCACGCGCAGATGCCGTTTAACGCGATAACTGAACGATTAGACAGAGAATAATTTTTCCCCTAAAATTGAAAAAACGGTAAGCCTATAGCCCATGAAAATATCATTTTTTCGACGAAAAATAAAGTGCCTCGAAAGCGCTGGTTCTTCGCATATATCAGTTCCTGGGCACGCGCAGATGCCGTTTAACGCGGTAACCGAACGATTAGGCAGAGAATAATTTTTCCCCTAAAATTGAAAAAACGGTAAGCCTATAGCCCATGAAAATATCATTTTTTCGACGAAAAATAAAGTGCCTCGAAAGCGCTGGTTCTCCGCATATATCAGTTCCCGGGCACGCGCAGATGCCGTTTAACGCGATAACTGAACGATTAGACAGAGAATAATTTTTTCCCTAAAATTGAAAAAACGGTAAGCCTATAGCCCATGAAAATATCATTTTTTCGACGAAAAATAAAGTGCCTCGAAAGCGCTGGTTCTTCGCATATATCAGTTCCTGGGCACGCGCAGATGCCGTTTAACGCGGTAACCGAACGATTAGGCAGAGAATAATTTTTCCCCTAAAACTGAAAAAACGGTAAGCCTATAGCCCATGAAAATATCATTTTTTCGACGAAAAATAAAGTGCCTCGAAAGCGCTGGTTCTTCGCATATATCAGTTCCCGGGCACGCGCAGATGCCGTTTAACGCGGTAACCGAACGATTAGGCAGAGAATAATTTTTCCCCTAAAACTGAAAAAACGGTAAGCCTATAGCCCATGAAAATATCATTTTTTCGACGAAAAATAAAGTGCCTCGAAAGCGCTGGTTCTTCGCATATATCAGTTCCCGGGCACGCGCAGATGCCGTTTAACGCGGTAACCGAACGATTAGGCAGAGAATAATTTTTCCCCTAAAACTGAAAAAACGGTAAGCCTATAGCCCATGAAAATATCATTTCTTCGACGAAAAATAAAGTGCCTCGAAAGCGCTGGTTCTCCGCATATATCAGTTCCTGGGCACGCGCAGATGCCGTTTAATGCGATAACTGAACGATTAGACAGAGAATAATTTTTCCCCTAAAACTGAAAAAACGGTAAGCCTATAGCCCATGAAAATATCATTTTTTCGACGAAAAATAAAGTGCCTCGAAAGCGCTGGTTCTTCGCATATATCAGTTCCCGGGCACGCGCAGATGCCGTTTAACGAGGTAACCGAACGATTAGGCAGAGAATAATTTTTCCCCTAAAACTGAAAAAACGGTAAGCCTATAGCCCATGAAAATATCATTTTTTCGACGAAAAATAAGGTGCCTCGAAAGCGCTGGTTCTTCGCATATATCAGTTCCCGGGCACGCGCAGATGCCGTTTAACGCGATAACTGAACGATTAGACAGAGAATAATTTTTCTCCTAAAATTGAAAAAACGGTAAGCCTATAGCCCATGAAAATATCATTTTTTCGACGAAAAATAAAGTGCCTCGAAAGCGCTGGTTCTTCGCATATATCAGTTCCCGGGCACGCGCAGATGCTGTTTAACGCGGTAACCGAAGGATTAGGCAGAGAATAATTTTTCTCCTAAAATTGAAAAAACGGTAAGCCTATATAGCCCATGAAAATATCATTTTTTCGACGAAAAATAAAGTGCCTCGAAAGCGCTGGTTCTTCGCATATATCAGTTCCTGGGCACGCGCAGATGCCGTTTAACGCGGTAACCGAACGATTAGGCAGAGAATAATTTTTCCCCTAAAACTGAAAAAACGGTAAGCCTATAGCCCATGAAAATATCATTTTTTCGACGAAAAATAAAGTGCCTCGAAAGCGCTGGTTCTTCGCATATATCACTTCCCGGGCACGCGCAGATGCCGTTTAACGCGGTAACCGAACGATTAGGCAGAGAATAATTTTTCCCCTAAAACTGAAAAAACGGTAAGCCTATAGCCCATGAAAATATCATTTTTTCGACGAAAAATAAAGTGCCTCGAAAGCGCTGGTTCTTCGCATATATCAGTTTCCGGGCACGCGCAGATGCCGTTTAACGCGATAACTGAACGATTAGACAGAGAATAATTTTTCTCCTAAAATTGAAAAAACAGTAAGCCTATACCCCATGAAAATATCATTTCTTCGACGAAAAATAAAGTGCCTCGAAAGCGCTGGTTCTCCGCATATATCAGTTCCTGGGCACGCGCAGATGCCGTTTAACGCGATAACTGAACGATTAGACAGAGAATAATTTTTCCCCTAAAATTGAAAAAACGGTAAGCCTATAGCCCATGAAAATATCATTTTTTCGACGAAAAATAAAGTGCCTCGAAAGCGCTGGTTCTTCGCATATATCAGTTCCTGGGCACCCGCAGATGCCGTTTAACGCGGTAACCGAACGATTAGGCAGAGAATAATTTTTCCCCTAAAATTGAAAAAACGGTAAGCCTATAGCCCATGAAAATATCATTTTTTCGACGAAAAATAAAGTGCCTCGAAAGCGCTGGTTCTCCGCATATATCAGTTCCCGGGCACGCGCAGATGCCGTTTAACGCGATAACTGAACGATTAGACAGAGAATAATTTTTCCCCTAAAATTGAAAAAACGGTAAGCCTATAGCCCATGAAAATAACATTTTTTCGACGAAAAATAAAGTGCTCGAAAGCGCTGGTTCTCCGCATATATCAGTTCCTGGGCACGCGCAGATGCCGTTTAACGGGATAACCGAACGATTAGGCAAAGAATAATTTTTCCTCTAAAACTGAAAAAACGGTAAGCCTATAGCCCATGAAAATATCATTTTTTCGACGAAAAATAAAGCGCCTCGAAAGCGCTGGTTCTCCGCATATATCAGTTCCCGGGCACGCGCAGATGCCGTTTAACGCGATAATTGAACGATTAGACAGAGAATAATTTTTCCTCTAAAACTGAAAAAACGGTAAGCTTATAGCCCATGAAAATATCATTTTTTCGACGAAAAATAAAGTGCCTCGAAAGCGCTGGTTCTCCGCATATATCAGTCCCCGGGCACGCGCCGATGCCGTTTAACGCGATAACTGAACGATTAGGCAAAGAATAATTTTTCCCCTAAAATTGAAAAAACGGTAAGCCTATATTGCCCATGAAAATATCATTTTTTCGACGAAAAATAAAGTGCCTCGAAAGCGCTGGTTCTTCGCATATATCAGTTCCCGGGCACGCGCAGATGCCGTTTAACGCGATAACTGAACGATTAGACAGAGAATAATTTTTCTCCTAAAATTGAAAAAATGGTAAGCCTATAGCCCATGAAAATATCATTTTTTCGACGACAAATAAAGTGCCTCGAAAGCGCTGGTTCTCCGCATATATCAGTTCCTGGGCACGCGCAGATGCCGTTTAACGCGATAACTGAACGATTAGGCAAAGAATAATTTTTCCCCTAAAATTGAAAAAACGGTAAGCCTATAGCCCATGAAAATATCATTTTTTCGACGAAAAATAAAGTGCCTCGAAAGCGCTGGTTCTTCGCATATATCAGTTGCCGGGCACGCGCAGATGCCGTTTAACGCGATAACTGAACGATTAGACAGAGAATAATTTTTCTCCTAAAATTGAAAAAACGGTAAGCCTAAGCCCATGAAAATATCATTTTTTCTACGAAAAATAAAGTGCCTCGAAAGCGCTGTTTCTCCGCATATACCAGTTCCTGGGCACGCGCAGATGCCGTTTAACGCGATAACTGAACGATTAGACAGAGAATAATTTTTCCCCTAAAATTGAAAAAACGGTAAGCCTATAGCCCATGAAAATATCATTTTTTCGACGAAAAATAAAGTGCCTCGAAAGCGCTGGTTCTTCGCATATATCAGTTCCTGGGCACGCGCAGATGCCGTTTAACGCGGTAACCGAACGATTAGGCAGAGAATAATTTTTCCCCTAAAATTGAAAAAACGGTAAGCCTATAGCCCATGAAAATATCATTTTTTCGACGAAAAATAAAGTGCCTCGAAAGCGCTGGTTCTCCGCATATATCAGTTCCCGGGCACGCGCAGATGCCGTTTAACGCGATAACTGAACGATTAGACAGAGAATAATTTTTTCCCTAAAATTGAAAAAACGGTAAGCCTATAGCCCATGAAAATATCATTTTTTCGACGAAAAATAAAGTGCCTCGAAAGCGCTGGTTCTTCGCATATATCAGTTCCTGGGCACGCGCAGATGCCGTTTAACGCGGTAACCGAACGATTAGGCAGAGAATAATTTTTCCCCTAAAACTGAAAAAACGGTAAGCCTATAGCCCATGAAAATATCATTTTTTCGACGAAAAATAAAGTGCCTCGAAAGCGCTGGTTCTTCGCATATATCAGTTCCCGGGCACGCGCAGATGCCGTTTAACGCGGTAACCGAACGATTAGGCAGAGAATAATTTTTCCCCTAAAACTGAAAAAACGGTAAGCCTATAGCCCATGAAAATATCATTTTTTCGACGAAAAATAAAGTGCCTCGAAAGCGCTGGTTCTTCGCATATATCAGTTCCCGGGCACGCGCAGATGCCGTTTAACGCGGTAACCGAACGATTAGGCAGAGAATAATTTTTCCCCTAAAATTGAAAAAACGGTAAGCCTATAGCCCATGAAAATATCATTTTTTCGACGAAAAATAAAGTGCCTCGAAAGCGCTGGTTCTTCGCATATATCAGTTGCCGGGCACGCGCAGATGCCGTTTAACGCGATAACTGAACGATTAGACAGAGAATAATTTTTCTCCTAAAATTGAAAAAACGGTAAGCCTATAGCCCATGAAAATATCATTTTTTCGACGAAAAATAAAGTGCCTCGAAAGCGCTGTTTCTCCGCATATACCAGTTCCTGGGCACGCGCAGATGCCGTTTAACGCGATAACTGAACGATTAGACAGAGAATAATTTTTCCCCTAAAATTGAAAAAACGGTAAGCCTATAGCCCATGAAAATATCATTTTTTCGACGAAAAATAAAGTGCCTCGAAAGCGCTGGTTCTTCGCATATATCAGTTCCTGGGCACGCGCAGATGCCGTTTAACGCGGTAACCGAACGATTAGGCAGAGAATAATTTTTCCCCTAAAATTGAAAAAACGGTAAGCCTATAGCCCATGAAAATATCATTTTTTCGACGAAAAATAAAGTGCCTCGAAAGCGCTGGTTCTCCGCATATATCAGTTCCCGGGCACGCGCAGATGCCGTTTAACGCGATAACTGAACGATTAGACAGAGAATAATTTTTTCCCTAAAATTGAAAAAACGGTAAGCCTATAGCCCATGAAAATATCATTTTTTCGACGAAAAATAAAGTGCCTCGAAAGCGCTGGTTCTTCGCATATATCAGTTCCTGGGCACGCGCAGATGCCGTTTAACGCGGTAACCGAACGATTAGGCAGAGAATAATTTTTCCCCTAAAACTGAAAAAACGGTAAGCCTATAGCCCATGAAAATATCATTTTTTCGACGAAAAATAAAGTGCCTCGAAAGCGCTGGTTCTTCGCATATATCAGTTCCAGGGCACGCGCAGATGCCGTTTAGCGCGGTAACCGAACGATTAGGCAGAGAATAATTTTTCCCCTAAAACTGAAAAAACGGTAAGCCTATAGCCCATGAAAATATCATTTTTTCGACGAAAAATAAAGTGCCTCGAAAGCGCTGGTTCTTCGCATATATCAGTTCCCGGGCACGCGCAGATGCCGTTTAACGCGGTAACCGAACGATTAGGCAGAGAATAATTTTTCCCCTAAAACTGAAAAAACGGTAAGCCTATAGCCCACGAAAATATCATTTTTTCGACGAAAAATAAAGTGCCTCGAAAGCGCTGGTTCTTCGCATATATCAGTTTCCGGGCACGCGCAGATGCCGTTTAACGCGATAACTGAACGATTAGACAGAGAATAATTTTTCTCCTAAAATTGAAAAAACAGTAAGCCTATAGCCCATGAAAATATCATTTCTTCGACGAAAAATAAAGTGCCTCGAAAGCGCTGGTTCTCCGCATATATCAGTTCCTGGGCACGCGCAGATGCCGTTTAATGCGATAACTGAACGATTAGACAGAGAATAATTTTTCCCCTAAAACTGAAAAAACGGTAAGCCTATAGCCCATGAAAATATCATTTTTTCGACGAAAAATAAAGTGCCTCGAAAGCGCTGGTTCTTCGCATATATCAGTTCCCGGGCACGCGCAGATGCCGTTTAACGAGGTAACCGAACGATTAGGCAGAGAATAATTTTTCCCCTAAAACTGAAAAAACGGTAAGCCTATAGCCCATGAAAATATCATTTTTTCGACGAAAAATAAGGTGCCTCGAAAGCGCTGGTTCTTCGCATATATCAGTTCCCGGGCACGCGCAGATGCCGTTTAACGCGATAACTGAACGATTAGACAGAGAATAATTTTTCTCCTAAAATTGAAAAAACGGTAAGCCTATAGCCCATGAAAATATCATTTTTTCGACGAAAAATAAAGTGCCTCGAAAGCGCTGGTTCTTCGCATATATCAGGCACGCGCAGATGCCGTTTAACGCGATAACTGAACGATTAGACAGAGAATAATTTTTCTCCTAAAATTGAAAAAACGGTAAGCCTATAGCCCATGAAAATATCATTTTTTCGACGAAAAATAAAGTGCCTCGAAAGCGCTGTTTCTCCGCATATACCAGTTCCTTGGCACGCGCAGATGCCGTTTAACGCGATAACTGAACGATTAGACAGAGAATAATTTTTCCCCTAAAATTGAAAAAACGGTAAGCCTATAGCCCATGAAAATATCATTTTTTCGACGAAAAATAAAGTGCCTCGAAAGCGCTGGTTCTTCGCATATATCAGTTCCTGGGCACGCGCAGATGCCGTTTAACGCGGTAACCGAACGATTAGGCAGAGAATAATTTTTCCCCTAAAATTGAAAAAACGGTAAGCCTATAGCCCATGAAAATATCATTTTTTCGACGAAAAATAAAGTGCCTCGAAAGCGCTGGTTCTCCGCATATATCAGTTCCCGGGCACGCGCAGATGCCGTTTAACGCGATAACTGAACGATTAGACAGAGAATAATTTTTTCCCTAAAATTGAAAAAACGGTAAGCCTATAGCCCATGAAAATAACATTTTTTCGACGAAAAATAAAGTGCCTCGAAAGCGCTGGTTCTCCGCATATATCAGTTCCTGGGCACGCGCAGATGCCGTTTAACGCGATAACTGAACGATTAGACAGAGAATAATTTTTCCCCTAAAACTGAAAAAACGGTAAGCCTATAGCCCATGAAAATATCATTTTTTCGACGAAAAATAAGGTGCCTCGAAAGCGCTGGTTCTTCGCATATATCAGTTCCCGGGCACGCGCAGATGCCGTTTAACGCGATAACTGAACGATTAGACAGAGAATAATTTTTCTCCTAAAATTGAAAAAACGGTAAGCCTATAGCCCATGAAAATATCATTTTTTCGATGAAAAATAAAGTGCCTCGAAAGCGCTGGTTCTTCGCATATATCAGTTCCCGGGCACGCGCAGATGCCGTTTAACGCGATAACTGAACGATTAGACAGAGAATAATTTTTCTCCTAAAATTGAAAGAACGGTAAGCCTATAGCCCATGAAAATAGCATTTTTTCAACGAAAAATAAAGTGCCTCGAAAGCGCTGGTTCTTCGCATATATCAGTTCCTGGGCACGCGCAGATGCCGTTTAACGCGGTAACCGAACGATTAGGCAAAGAATAATTTTTCCCCTAAAATTGAAAAAACGGTAAGCCTTAGCCCATGAAAATATCATTTTTTCGACGAAAAATATAGTGCCTCGAAAGCGCTGGTTCTTCGCATATATCAGTTCCCGGGCACGCGCAGATGCCGTTTAACGAGGTAACCGAACGATTAGGCAGAGAATAATTTTTCCCCTAAAATTGAAAAAACGGTAAGCCTATAGCCCATGAAAATATCATTTTTTCGACGAAAAATAAAGTGCCTCGAAAGCGCTGGTTCTTCGCATATATCAGTTCCTGGGCACGCGCAGATGCCGTTTAACGCGGTAACCGAACGATTAGGCAGAGAATAATTTTTCCCCTAAAATTGAAAAAACGGTAAGCCTATAGCCCATGAAAATATCATTTTTTCGACGAAAAATAAAGTGCCTCGAAAGCGCTGGTTCTCCGCATATATCAGTTCCCGGGCACGCGCAGATGCCGTTTAACGCGATAACTGAACGATTAGGCAAAGAATAATTTTTCTCCTAAAACTGAAAAAACGGTAAGCCTATTGCCCATGAAAATATCATTTTTTCGACGAAAAATAAAGTGCCTCGAAAGCGCTGGTTCTTCGCATATATCAGTTCCCGGGCACGCGCAGATGCCGTTTAACGCGATAACTGAACGATTAGACAGAGAATAATTTTTCTCCTAAAATTGAAAAAACAGTAAGCCTATAGCCCATGAAAATATCATTTTTTCGACGAAAAATAAAGTGCCTCGAAAGCGCTGGTTCTTCGCATATATCAGTTCCCGGGCACGCGCAGATGCCGTTTAACGCGATAACTGAACGATTAGACAGAGAATAATTTTTCCCCTAAAGCTGAAAAAACGGTAAGCCTATAGCCCATGAAAATATCATTTTTTCGACGAAAAATAAAGTGCCTCGAAAGCGCTGGTTCTTCGCATATATCAGTTCCCGGGCACGCGCAGATGCCGTTTAACGCGATAACCGAACGATTAGACAGAGAATAATTTTTCTCCTAAAATTGAAAAAACAGTAAGCCTATAGCCCATGAAAATATCATTTCTTCGACGAAAAATAAAGTGCCTCGAAAGCGCTGGTTCTCCGCATATATCAGTTCCTGGGCACGCGCAGATGCCGTTTAATGCGATAACTGAACGATTAGACAGAGAATAATTTTTCCCCTAAAACTGAAAAAACGGTAAGCCTATAGCCCATGAAAATATCATTTTTTCGACGAAAAATAAGGTGCCTCGAAAGCGCCGGTTCTTCGCATATATCAGTTCCCGGGCACGCGCAGATGCCGTTTAACGCGATAACTGAACGATTAGACAGAGAATAATTTTTCTCCTAAAATTGAAAGAACGGTAAGCCTATAGCCCATGAAAATATCATTTTTTCGACGAAAAATAAAGTGCCTCGAAAGCGCTGGTTCTCCGCATATATCAGTTCCTGGGCACGCGCAGATGCCGTTTAACGCGGTAACCGAACGATTAGGCAAAGAATAATTTTTCCCCTAAAACTGAAAAAATGGTAAGCCTATAGCCCATGAAAATATCATTTTTTCGACGAAAAATAAGGTGCCTCGAAAGCGCTGGTTCTTCGCATATATCAGTTCCCGGGCACGCGCAGATGCCGTTTAACGCGATAACTGAACGATTAGACAGAGAATAATTTTTCTCCTAAAATTGAAAAAACGGTAAGCCTATAGCCCATGAAAATATCATTTTTTCGACGAAAAATAAAGTGCCTCGAAAGCGCTGGTTCTTCGCATATATCAGTTCCTGGGCACGCGCAGATGCCGTTTAACGCGGTAACCGAACGATTAGGCAGAGAATAATTTTTCCCCTAAAACTGAAAAAACGGTAAGCCTATAGCCCATGAAAATATCATTTTTTCGACGAAAAATAAAGTGCCTCGAAAGCGCTGGTTCTTCGCATATATCAGTTCCCGGGCACGCGCAGATGCCGTTTAACGCGGTAACCGAACGATTAGGCAGAGAATAATTTTTCCCCTAAAACTGAAAAAACGGTAAGCCTATAGCCCATGAAAATATCATTTTTTCGACGAAAAATAAAGTGCCTCGAAAGCGCTGGTTCTTCGCATATATCAGTTCCCGGGCACGCGCAGATGCCGTTTAACGCGGTAACCGAACGATTAGGCAGAGAATAATTTTTCCCCTAAAACTGAAAAAACGGTAAGCCTATAGCCCACGAAAATATCATTTTTTCGACGAAAAATAAAGTGCCTCGAAAGCGCTGGTTCTTCGCATATATCAGTTCCTGGGCACGCGCAGATGCCGTTTAACGCGGTAACCGAACGATTAGGCAGAGAATAATTTTTCCCCTAAAACTGAAAAAACGGTAAGCCTATATAGCCCATGAAAATATCATTTTTTCGACGAAAAATACAGTGCCTCGAAAGCGCTGGTTCTTCGCATATATCAGTTCCCGGGCACGCGCAGATGCCGTTTAACGCGATAACTGAACGATTAGACAGAGAATAATTTTTCTCCTAAAATTGAAAAAACAGTAAGCCTATAGCCCATGAAAATATCATTTTTTCGACGAAAAACAAAGTGCCTCGAAAGCGCTGGTTCTTCGCATATATCAGTTCCCGGGCACGCGCAGATGCCGTTTAACGCGATAACTGAACGATTAGACAGAGAATAATTTTTCCCCTAAAACTGAAAAAACGGTAAGCCTATAATAGCCCATGAAAATATCATTTTTTCGACGAAAAATAAAGTGCCTCGAAAGCGCTGGTTCTTCGCATATATCAGTTCCCGGGCACGCGCAGATGCCGTTTAACGAGGTAACCGAACGATTAGGCAGAGAATAATTTTTCCCCTAAAACTGAAAAAACGGTAAGCCTATAGCCCATGAAAATATCATTTTTTCGACGAAAAATAAAGTGCCTCGAAAGCGCTGGTTCTTCGCATATATCAGTTCCCGGGCACGCGCAGATGCCGCTTAACGCGATAACTGAACGATTAGACAGAGAATAATTTTTCTCCTAAAATTGAAAAAACAGTAAGCCTATATATAGCCCATGAAAATATCATTTTTTCGACGAAAAATAAAGTGCCTCGAAAGCGCTGGTTCTCCGCATATATCAGTTCCCGGGCACGCGCAGATGCCGTTTAACGCGATAACTGAACGATTAGGCAAAGAATAATTTTTCTCCTAAAATTGAAAAAACGGTAAGCCTATAGCCCATGAAAATATCATTTTTTCGACGAAAAATAAAGTGCCTCGAAAGCGCTGGTTCTTCGCATATATCAGTTCCCGGGCACGCGCAGATGCCGTTTAACGCGATAACCGAACGATTAGGCAAAGAATAATTTTTCTCCTAAAATTGCAAAACGGTAAGCCCATGAAAATAACATTTTTTCGACGAAAAATAAAGTGCCTCGAAAGCGCTGGTTCTCCGCATATATCAGTTCCTGGGCACGCGCAGATGCCGTTTAACGCGATAACTGAACGATTAGGCAAAGAATAATTTTTCCCCTAAAATTGAAAAAACGGTAAGCCTATAGCCCATGAAAATATCATTTTTTCGACGAAAAATGAAGTGCCTCGAAAGCGCTGGTTCTGCGCATACATCAGTTCCTGGGCACGCGCAGATGCCGTTTAACGCGATAACCGAACGATTAGGCAAAGAATAATTTTTCTCCTAAAATTGCAAAACGGTAAGCCTATAGCCCATGAAAATATCATTTTTTCGACGAAAAATGAAGTGCCTCGAAAGCGCTGGTTCTGCGCATACATCAGTTCCTGGGCACGCGCAGATGCCGTTTAACGGGTAACCGAACGATTAGGCAAAGAATAATTTTTCCCCTAAAACTGAAAAAACGGTAAGCCTATAGCCCATGAAAATATCATTTTTTCGACGAAAAATAAGGTGCCTCGAAAGCGCCGGTTCTTCGCATATATCAGTTCCTGGGCACGCGCAGATGCCGTTTAACGGGTAACCGAACGATTAGGCAAAGAATAATTTTTCCCCTAAAACTGAAAAAACGGTAAGCCTATAGCCCATGAAAATATCATTTTTTCGACGAAAAATAAGGTGCCTCGAAAGCGCCGGTTCTTCGCATATATCAGTTCCCGGGCACGCGCAGATGCCGTTTAACGAGATAACTGAACGATTAGACAGAGAATAATTTTTCTCCTAAAATTGAAAGAACGGTAAGCCTATATATAGCCCATGAAAATATCATTTTTTCGACGAAAAATAAAGTGCCTCGAAAGCGCTGGTTCTTCGCATATATCAGTTCCTGGGCACGCGCAGATGCCGTTTAACGCGGTAACCGAACGATTAGGCAGAGAATAATTTTTCCCCTAAAACTGAAAAAACGGTAAGCCTATAGCCCATGAAAATATCATTTTTTCGACGAAAAATAAAGTGCCTCGAAAGCGCTGGTTCTTCGCATATATCAGTTCCCGGGCACGCGCAGATGCCGTTTAACGCGATAACTGAACGATTAGACAGAGAATAATTTTTCTCCTAAAGTTGAAAAAACAGTAAGCCTATAGCCCATGAAAATATCATTTTTTCGACGAAAAATAAAGTGCCTCGAAAGCGCTGGTTCTGCGCATATGTCAGTTCCTGGGCACGCGCAGATGCCGTTTAACGCGGTAACCGAACGATTAGGCAAAGAATAATTTTTCCCCTAAAACTGAAAAAATGGTAAGCCTATAGCCCATGAAAATATCATTTTTTCGACGAAAAATAAGGTGCCTCGAAAGCGCTGGTTCTCCGCATATATCAGTTCCCGGGCACGCGCAGATGCCGCTTAACGCGATAACTGAACGATTAGACAGAGAATAATTTTTCTCCTAAAATTGAAAAAACAGTAAGCCTATAGCCCATGAAAATATCATTTTTTCGACGAAAAATAAAGTGCCTCGAAAGCGCTGGTTCTTCGCATATATCAGTTCCCGGGCACGCGCAGATGCCGTTTAACGCGATAACCGAACGATTAGGCAAAGAATAATTTTTCTCCTAAAATTGCAAAACGGTAAGCCCATGAAAATAACATTTTTTCGACGAAAAATAAAGTGCCTCGAAAGCGCTGGTTCTCCGCATATATCAGTTCCTGGGCACGCACAGATGCCGTTTAACGCGATAACTGAACGATTATGCAAAGAATAATTTTTCCCCTAAAATTGAAAAAACGGTAAGCCTATAGCCCATGAAAATATCATTTTTTCGACGAAAAATGAAGTGCCTCGAAAGCGCTGGTTCTGCGCATACATCAGTTCCTGGGCACGCGCAGATGCCGTTTAACGCGGTAACCGAACGATTAGGCAAAGAATAATTTTTCCCCTAAAACTGAAAAAACGGTAAGCCTATAGCCCATGAAAATATCATTTTTTCGACGAAAAATAAGGTGCCTCGAAAGCGCCGGTTCTTCGCATATATCAGTTCCCGGGCACGCGCAGATGCCGTTTAACGCGATAACTGAACGATTAGACAGAGAATAATTTTTCTCCTAAAATTGAAAGAACGGTAAGCCTATAAACCCATGAAAATATCATTTTTTCGACGAAAAATAAAGTGCCTCGAAAGCGCTGGTTCTTCGCATATATCAGTTCCTGGGCACGCGCAGATGCCGTTTAACGCGGTAACCGAACGATTAGGCAAAGAATAATTTTTCCCCTAAAATTGAAAAAACGGTAAGCCTATAGCCCATGAAAATATCATTTTTTCGACGAAAAATAAAGTGCCTCGAAAGCGCTGGTTCTTCGCATATATCAGTTCCCGGGCACGCGCAGATGCCGTTTAACGAGGTAACCGAACGATTAGGCAGAGAATAATTTTTCCCCTAAAATTGAAAAAACGGTAAGCCTATAGCCCATGAAAATATCATTTTTTCGACGAAAAATAAAGTGCCTCGAAAGCGCTGGTTCTCCGCATATATCAGTTCCCGGGCACGCGCAGATGCCGTTTAACGCGATAACCGAACGATTCGGCAAAGAATAATTTTCCCCTAAAACTGAAAAAACGGTAAGCCTATAGCCCATGAAAATAATATTTTTTCGACGAAAAATAAAGCGCCTCGAAAGCGCTGGTTCTTCGCATATATCAGTTCCTGGGCACGCGCAGATGCCGTTTAACGCGATAACTGAACGATTAGGCAAAGAATAATTTTTCTCCTAAAACTGAAAAAACGGTAAGCTATATAGCCCATGAAAATATCATTTTTTCGACGAAAAATAAAGTGCCTCGAAAGCGCTGGTTCTTCGCATATATCAGTTCCCGGGCACGCGCAGATGCCGTTTAACGCGATAACTGAACGATTAGACAGAGAATAATTTTTCCCCTAAAGCTGAAAAAACGGTAAGCCTACAGCCCATGAAAATATCATTTTTTCGACGAAAAATAAAGTGCCTCGAAAGCGCTGGTTCTTCGCATATATCAGTTCCCGGGCACGCGCAGATGCCGTTTAACGCGATAACCGAACGATTAGGCAAAGAATAATTTTTCTCCTAAAATTGCAAAACGGTAAGCCTATAGCCCATGAAAATATCATTTTTTCGACGAAAAATGAAGTGCCTCGAAAGCGCTGGTTCTGCGCATACATCAGTTCCTGGGCACGCGCAGATGCCGTTTAACGCGGTAACCGAACGATTAGGCAGAGAATAATTTTTCCCCTAAAACTGAAAAAACGGTAAGCCTATAGCCCATGAAAATATCATTTTTTCGACGAAAAATAAGGTGCCTCGAAAGCGCCGGTTCTTCGCATATATCAGTTCCCGGGCACGCGCAGATGCCGTTTAACGCGATAACCGAACGATTAGACAGAGAATAATTTTTCTCCTAAAATTGCAAAACGGTAAGCCTATAGCCCATGAAAATATCATTTTTTCGACGAAAAATGAAGTGCCTCGAAAGCGCTGGTTCTGCGCATACATCAGTTCCTGGGCACGCGCAGATGCCGTTTAACGCGGTAACCGAACGATTAGGCAAAGAATAATTTTTCCCCTAAAACTGAAAAAACGGTAAGCCTATAGCCCATGAAAATATCATTTTTTCGACGAAAAATAAGGTGCCTCGAAAGCGCCGGTTCTTCGCATATATCAGTTCCCGGGCACGCGCAGATGCCGTTTAACGCGATAACTGAACGATTAGACAGAGAATAATTTTTCTCCTAAAATTGAAAGAACGGTAAGCCTATAGCCCATGAAAATATCATTTTTTCGACGAAAAATAAAGTGCCTCGAAAGCGCTGGTTCTTCGCATATATCAGTTCCTGGGCACGCGCAGATGCCGTTTAACGCGGTAACCGAACGATTAGGCAGAGAATAATTTTTCCCCTAAAACTGAAAAAACGGTAAGCCTATAGCCCATGAAAATATCATTTTTCCGACGAAAAATAAAGTGCCTCGAAAGCGCTGGTTCTTCGCATATATCAGTTCCCGGGCACGCGCAGATGCCGTTTAACGCGATAACTGAACGATTAGACAGAGAATAATTTTTCTCCTAAAGTTGAAAAAACAGTAAGCCTATAGCCCATGAAAATATCATTTTTTCGACGAAAAATAAAGTGCCTCGAAAGCGCTGGTTCTCCGCATATATCAGTTCCCGGGCACGCGCAGATGCCGTTTAACGCCATAACTGAACGATTAGACAGAGAATAATTTTTCCCCTAAAATTGAAAAAACGGTAAGCCTATAGCCCATGAAAATATCATTTTTTCGACGAAAAATAAAGTGCCTCGAAAGCGCTGGTTCTTCGCATATATCAGTTCCTGGGCACGCGCAGATGCCGTTTAACGCGGTAACCGAACGATTAGGCAGAGAATAATTTTTCCCCTAAAATTGAAAAAACGGTAAGCCTATAGCCCATGAAAATATCATTTTTTCGACGAAAAATAATGTGCCTCGAAAGTGCTGGTTCTCCGCATATATCAGTTCCCGGGCACGCGCAGATGCCGTTTAACGCGATAACTGAACGATTAGAGAGAGAATAATTTTTCCCCTAAAATTGAAAAAACGGTAAGCCTTATAGCCCATGAAAATATCATTTTTTCGACGAAAAATAAAGTGCCTCGAAAGCGCTGGCTCTGCGCATATATCAGTTCCTGGGCACGCGCAGATGCCGTTTAACGCGATAACTGAACGATTAGGCAAAGAATAATTTTTCCCCTAAAATTGAAAAAACGGTAAGCCTATAGCCCATGAAAATATCATTTTTTCGACGAAAAATAAAGTGCCTCGAAAGCGCTGGTTCTCCGCATATATCAGTTCCTGGGCACGCGCAGATGCCGTTTAACGCGGTAACCGAACGATTAGGCAAAGAATAATTTTTCCCCTAAAACTGAAAAAATGGTAAGCCTATAGCCCATGAAAATATCATTTTTTCGACGAAAAATAAGGTGCCTCGAAAGCGCTGGTTCTTCGCATATATCAGTTCCCGGGCACGCGCAGATGCCGTTTAACGCGATAACTGAACGATTAGACAGAGAATAATTTTTCTCCTAAAATTGAAAAAACAGTAAGCCTATAAAATATCATTTTTTCGACGAAAAATAAAGTGCCTCGAAAGCGCTGGTTCTTCGCATATATCAGTTCCCGGGCACGCGCAGATGCCGTTTAACGCGATAACTGAACGATTAGACAGAGAATAATTTTTCCCCTAAAACTGAAAAAACGGTAAGCCTATAATAGCCCATGAAAATATCATTTTTTCGACGAAAAATAAAGTGCCTCGAAAGCGCTGGTTCTTCGCATATATCAGTTCCCGGGCACGCGCAGATGCCGTTTAACGAGGTAACCGAACGATTAGGCAGAGAATAATTTTTCCCCTAAAACTGAAAAAACGGTAAGCCTATAGCCCATGAAAATATCATTTTTTCGACGAAAAATAAAGTGCCTCGAAAGCGCTGGTTCTTCGCATATATCAGTTCACGGGCACGCGCAGATGCCGCTTAACGCGATAACTGAACGATTAGACAGAGAATAATTTTTCTCCTAAAATTGAAAAAACAGTAAGCCTATAGCCCATGAAAATATCATTTTTTCGACGAAAAATAAAGTGCCTCGAAAGCGCTGGTTCTCCGCATATATCAGTTCCCGGGCACGCGCAGATGCCGTTTAACGCGATAACTGAACGATTAGGCAAAGAATAATTTTTCTCCTAAAATTGAAAAAACGGTAAGCCTATAGCCCATGAAAATATCATTTTTTCGACGAAAAATAAAGTGCCTCGAAAGCGCTGGTTCTTCGCATATATCAGTTCCCGGGCACGCGCAGATGCCGTTTAACGCGATAACTGAACGATTAGACAGAGAATAATTTTTCCCCTAAAACTGAAAAAACGGTAAGCCTATAGCCCATGAAAATATCATTTTTTCGACGAAAAATAAAGTGCCTCGAAAGCGCTGGTTCTTCGCATATATCAGTTCCCGGGCACGCGCCGATGCCGTTTAACGCGGTAACCGAACGATTAGGCAGAGAATAATTTTTCCCCTAAAACTGAAGAAACGGTAAGCCTATAGCCCATGAAAATATCATTTTTTCGACGAAAAATAAAGTGCCTCGAAAGCGCTGGTTCTTCGCATATATCAGTTCCCGGGCACGCGCAGATGCCGTTTAACGCGATAACTGAACGATTAGACAGAGAATAATTTTTCTCCTAAAATTGAAAAAACAGTAAGCCTATAGCCCATGAAAATATCATTTTTTCGACGAAAAATAAAGTGCCTCGAAAGCGCTGGTTCTCCGCATATATCAGTTCCTGGGCACGCGCAGATGCCGTTTAACGCGATAACTGAACGATTAGGCAAAGAATAATTTTTCCCCTAAAATTGAAAAAACGGTAAGCCTATAGCCCATGAAAATATCATTTTTTCGACGAAAAATAAAGTGCCTCGAAAGCGCTGGTTCTCCGCATATATCAGTTCCCGGGCACGCGCAGATGCCGTTTAACGCGATAACTGAACGATTAGGCAAAGAATAATTTTTCCCCTAAAATTGAAAAAACGGTAAGCCTATAGCCCATGAAAATATCATTTTTTCGACGAAAAATAAAGTGCCTCGAAAGCGCTGGTTCTCCGCATATATCAGTTCCCGGGCACGCGCAGATGCCGTTTAACGCGATAACTGAACGATTAGGCAGAGAATAATTTTTCCCCTAAAATTGAAAAAATGGTAAGCCTATAGCCCATGAAAATATCATTTTTTCGACGAAAAATAAGGTGCCTCGAAAGCGCTGGTTCTTCGCATATATCAGTTCCCGGGCACGCGCAGATGCCGTTTAACGCGATAACTGAACGATTAGACAGAGAATAATTTTTCTCCTAAAATTGAAAAAACGGTAAGCCTATATAGCCCATGAAAATATAATTTTTTCGACGAAAAATAAAGTGCCTCGAAAGCGCTGGTTCTTCGCATATATCAGTTCCTGGGCACGCGCAGATGCCGTTTAACGCGGTAACCGAACGATTAGGCAGAGAATAATTTTTCCCCTAAAACTGAAAAAACGGTAAGCCTATATAGCCCATGAAAATATCATTTTTTCGACGAAAAATACAGTGCCTCGAAAGCGCTGGTTCTTCGCATATATCAGTTCCCGGGCACGCGCAGATGCCGTTTAACGCGATAACTGAACGATTAGACAGAGAATAATTTTTCTCCTAAAATTGAAAAAACAGTAAGCCTATAGCCCATGAAAATATCATTTTTTCGACGAAAAACAAAGTGCCTCGAAAGCGCTGGTTCTTCGCATATATCAGTTCCCGGGCACGCGCAGATGCCGTTTAACGCGATAACTGAACGATTAGACAGAGAATAATTTTTCCCCTAAAACTGAAAAAACGGTAAGCCTATAATAGCCCATGAAAATATCATTTTTTCGACGAAAAATAAAGTGCCTCGAAAGCGCTGGTTCTTCGCATATATCAGTTCCCGGGCACGCGCAGATGCCGTTTAACGAGGTAACCGAACGATTAGGCAGAGAATAATTTTTCCCCTAAAACTGAAAAAACGGTAAGCCTATAGCCCATGAAAATATCATTTTTTCGACGAAAAATAAAGTGCCTCGAAAGCGCTGGTTCTCCGCATATATCAGTTCCCGGGCACGCGCAGATGCCGTTTAACGCGATAACTGAACGATTAGACAGAGAATAATTTTTCTCCTAAAGTTGAAAAAACAGTAAGCCTATAGCCCATGAAAATATCATTTTTTCGACGAAAAATAAAGTGCCTCGAAAGCGCTGGTTCTGCGCATATGTCAGTTCCTGGGCACGCGCAGATGCCGTTTAACGCGGTAACCGAACGATTAGGCAAAGAATAATTTTTCCCCTAAAACTGAAAAAATGGTAAGCCTATAGCCCATGAAAATATCATTTTTTCGACGAAAAATAAGGTGCCTCGAAAGCGCTGGTTCTCCGCATATATCAGTTCCCGGGCACGCGCAGATGCCGCTTAACGCGATAACCGAACGATTAGACAGAGAATAATTTTTCCCCTAAAACTGAAAAAACGGTAAGCCTATAGCCCATGAAAATATCATTTTTTCGACGAAAAATAAAGTGCCTCGAAAGCGCTGGTTCTTCGCATATATCAGTTCCCGGGCACGCGCAGATGCCGTTTAACGCGATAACTGAACGATTAGACAGAGAATAATTTTTCTCCTAAAGTTGAAAAAACAGTAAGCCTATAGCCCATGAAAATATCATTTTTTCGACGAAAAATAAAGTGCCTCGAAAGCGCTGGTTCTGCGCATATGTCAGTTCCTGGGCACGCGCAGATGCCGTTTAACGCGGTAACCGAACGATTAGGCAAAGAATAATTTTTCCCCTAAAACTGAAAAAATGGTAAGCCTATAGCCCATGAAAATATCATTTTTTCGACGAAAAATAAGGTGCCTCGAAAGCGCTGGTTCTCCGCATATATCAGTTCCCGGGCACGCGCAGATGCCGCTTAACGCGATAACTGAACGATTAGACAGAGAATAATTTTTCTCCTAAAATTGAAAAAACAGTAAGCCTATAGCCCATGAAAATATCATTTTTTCGACGAAAAATAAAGTGCCTCGAAAGCGCTGGTTCTCCGCATATATCAGTTCCCGGGCACGCGCAGATGCCGTTTAACGCGATAACTGAACGATTAGGCAAAGAATAATTTTTCTCCTAAAATTGCAAAACGGTAAGCCCATGAAAATAACATTTTTTCGACGAAAAATAAAGTGCCTCGAAAGCGCTGGTTCTCCGCATATATCAGTTCCTGGGCACGCGCAGATGCCGTTTAACGCGATAACTGAACGATTAGGCAAAGAATAATTTTTCCCCTAAAATTGAAAAAACGGTAAGCCTATAGCCCATGAAAATATCATTTTTTCGACGAAAAATGAAGTGCCTCGAAAGCGCTGGTTCTGCGCATACATCAGTTCCTGGGCACGCGCAGATGCCGTTTAACGCGGTAACCGAACGATTAGACAGAGAATAATTTTTCCCCTAAAATTGAAAAAACGGTAAGCCTATAGCCCATGAAAATATCATTTTTTCGACGAAAAATAAGGTGCCTCGAAAGCGCTGGTTCTCCGCATATATCAGTTCCCGGGCACGCGCAGATGCCGCTTAACGCGATAACTGAACGATTAGACAGAGAATAATTTTTCTCCTAAAATTGAAAAAACGGTAAGCCTATAGCCCATGAAAATATCATTTTTTCGACGAAAAATAAAGTGCCTCGAAAGCGCTGGTTCTTCGCATATATCAGTTCCCGGGCACGCGCAGATGCCGTTTAACGCGATAACCGAACGATTAGGCAAAGAATAATTTTTCTCCTAAAATTGCAAAACGGTAAGCCCATGAAAATAACATTTTTTCGACGAAAAATAAAGTGCCTCGAAAGCGCTGGTTCTCCGCATATATCAGTTCCTGGGCACGCGCAGATGCCGTTTAACGCGATAACTGAACGATTAGGCAAAGAATAATTTTTCCCCTAAAATTGAAAAAACGGTAAGCCTATAGCCCATGAAAATATCATTTTTTCGACGAAAAATAAAGTGCCTCGAAAGCGCTGGTTCTGCGCATACATCAGTTCCTGGGCACGCGCAGATGCCGTTTAACGCGGTAACCGAACGATTAGGCAGAGAATAATTTTTCCCCTAAAACTGAAAAAACGGTAAGCCTATATTCCCATGAAAATATCATTTTTTCGACGAAAAATAAAGTGCCTCGAAAGCGCTGGTTCTGCGCATACATCAGTTCCTGGGCACGCGCAGATGCCGTTTAACGCGGTAACCGAACGATTAGGCAGAGAATAATTTTTCCCCTAAAATTGAAAAAACGGTAAGCCTATAGCCCATGAAAATATCATTTTTTCGACGAAAAATAAAGTGCCTCGAAAGCGCTGGTTCTGCGCATACATCAGTTCCTGGGCACGCGCAGATGCCGTTTAACGCGGTAACCGAACGATTAGGCAAAGAATAATTTTTCCCCTAAAACTGAAAAAATGGTAAGCCTATAGCCCATGAAAATATCATTTTTTCGACGAAAAATAAGGTGCCTCGAAAGCGCTGGTTCTCCGCATATATCAGTTCCTGGGCACGCGCAGATGCCGTTTAACGCGGTAACCGAACGATTAGGCAGAGAATAATTTTTCCCCTAAAACTGAAAAAATGGTAAGCCTATAGCCCATGAAAATATCATTTTTTCGACGAAAAATAAAGTGCCTCGAAAGCGCTGGTTCTGCGCATACATCAGTTCCTGGGCACGCGCAGATGCCGTTTAACGCGATAACTGAACGATTAGGCAAAGAATAATTTTTCCCCTAAAATTGAAAAAACGGTAAGCCTATAGCCCATGAAAATATCATTTTTTCGACGAAAAATAAAGTGCCTCGAAAGCGCTGGTTCTGCGCATACATCAGTTCCTGGGCACGCGCAGATGCCGTTTAACGCGGTAACCGAACGATTAGGCAGAGAATAATTTTTCCCCTAAAACTGAAAAAACGGTAAGCCTATAGCCCATGAAAATATCATTTTTTCGACGAAAAATAAAGTGCCTCGAAAGCGCTGGTTCTGCGCATACATCAGTTCCTGGGCACGCGCAGATGCCGCTTAACGCGATAACTGAACGATTAGACAGAGAATAATTTTTCTCCTAAAATTGAAAAAACAGTAAGCCTATAGCCCATGAAAATATCATTTTTTCGACGAAAAATAAAGTGCCTCGAAAGCGCTGGTTCTCCGCATATATCAGTTCCCGGGCACGCGCAGATGCCGTTTAACGCGATAACTGAACGATTAGGCAAAGAATAATTTTTCTCCTAAAATTGCAAAACGGTAAGCCCATGAAAATAACATTTTTTCGACGAAAAATAAAGTGCCTCGAAAGCGCTGGTTCTCCGCATATATCAGTTCCTGGGCACGCGCAGATGCCGTTTAACGCGATAACTGAACGATTAGGCAAAGAATAATTTTTCCCCTAAAATTGAAAAAACGGTAAGCCTATAGCCCATGAAAATATCATTTTTTCGACGAAAAATGAAGTGCCTCGAAAGCGCTGGTTCTGCGCATACATCAGTTCCTGGGCACGCGCAGATGCCGTTTAACGCGGTAACCAAACGATTAGGCAAAGAATAATTTTTCTCCTAAAATTGCAAAACGGTAAGCCCATGAAAATAACATTTTTTCGACGAAAAATAAAGTGCCTCGAAAGCGCTGGTTCTCCGCATATATCAGTTCCTGGGCACGCGCAGATGCCGTTTAACGCGATAACTGAACGATTAGGCAAAGAATAATTTTTCCCCTAAAATTGAAAAAACGGTAAGCCTATAGCCCATGAAAATATCATTTTTTCGACGAAAAATAAAGTGCCTCGAAAGCGCTGGTTCTCCGCATATATCAGTTCCCGGGCACGCGCAGATGCCGTTTAACGCGATAACTGAACGATTAGGCAAAGAATAATTTTTCTCCTAAAATTGCAAAACGGTAAGCCCATGAAAATAACATTTTTTCGACGAAAAATAAAGTGCCTCGAAAGCGCTGGTTCTCCGCATATATCAGTTCCTGGGCACGCGCAGATGCCGTTTAACGCGATAACTGAACGATTAGGCAAAGAATAATTTTTCCCCTAAAATTGAAAAAACGGTAAGCCTATAGCCCATGAAAATATCATTTTTTCGACGAAAAATGAAGTGCCTCGAAAGCGCTGGTTCTCCGCATATATCAGTTCCTGGGCACGCGCAGATGCCGTTTAACGCGGTAACCGAACGATTAGACAGAGAATAATTTTTCCCCTAAAATTGAAAAAACGGTAAGCCTATAGCCCATGAAAATATCATTTTTTCGACGAAAAATAAAGTGCCTCGAAAGCGCTGGTTCTCCGCATATATCAGTTCCTGGGCACGCGCAGATGCCGTTTAACGCGGTAACCGAACGATTAGACAGAGAATAATTTTTCCCCTAAAATTGAAAAAACGGTAAGCCTATAGCCCATGAAAATATCATTTTTTCGACGAAAAATAAGGTGCCTCGAAAGCGCTGGTTCTCCGCATATATCAGTTCCCGGGCACGCGCAGATGCCGCTTAACGCGATAACTGAACGATTAGACAGAGAATAATTTTTCTCCTAAAATTGCAAAACGGTAAGCCCATGAAAATAACATTTTTTCGACGAAAAATAAAGTGCCTCGAAAGCGCTGGTTCTCCGCATATATCAGTTCCTGGGCACGCGCAGATGCCGTTTAACGCGATAACTGAACGATTAGGCAAAGAATAATTTTTCCCCTAAAATTGAAAAAACGGTAAGCCTATAGCCCATGAAAATATCATTTTTTCGACGAAAAATGAAGTGCCTCGAAAGCGCTGGTTCTGCGCATACATCAGTTCCTGGGCACGCGCAGATGCCGTTTAACGCGGTAACCGAACGATTAGACAGAGAATAATTTTTCCCCTAAAATTGAAAAAACGGTAAGCCTATAGCCCATGAAAATATCATTTTTTCGACGAAAAATAAAGTGCCTCGAAAGCGCTGGTTCTTCGCATATATCAGTTCCCGGGCACGCGCAGATGCCGTTTAACGCGATAACCGAACGATTAGGCAAAGAATAATTTTTCTCCTAAAATTGCAAAACGGTAAGCCCATGAAAATAACATTTTTTCGACGAAAAATAAAGTGCCTCGAAAGCGCTGGTTCTCCGCATATATCAGTTCCTGGGCACGCGCAGATGCCGTTTAACGCGATAACTGAACGATTAGGCAAAGAATAATTTTTCCCCTAAAATTGAAAAAACGGTAAGCCTATAGCCCATGAAAATATCATTTTTTCGACGAAAAATGAAGTGCCTCGAAAGCGCTGGTTCTGCGCATACATCAGTTCCTGGGCACGCGCAGATGCCGTTTAACGCGGTAACCGAACGATTAGGCAAAGAATAATTTTTCCCCTAAAACTGAAAAAACGGTAAGCCTATAGCCCATGAAAATATCATTTTTTCGACGAAAAATAAGGTGCCTCGAAAGCGCTGGTTCTTCGCATATATCAGTTCCCGGGCACGCGCAGATGCCGTTTAACGAGGTAACCGAACGATTAGGCAGAGAATAATTTTTCTCCTAAAATTGCAAAACGGTAAGCCCATGAAAATAACATTTTTTCGACGAAAAATAAAGTGCCTCGAAAGCGCTGGTTCTCCGCATATATCAGTTCCTGGGCACGCGCAGATGCCGTTTAACGCGATAACCGAACGATTAGGCAAAGAATAATTTTTCTCCTAAAATTGCAAAACGGTAAGCCCATGAAAATAACATTTTTTCGACGAAAAATAAAGTGCCTCGAAAGCGCTGGTTCTCCGCATATATCAGTTCCTGGGCACGCGCAGATGCCGTTTAACGCGATAACTGAACGATTAGACAGAGAATAATTTTTCTCCTAAAATTGAAAGAACGGTAAGCCTATAAACCCATGAAAATATCATTTTTTCGACGAAAAATAAAGTGCCTCGAAAGCGCTGGTTCTTCGCATATATCAGTTCCTGGGCACGCGCAGATGCCGTTTAACGCGGTAACCGAACGATTAGGCAAAGAATAATTTTTCCCCTAAAATTGAAAAAACGGTAAGCCTATAGCCCATGAAAATATCATTTTTTCGACGAAAAATAAAGTGCCTCGAAAGCGCTGGTTCTTCGCATATATCAGTTCCCGGGCACGCGCAGATGCCGTTTAACGAGGTAACCGAACGATTAGGCAGAGAATAATTTTTCCCCTAAAATTGAAAAAACGGTAAGCCTATAGCCCATGAAAATATCATTTTTCCGACGAAAAATAAAGTGCCTCGAAAGCGCTGGTTCTTCGCATATATCAGTTCCCGGGCACGCGGAGATGCCGTTTAACGCGATAACTGAACGATTAGACAGAGAATAATTTTTCTCCTAAAGTTGAAAAAACAGTAAGCCTATATAGCCCATGAAAATATCATTTTTTCGACGAAAAATAAAGTGCCTCGAAAGCGCTGGTTCTCCGCATATATCAGTTCCCGGGCACGCGCAGATGCCGTTTAACGCCATAACTGAACGATTAGACAGAGAATAATTTTTCTCCTAAAGTTGAAAAAACAGTAAGCCTATAGCCCATGAAAATATCATTTTTTCGACGAAAAATAAAGTGCCTCGAAAGCGCTGGTTCTTCGCATATATCAGTTCCCGGGCACGCGCAGATGCCGTTTAACGAGGTAACCGAACGATTAGGCAGAGAATAATTTTTCTCCTAAAATTGCAAAACGGTAAGCCCATGAAAATAACATTTTTTCGACGAAAAATAAAGTGCCTCGAAAGCGCTGGTTCTCCGCATATATCAGTTCCTGGGCACGCGCAGATGCCGTTTAACGCGATAACCGAACGATTAGGCAAAGAATAATTTTTCTCCTAAAATTGCAAAACGGTAAGCCCATGAAAATAACATTTTTTCGACGAAAAATAAAGTGCCTCGAAAGCGCTGGTTCTCCGCATATATCAGTTCCCGGGCACGCGCAGATGCCGTTTAACGAGGTAACCGAACGATTAGGCAGAGAATAATTTTTCCCCTAAAATTGAAAAAACGGTAAGCCTATAGCCCATGAAAATATCATTTTTCCGACGAAAAATAAAGTGCCTCGAAAGCGCTGGTTCTTCGCATATATCAGTTCCTGGGCACGCGCAGATGCCGTTTAACGCGGTAACCGAACGATTAGGCAAAGAATAATTTTTCCCCTAAAATTGAAAAAACGGTAAGCCTATAGCCCATGAAAATATCATTTTTTCGACGAAAAATAAAGTGCCTCGAAAGCGCTGGTTCTTCGCATATATCAGTTCCCGGGCACGCGCAGATGCCGTTTAACGAGGTAACCGAACGATTAGGCAGAGAATAATTTTTCCCCTAAAATTGAAAAAACGGTAAGCCTATAGCCCATGAAAATATCATTTTTCCGACGAAAAATAAAGTGCCTCGAAAGCGCTGGTTCTTCGCATATATCAGTTCCCGGGCACGCGCAGATGCCGTTTAACGCGATAACTGAACGATTAGACAGAGAATAATTTTTCTCCTAAAGTTGAAAAAACAGTAAGCCTATAGCCCATGAAAATATCATTTTTTCGACGAAAAATAAGGTGCCTCGAAAGCGCTGGTTCTTCGCATATATCAGTTCCCGGGCACGCGCAGATGCCGTTTAACGCGATAACCGAACGATTAGGCAAAGAATAATTTTTCTCCTAAAATTGCAAAACGGTAAGCCCATGAAAATAACATTTTTTCGACGAAAAATAAAGTGCCTCGAAAGCGCTGGTTCTCCGCATATATCAGTTCCTGGGCACGCGCAGATGCCGTTTAACGCGATAACTGAACGATTAGACAGAGAATAATTTTTCTCCTAAAATTGAAAGAACGGTAAGCCTATAAACCCATGAAAATATCATTTTTTCGACGAAAAATAAAGTGCCTCGAAAGCGCTGGTTCTTCGCATATATCAGTTCCTGGGCACGCGCAGATGCCGTTTAACGCGGTAACCGAACGATTAGGCAAAGAATAATTTTTCCCCTAAAATTGAAAAAACGGTAAGCCTATAGCCCATGAAAATATCATTTTTTCGACGAAAAATAAAGTGCCTCGAAAGCGCTGGTTCTTCGCATATATCAGTTCCCGGGCACGCGCAGATGCCGTTTAACGAGGTAACCGAACGATTAGGCAGAGAATAATTTTTCCCCTAAAATTGAAAAAACGGTAAGCCTATAGCCCATGAAAATATCATTTTTCCGACGAAAAATAAAGTGCCTCGAAAGCGCTGGTTCTTCGCATATATCAGTTCCCGGGCACGCGCAGATGCCGTTTAACGCGATAACTGAACGATTAGACAGAGAATAATTTTTCTCCTAAAGTTGAAAAAACAGTAAGCCTATAGCCCATGAAAATATCATTTTTTCGACGAAAAATAAAGTGCCTCGAAAGCGCTGGTTCTCCGCATATATCAGTTCCCGGGCACGCGCAGATGCCGTTTAACGCCATAACTGAACGATTAGACAGAGAATAATTTTTCCCCTAAAATTGAAAAAACGGTAAGCCTATAGCCCATGAAAATATCATTTTTTCGACGAAAAATAAAGTGCCTCGAAAGCGCTGGTTCTTCGCATATATCAGTTCCTGGGCACGCGCAGATGCCGTTTAACGCGGTAACCGAACGATTAGGCAGAGAATAATTTTTCCCCTAAAATTGAAAAAACGGTAAGCCTATAGCCCATGAAAATATCATTTTTTCGACGAAAAATAATGTGCCTCGAAAGTGCTGGTTCTCCGCATATATCAGTTCCCGGGCACGCGCAGATGCCGTTTAACGCGATAACTGAACGATTAGAGAGAGAATAATTTTTCCCCTAAAATTGAAAAAACGGTAAGCCTTATAGCCCATGAAAATATCATTTTTTCGACGAAAAATAAAGTGCCTCGAAAGCGCTGGTTCTGCGCATATATCAGTTCCTGGGCACGCGCAGATGCCGTTTAACGCGATAACTGAACGATTAGGCAAAGAATAATTTTTCCCCTAAAATTGAAAAAACGGTAAGCCTATAGCCCATGAAAATATCATTTTTTCGACGAAAAATAAAGTGCCTCGAAAGCGCTGGTTCTCCGCATATATCAGTTCCTGGGCACGCGCAGATGCCGTTTAACGCGGTAACCGAACGATTAGGCAAAGAATAATTTTTCCCCTAAAACTGAAAAAATGGTAAGCCTATAGCCCATGAAAATATCATTTTTTCGACGAAAAATAAGGTGCCTCGAAAGCGCTGGTTCTTCGCATATATCAGTTCCCGGGCACGCGCAGATGCCGTTTAACGCGATAACTGAACGATTAGACAGAGAATAATTTTTCTCCTAAAATTGAAAAAACGGTAAGCCTATCTCATGAAAATATAATTTTTTCGACGAAAAATAAAGTGCCTCGAAAGCGCTGGTTCTTCGCATATATCAGTTCCTGGGCACGCGCAGATGCCGTTTAACGCGGTAACCGAACGATTAGGCAGAGAATAATTTTTCCCCTAAAACTGAAAAAACGGTAAGCCTATATAGCCCATGAAAATATCATTTTTTCGACGAAAAATACAGTGCCTCGAAAGCGCTGGTTCTTCGCATATATCAGTTCCCGGGCACGCGCAGATGCCGTTTAACGAGGTAACCGAACGATTAGGCAGAGAATAATTTTTCCCCTAAAATTGAAAAAACGGTAAGCCTATAGCCCATGAAAATATCATTTTTCCGACGAAAAATAAAGTGCCTCGAAAGCGCTGGTTCTTCGCATATATCAGTTCCCGGGCACGCGCAGATGCCGTTTAACGCGATAACTGAACGATTAGACAGAGAATAATTTTTCTCCTAAAGTTGAAAAAACAGTAAGCCTATAGCCCATGAAAATATCATTTTTTCGACGAAAAATAAAGTGCCTCGAAAGCGCTGGTTCTCCGCATATATCAGTTCCCGGGCACGCGCAGATGCCGTTTAACGCCATAACTGAACGATTAGACAGAGAATAATTTTTCCCCTAAAATTGAAAAAACGGTAAGCCTATAGCCCATGAAAATATCATTTTTTCGACGAAAAATAAAGTGCCTCGAAAGCGCTGGTTCTTCGCATATATCAGTTCCTGGGCACGCGCAGATGCCGTTTAACGCGGTAACCGAACGATTAGGCAGAGAATAATTTTTCCCCTAAAATTGAAAAAACGGTAAGCCTATAGCCCATGAAAATATCATTTTTTCGACGAAAAATAATGTGCCTCGAAAGTGCTGGTTCTCCGCATATATCAGTTCCCGGGCACGCGCAGATGCCGTTTAACGCGATAACTGAACGATTAGAGAGAGAATAATTTTTCCCCTAAAATTGAAAAAACGGTAAGCCTTATAGCCCATGAAAATATCATTTTTTCGACGAAAAATAAAGTGCCTCGAAAGCGCTGGTTCTGCGCATATATCAGTTCCTGGGCACGCGCAGATGCCGTTTAACGCGATAACTGAACGATTAGGCAAAGAATAATTTTTCCCCTAAAATTGAAAAAACGGTAAGCCTATAGCCCATGAAAATATCATTTTTTCGACGAAAAATAAAGTGCCTCGAAAGCGCTGGTTCTCCGCATATATCAGTTCCTGGGCACGCGCAGATGCCGTTTAACGCGGTAACCGAACGATTAGGCAAAGAATAATTTTTCCCCTAAAACTGAAAAAATGGTAAGCCTATAGCCCATGAAAATATCATTTTTTCGACGAAAAATAAGGTGCCTCGAAAGCGCTGGTTCTTCGCATATATCAGTTCCCGGGCACGCGCAGATGCCGTTTAACGCGATAACTGAACGATTAGACAGAGAATAATTTTTCTCCTAAAATTGAAAAAACGGTAAGCCTATCTCATGAAAATATAATTTTTTCGACGAAAAATAAAGTGCCTCGAAAGCGCTGGTTCTTCGCATATATCAGTTCCTGGGCACGCGCAGATGCCGTTTAACGCGGTAACCGAACGATTAGGCAGAGAATAATTTTTCCCCTAAAACTGAAAAAACGGTAAGCCTATATAGCCCATGAAAATATCATTTTTTCGACGAAAAATACAGTGCCTCGAAAGCGCTGGTTCTTCGCATATATCAGTTCCCGGGCACGCGCAGATGCCGTTTAACGCGATAACTGAACGATTAGACAGAGAATAATTTTTCTCCTAAAATTGAAAAAACAGTAAGCCTATAAAATATCATTTTTTCGACGAAAAATAAAGTGCCTCGAAAGCGCTGGTTCTTCGCATATATCAGTTCCCGGGCACGCGCAGATGCCGTTTAACGCGATAACTGAACGATTAGACAGAGAATAATTTTTCCCCTAAAACTGAAAAAACGGTAAGCCTATAATAGCCCATGAAAATATCATTTTTTCGACGAAAAATAAAGTGCCTCGAAAGCGCTGGTTCTTCGCATATATCAGTTCCCGGGCACGCGCAGATGCCGTTTAACGAGGTAACCGAACGATTAGGCAGAGAATAATTTTTCCCCTAAAACTGAAAAAACGGTAAGCCTATAGCCCATGAAAATATCATTTTTTCGACGAAAAATAAAGTGCCTCGAAAGCGCTGGTTCTTCGCATATATCAGTTCACGGGCACGCGCAGATGCCGCTTAACGCGATAACTGAACGATTAGACAGAGAATAATTTTTCTCCTAAAATTGAAAAAACAGTAAGCCTATAGCCCATGAAAATATCATTTTTTCGACGAAAAATAAAGTGCCTCGAAAGCGCTGGTTCTCCGCATATATCAGTTCCCGGGCACGCGCAGATGCCGTTTAACGCGATAACTGAACGATTAGGCAAAGAATAATTTTTCTCCTAAAATTGAAAAAACGGTAAGCCTATAGCCCATGAAAATATCATTTTTTCGACGAAAAATAAAGTGCCACGAAAGCGCTGGTTCTTCGCATATATCAGTTCCCGGGCACGCGCAGATGCCGTTTAACGCGATAACTGAACGATTAGACAGAGAATAATTTTTCCCCTAAAACTGAAAAAACGGTAAGCCTATAGCCCATGAAAATATCATTTTTTCGACGAAAAATAAAGTGCCTCGAAAGCGCTGGTTCTTCGCATATATCAGTTCCCGGGCACGCGCCGATGCCGTTTAACGCGGTAACCGAACGATTAGGCAGAGAATAATTTTTCCCCTAAAACTGAAGAAACGGTAAGCCTATAGCCCATGAAAATATCATTTTTTCGACGAAAAATAAAGTGCCTCGAAAGCGCTGGTTCTTCGCATATATCAGTTCCCGGGCACGCGCAGATGCCGTTTAACGCGATAACTGAACGATTAGACAGAGAATAATTTTTCTCCTAAAATTGAAAAAGCAGTAAGCCTATAGCCCATGAAAATATCATTTTTTCGACGAAAAATAAAGTGCCTCGAAAGCGCTGGTTCTCCGCATATATCAGTTCCTGGGCACGCGCAGATGCCGTTTAACGCGATAACTGAACGATTAGGCAAAGAATAATTTTTCCCCTAAAATTGAAAAAACGGTAAGCCTATAGCCCATGAAAATATCATTTTTTCGACGAAAAATAAAGTGCCTCGAAAGCGCTGGTTCTCCGCATATATCAGTTCCCGGGCACGCGCAGATGCCGTTTAACGCGATAACTGAACGATTAGGCAAAGAATAATTTTTCCCCTAAAATTGAAAAAACGGTAAGCCTATAGCCCATGAAAATATCATTTTTTCGACGAAAAATAAAGTGCCTCGAAAGCGCTGGTTCTCCGCATATATCAGTTCCCGGGCACGCGCAGATGCCGTTTAACGCGATAACTGAACGATTAGGCAGAGAATAATTTTTCCCCTAAAATTGAAAAAACAGTAAGCCTATAGTCCATGAAAATATCATTTTTTCGACGAAAAATAAAGTGCCTCGAAAGCGCTCGTTCTCCGCATATATCAGTCCCCGATCACGCGCACATGCACCGAAGTCTAAGTACATGGGTGTTTTCGCATTTCGCCCCCATCGAAATGCGGCCGCCGTGGCCGGGATTTGACCCCGCGACCTTGTGCTCAGCAGCCTAACGCCATAGCCACTTAGCAAACACGGCGGGTAATGTTCAAATATGCATTTTAAACGCTCAAATAGGCGTCAGTGCGTGTACTAGTATGGGCCGGTGACTTATTCGCCCAACCTGTGCGTTCCAAAGAAGGTTGGAGAACTGGTTGCACCGCAATATTAAGGGGCGATAGGCTTACCTTTTTTCCCCAGGAAATGGAATCTGCAAATATCCATTTATGCATCGCAAACAGGCGTCATCAGTCCACTCCATGGGTAGCCATTTATTCGCCCAACCAGTGCGTTCCAAAGAAGTTAGTGGAACTGCCTTCGCAGTCATATTAAGGAGCGATAGGCTTACCTTTTTCCCCAGGAAATGAAATCTGCAAAGATCCATTTATTCATCGCGAATACGCGTCATCAGTCCAATCCATGGGCAGCCATTTATTCGCCAAACTAGTGCATTCCAAAGTTAGTGGAACTGCCTTCGCGGTCACATTAAGGGGCGATAGGCTCACCTTTTCTTTTTTCGCGAGGAAACGGAATCTGCAAAGATCCATTTATTCATCGCGAATAGGCGTCATCAGTCCACTCCATGGGCAGCCATTTATTCGCGCAACTAGTGCATTCCAGAGGAGTTAGTGGAACTGGCTTCGCAGACACATTAAGGGGCGAGAGGCTTACCTTTTTTTCCCAGGATATCGAATCTGCAATGTTCCATTTATTCATCACGTAAACAGACGTTAGCAACTGCAGCAGCTGGGCAGTCATTTATTCACCCAACCAATTTGGCGCTGCTAGCGCCAAACGTG
The DNA here is from genome assembly GCF_050947875.1 of Dermacentor variabilis. Taxonomy (NCBI): domain Eukaryota; kingdom Metazoa; phylum Arthropoda; class Arachnida; order Ixodida; family Ixodidae; genus Dermacentor; species Dermacentor variabilis. Next base: position 108,627,321 of record NC_134576.1, read on the forward strand.
TGTGTCGTGCGAGTTCGTCTTTCATCCTGTTTCTGATGCGCTACGCCTTTTGCCTCCATCATGGAATTAAACGATTCCTTGTAAGTCGTGCTAGGTGCTTTTCATTGCTGAAGCGCGTCCTCTCTGTAGCTCCGCTCGGGTCTTCGTATATATAGCAACGGGCCATGCTTGATCCAGCCAATCCAAGCACGTCCGATGCCGTCGCTCCACTGCAGACTTCGCCATCCGTCGTGACCTTCGACAGCGGCCAGCGCAGCTGTTGCTCTGAAGGTGGTCCTTGACCTTCATCTGAGCTACTGTTTGTTGGCTTCTCGTTAGACTGCCACCCTAAGTTCAACTTACGTGCTGGCACGGTCTGAAACAAACTTATTTTTAGTTTAAAATTCCAATACGCCTCCATGTACAGCAACGCACCAGAACTTTAATTTATTACGCATTAACACATTTCCACTTACAATATAGCCTTTCAGTTTGTGGAAACACACATATTTCACGCATTTCACATATTTCAATATTATATGTCCAACATTTCCAAAATCAAGCAGTGAGGATCATCAACTTCTGTGGATATGTGACCCCCCGCAGTACTAATTTTCAGTCGTTTAAGCATGCTATACTCTTAGGCAAAAGTACACCCTTTGGGGTGTATATCTGCCACACAACGATAATCGTCACCTGCCTTGCTTGCGTTTCCTTTATTGAAAAGCAGCGCCCGCTACTTTCTTGTCAGGAATGTTATATGTCATGCTGATAACACGCATGCCGTTCGCTACTGGGAAGTACCGGGCTCGCCGCGTTAAACAAAGGAAATGCGGACAACACAGATGACGGTTATCATTGTGTGGAAAAAGGGTGTAATTTCGCTTAAGAGTGTACCACTACGTTGTCTGCTTTAGCACAAATTGGCATCACTAATATGCCACCTGCTCAACCATGAAGTGTTCTTACATATATTTAGTACATCTACTCTTACCAAACATAACTATACAATATTTGCATTTGACAACAATTTCTTACTTCTTGGAATAAACTCATTATGGAAGATTTAACGCTCTTCTTCTGGGTATTAAGTACTGGAACGAACTGCCATCTCTCGAAGCTTCGCACAACACTAACATCCAAGCAAGAAGTCAAGAAAAGTTTTATAACCACATTACTACCTCGAGAGACAAGATCTTTAATATATATTGTAACGATAGCAGATATATTCTGGCTGGGAGCAGTCGCACCGACCGGTACGCCATACCACCTCCAACACGACGCCATCAGTCAGCCCAGTCGTTTGCAGATGTGTCGCCTACAGCCATTCTTGTTCATATTAGGCCACCAAGGACGAAGGTCTTCGCTGTGGGACAGTATTCTGCGCCGATGATCCGGGACAATGTAGTTGTTGGACCAGTGCCTTGGAAGAATGGCGGAAAAGTGAGGACTTTACATTGACAACGACTCATCCGGTATAGACAAGCTTGAGAACGAGCGGTATGTTCAACAAACCAGGATAGTCACGTATTTCCGTTTAGCAAATTATTTATCCGCAACCAGCTAAGTTTAACGAAATTCCGAGGTTCTTTGTGCATTTTGCTAGCCAAAATGCGTAGGATTAGTTACTTGCAGTGGAACGCGGATTCGGATCTTGAAAAAGTGCTTCTGTAACACCGATAACATAACCAAACAAAACGCAAGCGGCTTTTATGTCATACATAGTGGGAGCCAAGCCTTCTGGCGTCGCCTTCGCGTGGTATGGCAAACAGAAAGGTGTTCGTTAGGAAGCAACACACTAACCGCCCACTTGCCATACGCTCTAAGAGACCTTGTAGCGATTTCTCGTCAATTCCAGACTGCAGTGCTTCGCACTAATGCTTCCTCAGCATCTAAAGTAATCCCTTCTAAAATATGAGTTCCATCTTTCATGCTTTAACATTCCATCGCTCTTACAAATATAAGAAAGAAGCTTTGCTGTTTGATTAAAATGGTGTAATGTCATTTAACGAAGTGATACGAGGTCTCTATTTCAATATACTTTGCTAAGTTTGCAGAATACGAACCCTATTTCTTAAAGCATGCTGCCACGCGTGAAACATGATCCTAAAATACCACACTCTCAGAATTTTTTGCTCTAATTGGTACACGAAGTGCCGGTAATATAGCCAGCGCTGCTGAATAGAACCAGTTTACAAACAATCATGTCAGTTCGATTTCTTTACTTTTGTTGTGGCAGCCGGTTTTGCACTATTGTCGGTGGTGACAATAATACGAACATTATAGAATCTAGTAAAAAAAAAGAAGGGGGGAGGTATGGCGCAAAAGAGCATAGGACGAAAATGGATAGCACTCGCGCAGATGAACGACTGTCATTTTGTGTGTATTTACGGGCTGCTTTCACGCTCGGAAAAACACATTTATGTAGCGTGTATGCACCAATAGAAAGCTGTATCGGGAGTTCTTTTACTGTCGCTCTACAATTTTCTCGTTGACACTTTTCACGTAATTATAATATTCGAGAAATTGATTGATTAATTAGGACTAAATATGTAATTAGGCGGAAGAAAGAAATCTGAGTATCTTCAAGCGACGTGAAACAACATTGCTTTGATTCGGTCCAGCTCCTCGGCATTTGCATATCTTAAATCTTCGTGCGTCATATTTAGGACATCCTGTATACCGGTTGTTTTGTTAAGGTGAACGGCTTAAGTGGCCCACACACTTGACGGCATTGAAAATTGACAGTCACGTTAACATAAGCCAAAGACGGTGAAGGCATGCTGCGCGCTCAAGAGACATTCATGAAATTACTCGACATTCTTGTTCGAATGCGTTGCTACTTCTTATTACTTTTCTCCTACCAAAGCTCTTGTGGGTTCGTGTGCCTTGGCTGACGCTACATTAATTTAACTGTGCTTTATTAAGAGGAAGCTTTAGCTCGGGCCCAACTCCGACGCAGCCTATTCAAATACATGTAAAACGCAAGAGCGTTTTTCTGAGATAAGCCTTGGACCGATTTTGATAAAATTTCTTGCATTTGAGAAAGAAAGCTAAACTCTAGTCACTGTTGGAAGCGGAATTTCGATTTAGGGCCTGAAATTTCGTAATTTTTAAAAAATTCGAAGGTGTGAAAGAAATGGAAGCACGAAGTTTACAAATTAATAGCTCTGCATGAAAAACAGATATCGCGGTTCTGCAAATGGCATCCATTACATCATTGAAAGCGGACAAATTTGATGTGCCATATTATATCTTACGTGAATTTGTTACGTTGTGTACAAGGGTTCTGCAAAACCTTTATTTTCACATTACTCAATTTTTTTTATATTGATGTGGAAAATATCGATTTTGTCCGCTTTAGATGTACTATTGGATGCAAGTGACAGAATTGTATCATTTTTCATTGTTGCGTTAGAGTTGTAAACTTGATAGTTTCGTTTTCGTAAAATTTTCGATTTTTGCCATTTTTTATTAAAATATTCACGACCTAAATCAAAAATTCGAAACCAAGAGTCATTAGATTTTAATTTTTTCTCTTAAATGCAACAAACCTCGCTAAATTCGGTGCAGTGGTTGTTGAGAAACACGAATTCTCCTTTTACGTGTATTTAGATACGAGCACCCGAGCTAAAGCTTCCTCTCAAGTTCGCTCTAATTAACACCAAAGGTAGAGGGTTCGACTCACACCAACAGTCGAGGGTGCGACTCCCACAGAAGGATGTGGGTTCGAGTGCTTGAATTAACTCAATCTTAATTAGCATGACGAGCGGCATCGGAGCGCGCTGCGGAAGACGACGACGACGAACGCGCCAGCAGCGGCACGAACGCGTGTGTGCACGAGGTGAGCCCATATCACTCTCTATACCGCACGCCGCGTTTTCAAGGCCACGTACCGATGAGGCATTTAAGGCTTTCTCCATTAGAACACGTCATCCGGCCCAATGGCACAAGAACTATCGTCATCAGCAATGGTTCATACCCCCTGAGCAAGCAAAAAATGCGATGGCTCATCCCTCTCGTAATGCATTTGGCCGCGTATACCACAGTAAAAACAAACCGGACGAGGTGGACGCCACTGAGGGTAGGATGGCGCAGCAAGTGCTCTGGGTTCCCATGGAAGCCAAATGGTCATAGGAAACGTCAGTAGGCACGGAGGTCGCGGTAGGGGTGGGTAGCGAAGCAACATCCGCGTAGGTAGGTGTGGAGCGCGCTACCGGAGCAAGAGGCGTCGTGGGTGTAGTCATCGCTGTCAACTCTTGCTTGACGACCTCGCGCAAGTTGAAGGTGGGGGTTGGGGCGCAGGCAGCAGGTGGACGCCTTAGGTCTTGTATTTGAAGCTCTTCGCGGATGATGGTGCGGATAAGAGCAGGAGAATGGGGAACCCGAGGATCGCTGCTGTCATGTTGAAGACGAATAGACTGCAGCTCGTCAAGGCGTTGACACGTGGCAGTGATGTCTTGAACAGAAGCCGGATTTTGCACGATTAAGGCGTTGAACGCGACAGACCCAATCCCTTTTAATATGTGGCGAACGGGTTCGGGCTTCCGTCATGCTAGGGTTCGCACGGCGGAGAGCCAAGACATCCTCTATGTATGAGGTGTAAGACTCCTGTGGAAGTTGGAGGCGCGTGCCCAGCTTCTGCTTGGCGACTTCTGCACGGCCGGACGAGGAAGCGAAGATTTGCCGCAGCTTGGAGGTAAACGTGGACCAAACCGCGATGTCGGATTCATGGTTGAAATGCATCAGGAAGACTTTATTGCTTACGTTAAATAACTATGCCACCTTCTATGATGTATATACTCGGTCTACTTCTTCCTTTAAGGTTGCTATTATTAGATTTATTCGGATAAAAGTATGTAATAATATACTGCTTAGTAATGCATTATTTGTTTTTTACTTGTTTTTCGTGCACGTTGCATATCCAACACAAGCACTTGCGGTAATACTGCGTCGTCACCTCGTTCTCTCTCATCCTTTTGCTGTTTCTCCCTAATCCATTACCCCAATTGAGGAGAAGGCCAGAGAAAAGCTCCTCCGGCTGAAATCTCGACCGTATCATTAAACTTTCCCCGTGACATAGGCATCGTTCACGCCTTACATAATACTATTAATATATATATATATATATATATATATATATATAGTCATATCATCCGAAGCCAACAAACACTCCCAGGGTTCTACTAGGACACAAATACCAAAGAAAGTGGATGGGAAAACAGCGCCGCGGTAGCTCAATTGGTAGAGCATCGCACGCGAAATGTGAATGTTGTGGATTCGGTTCCCACCTGCGGCAAGTTGTTGTTTCATCCACTTTAATTTCCATGAATTTATGATTTCTTCATTTTTCATGTATTAAGCACAAGTAATTTCCCCTATGTTGTCCTTGGTGTAAGTGTTTGTTGGTTTCTTATGATATGACTAATAAATATCGGCACCCTCTGTTAAGCCCGTCTTCTCGTATATATATATATATATATATATATATATATATATATATATATATATATATATATATATATATATATATATGCCGCTGTAAAGAAAGCAGCTTGCCATACGACTCCTTTCCCATACAAACCTGGTGACAGACACGAGGGACCAACTAGTCATGCCACAACTCAGCATTGCCAAGGAGGAGGAGGAGTAGATTTCAATGTAGAGAAAGGAGGAGAGGTCAGCCTGGAGATCGTGTCTCTAGCCTGCTACTTCTCACTCGGGAAAGGGAAGTGGGAATATAGGGAAAGGTAGGTGGCAGGCGATTGTGTTATGGTACAATGAGCTACTATATACACGTTGCCCAATACGTGGATCCGCACTGTAGACACGATACACGCAAGAGTAGTCTTGTCCACACGAAAAGTTATCGCGCAAAGACATTTCGCCCTGTCAGCACGTCTCACAGGTTCTAGAGGCGATAGTCTAAACCAGTCTCGCGTAGAAAGAGTGACTTTATGGCACGTTGGCCACAATCAACTCTTCTCCACGCCCGTAATATCTTTTCTTCCGAAAAGGGGCGTGAGCCAAGAAGTCAACACTAGACTTAAGTGATCTTCGTTCGGCCGCATGTTGAGGGCACGCGCAAAGTGCGTGAGCTATTGTCTCAGGAGTGAGACAGACGCTACAGTCAGGGTCCCGTGCACGTCTCATCTTGTGATGGTATCCGTTAACGTGGGCCACACCCAGCCGTAATCAAGGGATGCGTGTTTCCTGGTCTCTCCGCAAACGAAGTGGATGCCGGAATCGTAAACCAGCGTCAAGTCTATGGAGGCGCTCTTGTTGATTTTCAGGGTTGTTCTATTATCGTGCCATGGAAGTTTTGATGGAGTTGTGGAGCAAGGCGTTGATGTCATACCAGGAAAAATGAATTTTCCTAATGTTTCCGTCAGTGTGCCCCCTTTTTCTTTTTCTTCTGCGTCAGCCCGTTCATTTCCAGCTATTCCACAATGGCTAGGAATCCACTGCAGCACGATGGTATGTCCGGATTTAGACGCTTCAGCAAGCAGAGACATGACATCATAAACCAGAAGACTATATGCGATTCTGTGATTCATATATTTGCTGATCAGTTGCAGTGCTGGCTTTGACTTACAGAACACTGTCCACTTCTCCAGGCTTTGTTGTACTATGTAGCGAATTGCTTCTCTAACTCCGATCAACTCAGCTGCTGTAGAAAACGTTCTGTGTCCTATCTTGAACCGTTGTGCGATCCCATTCTAGGTACCGTGTAAACCGCCGCGGAAGAGGTCTGTGTCACAGATCTGCAAAAACATGTTCGGTATACCCATACATGTAAGGAATGTGGGATAACGCGAAATGTTTGAGCCCAGCAACAGGCATTTTTGACTTCTTCGTTATTCCGGGGATCGAGAGTCTCACCGTTGGCTTTTTCATCGTCCAGAGTGGAACTCCTGGTATGTCGTGCGCTTCGAAATCCGGCGGCAATAAATCTTGCTGCGACAACACGGCTTCTGAGTAGGCGGCGACAGTCCGTATGCTTGTAATGTTCGTCAGTGGATGATTACTGTGTCTAGGCAGTAGCCTTAGATGCACTCGTAATTGCTCATGTTGCAGATAAACTCGAGCTGGGCCCGCACGCGCCTCTGCAATAGTGCCCCAAGTAGACGCACATCATGGTAATCCTAGGCAAATTCTCAGTGCGCGAGCCTGAGCACTTTCAAGTGTGCGTACAGCAGTTGCACTAATCCGAGAATGTACAGGCGCACTGTAGCGGAGGTAGCCAACAAAAAGTGTCTGGTAGAGCTGCATAAGAGATGATTTGGATGGCCCCCACGATTTTCTGGACATGTCGAATGATTTAAATAAAGCTGTGCAGCTTTTTGTCTTACTGCAGAAATGTGCTTCTACCAAGATAAGTCACGGTCGATGATGACTCCGAGAAATTTGTAGTGGGTTACCGAAGGTATAATCTTCCCCTCAATCATAACGGGGTAGCAGGCCATTCACCTCCGTGTAAATGCCAAGGCTACACTTTTTATCGGTGAGTGCTGCAGTCCTCGACTGTTTAGGTATGTCGACGTTATTGACACTGCGTGCTGCAGCTTCGTTTACACTTGCAAGCGCGTTAAGCTCGTGGTCCATATACACATGTCATCTGCGTACACAAAGACCGAGACTGTGCCTGCGAGTTCTTTTATCAGTCCAGCGAGAACAACATTAAATAAAGTTGGGCTCAGTACACCTCCTTGAAGCACCCCACGAGAGACGGGGTGCTTCCTTGTTTCACTGTCTAGAGTTGTCATGAATACGGTTCTCTCTTGATAGCTGGCTATCCACTGATGCATACGGCCATCGATGCCATGTTCTTCTAGGGCATTTCTAATTGCATCATGTAGTACATTCTCAAAAGCACCCTTGATATCAACAAAGACAGCAGCCGTCCATCGACGGCGACGTTTTTGATGTTCAATAGTTCTTACTGGGTCAATAATGTTGTCGATTGACGACCTACCCTTTCGGAAACCTGTCATCGCGTCTGGATATATATTGCGCTTCTCCAAAGCCAACTCCACGAGCATCACGAGCATGCGTTGCATGGTTTTACCTATGCAACTGGCAAGCGCCACAGGTCTGTAGGTAAGCATAGCACGGAGTGTCTTCCCTGGTTTCAATAATGACACGATCTTGCTTGTCTTCCAGTGTGCCGGCACAGTTCCCCAGGACCAAGTGAGATTGTATAAAGCCAAAAGCTCTTCAGTCGCTCGAGAGCCTAGACGACGCTAGATAGAATATGTAATGCCATTACCAGCCCTGTATGCACAAGGCTGGCCATGGCTTTGAACATCATGTTATGCGCCTGACAAGCTCGGATTTCCCCTCCAATGTTCTCGTAGCTGTGAGCTTTTCCTTTCTCCAAGAGCTCAAACAGGGTCCCAACGGTTCAAGCATGCCAAAAAAAGCAACCAAGGAGCTACGTAATGATGCCGTATGTTCATGCCACCTCATACAACTTAAAAAAATATAGGGCCGAAACATGGAGCTGACCTCATGTTCACAGCGCCTTGCAAGTTCTCCAAACTGTGTGTCCCCGTCAGCGCTAAAAAGAAAAGCTAAAAGATCGTACGCGGGAAAAGGCGCTTGAAGCAGTACATTGTCTGTGCAACCAGAGTTGTGCACCAAATCCGGCTAACGTGCGGGGGAGTGTAGGTCGGTCAAACGGGGCCGATGTCTCAACGATATACCCAGGTACAGACTATTACAGGTTACAGAAAAAAAGAAAGGTAACCGATTACCTTTCCAATCACGTTTTTCTTTCAAAAATGCAATTGATTGATTACGGCTACCCATTACAGTCCCACGAAAGTCACTTATGTTATCAGCAAGAGGAAGGGCAGGCTGCAGAGAGAAACTTCGGACGCCGGTCAGGTTAATAATTAACTTATTGACTCGTGCAAGTGAGCTGGTGGGCGGGCGGACAATTACATTTATAAACATCGCACTACACAAGTAGCTAAATAGAAACCTTCAGTAATCACCTTTTCATTCTAATTAGATTTTTCGGGAACTTCACTCGGTCTGCTCTATGTATGTATGTCCGTTTGTCCTTTGACTGTCCGTGCTCCTTTAGCAGTTAAATGAATGGAGGTAACATACGCGCCATTTGATGTGTATCGGGCCTACGAACAACCGAGGCCTATAATCTAATACGGGAATATTGCGGCAGAGAGATTTAAAGAAGCACACCGATCGTTAGAGTGCTTTACTCGGTCATAAAAAAGTAAAAGCGGTATCAATTATCAGTACGCTTAAGCGTCAGGCTCCAGTGGGGCATTATAGTCTATCGGGTCCCGGCGTCGTCTAAAAGGAGCACCGAGACTTCTCTGCCATCGGTGAATCGGCCGCGCAGCTGAACACCGACGCAAAGTCTCCCGCGTACATCAGCGCCTCGTTGAGTTCGCGCACAGCTTGAGGAGTCGTATCCAGTGGGCATCTAGACAAGAAGGCCAAAATGTAGAAAATCTCTCCATGTGACATTTTCAGCCGACCCACAGCCGGCCGCGCCTGGTCCCAGTCGGGACGAGTGAAGGACTTAAGGGCAGACAACAAGCCCAGAACGAGGGGCACCGATACGCTCTCGTTCATTGCGTTCTCCTCGGGGTTGAAGCAAGACCACAGGCGTTTGATCTCGGCCTCGGTATTCGGCGACCACAAATGACCGCTGAGAACCACTTCCCAAACAGCCTGTGCTACCAACCACCCGAGTGCCGCCATATTAGGTATCTCCGAGCCCGTCGCCGGGCCCGTGCGAACCATGTCAAGCATAACGGCAGGAATCCAAATGTAGCGTGCCTTCGGAAACTTCAGGAATTTAGTGCCCTGCTGGCTGTCTCTTCGTGCGTGAAAGTCGTAGGCGCGACCGTTCAGCAGGTTTTCGGCAAAGACGGGTGCGGGCTTCAGCGCCACGTCGATGGCTGGGCTCGCTTCCACGGTGGCGCTGAGGGACAGCTTGGCGAAGAAGTCTCCGAGACGGTCATCGTCTTCGGCGTCGAAGATACGGCTCGCGCGGCACTCGCGGTACACGGTGTCTCTGACGGCTGCCAATATGTCCCGCAGCCGGTCTTCTTTCTCGGGAGTCCTCAAGTATTCGGCCGCGAACATGTCCCACACTTCCCCGACGTCCTGCACGCTGGCCTTGCAGATTTCCCGCACGCGGTCCGGCTTGCCGGCGTACGACTTGTAGAACTCGTACGTCCCGCTCGCGACGCTGTGGAAGAGCAAGTAGGCCGCCTTGTCACCGTCGGCTTCGCGATGGTCGCTGTCCGCGTAAGCGTCGTGTACCGCCAACACTCCTGCGACGCCCTTCACGCTGATGCGAGTGTTGACGTCCATGGTGTAGCCCACGGAAGCCAGGGCGAATCGCAAGCCGTCCACGTGCCAACGCGTTCGTTTCAGGGCGTCGCCGGTGGCGCGCCATTTCGAATTATCGTTCTCCGAGATGAAGCGACCGCATACGCTGCCGATCAGCGCCTTCACTCCGTCCGGCGTGACCGAACATACGCCTAGCTCCGCTACAGCTTTGAGGGAGGAGGTCAGGATCGCCGGATGCAAAGGTTCGAGCGAGCAGAGCGTGGCGACGGTCAGCTCCGCGAGCGGAACCCTCGGCTCGTAGTTGACCTCGACGGCGGTCGGAAGTTTGTACTTGAGGGACACCGTGGCGGCGTAGGCGAGGGCGTTCCAGGAGTCCGGCTTGGCGAGGAACCGGTGCGTTTCCCTCGCCAGGACTTGGGCTAGATCCGAGACGAAGCCTTCCTTGTGACGCATGGCCTCGGTGCAAGTCTTGTAGTAGGCTGTGAGGAACGTCGTCGCCTTGGCCTCCCGCAGGCGCCACGGCACTCGGCCCGTGACGACCATTTGCTCGAGCTCGGACTCGCGGGCCAGCTGCTTCCAGAGCCTGAACCTCAGACCGTTGGTGCAGACCCGCGCGTAGAAGTCGTGGCAGGGGTCGCGACTCCTGTTGAGGAATCGCACCGCCTCCCGAACGTCTTCCGGGCAACAGAAAGGAGGCGCCGAGCTTGATCTGAACAGGTAGCCCTTGCGGCTCACCCCGTACACTCCGAGTGAGACAACGGCAATTGTCACGGTGGCTGCCACTGAGAGCACGCTAAAGAGCAAGCGGCAGGGAAATAGCCTCAGGTGACCGCTGAAAGCGGGGATGATGAAAACCCTCGTCTGGGAAGGCGAACCAATCGGGTCGACCATCCTGTGCGCGGTCAGCGTCTTCGTCCTCTTCGCTGCCACCGGACCTTTCGCGCTGCACGTGCAAACCGCTGAATTGATTCAATGGGATTGTAGGTGTTTACTGACAAAATACGGGGCCAATTACGCGATGCATGCGCCTTGGACTAGGGGGGGGGGGGAGGAATCAGACTTCATGGCATTCACAGACTATACTTAGAACCGCCCCATTCATGGCCGATCGTCCAGAGTGGGTTGCGCCATTTCATTAGACAACAAGAACAAGAATATGTTAGTTATATCCATGCATGTACACGCAAAGATTGAGCACCGAAGCCTTCATTACTCCTCATCGCTCTAGCTTGACTATGCTATATCCTGTAAGCCACAGAGTACTTCGCGTACCTGTATCTAGGCTTTGAAGAAAGTTTCCGGTAGGAGCTTAAGCACCTTGCCATCATCTTTCCGGGGCGTCATGCTTAGTACACGGGGTGTACTAAGCATGACGTGACGTTCGTGACGTTTACGATGGTATTATGTCGAACAGAAAAAGGTTCGGTTGTTCGGATCTGGTTCAACGCACTTCAACTTCGTTCAAGTTCCGTTCGGGAAAGAGGTCCCACGCATTGCGCTTTGTCCTCCGTCTCCCGTGTTACTGGTACAGGCTGGCAAAATAAACAGAACCCTAACACTCACTAACAAATAGGTTTTTTGCTTAGATCTCCCCACCCCCTGACTTCGACTCAAGCTAATCGAAATTCTACTCCGCTAGACAACTCAGACTCACGGGTTGGCGTGAGTGAGTCGGCTATCATGCGTTAGGTTGCCGACAAAACAAATAGCCAAAAAATAGTCAACGCATTCGTCCGGCGTTGCTAGAAAAAAATTGGAGGACTCTTAAGCTTCGCTTTTAAGAGTGGAACGCGATAGCATTGCAAGGCCCCTCACTGCTCCTCACGCCTCCCGGCAACTGGAGCGTATGTAGCCGTTATGTTTACCGGGAAACGCTAGCCGCGAACGCTATGCACGAAGGCGGGCTTTGTGGTACAAACGTCGCCTCTTGCGTGGGCCGCGATGCGATGGAACTGAGCGCCCCGCCCCGTGGCCCACAAGACACTCGTGCAAACGGGGGATGCCGCGGCTGGTCTGTGAATGGTAGAAACGCTGAAACAAGGGTTTGTTCGAGTTTTTGCCTAACAGACTTACGTTTTCTCGAATAGTCAAAATACAATCCGAGAGCTATCATGAGTGTAGGTTGTTTGTAAGTCATATAGTTTAAGATTTTGCCACGTATGTTAGCTTGAGAAATTCGATTAGTTCAGTCGTTTCTTGCCTCACATGGAGGGGCTTGGTACGGGTGGTTCGAAAATTATTGTTACGGAAGGATAACAGAAGAGTAAGGAAGAAGAAGATCGCGAGACGCTGGCTGCTGCGTGTTGTTGCTGGTCAGCGATTTTTAAATACACTGACTCTGCGTGTGTATATATTGTGAATGAGTTCTTTCTATACTCCCGACATACCCGTAACATATTGTTGGGAGGTGCTGGGCACCAAGGCTGGAAATGGAGCTCCGCAGCTTTGGCCGAAACGACGTCCTACACCGGACACCGACGCTGGACGCCGACGCGGGACGCCGAATTTTCGGCGACACGCGCTCCTTACTAAAACTGCGGTGGGACGAGCGTTCTTGAGACGTCAGCGTGACTTGAGAGCCACGTGACAGTTTATACGGTCGCCAACAGCAGCGACGTTGTGTTGCGATGACGTGGCGGAAAAAACTCTCACACTCGACGGCTGTTTCCGACGACACGGCTCGGAGGTCACGAGAGAGCTTGATGCGGGAGTATAGAGCGATATAAAAAAATTACCGACGATTACGTTACTTCCTAATGCGAAGTTTGAGCGCAGCAAATAAGCTGTTTCACCTTTTCGATAGATTGAGGCAAAGAAATCGAGCAACACATGTATGCGCTATCACAGAATTTTTTTTTTATTTTTCACACGTATTCCTTTAACAAAGACTCCACTAACAGTTCTTGACAGTCATGAAGGAAGCTTTGTGGTCGGAGAAATAGACTGATATATGTTCGACTTGGTACACCAATGCTTGATTCTCAAAGACGAGTTCTATACAAGTGCCTCGCGAGGTTGTCACAGCCGTGGGACGCGTTACGAGCGAGAGGAACGGGATGTTCTCCCGCATAAGTGTTAGGAAATTGCTGTTTGTCTTTATGTCAAGCCGCCACCGATCTGGCTCTCTGATTGCCACCGCACAGGGCGAACGGCAGCGGCAATTTCGGCTCGGGCGGTGCACATATACAGATCCGCCGCCACCGATCTGGCTCTCTGATTGCCACCGCACAGGGGTTGCATTGGAGGAGGAGCGAAGAAAGGAATTAAGTTCGAGCCGGCGCTTTGACAACCGGAGACTCGCAGGAAGAGGGGGGAGGGGGGCGGCGTGTACACCCAGCGGCAAACGATGGGGGCAGAAGCGCGCGCAGCAAGCGGACAACACGATAAAGGGAGGAGGGAAGAGATAGCAGCGACTGACTGATGCCGCTGACGCCGATAGTGAGTCAACCCCAGCTGCGGAGTTGGTTTCAGGGACAACGAATAACCGGCGCGTCGGCAACTGAAGAGCACCCTATCCGCCACACAAGAACAGGGGGGGGGAGGACCCTTTCCTCCTCTTTCTGCATGGCGGCGACGGTGTTCTATGCAGTCACGTTATCTTGACTCTCTAGCGGCGTCAGCGGCATCCAGCGGTATCAGTCGGTCGCTGCTAGCGCTGGGAGGATGAAAGGGGGGCGGAGCTGGTTACGAGGCCGACGACGACGACGACGCGAAACCCAGGAACGGACGCCAAAGAGCTGCGCTCTAAAAGAAGCATCCATCTTTTCCGCCGGCCATCGACAACGCTGCTCGCGAGAGCGGTCTAGAACCGGCACCCGAAGATAACATGAGGCTTCGATTTGTAGGATGAATTCGAGAGGAGTATATATACAGGACTCCGTAGCGCAAGATACAGAACGGCACTCCTGCTAGCTGTTGAGAGAAATGTGAATACTCCCTAGGCGCTGCTCGAGCTCGATCAGATAAGCTTGCAACGCCCCGTGGGGAATCCACGGATGTGAATTATTCCTGTTGAAACGGACACTATAGAAGAGTAGTTTCGGTACAATACAGAATAAGAAAGCTATAAATTACTGATGTTATTCTCCCCACGCATTGTCCTAACCGTTCGTTCAACTTTTTCTGAACTTGGAAAACCAATTCAACGAAACGCCGCTGAGGTGTCGCCGTGATGTCGTGAGTCACGTGATTGGTACGATGGCACAACGTTTTTTTTTTCCTTTGCTTCATCGATTACGCGATGTTTCACGGAGGTTTAATAAACTTCTCAAGACTTTTCGTATCGAGAAATAACTCGCACACACTCAGAAGTTAAGAGAGCCCAGGGCAGCCAATCACAGCGAACATCATTTCTCGTGCGGGAAATGCGTTATCGGTGCCAAAATTGGAGCTGGACCCAAATAGAAGGTAACAAGTTCGTAGGAAATATGAGCACTTGAAGTGACCGCGCAGTCGCCAGAGCTGCAGAGGAGGCTCAGGCAGTAGCCAACGTTCGAAGAGGAGGACTTGCGCATCACACGGTTCCCCTTGTGGTTAGGCCGACTCCAAGACGAGGCCTACTTGGCTCGGACTCGGCACCCCATACAATGCACTTTGTGGGCATACGCTGCGTGTTCCCTTCCTTCTCTGTTGTCACTGTCTCTGTTCGTGGGGCAAAGCAATGTCACTGTTGACATTGCTTTGCCCCACGAATTGCCACAGCGCATGTTATGGTTAAGCTACTACTGCCCTTGTTCGCAAAGCTGCACAATTGATATGCATAAATTCGTTCAAAAGCTATGCTAATAGGTCCGCCCGACCTAACTACAGTAAAGCAGTGACCCGAATAACGTTAAACACAAAAAGAAATCTCTATTCCGAAAAAGCGATCTGGCATGCATGCACACACACACACACACACACACACACACACACACACACACACACACACACACACACACACACACACACACACACACACACACACACACACACACACACACACACACACACACACGTGTGCATGCGTCTGTGTGCGCGTGCGTGCGTGCGTGCGTGCGCATGTCTTGTTTATACAATACCTTATTTTTGATTAAGATGAGACAAAGCACGCACTAGAGTATTGGGGAAAGGAATAAACTCTCAACTGTGGCTATTAACGTTGCTTTCGTAGACTCAAGGGTATATGCGTCCTTTCTTTACTCCTGCCAGAAGGATGGCACAAATAGGTCTGCAATAGCAGTGTATGATTAACGGAAATCCTAGATGACATATTAATATCTCCTTTTTTCTTACGGAATGCAGGAATTCAAGTTTATTATTCATTGCGTTTCAAGTGAATTAGTGAGTGACCTTGTGGGCGCAACGGAACGCGCGCGCTTGTACGTCCTCAACTAAGCATCAACACAAAGGGTCTAATATGCATCTCACGCTGGCATAATAGGCGCACACATATAGTTAGAAATACTAAATCCGACAATAAGAAGCGCGTATGACACGAAACCTGCTTGAAAGCCAACCGCTTGCGCAAGGCTTAATGCATGCAGCGAAACCGGCTGTGTTCATCGTGAAGGGGGTTCTTGACCAAGGTACCAAAGCAGAGAGGATACAACTAATGCTCAAAACGTCATAAACAAGGGCTGCGGTTTAGAAGCTAGTGGTGACCTGCATAAATGTCTCTGCGGTTCTAGGGAAACGTCCAGAACTCCACAACTAAAAGGTTTCAGTTCGCACGCTCTTCGGCGCACAGACAAGTCACAGCAAGCAGCCTTTGCTGCAGCGCTATTACGTGTCAATATGGATGAAGTCTGCCTCCCACTCGTGCTTGAGCGCTGGACAGAGGTACAGAGCTGAGGTAAGCAATACGTAAAAGGAAAAAAGAAACATACTGAATACCGCGGCGACACGTACAACAGACGGGAATTCTTTACGTACGTTTAAAATTTCAACAATCAGAACGTGAAATTGAAACGACGGTGCGAGACATTTTACACTCCGGGGATTTCAGTCGCAAGCCGCGAATAATTTCCTCTCGGGCAAGTAGCCAGAGTCGGTCGATGGACGCGGCTCCGCGAAGCTCTTCGACGCGCTCGACATGCTGTAGCGCTTGAGCTGCGAGATGGCGTCGAACAACGCGTCGGGCACTCGCGCGTCTTTGGTCTCGGGCAGCTGCTCGACCAGCAGCATGGCCACGATGGCCAGCGACAGGCCGAGCATCTTCCGCACCGCCGGGTCCTGGCCCTCGAAGAGGCTCATCAGCGCGACGCCGCCCAGAACGCCCGACGAGCAGACGGTGGCGAAGCCCGCGGCGCGATCGGCCGTCGCGTACAGCTCGAGGCAGTAGACGCAGGCGAAAGCGAGGTTGACGAACGCGGAGGCCAACACCAGCTCGCCGACGACGACGAGGGCGTACGAGTCGCCGCTCGGGAGGGCCAGCTCGACGAGGGCTTGTAGCGCGATGGCGGCGCAGCTCAGCGGGAGACCCAGCATCAGCGCCCTCTTGCGCTCGCAGCGTCGCAGAAATTGAGCCGCCACCAGGACGCTGACGGCGCGCGGGATCACCAGGACCGCCGCCCGCCAGGAGGACGGAGCCGGCGGGGACAGGTCCCGTTTCGGTTCGCCGCATTCCGACGTCTCGTTCATGATGACCATCAGGCTTAAGAAGAGCGCCGACAGCGACGCGGTCCTCGCCACTAATCCGGGTAGGACGATCGTGCTGGCAGCGCTGCCAGGTTGCAGAGACGCCTCCGTGGTGCGACGTCCTTCGGCCGCCGCGGCGGCCTTGGCATCACGCAGCCGCTGTACAGCGGCACGGTCCAGTTCGACGTCGGAGCGACGCCCTCCTCCATGAGGGGACGTGGCGTTGTGCCTGTCGATGAAGTCGGCGACGTCACCGGTGACGAGCCGCCAACGCGAGGACTCCCGGACGGCCTGGAAGCTGGTCAGCAGCAGGGAGACCGGAACGAGGAAGGCGAACGCCAGCGTTCGCCGGTCGAACACATGCTCGGCGGCGCTGAGAAGGCAAGGAGCCCAGCCGCAGATCATGCTCGCCGCCATCGCCCCGCAGAGGTAGTCAGTCCTGCGTTATACCGCGGCAGCTTTACCGGGTTCTTCACTCGTTCGAGTGTACCCGTGAGGCCCCATCGATAGGCGTTCTTGCAGCTTGTCGCGACATGCTCGAGCCGTTAAGTTTGAAACGGCAATGCGACTCCTGGCAGGAGCGAATCAAGCGCAGCTTGAAGGGGAGCTCTCTTCTGAACAGACAACTGTTCAAGTGGGCTCAACATCGTTTCAGAAGAGCTATTTGTACAGGTCTGGGAGGGGGGTCATGGATAGGTGAAGTGCTAATCTTAGAAGGCGGGGAGGGAGGCCAAGGCCATCCCTCTCCAATTGGATCGGTCTGGGACTCTTAGTGGACAGCGGCTTGAAGACTGCGCTTTCACATAATCATCATCAACATCAGCAGGCTGTCTATGTCCACCGCGGGTTGAGGGGCATTCCCAGCAATCTCTCCAATTACCGCTATCTTGCGCTAGCTAATTCCAAGTTATGCCTGCAGATTTCCTCTTTTCATCACACCAACTAATTCTTGGGTGTCCTCGACTGCGCTTACCTTCCCTTAGCACCCCCTTCTATAACTGTAGTAGACAACCGGCAGACCGTCCTACCTATTAAGTGACCTACCCACCTCCATTCTTTTTCTTTTAATGTCAACTGAAATAACAGTTATACCCATCTGCTCTCTAATCTTCACCAGTTTCGGTATCGCCTCTGTCGTGTGGTGACGTCACGACGCGGAGAACGCTCAAGCGAGACATTGCGAGATTCTGACACTAGCCCCGACTCGCTCGGGCGCCTGATATGTTCCCGCATCGGCCTCATAACAAGCAGCAGCATGGGAGGCCACCAAGTGAGCCTGGGCGAGTGTCGAAGAATCGCAATGTCCTGCTCTCACGTGACCACGTCCTCCCTACTGACGTCACAACGCGGAAACCTCCTGGAAAATAAAACCGAGAATAGCTGTAGAAAATGTATTATATTACATTATTCAGGGCGCTATATGGGATTTCCCAGTATTTTTTCTATGTTTCAGATGCCTAGGACATTCATATTAAGAAAAAACAAAGAATGAGTAGTTGGAAATATCCTGTCAGTGTACCCTCTGAAAAGCATGTTCAAGGGTGTACGGCTCACCAACAGCGTTACCCAGGCTTCCATGTATGCCGATCCTAAGATACGATGACACAAAGCAAAAGGCAATACAAAGGGACAATCGGAAAACCATGCCTTGCGAGAGACAGGGTGTCGAACCGAACCGGAATTGAACCGAAGAACCGGAGCACCACCGTTATTTTCAACTGAACCGCAACTGAACCAAATCGTTATTTTTCCTTCATGTTGGAACTTAACCCGAACCAGAACTTAGTGAAGGAACCGTTTCGAGAAGATTCGGCCAGCAGTTCACAAGAACCTGCATGAGGGCCACCGTTGCGCCACAGCAATTCGTAGATTTAGCGACTTTCTTCTCTTCTTAGTGACAAATCTTTTTAGTGACATGACAGAACAAGTGGTGATATTTCAGTGGCTTTTAAACTAGGGAAGATCCAAAATCGCGCTTTCATTGAATGTACTTTATTATTCAAAAGCTACATGCAAGCGGCCGAAATTAGCATGATGTGACCACGATGAAAGAGCGGTCGGTCGTTTTCACACTGTGCTTTACAACACTGTGCCCTTCAGAAGATTCACGTTGCGCTGACAAAGTGAATTAAAAAAACTTTTTTTTTTTTACAAACGCGATTTGAAAGTGTCTTAACGTGACGAGTGCTGCACATTGACTAAATACGTTCGATTGGTGAACACTTGCAAGCGTATCAGTGAACAAGATTCCCAAAACTTATCGCAATAAACCTCGTGGTGAGATCTAGAACGGAGCAGGTGAACAATTAAGACAGATGGACCTTAGAAAGACGTCCATATCAGAGCGGCTGGGCCCGGTCGACACTAGCATGAACACACTGTTTCTTGATAATCGCATTGCTTTTGACAAATTAATATTGCACTTTCATCTATATCAAAGGGTGAAAGCGCAGCACTTGACCTGCAGTGTGTGCGTGTGCGTGCGCGTGTGTGTCACGCATTTGTAATCGCCAATGTTAACATGCAACCTAAGCGCGTGTCGCAGAATTGAGCTTACCTGTCAGAATCGCCGAGGCCTAGAAAATTTGTAGATATAATGCCGAGCAAATGTTCGCTTTTTTCCATGCTGGGAAAATCATATAACTTATGTTCGTTTGAATCGCGCTGCGTCTGTAACCTAACAGCCTGAAGATAAACGCAGAATTCGCCTGCTGTTATGCAAGTATTTTTTTTATGGGGTTTTACCTGCCAAAACGACGATCTGATTATGAGGCACGCCATAGTGGAGGACTGCGGAAATTTCGACCACCTGGGGTTCTTTAACGTGCACTTATATCTAAGTACACGGGTGTTCTCGCATGTGGCCCCCATCGGAATGCGGCCGCCGTGGCCGAGATTCGGTGCCGCGACCTCGTGCTTAGCAGTCAAACACCAAAGCCACTAAAGCAACCACGGCGGGTGCGTGAAAGTATATCAGCAAAGCAAAAGTTATCTACAGTCTGCTGGTAAATTCAGAGCTTGTCCTTCAACTGCGTAGGTATCAGACAAACGCGAAGCGTGTCGGCTGATCAGTTACGCCACGTTAGCTGAATTATATTGTTTCATAGTGCCCATGTTGCTTAAAATTCATTCAAATTTAACACATCGTTGGCTTCACCAGTTATGTAACCTTTAGATTTATTCCAAGATATGTCAGAAGATAAATAGGCACCAATGTACATATGTTCAACGCGGCCTATAGCGGAGCACCAGACTGTCTGTAAAAAGAAACGAAGGGCTCGACTGACTACGACTCGGTGCCTGAGATGATATCGCCGTTCGTATATAGTAGACACGAAATCCAGAAACGCATGCTTTTTTTTTTTTTATGCTCCAACAGTTCTCGATCGACGAAAGCAAGTGCTTGCTGATTGCGCTTTTGCCGTCGCACGAGCGGTATTGATTGCTATTGTACTGTTTCTGCGTTATCGTTAACCTTACTGTATTATTCCTTCAATGACTCCTCAGAACCTCAACCGGCGATATGCACAATGGAATACGGCAGCTCGCAGGCACAACAATAGGATTAATAGTGCTTTCAACACATTGGGCACTGTGGCCTCCGAAAAAAAAGAAAGATGACACAGCACGGGCCTGCACGTCTGCAGTCACAGTGTATTCGCTTTGGTGCGGAATATTATATCCACCGGAGTTCATCAGTCTCCGTCACGCAGGAGCAGAAATAAGCTACCTTTTGTTCAATTATATTTATTCAAAACCGGTATGAACCCTCATGAACTGGTTCGAACAGGTTTAAACCGTTGCTTCGGAGACGGGCCAAAACGGAACCGGCTAATATCCAGAAGCAAGAGGGTGGCTACTGGGGAGGTTGATGAAACATTCTTCAGGCAAGGCGAAATCCTTTCTAGCGGGCAAAGCGTAGAGAGAAACGAAGAAGCTCTGCTCTTTTTACGATATGCGCACTACTGAGGATTTCTTCTTTGTCTAATGAATGTTTCACCGTTTGTACACCCTGGCTAGAGGCGCGACACCCTGTCGACGACACCGCGCTGATCTGCTCCGTCCACCTCACCGGCAGCGGAAACTCCGGCCACACCGAGTGAGATGACTTCAGTACGTCTCACGAAGCCGTCTCTAACGTAGAAGACGCCACGTTGTATCACGCAGACCACGCGAGTCCGAAAACAGCCACCGGGTCGAGTGCCGCCGAGCGTATAACGTGGGATGCAACATAAAGCACTCTCCCATCGCGGCTAAAACAGACAGACGCCTATTAATAAAGGCAGCTTTACGCAATTAGACGGCGCTACAGCGCCCCTTAAAAAAGAAGGCCTATAGATAAGTGGTGTTAACATTGCAACCCACTGGAAGGCCATCGTGCTTTCGCTGTACTGCCGGCAGTCACAAAAGGGACCGCTGACGTCATGGCCGCAACGCTTGGAACATCGCGACTATTCGTCGTGAAAAAAAAAATGCGCAATCACCGACCTGCTGGCTTCGTAGGTGACCTCGAACAGAAGAACGATGGAAACGAGCGAGAAGCCGTTCAGCGAGCCCGCCACCACCATGCGCAGCAGGACGAGCTGCAGGAACGAGTGCGCGAGCACGGTCAACGCCGCGGCGGCCACCACGAGCACGGCGCACGCGAGCAGGACCGGCCTGCGACCCGTTCTGTCCGCCATCTTGCCGAGGAAGGGCGCGCAGACGACGCCCCCGAGGTAGGTGTAGAGGCGCGCCGCGAGCACCAGCCACGCGTTGGAGCACACCAGGTCCCACTCGTTCAGGGCCGTCAGCACGCCCGGGGGCACGTCGTAGTCCCAGTCGCGGCACGGGAGCTCGCCCCGAGGCCGAGCGACGACCCCGGGCCACAACGCCGAGGAGGAGGCGGAGCCCGATGTGGCCGCTGCTGCTGCGTCGTCCAGAGAGGGAGCGAACTTGCGTGAAGTTATATCGCAGTATCGGCCAACGGGCGAAGCAATAGAGAGCTTTAGTTTAGGGGACGCAAGCGGCATGCGTACACAAGAACCAGAGCCGACGGTACTCCGCATGCGCAGACCCTACGTCAGCGCATGCGCAGAACCGTCGCCCCTGGTTCTTTTGTGCGCAAGCCGCTTGCGTCCCCTAAACTAAAACCCTCTAACGACTGCGATTGTGACGCGGGATTTTATGTGATCAACCTCGCACTCGCGCGACGTCGGAATCGCGCACCGCGTGAACCATCCGTAAGCAGCCCGACCCACCCAAATTTATATAGATCGCTGTCGCATGTAGTGCACACGTTTCGTTTGAGGGGTCCCTGATCACTGAATTCCTGATCTGTCACCGAATGCTGTCAATGCAGTACTAAAAGAAAGACAGAACGCGTGTAGTTTCCCGAGCTTGCGAAACTCCTGGAACGTAAACTGTCGCCCATCACGCGATAACGAACTGTCAGCAAACTCGTCAACCCTAAACACGCCTGTGTGTATAGTGCGCACCCGTGCCGTGCGAGTAGGGAAACCTGTAGACGGTGCATCTGCTGTAGCGGCCGTCGGGACCCACGGGAACGGAGGCGTTCTTCCACGCCTGCGCGCTCTGGTTGGCGAACTCGGGCGGCTGCCTGCACCAGTGGTCCACCGCGTCGACGGGCGCCAGCAGCCGCATCGACTGGTAGTGGAAGGCGAGCGCCCCGAGCGACAGCTGGGCGCAGGCCAAGATGCGTAGCTGGTGCGATCCCTGGCCCAGAATCTCGCTCGTCGACGGCTCGGCCGACGTGAGGCGGTACGACTGCGCGTCGCCGAACGTGACCGTACTCTGTCCGCGCGATTTGCGCTTGGGCGACGGCGACAGCGTGGGGTCCTGGCCATCGTAGGAGACCTGCGCATGCACATGCCAGTTCAGAAAAGAAATTCAAAGGCACCTCAGGAGGCGCGGGTTGAAATTGCACCGCTTCCATGCTTGGCGCGATATCTAGAGAAATTGCGGACCACGTGGTGTAACAGAGTGATCAAATGGTTGCGGCATCGGCCAATCGTTACACGAGCACACGCGCTCGTCCCTATGCGCTCCGTCTCTACAACCCCGTGCGGTGCCGAGAAGGCTAGGGCTCGTTATCAGCCATTCAGTAAACGAGCCTATTGTTCGGAGAAGGGAAGAGGGCTCTCCCACTGCGCGCTGCTAATACTTCTGACAAGCTTCCTTTAAATCGTCCTCGCGCTGAGAGAGGTTACAGGCCGACAATGGATGAGCCTTTCTCCGGATTCTATATTCTGGTTTGCTGTCGCGACCCGTAATTTTCGCTTCAGTGCCAGGAGTCTGCGACGCCCAGCACGGCTACCCAGTTGATGATCGTGACCGAGGATAGTACGCGATGACCATGCAGTATGCACCAATCACCGGAAGGGCCCAGGGTCTCCTTCTAGATCTGCTCAGAGGCCAGGCGAGGGCCCCCTTTACGGTAGCCAAGCCCCCTTGTCGAAAACGTCCGCTTCATGCTTAAGCTTCCATTTTTGGCCAAGCGTTGACTACTTGTAGTCCCATGCGTTGTGGGCAAGTCGTGTAGTCGACCTACTTTTCCTTGGATGTCCTGTCCCGAGCTGAGCCGGTATTGTGGACGCCAGGGTAGCAACGGGAAGCATTTCATGGGGCGTTCTATTTGTGGTCACGCTACAGCCAGCCTTCGTCGGTGTGAAATGGCAGCGCTGCTAAATATACAGTATATGACCATATAACATGTTTATCGTGACACAAATATATTATCGAACTATACAGCAATCTTTCCGTGGCTTACCGCTGGTGACGGCAGCTCCAAAGACGGCGGCATCATCAGCCTGTCATCCTTCTCGATAGGGGCGAAGCCGGACACTGGTCGGCTTTGGGCCAATACATTCTCGGACTCGTCCACATCTCGCATACCAATGGCCTGTGTACGTGCACAAAAAGGGGAAAAAGAAAGAACTGGATGTAATATCCAAGTATAGCCAGACACATCTTCGGATGGCAACCGAAGCTTTAAAATTCCTGACGAGCGAGCCACCCCCGCTTCTAAGTCATCCAGCACCATGTCGCCGTTACATTGGTGTCAGAAGTGCCAAATTAATATCGCTCACGGCCAACGCCGCGGACGCCGACGCCGACACCGACGCCGACGACACCGGCTTTTCTGCGACACGAGCTCCTTAACGCTATCGCGTTAAAACAACAGGAAGAGTGACAACAATATATCTACATCATGGAAGACAATGCCAGCAGGAAATTTCAACAGGCAGGCTAGCACAACATGGCGCAATACAACCGCCAATCCCTAGTTTTGAGCTCCGAGCAACCGACGCCACGAACATCGATCACGAATAGGCAAAACGGGTAGAACGGCTCCAAAACTTCCTCGTCGCGTCCGACATTAGCGTGGACACTCGCAGAAAGCTAATTAAGTCTGGGAAGAGGTGCTCGACATCGTACAGTCTCTCCCCGTTAGTACGTTATAAAACAACGTCAGAGTAGGACGCGGCCAAACCAAAGCTCGACCCCCGCTTCCGACACCTAGAGCCGACACTACTTTCTCTATTATTTTCTACAAGCAAGAAAAAAAATCACCGCCCAAGCAACCCGTACAATGTTTAACCAGCGAGGCTGAAACGTGCGGCCCCGGTGTTTATCACTGGGTTAATCCTGAATGTTCATTATACGACGGCTTGGTAGGCTGCCGTATCCTCGGCACCCAGTTGCTGCTTGCGCTAGGCTGCGCAACCCTGTTCTTGCTCCCGGGCTGCAGCATCATCACTGCGTAGACGAGCTCGTCCCCGGTTCTCCTCGTGGCGTTGCTGATCGAAAGATGCCTGCTCCTCAGGAGTAAGTATGTCGGGTGGCCTCGCCATTTCGGAGCCGGAGAGAAACTGCTGCGCGCGCGCTCGGCTGCGATTGAGACCAACGACGTCACCATACTGGCGAAGCCAATCGCGCCCCTTCTCTTTTTTTTTTTTTGTCACATGCGCATGGGATTGTTTTCCGCGTATAGGCGAACGGACGGACAAATCGGCTAGCCATATTGACCCCCTTTGCGGTGATCCTGTGGGAGCTGCCATGTTTGATCACGTAGTGACGCGTCCATTGCTTTCAACTGTTTACAATGGGTTTGTATGACGCCGGTGCGGCTTAGCAAACTTCTGTTTCGAGAGATATCGTAGAGGGTGACTGCGTGGACGAAACGACGCTTTGGCCGCAGCTTCAGACAACACGGAAAAGCGCTTTCGAAGCTGACTAAGCCATGTCCAAACGGCGCAAGCAACGTACATGGTGCTTGTTCTAAAAGTGGGGCCAAATATGTATTCCAAGCTATCCAAACTTTCGTCCCATGAATTGAATCAGGACAAGTGTGTTTCGCTCTCAGTTTTTTATTTGGCAAATATTTTGAAGCAGCGGCTTGTCACATTTCTGACTTCCTCGGCGCGGTCACCATCTGATTATTTTCTGCCTAATCGCTCGCGGGTTCTATTTTTTCTTGCTGCGCGCAAGCCTTGAAATGTAGCTGTTTTGTAACTTGTAACGCCTTGTAGCGAAAATGTGTTATCGCTAGTAACTCGCTTATTCTTGTGGACCGCCACGAAACGTTCAGCTTCGACCACTGGAGCGCTATCGGTGTAGTCAGCCATGTATTTTGTGTATATGGTAGCACATACATTCAAGTGTGCGCCCATTCACTCATTGTCACGTTGGCGATAGAGTAGGCGTAACAACGTGGCCAATGAGCAAATTTATGTATCCTCGAGGGGAGCGGTCAATCTCGAAGTGCCGGTAATACGTACGGACAGTTGCAGCAGCGGTCGGCAAACTTGGCCACACAGATTCATTCCATTCCTTAATATGCCAGTCACTATTTATACATCCAACTACTGCACACGTCTTCAATCCACATGATTCAATCCAGCATGATTGGAGCACAGTGGGTTAGCGGAAACTCGGTTGCATTTCCGACAACTGATCGTACAGAAGCAAGGTGGAAGCGGTAGTGGTTTCGCATTCGTGCGCTGTCGCTGAGGCAACGTGCGACACACCGCCGAAAGCGCCATCTAGTTTCTTTATAACAAACTGCTCCGCGAAAATAGTCAATACAGCTTAGCAGTAAAAAAAAAAACGCCGTTGAAAAGTTTGGATTCGTGTTACGCACGGGCCTCGACAGCTGTTCCGGCACGGTAACATTGCGAACGACGATTCTCAAATCAAGGTTCACATCACCCTCGAAACAACGTCGACCCGCCTGCGGAAATGTCACACGCCACTGGAGTTGTCAGAAGTCCTAGAGTAAGGACGACGGTTCGAATACCTTGAACGCAACGTAGAACGAGACGTCTCCGAGATCGAGAAAAGAGAATCAGCCTGCATTTTAGATAGAACAGCATGACACGTACAGCAAATCATCTGGCAACGTCGGTGCATCGGCGCCGCTACAAGCGACATCGAGGCGTAAATCCACCTTCTCTACAATCCTATGAAACGAGCGATGCGACAAGCCAAACTTTTTTCACATCTGCGCGTGTGTAATAGCCACATAAAGGTGGTAGGTTGTGCTGCCCGGGGGGAAAACTCGCAAGGCCTGCAACAAAATCGGGCATTTTGAGAAGATGTCTCGTTCGACGCTGCATTTAAAGCAGCAATTCATGAAAAGCTCAAGCAGTAACGAGCTATGACAATCCTAACAGACCCCCGGAGTAACGGTCCAAAGTCAACAACAAACCCATTGTCTTTCTAATCGACACAGATGCAAACGACGACGCAGCGGTGTCAGTCATCAATGAAAATAGTCTCCCTAACTGTAACATCAACAACTACTTTGAAGAAACTTCGGAGTTTTCGATACAGAACAACGTCTCGCTTACAGCTATGTGAGAAGCTCTGTTTGGCATACAAAGAAAAGTGCACCGAAGAAGACATCTTTCTTTACCCAGGAGTTCTGCAGCAACAACTTCTCTTGACTTTGTAGTTGTCACATATCAAATTGAAAAATTTTTAGAGGAAAAGCCAACTGTCCAAATGATTCCCAGATATATGACATGAAATTAAAAAGCTCAAAGATTATAAAATCTGCTTGTAGACAAAAAAAGTCCCTCCAATTCCCCAACCTCACAGATTCATAAGTATGGAATTGCACACCCGTACGGAGCAGCAGTTGATCTCACACCATCGCTGTCCGGGGTAGTTATCATTCCCAAACCCCATCATACTGACGAGATTGTGATATGCATTGTTATGTGCATTCCCAACACAGTGATTCAAAGCGAAAAACAGCTGCACCCAACTGTAGACGACATCATTGTGCCATTGAACTGAGCAACAGTTTTATCCAGCTTTGATTTGAAGAATGGCTACCGTCGATTGGGATCCTCTAGATAGCTGATGACGTTTTCCACAATTGTTGGCTTATTTCGCTACAAGTGTCTCATCTTCGACACTTGCAGTGCCGCAGAACTCTTTTATGACACCATCCGATAAACAATATCGCTAGTGTGCTGAACGTCAGCGACGATATCTTGGTCTTTCGTACAACTGAACAAGAGCTCAACGCTGCATTGTACGGGGTTTCTCGCGAGTCAAAACGCCAGACACGCCTCAAGAAGTCAATTCTCTTCTCCGCACGGTGTATTATCCCGGTTGTTTTTTGGGGGAACCTCGCAGATCTCGCGTAACCTTTACGGCAGTTGACACTCAGAAAGCAACTAGTGAATGACCTGACTGCCATCACCAGGCCTTCAACAATTAGAAACAAGCATATGTCAAACGCTTCTAGACTTGCCCACTGTGACCCGTCCAAACACACAAAACTTGTCGTTGATGCCATCGCTTACACCACATGAGTTTTGTGCAATTCTGACACAAAAATCGTCATATGCAAGCAGAGCGCTAACAACTGAAAGCCGCTGTTCTCAGATCAAACGGGAGATACTTGCAGCTGTGCAGTGTACAGATCACTTTCTACTTGTGCAGAGCCGACTTCGGTCGTCTCACAGATGACAAGCCTTTGGTTAGCTATTCTGGAAAACCCCAGATCAGCTCGCGATCTGCCCGTATACCGCGTTTTGCGTTACAGATACAGCAGTATGCATACGACGTGCAGCATACTGCCAGCAGCAGAAACACGCCCTGCTTCCTAAAACATCCACTGCCCCTCGAGACGCTGGAAACTCGAATCGCCAACAAAGTACTAGATTGCTATGTTTACTTTATCCAGCGCCAATGCATCCAAAGAGCCTCAATACAGGAATCAGTCAAACAAACAGATCCACAACTGCCTCGACTTGTGAAAGTCATCCCGCATATTTTGCTGTGGATGTCAAAACTAAAGCCATGTGTAGCAATAAGAGCACGATTGACAACAACACCAGAAGGTATTAATCCCAGTGGAACACGTCCGGTTCCCCTGATGAAACTCCGGGAACGTGCTGTACAACATGCACACCGTCGACACCAAAAGGTTATGCCTACTTGTTGCTGTCGCCAAACACGGAAGGTAGCACATCAGAACCTCTGCAACAGCCCGAGCCTCCAGATCAATGGTATCCTATCCATGACAGCAGACAACCCGGCCGCCTTGATGAGTGCATATGCTTTGTTAGCCTTGTAAGGCTTAGAAGATGTCGAGTATTAAGTGACTATAAACTCTGCGTGCGAAACACATAAAATGAGAGTATAAAATGTGTGCTCAAAATACTGGGGAAACCTTGCGCTAAGGAAACGCGTCAATACCGCGTCAAGTGTCAGCGTTAGTTCGTGTTTATTTGCGTGCCCAGTTTGCTTGTGTTTAATGGTTTGTTCAGTTAACCTTGTTGTGCTTTCTTAGTTCAGCTTTTTCCTTGCAGTGTAGTGCCCGACTTCAGCCACATACGATTCAGGTTGCACACAAGGTTGGCACACAACAAGACAGCTTCCTAACCAGCGAGTCTTTTCCGCCTCTGAATCTATTGCAATCTAAGTCATCAAGCTTCATGCCAACGCTACTTAGGATAGATATGTTGTTTCATTGACTTATCGATATATATGACACAGGTCAACAGTGGCCTCGCGTACTTTAA
The DNA here is from genome assembly GCF_050947875.1 of Dermacentor variabilis. NCBI lineage: Eukaryota > Metazoa > Arthropoda > Arachnida > Ixodida > Ixodidae > Dermacentor > Dermacentor variabilis. Next base: position 108,656,291 of record NC_134576.1, read on the forward strand.
GTTGAACAGGGCAGAGTCGATTAATCGATCGCCTTGACAGACTTCTGCCAAACAGAAGTCTGTGTGCCTAACTACGACACGACTGCGTAGATTGATTGATTGATTGATTGATTGACTGATTGACTGACTGACTGACTGACTGACTGATTGATTGATTGATTGATTGATTGATTGATTGATTGATTGATTGATTGATTGATTGATTGATCCGACCGACTGCTGCACTGGCCCCGTGTCCTTAAACTGGGCCACGACGACACGTCCAGACATCGAGAAAACGTGCTCACTGCCGCCATGTCCGGGTCCGTGGCAACCTGCGTGATGCCGGTGCTCTCTGAGGCCTCGGCAGCCAGCGCGATGGACCCGAGTTTCTCGTCCCTGATGACGCTGCTGCTTTTTCCGCACGGCCCGGCCGCACCGCGGGTTGTGGTCGTCGTAGCGTTCTCCGGAACCGCTTTGGCCACCGGCGTCGAAGTGGCGCTGCGGGTGGCGGCCAGGTCGGCTCCCGAGTCGATCGAGATGGTCGTCAACGACACGGCATCCTTAAGGGGCGTGGATGCGTTGGATGGCAAGAGCATGCTCGCCTCGGAGTCACGCGACGGTGACGGTGTTCGCGTCTCACCGGCATGCCTCTTCTTCGATTTTCTGCAACGGGGCGATCGGACGACGCCGTATCAGCACGTGCACTCCTCTGAGCAAAAGTTTACAAACCGGAGATCTGGCGCTAAAGCCGATTTTCATTTGCGCATTTCAATGTAGCTTGAATTCGGGGATCGCAGTCGAAATTTGGCGTTGAGATCATTCCAGAAAAGTTCGTCAATTCCATCTTGTGGGCCTGAATAACGAATTGATTCAGTTTCTCCACGAGCCTGCCGTATGCGACTCAATAGAGAAGCGGCACACTGAGAACGACCCCTCCCCCGGAACTTTCTGTGTTAGTACGTGGCCTTACCGTTCTTTCCTTTTTCCCCCCTCGTCTTCCCCGTTTAAGAGTGTAACCCTGTCCCGTGTAGCTAGAAAACAATTTCTGGCTATGTCTGTGCTCACGGGTGCACGGCTTGGCATGGCGCGTGGCAAAAGTGAGGCTGCCGCCGTAAACCTTTATGCAAAAATTAATATAGAGAACTCTGACATAGGGATTGTTTAACTACAACGGGAATACTGGGCATCTTCTAATGTTCGTGTTTGTGTGAGTTGCATGTTCTTGTGACGTTTTTCGTCCCGCTTTAACTTTCCTGAGTTCCAAGAAATCATATTTCGCTATACCGGCAGGGAACAATTTTCTACGTACATGCATAATCTATGTGAGTTCTTCCGTACATGGCAAAATTTTTTTTGATATAATAAACTTTGCAAAGGCGTTTAAAGCCAGAAGAACGAAGCCTACGCAAATCCTTGTACTGCCCATCATTCCCACGCTGACTGAACCACCATGCTTACTGGTGGTTCAGTCAGCGCGGGAACATGTCGCCGTAGACACTAGCGCCAGAGTTTTCCCCAGTAACTTTCTCAAGAAACTGTGAACTACGCATAGCCTCCGAGATAGCGTGCTGGAAGTAGCTCGCGCAATCTCTAAGGCCATGAGCTATACCAGACCCAATAAACTTCCGCACTTGTGTAATCACAGTGGAGTTGGCTGAGAAAGAAGTGGCTTGTTTTATTCTGCATCTGATGCGCGGAATGCGTCTTTCTTACATCTTCGAATAAAATAATCGCGATCCATGCCCTAAAGACCTGCGCATATAATTTCTCGTGCGTTCTACGGCAAGCTTATAAATTTGTGATGAACTCTAAACAAAAAAGAGGTGGAAATGTGTGGGCCCTGTTTATACATAGTCTAAAGAGTCAGAAGAAGCGATGACGGTTGCACGAAGTAATTTTGGCTTCTGTGATAGAGGCGGGCGTACACTTTAAAAAAAACTTCACGTAGAAACCCGTGCTGCGCTTGTACGATTGCGGCGATTTGCATCGCGATTGGTACCCCTGTTGTATCTGCGAAAGAACCGTACCTTTTAGGTGCTAAGTGCCAAGCCCTATCTTCGAGGACGTTGAGGCGAGCCTGTTTTTCGACAGTGGTCACGTGTATCATGGATAGGTTAGGCAACGGTCCGCTTGATGATTGCGCTGCACGTTATCATACGTTCATTTCTATAGTTGATCTGTGGAGATATTATGCGACAAAAAATGGCGTTCTGTTGTATGTTCGAGACAAGATTAGGCCGCTTTTCTTCTACGTTTGTCACTGGTCATCCCTGTGAATCTGCAACCGCGTTCAGGGGAGGGGCCGGAGGAAGGAGCGGGGGACTGTCGCTCGCTCGTTGGTTCGTCCATTCGTTCGAGCTACTCGCATATTTTGGCAATGGTCTTCGATGGTTTCTACACGTTTTTTTTTTCAATAAACGCGAGAATTAAGTACGACGACGAACGACGCAAGCCATCTAGCTGAGGGTGGAGGGGAGAAAAATTATTAGCGGAGGGTGAGGGTCACTGTGGATAGGGATAATCGTTTACCAGGTGAGGATGAGGCTGACGTGAGAAGTAATCATGCGTTGGGTTCGGCAGAAAAAAAAGCATGGTGTCACGCGCGCACAAGCAAACATGAATAAGTCTCATTCGATGACCGCGGAATCTCCCTGTCAGAACGCTGTAGTGAAAAAATTACCGACGATTACGTTACTTCCTAATGCGAAATTTGAGCGCAGCAAATAAGCTGTTTCACCTTTTCGATAGATTGAGGCAAAGAAATCGAGCAACACATGTATGCGCTATCACAGAATTTTTTTTTTTATATTTCCCGTACTCCTGGATCATCTCGACGGCGGCGACGGTAAGCTTCTGCTTCGGCGGCACGCACCTCTGGATTCTGACGGCGACGGCGCTGGGCCTCAGCTCTGGCAGCTCGTTTAGCAGCAGCAGCAGCAGCAGCAGACGGAGGACTTCCATCGGTCGTCTCGCTCATGGCTCAGAAAGAACTGGCAGATAATTTCGCAGTGGCGAACGGCAGCGGCAATTTCGGCTCGGGCGGTGCACATATACAGATCCGCCGCCACCGATCTGGCTCTCTGATTGCCACCGCACAGGGCGAACGGCAGCGGCAATTTCGGCTCGGGCGGTGCACATATACAGATCCGCCGCCACCGATCTGGCTCTCTGATTGCCACCGCACAGGGGTTGCAATGGAGGAGGAGCGAAGAAAGGAATTAAGTTCGAGCCGGCGCTTTGACAACCGGAGACTCGCAGGAAGAGGGGGGAGGGGGGCGGCGTGTACACCCAGCGGCAAACGATGGGGGCAGAAGCGCGCGCAGCAAGCGGACAACACGATGAAGGGAGGAGGGAAGAGATAGCAGCGACTGACTGATGCCGCTGACGCCGATAGTGAGTCAACCCCAGCTGCGGAGTTGGTTTCAGGGACAACGCCGCCGATGCCGACACAAACAATATGATACCCTCGCTTCCGCAGCGCTAAGAACCAGGTCTAGCCGTGGGAAGGTGGTCACGTATTCGTCGACGTGCCGGGGCCTACGTGAAATAACCGGCGCGTCGGCAACTGAAGAACACCCTATCCGCCACACAAGAACAGGGGGGGGGGGACCCTTTCCTCCTCTTTCTGCATGGCGGCGACGGTGTTCTATGCAGTCACGTTATCTTGACTCTATGGCGGCGTCAGCGGCATCCAGCGGTATCAGTCGGTCGCTGCTAGCGCTGGGGGGATGAAAGGGGGGCGGAGCTGGTTACGAGGCCGACGACAATGCCGACGACGACGCGAAACCCAGGAACGGACGCCAAAGAGCTGCGCTCTAAAAAAAGACCATTTGCCCAGCTCTGTTGGCGAGTGGTTTGGTCTGAAAGAAGCGAGAGATTAATTTTCCTTAAATTTCAGTAAGCCCGCACTTAGATAAAATGGGCTTGATCCAGCGCCGTGCGTGAACTGCGAAGAACGCGACGTTGTTATGAACGTTGTTTTTACTGCAGCTGGAAAACAAAATTGTTCGCAAATTCGAGATATAGCAGACGACTACTCCTGATTGCCACAGCAGGGCGCCAGGCGGCGTCCAAGTTTGTGGCACCATGGTGATTGCATTATAGAAAAGGGCCCAATAACGCAGCAGCTCACCTCCTCTTGGACGTTGCCGAGGTCCCCGTTCCGGCCCGGGAGCGACTCCGATGGCGTTTCGGCGCCTTGGAGTCTTTTCCTTCTGCCTTGGAGTACGTGCCTCCTTCGCTCATTGTGCCAGCTAGACGCAAGGAGACGTTCTTCTCGGTCGAGGAACTCGATCGCGGCGAAACGCGAAACGGCGTTCGATTCAGCTTCTTCTTCGTAACCTTCTAGGCACGTGTGACCTCTGCTAAGGCACGCGGAAGCTTTGGCCCACATAGAGTTCCAAAAATGCATGAAATTTTTAGTACGAAGCCCCTTGCTGCGGCACTAGCTTTTGTTTTCCATATATACAATAATACTGTCTCAGAATACTCGAGAATATACTTTCTGTGTCCCTCTGTTGTGCTTCGCACTGCACCAATTAACCTATGGTCACGGCACTTTACCCTACCTAACCCTTCTGCATCCTGCATTAGGCTCGGATCTGCCAGAGAGTGTGAAATATATTTCGTTTCTTGTGCCTCCTTTAAGGCTTTTCCAGGTCCACTTCCTGTTACTTCGCTTCCTGAAGAAAGTATTCATTATTCGGAGCCTATTTCTTTACGCGAATTCTACCAACATCTCTGCTCTAGTGTTCCCAGAATCGATGCCGTAGTTGTCGATTGCTTGTTCCCCAACCTGCTTTTTGTCCATTTTTGCACTGAAGTCGCCCATGACTACAGTATGCTCCGTTTGCACATTTCTCCTCGTTAATTCAGCAACTTCATAAAACTGTTCTATTCCTTCATCATCGTGAGCGGAGATTGGAGCGTAGTCTTCTACTACCTTTATTCTATACCTCCCCCCCATATTCAGCTTTATTATATTACTATACGACTGCTACCCTCACATTAACGCTGTAGAATTCAATGTCGCTCGCTATATCCTTATGGATCAGATATCCCATCAGGAAAACGTTTGTAGTAGAGGACGTGGCCGTTAGTTACTACTGTATAAGCATCATCGGTTCTTCTAACCTCACTAACGCCAATAATATCCCAGGCAACGCCTGGTAATTCCTCACTTGAGAGGGTTCGCGCATTCAAATGTTGCCAGGTTCGATTTCCAGTGGTTACCTGTCCAGATCCAGAGATTCCTCTGCCACGTCGCAGGTCTGACCGCCGCCTTGATCAGGTTCTGCGCAGCAGCTGAGGATTGAGGGCGTTCGCTTAATTGAAGGAGTCGTGAGGCAGGTAGTGGCCGCGTACTGTGCCAGGGAGGCCAATTCTTGTTCTGATGAGGAAGTGCCTTTTGTTGAAGCTTAGCGGGCCTTCGTACACCTGCACAAAGGTCCACTAAGCGAGTCCAGTTTAACCCCACTAGCTCTCGGCAATTTCCCCCCCCCCCCGGTGTCAGTAACACGATAAAGCATGATAATTAAATGACTGCAGGGTGCCGTTTTCGTGTAATTCACTCGTTGATACCCGGTTGTCTGTGTCGACGTGTGCTTTTTTTTTTTCGTGCAAGCATAATTAAAGCAAGGCGACGCTGTGACACGCACGCTTCTTGAATGGCGAACTTCACATATGTGAACGCGAAACACGCGTTGCTACTTCAACTACGAAACGTTTGGTATTTCGTTACGTATCTCACTTTTTTTTTCGGTTAAAGCTGGACACACTTTGCTTCTTGTCCATCGCGATCGCTCGACGATACTTACAGGCTTCCACTTAATCAGCAGTTGGTACTCGCTTGGAGCTTACCAAAAGCGTTTCACAAAGGGGGGGGGGGGGGTCACGTGAGCGCGCGTCTCTGTCTTGTCTGACCGTGCGCCGCCCCGCGCCCTACCTTGGAGGTAGTGCAAAGATTTGACGAGCCAAGATGGCTGGCCGCTGACCGCACGCTGTCTCCACGCGCGCAGAGTGATGAAGGCCGCGTAATAAGCGCGTTGAAGGGGAAGTCGGCAGAAGCGTTCGCTCCCCTCCATTTTGCGCTATTCATCCCACCAGCATCGCGACAGTGTGTGTTCGCGGTCATCGAGTGATATAAGTAATAAGTACTAATAAGTAAGCGAATGTTTACTGCAAATATACGACCGATAAACCTACGACCCTTAATTCGCGTAATAGTGTAATACTTTGCTATCGCCATCAATGCTTCGCCTTTCGGGCGAAACTGCGATTTTCGTTTCTCTCCGAGAGGCGACGCAGTTTGTGTGGTGAAGATATGGAAACAAGTAAATGGGAGCTGTTAGAGTGTTGGAGGTATCTGTGCAGGAAAAAAACATTGATTCACAGTGGAGGAAAAGAACTAGGAAGCTTACCAGCAAGTATGCGGCCTGCAGGGTGGGCAACACAGCAAGAAAGAACGTCAAGCGGAAAGTCAGAGAGGCTGAAATAATCTCGTGGTCGGCGGCAATGAAAAAGAGACCTGCCATGAGTAACTACTTAAGAAGAAAAAACGAAACCAAGAAACAATTTATGATAACTCAAAGGGAAGCTCATTACTATTCGAAGCGAGATCAGGGTACCTTAGAACATGCATCTATAAAGGCAGGGAGGTTATATATATAACCTCCCTGCCTTTCCGTCTTCCCTTCTCTCTATAAGAAGGAAGAAGCATGTGCTTGCTGCGGTAGAGCTAGGGGAACGATGGAGCATGTTTTGTTAGAATGTGACGATATCTGCCCAGCGGTCGATTTCGGCACCACTGGCCTCCTTGAAACCCCTACCTTTTGCGAGAGCAGGGGAAAAGTAAACATGTCCGCAATAGGGATTACTAAGAGGCAATTGGAATATTGGTGGAAGAAAAGGAGGGAAACCACAAAAAACGGAGATGTACAAAAGCAAAGTTCGCAGTAGGGGAGCAGAAAATTCCGTTGTGGGAGTTCATATTGTTGTTTGCTTTTTTAACCTAGGTAGGACATTAAGCAGCATAATAGCAAGAGCTTGGTGGCGCAACCCACCGCACCCTTCCCTTTCCAAAGGGGACGCTCATAACATCCATCCATCCATACATCCAGATCACGACCTACAGGAGGTCGTGGTTAGGGTAGGGTGGCTAGAATTGGGAGGTGTGAAGACCGCGGCGCCGCCGCCATTGCCTAGGGAAGCTCCGCTGCGCGTTCCTCCCACTGGGGGAAAATTTGGCGCTTCCGTCGGGGGCGCGACGGATGGATGGATGGATGGATGATTGTGGCTCAACCCTTTGAATCGGGCGGCGGCGGCGCGCGCCACCTAGCCTTTAATGGTTCTATATGCATGCATACCTATGTATTTACTCCTTTACTTTTGCGTTGATATTGTCCACCAATCAGATAGCCTCCGTTTAGTTATTTCTACCTGTTCAAAGTCTATTCTACTTTCACTGTCTTTAAAACCCAAGGCTTTGAATAGTTCCCCGTTAGATTCAACTGCAGGGTGAAGTTGTTTACAAGCAAGTATCACGTGTTCCGCCGTTTCCTCCTCCTCTCTACACGCCTCGCACACCAAATCTATCTCCTGGTATCTGGCTCGGTACGTTTTAGTCCTCAGTACACCTGTCCTGGCTTCGAACAACAATGAGCTTCCCTTAGAGTTATCGTAAATATTTTCTTTGGCTATTTCTTGCTTAAACGTCCTGTATGCTTCCAATGCCGATTTGGTTTGCATCTCTGTACTCCACATACCCCTCTCTGCCTCCTTAACCTTTTTCTTGACAGATGATTCCTTACTTGTTCCCCCGCTACTGCCCAAGTATTTGCTTGTCAATTTTCTAGTTCGCTTCCTCCACCTCGTGTCAACATTCCTCGTGTATAAGTAACTGAAAACCTTCCTAGCCCACCGAATTTCCCCCATTTTTCTCAATCGCTCCTCAAATGCTATCTTGCTACTAGCCTCTCTGCCCTCGAAAGAAGACCATCCCAGATCCCCCTGCACTCCAAGATTTGGTGTCTTGCCATGTGCTCCCAGAGCGAGCCTACCCACACCACGTTGCCTAATTTCCAACTGTTGCCGGATCTCCGTTCTAATACATAGAACCGCATTGGCAAAAGTCAGGCCTGGTACCATTACCCCCTTCCATATCCCTCGTAGTACCTCGTACCTATTGTAGTTCCACAGTGCCCTACTCTTCATAATCGCTGCACTTCTGTTACCTTTAGTCGTTAGATATTTTTCGTACTCTGTCAGATACTCAATGCCATTATTTATCCACACCCCAAGGTACTTGTATTTATCGACTATCTCCAGCGTGGCCTCCTGTATCTTATGCTCGCCGCAACTGTTACCATTAAAAATCATGACTGCTGATTTTTCTTTGCTAAACCTCAAGCCCAACCTGTCTCCTTCTGTACCACATATGTCCATTAATTCCTGCAGATCTTCTGCATTGTCAGCCATTAATACAATATCATCCGCGTACATCAGTCCTGGTAATGACTGTTCAATCAATTTTCCTTGCTTGAGAAATGATAGGTTGAAGCCGAGTCCGCTTTGCTGTATTTTGGCCTCTAGACCTTGTAGGTACAGCATAAACATCAGAGGTGACAATGGGCACCCCTGCCTAAGCCCCCGCCGAATCATCACAGGCTCCGAAACCTGCTTTTCCCATTGTATAATCACCCGGTTACCTTTATAGATATCTTTTAAGAAATTGGTTACTCCATCTTGCACTCCTAAAGTTTCCAGAATGCCCCACAAGCCCTCTTGAAGTACACTGTCATAGGCTCCCTTGATGTCCAAAAAAGCCAGCCATAGGGGTCTGTGTTCCGTGACGGCGCCCCGGCCGGCAGCGCCGTCACGCGGCAGGAACGCGTTTTGGGGCCAGCTACCGGAGGCCGGTCTTCACACCTCCCCATTCTAGCCACCCTGGGTGGCTAGAAGCCACCCTAATTCCACCCTAGTCGTGATCCAGATATGTGCTACAAAAGGCTACCTGTGGTTGCACATACAGTAACTCTAGGTGAAGATTAAGGTGAAGAGAGTACACAGTATTCTTCCATCGTGAGAGAGTAGCAGCACGGAACGTTCGCACTGGGACAAAGCAAGCTTGCTCTCTCTCTCTCAGCTGCCGGCACTCGTCACACCGGCGTTGCGACTGCGGGTGCTGGCGGCCGTTGAGGGAACTCTGTTCGCGAATGTCGTTGGGTGCGCGACATCACGCAAGCTTGTTCATTGCCAGTAGTACTGCAATTTCTGCCCACAAATCTACGAACATTAGTTCGCGCAATAGTGTAATACTTTGCTGATCGCTATCGATGCTTCGCCTTCAGGGCGTAACTGCGACTTGCGCGCAAGATTCACCCGAACTTCATGCCAGGGCATCAGAAACTCACTGCAGAAGCAGACACACATCTCTTCGGGAAGAACTGAACTTTATTAGCATTCAATCTACATAGCACGCGCTCTGAGAATGTACAGTTTTTTTTTATATCTTTATCATCTCTGAGTACAATCAGAATGCGCAAAGGGGGAACCGTGATGACAAGACAAATAAAAACAGAGTACAAGAGGCAGCTCACACTCGCAAAATTCCCACTCGCCCCACGAGGAAGATGAAGAGATTCAACGCCGTCCACAGTCAACACACAATTATACACGAAACACGACGCAAGACTCACATAAGCGGGGAAAGCAAAAATCTGAACAGCGCATAAAATAAATATTCCTTGGTGTCACAGACTGCAACGAAAGGAGGAACCATCACACTTCCGAGACAAAACTGACCGGCCGCTCGCGTTCCCTTAGTCGCACAAGTCGCAAGAGCCGACTTGGTAAAAAAAAAAAGGAAAAAAAAAATCCGCGACCATCTCGCGTGACCAGTTCTGGGGATCGACCAAATGTGCGTTTCTGTGGCTACCGTCGAAGTGAACAAGAAAATGCTGCACATGCAACTTGTTCTCGTCTAGAGCACAGCACGTCGCTCAATTCCTTCAGACTACTTGAAGCCGGCGGGACGACACAAGAGAGACACGTGAAGTTTCTGGGCTAATGAATGTGCGAGTTTTTTTTTTATGCCCATTACATCAACGGCACTCGCAGTTTGGCAGTTATTCTGCGCATCTCACAACACACCGATTCGGCTACCATTTCTCCTTTTTGAGCCAATCGGAGAGGCACCGGTCACCATCGGAGTAAAACGTATCGTGTGCTTGGGGCCATAATGTTAAAAAACACATGGCACATCAGAACAGCTTTCGAAATAGCATCTTTGTTTCGAAGCCATTTAAAAAGGTACTAAGGGAGGCTCCTTGCAGAAGATTCGCATCCCGTCCATCTGAAGCATATCGTCGAAGCAGTGCAAAGCACAGATGAAAAGAAGAAAAAAAGCGCTTTCAGAGCAAGTCCTGGCGACTCTATTCCACGGGGATTAACAAGTATTGCAAGTTCTGGAGTAGTTTTTTTTTTTTTAATAGCTTCAAATCAAGAGCTCCAAATGTTCAAACGACAAATTCACAAATTCGTGGACAGGTCACCGGAAGTCCTTGCTTCCAACCCACCAATGCACACGACCCCACAGACAACACAGGTGATTGTGTTCGCAGAGACTCACAACTATGTACGCACTTCTTTGCCACTGCAAATACTTTTTTTTATTCTGCTTTTCATACCATGACAAAGCACTCAAGTAGACAGCATGTCGATTGCATGAACGTTAATTAAAGCCTCACATTGTGTAAAAAGCTCCCCTCCTTTTTTTTTCTTTGTACAAGAGACAGTCGGCAAAGTAACAGTGCAGTAGCCTCCTTCCCACATTGTGTGCCACTGCGACGACTGGTTCCCTGTCTCTTTATTTGTGTAGACGGCTCTGGTTACAAACAAACCCCAACAGTAACTTAGGTTTTGTGCACGAGTTCACAATTCACACTGCGAAACCAACCACGCATGAAACAATAAACCATTTACCTAAGTTTTTGGGCTGTCTGTTTCTTAAGACACACTTTTTTCATAACATGTTCAGGATCAGAAGCGAGGCCACACTCTGGTGTGAAAACTTTACGCAGGCCTGCGGTCTCGCAGCAATAGTCTGTAAGGCAACCGTTGACAGCAACTCCCCTCTTGCAGCAAGTATTCGTGAAACGGTAGGTATTAGCCAATTCACTGAAGTTCCCAGAATTAAGCATTTCTCTCATTTCTAACCTTATAGACCAGCTGCCGATGGCACATTTATTATAACTAGACATTTAAAAGGTATTGCTTAAGAACACCTAAATTAGGAATCAAGGCAAGCAGTTTACCCTGCTTATGGTCAAATGTTCTTTGAGAAATCTATGGGACATGGTAGCATCAAAGAGGCTTGAGAGGCCATGCGTAGGAAACACTACGTCTAGCGCCTAGGAAGCCCACAAGCATGGTGCTGAGTGAATTTCCCGTTCAAATGCAAGGCTACAAAGTACCTTCTTGAGTAGCCAACACGAAGCAGATCTGCCAGGCAGCAGTGTACTACTATACTTGAAATTTTGAGTAAGAAAGAAGGTGAGATGGCTTAGTTCTTCTGCACAACTGACTGCAATTCACCAACTGCACAGCTTAAACATTTTGTCAATATTCACAACAGTATCAACATCTGCAATGAATTCAGGGGCAACTTCGATAGCTGTGTGAAAGAAGTATTGCACATTGTCAGTTTGCAATAATATTCAGTTGGAAGCCAGAAGCTTCAGTTTATTATTCTAGCTTATGACAATGTTCTTATGCTACCAATGCTTTCATATTTAGGTTATGGTCAACTGGTGAACAGCTGTTCCAATATGTGGCCAGCTTGCTCTATCCACTAGTTTCACCTGCTTCTAAAGGGCACTTTCGTGCTGCGATGCTACAGACTGCAGATTTTTTTTAAACATTGACAGACGAATGTAAAGTTATTATAGCATGTTCTACAATGCAGCTACTAACAGAAGAGTCGAAGTTCCTTTTCAAACATTTCCTTTAGCATGAAGTAAGTAAAGAGTTTGCCGCTCTATATATGCATGTTCTATATGCATCTATACAGACCTTGAGGAACTTTCTAGGCTACAAAGACAAAGTGCTAGGTGTGCAATAAGCACATTTAAATTTCCTGCCTCTAGTGGAGGGGTGCAGATAAGAATGCCACTGCTAACAAACACACTCGAGTTCCATGTTAAATTTTCATGCACACACACAGTCACTTAACAATGAGCAGTGAAAGAAGGCAACCATTCAGGTTCCACAGTAGAGATATCGTAAAGCAGCAAAACTTTCTCTTTAAACTAAGAACTAATTTTAACCTCTTTCTCGTCAAATGCACGGCTACACTTGTTTAAGACCTCTTCTTAAGCCCAGTTTCAGCACAGAGCATCAGGAGAAGTGATTTTGCAGAAGCTACCAACATGTATGTCAACCTGGTCCCACAAGCAATGGGACCAGGTTAAAACCAGGCAATGCTCTTGGGACATTTGCCTTCCAACAATTCTTCAAATGGTCTCAGTCTTCAACCAGGCCTCTATGCAAGAAGGGTGGGCTTGTATACATATAATTAATGCCCTCACAGCGAAAAATCTGGTCTTGGAGTTCTTGGAGGCGCTATGACTGAACGCTATGCCTGAAATAGGCAATGAAATAGCGAACCTGGCTTGTAAGTTCAACATTTTGTAGGAAAAAGAAAAGCCCAAACATCTTGCTGCAGAAGCTCACCACACTAGCAAACCTGCATATTTTAATAAATTCTTTCTGGCATGACTTCAGATTTTTCATTCCTCCTTACTCTTTCTTTACAATACCACTACTAATTACATAGGCAGCTATGCAGGATGTGTAGGTAAAAATGACATCCAACATGCCAGCCGACATACAAAAAAAAAAACATAATATAATGCCCCCACAACTTCATACTTGTAGTCAACTAATGTAGCTTGGTGTTGACTGCAATCCAAGAGTACACTAATGACAGCGTGGTTGTCAGATACCAGTAATCGCCATAATTTGGGACGTTTCATTCTGTCTCAAACAATTCAGCATAAATTTAACATAGCTACTGTGTAAAGGTGTGCACCTACTAATTAGGAATGATCCAAAATCAAAATAGTAATTTGATGCAAGAACAAAATTAGTCCAAAGCAAACCACAAGCATCAGACACTACCTCAAGATTACTAGACACTTTGGTGCATCAATTTGCTACAGAACATGAATTGATACCATCCTTGTGCTCATTTCTTGTCTTTAATGCTGTAAGATAGGCAACTTCTAGTAATGAACCCTGCTGGACACCTATACGACGCACAGCTTTCATGACAGGGAAGTATGAATACACACAGTTAAAGAAAATGTGCACAAAAACGGTAAAATTGTTGTCAAAGCTACAGCCTAATGTTGGCAACTAATACAACCTAATACGGCAAATTGCACCCTAATAAGTCAAAATTTTTACGAGTTCATGGCATTTACACTTTTTACACCCTTACTGCAGAGGCAAACAACACCGTCACTGCCAACAGACATGCCTTACAAAGAAAAAGTCATATAACCTAGTAGGAGCAGCACAGCTACTGTTTTAATGATATTTCATGATAAATACACACACGGAAATTGTTTCCACAGCTGTTCTTATTTTTTTTGCTTTGCAAAGGCAGTAAACACTGCAATTGAATCTGCTGGCTTACGTCCACGCAAACATACACATAGAAGAGCATGTGCAATATTTATGGAAACGCACATTAAGAAAGCTTAGTAAAGATTGATAAACACTGGAAAAGGAACAGGGCTGGCAATAAAAGAAAAGTGGCAGTCGTCTCATACTGACACACTGACACACTTCGGAAATTCACGATTATTACCATTCCTGCGTTACACGGACAGCCGGTGTGCAAGACATGGTTTTACAAACATGCCAAGCAAAGATGTGTCTACTAGAGTCGGGTATGAGCTCAAAGGTTCCTAATGAATCTGCAGTCACCAAGGGTTTTTCAGTATGTCTCTTCAAAACAGTATTGGAGTTACGCAAGACGTGCACAAGCAATAGTACTATCAAACATATCTGCAGACACTACATCTAGGCATCAGATTTCACGCCTTCTGCAAATTTGTCCTAATCGAAAGTGCCGTAAACAGTGCCTTGGGAAAGTAAACGGGACATGTCCTTGCATGTGACTGCACGCAGTCTACTGCAGTGCCATTCAGAAGTATTGAATATGCCTAAGTGAATTCACATGATAAGAGCCACATTAAACCGTTATGAACTTCCATTCTGAGACATGCAACAGTTCTCGTCTGACCCTGAGGTTGCTCCCGGCACAGTGCAGACGAGCTCCAACATCCAATGCAAGTCCAGGCTGAGCATCAGAAACATTACCGATTTGGAGTGAATATGATGCTATACCATCATTGTTCCCATACATTGCTGTATTTCTTAACTTTCTGGTTAGATGAGGGCAAAAGTAATGCACAACCCATCTCAAAACTACACTGCACTAGAGGCTACCAGAGACCATAGCTTAGTATGAAGAACATGGAAAATAATGTGACAGGAGAGCCTGTACATATATAACAATGTGAGCAGCCACAAATGCCCAAAGAATGGGCACTGTTCCTTTTTTTTTTCTTCCACTAGAACAGCACTAAGAACACCAAAGTTAGATATCTACCTGTGCTAAATAGTGTATGGTAGTGAATTCCGAATGAATGCCTTCTTTGGTGCCGCATAAATGTTTTTTCCCCGTTGTCAATACCCAATTGTACATCTGTCGTATCAGTGCACTGGAATTATTTTCGGAAAAGCACATTATAAAGACTTTATAAAGATTGTTAAACACAGGAAAAGGAACAAGGCTAGTAAGAAAATAAGGGGCAGCTGTCTCATACTGACACGCCTTACGAAATACCTCGGGCTGCAGCACGGTGCTTTCAGTCAGGAAACAAATTAAATGCTTGCATGAATGGTCAAAGAAAGTGAAATTTAGCAAGCGCCATTACAGCAATGGCAAGAGCCCCACTAGACCTATGAGGACAGGCTACTGGGAGAAAATATGCAAGGCATAACGCGTTGTTACAGAAACTAAACAAAACTAAAGGAAATGAATTGCATCACGAATGGCATGAAATGCCAGCGAGAACTTCGACGTGCACCAGGAGGGGCTCGCTCGAGATTTGGACACAAAGCCACACTGAAAATATTCCTCTCAGTGACTCATCAAAGGCAAGCCCAAACGCTTCCAGCCATCGCCGTGCTGTCTTGGGGTACCACTCTCAGGAAGTGCTACCTCAACCTTCAAATGAAGAATGCAGATTACAGGCTGGGACACCCTTCTTTAACAAGCTACATGTCATGGGGATGACATTCATTCATGCAACTAGACAAGATCAACATAAAACAAAGGCCAAAACTTGTCTACCACTGCTGTGCTGGTCTTGACAATGTCGAGAATATGGCAACAAAAAAGAAAATGTTTTGACATAGGCTGTCGTAGGCTATTGGCTTACAACCTGTCTAAAAAACTACACAGCTGTATCATAAAAACCCGGCACCAAAGCGTGGATCATGAGAGAATCATGCCAAGCAGCAAAGCACCATGTGTGTGTATTTTAATCTCTACATCACGGCAGCAATGAATGATACGTTCAGTAGTGTCAAGATGTATAGCGCCCATCGTTATATAAACCAAAAAGTGACAGAGAAGCTAAGAACGCCCTAACGTCAGTGCAAGCTACAGCCTAGATGCACCTTATTACAAGATCGTTTGATGACGCTCACTGCGACATTGTTTTGCAACCAGTAAACAGCAGACATGACAGTTGTATCACTAGGGCACTCACACACACACACAAAGAAAAGAAAAAGATTTCATGCTCAGGTTAAATGTGCGCTCCGTTAAATGTTAAAAAGCTAGAATGTGAACTGTAATAAGATTTCAGCTAAATCAAGTATTTCACAGATAATAAATAACAAAACGGACTCGTGCTCTACATGCTCAGCACCTGCCATTTGCACACGAAACACTCTTGATTTGTGTTTGTCATGTGCAATGTAAAGGCTATAACTGTCAATCAGCTGAGAGTCAGAGCAACATTTAAATATGATGCCAATTTTCGGTACTGTTCTACTGCAAATCCAACAGTGAAATGTAGTTAGATGTTTGCTACGAGGCCCAAGGCTGGGAACTTGCACTAGCCGCAATGTACAAGAATCACCCAATGTGAAAATGAGAACTGGGCAAGTTGGCCATATAGTGTGCGTAAAAAAAAGAAAACGGCACAAACACCAGAACAAACAGGAATTGTCCTGTCTGTGCCTCCTCTTATGTCTTCTGTTGTTTGTGCTGCATTTCTTTTTCATTTCTTTTTTGCCATGTACCACCCAAAGTAAGCTGTCCTTCGTTTAGTCTGGCTTGGAGCAATATGCCTGTTTCACAATAAAATACACCTACAGAGCTTGTCACTATACAGGCTACTGTAGCAGACATGCTTAATTCAGTACTGCACTATTTCCATCTAAACATCCAAATAACACAGAAACTTAAGTTCACAGCAACACTGGTGGTTAACACCGAGATGCAGAAGGTGCTGCTTGGAGCAGCCATGAAAGAAACGAGTTATTCAGATGCCTAGGGAATTTGTGCGAACAAAACTTTAGTTTCTGCTACACCGCCGCGTCCTGATGGCGTACTCACTTCCGCCAACCAACCGACACACCATTACTGGCTTTCCTCCTCTCAATGTTGTACCTCCCCCTTCCTCGTTGCCACTACCACTGACCATGGCAGGCAAACCCACCAGACATGAGCAATGAGGCTTCACTTGACGAAAACGTGTTTCGGCTTATCCCTCACCGTTTCGACCCACCTGCAATGCTGCCGCCAGGTCAAAACATGGCAACCACTTCCATCCATCCCAAAATTGTAACTGATTCAGCGCCTTTTGCATCTCGGCATAAACACACCATGGACACAGCTGTGTCCAGCGAAAAGACCAGCCTAAGACCTTTTTCTATCACCTACCAAGTACAATGGTGAGTTTTTTTTTTTTTCTTCCTTCACTCTTGCACTGACCATAGCACTGAGGGGCACTTAGTACAAAGCCCTGGGTGACGCCAAGCAATCTGCAGAAAGGATGACGGCTCACGGAAAACCAGATGAGCTGCCAGGTGAGTCGCACATCTGTGTTTCTTCTTCTCGGCGCTTCCGAGATGCTAGATGGACACGGTCACCACAGTAGGCAGGGGGTTTGTATAGACGGCTTGTCTCATTGCCACAGTTATTTGCCTTCTCCTGCTTTTATTCCAGTGGTTGCGACTCTGAACAAATGACCGGTGAGTGAGTAGCAGTGGTTTAATGCTAAGCATGACATTACCTTCTAAAGGTCACACTGCTTACACCGCATGGCATCAGCTTGCATTCGATACGCACCAATTCTCATGCATAGCTTGCAATAGTTCAAACTGCTGATGTTTAACTATGAGAAGCACATGATTTTCACAGTGTTTATCAAGGACAGAAACCAAGATGCTTTTGCAATATGCTAAACGGGAAAAGACGAAGAGTAGCTCAAACCTGAACACACATCGTAGCATATTCACAGTCTTTATTTTCGCAACAACACACGAAATTTTTACTGTCGATGAATCAAGCATGCCTCGCCGGCTGCTGAATTGCAGAAAGCCATTGGCATGCTGAAACAAAATCTTCTTTTCAGGTGCTTTAGACTGGACTAGAAAAAGCGATCTCAAGAATTGAAAGAATGTGCTGGTTTGTCGGCAAACAGTCATTCTAAATTCTGGGCATCAAACTCCGAATGAACGTGGGCACATTTGCCTTTCACACAATCACACAGGATGCAGCTTGGCTGAACAAGCACTTCACAACCTTTCACTCACAAAGTAAAAATGGAAGGCAAACACTCCCATTACAATGTCGCTGTCCCCCTTTTCACAATAAATAAACAAGCACAGTACTTCTTGAATAGAGAGAAGAGAAAGATAATCACGGTGCAGTGCCAGATTGCACTGGAAGTGAAGCCAGGCAGGAAGACAGCGGGAAATACTGTTTGATTGGCATTAACCCTTAGCCGACACAGACGGAAGCAATACATGCGTTCTGTTCCAAACCAAAGTTGAGTTGTACCCAAAGTCATAACCACATTTGTGCCATCAATCCTTAACATGCGAGTCCCAAGCGTACCTGCATAGAGATATACGTGTATATATACACGTGTCAATGCAGATGGCGGCCACATTCAATACCATTCCACTTCTCCAGCAGAGAAAATAGACAGCCTAATGAAGTCAGTAAAGGTATTCAACATCGTTGCACACTTTACCAAGACTTTGATGTCAATAGGGTCCAAATAATCAGCATTACTGTGACTGTTAAACAAAAGGGAGCCATCTAGTACTTAGCATAATTTTAAGCTATTAATTTCAACTGCTATTCACTAGTGCCTTCTTGAATACTGTTATAGCATGGAATTTTTACTTTTCCTGGGGGGAGGATGAGTGGGGGAGGCCGAGTTGGTTCAATGTTCTGCCGCTTTGACGACTATCTATGAATCCTTGGCCAGCCGACTAAGTTAAAAGGGCTTTGAGACAGGTGCCATGTGTCAATGTGAAACTTTATATTTGACCACGTGTTTTTTTTTTTTTTTTAGCTGTAGTGAAAGCCTGTCTGCTTTGACAGCTTGATTTATGGAACTTGCTTTCCTGTGTGCACCGTTTAGCTGTTTAAGTGGCAAGCATGACGGCCTGTGATGCCACTAAGTATAGGAACATACTTTATGCTTCTGTAGATACATGTCCTCATGGTAGTCTTGAAAGCAGGCAACATTTTCATCATCAGACTGCAGGGGGCATCAGCTGAAAGCTAAGATACTGTAGTTACCAGGGAGTAGGTAGAGGTCACCCCTTCTTACTTACTCATTAACTACTTCACGATAACCGCCACATTCTCAAAGAGAAGCTGCCTCCAATGCCTTGGCAGATTTCCACATCAATGACACAAACTGTGTTTCAGTCTACAATGACCAAATAACCTGTGAGGGTTTGGAACAGAACACTAAGCTGAATAGGATCATTGCCTTGAATGTTTGGTGAGGGAGTTCATCATAAGGGCTGTCCATAAAGGAACATTAAAGGCAGATATTGAACCAAAGTACATTAACATATCACCTATATGAAACTCACAGCAGTTGCTATAGATCAAGTGACTTAAATGCAGATGAAGCTGCAATCGAAGAGGCCACACAATTTTTTCACAATGCAAATTCAAATCGCCTGTGACAGACAGAACCTCTTAGACAGGAAGCCCACAATGTGCTGGCAATCTCTGAGGCCATGCTCTGTTGGGAACAACTGTACCACTTATCTTTATTGAAGGTGCCACACAACAGACAGCCCTGACAGAGCAGTAGGAATACACAGCTGTAGGAATACACAGCTAAGTTGGTGACACTTCCTTTTTTTAGCATGTTGCAATGCGACACCATTAACATTTTTGCAATTACGAGATGACTACAACCAGTTAAAAACATGGCAGATTGTCGCGGAAGCTGGCACTGTTATGTTCACAGGAGTGCTGACAACTCTGCCTTACACTTGGCATCATATACTCACTAAAATGCTCAGTTCTCATTTAGAGGAAAATTTTGGACACCTGAAAGTATACTAGCCTATCCCTCCAGCTTCATTTAATAATTGCCTTTAATGTTCCTTTAATAAAAACAATGTTAACCCTGTTTCCGCCATGCAATTTTAGTCCAGAGTAGCTTGTCGTGTAGCAGCACATGAAACTGTAACCACTTTTTGAATCGGATACGTGCTTGAATACGTGCTTGAATGGGTGACGTGTAAGCCGCTGTAAAACTTGCTTGTGTTGCACGTTTACTCTTCACCTCTACAAACTATAATGCAAGACTCAATTATGAGTGAACAGCAATTAAATGTGCTGGTTTCTCATCACCTCTCCCATCTGCCATCACATTGTAAGAGGCATCAAATACGTTCACCAAGAAAGCTTTTCGATTAGCTTTGACGTCAACAATAGCATGATCACAGGAATGTGCAATGACAGTGTGAACACAGCACGAAGCACAGCGTAATTTTCATATTAATTAAACTGAAGTTATAACAAAAGAATGTATCTTAATAAAAATGTTACAAAGTCAGGTCTACTAGCTACCGAAGTGTTGGTGTGTATTCCGGGAGATAGCACAACACAAATGCACGTGACAAAAGGAGAAACCACCAAACATTTTACGTACACAATCCAGCACAAGCGACGATTCACTAATTCAAAGCAGGAGTAATATAAATTGATCATACTGGTTGCAAGTCGCAATCTGGCATATAATAGCGGGTCTCGACAAATATATGCTCGCACTACAAGTGTCCACAGAAGCAATGTTACAGAACGTGGATAAAGTCAGTATTCGAAGTGACTCAGTGTAGTAGGTGCATGGAATAGATGTCAAAAAAGTGCAACAGCTTGAGTATGAAAACACCTCGAAGGGGGTGGGGGGGGGGGGCACATCTGTACCATAAACACCACATAGGCAAACACAATTAGAGACAATATTAGTTCATCGTGATCAAGCCGTAATGGCGCAAGTAGCAAGAAATACAGTAAAAAGGGAAAGCACCAGCAGTCACAGCAGCAAGCTTCAAGCTTCGGCACTCCCTGTTGGAAGATGACTTGTGAGATTCAGCAGCATACTTGATTTGACAAGGACCGATAAGAGACAATTAAGAAACATTTCAGTCTTGCACAAATCGTCTCACACGAAAGATAATTGTGTGAACAGGTTTCGTACACAATAGAACGGCTAAGGAATATTATATTTTGGCTCAAGAGGCTGCAACAACGGCACACTCAGTGTAACACTGCCGTGAAACGGGGCGTGCATGCAAGTAGTGACAGACTGGTCTTGAAAAATACGGAGTACTAACGACTCGTCGCGTCACCAGTGCCACACTTTGCTGCTTTATTCCCACCCGCAAGAAGAAAAGCAAAAAAGAGAAACAGCTGGCAACCATGCAAGTCACGGTGAAGAGGACCGACTTCATCACAACGCACAGAGAATGCAACTGCAAGACCTCGCGGTAATGAGAGTCTGTGAGTGTTAAGGCACACCACAGTCTGCACACATTACAAATCAATAGTCCTTTTTTTTTCTCTCACTCATGGCAATGACACAAGAGGCTTTCTGAAAGATCGCACAAGAAGAATCCTACCATACACAGTTTGGAGAAGAAAAAAAATAACTTCACGCACTTAACTAGTGGAACAGTTATAAGCAGCAAGCAAAGGAGACACCCGTGCATGATGCAACATGTGCCAGCGATCGGATGATCTTATGTAAAAGAAAGAACAGTGAGAGAGTGCGTAGACTCCTAAATGCATGCTTAGAGTGCCGCAATCAGCATGCACTAGAGCTTACGTCATCGCCACCAGAGGGTGCCAGTATGCAGAATACTCTAGACACCAAGGAGTGTCGCTTCTGACGTTATCGTGAAGCCACACCAAAGGGCACAGGGGCGCAGCGTTTCCTCCTGCCTATTCTTATTCCAAGATTCGAGTGTACTATTTTGTACATACAGCCCGCAACACGGAACAGAAACACTCACAGACTCGTCATGTATTTCAAAGCCTGCAGTGCAGAGCCGTTGCACCTTTTTTTTGTTTGTTTGTTTGTTTGTGTCCGTTCCGCTGTCCATTCACATCGTGACACTTTTGAGCAATACCTGGGGCCAACTGATAGTCTCCTCTCCCCACCCTTTCATTGTTACACCCTTGCCCTAACCCCCACAGTATTAACAAGACCGAAATGATGTCTGTGTTGCTGGACACCAGAATTCGCACTTTCGGTCCGCCGACAATGTCGCCAAAGCTGTACAAAACCTTGCGGCGACCATGGGAAAGACTGCATTGCCACATAGAGCCAACGGGAAGGGCGCCATCAGCGCAAACAACCTTGAGGTTGACACCACTCCACAAAAAACTTTTCGATATCTTTCCTCCAAGCCACGAATTCCCGATTGGCCTTGCGAAAGCACCGTTTGCAGGTACAATCACCGGGCATCATGCCTAAGGTGCATCAAAATCACTGGGAAAGCCAGAAACAGGTGATGTGTGGGGAGGGGAAAGACTCTTCAAAGGTTAGTGGACTGCGATAAAGTAGCTGAAGTGAAACCAAAAGAGCATCTTAAGTAGACAGTGGCGTAAGATCAAACTGCCCTCGGAACTTGATAAAGAACTCTTTCATGGGAACCAAACAACTTCTACAGAGGCCGTTTTTAGATGTATAAAAAAAAAAATGTGGAGGAACGCTCATTAAATGTGCAAAAACAAAAGATATTTCAAAGCCAAGGTCTTCTAAGTCCCGGCTCTGATCTTAACGGGATGGGTATGACCAAATTTGACACCAAAGGTATGATGTTTTCTGCACTACTGCACTGAAAGAAGACCGAGAGAGATAGGAGAGACAAACTGCTGTTTCGAATGCAAAGAAAAACTAAATAAGAACAAAAAATCCTGCCGAGGATGCAAAAGCCAGATTGAGCTGTGTGCTCCCCCTAGAAGTTCGGAGCGCCGAAAAATCTGCCTTCTGAGGAGTCCCAATGACAACGACCTGAGCTAAGAATGACCTAAGATGATAATGTGGCCTTGAGTGTGATCACATGATTCTAAAGATAGTATACTCATTTGGCGACTCAAGACAAGCCCACAGAACCAGCCGAGTTGACAAATGATTTGAGCAAAACAAACAGGAGCAATAAAAATTAAAAGAGGCAAAGGCGCAAACCTTCTACAGCTTGCATCTTGAAACATACACGGCAGACATCTCTTAGGGCATCCATAAGGGACATGCCACACAAATGTTCAAAATAAGATACCAACCATCCAAGAAGTTCATGACACTGTTCGGACAGAAAATGCAACATTGCACAAAATGCAAGGAAGACCGTAAATCCCAATCACCGCCTCAACAGCCGTCATTTCTGCGCGATAACAAGAAGTCAAACACCGAGCGCTCGGAATGCACCTGCAGCCTTAGGATCACAAGAGTGTCCAAGCCGTGCACGAAAGAGACAAAAAGCCTTCAGTCATGGAGTAGTCGGATTGCAGCTCTACGACTGCCAGACACAGTACGCCTTTAATTCACCACACACACTTGAATTTTGAGTAGTGTCGCATAAGTGCATTGCATGTCACAGCACAGAGCATGAGAGGTGTCCCAAAAAGGATGCCAAGCATCACACCTTCAAATGAACACTCGAACAATTCTTTAAGAATGCCATTAGAGTCCACCTATCTCCACAATGAGTACGTACCCGCAAAACACTTGAAAATCTGGATCAAACGGTGTTACGGAGCATTAATGGCCATTGATCCCCGCAAACTAGGAAAATGTGGGAAACGGGCAATGAAATCAGTGGTGCAAACGAACACAGAATGTCGGATCAATGGCACTTTGGGAGTTTGAAAGGAGTACTGACACCATCTTATATATATATATATTTTTATATAATTTGGAGACTACAGCTCTCACACATAAAACTGACTCCTTTAGAAAGCAGGAAGGTTGGGAAACATATTTGATACTAATGTCGGTCTAGAAATGCTGGACTGGCATCATCAACATTTACAAAGCCTTGACACAGAGATAAATTTGATGACTGTGTGTAACAATAAGGCTAGCGAATGATGGTGTAACCCTTAAGAAAGCAAATGAGAATTCTGTGCATGTCTCGTTTTGGCTGTCCTGAACAATTGCAACTGCAGCGGTTACAGGAACGAAGTGAGCCAGCGTACCGTGACGCATACACCTCCTGTGTACCGAAGCAGTTTTGTAGAAACGAGCATTAAAGTGGGCTATTTAGAGTGCTCTGAGACTTGCCGCTATCCTTTCGAGGGTTTAGAATAATCGAACCTTCATTTAATGCAAAAAGAGTCAGTTGAAAATGTTGTGCCAGTACTCCTCTTGAAACAGATGCAACGGAAGCATTTTTTAGAAACTTTCTATGTAATGAACCTAGTAACATTAGAGGGTTGCCACTAGACAAGAAAAACTATGCGTGCTTGAGCATGAAGCAAGCGGGCAATGATAAGGCAACACAGCCCAACAGCTCGCAAGTACCGGACAAGCAGTTAACGAAGACCGAAAAGGGCGCCAGTGTTGCGTTTACAGAAAGCAGCATTTGTGTGCAGTAGCATCCACTTTTCTTTTTTTTTTGCACAACACATCTGTGCTGCGGCTTTGCAACTTAAATAGCGTTAGCATGTGGCCACACCCAGTGCTTTGCTGCAGAGACCACCAAGCAAAGCAGCAGCCAAACATCCTGTTTGAGTGCTCGAAATTCCATGCAGAGCCAACACCGTTTAAAACAAAGGTCATGGCCCCTGGGCATGATTTGTCCTTGCATGCCAGCTCTGAGAGAGCTATCTTCTCAGGTGCCTTCATTTTTAAGCCCAGTCGAATAGTCTGGCTCTACTTTGAAGCACTGGCGTGCAGCACTCTCGGGTTTCATCAACCAGCATGCATTGACAAAACTGATTTCATGGGGTCAGGAATTTTTAACCTTACATTTAACAATGCTATACAATTCCATTACAAAGTCATATCGAAGTCATACAGAAGGATACAGGCATGGCGGCTCTCTCAGCTAAACTGTTGTTCGCATTCAAATTTAAGAAACAAGTAGCACTTATTTGGTGCTGCAATTTGTTTAATGCCATGCTTAGATGCAGTATGAATCGTCTGTAGTTGTGACGCACCAACGCACTATTTTCACAGTGAAAGAAATGCTGGCGCCATCTGTCACTAGAACGCCAAACCTCTCCACCTTCTGCCTTAAGACCTCTCCACATTCTGTCAGTGTTCATGTTCCTAAAAAAAAAAAGAAAGACAGTACCACCATTTCTCTCAGAAAATGTGCATCCTTAAGATGAGCATTGCCACAGACGTCTAAATCAACTTCTGTCTGTATTAAATCAGCAGACACTGCACCCGAACGTGGTATTAAACTGTGAAACAGTGTTATCTGAATGTGAACAAGAGTGCCATTAACCTTTGCCTCGAAAACCAATACAGCATTCAGTACAAACCAGCCTGAGACTGGAAAGAGTAATCACTGCCTTTCACAATGAGTGGTGCAGAAGGTGCAAGAGCAGTGCACAGTGCTGTATTCACATGCCACACTGATGGTACCCTCTGCACAAAACTGGTGCAGCCTAGTGGCACCGGTGCAAGCCAGGGGCCAGGTCTACCGGAATGATCACTTTTGGCGACACTGCTTCATTCCAACGCGATGCCAATTTCTGCGTAATGCGTCCCTCAGGCGCAGGATATATAGCAGTAGCACGAAGTGCATGTCATCCGTAGTGTCACTTGCGGTTCTTCATTGGGTAGTTTATGTACTTAACACAGCTGTTTGCCTGTTTGCTTGGTTGCATTGCTTTTGTACCACCCACACTGTGGAGAAGGTAGCCACTCAGAACAACAACAAATTTTTCATCATTCTTTACTAGCACTTTGTGTTTGTGATTGGCATCGTCATATTCTCTGAGGGTGCAGCCAGCTAAGAAAAATAAGCAAGCGCATTTAATGTCTTGCTGCAACAGAAAGTGTATTAGTTGAACACGACAGACGTCTCTAGATAAGTGTGCATTGAATATTACGACTGCCCATAGCTTGGCCTGTTTGATGACTTGACGGCAACTGAATGGCTGGTTAAAAAAATTCACTAGGATTAAAGCAACAATGAATTTCTAGATCAACACTTACAACGAGCATGCACCACAAAAATAACGGCAACAACAAATATGCCTGTCTGCACGTAAACGTTTTCATCGAATCAACTTTCTCTGGTACTGGCAATCAGCATATGCTGACAGAAACCTGCCTGAAAACTAATATTCAGCCTTAATGTCAATGTCTTTGACAACCAAGCATCACAAAAAAACAATGCCAATGTGAGATGTATCCACACGTTTTCTCACCCCTCTTGCACATGAACATTGTTGTAAATGACCGTTAGTTATCAGCATTGTTAATCAAACCAGCATTTCTAGTTAAACAAAAATTTCTCTTGGGCTAGTACTCTAGAGTTATTATACAAGGTAACAAAACTGCTACGCCAGAAATACATAATTGACAGACTGCATTTTTTTCCTTTGCATATTGTTTGGTTTGTTATTTTTTTCACCATGTCCATAATTTTCCAAGCAAATGAACAAGTTAATGCCTCCCCATATGCACAGTCACCATCATACTTAACCAGGACAAGCCTTAAACACCCTTTCTGCTTCTCCTGCAGAAGGGGCTTGAGATTCCTGGTTGGCGTGCCTCGAATGAGCTAACTTTCAAAGCATTCAAGCTATGCTCTATATAGCCCATATTTGCTTAAGTTAGCCGGCTATAGGCATATTGTCCAAGTTGAGGCTGTCACCAACGGTACATAATGCGTTCTGGCAGTTATGGTTGAAACGAACTAAATTGAATGACACACCTTTCACTGGATCAATCAAATGGCGCACGTGCCAAGAGCGACATACCGCCAGAATTCATCATTCCAGGACGCAGCTCCCGCCCATGGTGTCAAAACTCACAAAAAGCATTGTTGCAGTGGAAGCTGAGAAAGAGCGAGGGAGTCGGAGGAGGGAGCACATAGAGCGGGGCTTCCCCAGTGAAAGTAAGAGAGAAAAAAAGAGAGCTCTCGTGCTCGGCCGTGATTGGTGGGTCTGACGGGAGAGGAGGCAGCAGCAGCTTGATGCACCGGTGAGTGGGCAGGGCAGCGCAAGAGGGCGGCGGCGGCGGCAGGAGGCAGTGGCGGCGGCGATCAGTGGGAGGACTGGGGGTCGCACTGGAGTAGCCGCACAATCGAGGGATCACTTTTGGCGCCCTCAATAAACTCCTCCAGCGAGAGTTTTCCGTCCATGTTCTTGTCCATCTGCCGGAAGATCTTGTCGGTGCGCTTCTCTGGCGTCGACTCGTCTTCCGGCATCTTCATCACAGACCCCACCATCTTGTAAATGGCCTGCGAGGGGGGTAGTCCAGAGGAGAGAGAGACGACCGAGTGAGCGAAAAGCATCCCCACTAGACTGTACTAACCAAGAATCACGGGCAGCAGCTTAAAGGCTAGCAGCATAAAAAGTTTTCGGAATGTATAAAAAGCCTAGTTTTGGATAGTATACAGATAAAGAGTAGCATCCGTGCAAAAGGTTACATTTGAAATACGAGTGGATGCATCGTGAAAAAAAAAATCAGAACTGATTACCACTTGCCAGAAGTGACTCGCAGCCCACAAAATTGAGAACCAGTGGGGTTTGCTCAGCGTGACGTCCGAGATTAGGCAATGCCCACAGTGCAGTGAAAATCTCAGAGGTGACGATACTGGTATTTCTGGTATACTGGTATCATATCCACTAACAATCAGGTGCATATGTCGTTTGCTTAGGCGTTACTCAAAGGCTAGTAAGCAAATTACCGGCCTTGAAGCTTCATCGAGATTGTTTCAGTAGTACGCACTACTCATTTAAAGCCATATTAGCCAAAATGAGATATTGTTGCAGTTTGCCTTCAATCATTTGTTGTCGAATGATTACTGTTGCCTTCATGGAAGTTTACAAAAAAGAAATAGATTAAAAATGTTTCAAAATAAGGCACTACGGTTTACTTGTTCCAAGCATTCCCACCACAGAAGTGTCAGTGCTCTTTGAAATCTGGTGGGAATACCTACACTCAACTTGTTGACGACAAGTGCTGCAATAAAGCTACTTTACATGCTTCATCATGATTGCACCAGTACACCTAAGCAGAATCACTCTAACCTGCCAGATCATTATTCAAGTGTAAGCTGCCCCGATAAGCAACTCAGGCTTTTTGTCACACACTGCAATGCATTTGATTTCCTTTTTTTCTGAGGTTTATGTATAACGTGTAGCCGCAGGAAGTTGTTAAATATGATTGCGCAGATTTGAAGTAGTATGCATTCATATCGTATGCCGTATCATATCGTATCGTATTCATATCGTATCGGTCATGCACTCATATCGTATGCATGACCAACTAGCCCAACAGTCAACTCTTCTAGGATTGTGCAGATAGCTGTGCTGCTTAAGTGGAATCTCATTTCCTGACATGATAATAGTGTGTGCAATAGAGTGTTTTACTAGTGCAGCTGCTAAAAAATGTTAGTAGCTTTCCTGCATTTTTTAAAAATTCTTTTGCTCTGTTCACAAGGCATAGAGGATTGTTTTGCACTACTCTTGTGGTGTTTTGTGATTGTGTGACTGACTGTTGCCTCTGGACTTCCGTGGGGCGCCTTTAAACCCCCTCCCAATATTTGCAAGTAAAAGGCTGACAGTACTTGTCAAACTAAAAGAACAATCTGCTATGGAGAGAAACAGAAGTGAAAGCTAGCCTTAGGAGACATTGTGAGTGCCAGCAGGCCTAATATTACAATTTATGAAGACTCTATGCCGTGGAACGCTAGCTCTACCAGAAGATTGACAGATGTCTAACATGTTGGAGCACATTGAGAATATGCCTCTGTGCCACATCTTTGAAGCCTGCCACAGGCTACATGCCTTTGGTAACATGTGAAAATAGCTCTTCAAAAGTATGTTGCCGGTCCTAAAAAATGTCGAGAAAAAAAGGCTTCAATTGAGTTGAACCTTGATTTAACAGACATGAATACACCTAATCACCAGTTATAATGAAGAACATCCAAAATGTTTTCGAGTAATATTGTCGTGCAAAAAATATATGCTTATAATGAATACCGTTATAACAAAGGCATTTTGGTGACGAACGCAACTACAGTTAACAAGGTGCACCTGTGCTATGAACAAGTGCACCAGGAATTTTGCGTTTCCTTATTTCCCTTTCATTCTTTTTCAGGTGCACAATAGACAAAAATGTTACTGCAAAAGTAATTCAGGCTTAGACCAGAAAGGGTAAAAAAATATGCTAAAGTAAGAGGCTGAGAAAGAGTGACAAATGTATGCTGAATAAAATCTCTCGACTAGTGTTCTGCACCTAGGGTTAAATTGGTTATGGATAAAGATGCAACTAAAGGCAGTGCATTTCCCCCTTAATGATTAGAAGTGCCTTAAAAAGAGCAGAGAGAGGCAGGTCCACCACAGGCTGGTGTAGCCAAGGCAACCTATGACAATGTACAGAAGGCAGTAGATAGCCCTTCTACATAAGTCTTGCTGTATGCATTACATTACCAGAACGCTGCCGACATGCACAACAGTAGCAACATTGCTAAAGACACCTTGTGGTGATTTGTTCAACCCCAAAGCACCAGAAGATGCTTCTTTCATGCAATTCTCGGTGAGGGGAATATATATATATATATTATTACGATATTATCGGTAGATACCCGAGAGACGAGCCGCCGCAAGAACAACGACGAAGTGGGTCTGTGCCCTTGGCGCGAGAAAATATTGGCCTGGCGCTATGGCTCCAGTCCAGTGTAAATAGCTTGTAAATAGCCTCTTCCGTCTGTGTCTTTCTACACATAACATTCTGGTTATGTGTAGAAATCGACGCCATCGACGCCATTATAAATGAATTCCGTCGCCTTGAACAGGCTAAGAGCCGCCGTATCTCACACCACATTGCGCGGCTACCCAACACTGCTGCTACGTCGACATGTGAGGGTCGACCGCGTCAGACCACCACCTGTGACGAAGTCATCCGTATTGTTCGCCGCGAACTTGAGGCCGCCTGTTCGCCAGCCTTCTCCACGACGCCTCCCGATCTGCCAGCAATCACCATTGCGATGATTCAGGCCGTCGTCAGATAGGAATTTGAAAACATGGGTCTGAACACCATGTGTTCCACGTCTCGAACCACCGTTTCCCAGTTATCTAGCAGCCCTCCTCGTCTCCGGCAGTCCTTTTCTGCCCCATCTCGCCGCAACCCGTCGGAATGGCGTACCCCTAATGACAGGCCGATCTGCTTCCATTGCTGTCGCATTGGCCACGTCGCCCGTCACTGCCGCAACCGATGGCCACCCCCTTCTCGGACTTACACCGCCACTTATTCCCCACTTTTGGACCTTCTGTTCCCTATGCCACCTGCCATAAACCCACTGTTGCCGATGCCCCTGCTCCGAACCTTCGCTACAGCCGCTCGCCCTCACCTCGACGCCATCAGTCTCGTTCGCCCCAACCCCGCCGTTTCTCTTCACCGCCTATCGCCTCCCGGACCCAGCCGGAAAACTAGGCACTGCAGCTTCTGGAGGTGAAGCTGCGTTGTCGACCCTGCCCTCAAATCCTCTGCTCACGTTACCAACGAACCAAAACCTTCTTGACGTTGACGGCTATCCTGTCACTGCACTCATCGATACAGGCGCACATCTTTCTATTATGAGTGCTGCCTTCCGACGACGACTCAAAAAGCTCCTCACCCCAGCGTCGGCACGCGTCGTCCGCGTTGCGGATGGCGGTACTGTGCCTATCATCAGCATGTGTACGGCACGAGTCAGCATTGCCGGCCACCACACCCCTGTCCTCTTCACCGTGATTGCCCATTGCCCCCACGACCTAATTCTCGGCCTCGACTTTCTCTCCGCGCTTTCTGCCCTTAGTGACTGCTCTGCCAGTACCCTTCGCCTTGAGTTGCAGATTCTCGCAGAACCTTCTGACGCACCCCAGTGCCGCTTATGCCCCACCGGCTTTCTTCGCCTGCCGCCAAAATCAATAGCCTTTATTGAACTGTCGTCTTCCCCACCAGTTCCTGATGGCGAGTACCTCGTCACTCCTCTGCCCGACATTCCATTACATTATGATGTTACCGTGCCACACACTATACTTACTATTACTGCAAACCGCACTCGCACACCTATCTTTAACTTTGGATTGGCAAAGCAAATTCTACCGCAAGGTATTTGCCTTGCCAACGCTGATTGTCTCGGAGACCATCATGTAGCAGCGTTATCAACCGATGGTTCTTGAGAGCTTCGCAGGCCTCTCGCGCCAGCCTCGGGCGCCGATCCCAACATAAAAAAAATGGTTGCGACGGACCTGCCCTCTGCGCAGGCTGAAGACCTTTGCCAAGTATTATCGTCCTACAGAGACATTTTCAACTTCGACAATCGCCCTTTAGGCCGGACGCTCGCGGTCAAGCATTGGATTCTTACTGGCGACGCTACGCCTATTCACCGACGACCATATCGAGTTTCTGCGTCGGAACGCCGAGTAATTCAAGGTGAAGTGAACAAAATGCTAGAGAAAAACATCACTGAGCCTTCTTCAAGTCCCTGGGCGTCACCTGTGGTGTTGGTTAAGAAGAAGGATGGCACATGGCGCTTCTGCGTAGACTACCATCATCTGAACAACATTACTAAGAAGGATGTCTACCCGCTCCCACGTATAGACGATGCGCTTGACTGCCTCCACGGTTCCAGCTATTTCTCTTCTATTGATCTGCATTCTGGATACTGGCAGATTGCTGTTGACGATATGGACAGAGAAAAAAACCGCGTTCATCACACCTGATGGCCTATACCAATTTAAAGTAATGCCGTTTGGATTATGCAACGCCCCTGCCACCTTTGAGCGTATGATGGACTCCTTGCTCCAAGGTTTCAAATGGTCCACATGCCTCTGCTACCTCGACAACGTCATCGTCTTCTCGCCAACGTTCGACACTCACCTTGAGCGTCTAACAACTATACTTGATGTATTTCGCAAGGCGAAGCTGCAACTTAACTCGTCCAAATGTCGTTTTGGCCACTGTCAACTTACTTTTCTAGGCCATCTCGTTGACGCTTCCGGAGTACGGCCTGATCCCGACAAAACTCGCGCTGTGCAAGATTTTCCTGTTCCGAAGACAGCCGCAGACGTCCGAAGTTTTGTAGGACTATGGTCGTACTTTCCTCGTTTTGTTCCAGATTTTGCGACAATTGCTAGAACCCTCACTAATCTTCTGAAGAAAGCGTACAATTCTCTTGGCGCACATCAGAAGCCGTCGCCTTCTCTCGTCTCGTCACTCTTCTAACCTCCACCACCCATTCTCGCCCACTTCGACCCTGATGCCCCTACAGAACTGCGTACAGATGCCAGCGATCATGGCGTAGGTGCCAGCTTAGCCCAGCGTCAGCGTGGCCAGGATCGCGTTATTGCTTATGCGAGCCGCCTCCTAGCACCATCGGAGCGCAGCTATTCCATTACGGAACGAGAGTGCCTTGCTGTTGTCTGGGCGGTTGCGAAGTTCCGTCCTTACCTTTACGGTCGGCCTTTTTCCGTAGTCACTGACCATCACATTCTCTGCTGGCTCTCATCGCTAAAAGATCCTACAGGCCGGCTTGGTCGATGGGCTTTGAGGCTACAAGAATTTTCATATTCCGTGGTCTACAAGTCTGGCCGCCTGCACCAAGACGCTGAGAGCTTGTCGCGTTACCCTGTTGACGATCCTGACTCCTCCGATATTACCAGTGCTCCTTGCGTATTCTCTGTATCACAGCTGCTTCATTTTGCCGACGAGCAATGTCGTGACGCCTACATCAGAGCACTCATCGACCGTTTTGAACACTCTCCGGCCGATGCCACTCTATGCCTCTTCGTCCTCCACGACGGTACTCTGTACCGTCATAACCTTCATCCGGACAGCTCTGAGTTCCTATTTGTCATACCTAAACACCTCCGCTCAACCGCTCTAGAAGAGCCTCATGACGCACTAATGGCAGGACACCTCGGCGTATCTCGAACCTATGACCGTGTATGTCACCGCTTTTTCTGGCCGGGCCTTGCCCATTCCGTACGACGTTACGTCGCCGCTTGTGAACTTTGTCAATGACGCAAGAAGCCTTCCCAGCTCCCCTCTGGTTACCTGCAGCCGCTCGACATCCCTGCCGAGCCCTTCCATCGCGTTGGCTTAGACCTTCTCAGCCCATTTCTGGAATCTACATCAGGAAACAAGTCGGTTGCAGTCGCGGCTGACTACGTGACCCACTACGCCATAACCCGCGCTCTACCGACCAGTTGCGCAACTGACGTTGCGGACTTCCTTCTACATGATATCATTTTGATGCATGGTGCTCCGCGTCAATTGCTAACAGACCGTGGCCATACGTTTATGACGAAAGTCACTGACGACATCATGCGGGCCTGCTCCATTCAGCATAAATTTACTACCTCCTACCACCCTCAAACGAACGGCCTCACTGAGCGTTTGAACCGCACTCTTACAGACATGCTACCCAAATACATTTCAGACGACCACCGTGACTGGGATCTGGCTCTACTCTACATTACATTTGCATAACACTCTTCCAGTCTCGAAACTGCCGGCTTTTACCCGTTTTACCTCTTGTACGGCCGCGAATCGACGCTACTACTAGACACCATGCTTCCGTGCACCACAGCTTCAACTAGCGCTTATGCCCATGATGCAATCGCCCGTGCTGACCATGCTCGTCAACTTGCGCACGTTCGTCTACAAGTCTCTCAAGACAAACAGAAGCGATGCTACGACCACCGTCACCGTGACGTCCATTTTACGCCCGGCACCCTCGTGTTGCTTTGGTCACCATCGCATAAAGTTGGCCTTTGTGAGAAACTGCTTTCCTGTTATACCGGCCCATATCGCGTGCTCCGCCAAGTGACCGATGTCACCTATGAAATTGTTCTAACCACGCCCACTACGTCTTCTGCTGTGACAACCAGAGACATTGTCCACGTCACCCGACTCAAGCCCTACAACTCTGCACATGCCTTGGATATTTAACAGCACCGTGACGGCGCTGTTAAATAAAACCCTGTTTGCACCAGGGTTTGCAAGAAAACCCTGGTGCAAAGCCTGATGATCATCGGTCCACTGGTCGAAACTGTTGAAATTAAATACGTGCTCTGTTTACGTTGTAGCATTGCTGAAGTTCTATATATATATATATATATATATATATATATGATTATATATTAAAGATTATGCTGTCACTGGCATGGTTACGCTGAGCTGAAGGCAGCCAGTCATTGCAATCACAGTTTTGTATGCTTTGGCTCAGCTCAACGTCACAAGATGGCACCACTAGCGCTGTTGTTCATGCATGAATTGTGTACATGTACAGACAAGCTAAAAGTTTCCATAAGCTTTTGCGGTGTTCTACAGGGTGTCAGCACCCTATATTCAGAGGCAACGTAAGCGTCAAGTGGTAAATACTACACAGCAGTGCTACTCAAAAAGGATTTGTATAAATGTGCTAACCAATCATGTTAAATTATTGTAATGTCAGGGCATAGGCAAACTTCTTTCAATATTGGTGTCCCTTGGAAGCTATATCTTGGAGTGCAGAGAAGGCATAGAAAGAATATGCAGTGCAATTTTGTGGGTGGTGCTTGTACTGAATTCTTAGGTGGTCACTGAGTAAAGCAGGTACGAAGAGTTGCTTCCCCGACTTCACACAATAACGGACATAGAAAAATGCATTTTTTTTCAGGAACGCAACATACTACAGTTGCCCATAGAACAATTCCCCACACTTGAACGAAGCTAGTGGCTTTAAAAGTTTCAGACTGACATATACGCTTCCCGTAAATGCGGAACTGCACTGTCTTCGGACCTGAGGCACTGCTACAACAGCCTGTACTGGCAGTACGGCAGCGCAAACAGGGTTACTGTATTCATGCAAAGAGCAAGAAGAAAACCCATGTAAAACCCATGCAGGTTGCAACCCAGGTTTTAATGATTTTGGTGGAACCCAGGTTTCAAACTGCACGGGAAACATGCACAGGTCGGGTTAGAAACCCGCACAGCTTTCTCTCACAGTCCTGCACTGCATTCAGCTAAATGCTGCTGCCACCACAATCAATGGACCACGAAACAGTCCCAGCAGGGCCCCACTGACCGTGACTATCTCGAGCATCTCCTGGCGCGAGATGTAGCCGTTGCCGTCCAAGTCGTACATGCTGAAGGCCCACTTGAGCTTCTGCTCGAGGCGGCCGCGCGACGTCACGCTCAGCGCGCACAGGAACTCGCGGAAGTCGATGGTGCCGTCCCCGTTGGCGTCAAAGGTGCGGAACACATGCTCGGCGAACTTGGACGCGTCCCCATAGGGGAAGAAGTTGCCGTAGATCTTCTTGAACTCCTCGATGGAGAGGTGCCCGCTGGGGCAGTCCTTGAGGAAGCCCTTGTACCACTCCTGGATCTCGGCGTCCGAGAACTCGGTGTTCTGCCGGAGGTCCTCCAGGACCTCGGGCTTCAGCTTGCTGTTCTGCTTGCCCATGGCTCTGGTCCGCTGCTACTGCTGATTCCGCCGCCGGCGGTGCGGCACCCGTCGATGTGGCCGAGGCGGTCGGCCGGGCTAGCAGGACACGCAATCCCTTCTTCCGAAGACAGTGGGGGGGCAGGGTGTTACTGGGTGGTCAGAGTCTGGACGCTGCCACTGCATTTAGAGAAAGGCGGAAGAAAAGGATGAGGTTGATTCGCCTACAGGTATTCCCTTCCGGTGGTATTTAATTCAGTCCATTCAGAATGTAGTTTCACCACGTTCCTTTCATCTTTAGAATAATGAAAAGCATATAGCTTCAAAATTAGGCATTTTTTATTCTTCCAGAGTTTATAGAGCGTGCACACCATGTGAGAAGTCCCAACAGGAATGTCGGATGTAAGAACATCAATACTTTCATGTTGATATCACACCTAACCACAGGTCCCCAATCAAGCAGAACATCTACATTAAATATTGGCACAACGGGGCAAGAAAACAACAAGGATAGAGGTAGGACAAGGTTGTGTCTTGTCCATACCTTTGTTGTGCTCAACTGTGTAGCACTCACATATAAAACAAGCAGAACTCTATAATTCCCGTTGTCATTTATCTCAACAGCAAAACTACTACTATAGTTATCTCTACTACTATGGGCGTGTACCAACCTGCTCAGTGCTCAATCCTTATACTCGAGTTAATTTTTTCACACTGCTCTGCCATGAACAATACACACCAAGTCGCTCGACTTTCTGTACTTTAACGACAAACGTGATATTTCCAGAAGTACTAACGGATGTATGCAGTCGCAGGTGACTAATTCCAGTATTAATTTGTGCGTGAGGGAAATATTTCAGAGAGTCTTGCATGTGCAAAGTACTATGCAATCACGTGTAGGCAACTTGTACCCGAAAGGAGGTAGGGCCGAGATACGAAACCTCAAATCCAGGCCACTGCATCCACCACCTTTGATGTCGGTCTACCTCAAAGTCAGCACCCCGGTGATGTCACTGACTGTCACTCTACTAGATAAAGCTACTTTGACATAATGCTACATTTCCCCTATCACATGTAATGCACATATCCATTCTCCCGTAGCACTAGCTCGAATAACCAGCCATTTCAGCTCCTCAGAACTTAAGTGCAGTTTGACAGTTCATCATCATCATCAACAACCTTTTTTTAAGTCCACTGCAGGATGAAGGCCTCTCCCTACGATCCAATTACCCCTGTGCTGTGCACACCAACTCCAACTGCACCTGGGAATTTCTTAATTTCATCACGCCACCTAGTCTTGTCATCCTCGACGGAGTTTCCCTTATCTTGGCACCTATTCTGTAACCCTAACTGCCCACTGGTTATCTAACCTACACATTACATGACCTGCCAAGCTCCATTTCTTTCACTCAACGCCAATTAGAATATCGGCTATGCCCATTTGCTCTCTGATCCACACTGCTCTCTTCCTGTCACTTAACGTTACGCCTATCATTCTTCATTCCATCACTCTTTGTGCAGTCCTTAACTTGTTTTTGAGCTTCTTTGTCAGCCTCCAAGCTTCTGCCCCACATGTTAACACCGGTAGAATGCATTTATTGCGCACCTTTCTTTTTAGTGATGATGGCAAGCTTCCAGTAACGACCTGAGTATGTCTGCCATATGCACTCCAACCCAATTTTATTCTGCAAATTTCCTTCTCATGATCAGGGTCTCCTGTGAGTAGTTGACCTAGGTAAACGTATCCTTTCGCATACTCTAGAGGCTGACTGGCGATCCTGAAGTCTTACTGCCTTGCCAGGCTAGCGATCATTATCTTTGGTTAATTATATGTAGCTATGTAATACAGTCGAGCCTCGATATAGCACAGATAAAATGAATTCTTGGGCATAATGAAGCAAACCTAACATATTTCACACCAATATCAGCATGCAATAAATTTATGCCTATGAACCAACATCATATGTAATGAAGATAGTCTGAAGTTTTATGCATACTTATCAGAATTTATTATTATAAGTTGGACCACATCAGAATCACCAACATCAGAAATAATGTAGTCTCATGTCAGATGCAACATTACAAGGAGGTTCAACTTATTTGATGAGCGGCTGCTTTGCTCTGTTTCACCCACTGAAGCCACTCTTTGGTGTAGTGGATCTTCATATTGATACACTCTCAAGAACCTGCTGCCCACTATATCTACTCCACCCTTCATAATACAACAGATACTGAAAGTGGATTTGTGCAATACAAAAACAAGCACAAACACAAATACAGTAAACACCATGACATAGTACCACAAAAGCACAACTCTGGTAGCTTGGAATGATAAATGGTGGTACAAGGAATAAACCTGACTAGAGCACTGCACCACATATTTGTGGAAGTGAGACCACTCACCTCAATGCTATGTGCCAGCAGCCGAAGAAATGTCACCATGAAAATACGAAATTTTTGTGTCCAAACAAACATTAATTTCATGCCACCTCATAACAAGCAACCCATTTTGGACAATTTTGGAAAGAGCCCATTAGTACAGTCAACCATCTACAGCAGAGACACATGGCTGACCACGTGCTATTTTTTTTCACAGCACGCCTCACAAAAGCCCACGCTGAAATCGATGCTGTCAGCACAGACTACTACAAGGCCCATGCTAAAATCTGAAAACAAGTGAATTACCACAAGTAGTGTTCAGACCATACAGAATTACTTTTCTGAACAGTTTCTGGGACGCAACATTGGCTCCAGCCTTAGACATCCCTTGTTGCATAACTGCCGATAACAGAAAGGCTATTCGAACAGGGCAACCTCTACCCATAAACAATCCACATTCCTTGCAAGCATTGCTTAGTTTGTTGCTCGTCAGTTCCCAAGGCGTGCTGCCTCGATTTTCCAGAGAATGCAGCAACTGGCACACAAAAACACTTGCGATACCAGATTAAATAGATTATTTCGACTGCCAGCGAGTACTAGACACTTGCATTAGTTGCCGCAAAATCCCTTTTCCATACATGCTCAAAGTTGTCACGAGCAGCGGTTAGTTCACAGTCCCCACTCCACCCTTGAAACTAAGATGCAACACGAGTTTTAAATCGCCTAACCAGAGAAGCATTGGCTTAATATTTTTTTTTAGATAAGCTACAATCTTTTGCTTCGCATGCATGAAACAATGAACAAGGAACTTTGTTCACACTCTAGCCTTGAATCCAGGACAGCCCGAAAGTTTCAGATTGCCTCTTCTGAAGAATAGGTACTTGCTATTCTGAAGGCTATAAATGAGCTATTCATAAAAGTAGGCATAATACGACAAAGTTTCTTCTGAAAAGGTAGCTGAAAATGATCAGCATGTCCTATCCCATATTAGTGCTCTCGAATACTACTTTGCTACAAATGCTAAATGAGAAGGACACTTCGATCACTATAGAAGATTCACTACAAAAGAAATAAAGGACAATGAGGACACCGTGAAATGTAGGGGCAGTTTATTCAAACGTGACGAAGTAGCACAATGCTTGTATACAAAAAGGACACAAACAACAAAAAACATGCTGTTAAATTACAACAAAAATAGAATAAAATGCTCTTCTAGGGAAAGAATTTGGAGGAAGTGCTGGAAGAAAAAAATAAAGACATGGTCGAAGGCAAAAGCACAGGCCATGAAAGTTTGGGGCTATCTCAGCTGCAAGGATGTGTTTGCGGTCAGGAGCCCTGCCAGCTTCCGATCCTGCAAGCAGCCATCGAGGAATTCTCGCATCGTCAGCTTGCCGTCGCCATCGGTGTCCATTTTGGAAAAGACCGCTCCTGTGCGCTCTTCCGGCGTGTCCTCATCGGAAGTGGCGGCGCCGGGCCCCAGCATTTCATACAGGGCCTGCAAAAAAAAAGTTGTGGTGGAAGAATAACTGTTGCAGTTATATACTTATGACCCCTACTTATATACTAAGTACTTATACTTACTAAGTACTTATACTAAGTACTTGTACTAAGTACTTGTATAATAAGCACTTATATACTTATACTTATGACCCCTGCACTTGGGCAATAATGCCTGCAAGAAGCTCTTGAAGGGGCCATGCAACGCTTTCGAGAAAGCTCTTAAGGCAGCAAGGATAACGGCATCACAATGCGGTGGTTTCATGTACTTCATGCAATGGACGTGACATCAATGAGTGGCACACCATGATCATTGGTTGAAAGTGTAACGTGTAATTTACTTTCCCGCGATATTGCGGCTATCGCACGAAAAAGCTGCGGCAGTACATTTCACAACCATTTTAGGTATCGCAGATCCACGGGCGACGTGTTGCAGCTATGGGAACGACACATCCACGTGCCAGGCACTCGGTGCATGAAGGGCTGCCTTGTGGAAGCTCTTGCAACTTTAGCAGTGATGCCATGACCTCCGAGGTTGGAGTGCCCACTGCCCAATCGTGCTAGCCACGGGAACACCATCAACAGGCTGAGAAGGTTTGAAAACAATGGCACGTAGACTTGCACTAATGCCATGCTGCAATCGGCAATACCCTAAGATGTCATGGGAGAGTGAAATGCAGCACTTAGCATAGGAAATCCGAGTCGAGGGTAACTCTTGTTATGTTTGTATATTAAAATTTCTGGCCGATCGCTGGGTTTGTGTGCATTAATTTTAATTCCCTTAGCTTTCTGCTCTAACATACTGACAATAGATCTAGAGCAGATATGGTCTTTTAAGTGTTCCAGGAGCCCTTTAAATACTGAACTGCCAGCAAACTGAAACATGTTTAATGTCGGGCTTCGTGCCTATGACCAGTGTATACGTTTTAAAGGCAAAACAGAGCAAGGCCTCATTCACATAGCGTTCACCTGCCATGACGAGTCCCTGTAAAAGCACTGCTTTCTGACAGGGGAGAAGAGTGTTTCCTTGCCAGATTATTACTAGAAGACTCAGGCACACAAATACTACCTGAGTGATAGATGACACTGGATGGAGCAACTGACACTAACAGGGAAGCCGTTCCACGAATTGCAAAAAGAGGAGAGAGAGAGAGGTTTAAAGAACGGATGTTAATGAGGCAAGCACCTGGTTGGCTACCCTACAACAGGGAAACTTGATTATATGCATCCACATGCGTGGACAGCACCATGTAAGGAGGAACGGTTCAAAGATGGAATAAAGGCGACGGGCTCCACTTACTGCAAGAGGATTTCCGCTCCTAGCACATTGCCACGTTGCTCATGCATGGTACTATTCTAATGCCACTATTCTAATGCATGCCAGTACTCAAGCCAGCCTTAATCCAAGAAAATGGTAATTTGACGCACACTGCAGCCCTGACGAGCTCATCCACATGGCAGTTCAGGATTTGAAGGGCTCCTGGAACACTTTTTTTAAGCCACCATATCTATTCTAGGTCTATCGTCAGCATGTTAGAGCAGAGAGCGAAAAAAAGCTTCAGAAAGTCTGGTCTGCAACATACACATTCAGATTGACCATCTCTGCTACAACAGCAGCAGCCTAACAGTTATCACCCCACCCCCATTGCCAAGCCCGACTGACCAGCTTCAGCTATGCTTATTTATCAATGTTCCTCAGGCTCACCTCACACCTCAACCATGTAAGAAAATGCTGCACAAATTAGCCCACTCTAATCAGCCCATAAGTAAGCTTTCTTTAATGAATATATAAAATATTCCATTCACACTGGGCTACATAACATTACCTTACTCACCTGCATGATAATGCCGAAATCTAAACTTGGGTTTTGCCAGTGAAGGCCTTTGATGATTTGTTGCAAGGCATTTAAAGCATTGCCATGGTGTTCCCCGTAGATATACATACCTAATCTTTCCCAGTATAACATACTTCTAAGCATTCAGAGAAAAGCTTTGGAGAGATTGCATCCCATTGTCAGACACCTTTCTTAATTGGTATTTTTCCACATTCCCTGTGAAGAACTACAGTAGCCGTGGAACGCCTGT
The DNA here is from genome assembly GCF_050947875.1 of Dermacentor variabilis. Lineage (NCBI taxonomy): Eukaryota > Metazoa > Arthropoda > Arachnida > Ixodida > Ixodidae > Dermacentor > Dermacentor variabilis. The sequence goes on from NC_134576.1 coordinate 108,697,466, forward strand.
TGATACTTTCAAAGATATTCCTGAATGCTTCCTCCACTCCTTGATTCCGCAATGGCTCTATAATTGCTGGTACTTACTGAATCAAATGCCATGTCATAATCTATGAGGGCCATCTTGGGAGATCAGTAACAGCTGGAGACTGGAACTTAGGTGAAATGCCGTTATCATGCCTATCAAACATAAACATGAACCATAATTCTAGAAAATGCATTTTTTCGTGTTTTGTTCTAGCCTTACTTTGTTTATAATGTTATCACGTGCCGGGTAACTTGGGATTAATTTTGACCACCTGGGATTCTTTAACGTGCACCCAATGCGCGGTACACAGGAGTTTTTGCATTTCGCTCCCATGAAAATGCGGCCGCTGCAGCCGTGATTTGATCCTGCGACCTTGTGCTTAGCCACGCAACACCAAAGGCACCAAGCAACCACAGCAGGCTCTCGGTAGTTGTGAAAAGATTTACAAAACGGAAGTGTAGGGGCTGTGTTCCTGAAAAAAAATTGGAATGTATCCTCAGATGCGCAGACTTATTAAATGAGCCTGCACATGCCTAAAAGAAAATATATGGAACCTATATTTAGTGTTTTTTTGGTGCCTGTTATAGGCGCCTAGAAAAGGATTTCATGGTGCCCGAGCATCTAGGCTCTCCATAGTGCACATTCACATCGGCAATCGCATGGGGCCGTGCGACCAAGTTGATTATAAAGCAACTGCTGCAAATGGTTGCTTCGGCAATTAAGCTAGCATTTTGGGACAGTTACTAGATGCTCCATACTACAAATCGGCAACTAAAGTTGCAAGGCTGCAGAACAAATCAGCAGCACAGAAGCAGGACATCAGAATATGCTGCAAGTTACTTTACAGGGCAGTAATGGTGCAAGCAGACGTAAACAGCACTAAACAGCACTTTTTATTGTGGCAGAGGGAATGGCCCCGCTTTCCACCGGGAACCTCGGTCGCCACGAGTTGCACCTTGGTTACCAGTCATGGCAAATTGTGCAACTACTGCCAATCACCAGTGATAATGCACGACCATAACTTCGCAGGCTTCTGAATTGCCCGAATGTTTCCCCTCACGATTCTTGCAATTGTACTGTCCTTAAAGCCAATCTTATTAAAGCCAGGGGAAAGAACTGGCGAGGCCCCTCACCTGGACTATCTTGACCATCTCTGCTTGGTCAATCTTGCCGTCGCCATTGATGTCGTACATGCGAAAGGCCCACTTGAGCCTCTCTTCTGAACTCTGGCTGCCCGTCACTCCGATGGCCAACAGGAACTCCTTGAAGTCAATGTGGCCGTTGTTGTCCGCATCGAATGTGCGGAATACGTGGTCACAGAACTTCTCGGGGTTGCCCGTTGTGAAGAACATGCGGTATATCTCCAGGAACTTGGCGCGAGAGAGCTTGCCCGTCGGACAGTCTTGCTGCTCCCCAGAAACAATGTGAAAGCAAGAGAGAGAGAGAGAGAAAGGAAGGAAGGAAAGTAATTATAGTGATGCCAAGCACATGAAAATATCCACCTTTAATGCAGGTGCCATGTTCACAGAAAAAAATTCACTATGAGCCCATAAATTGTGAAATGTGCTCGTAGACTTTGCAAAAGTTGGTTGAAAGTTGTGCTCAATGCTTTATACGAGATTAACTCATAAAAATAACATCGAGTTTACAAACTGCACCTGCATTAGATTTAAATGCATGATGTACAAACAGGACTTCTGAAAAATTGCAAAACTTTCATAGACATTGTAAACATTTGCTGTAAGTTATAAACAAACAGCCTTTTGATGGGGGCGAAATGCGAAAACACCCGTGTGCTTAGATTTAGGTGCACGTTAAAGAACCCCAGGTGGTCAAAATTTCCGGAGTCCACTACGGCGTGCCTCATAACCAGAAAGTGGTTTTGGCACGTAAAACCCCAAATATTATAAACAAACAGCCAATCCCGGATATACCAAATTCAAATATATCGAAGTACTGTCTATATCGAACAGTTGTAAAATCCCCTTGAAAGTCCTATGTGAAGTATGGCTATGTACTGCGTGTACATTGAACTCCCGTTTACTGCTATATTTGATATATCGAAAGCTGCGCCGAGCTGCACCGCTTCCAACAAAGCGCTTCCAACAAAGACTTAATCGCCGACTTGTGTCGTCGGAAATATTTAATGCCGACAAATTTGAAATGGCACTTTCTTGGCAGACGCTGCCAAACAAGGGATTAAATCTGAAGGCCGGCACATGTCACGAAGGTAAAATGAGCAGGACGCTCTCAGTTTTGCTCGCTGTAAGCATGGGCGGCTCATGCAAGCTGCAGCCATTCCTTATCACTAACAGCATTTTAGGATTTCGCGAGCAGCCAAAAAAAAATAATTTTTACAGATTTTTACATTACAGTTTGATTTTAACAAAATCACCGCACGCTACATCTGCACTTGGTGGTATGGAAGCTTCCTTCTAATAAGACAATTGTATGCAGCTAGTCACCAATGCCCAGTTTGCACCCTTGAAACGCTTCAGTATTCTCAGCTACAATGAAATTCATTTTCCCAGGACTATGCAGCAGGTATTGCCATCTATGACATATGTAATATGTCATAGGACATAAGTCATATGTCAATATTACTATTTTCAAGCTCAGCACTACATGCAAACATCCAGCAATGCCTTTACACTATAGTGTCTAGAGTAGGAATGTGCAAACTGAATTGTGAGTTCAATGTGATTTGGGAAGTATATTTTTGAATCAAATATCAAATAGCTGCTTGCAGCCACTTCTCCGTACAATTCATACGCATAGGAACTACTGCATACTCAAATGAAAGCACAATTTAGTTCTGTATAACTCAAACTAAATATCGAAGATACAAATATGCAAAGTAAAACAATGCACAGATTAAACAAGTTCACAAACGATTACGGACAGTGCAACATGGACAGTGACGGACAGTGCAACACGTACTACAGCACATGGAGGAAGCTACGGCAGCTAGGCTCGAAGCACGTAGAGGCGGCCATATTGAAATGCCGATGGCGGTATGGTAACGCAGATTTAGGGCCGTGCTCGATTCTAACGCGCACGCAATTGTTGGACCCATTTTATCAGAGAAAAAGCGGCCGTTAGATTCGAGTAAATACGGTAGTTTGGATTAGCACAGTATTCCTGTTGCAGGAATTCCTGGGCAGTGTTGCTACACATGTAAGAATAAAAGACCGGGACATCTTTTCAGGCTTAGCAAACATCTTAAATGTTTAAGTAAACAATGTTTGATTGGCATCCCTTTGAAACCAGTTACCACACGTAGAAAAAAAATTTTTACCTTGAATCCTGCGTACCAATCCCGTATCGTGGCATCATCGTAGTCTGTGTGCTTCTTGAGGAACTCAAGATCTTCGTTGGTCAACTCCACAGCCTTTGTGTTTGAGCAGCCCATGCTGAGTCACTCATGAGAGGCCCTGCAACCATTAAACGCTCGCATCAGCAACGTAACAATACCGAAGTAGTAATATCAACATGCAACTATATGAAATACTGATAGAATATTGGGGACAGCAATAAAAGTAAAGTCGACATTAATATATATGTTAGGATTGAGCTGACAGACCAACAAATTAGGAGTACATGATGAGAGGACTGACACTGCATCTACCACAGCTGCTTTGGGCATCACAGAAAGGTGGCTACGATTACTGGCGATCATAGCACCGAAGCCTATACGAGTACGTACAATAAGTATAGCCCACGACTATAACGGTGCACCCATGAACATATATGACACGGCCTGTTGCACTAGTCACGAAGATATGAAAAGGAATATGAAAACATCCGCGCATCCACATGCTATATAGCTGAGCAAGTAATGAGGTACAGCACTAAGGAGTCAAATGTGATTGATTATCCATTTACATGTAAATGAACTTTTTTTATCACCATGTCTCATGGTCATCTCTAAACCCTTACAATCTCTGACCCTTGCCAGGAGACACACTGCATTATGATAGTATGTTTGCCCCCCATCTATGCCTTTTATTGCATAGTCACCGTGGTCGGTTCACCGGAAGCTTTGCGTAGACTTTGCAAAAACCAGTGGCTGTGCCTTCAAGGCCCCAACTGCAACTTATTCAAATTAAAATTCTTGAGATGTACACCAAAAACCACAATCTTGATTATAAGGCATGCTGTAGTGAGAGGACCCCGGAATAATTTTGACCATCCAGGGTTCTTCAATGTGCATTTGAATTTGCAGACAGGCATTTTTGCATTACACCTCATCGAAATGCAGCCGGGAGTCGAACCCGCAACCAACTGCAACAAAATTTGGGCCAAGTAAAAGAATGTAGCTTCAGATAGGGTATATATATATATATATAGCAGCTTCGTGAGAGATTTTATACTTCAAATACGAGTGGATGAGTCACCGAAAGCTCGCAAGAAAACGTTTTTGATACCAAAATTGAAAAATAAACAACAAAGAAAGGCAAAATTTGGAGGACGCTTAAGGTTCGCCTTTAAGAGTGGAACACGATAGCATTCAAAGATCTGACTGCTCCTCATGCTTCCCGGCAACTGCAGCATATGTAACCATACTGGTTATCGGGAAACGCTTGTGGCGAATGCTGTGCATAAAGGCGGGCTTTCTAGTAGAAACGTGGCCTCCTGCATGGGCCATGATGCGGCAGATGTGAGTGCCATCTGTAAGTGTTTCACGGAAACTGGCACGTTGCTCCATGGACTCATTAGAGAGCTTTAGGGGACGCAAGCAACTAGCCTACGCAAGAACTAGGGGCCACAGTACTGTGGATGCGCAGACCTCTATGTCCGGGTGTGCGCATGCTCAGTACTGTTGCCTCGGGTTCTTGCGTCCCCTAATCTAAATCTATTCATGCGCCGATGTGCGCAAATGGCAGATGCCTTTTAAAGGGACTAAACGTGGTTAAAGGGGTTCGAGCTTTTGCGTAACAGAATTCAAATTGAAATGTATATTCAAATTACAAACCGATGCTAACACGTCCGTAGGTTGTGTATAATTAGTTCAATAACTTCCTCGCACCAGATGGAGGGCATGGATGGTACGAAAATCTTTTTGCCTAAACGACGTCAGACGCCGATACCGGATTTTTTCTTGCGACACTAGGGGGGGGGGGGGGGGGGGCGCTGGTTGGAAGCGTCGCGTAGCCAATACCGTGCGGCTCCTCGGCGATCGGACGGCACGCTGAGAAAATCTCGCAGACATCCCGGCATTACGTACCTCATGTCCGCTAACTACGACATGTACACGCCGTCTGCTTAGGTGTTCTTTAAAGTTTGTGCGAACGTACAACTGCTCGTCATAACTAATTCAGCCCAAGTGACATATCTTTGCAGTGGGCCTACATAGGGTGAGCCAAGCTTGCACAGACAAGCGAAACAAAAAAACTCAGTGCCCTTCCACTCAGTGAAGAAGGATGGCCGGCGAAGCTGTGTATGTGGGCCTCCTAATGGCGAACTGCACCTCCGCGGTGGGTCGGCCCGGCATTGCACTATCTTCGGGATCGGCCCAGGTAATGGGCGTTGCTTAAAACGCCTGGTTCACTTCCGCCGCGGGCCGGCGCGGTATTTCACTATCTTCAGGATCGGCCCGCGCATGGGGAGTGCTTAATATGCCTGCAACACCTCTGCCGCGGGTCGGCCCGGCATTGCACTATCTTTTCGGGACTTTTTTTTCTTTTCTTACACGCGGACGCGATAGTGGGGCGAGTAGCCCTTAACAGCTCCGCTGTAGAAGAAGGAACGCGCATCCGTCGCTGCAGTCTCGTTGCGACAACGCAGCACCGCCTTGCCTCGCACAGCGCGCCGGTGCACGGGCGTAGTACACGCACGTTAAAAACAGGACCGGGGTGGAAAGCTGCGCGCCGCCTTCTCGCATACACGCACGTCGAACGCGTTTTTCGGCAACACACATTTAGCCCGCAAAACGCGCCCCGACGGTCACGGAAAACGTCGGAGATCCGAGGGAACGCCACAATTTCGCGACACGAGAAGGCCGGCCAGGACAGGGCGACTTTCGCCCAGTACGAGTGAGCCGAAAGATGTCTCCATCCAGTCGAGTTGGACCTTTGCACGAGATCGAGCGCTGTCACCGAATAGACGTTGATGTAGCACCCCCCCCCCCCCCCCGGTAGTTGGGCGTAGCCGACCTGGCGTAGCCAATCAGAGATGACAAGGTGGCTAAATTTGACAGTTGTGCCCAGTTTGATATATACCACCGCCAAATGGCCAAAATTGACGGGCCGATCAGCTGCAAGCCGGGGACGAAGACATCGCCGCTTCCGGCCCCCGATGCGCGCAGGAAAAAAAAAAGCTGAGGTCGCTTACGCTCGACTCAATTTCGGGTGATAATTTCGCCTTCGCGTGACGTAACGCCCATGCGACGCCTCACCGCACAGCGACCGGGACCTGACCCCATGGCTCGGGCCATATCCACGAAAGCCATATAGCGAATCGACGAAAGCGGCAGACGTATATATTCTCGGAGGATCACTTTTCGGCGACACCGTCGCCTTCGCGTGACGCAGTGCTTCAAACCAGCCAACCGGCTCATCCGGTTTTGCTCAATTTCAGCCAATGAGCGCTGGCTGGTTGAGCACTTCGTCACGAGAAAGCGATAGTCGTAGGGGTCGCGAATACGTCCCCAGTATACTGTAAGCTGGCTGCAAGGCCACAGCCTGGTCAGCAAAAGACGTCCGCATCAACCTTCAGTCTTTCGGGCGACTCATTCCGCGCTCCAGTAAAAGGGGGTATATACTCACAGTATACGCTCGGCTGTACTGCGTGAAACCTCGCCAGCGAATGAGACGACAATGCGCGCCGGACGACTATTAACGGAGAGGCGCGCGCCGAATAAACACCCTCCTGGCGACACGTCACGTAAAAGTCAATGCGAGGCTTAGCGCAAGCGCGCACTGCAGGGGGTGTGTGTGCATTCAACGCGCACTGCCATTGTTCGGGACAATGCATTACGTGCCGCAGGCTGATGACACGACAATCAGAGACGAGTCAGCTACACTGACAGTAGAGAAATGCATAAGCATGCAGATAGCGCTCGCTGCACGTGTTATCGAGCTACGTAGCAGGCGTAACAAAGCTATAGCGTGTCGGCGCGAGTTCTGCTCTGTTGACGCAGGTGCGAAAAAAAAAAAAAAAAAGCCCGTGCCGGCCAAGGTGTCGTTACATCCGTAGCAACCGCTCCTGCACTGCTTCCTCGGCGCACATGAACGGCCGTAAATGACCCTGATGTTATGCACTAGGTCCGCGCAGCAACGCGATAAACGCTACACGCTTCAGCGCCTCAGGCCGCACGTTCACTGCTGCCGCCAGTGCCAGGCAAACAATAGATGTAAACAACACGTGGCATTCATTTAGCGGGCATAAAAAGGTCGGCGAATGACCGCGCAAATAATCGACCTCACTTGAAAAATTTAAACGTTACGGAAACTGGCTCGGTCGAGTGACAGTGACCTTCGATAACGACCCACTGTGGGCGTCACCCACATTCGTTTCGTGAAGAAAAGAAAACGAAACCTCGCAAAGGTCTCAACCGGAGCTTATCCCCGTAAACGTTCTCGCCCGGGATCTTTAAAAGAAGGAGGGTAGAGACGCATGGTGGGCGAAATTTCGGAAACAGCGAGTACAAGCTGCTTCTATACTAGCTGCAAAATAAAGGAAAGCGCGCTCCCTACTTCGGCGCAATAACGGGCGCATTTCAGTTAGAAATGGGCCTTTAAGCAACACCCAAAACGCAGACACAGAGCAGACGCAAGTGGATCCTTAAGAGGAAGCTTTAGCTCGGGCCCAACTCCGACGCGGCCTATTCAAATACATGTAAAACGCAAAAACGTTTTTATGAGATAACCCCTGGACCGATTTTGATGAAATTTGTTGCATTTGAAAGAGAAAGTTAAATTCTAGTGACTGTTGGAAGCGGAATTTCGATTTAGGACTTAAATTTTCTTAAAACGATTTTCAAATATTTGACCGCTTGAAAAAAATAGAAGCACGAAGTTTACAAATTCATAGCTCTGCATCAAGAACTGATATCGCGGTTCTGTAAACGGCATCCATTAGATCATTCAAAGCGGACAAATTCAATATGTCATTTTACATCTTACGTGAATTTGTTACGTTGGTTACAATGGTTTTGCAAAAATTGTATTTCCCTACGATTAAATTTTTTTATATTCATGTGTAACATATAAATTTCGTCCGCTTTAGATGTACTATTAGATGCAATTCACAGAATTGTATTATCATATTTACTGGTTGAGTTACAGAGTTGTAAACTTGATAGTTTCGTGTTTTGAAAATTTACAATTTTTGCCAATTTTTAATAAAAAACTGACGACCTAACTCAAAAATTCGAAACCAACAGTCACTAGATTTTAATTTTGTCTTTTAAATGCAACAAACCTCCTCAAAGTTGGTGCAGTGGTTGCCGAGAAAAACGAATTCTCCTTTTACATGTATTTAGATAGGAGCACTCGAGCTAAAGCTTCCTCTTAAGAAGTGTCGGAGAAAAACCTAACTATACAAAAATCACTGAAGCCGCAAGGAACTCCGGTAGAATGAGCAGAAAGGTCCCTTTGCGTACCCCTAAAGCCGTTTCCGTAGGGCAACTCTGGGAATTCGGCCCCTCACCCCAACCCCACAGCTTACACTGAACGTCACTCTGCAACCACACGCATGGTCACGCAATCAAATCGGAAGATGTAAGCTATACGTACGTACGGCTTTGATGAACATTTATGAATGGCCTATCAGAAACCAACCACTTTACTAAAGCCTCTCTCTCTCTCTCTCTCTCTCTCTCTCTCTCTCTCTCTCTCTCTCATCACCTCTCTGCAGACTACAGCGCAGGCTAAACGCGTTTTGAACTCCTCGCAGACCACGCCGTTCTAGACGTAAACCCACTAAGAGTTCGCATATAAATCTTCTGGATATGTTTTTTTTTTTTTCGCCTCTACCTCAAGTTTGGACAACGAGTGAGTAAAATAAGGCAAGAGGGAGACGCTTCGTCGATTTCGACGCTTCGAATTTAGCGCAGCCGCTTCGCCACACTTCACATACAACGGAGAACGAGCAATTCGCCACCTGTACGCGCCTGTATACAGCTTTTCCGGCGCATTGCAAAACGAAGGCTTCCTTCCATAGTTCCGATGCCCCCCTCCCCGACCCACCCACCCACCTGATCGAAATCTTCGACCCTCGGTCACGAGGCCGTTGCGATCGCGGAGGCAGCGACAGCCAGAGAGGGGTCTCGACAAGGGCGTGGCCGGCGTATACACCCGAGTGAGTGACGGAGAGAAATCGAAGGGCGCGCGCTCGGACTTCCGACGACGACGGCCGAACACGACACGGAGGGACGACGTGGTGCATACGCGTGGCGCGTACGCTCACCCCGTTAAGGCACGTGTAGACAGTCACGTGATAGGAGGTTCCCCCGTATATACAATACGCTACATATATATGTGCGGCAGCAGTTTTCAGGAGCGTTCGCAATGCGCGACGTCAGGAAGATGTGGAGGCGCTGCCGTCAGTCTCCGCGCTCTCGACAGATATTTTTTTTAATTCTATATGACCTGATTACGAGGCACGTCGTTAGCGGGAGCACTTCGGTTTAGTGTTGACCACCCCACGCGTGGTTCTTTTGAAGGTATATACACGCTAAACAAAACACTGAAAACAGTTTAGACGGATAAAGCTGTCTTTGAAAAAAAAAGAAAAACTAGTTCATTTCGAAATATTACGCCGAGTACTAGAAGAGAAAAATGAAGGTGAAAGTTGCCGTTGTTGAATTTCGCGCGCCTCCCATAAACAACAGATAATCGACCCGATTTCGAATGTTCGCACGACGACGTCACTACCTAACCAAAGCTGACCACTCTCCAGACTGCTCAAGGTCGGTGCAGGGGGGGGGGGGGTCACGAGTCACACGCGACTATTCCAAACACGGCTGCCCGTGAGATAAGAGGGGGGGACGCAAGACAGCTTCAGATTCACCAGGGCAACACAACGTGGTTACCAGATCACGCGAATGAGTCTTTATCTCTCCCTCTCTCAAGCTCCAGAGCCGTCGATATTGATCATTACGCCAATTAGAAAAGAAAGGCACCGGACCGACACTGGCGCTCTTCCGCGGGGAATGCCAATGAGGGAGAGCGTGCGATCCCACCAACGCACGCCACCCTTGAATCTCACTTGAATCGCACGCCATCCTTGAGCCACTGACTTTGTTTAACCACGACCCGCGCTACTGCAACAAATAAATAAAAAAGGCGCGTCAGCCAGTCGACGAGAAAGAAGACAGGGGACACGCACACCCGTCGGCAATAGAAAGCCAAAACAATTTTTTTTTTTTAACGCCCGTAGGAGCTAGACACCCACGCCTTTCATAAAAGTGTCCAGACTAAATGTTCAACAGGAAACTGTACATAAAGTTCTTATATCTGAATCCAGGCATGATGAACGTTAGGGCCTGTAAATTTAAAACGTAGCTTGACTGTTTCACAAGTGCTTGCTGGGGTGGTTCACTTTGACAAAAAGAAAAGAAAAAAAAACGCGAACACGCAAGGACAAGCGGAAGACCTCAAGGCGGGCGCTGCCGCAGCCTCGAGAAAAGTGTTTCCAAATACGCATCTGCACGGTGCATACTTGAACGACTTGGATGGGCCGGCGGACGCTATGCAGATAAATAAAGCGCTACGCGCGAGTTTTAAAAGAGTTGAATGTTGGGTTAGTTTGGTACTTTGACATGAAAACCCCCTTGACATGGCGCGCAACGGGACAGCACAACAGAAAGGAATACGAACACAGGCGCAAACTAACGAGTGATTTTGTTGAAGCCGTACGCACAGGTATATATAACCACAAGCTGCGCAGACGCGCCGTTACAATGAAAACATGGAATTCGTCTAAAACAGGAAGTGATTAAACCAGGCGCGAAAGGAATTTCATTTCTGCATCGTATAGTGCAATCGATGTTGCGCTTAGCAATCTCGACTTGCTTTTCTCATTTAAAAAAAAAGAAAGCCTCTAACGTGTCCCGAGCGGTTTTTTGCTTGCTCTTGCCTAGGATTTTCACGCGACGCAAACGAGATTTCACAAGTGGGACAGCCACTGCAATGGTCAGCAAGATACTCCTTATTAGCTAGGTTTCTTGCGTGCTCCCTTATTAGGTCATTGATGCATCGCCTCGTCTGGCCGATGTATATATTTCCGCAGGATATGAGGATCTCGTACACGACGTTGTCGGCACACTCTACAAGAGGCTTTTCGTGGTTCTTTTTTACAGCCCACAGTTTTTGCCTGCACAAGTGATGCAACGGCTCAGCTGATGAAGCTTCTTGGAGGCTGAAAAAGAATCATCTCGTGAGATGTTAGCTCGTTTTTTGCCTGCACAAGTGATGCAACGGCTCAGCTGATGAAGCTTCTTGGAGGCTGAAAAAGACTCATCTCGTGAGATGTTAGCTCGTGACACGTTAGAGGCTTTCTTTTATCAGACGAGCAAAACGCGATTGCACTGTACAGTGCAGAAATGCCTTTCGCGCCCGGTTTAATCACTTCCTGTTCGACGAATTCCATTTTTTCCTTGTAACGGCGCGTCTGCGCAGCTTGGGGTTGTGAGCGAGTCGCTCGTGTTGCGCGAATGCCAGGACGCGCCAAAGAATGCGGGGCATCGAAAACGGGCCCGGAGGTACGGGCGAGGCGCGTAAGGACCAGGACGTCCGGTCGACGCATCACAAACGAGGGGCACGTCGCACCGAGCAACCTAAATACCTCCAAAAAAAAAAAAAAAAAACCAGACAGACGCTGGTGCCTGGTGTCCACAAATAACTTTTTCTTTTTTAGCCGAGCCCGCTCGAGCGGGCTGAAACCCGAGTCCCTCGATTCGACTGTTGGCACACCGTCAGTGCACTGGTCGAGTCGTCCACGTCGTCTCTGGTAACCTGACCACCTGACCATTGTGGCATGTAGCATATAGTGCGCTACATGGCTATGTACACCTGTGGTTCCGGCTTCAACAAAATCAGTTGCTAGTTTGCGCCTGTGTGTGTCCCTTTCTGTTGTGCGGTCCAGTTGCGAGGTGTTTCAAGATGGCTGTCACGTACGCAAGTTCCTGCCTTGCAACGTTTAGCACTGAAGAAATTCCACGACGTCATGCGTTAACAGCGGGAGCAAGAACAGCAAAGCACCCCGGTTTGCATTTTTTTTTTTTTGCTCTTGGTGATGAAGATGTTTATTGGCTTCACGTTGAAACAGACCGGAGACAAATAGTCACCCAGCATGCTCGATCTAATCAGGTTTCACTACACGTATCTAGCCTAGTTGCCTATATCTGATCTCGATCTCAACTTTCATGTTTAAAACCTTTATCCCTATAGTGTACCGTTACGTACGCCTGCAAGGACTCCTGTTTTATCATGTCCAATCCCTGCTATCTTTCCACCAATATACTCTAAAAGGTCTCCCACTTGACTTATCATCCGCTGCGACTCCGACGCCCTGTACACGCGCGAAATCAGACTGCGGCGCCGACACCTAAACGCAACGACCCGAAACCGCCACCTGCAGAGGGGCACCTGCCAAAGGTGCCGCATCGATTAAGGTGCGAGAGGCATTGCGTATCGCTATCTGTCCGCGGTACTTTCAGATTCTGCTTCTCACTGGCCCATTACGTTTTTCGTTTTGCTCAAGACAGACACGGAACTAATCTGCAATCAGCCACGTTGGTCGCCAGAAAGACGTATTTCCTTCGCATTTTCCTTCGGTCGTCCGCCTCGCATAGGGCAGTGGGCTCAACGCCCGAGGGGGCCCGGGCAAGCATATACTGAGGTTACCCAACGCATGGTATCTGCGAAAGACTAGGACGGACCTCAAAAGGAAAGCGTGGCAGGGGTCATACATGCCACGCCCCGAATTCAAAGCACGAAAGCTATCGACCAATCGAACAAAGGCACGTCGTCGATCGACGTATTCCGAAATCAGTTAAGCGACGACTACTAAGTAAACCTACAAGCACCCTTGGCCTTCCCTTCCTTACTAAAGGTCCACCTCTTCCCTCGCCGCTCCCGTCACATCAGCCGATCTATACACATGCGCTAATAACGCGAGAAGCGGCGCGCCAATTTGCGAGCGAGTCGCATTGCGCGGTCACCGCGATCATTGATCGCGCCTTTCCCCTTCCTCCCTCCCTCCCTCCCGCGCACAAAAAACGCGCGCCCGCTCCACAGCCGGGAAGTCAACAACAGGTCTGCTGCCGCCGATCGCCAGACGCATGACGCTAAGCTCCCCTCCAGACAATTACGAAGGCGAGTATGGGGAACGGGGGAAAGGGGGGGGGGAGGCCAACGTTCCTTGCGAATCGACCAATATCGGAGTCAATCGGGAGAAAGGCATGCCAGCAGAACAACCAACCGCCCGACCTGGCACGGAGAAGGACTACGAAATCTCCCCAATAGATCGGCCACGCAGAGCCAAACTATACACCGTGGATCGAGGTACACGTCGCAAGAGTATATCGAAGAGAGAACAATAAAAACGAAAGTGCAGGTGACCACGCGGCGATGAAAACGAGTGAGCGCAGCTTCTGCGCGCAAAAAGAACAAAGTAAACAAAACGGTATGACGGAGGGGGGAGGGGGGGGGGCGAGACGCAACAGCCATCGACAAATTGCGTCCATTATTAATAGCCCTCTCGGGAATCCGGTCGAGCGAGACCACTGGCTGCACCGGCCCAGCAAGCGCTCGCTTTGGCGGCTGTATAAGACTCGGGAGCGCGCTGCACTGCAGCAACGTGAATTATGCGCGGTGCAGCGGTACACGGGTACGGCGACGGTTCCGTCGTCACACGACGTAGAAGCCAGCCGACACGCGCCCAGCAAGGTTCTGCACGTGCGGCTTATAAATAGAGAGCCACCGTGAGGAAGAAAAAACAAACCGCGGGGCGGCCTCCGTGTCGAACGCGACCGACGGGGCAACCTTGTTTGTAACGAAGCTCGGAGTCGTGCGGCGTTGCGTAGGCTCAATGCGCCCAATAGTGGATAAGCCACGCGCGCTGTGTGAGTGTCTGTCCGTGTGTACTTGTGTCTGTCCGTGTGTACTTGTGTCTGTCCGTGTGTACTTGTGTCTGTCCGTGTGTACTTGTGTCTGTCCGTGTGTACTTGTGTCTGTCCGTGTGTATTCTTGTGTGTATGTGTGCGCGTGTGTATGTGAGCGCGTGCCTGCGCGTGCCCACGGGAGTTTACGCTAGGAACTTTTCTGCAGAGCCAGAAAAAAAACACGTGCAGATGGCGATCAAGCCGTGACAGAGGTGACTGCCACTCCATTCGAAGAGACGCTAAACAGAAACGGCCGGTAAAGCAGTTTAGGCTGATAAAGCGTTATTTAGAAACTACTTTGGTAGACTTCGGGGTGGTATATATTTTGATTGCTATATAGAAGAGGAAGTGAAGTGTTGAAAGTTTATATTTCTGAATTTCGCGCCAAAACCACAGCATCGGTACGTCAGTGTGAAGTCGCGGATTAGAAAGAGTGCCTGGCTGTTTCACAACGTCCTTGACAAAGTCAGCGAATCTTCAATAACGATCAACTCGGTAAGTAATCAAATTTTAGAATATCACGTAAAATGTTAGTATATCTTCTGATTGCGAACCTTTTTCGGATTTTAATGCCGGCAGGTCTGAATTTTAAGAAAGCTTTATCCCAGCGGGAACGCACAGCTACAGAAATGTTCCATCGGAACACGAAAACACGTGACATAGCATCGGCGCTGGCGGCGACCCCTTGCGATTCCGTGATGAACTACAGCGCACCAGAAACGTCCTTGCATTGTGCAACATTTCCACGAATCAGAGAAAGGCGGGATTTCGCAGTACGATGTCCCCTACCGACCGGCTCGTATACGCAAGCATGTGAAATAAGTTGCTCATTGCGCAGAGAATTTTGTGCACTTTGATTAGACGCAGCAAGCGTAACATGAATCCACGGGCGCTGCTGTCTAGCGCGTACACATCGCAGTATATATTACCGTATTTACGACTGCACGCAGTCCGCGTAAAAAAAAAAAAAAGATAGAAGGAAGGAAAGAAAATGACGTTTGCAGACTGAAATCTGAATAGCCGATTATTTATGCAACCTTGGAACGAAGCCAGCTTGAAGTGGCATGTGAGAACACATACTGTTTGCACGTTTTTTTTTTTTTTTTTTTTTTTCTGGCTATATGGTTGCAAACTGATCGAAAATTCACGTTTGTCCGGCCGGTTCCCGCGGCTCGCGAACTTTTCGACGTGGACTTACGCGTCCCCTCGTATATATTTAGACGAATTCGCGAAGCGAGACGAGGTAAAGCACCTTGGGGTAAAGTGCGCTAAAAGCGAGAGCAGTAGATATTGCTGGGTCGATCAATCAATCAATCACGGCAGTTTATTTTTTGCGCTATGTACAGCGAAAGAAAGGTGGTTGGAGAAAAAAGCTGCACTTTCGCACACTGACAAAGCTCCAGCAAGCCGTACACAGCAGTGGTAGCGTGCGGAGAAGACAAAAGAGAAGAAAAAAAAATCTTATACAACGTAGAGAAGTCGTAGAAAAATATAGTCATAATTGCGACACCGTGCAAATCTGCGACACGTATCTACATTAGAGGAATGTGGGGCTTTAGATCGATTTGGCGCCTTTGATGTTCAGTCACGCAAAACTTTCGTTTGCATTCCGCGACCGCCAGAGCGCGTTAACAGCGGCCCGGTGGATGCCTGACACTCGAGTGATAACCGCACATATATATGCCATTGCTCACACGGCAACGGCACATTGCATCGCATTCTCCGCACGTCGCACGTAAGCGACGGTCATTCGCAAGAAAGCGAGTTAACGCAGCGCTGGAATTGATTGTTCTGCATTGCGAAGAGTAGCTGCGACTTTGAGAGGCGTTTACCTGGCTATATTGATTGGTCCATTTATTATCATAATAATTTTATTGGAAGTGCGTGTGCGTGCGTGCGTGTGCGTATTATACCGGGTGTCCCAGCTAACTTGAACCAAGGGTTTAAAAATGAAATATTGGAGTCAGGAGAGTGAAACTAACTGCATATTGGTGATAGGCATTTGGCGCACCACGGGAAATTTTTTGTATCGCAATTACTTAACTAGTAATTAAGATAATTTTTTTAAATTTTTTAATATTGACTTTAGACACTAAATGTGATTCGCAAAGTTGGAGAGCACTTTCAGAAACCCGCATTCCATTATTCGCCATAAAGAAAACCTTACGTGTACCTCTTTTTCCGAGCTCGAAAGAAAGCCCGCGAAATACAAAAAAAATCACGTGACGAGCACATTTGCGCGTCGCGATCGTGCTGCTCTCAACCGTGCTTTCAGTGAACGAAATCAGCTCCGGCCTTTATTCGACGGCCCCGTTGCAGCGGCAGGCCGATATCTTGGCGGGGGTTTTTCGTCCGCGTCAGCTAGTTGGCACCCGGCGACGACGACTTAGTCCCAATCTGATAAGATACTGAGATGGCGAGTCTGCTTTGTCACTCAGAAGCAAAAGAGAAATACAGGGAATAATGTTTCGCCGCGAGGTGTTGGCGGCTGTGTGTTGCAGTTTCCTAATGAGGATTTTGAAAGCTGGAAGCAGCGGTGAAGCACAGTTTGTCGTGTGCTCTTCTTATGCCACTCTCATGCGAGACTGAATCTTTGGTGTAGTGATTACTAGCACTGCAGACATGCCGTTTACAAATGAAGAGAAAGCAGACATGGTTCTGGCTCTAGGTGCATGTCATGGGAACAGAAGGCGCGCTGCAGACCTTATGCAACAATGGCACCCAGGCAGGCGGCCAAGTTCAGTAACGATCCTGCGTGCCTTCGAGACGCTGCGACGGATGGGCAGTTTTACGTCCACACGACACAGAGCACCTGTTTTTGACGAGGACTTCGAGACGCATATTTTATCGCTGTTCGCTCTGGAACCCCAAGCAAGCGTGCGCAGCGTGAGCGAGGATACCGGAGTCTCCAGGTCATCAGTTTGGCGAATACTGCGCAAACACCGCCTGCATCCGTACCACGTACAGCTTCATCAAAATCTGTTGCCACGGGACTTCCAAAACAGGACCGATTTTGCTAATTGGATTCTGATAAAGATGCAGGACGACCCGGATTTTTTGAACAAAGTGATATGGAGTGACGAAGCTAGTTTTTCGCGCAATTCACAGGTGAACCTGCACAATGCTCATTACTGGAGCGATTCAAATCCCTACTGGGTTTTACAGACGCAGCACCAGTACCAGTGGTCATTTAGTGTTTGGTGTGGACTTTTCGACGGTAGTTTGATCGGGCCTGTGTTTTTCGACCAGACGCTGACAGCAGATCGCTACACCAATGATATCCTCAGAGGACCCGTTGACGACTTCCTTTCGGATCTACCGCTCGCCAGGGCCACAAATGTGTGGTTTCAACACGATGGCGCCCCCGCGCACAGCAGCGCCAAGGCTCGGACCTGGCTCGACGCAGCGTTCCCGCAGAAATGGATAGGACGACTAGGTCCCGTGAACTGGCCAGCCAGGTCTCCTGATATGACACCTCTGGACTACTTTTTGTGGGGTCATATCAAGGACAAGGTGTACAGCACACCAACTTCCACACCGCAAGACCTTAAAGACAAAATAACGGAAGTCTGTTTAAACATGCCTGAGGCTGTCATACGAAATGCAACGGCTGATTTGGTTACAAGATGCCATAGCTGTATCGTCGCACAAGGTGACCTATTCGAGCACTTTTTATAATTGGTAAGAAACCGAAATGAAATGGAGTCAGGACAACCGCATGCCACGGCTGTCATCGCCGCACAGCCAAGCCATAAACCGCCACTTTTATTTTCTTTGCAACTGGCAAATAAAACTCCTCTCATTTGAAAACTTCGAGCTTGGCAGTCTTTATCGCGACTGCAAAGCGCAGCGCACTCGCTGCAATTTACACCGTCACGCGCGAACTGGCTGACACGGCCGAAGAAACCACCACCAAGATATCGGCCTGCCTCTGAAACGGGGCCGCCGAATGAATACCGGAGCTGATTTCGTTCACTGAAAGCACGGTTGAGAGCAGCACGATCGCGGCGCGCGAATGCGCTCGTCACGTGGTTTTTTTTGTATTTCGCGGGCTTTCTTTCGAGCTCGAAAAAAGAGGTACACGTAAGGTTTTCTTTATGGCGAATAATGGAATGGGGGTTTCTGAAAGTGCTCTCCAACTTTGCGAATCACACTTAGTGTCTAAAGTCAATATTAAAAATTTTAAAAAAATTATTTTAATTACTAGTTAAGTAATTGCAATACAAAAAATTTCCTGTGGTGCGCCAAATGCCTGTCACCAATATGCAGGTAGTTTCACTCTCCTGACCCCAATATTTCATTTTTAAACCCTTGGTTCAAGTTAGCTGGGACACCCGGTATACTGAGAGCCAGTTGAACAGCACGAGGGACAAGGACCAACAGGTATACAGACCTGTATGCATATGATATGCAAGATGCATATGCATGATAACGCAAGCCAACAAGGGCTTGTAAGATAAGAAAAAAGTAACACCTCCTGCAAACCATATATAGGTGCACTATACTTCTTGCACTTCGTTCCTTTGTTAAAAAAAGCGCAGGAAACAAAGAAGGAGTGGTAGACCCTTCTCTATAAACGTTTGCTTTTTTTTTTTCATGTAGCAATAACGCCTGACAACGAAGATTTGTAGAAAAGCTCGTCAAACGATTCGCGAGCAGTTCTCTTTGCCATTGCATGACCCTGTGAGTGGATTTAGAATTTAGAGAGAAAGTTTGTGTACAAAAGGAGACCACTGCCAGCGTTTGATTGTAAAAACTACAAAAGAAAAAAAAAAGACCTGTGGACCACCAGACAACAAAGCCCCCGATTTTCCCTCGACTTTCCCGTTAAAAAGATGGCACCCCACTTTTACCACCGACGAATTTAAAAAAAAAAAAAAGAAGTAAGAAAACCCGATAACGACGAACTCTATATTATACACCACACGGCTGCCATGGTGTGCGAAAATATTTTCCAAGAAAGGGGGAGGACGAGAAAAACGAGCGAAGCGCCTCCAACAGGTTAAGGCGACAGTGTTTCCCTGAACTTTTGTTTTGACTCTGAGCACCGAGCAACAGCGCGTCGCGCCAGAGCATGCGGCTGTTATTATAGGCAATATTACAATATATACGAACGCGACGGCGACATTACCGCGATTACACGCACCGAAAGGCGCGACTAACAGCAACGTAGGAGAGAGCAGGGTTCGTTGATAATCCCCAGAGCACACCCACCCACTTACAGAAAAAAACAAACCAAAACAAACAACAACAATAAAACTGGTCAGAAAAGCTCTCCGCCCCGTCATCATCGGGGTCATCGCGGGAAACTTTGTCTCTATGTGGGCGTCGGCCCGAATAAACGTCGCGTCGTTTCACGAAGCGGCCGAGAGAATGAGAGAGCAGCGTGGAACTCGCGTGCGTACTTCAGCCGACGCCCCCCCCCCCCCCCCCCCCACCGCTGCAGGAGTGCGCAGGCTTGTCACTCAGACAAACAGCAGATCGGCGCGGCTTTTTGAGAGACCTATTAGCTATAAAAAACGCCTATGTTTGAGAAACACAATGAGGGTTTCGTTGCATGCATAAGTTATGAAACGCGCGTTTGCCAAAAAGACTACGATCTCTCTCAATAGAAAGGCATTAAACAGGCGGCCTCAGTTAGCAATAATTATGTAGAGGCTTCGATTGGGACGCTGGAAGACAGCAGCGGCATAGCAACGTGCGTTATGCGAGATGGCAACAGCGCTTATCCGTAAAGCAGCAGCCAACGTGGCTTATTTTGATCGACGCCATTTGAAGGATAACATGATCCACTGCATACTTCAGCGGCAACTACCGTATTTGCTTGTCTTTAACGCTCCTTTTAAGGCGTTAAAAGTAAGAAGATACGATGGGAAACGCGAGCGAATAAAAAAACCGAACGCCGCGTAAATACCGAAACGGGTTCAACGAACCACGTCGTCCTCGAACGCGTTGTGGAGCTTGCTTTGCAGGTTGACGAACGAGACAATTCCGAGGGGCTCGCTTCGAACGACCGTAAACGCCGGCCAGACGATTTGCCGGAGTCGTGTAACATTTTAAAACTCACCGGTGCGGACGCGGTGCTTCTCAACGTGCCGGTATACCCCGAACATTGCGATCACGGTGACTTCAGTGCCCTGTACTCGCGCGTGTGCACCGTTTGTCACCGCATTACCGCCGTTATCGATATCTGTCGCTGGGCCCAAGACGCGCGCCTGACGTGCTTAACTGAATACCGGTAAGCGCAATTCCAAGACGGTACTGAAGATGAGGACACAAGAACAGGACAATCGATTGACAGACGTGACAACAGCCTGACGTGCTGTCGCGTTTCTCGTTTACGCAGCTTCTCGATGTACTGCGGGTAACTCCCAAAGACGGCGCGCCACAATGACGTCAACACAAGACTACACAGACACACCGCTTTACATTCAAAGCTGCGATTATCTGTTCATAGCTTTCTTTTTAGCGCAAAGAAACGCACGACGCGAGAGAATTAAGTCACACAAGACACTGCGTCACAGACGGAACTATCCGCGGAGTTCATGAAATATTCACATAACAGTACCCGAAAAATATATATAGTTGCCGTTACACATAGTGGCTTCAGTGGACCGAGTTACCCACGCTGCTGCGGGTAACCGTCCCAATAATCGAGAGGCTCCGAAAACTGAAATTGGCCGGCGATCGTACGTTTTCTTAATATAGCTACCGCCATAAGCTAGACACAAATTAAATACAAATATCGTAAAATCATAAGCATCTTTACGACAATCGTAAACAGGCTGTAATACCCGGACATTTTTACACTGAAATCGTAAATTTCGGCCGCTATGCGTCGATGAGGAACCCACGAATTCAGCGACAACCTATGAATTCGGCATGCGCTACGCCCGCACGACATCGCACTGCTTGCTCTTGCCTTGGGTGCCTGTGCGACAAAAAAAAAATAATAATAACACTCCGCGACACAGGCCGATATTGAAAGAGATTCGGCAGAGTTTGCTGTTCGGCTAGTTGTGGTTTCAAGGCATTCAGAACGGACGGAAAACATCGCAAAACACAGAAGAGATACAGAGCGGCGTCTGTCTCTTGCGCTATTTACTGCACACAAAAAGGCTCAAAGGTTTGCCTGCCCCATTCCAAGTAATTCCAAACCCCTAAGCAACAATTTACCATGTATTACCCCACTTTCGGACAACCGTGCGTTGCCGCGGTGGCAGCTACCTCGTCAAGCGACTCGATGCAGCTTTTTGCGACTTTTCGTCAAAAATGAATCCAAGGAAGTTCATCTCCGTGACGTCACAAACGAGTGAACGTAATTGGCGTATCTACACAAATTAAATCCGGGCACGATAGCCGAGTATCTGTGGTAGTGCATTCTTAGGCTGTCACCGACTTTGGATATATATAGCGCCGCACACATCGGCACATTCGGAGCGAATTACGAGTCAAAGAGACGCACGACTTGAAAGATCCAGCGCGAACCGCGGCGTTTACGGAGCCGGGCGCGCTGACGACACCCGTACGTCGCTGGTAAAGAGAACTCCGCCAGGAAAGTGGGCGCGACCGACGTCGCTGTCTAGGTTGGGTCTAGTAGCAACGCCCCAAGCGCAACAACCACTGTTGCCCGTGTAGCCGAGGGCCACGAACATTTCTACCGTTAGCCGCCGCAATTGCGAAGCTGTAATACAGGGACCGACTGCTAAGCTACAGGTTAAGAAGCTGACCCACGCCGGAACGTGTAAGGTTTTCGGTTAAAGTGGTCGCATGCAAGAAGTGGAACGTCAGAGAGTAGTGGTAGCATGCCTCGTCAAGGGTAATTTAGGTGCAGTCGCTTCCGCACTTGGACCCCCCCGCGAGTGGGGACGGGACAGGCAAAACACAGCCGATTCCAACCTGTTAGCCAAGCTAAATAAACCGAGTATGCATCGGTCAATGCCACGCGGAAAGAAAAGCACGCACAAAGCGCCAATCTCGGCCATCGCAACGCCCCCCGTCAGTCGGCCAGTGCGAACGTCAAAAGTTTCTCGCGAGGAGAAACGTGGTTTCTTTCGCCCCGGCTCCCTAGGCGACGCGGACACGCGATGCCGCCCAAGGACAGGTACGACTCCGACGCCGTCGTGACCGAGACGAGCACCAAGCACGCCAACCATCCCGACAGCAAGAGCTATACACACAGCGACGACGGTTGAGCAAAAAAAGACAAAATAGAAGACGTGGCGAACACTCAACAAGATAACGGGATTGTGGTTCGTCCAGAAGCGGCGAATTCGTGGCATGGCTTACCCTTCCGGATGGTAAACCTGCCGGCGCTGGGAAGCGGTCGGTAGAACAACGATGTCCTCGGTGGCAGAAGACACGCACACAAACACACGCCAGCACGCGGACAGACGTACTACTACGCGCACGACACAGTTACGAGAGAGGCCCGGCCGTTCAAACGCCACTGACGTCTGCAGAGAACTGGGCGTGAGCTCTCACATACACACCGTCGACGGAAAGAGGATAACGTCACCAACAGCGAGGCAGAGGGAGGGGCGGGGGGGGGGGCAGGATATGCGAGCGACGAGTGCTATTACGCAAGCGCTAGGTCCCAAGGGCGCGCTTTTGGAATGAACAAAACTGCCCCCAAGATGATGATGATGATGACGACGACGACGAAGGCCAGAGCAGGTGGTGCGTTTGGTGTGCGAGCGCCATACAGGGCAGACTACGAAACGCCGTCCGGAAATCTCTTTCCAAAACGCAGTCGTTGTCCTTGTCGTCTGCTGCCACCGTTGCAGACGGTTGCGCCATCTAGGCAACGATAAAATAACGACGGCGGGACGGAAGCGCTCGCGGCGGCACCTGTAGGTGAGGAGACCAAACAAAGAAATTGCCCGCCGCGTCATCCGAGATCCAGGAAGGTATAGTGTAGACTTCACTGCATAGATGACGCGCTATGCCGCACACCGCCGATCTCCGAGGCCGTGGCGGGAAATGCTTGAAAAGCGAGCGTGCGTAGACGGAAAGAAAAAAAGAAAAGCGCGCAGGGAGTTGCCGAATCGGAGGGAAGCCGATACGAAACGGAACAAATGACTTGACATATTAAACTGTCGATTGCCTTTTTTGTGACAAAACGAAGAAAGCACGCAACGACAGATTATCCAAGATGATCTTAATATGTATGGAAAGATGGCTTAGAACTCGCACTTCGCTGCGAAAATAATCGAAAGTTTAAATTTATTTATTTATTATATATTAAGCATACTTTTAGGGCCCGAAGGCACTTAAGAAAGGAGTGTTATAATGCACGTAAAATATACGGTAGAATACGAAAGAGTATCGCAAGGCAGCTTGTGAAGCAATCTTGAAATTTTCTGTGTCAGCGATATCGCGCGATGGAGGTGGGAAGATTGTTCCGTTCGGAACCGGTCGTTGGCAGGCAAGAGAGTCATGACACAGACTGGTCCGACACATTTGAAAACGTACTCTGGAACGGTGGTCACATCGAGACGATATGTAGCTAGGGGATAGAAACAGAATATTCCAAAATAGGTCTGTCATGACGAATCTTACGTAAAATAGAGAGAACTCGATATTTGCGGCTCAGACAAAGTTAGATTCAAGATTATTTTCATTGAGGTAACATCAGACTGAGGTAACATTAAGGTAACATTGAGGCAACATTAGACATTTGATAGAGTGAAACGAACGGCTCGATCCTGGACAGATTCAAGGGCGTGGGTAAGAAACGATTTGAGAAGGGTCCCAAATCGCACATGCGCACTCTAATTTAGGACAGACAAGCGTTTCGCACAAAGTTACCCAAAGCGAAGATGGTGCGCACGAAAATTTGCGACATTGGCAGCCAATCAAGCGGTCGGCGTTGTTAATCACGTATGCGAGGAGCACATTCCAGGAGAGGTTATCGGCAACGTCAATTTATAATGTTTGTGTGTAAGCATGCGCGTAAGTTCTTCAACGACAGTTCTAGTTGCGAAACATGCAACTAAAATTGTCTGGCTATTGCGCTTTTTCCTTGCGGCGTCGTCAGTTGGCACGGTTTTTTTTTTTTCCCCAAGATGATCAATCAGCAACGCGGCAGATTCCTGACGTTGCTGAACCGATCAGAAAAAAACACAGACACCTAAATCGCCTTTCCTGTTTCCAGTAAGGGTTTCGATGGCGCACCGTTGTGCTGAAAAACACGAACAGGAATGCGAAGAAGCGAAACGAAACATTGTGATTCTTGGCACACGTCTTCTAAAAGGCGCACGTCTGGTCTTCTTTTAGCACGATGTGTCTGGACAAGACAGGCAAAAAAAAAAAAGAAAGAAAGAAAAGAAGCCGGCGGCCCGGTGCATCTGCAGGAGTTTCGCATCCTTCACCGCATGTTGCGACGCGACGTATCGATGCGGAACGCGTTCAAAGCTTCGGTGGGCAGATGGCGTTACTGGACCATTGGCGAGAACATAATGCGGATACGGCCTGGGCTGGTATCCTTGGCTATTCCAGATTAGTTAGTTAGTTAGTTAGTTGTTAGACAGACAGACAGACAGACAGACAGACAGACAGACAGACAGACAGACAGACAGACAGACAGACAGACAGACAGACAGACAGACAGACAGACAGACAGACAGACAGACAGACAGACAGACAGACAGACAGACAGACAGACAGACAGACAGACAGACAGACAGACAGACAGACAGACAGACAGACAGACAGACAGACAGACAGACAGACAGACAGACAGACAGACAGACAGACAGACAGACAGACAGACAGACAGACAGACAGACAGACAGACAGACAGACAGACAGACAGACAGACAGACAGACAGACAGACAGACAGACAGACAGACAGACAGACAGACAGACAGACAGACAGACAGACAGACAGACAGACAGACAGACAGACAGACAGACAGACAGACAGACAGACAGACAGACAGACAGACAGACAGACAGACAGACAGACAGACAGACAGACAGACAGACAGACAGACAGACAGACAGACAGACAGACAGACAGACAGACAGACAGACAGACAGACAGACAGACAGACAGACAGACAGACAGACAGACAGACAGACAGACAGACAGACAGACAGACAGACAGACAGACAGACAGACAGACAGACAGACAGACAGACAGACAGACAGACAGACAGACAGACAGACAGACAGACAGACAGACAGACAGACAGACAGACAGACAGACAGACAGACAGACAGACAGACAGACAGACAGACAGACAGACAGACAGACAGACAGACAGACAGACAGACAGACAGACAGACAGACAGACAGACAGACAGACAGACAGACAGACAGACAGACAGACAGACAGACAGACAGACAGACAGACAGACAGACAGACAGACAGACAGACAGACAGACAGACAGACAGACAGACAGACAGACAGACAGACAGACAGACAGACAGACAGACAGACAGACAGACAGACAGACAGACAGACAGACAGACAGACAGACAGACAGACAGACAGACAGACAGACAGACAGACAGACAGACAGACAGACAGACAGACAGACAGACAGACAGACAGACAGACAGACAGACAGACAGACAGACAGACAGACAGACAGACAGACAGACAGACAGACAGACAGACAGACAGACAGACAGACAGACAGACAGACAGACAGACAGACAGACAGACAGACAGACAGACAGACAGACAGACAGACAGACAGACAGACAGACAGACAGACAGACAGACAGACAGACAGACAGACAGACAGACAGACAGACAGACAGACAGACAGACAGACAGACAGACAGACAGACAGATAGATAGATAGATAGATAGATAGATATAGATAGATAGTGCGATACACCGTAGAACATGTACATAAGGATGCAAGGCTCTAGGTGTTCGCACTGCAAACACGTAGAGCTTCGTCGTTTTACGCAGTCCAAGGACGCTTCTTTAGTAAGCTTGAACCTCCTCTGCATTATCGAGCTACATAGATGATTGAAGGGTAACATCAGAGGAGCGAGGAGAGAAAACGAGACAGAAACAACAAATTATCGAATAAAAGTAACCCACCCTGTCCCCTGGAAGAAATAAAATAAACGCTATGGCTTCAGCTCTGACGGGTCCTCGGGGAGAAAGCCCTACGCAGGCTGACATTAAGCGCCCGCGATAGTCGCAGAAGCATCATTAAACGAAACGAAAACGAAAGCGTCACGAATAAAATGGCTAAAATGTAAGACGGTCATCTTTTGTTCTACGCAACTTTCCCCTTCCCCTCCTCCCCGCTCCCAGGCCTACCATCCCTCCTCTCGGCCCTTTCAATCAGGCTTCAGCGGGTAACGTTAATCCCAGCCGGGGCCACCTACGCCCCGCTTTATACCACCGTCCTATGAAACCAGCCAAAAGGGGCAGCGCAGCACAAAGGCAGGGGGCGCGATAAGAAACAAGAGAAACGTCTACCCGTCCGGCGCTCGTTACGGGCAGCATAACCATAAAGGGCCGGCCGAAAACGAGTTTTTCAGGGACACAGGGGTATACACAGAACGGGGCCAACCAACCACCCGGCCATATACGCTCCGCCTTGTTTGCGCCTCGTAGGTCCGTTGTTTCTCCTTTTTTTTCAGTAACGGCCATCGAAGTCAAGGCCGAACACTTTAGACGATACACTTCCGGTTATGTGTTCACGTATGTATACTGCATTCTGAGCGCCAGGGCACCGATGTTGCTGCTGCTGTCGTCGCTTTCAGCATGTATGCAAGCAGCCACGAGGGGAGATTGGCCGGTGCCAAGCCGCTAAATAGCATGTTCATTACCATCATCTCTTTCTTCTTGGTCTTCTAATACCACTGGGTCGCCATCATCATCATCAGCAGCAGCAGCAGCAGCAGCAGCTTTTCGTTAATAATTATTTTTCGCCCCTCCAACCTCCTCTGATCTTGACAGGGTCTACTCGGACTTAAAGGTGTTTGTTAATTGCCAAAGATTTAGGTTGCTTTCCAAAGGAACCTTGCAGTCGCGGAACAAAGTTTAGAGAAATTTTCCTGCACCAAACCGGCCGGAACGCGAGAAGATAAGCCGAAATAAAAAAATTAAATTATTGGGGTTTTACGTGGCAAAACCACTTTCTGATTATGAGGCAGGCCGTAGTGGAGGACTCCGGAAATTTTGACTACCTGGGGTTGTTTAACGTGCACCTAAATCTAAGTACCCGGGTGTTTTCGCATTTCGCCCCCATCGGATGCGGCCGCCGTGGCCGGGATTCAATCCCGCGACCTCGTGCTCAGCAGCCCAAAATAAGCCGAAATCGTGACGTCACAGTGGCGTATACGGGCTTACGGCGCGAAATTAAAAAAAAAAAGGAAAGGATCATTCGCAGGATGGCGTGCCGGTCTTGATATATCAAGGACAGCGAAGATACGCAAGCTAGTTCTCACAGCTTTCAGAAGTACTGCACTCAATGTCAGAAGTCGTTTGCAGGACTGTGGAAGGTTGCAGGACTCCTCAGCCAATGGGAAGGCCGAACGCCTTTCGACGTGTGTTCATCCGCGCCGCGCCGTCTGCTCACCGCCGCAGTAACTCGCGCTATACAACAACGTGCACGCGCAAAGGTCCCAACACGCCACGTATCGCTCTATAACGTAGCACTGTGCCAAGAAAAATAAAAAAAAACTCTCTAATCTCGCCAATAATCCGACATTTACACCAGGAGCTATATTCCGCTGCGCAAGGTAGATTATTCGGCATTCGGGACTTCGCAAGTTGGCCGCGTTATAAGCACGATTTTGCGTAATAAGTGCTGCAATATTCGCGACGATTCCGCAACGTGCGCGTGGTCTCATTGCATCCCACGTTTGGAAATATAGCAATTTCCTCGAAACAGAGGTCGATGGAGGCAGACAAAGCGCAGTATAAACAAAGCCGGATGAACGTTCCAAGTCACACGTGCCCGAAGACCAGACAAATCCATCATTCTTTATTTTTTTAATAGGGAACTCGAAGGAGCATGCGCAATGTATATATATAAGCTCTGCGGGCGTTCCTCTGTCCCGCCGTGTCGTACGTCACCGCCAAAAAATAAATGAATAAAAAAAGCGCGAGACAAGCGGGGGCACTGAATGCGCGTGCGCGAGACGCGCGTCACGTAGATCGAAACACGTGACAACACGCCCGCGGGAGTCGCTGCTGCACGTGATCGGTCTCCGCACTTCTCGGCGCATCGCGCTGAAGACGCACCTCGAAAGCGCAAGTCACGTGGAGGAGACCCGCACACGTAACACACCACCGCAGCCATGCACACGTGTACGTATAGCGCGGCAATCCGTATTACCCGGGAAGACTTGTGCCTTGCGTCAGCCCCCATCGATTTCTTCTACAGCTAAGCTCTATACTCGAGTGTGTCTAGTGAGATGCGAGTGAGTCCGCCTGAACGTGACGCCCGTTTTTGGCTTGTCTTTCACCATTTCTCCCGTTAAACGCACACACACCCCTGTGCCTAGATCTAACCGTACGGGCTGTAACACAGCGGTCCGAGAGTCACGTATGCATGCCTCGGGAAACACGTATAGCGCGCAAGACCCGTGGGAAACAAGAGACACGAACGAGGGGGAGGGGGGGGGGTAACGGGGGGAGCGAAATCAGGCGTGGGCTGGGGTGCGAACATTTCGCAGTATACAGTTGGCCAACTCGATATCCAACGACGAATTTGCTTTTTTTTTTTAACTGCGACGACAGTTGTAAAGCTCCTAAGTGAAGTTTCACAGAGTCCGTACCTTCCATTAGGCCGCTCTCGTCGTGCCGTTCTTAAGTGGTGTTTCGCAGAGTCTGTACCTTCCATTACGCCGCCCTTGCCATGCCGTTTGCGTCGTAGTCGTCGTCACCTTCGTCGTTAGGCGACCTTCTCGCCTATACAGGCTTAAAACCTCGCATTAAGGAAAAAACGAAACTATGGCACGAAGGAAGGAGGTGAAGTAGGAGCGAGCAAACGGACAGGTTGCCGGGCTAGTTGGTGCCCTATTTAATGACACGATGCAGCGCAAGGACACAACCACAGAGAATCGCGGAAACACGTCGCAGACGCCACGTGTTCTGCGACGCCCGTGACTTGTTCTGTGCGTCTCTTCTGTGAAGGCCGTGTCCTTGAACTACAGCATGTCATTAAGAGGGAGCATTACGTCACGCAAGCAGCCACTTCCTGCACTTTTGTTTTTTTCCTCGCAGCGTCGGCCCAATTCGTGGCCTCCGAGATTCGTCGTATTAGCCGAGAGTGCTTGGTTACCGGTAGTTTTTTTTTTTTTTTTATCGATGCTCAGTTGCTCGGCTGCCCTGTCACAGCTCTGGCCCGCAGAGCGGGATGCACTCAAAACCGACCGCGAGCTCAGACATGCAATCACGTGTCGGGCCGACTCGTTTGGCTTCAATTGCGTGTTGCTTCTCCTATATATAGTTCTCTACTGCCTCCACGAACTCTGCTGGCCGCCCACGCCACTACAGGGGATCCAGTATTCACGCCCCCTGCGCTAAAGTGCAGTCGGGACACGGCACGCGCCGTAAAGGAGCCTTCGCACGAAGTACGCCGCGCCATACATCGCCGCAACAATCGCGCAACATTCGCGCAACATTCGCGCAACATACGCGCGACATTAGCGCAACATTAGCGCAACGTTAACACGCTTTGCAATCAATGCGCGCTTTCGAGCGCCACGCCGACTATGGATGTGACACGTCACTAGCACAAATAGCGGTCTACGCGCCGGGCAAAATGTTTCCGCAGGCGAAGACGACTGTTGGGCGAGAGGTGCACCCTCTCGCAGCGAGACACCCCGACACCCCGACGACGTTGGGCGCGCGTCGCCCGACGTTGTCAGGGCGACGGTGTTTTGCTGCGAGTACTCGCTGTATCGAAGTCTTCAGGCGCTACGTGCAAAACTGTGCCCCTCGAAGATAGTGGATTGAAAAAAAAAAGATAAGCACCGATTAAAATTAGCGATTTTTTAAGGCGTGTCGCAAACATCTTGAAACACTTCTGCCTTAATGGACCCGTGCTGCAAGTGTGAACAACAA
The DNA here is from genome assembly GCF_050947875.1 of Dermacentor variabilis. Lineage (NCBI taxonomy): Eukaryota > Metazoa > Arthropoda > Arachnida > Ixodida > Ixodidae > Dermacentor > Dermacentor variabilis. The sequence continues at coordinate 108,727,649 of NC_134576.1, forward strand.
GTGCAAAGTGTTTTCGTAAAACGAGTTGGAAGGTAGACACGCTTTGTAGTGTCTATGCTTCAACTGCCAGACATGAAATAGCCGATAGTTTCGTATCTGACGTTCCCGTAACGAGTTCTCGTATGCAGTGGACGTTCCTTAAAGGGACACTAAAGGTTACCAGAAACTCAAGTTAAAGTGGTAGAGCAATGTTCTAGAACGTCTAAGGCGTCAATATAATCGCGAACAGAGCTTTAGTAACCGAGAAATTGAGGTAAATGCATGACACGATTTGAGACCCCCCAGCGACATTCCGGTACTAGCCCGATGACGAAAGGTCTCCTCATAATTTGTGTTACTAATACTCAACTACTCGTATTAAAAATATCATTTCATTCGATTATAAGCCGGAAAGAATGCTACTTGTCTACGTCTATTCGATTCTAGGAAAAAATAACATTTTGACGTTACCCTTCAGTAATATGGGTGTTCGAAAGGTTTCGTTTTCGCTCGACTCTGCGCCGCGCACGCTTTGGAGTTTCAGTAGTTTCGTTATCGCGTCGTGCTGTGAGGGTTCTGCTCGCGAAACTTTCATTTGGAACAAGCAGCGAGAATGCCACGTCCATGTGATGTCGTGGGAAGCCCTCGTTGCTTTCCCGCTCCGGAGAGCCGGTGTCGAGGCCGCCGTCGTAGTACGCAACGACGCCGGCAGTGCGAGCCCTCAGAAGCAGGTCGCGCTCGTCGGTGCTCAAATCGCTGAAGTTGAGCCCACCATCGCGAGCCAATCTGTCGGTGTCAGGGTCCATTGCGACGAGCGTCGAAGTTAGCGTCATAGAATGAAGTACCAGCTTATGGGCGTCTTGCGCTGGAGTGTGAGGTATAGTAGCGGCGCCTGGTGGCGGTGCGGGAAACGACATCTGGGTCGTGCCAGCTTGGGTCGTATTGAGCCCTGGCTGTGGCGAAGCACGTTTCTAGGCCGAGTTTTGCGTCGATTCGCACATTTTTATGCCCTGTTGCGAGTGCGAAAAGGCTCGTCGCTTCTCATAGACCACGCCGACCACGCTGCGAGCTCGCTGCCGCCTATAGTTTAACGAAAACGGACTCTCCGTGTGCCGTGGGACGTAACGTGGGACGTAATTCGTTTCTCCTTCCGCTAGCCACCATACTCCCGCTTTCGCTCTGCTGTCGGCTCTGTCTTGGCTCTGTTTCTGGCCGCGCGTTCGCGTTTTGCGCAGAAAAGCCGTAGCGCCGTCTGCGGACGCCGTTCTACTCACCGATGGCGCAACGTCACTATGAGACCATGATGTCAGTTCTCCTCGATCGGAGGGCGGGCGATTTGAACTGCGCTAGAGGTACGCGGACGCTTAAGAACGCATTTTCTCTTAAAATAAGTCTCTCCTTGGCACGAAACAAGCGTTTCGAGGTTTCTGGGATGGTATTTCAACAGTCCACGTTGACTTAATAGTAACCTTTAGTGTCCCTTTAAGCTTGACAAAACTCACTCTGAGAAAGCGAAAATTCCCAAAATCTTAGATATATAAGAAATGTTATTAAAGTAAATTTTCAACGGATGTACAGGATTAGTTGGCTCCGGAAGGGGATATATATATATATATATATATATATATATATATATATATATATATATATATATATATATATATACACGATGTTTTTTTTGTTCTGTTCCTTTTTCTTAGGGCACCAAGTTTTTTAAGCTCACCTGTGGCAGCTAGCACAATTATAACCCTCAAGCTAAATTACTGCATGAGGCGAACACTACTTCCACGAGCAATCAAGGGTGTAATTGACTAATTAACAAGATTCCCCCAATTACGTACTTTACTAATTAATTTACAGCACATACTGCAATTTACAAATTGCAGCTGGTGAACTGGCGATCAAGGCATATCGAGTTGGAACACGTTTCGAGGGTGGCCCTCGTATCCAGATATGCGCCGTTAAAGTTGCGGTAAAAGAAAAACGCACTGTTGTTCAACTTGCACTTTTTTAAACAAAACATTGTATTACGCATTGAATCCTAAATGTAACTGGAACGCCAACGTATTTCTTCGCGCACTTTTGAAAATCAACATCTCGAAACCGGTGCGAATCGTTCCAAGGGGATACATATCGCCTCGCGAGCTTACCATCTGCAATCCGTAAATCGCAACACGTGCCCTGATGTAATCAATTAACACGTTGATCAGTGTAATTACGGTAATTATTAGATTAAGCATTCTGATTTCTTGTAGAAGCAATATGCCCACCGCCTCACCGAGTAACTTAGTTTAAGAGTTGGAATTGTGCGTGCCATCTGCCATAGACGACATGTAACAAAACGTCGTGCAACTAAATAGCAAGAACCCCTGGCGTACTGCCGCAGCAAATAAATTTGGAGCCGCCGGAGGCGGTGGGGGGGGTGGGGGGGGGACCGTTGATTTAAGACTTTGGGTTACCTTTTTCTTTTTTTTTTTTATCCCTCTTCACAGCTACACGCGGCGCCTCTCCAAGAGCCCTTGTGTGTACTCGCGATGTTTACCGTTCGCACACCACGAAAGGGGGCGGCCCACAGGCACGCGCGGTCCAGAGGAACACACCGCGACTCGGAGCTAGAACACAGGGTCCGCGCGCGAGCGCTGGCTGGCTGTACACACCATTACACATTCATCACTGTCGCCGCAGGGAGAGAGCGGCAGAAGCAAACAGCGACGGCGTGAGGCGTCCCACAATGTGACAACGAACATCGCGCTGACGGTGTATATATATATATATATATATATATATATATATATATATATATATATATATATATATATATATATATATATATATATACAAGTGCACACCGCTGCTGCCGCCCAGTGCAGCGGCATCTAATGACGCCGGCATTCTGCGCCGCGCTGCAGCCTTCAACGAGTTCTACGCTACGATGTCCCAACTGCAGCGTTGGCCAACACCTAGCTATATACTTAAACGTGCCCACATGTCATTCCAATAACTACACACACACACACGGAAACAAAGTGCCGCGCGGTATGCATTTTCAAACGGGCTGAACATAAGAGACAATGGCTTTCCTTTTTATTTTTAGTCTTCGTATCGAGATTCCCGTCTCTAAATGCGACGTTACAGCGTATACTGAGCGTCAAACTTGACGAATATACAGGAGCGCAAACGCCTTTTTAGAAGTGTGACACATAAAAATGCACCTTGTCTTCGAACGAGGTCGACGTCACGTTTCTAACATAAGCTACCCGCGCCGCGTACACGTTTCAACGGTTTGACACTCGATCTCTCTCTCGCAGCTGGCACGGCACTGCACGGTACTATATGGCGACACAGCGTATACATAAATGTCCCACGGCGCGACACCCTGGACGTCAACAGGCGGCGTGTACCGTAACCGGTGGCGCGGCTGACTAATGGGCGTGCCGCGATCATTTTCTTTCTTTCTTTCTTTCTTTCTTTCTTTCTTTCTCCTTTTATTCGCTCCTCAATGAATTATGCGCACTTACGAAGGCGCGCGGAAGATCTCGAGGGAGGCGTTTCGCGCGCACGTACGCGTTCATAATGCATATGTGTGCACCACCACTATACGTACGGCACGGAAGGCGTCGCGGCATAAAAAAAAAAGAAAGGCGCGAAAATTAACCGCGCCATTTCATTCGCAAATGAACGGATGGGCGGCCCGCGGGCGGCCCTGCTGATGACCCGCTCGCATGTGTGTACGCGAGGCCACCGAATTACGTCCGACCGTGCCCGACCATCCGCTTCTTCTCCGGCCCAAAAGCCGCGCCGCGCGAAGCCTATCACGGCGGAAAGCGTCGCCTGTATTACAGTCGCCGCCCAGTGCAGGCCAAGAAAAAGCCATACCTCTCGGCCACAAAGTTTTCTTTTTATTATTATTGTACAAAACGTATAGCGCCAGAGGTTAACTGTGGCGTAGCCGTGTAGACAGGAACGGCGAAAGAACTCAAAGGTGGTCGCCATTACTCGGGAGACATACTGTAGGCGTACCTTACAGTCCACTGCGCAGTCTTGGGAGGTTAACAACGCGTAGTTCTTTATTAAATTTTTTTGAAGACAAACTCGCAATTCCGCGGTTTCTCGCAATTACCTAAACTTCCAGACAGCTTTCAGCGGCTACGCAGTCACAGCTATAGTGTCAAAGAGCACGCGAAGTAGCGCCGCTCGCTGTAGTCCCCTGTTTAAATAAACAAAATTATTTAGGAGACCGTAATTTCAATCCTTGAAGGGGTGTCTTCATTTCGCGCATTTTAAGGAAACTACGGTAAACAATCCTATATCTGCCCCTAAGTAATAGGAGAACCTCTTTATTGCAATTGACCTGGGGGCAAACCAAACTCCTCCTTCGCCACGTGCTACGCTCGAGTATAGATACAGCCAAGCAAGAAGGAAGTTTTCCGCAACAAAATTGGAACACTTTGCAAGCCTTATATAACCCGCTCATGAGCACATTCGCGAGTTTCGTGGACTATACCTACACTCTGGGTGAGAGAGTCCTCTCGAACGCGACAACGCACCCCCGCTCGTATCGACAAACGTACTGCCGATATACACACGGCGTTGGGTGAGCCCTCTCAAACGCAACCACTCTCTCCCACTCGTATCGACAAACGTACTGCCAAGCCAAGCAACAGAACACAATGCCAGAGCAAGGCACGTGGGTAAAGTGTACGGTCGCAAAGATATAAGGTGATAATGCTATACAACATGTTTTCGTTTTACGTGCTGTTCACCAAGTGGGACTGCCCTCTGAACGACTTTAAAGACGGGTCAAAAAAAATAAAGGTCGACTTTCGCAGATGTCTGCAAATCCGATTATACTTACCCATCAAATTCTCACGCCCTTCAGAAGTCCTGTACGGGGTCCGTTTTGCCACCGGCCAAAGTATATGAAAGAATTTGCAAATGCTTCAGTATGCTCAGTGCATTTCTTTCCCTTTACACAAGTCTCTCTCTCTCTCTCTCTCTCTCTATATATATATATATATATATATATATATATATATATATATATATATATATATCATGTGCTAATTGCGGCCATCTTACCCCTGCAAACTTCTCGATCTCATCTGTCCACCTAACTTTCTGCCGGACCCTGCTACGCTTGCATTCTCTTGGAATCCAGTCCGTTACCCTTACTGACCACTGGTTATCTTCTTCACACACACACACACACACACACACACACACACACACACACACACACACACATATATATATATATATATATATATATATATATATATATATATATATATGTGTGTGTGTGTGTGTGTGTGTGTGTGTGTGTGTGTGTGTGTGTGTGTGTGTGTGTGTGTGTGTGTGTGTGTGAAGAAGATAACCAGTGGTCAGTAAGGGTAACGGACTGGATTCCAAGAGAATGCAAGCGTAGCAGGGTCCGGCAGAAAGTTAGGTGGACAGATGAGATCGAGAAGTTTGCAGGGGTAAGATGGCCGCAATTAGCACATGACCGGGGTAGTTGGAGAAGTATTGGAGATGCCTTTGCCCTGCATTGGGCGTAGCCAGGCTGATTATAGATATATACAGATGAGATTAAGAAGTTTGCAGGGATGAGATGGCCGCAATTAGCACATGACCGGGGTGGTTGGAGAAGTATTGGAGATGCCTTTGTCCTGCATTGGGTGTAGCCAGGCTGATATATAGATATATACAAATCAGATTAAGAAGTTTGCAGGGATAACATGGCCGCAATTAGCACATGACCGGGGTGGTTGGAGAAGTATTGGAGATGCCTTTGTCCTGCATTGGGTGTAGCCAGGCTGATATATAGATATATACAAATCAGATTAAGAAGTTTGCAGGGATAACATGGCCGCAATTAGCACATGACCGGGTAGTTGGAGAAGTATTGGATACTTCTCCAACTACCCCGGTCATGTGCTAATTGCGGCCATGTTATCCCTGCAACCTTCTTAATCTCATCTGTCCTCCTAACTTTCTGCCGCCCCCTGCTACGCTTGCATTCTCTTGGAATCCAGTCCGTAACCCTTACTGACCACTGGTTATTTTCTGCACTCCTCATTACATGCCCTGCCCCCCCATGCCCATTTCTTGATTTCAACTAAGATGTCATTAACTCGCGTTTGTTACTTATACATACATACATACATACATACATACATACATACATACATACATACATACATACATACATACATACAATATATATATATATATATATGCATGTTAAATATTTGCAGGCGGCTTCGTTAGCACCCCGTCAACGTTCCTTCAATAACAGGTGAGCGCTCCCGCTTTCTGCAAAGCTAGGTCTGACGAGCGCTTTCACAGAGATCTTGTCGCAGCCAGAACGGTGTTGCCCAATCTCGCTCTTCGCGCGTGCCTAATCTAACGTAATCTAACATAACGTAACCTAACCTGTATTCTCTTTTTACACCAACCCATCACAGTGCAATACAGCTGTCACTCTCGTCTGGCCACCTTCGGAGGAGCCCTTGCACCCTTCCCGTCGCACCGCCGTGAAACAACATTACGCTAAGCGATAAGCAAATAAGCAGAACACACCCCAATGCGGCAGTAGTGCCACAAACCAAACCAAACAAAACAAACGAACAAAGAAATCGATCGATCGCACGGAGCAGTGCATGTTCGTCAACTATCACCGCCCCACACGACATGCGTCGAACAAACACATCCTTTCTTTTAATGTCATTTCCTAGCAAGGACGCGAAAAGGTCCTCCTCGATGTAAGACAACAACAAGAGGGAGTCAGGGAAACAGTGACATGTTTATTCTATGGAGTCAGAGACAAGGCTGTAGCATGGAAAGAAAGAAAGAAAGAAAGAAAGAAAGAAAGAAAGAAAGAAAGAAAGAAAGAAAGAAAGAAAGAAAGAAAGAAAGAAAGAAAGAAAGGTCAGTCATCATCCATAATGCAAGAGTCACGGTCGATCCGTTATACGGCCAAGGCAACAAGGGACAGGCGTAGAAGCCATCGGACGAGCGCAACCAAACGGTGCGCTTTATATATGGGCGCAGAGTGGCGCATAACGCTTTCGCAGGACCAAACTGCAACTCGTTTTTTTTTTCTTGCTTCTGTTCGCCTTCCGCGAGAAAGCAAGGAGGGGCAAACAAATAAGAGGAACGATAAGCGTGACAAGCACGCGTGCGGAAGAAATGAAGATGAGCACGTGACAACGCGGCTGCGGGACGAAACAAGAAACGAGCCGTAACGGGAATTTCCTGTCACGCATACGGCGTATCAAATAGACAAGACTCGGAGTGGCATTAGAAGAGGGCAGGGGTAGCAGTAGTGGGAGCAGCACACGGAGACAACGTTGCGTGCACGGGGGCGCTCTGGACGGTATTTGGCTAACAAAGCCCCTTAGACTTCGTAAAGTAGCGGCACGTTTTGAAGAATGCCGCCTCCTCCTCGCGCGCTCTGGCCGACGCCGCGTCGCTATTGGCCTAATAGCATCACGTGGTCCCTCGCGCCGTGCATGAGCGCCATTTTCGCTCGAGAAATGTCTGCGGAGTGGCGAGGAGCGCATGTTGGCGCCGTTACTACGCTCGCGAGCGTTGTAGGCGGCGCCACGGTCGAGGAGGGAGCGTGAAAGAGAGGAGAAACGAGGAGGAGTGAACGCGGAGGAGGAGAGTGTCGCTACTTTACGAAGTTTAAGGGGCTTTAAATTTGGCGAGAAGAGAGGCGCACGTCCCCCACCCTTTCTACACCAATCCCATCCAATGTTGGCCATCAGCGTCGGCTATACGTTGTGCGGTAACGGCGAACATTATCATCGTGACCGTATCTATGTCCACTGCTGTATGAAGGCCTCGCCCGGCGATCTCCAATTGCCCCGTGCTTGCGCCAGCTGACACGATCTCACGCCTACACATTTCTCAATAGTAGTGTCTGAAGTATATATATGGCGAGATCCTTAGTCACATCCGGCGCAAAATTCAACCCGCAAAATCGCAGCTCTCGAGATTTAGCTCTGTCATTCAGAGGCAACCGTCGTTGTGGCGTGAGGATATTCAAAAGCGTTGAGAGGGGGAGGCTAAGGAGGAACAGAGGATGTTGAGAGAGAGTGGAACCCTCTTGAGGGATGGTGTGAAACGCGGGAGTAAATCCGGAGTGCAAAAGGTAAGCGCCGGTGAAATATATATACAGGATGAGCGAACTATCAGGCATCAAGATTTAAATATATGTAAATGCCACGCAGCAGGAAAGAACCAACGTAATGTTGTTTGCCATCGCTTGGAAATACTCAGATCTTTTTTTTTTCATCCCCACCTAATTACATAGTCAGTCTTAATTAATTAATCAACTTCTCAAACATTATAATCAGATGAAAAGTGTCAATGAGAAAATTGTAGAGCAACGTGAACAACTCCCCATACAGCTTTCTGCTGCTCAATAGATGCTACACAAAAGTGTTTTTCCAAGCATGAAAGAAGCCCGCGAATACACGCAACAAAGTGACTCTAGCGGCCAGTAGCGCGGCAATCTGGTGAAACGTTGGTGAAACGTTGGTGAAATGTCTCACAAAACGCTGAAAGCATGGCCTTCGAGACTGGATTCCATTACCCCGACGGGGCCGTCTTTGGGAGACGTGAAGTGCGGGCACCCCGTACGTGCCACACAGCGGACTGGCGCTATAGACACGTAGCGACATAACGGTCCCTTAGAGTAGCGCTATAAGCGTACGATGACCTGCTCATGCCCTTTTTCGCAACAACCGGCCCCACTGGAGTGGAAGCCGTAGCTGAAGTCAGCCACTGAGCGGGCGCGATCACGACAGCGCGTTTGATATATCCCTGCAATGGTGTGTCCCTCCGCGTCTGAGCACCGCCGTCTGTTTAAGATTCGAGCAGACGACGCTTGCGCCGTAACCGAAGCCCTGCTCTCTGCGTGACGGAGGCAAGAACCAACGAGTGAACGAAAGAATAGAATCGGCCCCCGTTTCCCCAGTTGTTGATCAACTGCTGTACGCTGTCACCGAAACGCCGGCTATAGATGAAGTGCACGGCTGCAGCGACCCCCAGCACGCTCTGGGCGCGCGAGAAAACAGAGCACACGAAGTCACTAGCGCCATCTCGGCTCGTCAAGTCTGTGCACCCGCCGCAGATCCCCTTCGAGAGAGGGCAAGCTATGCTGGGGCAGAGTCCTTCCATGTTTTTTCTGGTCACGAAACTGCCGCCTCAGTTTCATATAGCGCCAGCGCCCGCCGCTAGAGGCGCAATCGTGCATGAGAGGGCATGCGAACGCCGCTACCGCTGTGGTTGTGTGTGGGGCAGCCTCGGTATTCTAGCTTTCTCAACTTCCTCAACGATCGCTTTAGTTTCACGTAACTATTTTTAACATTGAATATAATTAAATTACTGCCTGAGCGTGTCTTCTGCGATATGAGCGCACGGGACGAAAAAAAAAAGCCGCTCATAACATGGAGCTTGCGGCGGTCTCAGACCAAAAAGAAGAAAGATCTGGAATTTTAAGAGCCAGAACCGCGATACGATTATGAGGCACGCCGTAGTGGGGGACTCAGGATTAGTTTTGACCACCTGGGATCCTTTAAAATGCACCTAAATTTAAATAAACGGGTGTTTTGCATTTCGCCCCCGTCGAAGTGCGTCCGCTGTACACGGCCGGGCGGTCCCGGTCCGGATTTCTTCGTCATCGCCGTTCGCCTCAACGCTTCGGTGGGCTCCGCTTTTTAATATTTGCCTTAAATTAAACACCGCGCATTCGCAACAAAACGCCAGTGGTCCCACTCATCACCAGAGGAGTAAGCGCCAATTCTCCGTTGCGCATAGCGCCAGATTGTTCGCCGAGCACAGCTGTTCAGTTTCTGTTAAACTGTGGCATAGAAGGACTCTGTGGGCAGTATCTTATAACGAGATCAAAAGAATGAAATTGCTATTGCAAAGGGCTGCTACCGTAGAATACTTAATGACAAAGAAAAGGGAACTGAGCTGCTCCATGCGCTTAAGATTTCTTGCAAAGCGATATCATTTCTGAATAAGATTTAGGTAGAATTAATGCAAGACGAACTTCGCTACTAAATGTCTTCCTAGACAATCACATGTAAGAAGACAGGACAGACAGACAGACCTGTCCTGTCTTCTTACATGTGATTGTGTAGAAAGCGCAGCCAATGTTTCCTATTACAATGAACCAACTTGCCCAACAACGCATCCTGCTAAATGCCTTCGGTGCGGCTTTTAACAACGGATGTCCTAACACCTGAAGTGTTAGGACCTGCACAGTTGAAACTAGCTGTAATTAGGCAATTGCCTTAGCAAGCAGTCGTTTAGAAGCGTCAGTAAGCCCAGCACTTCACTGCTCGTGGTTTCGACGCAGAAACGACGAGACTAGGTATTTTGGTTCTTAATTCGCAACTATTTACAATATGTTAAAATGTTGCAATCACCGGTCCTGATATTCTTATCATGGTCGAAGAATGAAAAAAAAAATACTTTATAATTCGATTAACAAAATAAATAAAACGTGTTGGTGCAAAAACAAAATACAAGCACGATCATTTATTTATCATGTAAAATAAGCGGAGCGAAATACAGATAGCACGGAGGCGTCCGGTCACAAATGGTCCACCATTCACAATGCAAGAAGTTTGTTAAAAGCATGACACTGATATAATACGCATAAAGAAATAAGATCAAACGTGAGAGGTATGCATTGGGAGGCAGGAAACAAACACCAGCAAACGAATGGCAATAAGTACAGAATGCATAGTCGATTGTTTCTATAAACAAGAAAGTGTAAAGCATAAGCATTTCATAACACACGGCTAAAGAACTCTCAAACGAACACAAGTAGCCACATCACAAATACAGCAATTTTTTTTAAATGGCTTGTTAGAGATACCACCTTTCTACTTCTTCAGCTGTTACTTAAACATGCAGACAAAACTTGCTCAGCAAATCAAAATACAAATGTAGCTAACAGTGTGCTAATAACCTTCTTACTCATAGCAGCTTATAGACTTAATAGTGCGTGCAATTGAAGAATTGTAGCCCATCATTAGCCAAGACTAAAGGACAATGGAAAATAAAACAATGCATATTATTCTGTTTTAACACTTGCATTTAAAGGAATTCTAATGCTATACCTTTCATAGATGGTCGGGGTAAGGGCGCTATTGCTGTGAACTACTCTATCCTGGTATAACACAAATTGAGGTTGCAACAAAGCATGAAGCAAATGTGTTCAGCGTCGGCTTCTCACGCTCCAGGGACACGTCGTCGCCGTTGATGTTGAAATTGTACGCAGTGACGATGTCCGAGGCGTCAAAGTGTTTCGCGCACTCACGTGTATACTTCGATTCGAAATTAAAACCGCCACTTTCCTGCCGCGGTATGGCCCGCTTCCATTTCTCGCGCTGCTCCTTGTTATTAGGTAAACAGAACAACGACACCTTTTCGGTCGTGCCCTTGTAGCCGGAACGGCACCCAGGCACGCAACACGTGTTCGGCATCGTTGTCCCACCCCACCACTTCAACCAAACAGCCCAACACTCGCAAAATAGCACAGCACATGCACAGAACGTACCCGAAAAGTCAGCTCGCCTCGCACTGCGCACGCATTTCGGTACGCGAACGATGCCCTCTGTGGCACAGTGGCGCCGCGTCGCGGCACCTTTGGGCAGCATATGAACCTCTCCCATAGCGTGACGGCGGAGTTTCGTGACCAGAAAAACATGGAAGGACTCTGGCTGGGGCAACCACGCGGTGCGCAGCCACGTCCGGGCTGGAACAGCAAACGTGCGCTCACCTGCACCCCCCCCCCCAAAAAAAAAAATAGCGCGCTTGATCCCGTCACTACGAACTCACCTGTATATGTCCGACAACTTTCTGTCACAGTACAGTCAAAACTACCTACGCACGCACTCGCACGTGAGGAGCTTCTGCTCTTGTGCTACTACGCCAAGTAAAGAAATTATGAGGTTTTACGTGCCAGAACCACTTTCTGATTATGAGGCACGCCACGCCGTAGTGGGCGACTCCAGAAATGGGGACCACCTCCGGTCCTTTGACGTGCACCTAAATCTAAGTACGCGGGTGTTTTCGCATTTCGCCCCCATCGAAAAGCGCGGCCGCCGTGACCGGGACTCGATCCCGCGATCTCGTGCTTTGCAGCCCCACATCATAGCCACTAAGCAACCACGGCGGGTTTACTATACGCCAAATATTGCCGAAGTTTTGCTGGGGGAACACATGACCACGAAGACCAGACGCGGACACCAAGAAACAAAAACTAAGAATAGCAAGTACGGGAAATCAACCTATAGGCAAACTTTTTGTTTCTTATGAAATAAATCTTGAACACGAAAACATAGTTGGTACGGTTTGTTTTACGCCACACAGCTTCCAGTTGCTTACATTCGCGGACCCACACGCAGATTCGCAGTAAAAAAAAAAATGCGCTCCGGCTTCGTAATTGTGGCTGCGCTGCCACAGAAAGTCGCCGTGTGGACACTCCACGCTCCCCCTCTTTTACCGAGAAAATGGCGCGCGCATCGTTTCCACCATTCTTCTTGGCTCACCTTTGCACGCTTTCTATAGCACCCACAGCACAGGGCGCTATCTTGTCGCACCTGAACTTTATACTGAACACGACGGCGACGGCGACAATTCGCCCAGAGTGTACATCTGGTGGTTGGCGGATATGACGTAAGTGCCTGCATGTCGCCTCCAAGATTTTTCGGCGTATCGCTGTTATAGCTGCCGGCGACGCCTAATCTCGGAGCTCATGCCGAAACGCCACGCGTTCTGAGTGGTACTTCACTTCCTGCGAGCGGTAATGAGAGCGTTTTCTTCAGTTTCGGTATCGAAACCATCTACTTTGACTAAAAACATGAAGCGCACTACCAGACGAGGGCGGTGAAAGACGACGGCAGACACACGAGCGCTAACTTGCAACAATTTATTGAGGACCGCAAAGCACGATATAAAGAAGTCATGTCGTGGCCGTAAATCTTGCAAGCGCAGCCAGCAAAGCAGTCAGTGACGACGCTAGTGTAATTCCTTCGGAGATGGCGCAATCGACGGCTAAGACGCACAAGTTTTCGCTTAAATTATCAATAACCACTGCCTCCATGAATTCACGCGTCATTAAAAAAATTACCGACGATTACGTTACTTCCTAATGCGAAATGTGAGCGCAGCAAATAAGCTGTTTCACTTTTTGGATAGATTGAGGCAAAGAAATCGAGCAACACATGTATGCGCTATCACATAATTTTTTTTTTTCACACGTATTCCTTTAACAAAGACTCCACTAACAGTTCTTGACAGTCATGAAGGAAGCTTTGTGGTCGGAGAAATAGACTGATATATGTTCGACTTGGTACACCAATGCTTGATTCTCAAAGACGAGATCTATACAAGTGCCTCGCGAGGTTGTCACAGCCGTGGGGGAAGCAGAGGCTAAGCGCCGCCGCCGAGAAGACCCTGCCGTTCGCGCCGCCGAAGCGGAGGCTCATCGCCGCCGTCGAGAGCAACCAGCAGTAAGCGAGGCTGAAGCAGAAGCTCATCGCCGCCGCCGAGAAGACCCTGCAGTTCGCGCCGCCGAAGCGGAGGCTCATCGCCGCCGTCGAGAGCAACCAGCAGTAAGCGGAAGCGGAGGGGGGCGGCGTGTACACCCAGCGGCAAACGATGGGGGCAGAAGCGCGCGCAGCAAGCGGACAACACGATAAAGGGAGGAGGGAAGAGATAGCAGCGACTGACTGATGCCGCTGACGGCGATAGTGAGTCAACCCCAGCTATCCGCCACACAAGAACAGGGGGGGGGGGACCCTTTCCTCCTCTTTCTGCATGGCGGCGACGGTGTTCTATGCAGTCACGTTATCTTGACTCTCTAGCGGCGTCAGCGGCATCCAGCGGTATCAGTCGGTCGCTGCTAGCGCTGGGGGGATGAAAGGGGGGCGGAGCTGGTTACGAGGCCGACGACGACGCCGACGCCGACGACGACGCGAAACCCAGGAACGGACGCCAAAGAGCTGCGCTCTAAAATGACTCACGCGTCAATTTACAAAATCTAGCCGCAAGGTGGATCCAGCGGAAACGGATTCTCAAGGTGACACCAATTCTAAGATATTAATTCCCGAAGATTGCGGAAAAATGCTTTGATGTCCCAGTGACTTCCGAGATACCATCAGAGGACAGTATTAGATTCCTTGACATTATAATTTTGTTTCAGGACGAACAGGTTCACTGAAAGTAAACCTGTTAATCAGGTAAGCCGTATCATCAACTTGGCTGGCCTCGCGGTCAGCCAAAGTGCTGATACTACTAGTCTTTCCGAGGAAAGCAATGACGTACCACTTCCATCTCAACGGAAAGTCAACGAGTTTTTCTGCATAATGGCCTCTCAGATGTGCCTGTCCTTCCCCTCACTGCTTCGTTACTGCGTGTGTCATAATGGGATAGGCTTTGGCTGCTGCTGAGGATAGATCAATAGACTTTCATGTAGTCGCGGACGAAACCTGCAAGCACGAGCTACGGTCAATCGCGGTCTCGAAGCGCGCCACGGACATGCCAAAAGGCAGAGAACAGGGATTTGATTGAGGAGCACGATGTGGCGGGATCCACGCTGACGCAAGAACATGGAGCGTGCTTTGGGAGCCAGGGATTCGCCACACGGAGACGCGCATGCGCTATTGGCTTGCGACAGCGGCGGCAGTAGCACGACCGCACAACGTACGACGCTGAATATTAAACAGGCCTGCACCCCCCACGCGGGTGTGAAAAGGTCAAACCGGGAGGCGGCCTCCGCTGAGTGAGGGGTCAAGCATCGTCTCCATCATTTGGCAAAGTGGAGGGCGGGCGAGTGCCGGCACCGAGGCGCCGCTCACCACGAGCCAGCTTCGGCTGCCCGAGTGAGGTCGCTCGTATAGCTTTAAGGCCAAGGCCGCACGACCGTTACGGGTACTATGACTATACTGTTGACGTGCAACGTGGAACTCTATGCTTGGTGAGTGAGTGAGAGTGAGTGAGTGAGTGAGTGAGTGAGTGAGTGAGTGAGTGAGTGAGTGAGTGAGTGAGTGAGTGAGTAGGTGAGTGAGTGAGTGAGTGAGTGAGTGAGTGAGTGAGTGAGTGAGTGAGTGAGTGAGTGAGTGAGTGAGTCCACGAATCCTGACGATGATACTGCATTCGAGATATGCGCCGTCAAAGTGCGGTAAGAAAGCACTGTTGTTTTACTTACTTCTAGGAAAACGACTGTTTTGTACATTACAGCACAAAAGCCAATGGAACACCAACGCATTTCGTCGTACACACTGAAAATTGTTATCTCGAAACTGATGGCGCCCTGAGAATCCCTTCCAAGTTGATAAGCCTTCCGAGCTCACCCGCAACAATTCTTAGATTGAAACATGTGCCGCAAGAGAATTAACTGAAAAGTTAACCAGCGTAACTATGTTAATTACTCAATGATTTTGATGTATTGTAAAGGTAATGGCCACCTCACCGAGTAATTTAGATCAATGATCAGAATTGCGCTAACTGCCACAGGCGATCTTGAAAAAATTTGGTCCAGCCAAAAAAAAATAAAGTGCACCCTGTAGGGACCCTTTTCACGGCGATTCCGTGGGCGCTGCTACGTTTGCCCATGTGGTGACGCGTCCACTGCTTGCCACAGCTGCCTCCGATGCCTCCGTGTTTACAATGGATGTACATGACGGCGGTGCTACTGCGCAAAACCTCTGATATCGTAGATGGTGACTGGGTGGACGATACGTGAAGCCTTGGCTGCAGCTTACAAAGGACCACCTGTGAGCACTTTCGGAGCTCATTACGCTTTGTCCAAACGCCGGGAGCAGCGTATACTGTGCTTGTAATAAAAGCGGGACTAAAAATGCATTCCAAACTATCCTAACTTTCCTCTTATGAATTCAATTAGTGTGTTTAGCTCTTCTTTCTTTATTTAGCAAATACTTTGAGCAGCTCCGTGTGACGTTTCTGGCAGAGTAATGTTCCCCGGGAGGTCACTACCTGTTTATTTTATGCCTGATCGCTCGCGGGTGTGCTCAGTTGCGATGGCTTTGTTCTTGCGGGGAACAAGGCTCGTAACGTAGATGTTCTGCACGTAGTAATAGCTTGTAGCAAATACGTATTATCGCTAGTCACTCGCTTACGGTGTGGACCGTGACGAAACGTTCAGCTTCGAACATTATAGTGTGCTGTCCGAGTAGTCGCCATCACCCATGCTTCGGCGCATACTGATTCAAGTGTGCGCCCGTTCACTTATTTCTGATACGTTGGCGATAGAGTGTGCGTAAGTTTGCGTGTGAGTTGGGCTGGATTTGTATATATAGCATTCGAGAAACTTACTTTATTTCATCAAGCGGCGTCACCGTACAACGAGCGGTACTCACTCGTGCAGACGTTACGGTGTTGAAGTCCTTTCCTTGGAGGTTCGCGCTACAATTTCTTTTTTTTACCCTCCAGTGAAGCCGTGCATAGTGAGAAGCCGGCAACACAGGCAATCCTTACGTAGCAGCGGTCCGTGAACTTGCACACACCATATTCATTCTATTCCTTAATATGCAAGTCACCATGTTTGCAGCCAACTACTGCACACGTCTTCGCTCCACCGCTACATATCTTGAAGCGTGAACGGAACACAGTGCGTTAGCGAAAACCCAGTTGCATTTCCGACAGCTGATCGCACAGAGGCCGGGCAGAAGCGGTAATGGTTTCGTATTCGTGCGCTTTAGCTGAGGCAGCCTGCGGCGCTGCCGCTGAAAGCGCCATCTCGTTTCTCTATAGCAAACTGCTTCGCGAAAAGGGTCAATATATGCCACCAGGTAGTTTTATAGCTGAACCAAATTTAAAAAAAAAAATTGATTGTGGCACTTAGCCCCCGTTATAATCCTCGATCTAAATTACTCGATGAGGGGGCCATTACTTCTACGAGAAATCAAAAGTCCTAATGAAATGATTAACACAACTACGCTAATTAATGGTTGAATTAATTACCTTACAGCACATGTTTCGGTCTACGAACAGTAGCTAGCGAGTGCGCAAGGCCTGGGAGCGTCAGCCAATTGGCGTTAGAGCATCGCACGCGTAATGCGAAGACGTGGGTTCGTATCCCACCTGCGGCCAGTTTTCTTTTTTTCGTCCAATTTCATTCTCGTTTATTTATAATTTCAACATTTTTCAAATAAATAAACTAGTCTATTTGCCCTATGTTTCTCTTGTCATTGTGCGTTGGCTTTACGTGGCTGTGACTTATGCAAAAGGTGTCCCTTCGGTTCCCCTTCTTTCTCGTTCATATAACATATACACGCGCATGCGTTGCAGCGAAGAGTGTACTACGCGTAGGCTGCCATCTGTAATAAGCCCTAGCTTCCTTCGTTGCGCGTTATTACTAATCCCACCGGGATGCTGACGCAAAGGCGGCGTCGGGGCAGAGAGCGATTAGAGGCGGCCAACATAGGAACCCTCTTTCTGGTCCCCTTTTCTGGTCCATTGAGTGACGCGAACGGTAGCGTTTTTTCTCTGAACGACAAATACATGCACCCAGATGGGAGCTCGCGGACAAGGACGATGCTTTCAGCACGAGCTGGCAGCCTACGTAGCTTAGCGTCCCTTACCCCTCACGCCTTCGATTAATAAAGCTGTTACTCACTCACTCACTCAACTATGTACGAGTCCCTAGTTTCTCGAAAAAGAAAACGATAATAAATAAGTAAACAAGAAAAAGATGCTCATGTTCTAATGCATCTCGACAGAATGTCTACAGAAAGCAAAAAAAAGAAAAAAAAGACGCTACAGAAAAACAGACCCTTTTTTATATAAGCGTCTTCGTAACGAACGTATTCGAGGTCGCCCTTACGAAAGGCAAACAGCGTGTCACGTGATACGCGTACAGTGCGCGCTCTTACGAAACGCCGCCTCGAAAAGCTGCCCGACGGGCGAGTTACACGACGGGAGCTTATGTACAAGCTCTCTACAAGGGGCGCTATAGTTACGAAACAGACAAACAAAAACAAAAAAAAAAGCGATCGAGACTCTTCAGTAACCTTCGCCGCTTGCGCCAAGGCATGTCCACGACATGTACCCGCACGTTTTTAAGAGACGCCTGCTGTCGCAATGGGGAGGATCGCGTGACGCCCGAAACGGCGACGCGAATGGAGGAACGCGGGCGAACGTGAAACGCGACCCCTGGCGGCTGTAGAGAGCAACTTGTGACGTCACGCATGACGCACGCGAATGCTAGACGCGGCGTTGGCTGTACGGCGCACGAACCTACGGTGATACATTAATTGCCTATCTATCTATCTATCTGTCTATCTATCTATCCATCTCTCTCTCTCTCTCTCTCTCTCTCTCTCTCTATATATATATATATATATATATATATATATATATATATATATATATATATATATATATATATATATATATATAAATTAGAGAAAACAGCCTTTATAG
Organism: Dermacentor variabilis; assembly: GCF_050947875.1. NCBI lineage: Eukaryota > Metazoa > Arthropoda > Arachnida > Ixodida > Ixodidae > Dermacentor > Dermacentor variabilis. The sequence goes on from NC_134576.1 coordinate 108,746,099, forward strand.
GCAGCGGGTGGCACGTCGCTGAAATTCCGATCGTGACTAGATTTAGCTTGAGTACGAGAACTATACACAAAGAGAAATTATTATCCCGAGAGGCGCGATATTAATTGCCCGCTTACATTACCGTTAATTAGAAAGCACAGCCTTCGCAAGCGGCACGTGGCATGCAGTGAAATTCCCACTGCGACTTCAATTAGCCAACTATGAGAACGATACGCAGAAACTGTCATTTCAAGACGCATGCTGCAATTGCGATCTTTAGAAGAAAAGATATCAGGGCTTGATGCAAGTCCATTTGCCACGAACACTGCGACCACATGCAGATCGAGTCCCTTTCCGAAAAACAACGCTCCAGAAATAACGCTGAAATACGTTTGTTACCGTTCCGCCTTATTATTCTACTGAGAAGCACTCGATCCTCTGCATGCGCGCTCCTCGGCAAAAAATTTCTTGGAAATATGCGCCCTATAAAATGCACGGTCATGTCCTTGGCCGAGATTTCAGCGAAAGGTCAAAGGATACGTGCCGTGGACTACCCGGCCGATCAAACGTCGCTCGAGTGGACTATTTCTTTCGGCGAAAGATTAAAACGTCGCCGTGACCAGTTAGGCCCGAACATTTACGCTTTGCTGCTCGTATGAGCTTTCACGATCGGGCTCAATAGAGAACGGTTTATCGAGGTCTGCCGACGTTCGTTCAAAGCGACGTTTGAAAGTGGCATATTGTCGCATTTTCTTGCGATAGCAATTACATGAACACTCCAGGCGCGTTTCTGCCGTCGCCGTGAGGTTCCGTATAAAGTCAAATGGCGACAACACCGTCGCCGCGCACCCTATATGCCGTATGTGCGAGTGAAGGCACGCGAGTGGAGCCGACGATAGCGGATCCGGCGCGCTTGAGGGAGGCAGACGGAGAGCATAAAACCCCTTAAACTCCGTAAAGTAGCGACACTCTCCTCCTCTGCCTTCACTCCTCCTCGTTGCTCCTCTCTTTCACGCTCCTTCCTCGACCGTGGCGCCGCCTACACTGCTCGAGCGTAGCAACGGCGCCAACACGCGCTCCTCGCCACTCCGTAGACGCTTCTCGAGCAAAAATGGCGCTGACGCACGGCGCGAGGGCCCACGTGATCCTATTAGGCCAATAGCGACGCGGCGTCGGCCTCGGCCACAAAGCGCGAGGAGGAGGCGGCATTCATCAAGGCGTGGCAGTAGTTAGGAGAGCAAAACCGTCGTCCTCCATTGCGAGAAAGGCCGTGCGGGGATAGGGGGAGGGAGGAAGGGGAGGGCGTTGCACTTAGGCAGCAACTGACCGGACGCAAGGGGAACTGACTATCGCGGCTCGGTTTCGCGCGCGGAGGGGACGAAAGCGGGGAAGCAGCGCGGGAGGGATGGAGGGAGGGGCGGCTTCGACTCCGCCCACAGGTGCGCACTTTGCGCGGCCGCGCGCACCATATTTCGAAAGGGATCCGCAGAAGGCCCATACCTTCGTGCGCGCTGTGTTCTCGCCGCTCTTGCGTTGAAGCGATAGACAAAGGTCACTTCGCTCGCTGCTGCTGCCGCACTTGCTCACACCGGCGTTTTGACAGCGTGTGTCCGCGCTGATCGATCGTGATGCGTTCACGTTTGCTGGTGCGCACCGACACCATGCTCAAATTAAACTTAAATTATAGGGTTTTTACGTGCCAAAACCACGATCTGATTACGAGGCGCGCCATAGTGGGGCATTCCGGAAATTTGGACCACCTGGGGTTCTTTAACGTGCACCTAAACCGAAGTACACGGGTGTTTTCGCATTTCAGCCACCCCCCCCCTCATCGAAATGCGGCCGCCGTGGCAGGGATTCGATCCCCCGACCTCTTGCTTAGCGGCCCTACACCATAGCCGCTAAGCAACCACGGCGGGGTGACACCATGCTCGTTCGTCCAGTCAGTAAGCGAATGTTTCCAAGTTTATGCGGCCGACAAAGTCACTATCCTTACTTTGTATAGCTATCTACTAATTTGCTATCGCAATTGATGCTTCGCCTTTCGGGCGAAACTGCGACTTTTTTGAAACGACACTTTTCATTTCCGATTGCTTAATAATTGCTATCGATCGTGCCGCCGAATGGAAGATTCAAGCGATAACGAAGGCACGGTGAAGTCCAAGAAATTGAATGAGAACGAAAAGGATGGAAAGTGGATTCTATCTTAACAAAGCACGGCAGCTGGGTCCGTATACTCTGGCAGTCGACTTCGTTTTTGCATTCTATACATACTGTAACGGACATTGTCGTATATGATTGCCTGTGTTCTGCAACATATGTGTTTTTATACGTTTGTACTTTGTGAACAGCGACGCAAAAACCACATTGAAAATGAAATTGATCGATTACAAAGTAGGCTCCTCGGGCCATATGTTTTAACGATCCATTTTGTTTCCCCTTCATTTTTTTAAATGATCCGTCGCTCCGAGTGGCTGATCCCAATGATAACGGCGGGAAGACGCCCTCCGGGCCAAAAAATGAGCAGTTGCAAAATACGGCCAATGGTGTTCATTTTAAGCACATGTGGCCTCACCCCACCAGTACATCTGTGCACAGGCTGGTTAAGTACCAACAGCGCTTGTGTTAAACAAGGACACGTTAAGACAATTACCATTACAGGGAACGTATACAGTAAGGCAGGCAGTTAAAGGGAACGTGCGGTTAGAGCTCTGCCATCGATTGGCGCTCGATCCGATACGGCGTAAGAGCCCCCCCCCTCCTTTCCAGAAAAGTTTGACGTAGAAATGTACATGCAACCGGTTACATCATGCAGGCACTTCTTTCCGATAAAAGGCAATGAAAATTAGTTTCTTTCTTTTATTTTTATGGTTATCACTGGCTAAGTGTTCCCTTTACCAGTAACCCTTACTTGCTCTGCATGTTACACCGCAAGGACACAACCCAATCACGAGCGAACAAAGCCCATCACGCGCGAGTTCCTACCTCGTCCACACTGCACGTAATTATGACGTCGCACGAGTGGGCAGCTGCAAAAGCGAAGCGTTGACCCACACGTGAGCACGCTCGCTTTCTGGCAGAAACGCGCGGCGTATGTAGTCCCTCCGCCTCGCTGACAGAGTACAACAGTACATGTGGGTGGGTGGAGGGGGGGTTCGATTTCGGGAGTTAACTCGGGAAAGTGACAGCGACGAGAGACTCGATATGCCGTCCCCCGCGTCAACGACGCGGTGCGGTTTGCGTGCGCGGCTTCATATTTTGACACGGCGGTCGCGACACGACGGACTGATTGGACGAGTCCTCCGAGCGCGCGCGATTGCGCGATCCGATCGTTCGACCCGCGTGCGCCGATCAATGCTCGCTCGCTCGACCGCGCAAGGACGGGGGGGGGGGGGGGGCACCGAGGTACACCAATTAGTGGTCAGCCCCGCGTCGGCAAATAGACGGGCGGACGGACGGACGCAAGGACTGACGAGAACACCGAACGTTACACGAGACGCGTGGAGAAGGAGGACGACAGTGGCAACCCGAAAGACAGGCGCATTCTCATCTGGCTGATTGTCTTATTGATTGATTGTCTTATTGATTGATTGATTGAGAGAATGGGGACGACAGTGGTAACCAGAAAGACAGGCGCATTCTCATCAGGTTGATTGTCTGATTGATTGATTGATTGATTGATTGATTGATTGATTGATTGATTGATTGATTGATTGATTGATTGATTGATTGGGGACGACAGCGGTAACCAGAAAGACAGGCGCATTCTCATCAGGTTGATTGTCTTATTGATTGATACAAAGAATTGTGAAAAGTGATAGCCCCGAAAACCAATTATGCCAAAGATAAATTGTCCTACATAATGCCTAAACCATACTTAATACATATGCCAACGCTGGCATAGATTTTCTACCGTGTGCGCCGATCGAATTGCGAAAGAATGCGCGTCAGGTTTCCAAGTTACATTGGCTCTCCGTTCACTCTTATATTTGTCCTTGTGCTTTGTCCGTTTATGAGAGTAACATATCTTTCGCATATCTTTGACATATTTACTGCATGTTGCACGTTATTGTAATTGCGGCTGCTGACCGTTTTGTACGAACCGTGTGGGCCTTTGTCGGCCCGCCTCTACGAAGAGCAGCTTTTACCTACAGCTTCCTTCGTCAGTGTGACGTTAAAAAATAAACGTTACCATTATTATTCCCTAAATCTAACGTCACAAGGCAACGCTGTTCCTATGAGACGAAGTAGCATAAGCTACACGATTAATTTTGACCGCATCGGGGTCCCGTAACCTGTACCGAAGGCACGGTGCACGGGCGTTCTCACATCTCGCCTCCATGGGAACGCGGCCACTTCACTCGGGACTCGAGCCCGCGACCTCGTGGCTAACGGGGTGACGGACGAAGGAATCGGCACAAAAAATACCACCGAGTAAAGACAAAAAGAAAGACAAACGTGGAACCTTTTTAAAGGAAACACCCCCCCATTTCAATCTTCTATATATATATGTCTATATAATTAATCATTTCAAATCTCCCTCTGCGCTTTTTACGACGGAACGGGACTGCGTTATTATTGGCGGACTACAGCGAAGGCTCAACTCCTGGTTTCGTAAATCTCAAGCAACCGTATATGCAACGACGACCGACGACGTCAACATGACGACACAAGTTCTCGCAATATTTTTTCGTGCATTTATACGGTCCCTTCAATATATATATATATATATATATATATATATATATAAACGGCCCCGACGCGGTGTAACGATGAGGTTTCGATCGCTCGCGAATGTGTAATGCGATCTCATATATCTACTTAGTGATAAGATTACGTCAGAAAGGGAGTGGCGAGTGAACTGCAGCGTGGCGTCACCACCCTACCGCCTTCCCATGACAACTTTGTCGAGACACGTTGCGGGGATGCGCGACTCTCGCGCGTCCCCCGATACGTTTTTCCCGCATAGAGCGTCTCCTGTAATCCGGCTTCGCGGCGTGGCCTGGCGCCCGCGGCGGTCGGAGTGGTTGAGGCGCAGTGCGAGAGATGGCGCGAGTGTTGCGCTGCTAACGCCGCCGACAGGCGGGGCTACTTGGGCGCCGAAAGACAAGGCGCTTGTTCTCTTGGGTTCGGGACAGCAAGCGGGACGGACGTGCCGTGCCGCGCGTGCGCCGACCCATGCTTCTGCGAGACCGTCTCGCGTGGCCGCCTTGGAACGCGCCACCGTTCGCGTGACCGTACGCGCGAACGACCAGGCGTTGGGATCCAGCATGGGGCGAACATGTTCGCTCGCTATCCGGTCGAGGTGAGTCGGACTTCTAGATTTGTCGCGCGCCCATCGGCATGTTTTGTGGATAGCAACTCGGCTAGCAGGCATTGATCTAGGAAAGGTGCAATAAATGCCCTTGTGATTGTTTGCACTACTGTGTCGTCGTTCCTTTGTCCCAAGAGCACGGAGGAGAATCCGACAACGTCAAGACTCCGTGCGCAGAATCATTGCCGTTTATTAAGGACGGGGAGCATTACTCTGTATTTCTTTTTCCGCCTTTAAAGATATCGTTGAGCTACTGGTCGTGAACCCAACGGGGCAAAAGAAATCACAGAGTGTAACGACTAGGAAAGTGAACGTTACCGTTTACGCGCACGCCTATAGCTGCAACGATGACGACCGTCCCCGCCACGCCACGATGGCCGAGCCGAAAGTGTTCACCGACCGTTAAGTTCGTCATACGTAACGTCCGTGCTTACTTGACATACAACATACGCAAGACCGCAAAAAAAAAGAAAGAAAACTCCCCCGAGGTCACTCTCTCGGCAGTATGGGAGCGCTTTCGCACGAGAAATTTTTACACTGTGCCATTAAGTCGTATACAGGCGGTTACGTGAGGGCAAGAAGCTTCGGGAGCGCAGTACACATACGTATATGTGTACTGCGTTTTACGCCGCTGAAGCCATCGGCGCGTTGCGGTCGCTGTACTTCCTCGCACCACTTCCGCGCAGCGCAGTGAAGCCTAGGGCCGGTGTTCAGCGACTCGGTAATTTCACCAGATCCGGCAGCGCTGCGTGTTCCAAAGAGGGAGGAGGAAGGGCGCACCCATTGTGTGCCACTAATCACTGATTGATTGATTGATTGATTGATTGATTGATTGATTGATTGATTGATTGATTGATTGATTGATTGGAATATCTTGAGAAAAGTATGCCACGTCGTCGGCTTTTCCGTAGTTGTACGAACGAAGGAGGAGGGTGATATGTGATGCAGTTCACTACGAAACGGGGCGAAGTCACTAGCGCAAATAGAAAAAGAAAGAGAAAGCTATAGGCACAAAATAAAGAATGAAATATGTCCCTTTCCGCATAAGTGTATCAGATAAAAACAGTGGAAAATAAGTCTCCCAGCAATCCACTAACATTTCACAAACGATTCACGCATAGTCACCTTAATTAAACAAAAACAAAATCGGGGTTCGATTCGCGCAGTTTTGAAGTATAGTAAGCGAAATACACACCACATCGCCGAATCCAAGTACACACAAAGAGCACAATATCGCACGTGAATAGCCTACAAAAACGAGGACTACAAAGAAAGAAAGAAAGAAAGAAAGAAAGAAAGAAAGAAAGAAAGAAAGAAAGAAAGAAAGAAGGAAAGCTCCGATTCAGTCAGCGCAGAGCGCAGGACTGAATCGGCGGAAAATAAAGAAACCCTCCTTGTCGTGCTTTTTTTTTTTCCCCCTTATTCCCCCGGCTGGTTCGAAGCATCGCAGCCGCTGCGTTGCACGCAACTGACGAGATGGAAGTGCAAGTGCAGTGCCCTGACGGTAGTAAACTCTTCGTCGCCATGGCCACTGGCTCGACCCTCCCCCTCGCAGTCTATCGGAGAGAGAGAAGGAAACGGCCACAATATTACTCCGGCGCCGTTTTACTGTGCGCGCGCGCCCATGGCTGCCAAACGCTCGGCGACACGGCAAAGGATTGAGAGGCTGGCGGAACCGACTTTATGCCGCCTACACACAAGCGGGCCCGTTCGAAGGCCGTAATGGGGCCGATGCACAGCACAAGTAGAGGCGACGGGAAGTTGGCTGATTGCTCTCATTTAATAGCGTATATGCTATTCCCGCACCGTAACCCCATTTTTGTTAGGGGCTCCAAGGCGACAGTTTATCCCAATACGGAAGCGACTATCCTGGTACGATCAACTTAGGCGGTCTATCGCTATCCAGAAAAAAAAAAGAAATGATGCATCCCATAAACCCCCAAATCCTATACTGTCATTATGTCATTACACCAAAAGTCGCGTGGAATTCCTATGTATTTGGCGATCTTGATTGGGGAGGACACCTATCAGAAATGGTCTCGCATGACAGAACTTACAGGCCGAAGACTGAACTATTAATTGCCATGCAGCGTAAAAGCGATGGAAAACCGACTCCAACGATGCCACAAGGACGTTTTAGGCCACAAGAACGACGCTCAGACGAATAACTTTATACCTATAGCAATAGACATTTTTTTAGCGGAAAGACTGTAAACTTGTCTGCCACCGACAGCGCAATTCTGTCGCGTCAGCTGGATTATTTGAAAATGCTGCCGTTACTTGAACGGTAAATCACAGCGCAATATTAGCACGTTAACGTGACTCCATTAACGCACTATGCAGTTCATCACTCTTCACTTTGGTACATAAGATCCCCAACTGGGGAGTCGAAAAATCGGGCAGTAACAAAGTCGTGCCAATCAGCAGAGGCTGGACAGTGCTTAGCCCTCTTTCGAGACACACGTCGTGCAATCACGTCGTTTCGCGCACAATAAACTTGAAGTGGGTGTCTGCGGCGACGCCACTCAAGATGCTTCGAATCCGTTGCAACGGAACAATGGCGACATCTGCCACGTGCGGCCACGTAAAGCGAAAACGCAGGGTTCACTGCAACCGCCACAGATGGCGCCACCGTCTGCTTTCGGCGGAATCGACACATTTTGAGTGGCGTCACACCAGAAGACAGCCAGCTCAGATTTCTTGTAGATGAAACTGCTAAGTAATGCCAGCCAACGTGGTGTTAAAGTAACTATAAAATGCTACTTCCGTGCAAAATTTTGGAGAAAGCGATCAAGTGGTTCAGCAAAAAGAGTCATGTATATGTGACGCCCCTATTCCTGAAACACTCAGTATATCTCCAACTTGCACATTTTCGCGGAACTCAACTGGTTGGAAAAAAAAACACACAAAAAACGCAAGAACTATTTGGCACATGGCAACATGCCAAGCAAGAAAAAAAATAACTTTCATAAAAAAAAGGCGGGGGAGGCTCTCGTGAATGCAATTCCTGTGTCATTGGCGACCGCGAAAAAAAAAAGAAAAAGGCCAACAGTATACAGACGCAAGGTCAATAAAATGTCGTCTGCTTTCGCAACGCCCCAGCAGACGGCTATATAGAGCGCCCCAGGCGCTCGCACGCCGCACTGTACGAATACGACCAATCACAGCGCGAGCGCGCGGACAGACGACCCTCTCGGGTGCATAGACGCTGCGACGTGAAAATGACGAAACCAATGGCGAGTGACAGAAAGAAGTAATAAAGTTTAGGACTTGGAGGGAGTGGGGCGCTAAAGGGAGTATCTGGATCAATAAACCGTAAGTCATTCGAGAACCGCTCCCAACCAGTGGGTGAAGCCGAAAGAGCACGAAAAGAAGGCAAAACGAGTGCGGAAATTTCTTTCAGTTGCAGGGAGCGTATATAGTAAGTAGTGTTATATACCGCTTCGACGGCTCGATTCCCGTTGAACAGAGGGCGCCACCACTGCTCGCTCCTACTGCATTCGCAGCAGACGAATTAGGGGGGCAGAAGCAACAGAAGCTGCAGACGACGTATATACAGCACTATAGGGGAAGGGTGGAGGGAGAGTCCCGAAAAATGGCGCCGCGAGCCAAAACCCGGATAAAAAAAAGAAGAATGGTGGCAGCTCGCATGCAACTTTCAAACCGCAAAATATAAATGAAGCAGAAGATAATGCACTGCGGGCGGGAAGTTGGAAAGTAATTCTAAACCCGGGGAATGATGCCTTTGTAACTGTATACAGTGGTGCGAATGATGTGTGTGAGCAAAAAAAAAAAAAAAACTGATGACAGACGAAAAAGAGCAGAAGAAAGAGCAGGGTATACAATTCTACTCTTATCGACTGAATACAGATGCCCTTACACTGCTGTGATCGGCTCTGAGGAGCGCGATTCAACGACGTTGCGCCAGTACTACACGCTCAAATATAGAACAAGCAATAATAACAAAATGGGCAGGTCGTGGCTATTATATTGCAGATCAATGTATTGCGAGAGCTTGCCAGGCGTTTCCAGCGCATTCGGTAACTTCGTAAAGGTCCGGTTAGGGAATGTTTCTGGTGACAACGCAGATAATGTTGTCGACAATCTGCGACACTCACGCGATGTCCGCTTCGCGGTAACGCAACGCGTATTAATCCGACCTAACGTAAATGGTTCCACTTCCTATGTCTGGTGTGTCCGTTCGTGCTGAGTTAGCAGGACGGAATGGGGTCCGGGGTCGCACCAGTATCTTCGATTGCACATTACAGTGCGTGCGTGTGTGTGAGAGAGAAAGAGGAGAGAGAGAGAAATATGAGTGTTGCATTCCTCGAACCTTGTATCTACATTCCCCCTTTTTTTTTAGTTCAGTGCCATCTAATATATAGATTCTATTCCACAGTGTCACGCGACCAAAGACTTCTTCCAACGCGTCGCTATTCCACGCTGTATCACCGTCACATGGCCCTCCGATTTGATAACCGCCACGCGCACAACAAGCCGCGGTTGCGAGCGGAGACCCCCGAATCGAAAAACACCACAGATCACAAGGTTCAGACCCCCTTAAGCTGGTTCGAACGTCATGTCGAAAGCTGCTGCAGCAGGTCGCTCATATGGAGCTTGCAGTCCATTTATCTGATCGTCTATCTCTTCCTACTACAGCCCTGTATCTCCCTCGTCGTTCAACAGTTGCATGATAGCCAACTAGACGTTAGCGACTTGACTTTCTCCCCCTCCCCTTTCTCTCCCACCAACCAAGTCCCGCCCAGCTTGGTCGCTTCGACTCGACTCACATCGAACCGACACTAAACGCGACACGGCGAAGAATGTCACCGACTGCGTCAGAAATGGAAAAAATTGGGGCGCGGGAGCCGACACATCGTGTGACATGTGCATGTGAATTATTTGTCGCACACACACACTGACATCGCATTGAGGATTTCGGGCGTTTGACGGGCGACAACTTGATGCAGCCGCTGGTATACGTGCCTCAAGTGCTTCGCGGGTCGAGAAATCGGTTGGCCGGCGCTATCGAAAAATTTGCCGTCCGGCGTTAATGGCGGCAAAATTCAATGGCTGCCGAGATTGGCGGCGCCACCACCTACGACCATCGGTGGTACTCGAACACACAACCTTCGGTGTTAATGAGGAGGCAAAGTTTTAATTAAGGCGCTCGAGCCCTTCACCTTCGGTGGGACCAAAATTCAATGGCACCAAAATCGATGGTGTCACCATCGACGGTCGAACCCACAACCTGTGGTGTTAATTACGGCGAAGCTAATTAAGGTACAGTTAACTACAATAGAGCTAATTAAGGCACTCGGAACTCACACGACCTTCGGTGGGAGAAAAAAAAACAATAGGAAGCAACAACGCATTCGAATGAGAATGTCAAATTAACTTACCCCCGTATTCAGAAATGCAACTTAAGTCGAAGTCCATGCTTGACTTGATTTAGATGACGCCTGGCGTTAACGTGCCCAGAGAAGCTCACTGCGTTTCCTCGAGCGCGTTCGCGATAGGCGTCACTTAGATCAAGTCAAGCATGGACTTCAACTTAAGTTGCATTTCTGAGTACGGGGGTTAGTGTCTCGTGAGTGCCCAGGCTTTCGCCTTCATCCTGTGCTAAAGTGACCGTCAACTTCTTTTTTTCCCCCTTTTTTTCAGTGTAGCAAGTGCTGTCCTTCGATTGTTCTTCGAAAGCGGCTATAGACGCACACGCAGAGAGAAACGGGCCCGGCGCAGGAGCTGGCCATTAACGCTACGCGCAAGTAAAAAAAAAAAGCAAAAGCAGGGTCGTTAAGCGACGTGCCACATAGAAGCGGTAGCAAAGCCTTGCGCGTACTGTGAGGGAAGGGGGAGGGGGGGGGGCGTTGTGGGCGGCGCTGAAAATCAAAGCACGGAAGATCGAGATTCTGGATAACACTGTTCGACCGGTGCCGCTGCGCGTTCACCGTCTTAATAACAAAGAGGTTGGCGTTGTAAGAAACTAAAGGGGAAGAGAGGAGGGAGACGGGGGCGCGACACGCCCCTCGCTCGATAAGCCTATCGCCGGCGTCGTATCGCGCGCAGCCACAAACACGCGGTACACGAAACACTACTCACCTGTCGCTGGGTGAGTCGTCTCCGCGGGGCTTCCGCTCTGTCAGATCTAGATATACTATATACATGAGAGTGTGTGTGTGTGTGGTGACGGGCGTACCACTCTATACAGTGATGGTCGATTACAACCGCCATGTTTCTCTTTTTTCTTCTTTTTTTTTTCAGGCTGTTACAGCGGTGCCGATGGTATGACAGAGTTTTAGCATTTCCGTCGACACACTGCAGGTGTTTACGAAATGCCCGAAAACAGCGCAGGAGTCAACGGCGAGGAACGTGGTTAGCAACATTTTGTGATGCTCGCTTCGACCCCAACTTGTTTGGAAACGTTCTCGCGTTACGTCGTAGTTTTTTTTTTTTTGCATAAAGGAAAAAAATTATCTTGAATACGCTCGTGACTGTTGCTGGCAGCGCACATTCGCCGCCGGCAGAAAGGCAGAACGCGGACGGTGCAATTTTACAGTTCCGTACGTGCGGTCCAGGTCAGCGTCACCAGATGGCGCCACCAAACTGTTTTAACTAAAATCCCTTAAACTTCGCAAAGTAGCGCCACGCTTTGAATAATGCCGCCTCCTCCTCGCGCGCTGTGGCCGAGGCCGACGCCACGTCGCCATTGGCCTAATAGCATCACGTGGTCCCTCGCGCCGTGCATGAGCGCTATTTTTGCTCGAGAAGCGTCTACGGAGTGGCGAGGAGCGCATGTTGGCGCCGTTGCTACGGTCGAGCAGTGTAGGCGGCGCCACGGTCGAGGAGGGGAGCGTGAAAGAAAGGAGAAACGAGGAGGAGTGAATGCGAAGGAGCAGAGTGCCGCGACTTTACGAAGTTTAAAGAGCTTTAGTTTTAACCACAGTTACTCTATGCGGCTCCATTTAGGGATCCATGTGTATACACCACACTCTATACCTTTAGCCTCTCTGTAAACATCAGGGACACAGCCATACACAGCAGCCCTGGTACGTGGTGCCGATGATTGACGATTTCTAATGGCATCCGTTTTGAAACAGGGCAGTGAAGTGTTTAACGTGACAGCGTTAGCCGGAGAGCCCAGCCGGAGAGGTTGATGAACTGTGATGACTTGGAGAATTATTCGAGGCGACGTCTGTCACTTGTGCAATCCGTTGCGTCAATAGACGAACTAAAGTTTAGAGAAACAATAAAACACACAAACCGAAGGTCTGCGTGCGTTTGCTTTACTTCGCGCCGCAGCGAGACAGACGTACTTCCATTTCGTCGGCTTCTTCCCACGTCGTTCAGTCGCGCGCGCAGACGACGAAACTATGTCATGGTTTCTACCGTGTTCCAGCACGCGATCATGCTCTGTGGTCCGCTTGTGTCTCCTTCAGCGTTCGTGTAAGCACCGACTTATGACGCTAGTCAGGCGTTCTCGTGCACAGCGCCCAAACTCGTCTGCTGCGGGGAAACGAGACAAACGCAACAGCTCGCGCGCGAGACACCGTCAGCGGAAGTGCGCAGCGCGGATAAAAGAGGGAGAGGGGCGAGAAAGAAGGCGGGGTCTGTGATGTATACGTCACGCGATCCTCGTGCTCCTGGTATGGGAGAATGCAGAGAAGCGATTTCGCTTTCGGAGGCTAGACGGGGCAAGTGGAGAAAGTGAAAGTGTTGGCAGTGACGCTTGCCTCCTGAAATCATTGGGATCGTGGCATTGAAATATTTCTATCTGGGCAATTATTGAACCAATTTGAAGATTTCTAGCGGTAGAACGCTCCCTATAGATGTCACGTAACAACTTCCAACGTACAACTAAAATTTTCGATGTGGCCTGGTGAGGGGCCCTTTAAAGGTGAACTTCTTTACTACATTTATTGCAGTCCAGAGTTTCACCTTTCCGTACCTTCTCTCTCTTCCTTAAAACAACTATGCCTATATTGTCTAGTTGCTGCCTTGGAACCACGAACCTTGGAACCAGGCTCTGCATATTTCCTTTTTTCACCGATCTCCAAATATATCTTGCTTATCTCGACCGCCGACAAGTTAACGTTCCCGGCCGCCAGCTTTCAACACCAGCGCTTATGGAAAGTGGACGTTCCCTATACGTTCTTGGCTGGGTGAACATCTTGGCATTCCATTACAATATGCCGCACCGTGCTTTCTGCCGCGGCAGACACCTGGCTTCCAAGGTTCGTTCCACTGCCCCCCCCCCTACTTTTTTGTCAGCAGGCAGCTGCAAGCTCGGGCCTTAAATAACAAGACACAGCAAGCACTTCCTGTTACCGCACAAATTTTATGTCCCGATTTCTTTTCGCATCTAGCATCCCTCTAATCTGACGACATCATAATTTCTTCTGCTTTTTCCTTCTCCTCTTACCACCGAGCAGGGCAGCAGGCCAGTACACACCGGCTCAGGCTGACCTCTTTGCCGTTCCTTCATAAGATCTGCCTATTGTAAATATATGGACCTTTTTTATGCATTTCCTAAGCACCCATTTACCATCTTTGTTTGTATTAGTTTCTTCTTTATTACTCCGGGTCACCTATTCCCCCTTCAAATTGCCCTGTACTAAGTGGCAAACTTTCCTGACACCTTCCATTTTTCCGTGGGCACGCTTTCCGGGTACAGATTTTTTTTCACAGAGCAGCTCTTTGGCACCCGTTCCTGGGTTTCGCGGCGCCGTCGTCCCTCGCCGTAACCAAGCTCATTATTCGCGCGCGCTCCTGCTGCCATCTCTCGTGCGCGGCGCGAGTCTTGCTCTCCCCTCGTCCTCCAAAGCCGGATCACGTGTTCTCGCCTATCCTCTCGCCCCTTTCTTCCGAGCAGCGCCGTTGCGGTGACTCTCGCCGCTACCGCCCACTCCGACCACGCCGTCCCTTCTCCCGCTGTCACGACACTGCCGCGGTGCCGACGGGGGCCGTTCCTTGGCGCCTGGCGCGTGATCCACGGCTCTCCCCTCCTCCGTCTCCGCGTCGCTTGGCTGTACAGCTCTCAGCCGTGTCTCCCGCTTCCCCGTTCGCGGGGCGCGTTCCTCAGTGACATTTGTCGCCTCTGGCAGCGCTTGCGTCTGGCTGTCCTTCTCCCGCCTCCCCTCCTGCCCTATACGTCCCTTACCTGGCGCAATGTCGTTGCGGTGACTGGAAAGACAGTTATACCGTTTCGTCCCCTTACTTCTACTTCCCACCCCAACCTTGTGCCGCCACATAGAGGCCTGTCTGTGAGTGAATGAGTGTGTGACCTCTACTCAATAATCCTGTTCTCCACTCTTGTCCTCATCCCACCTCATAATAAATATTAAATAATTGCTAATCTCCCCCCCCTCCCCGCAGCGGTGACACACTGTAAGGTGGCGCGTCGCCGGAGCGCCGGCTCGACAGCGACGAATCGCGGTGTGTGCTGCACGATCCGAAACGCAGAACCGCCTCTGTTCGGCCTGATGTTGAACTAAGGCAGCAGCTGCGCTCAGAGATCGCATTACCAAGAAGCGTAATCTTCGGCCACCTTTTTTTCGCACTGGCCTCAGAGATCAGCCGGCGCCACATTCGGCCATGCCGCCCCCGCCGTCGCGAAGGCCACGCTTCGAACGACGGCTGCAACCAACGGCCTAAACAGCAAGTCAACTGAGGCAGAGCGCGCCGACAGCGTCGGCGTAAGAATAATCGAACTGTCAAACAACCAAATCGATCGATCACAACGTGCCGACAATCGAGGAATCAAAACGCTTTCAAAAAAGAAAACGGTTCTCTCTCTCTCTCTCTCTCTAACACACCCCGACACACGCAAATAATGTGAACGAACAGCATGAACCACTGTCAAAAGGCACAGAGAAATTTCTCACGCGCGTAATAAAACGAACGCAGCTGTGACAGCTCGCCCACATTACAGCAGAAAAAAAAGTGCCTTCAGGACGCGTCGGGGAAACATCTACGCGCACAGAAACAAATAAAGAAGGACATTCTCCGGGCTTTCCCACCACAGTGCGGCTGTAATCGATGGCGGAAGACAAACAGAGCGCTCCGTTTAAGAGTGCTCAACACACACCGTACACACACAAAACAAACAAACTCGCAACGCCGAACGGAAACTCCGAACAACGGGTACACGCATGTTCGAGCGCGCCCGCGCGCGTGAAACGCGAGCGAGCTAGCGCCGTATGCGCATACGCGCCGCGGCAGAGGCCGCGCGGCAACAAACAAACGCCCGCACGCGCACGCACCCACAAAGACGCACGAGCGAACCACCGCAAGGGGGGTCGGTCTCCGCGGCCTAGGCAGCGAGCGGCGGCGAACACATGCGGAGGGATGGGGTTATTATACGCGCGCGTGTATTATGAATTATGTAAACGACTGACTCGCCCTTCTCCTCTCATCCTCTTCCGCTATACATATAATGCCGCTCAGGATCCCAGAGCCTTTCTTCCTCCCCCGAACCTTTCGTCGCGTGGTGAGAAAGAAGTGGGGAAAGGAGGAAAGGCTGAAATGAAAGCGCGTGGTGACAGGCGCGCTGAAAAGGTTTGGAGAAGGAGGAGGAGTCAATGCTTCGGAAGCCGTGCGCGCCACAGCTGTCGTTACGCGCTCCTCGCGCGTCCAAACGCCTGCGGCAAGCGCCCCGGGGCGGTGCCGAGGTGCGCGCGCTCGCACCCGATATGGGACACCCGGGAGCGTACATGCCCGTAAGGACACGAGTCGGCACCACCGCGAGCGCCATATGGACATACGGGTCACACACGCAATCCTCTCGGATTCGAGAGGCCGCCGCATATAGACAATGGCTAAGCAACAAGGATGCTCTACAACTCGAGAAGAAAAATAAAAAAACACTGTACGTATTTTTATTGTAGGGTGTATAGCTTTGCCGCGCAACGATAGTCATTTGCCTTGTACGCGTGTCCTTCATCCCCGCCCCATTTTTTTTATATGACTGTAAGTCATGGTCGGAACGCCTCAGCGTTTAGTACACTCTTTGATAACTAAGGGGGAGAGGCGGCGATTAGTCTTACGGGAGTATCTGCTTGTCTCGTATTTAGCTCAAACCAACAAAAGATGAAAGAAAAAGAAAAGAAACAAAGAAAATTGAGAAAAAGGAAAGTATTTACAACCCTTGAAGCTCATCCTGTCCCAGCGTTGCGCCACTAAACACAACACGTCATCATCATCATCTGGTCCCGGAGTAGTTAGTAATCGTCGTCTGCCTGCGAGAGTTTCCTTTCTTCTACGCAGTGAGGTGGTTATGCTTTCCACTAAAAAACCTAAAATGCCACGCTGCTAAGCGCCTGCCGTTCGCGATGTGAAGGTGCTGAGCGCGCAGCGTCGAAAAAAGGAAAGGCGTGCGAGACAGATGAAGATTATTGTTTGGGGGGGGGGGGGGGCAAGACATGGCCCCAGAGGTTGTAAGCTTTATTTTGTTAGAGCGCCTCATAGTAGACTTTTGGTACAACCTCCGTGGAGTGCGTTCACTCTGAGTACGGAGAAGCAGAGTAAAAAAAAATACTCCTCCATTTGGGGTGTACCCTCGAATATAGGAGTTACTTATGGGACAAGCATTTTACTCCAGCAAAAAAAGAGGAGTCGCCAGTGATCTCCTTACTCTTACGGGTGTAGCGTTTCGGCAGTGACGGGTGCGACGTGTTAAAGAAATGGAAACGCATACAAGATTACTACTGGAACGATTATTCCTGTGGCACATTACACACACCAAACGGCTTAAAATGTTCAAGAGCGCAATAAAATGGGAACGCTCGCAACTTCTTTTTTTCTTTTTCTTTCTTTTTTTTTTAGGCGCGACTGACTAGCAACACGCGGGCAATGGGAGACAACGTAGAGGTGGGTTCCGGATTTAGTTTCGACTACCGGCGTTTACTTAATGTACACCCGGAAAGCACGGTACACGAACAGTTTTTCCTTCCGCCTCCGAGATTTCCGCACACACCTAGGAGGCTTTTCCAATATTTTTTTAACGGCGAGGAGGCTTGGCATATGTTTAGAAATATGACACGCAAGAGACCTCGGGCACCATGGCATGAACCAGTGCAAACACCTAAGTCTAATTCGCTATGGCAAGTAAAAAAAAAATTGTGGCTACACATCTCGGGGGCTCACGTGACACGCACAAGGCTTCACTCAATAGAAACACTACAGACCTGTGAACCCTATAATATAAACAAGTACTACAGTTGAACAAAAAAAAAATGAAAAATACTAAAGATTTGGTAAAATGCACTAAAGATTTAGTAAAACATACCCGAAATTGCATGATTACTAACATTTTACTGGTTACGGGAGGACCGCCATCATAATTTTGTTGTGCAAAGTTTCGCTTTAGAAAAACGGACAAACGCACTGCGCCGAGCAAAGGAATCTTTCGCAAGCATGCGACCCACTACCACTCAATTCAGAAGCAAATGGCAGGAGGCGGGGCGAAGGAAAAACGGAGAAAAAAAAATCGAGACGGCACGAAAACCTAGTGAGCAAACTTACGTACATATACGTCTGTGTTTAGTACAACGCCACTGCGGACCAGCGCGGTGCATGGTACTTGCACACACACACACACACACACACACACACACACACACACACACACACACACACACACACACACACACACACACACAGCGACGTCGGATGGGTGTACACACCCACACGCACTGGCGGACACCGGCGACGTGTCAGCAGACCCTCCCCCCCCCCTCCCATCACACGTGACGTGAAACGAGGCCAAGACGAGGCGTAACCCGGGTCGGACGACGCGGGAGTCAGCGCCCCCGCCCCCTCGAGTTTGGCGCGCACCGAACGAGAGATGGGTGTGGCCCTGCCCGTTATATGCGCGTGGCGGCCTCTGATCTCGCTGCCGTTGACGCTTCAGCGTCCGACGAAGCGAGGGAAGAGGAGGAGGGGGCGGTCACGTTCGACGACGACGACCCAAAGGCAGAAAAGACGAGAATGAAAAAAAAAACATGCTACGAGACTGCGCAGCAGCAAAGTTGTACGCAGTTATGACAGACGTCAAAATGGCTTTTGCTTAGTTATTTCTCTCTCCTCTCCACACCAAGCCCTGCGGAGTCCAGCAACAGCGGCGCTTTCGGCACTGAAGTAGTGCTGACACATTTCCAACTTTTATTTATTTTTGCTTTAAACGAAGGTTCTGGAACTCGAAAGCCTAAGCAAAATGCTGGCAAGCATCAGAGCGCCCTAGATAATTTACCATATTACAGCTGTTTCTTTTTTTTTTTTTTTACAGACCAGTTAGGTCTCCCGGGAGATGTGCGTAATGTGACGTCATGACGCGGGTCCGGTGGTCACGTGGAGAGCAGGACATGACATCGGTACGTTTTGGCACTCGCTAGTCCCTGCTCTCCTATATACTGCGGGGCTTCATGTACGAAAAAAAAAGAAAAATGTAAAAACGAAAACATGTACAAAAAAAAAGTCCCCATCTAATTGTATATCTTCGAGACGGCCTGAACGCTCTACCTGTGGGCGCGATGGATAACACGGATTTCTCAGTCGCCGTGAAACCTCTCAGAGTAAGAAATCGGAGTGCGGCTGTGCCGAAAAAAGAAAATGCGCACTCGACGCGAAAAATCTCGGTCATCCATAATCCTATGCACTTGGAAAACATTTACTGCGCGAAGTTGCAATGCGGAAATGCCTACTCGACGACAATGAGGAAACAAAGGCCCATAAAGCCATCAAGGTCATCGTCAACTGAAAGCACAGTATCAATCACCATAGGTAAACAAGTATGTCTCACAGTCATCCCTCTGGCGCTGCAATTGTGTTATCGATCATGAGCATTTCGGGAGATATTTTTTTGCAAGTCCCCAAAAAACTGTACTTGAAGTAGTGTGCGTTTGGGTTGCAAAAAATACTGACTGGATGCTTCTTACCACCGCACAATACGCCTCACCGACAGTACAGTCAAAGCTAATTACAGCGAAGTTGCATACATATCGAAAATACCTTCGTTACATCCGATATTCGTTATAAGCGAATATTTCTTACATGCTATCATTGAATACCACTTTACGACTTATTTCCTTATATACCACAATACATTGGCGAATCAGTTTACGGAAGCTCGTAAGACGAAGGGGTGTTCATGAAAACGAAAATTGTCCTCCACCCAACTGTACCACAAACTGATGTTATCCAAAGATAACCCACACGGGTTTCTCAGAAAGAAAACAACAAATATTTCCTCAAGGCGTGGCTTTTTTTTTTTCGGGGAAACGCTTGCTACGGTTGGGTGGATGACAAATTTCCCGAAAATTCGTTGTATCATAGTTGTTATACAAAGGTTTGACTTCGTAGTTCTGCGAAAACCCGCAAGATGGAGAGAAGCAATGAATAAAGGGAAACTCAGACATCCACCCGTTCGTTGTAATTGCTACAAAGGAAACCCATACGGTTTCCTCGAAAGAAAAGCCTCATAGTTGAAGAAAAATCCATCCTGGTCCGGGACTCGCACCCGGGACCACCGCCTTTCCGGGGCAGCCGCTCTACCATCTGAGCTAACCAGGCGGCTAGCAGATGGCAGGGCGAAGTCGAATTTGTCGGCAACACGAAGCAAAGGCAAGTGTTTGATGTAGTAATTCTGCGGAAACCCGCAAGGTGGAGAGAAGTAATGAATAAAGGAAAAATCAGACATCCACCAGTACGTAGCAATTGCTACAAAGGAAATTACTTCTCTCTACCTTGCGGGTTTCCGCAGAACTACTACGTCAAACACTTGCCTTTGCACTTGCCTTCGCACTTGCCAAACACTTGCCTCAGATGGTAGAGCGGCTGCTCGGAAAGGCGGTGGTACCGGCTTCGAGTCCCGGACCAGGACGAATTTTTCTTCAACTATGAGGCTTTTCTTTCGAGGAAACCGTACGGGGTTCCTTTGTAGCAATTGCTACGAACGGGTGGATGTCTGATTTTCCCTTTATTCATTATACAAAGGTTCCGCGGCACCAATTGTCGTGGACACTCGCAGCGGCGCGCATGAAACCTGCATGCTACTATTGTGCTGAAGTCATTAAAAACCTCGCACCCAAGCAGGCCTGTCCGATACGAAGGCAGTCAGGGGCAGGCCAATCCCGCTGGGGCCACAGACATGGCCCAAAGCTCTATCTGGCGGGTGAGCCAGCAAGCCAATAATTTCGCTGATTATAAGACGTTTCAGCTTTAAACGAAACCGTTACCCAAAGCAGCTGTGAAGGGCAATGCCAGACAAAAAAAAAAAGACACGGATGTAGTGGGCTGTGTTGACTGCAATTATCTGTGAACAAATTTCAAGTCTTTAACAATAGCCCCACACACATTTTCTTTCTTTAAAGCTCAGGCTACCAAATCTGCAAGGCAAAATCACGTTTTAATTGGCGCTTTAATTTACTCGGCATTCCATGCTGCTTGCTATAGTTATTCTCAGGCTTTCAACTCTATTCTAAGAAAAAGAAAGCTTGCACTGCAAGCAACTAGCTTTCTTGTCCCTTGAAAATCACAACTGCTCTAAGCCAGTCCGAGAAAATATTTACAGTGCAAATCATTCAGCACGTGCTTGACAAGCCAAAAAGGCTTGCACAATGCATATGCAACCATCGTTCTACAATGCAATAACTACAAAGCTGCTTCTCTGCATCGAAGCCCCATTACGCGACATTAAGAATGCTATGACACATTCATGATGCCACTGTTGTAAAGTAACCACAATTGGAAATTCATGTCTAGGTTATTTTAGCCTGGTCTATTTGTGCTAGGTATAACGATCCTCCAATATGTGCTCTTTAACAATGTTTCCATTCAAAATGAATAAGACACACTTACCTTGCAAGGAAGCAGCAACCAGCTCTAGGATGACGCCAGCCTTTCAACGCAACGATGTCGCCGTCTTCGCAAGCGTATCCAAAGGCGAATGTCACTGTCGCGCTCAGTTGCAAACTCAACCTCCTCCTCCACCTCCTTGCGGAGAGGAGGAGGGCGGCGCACCAGCTAGCTGACTTCAGAAATGTGTCGAAGACTAGCAAGCAGTAGAGATGAGAGGATATCAATGCTCTGTGGTGCCCAACTTTCTGTGGTGCCTAACCCAATATTTCACGCCAAGCCAGCTACCCAACGTTACGGACAGCCACAACCGGTGCAGTGAAGAAGCGGGGTGGACAAAGCAAGCGGAAAGGACTTAACAGGGGGACAGAATGGTGGCGGGGTGATGTTCAAAGAAAGAGAAGGCATTCTACAAAGGAGATGAATGAGGGAAGGCTGGCTACGCAACCAAGGAATCGCCGTTGAAAGGTAGTGCAGGTCAGAACAGACGCTGGGGACACAACTGCAAGCCTGGCACGCTGTTCGGAAAATGCATCCCGATTAGGGACGACCTCAGAGTTGCAGGATGGGGCAAAAAAGAGAGGCAGAGGCAAGTGAGGGCCAAGTAGAGAGAAGGAAAAATTACACCGAAAAGGGAAAAAAGGTGAGGCGGAGAAAGGAACAACAGGGAAGGGGAGAGGGGGTTGAGCAATGCCCATCAGGCATGAGAAGCCCCTCTCTAGCGTGCATAAAATTAACTCCCGCACCACGGCGCAGCAAGGCACCTCCATTATCAGGAGTGGCTGCATGGTACTTGTTAGGTGGAAGCACAGAATAGGACCCCCATAGGCAACGCTTTCGACCCATGCTTGCCCTTTATGTGCAACTGACCCATTTACTAGGCATGATTAACGTTGCGCCTATATGAAGCAAAGGCTGTAGTTCTGAGCAATGTTCACTTCTTTTAATGAATGAGCAGTGCGCGCACCAAGATAAAAAGTGCTCTCTTTTTGTGCTTCGTTCTTCTAATGCATGCAAACTCACTAATGGGAAATGCAAGAAAGAGCTGGAAGGGCTGAGTAAGTGAACTGGAAGACATGTAAATAGAGGTGCTTGGTACCTCAAAGTGGTTTGGCTGAAAAAAAAAAGATTTTAAGCAAGAAATTCCCCCATTTGCCTTGTGTAACCCATTAGGACAGAGGCCAGTCAAACGATAAACACCAAATGAGGGTCAAGAGGGATTGGAAAGGAAAGTGAGCAACAAGCACACCTACATCAAGCAAATAACAAAGAACGGACTACACTGCAGCAGTAGCCGTAAAGGAACGAACGATAAATAGCCTGGCAATCGGGAACAAGAAAATGTGGAGAGGGGAAATTTGGAAAGTTATGGAAAGGTCAGACATGTGTGAACAAAAAGCACAAAGCTCAACCAATGGGGAATGAAGACGGGAAAGTGTGTAGGAGAGGGGAACGCAGAAAGGGTTAGACAGGACAGCAGGGAAGAAAGGAAGGCAGAAAGAGCGAAATGGTCAGAGCAAAAAGGAACAAAAGGGTCACATGGGAGGGGTCGCTCCCATCGGGGAAAAAGGTCAGCATGCACCTCGGTGAGGAGAGAGCAGGGATGGGACCGAGCAGTGGCGGGGCACACCCGTGAAACGGCCAATTTATACAGTCGAACCCCACCCACCTCACCGACTGTCCCTCCCAACCTCGGTTCTCTCTACCGATGTCACTGAAGAGTGGAGTATGTCACAGGGGAACGTAAACTGCTGTGACAAAGAGAACCAAAAGTTGCTAAGGCAGAAAGAAAGAAAAAGCAGCACTTCTGCGAATGAGGTCTCATATCCTTGCTCGTGAAGCCTTGCAACTGTAGGTGTGGTACTGGTGACGATCGGAAACAAAACGGTCATATAGCATGTGTGTCCACAGTGAGAATGCGCGTGCAAGCCTCTTCTCTTTAACGCTGCGTGGTCTCACAGCAATTTTTCAACACAAGTAGCCCCACCCTCTTTCATCTTGAGAAGGTGCTTCCAAGAAAGGAGCTCCCTGTCACAGAGCTCAGTCACAAACAAATGTAGGCAATAGTTATTTCACATCGCAAGCAGAAGCCATTGGTCACCAATACGGTCAGTGTTAAGAGATTGAGGGCCTTCTATCGTAGCACCCATTTCAGCCAGCTACGAGTGAGGCACACCAGATGCCATTTGTTTGCATCAGGTAGAAAAAAAGAACATTCTATGTGTTTAACTTAGATATGCTGACAGTACAGTACAGTACAAATAAAAAGAAGGCCCCAAGTCCACGACATATATGCCGCACAAGCAGTGATATTTGATCACTAACGATTCCCATTAAACTCTATAGATTCATGTGCATTCATGAGCGTTGCCAAGATGTGGCACTGGGAGGAATGCATTATATTGCATGAAACACTGTCTGGATTTTGACAGTCTGAGACAGAACTGTGCACCTTGCAAAAGTCTGTCCCTGACAGCAAAACTTCCTCAAGAACTTGCACTTGGCATTGACGAGCATCAGCTGCTTCTAGTGGCCTCAACCAGAAACAAGATGTTCTGAACTGATCTAGCGTCATTAAAGTCATATCTCTAGTGACCATTACCAGGTGGCTTCACATGTTAACCGTTTGGATTTAGGCAATCCCTACTGAAACCAAATGGTCTGCACTTGGCTTCGAACAACAGCCCAGACTTTTAGATGCTGCTGGAATAAACAATTTACGTTATACCTACTTACTGCAACAATTCACAGTTTAAATATGGTCACTTCAACACAATAGCATGTACTGCCTGTTGGCCTTATGTTTAACAGGGAATCGGTTATTGCACAATATAAAATACACTTCATTAACCATTAAATGGCTACACAAGCGCTGTTGGTGCATGAGACAATTGATTATTTGGTGTAATGACACAGCATGTGAGAAGTCATTGTGACAAGCAATGTGTGCAAGCATACATCGACGAAAGAGCAAAGAATTATGCAAGAAATGAAGGGCAACGCAGACTTACCTACGGGGTCTGTTTCCAGGTGCCACCAGGCCCCATGGGGGTGGGACTTCATTGGGGAGCGTCGTGGCAGGGCCCAACTCCCAGGGCCCGGGGCCTCCTGTGGGGGACGCGAGGCCACCTGCAAAGCCGAGGAGCCGACAAGCAATCAGCACGTGACATAGCATCGAATTGAAATATCCCGTTTGGGCAAGTCGGCTGCCATTTAGAATTGGAACACAGTACAAAATGATAAACAGAGCAGTGAATCGCAAACACTTGTTCGGGGTCAGAATAAATGTCAACATCTTTCAGCCAATGAAACACAGTAACCTTTGCTGCAATCTTGTGTGGTGAGATGCCTACACGAGTCAAGACATGGGGAAAACTACCCCATCAGCCTCATAGACTCAGGTTATATTGATGAATTGATGGAACTATCATAGCATTCAAACAGCTGTCATTAAAGAGTGCAAGAAATGTGCATATGATCCAAACAAAAACCACTAAACACATTTTCTTTATACAGATACACTGGTCAACAATGTGGGAAGCATGACCTGAAGCCTGGAGTGCTGTGGCCCAGTTCACACTGTGTACACCCTTATCGAAGGCGTAAATTATGTCCACTGTGCAATTCCTACTTCGTTTATTTTCATTCTGAGCATTGTGGAATGGCCTGGAGAAGCACGAAATGGAATGGCCTGGAGGTATAAAGAATGGTAAAGTTTGACAATTCCTGTATACCGCTTAAGTTATGGTAAGCAGCAAAAAATCCTTGTGAGCATTTCTGGCTATATGTTCGTTAAATGATTTATACGCATAATACAACAACCCAATGGCATTACAGAAAAGATTGGCAATGCAAAAGAACACTAAGAAGTGCTATACAGAGAAAGGTGTCTGAATGTCACACAAAGGCAACATGTACCAGCCATGGCATCCTCAATATTTGAAAGATACTTCAGCCTAAGCCCAAAATTACAAAAACCAGGTGAAAAGAATTTATACAATTATTTATTCCTTTCAATTTTGTTATTTGTTCTTTTTCCCTATCTGTGGATCACACTGTTTAATTGTAATCATGTAGAAACATAGCGCAGTTTATATTCTTCAACCCAGCACTTATTTAACTTTTTCTATTCTCGTTTTCGGACAATAGTTGTTTCTTCTTATTTTCCCTTTTTTTCCCCATTAGCTCTTCTGTCTTGATTTTCTTTAATCATGTTTTATACTTAAACACCATGCATGATATATCCAAATCTACTGTGTATGAATACAGTAGACGTCCATTAATTTGGTTAATTTTCGTTTAACTTAATCCCAACCAAAGGCCCTGGCCAGTGCCCATGCATTTCCGTTGGCCCAAACTTCCATTATTTTAATAATAAATTGGCTTTCCCCGGATAATTAAAACTTGACCAATAAGCTTGCACATGAGTTACTTATATGGCGCCCACAATAGCGACCAATTTAGTGGGTGCATGTCTTGGCGGAACTTGGGGGGCAGTGAATGTGTTAAACACACGCATCATCTCTAATCGAAAATGCTTATTATCGGCGTGCCCCAGGAAGATTTTAAAGCAAAAACTGAAGTTCACAATGTCTGATTATGGTGTCTGCCCAACTCTAACGCGTCTTTTTCTTTTTCCAAAAGAATCGGGCTGAAAGTTGCCTCAGTAAACTACATTTGCTGCGTTTGTATGCCTTACCGCAGGACATGGCTGTGTCGCGGCGAAGCTGACTTTAAAAGCCGTGCGGCAAAGCTGATTTTACGAAATCGGCTGCCATTGTGCAACACTTACTAAGCTCTTCCCCATTTTAGTTCGATGGCAATTCGATGGGCACTCAGGTCGAACTTCCGCTGTCGTCGTCGGCGTCGCCGTGAGGTTCCTTATAAACCAAAAGTGCGATAACATCGCGGCCGCGGGCCGTGTGCTATATGTGCGAACCTTGCGAGGGTGAGCCGAGGAGGCTTGGTGCGGCGCAGTTCCATCAAGCGCGCAGGAGTTGAAGGCGGCGACGGTGCGCGGTCTTCTAACGCGCGCAAAGGTGGGTCGGGGGGGGGAGGGACAGGTTAGTGTGTATGTCCTCTTTTAATCCGCTAGCGGGCGGCTGAGCGCCGCAGCCCGCGCCCTATTTTGGAGGCAATCTGCGATGGGTTAGACGGCTACGCGGTCCGAGATGGCTGATAGCTTCGTGTGCGCTATGTTCTCGTGCGTCCAGTTAGCACTACAGCGAGAGGCCGCGCGAAGGGGAATTCGGTCGCTGCTGCTGCCGCTCTTAATCCCGCCAGCGTTCTGACAGCAAGTGTCCGCGGTCATCGACTGAGATGTGTCCGTGTTTGTCTGTGCACGCGCGACAGCCTGCTCATTAATTTAGTAAGAGAATGTTTGCAGCTGTTTATGCACCTGATAAATCTACTAACCCTATTTCGTATCGCTGTCGCAATTATTTGCTTCGCCATTCGGGCAAACTGAGGGGTTTTTTTTATTGCTGAGCAATCGCGCTCGCGTTAGATTTCTATTTTTGTTTACGAGTTTGAATGTCATCTCTATGCTATTTTTCTGCTTTGTCTACACAGAAAGTGGACATGCGTTTGATTGCGGGGGGTGTTACAATCGGGCATTGCTGCCAAACGAATCAACGACGTGTTTTGGGGTTTTACCTCCATCTTGTTTAATTCGGCCCGCCGCATAATTCGATCAACTCCATCTGTCCCGTCAGGCTCGAATTAACAGAATTCGACTATATGTCACTTATTGCCCAACTGCCACGCTCTCGAACGAGAGTAGCAGTATTGCAAATTGATTAATTGATGAAATTACTCAAGCTGCTGATTTACTTAAATAGAGTAGACTGTGAGTCGCAGCTGGAACGATTTCCCCACTGACAAACGAAAATATTAGCGAAAGTTTATTTGTGCAATAGCCATGCGAGTTCAGCTAAATTTTGCTTGCCGTTATAAAACGTTTCCATAAAGTGGGCGGGTGCACGTAGGCCCGAAAGGTTAAGAGGGTCCAAAAAATGAGGTTCTCAGTTCAGTTCAGTTCCGCTCTCAGACTAGTTAGAAACTGCCATTTCTGCTCTTTTGAAGTTACTTTTACCCTAAACTAGAGGCAAACGAAATGTCGTAAAATAGTTGTCGCAGTTATGAGAATCGCAAGCGAGTTCCGAAAATGAGGCATTTTGCGATAAATTCATTAAAGTTGCCACATATACAAGGCATATATCCTGGAGTACGAGAAAGTTCTGCTCCGTACTTCCCCATTTGAGGCAAACAAATTATGAATTCGCTCACCAAGACAGCCCACGAAATTATAGGCCAGGATAGGACATATTACGGGTAATGTTCGCAACTTTTGCCAGGAGCTATCTTCGTTCAAGAGATTAGACGAAATCAAAGCTTGCTGCTAGGTCTGGCATGCTAGGTCTGGCAATGGCCAGCATGCGAAACGGAAAGATAGGGCCAAGCATGTTTGACTGAGTAATGGTTATTCAGTTCTTATTCTAAATTTATATCACTGCACCTATCACTGATAGCTCTACCTCCGTTTATTTGCATGCAGTACCTGGTTAACATTAAGCTGAAATACAGCATAGCCAATGCTCACTTGCTTCAAAGCAGGCTTTATGAATTTGCTAACTCTGAGCAACATCTGCTCATTAAGCGCAGCATATTAGCCCCACCCAGCTTTAGCACAGCTGTTATATATTTATATGAAGAAATCCATGTTGCCAAACACAACAATCTCATTTTCGGCGTTGAAAGATAAGCGTTTCAGGCAACTGTATCGGGTATTTGAGCAAATCTGCATCGAAAAACAAGTTCAATGCGAAGTTTCGGCCGGGAACCGCCGGCCTTCATCAAGAAACGAAAAAGGAGAGCACAGGCGACGCGTCGAAATAAACTTGTTTCCGAATGCGGATTTGCTCAAAGGCGTGTATGCATATATTCTGCCCCAAATAGCGACAATTGCTTGCCTACTAAAAGTACGTTGTCACTGTCAAACGTCCATGTGCCTCACGCATGCAAATTCCTGCAACTGCCACGAAGCTGCGCACTAACGGCAGAACACTATAAGTAAAAAAAAAAGAGTCCTAACGACATTTTCACTTTAATCAACGCAGACAGCAGCCCCTTCAAGTTACACGAGCCTGAAAATAGGGCGCGATAGAACAGGCGTTCGATTCAGACACCCTCAGTCAAATGGCAGCGAAGAAGAAAAAAAAAAGCCCGCAGGCAGATCTATTCACGAGGACTTCCGTGGCAAACTCTAGCATGCAGTGAGCACAATCCTCGCCTCTTCCTTCGTCAAGAGTTATTGCAGACGATGAAAGACAAGCTTACGCAAGCCCGGAGCAGCAAATGGTTCGCAAGGAAGTGCGGAGAGAACAGAGTCGCGCGAAAGGAAAGGGAGCGTCTCGAGGCCAGTGGAAGGATAGCAAGGGCGGTGGGATCTATTTCAGTCCCACTTCCCCGCCATTGTCCGGTTGTTTGCTTTCATCTATCAGCCAGCCCCGGAGGATGTGGGAGCCGCGGGAGCGACGTTAAAAACGGCATCGGCAAACCGGAACATCAAAATCGATTCCACATGGCAAGACCAAATACGCTTCCGCCAGACACTCCGGAGAGTGACACACAACGGCGGTTGGAGAGTGCGCGAAAGGTTATGCTGCGTTTGGCTTCTGTAAGGCAAACTGAAAGCCGCCAACTCAAAAGCCTTTACGGTTCAATTGAAATAATGAGAACAGGAAGAGCACGCCATTCGTATTTGAACCATGAGCTTATGATCAATGATGATGATGTGTTGTGTTTTGTGGCGCAAGGGCCAGGTTTGGCCAAAGAGCGCCATAGCTTATGATCAAGTTTAGAGCCGTCGCACATGGGCACAAAGAAAAAAGAATGACCGATAGTTTAAAGTTTAACACCATTCTTGCAGATCCCTGAAGACACGCGAAATGATCTTCAAACCCAATTCCACTTGACGCTGTCGAACGCACGTTCTCACTCACAACGTTAGCAGTTACGGCTGTGCCTAAAAAAAGATTCTGAAATAATCTGAGAAAGAAAGTTACATAAAATATATCTGTTAATGTTTTGTGGCATGTGTTGAACTTTGGCCAGCTGAATAACATTTTTAATGATGTTACCATTTGCAAACACAATTGCTGCATACACTACAGCTATTGTCATTGCAAGATTTTGTAGTGAATCATTAACAATTCACCGACGATTACGATACTCCCTAATGCGAAACATGAGCGCAGCTCCACGCGTGTTTTCGTTTCGCGATACATTTGCTGGCGCGGACGATTTATCCCGTGCGACACGTTGCAAACAGAGCGAAGTGTGGCACGACTGGCTCGCTAATCGGGAGATCGCGAGAGGCAGCGTGTGGGGACGCGATTCACAGCAGCCGCCGCCGCAGACAGACCTCCGAGACGACGCGCGCTACTCTGGCGCCATCTCGTAGTCATCGACGCCGCAAAGCCCGTCTTGCGCGGCACTGCGCTTTCCTTCTCACGCTCCCGCCGCACCCTCCTCCTCCGCTTTCCTCCTCGCGAACTCTTTCGCTACGCCGGCTCTCAACCCCCGCTGCGCTCCGCGTTCGATCTTTCATCCTTCGCTGTGCTCGTTCGTTCGGTTACGCCGACGCTTGCCGCAGGAACGGGTGCCTAAGACTGGCGCTTTAAAAATGCACATGAAACAGCTACTTTATATGTAACGGCATTAGGAAACTTTAGTGGCTTTTTTCCCGCTTTTTTTTTACTTGCCGCAGGGTTAGCCACACGACATAACGTGGTTAAATAAATGCATGTGGGCATTCTACGTGAAGCACCTCCATATTTGGACTGTGGAATCCATCGTTCATTGCATCAAGTTCTACAGCACGACTAGGCAACCATAAGTCGTAGTTTTTACCGTGCTACAATGAGTTGCGCCCACCGCAACACTTTATCATGGCATGCTGCGTACATGCACTTAAAATGGAACAACACGAAACATTTTCCGGTGGCACCAGATGGTCAACTTAACAGCTAACATCATACCATTGGGAAAAGCTGTTTTTATCAAGCCTTTTGGGTTGTATGTACCGACAGGAATGGCTAGGCACGGATAATTAATCACGGCACTTCCTGTTATTCTGGTCCATCCTAACCATATCGAAAGTTCTTTAAAAATATATTCAGTCCTGCAGCTTTATGCACCAGAAACACCATCTGTTCATAAGCCACGCCGTAGAGGGGGAACTCCGGATTAATTTCTATCACCTGGCGGTCTTTAACGGGCCCGTAAATCTACAATAAATACGCGAGAACTTCTGCTTTTCGCCCCCATCGAAAAACAACCGCGATCGAACCTGCAACCTCGAGCAGTGCAACGTCATGGTGTGTGTGTGTGTGTGTGTGTGTGTGTGTGTGTGTGTGTGTGTGTGTGTGTGTGTGTGTGTGTGTGTGTGTGTGTGTGTGTGTGTGTGTGTGTGTGTGTGTGTGTGCGTGCGTGCGTGCGTGCGTGCGTGCGTGCGTGCGTGCGTGCGTGTGTGTGTGCGTGCGTGCGTGCGCGTGCGCGTGCGCGCGCACGTGTGTGTTCGAATAGATTAAATTTGCAGAAAAGAGCAAAGCACGCCAATGGCATGCAACAGCTGGTACCATCCACACACGTCACATTATGTACAAGCAAACAATATACTACAATGATCCCTCAAACAATCATCAAAATATTGGTACTTGCAGGAAGCAATACTTTTTCTCCTCTAAGCATTTTGCCTTTTTTTTTCCTTCAACTATCTACCACTTTTTGATAGCAGCAGACTTGCACGGCAACTTGCATCAAGCTACTCTGTGCCCTATTCATTACGAAGTCAAATGAGCCTCGGCTACAGCAGGCACACACGCAGACACAGACACTTGCTACAATGTGCTGAAAAGCAGGAAGTGCAAGGACCTTTTGCAGGTGCAGAGTCAACCAGCAATATGACTGCCATCAATCCACGCAGCTGCGCCTCAGTAAAAAATAAAAAGAACGAGAGAGAGAGAGAGAGCGAGAGAGGGCAAGCTAAGTATGTATTTTTCCAGCTCCACTCAAGTAAAACCACAGTGACAAAAAAAAAAATAAAGTGAAAGGCAAAGCTTACTTATACGTATGCGAAACATGCTTTCTCAATCACCACTGAATCCAATGAGCACTGAAATTTACAAAGTTGGTGATTCCACTGAGCGAACCCTGACCAGCAAGCCAATGGACCTCGCAAATATCATCGGTCGCTGAAAGCGAGCGTCGCGCAAATAGTAGAACAATCACAATCAGTTCACTGTTTACAAAAATAATGGCCTTTAACACGCAAATTAAGCTACGATTTTCATACGGTACTTCAAAAACGTGGCGCAAGTCAAGTCACCTGCCAAGAAGTATAAAGACTTGTCCGTTCAGCGGCAAAGTTCAAGCTCGCATTGGCTTTCTTGCCTTTAGTTAGACACGCCCACGTTGTTTCTTGTTGCGAGCAAGGAACCCACAGCAGCCCTAAAATGTCAACCATGCCGTTTCTTTAGCTGCCCACATAGTCCCAACGCACATTTAATTTCAGAACGTTCTAAATCTCGCGTGAATTTTTTTTTAAAATAAAAATATCTGACTGCATTATCTTGAAGTAGCACATAAGCAAACTTTCCAAAAGCCAGCAAATTCCACCAAGTGCGCCTATACGCCAAATAACTAAAGGCATCGGCAAACTATCGATGGACTATAAAGTCAGTGAACAACGAATGCTGCCTTAATCAAGAGAAAGCACAAAGATAACCGGGATATAGCCAGGAAAGAGAGCGGATGGCAACGGTATGGCGACATGCGGACGCCGAGACAGAGCGGGCCGTGCGACCGTCCGTCCCTTGGTGCGGACGATCGACGGCCCATTTGCACGCGCACAGTGCCCCCCCCCCCCACCTTTGGCCCCCCCTTCCGCTTCACCAACTCAAAACCCCCGTGTCCGGTCCTCTTATTATTATGGAGCGAACCGATCGAAACCGAGACGCCAGGCGTGGACAGCGCAACTAAGCGCAACAGCTGGTGGCAGGGAAAAAAAAAAAGAAACCGAACATGTACCAGCTGACTCTCGTTATAAGTTAGCGGTACGCTCGAACACGCCAGCGTGTTTCTGACGCGTATAAGGAAGACGAGCACAGAGCGGCATCGCGAACGTGAAAGGCTCCTTTCGTGAAATTTAGAGACAAGGCTGCGCTTTAAAAACAAAACAAAAAAATGCGCGAGGAGGCTGACAGCGTCAACTCTCGCTCTGCGCGCGTCCTTGGCTTTGACGCTTTTCAAGCCCCGATATAGTTTCGGAATCAACCAACTTCTCAATGGCGCTCGTCTCGTTCGCGTTGTTCACGCCTGCTATATACGCGGGCCGCCATTGTCCGCAGTTTCTGTAGCGCACGCGTTGGCTTTAGGGACAGACGGTCGAACGAACTGCATAGTGGCAGCGTAGCAGCGGCAGTCATTCTTTCGTTACACTAATTGCATCCCGTTTATGGAAGGCATATATATCCCCTTTTATGGGATATATATGGATATACATGGTATTTATGGAAGCACATATATCCCTCGTTCCATAAAACGCCGTCTGGATCAACGGCATCATGCTTTCTTTTTTTTTTCGGACGCGTATATAGCATGCGGGCGACCCCATCAACCAAGAAAACCGAGAGTGCTATATCCTGGAAACCGTAACACTGCGCTCTGCTGGGCTCACAGGGTGGCTACGTGCCCGCTCGGATTGGCTCAAAAAACACAAACAAGGCGGAATGTGATTTGCGCGCCCCCACAGCATAGCAGCAGAACTCCGAACGAAACATCCTTCACGCAAACTTGGTGAACGAGAGAGGAGAGAGAAAGAAATCAAAGAGAAAAGGTTTACAGCAGGTCAGCCAGCCGAACATCTTGTCTGTTTGCGTACACAGAGCGCAATTAGGGCCACAGAGATAGGGAATTAGGGAGATAGAGAGAAAACCCTAGCTCACGTAGTGGATTGGTTAATAGGGACTAACGGCCCAAGTCAAAACACAGCCTATAGGAGCTGCCTAGGGTTCTTTAACGACAATGCGCTGTCTCTCAAGTGCACGGGAGTTACTGCATTACCTATCCCCTCCCCTTCCAATCGTAACGCGGACCAGCGCGGCCACAATTCGAACCCACGACCTCGTGCTCGGCCGATGGTGAATTCACCGGCTCTGTCTTGGCTCGGTTTCGCCAAGGTAGCGCGTCTGAATGTTGCGCAAAAGAAGCCGCGGAGCCGTCTATCGGCCTATTCAAATCTCCCGTTAATTTCTCAGTTTTTCTCAAGTTTACGAGAATGCGTGCTCCACGCGTCAACCGCCTACACAGGAACGTCAGATGTGAGAAAAATCAATTATTCTTTCACGTTCAGCGTACTTGAACAGCGCACGTGCGTCGAACCGCTCGAACATTATGACTGACGTCAGAAACAAAGAAAGTGAACGCATCCCACCACACGACGACACAGTGGCATCGAGAGCAAGCACCGAGTCGTTAACCCCACATCTGTATTCAGTAAAACAAATTGCACATATTATTCACCTTTGCAGCAAAGGTTCAATGAAAAATGGCTCGCGATATAAGTCGCACGTTTTAAAAAGATTTATTTTCCTCGGCACTTTTTTCTTTCTTTCGCTGTTGCGCGCGCAATTTCGCGCGCACAGCATTTCAACGGGACACGGTCACGTAACAATAGAAGGCATCAAGCCGAAGTTCGACTCACCTACTTAAACTCACGTACTTAAACAGGGGCTTGAACGCGCCCCGGCCACAGCAACAGCCCTCGCTTACAATGTGCTTTCATATGCCGAACAAAAACGCGGTCACGTATACACTGATGGAAATCAGACGCTCGGAGGACACTCTGTGGCACAACACCCGATGTCACCAAGGAATACGTCGGGTAACCAGGCACGGCTGCCGAGCGATGCTGACCCAGAAATCAATCGGAAACATGAACCAACCGGTGCACAGAGACTTGCGAAGCACGTGCAGAAACATCAATCGCTCGCGGCGCGTTATGTACGCCTTCCTGGGCGTACATACAATCGTCGCCCGCAAGGCTGCACGCCCCCGACTGGACCATGTAGGCCTCGCTAAATCCGTGCAGCGAAATGAAAAAAAAAATATGCGTCGCGTCTTCGGCCAACCAGAAAATAAAGAAGCGTGAAGGAGCGGTCACTGGCGGCCGTCTTATTGTGCCCGGCGCAAAAACCCAGCTTCGCGCGGAAGGATCAGCGGCGCTCAACGGGCGGGATCCGGTAACACCGCAGCCGGATATCGCTACTGATTGGCTGACAAGGGGTCCCAGTCTACGCTGCACTGAACGGCGCTGGAGATACCTTTTGTTGTTGTTCTTTTTGTCGCCGTTGAGCAGGTGACGGGCGCGGTCGCGTTCCCGCCCATAAACAATGCCGGCGCAAGATTTGACAGAACGCGCCGCGAAAATGACCACAGTCCGGCGGCCGCGCCTTCCGTAACACCCAATTCTTGCTCCGTGGGCAACAACCGCGGCTGCTCTCCGGTGTAGCGGAGATCAGTCGCAACGCCTCCTCCACCGCCATTTCAACTTTCTTCGACTTTTGTGTGTGTGTCCCCCCCCCCCCCCCAGAAGTGGCCCTCATACGCAGGTCGCGGGCGTGATCGATATTCGTAGAATGGCATGCCCGCGCGACAGACGCGTCGTCTGCTTCGTGAGAGAGGAGAAAACAACAACAACAACAACAAAAAAGATACGCGCGGTATGCACGGCCCTTGTTGCGAAACGAAATCTCCATGGAGAAAGCGGAAGACTGCAAGAGAGAGTCGACACGTGACAATCTTGAAGCCTACAGTCAGGAAATATACGACGGAAAAGCTCGCGGGAAATAGGCACTCACCACGTGATAGGCAGGCAGCAATTTCTAGCCCCCTCTCCCCTCCCTCCCTCTCCTCCCCCCAACAGCGCCAAGAGTAGAGCGTGTGGCGAGAGCCAACGGTGGCAAAGGGGCATCACTAAGAGCTACCATGAACCAAACAACCTTTCGAAAGAGTCCGGCAACCATGGCAGGACTATTAAGAGTCACCGCGCACATGGGTCCCGAAGGAGACAGCAGGGCAGCGCCAGAGGATGTTGGCTCGCCGAGGCTAGCTGCCTTGACGACCTCGTGCTTCCTAGTTAATTTTTTTTTTTTACTTTCCTCCAAACAAATCTCCCGCCGTCACGTGACCACTCCCGTCACAGGCTATACCGCTTCGCTGTCACTGGCCAGTATTAAATCCGCCGCGGCCACCGTAGGTGTCTCACAAACTTTGCGGCGGAACTTCGCAACAGCACCAGGTGACAAACATGATTAACACAAACACCCTCGCGACAGAATGCACCTAAAATGTGCACAATTTCACATTTTTTACGAGTAAGCGGTGCTCTTCGCCGTAACTAACGGCAGGAACCGGGCGGGATCGGATGTTTCGGTTATGTTAGGTTTTTTTTTTAATTTTAATATCTTAATGTTTGTTTGAGGCTTCCAGGAGCTATGGCCACTTCACTGCAGCTCCAGGAGTCATGCATGTTATAACTCGCCGTGGCGTGACAAATGGCGTTGCAGTAACATATTGTTGGCTCCTGTAAATGCTATATATATATACTGCAACTGACGTACGCTTATGCCTTACATTATAGTTTAGGCGCGATATTAGCATGATTTGGGACAAAGCACCATTACTTATAACAAAGAGCGCCGGTAACGTAAAGAGATGTGAAAAAATGGGCACCCTCGTGAAATTTACCCGTGCGTAAAGCGAATACACATGGCGCATGTGCGTAATTCCGAATACACAGCACACTATACCCATTAAGAACACACGAAACATGCGCACACGCAGCAACGGTATCTCCTACATGTCACGAAAATATGGGACACTGGTTTCTACATGCATGCGCTACGTGTACGATTACATCTTCCCTCCTTTGTGTGTTCACCTTGTTGCGAAGTTGGAAAGTCAAACCCAAACTACCACGAGAAAGAGAGTCGCGCAAACGCCCTACCTGAAACGGGCTTAACACGTCCATACATGACGAAAGACTACGACTAGGTACATTTTGGTGTAGCGCATCTTCTTGGTTACCTGCAGCGAGTGTCGGTAGCACGCCTGCCGAAATAGCGCGATATGGGCTCCACGGCGGCCTTCCACCTGTGCATGATGTGCATAGCACTCCACGTTACCGAATCCGTGCAACGCGACCAAAGCTATACACTGTAAAATAACTTACACCCTTAAAAGTGAATACGAGTGTAAATCCGCCCTTTTTTTTTTTTCATGGCGCGACGGCGCACGCGCCTTGCATGCCCTAGCGGATTAGTCGCGAAACGTTTTGGAAGGATCGCGCGCGTAGCTGCGCGCCGGAAAGTTCCCCCCTTCGCCCCCCCCCCCCGAAAAAAAAAAAGATAGCCGCTCGGACGCGCGCTGCTGCAAACGCTCGTGCCGCGTTGAAACTCTACTGCAGTGGTATCTCGACGACACTGCGGTGCCGAAAACGTGCTTAGCGTACGACTACAACTCCACTGTGAAACAGAAAGCGGCCAGGGATTCGTACGAGCTGTCCGGACTAAAGCCCCTCCATCCACGCGCCACCGCCGTTTTCTTAAAGGGACACTAAAGGTTAATATTAAGTCAATGTGGACTGTTGAAATACCATCCCAGAAACCTTGAAACGCTTGTTTCGTGCGAAGAAGAGACTTATTTTAAGAGAAAATGGGTTCTGAAGCGTCCGCGTACCTCTAGCGCAGTTCAAATCGCCCGCCCTCCGATCGAGGAGTATTGACGTCATGGTCTCATAGTGACGTTGTGCCGTCGGTGAGTAAAACTGCTCCCGCAGACGGCGCTACGGCTTTTCTGCACAAAACGCAAACGCGCGGCCAGAAACAGAGCCAAGACAGAGCCGACAGCAGCGCGAAAGCGGAACTATGGTGGCTAGCGGAAGGGAAAGCGCACGACGATAAGCTGGTTCTTTATTTTATGACGCCAACTTCAATGCTCGTTGCAATGGATGACCCTGACAACGACACATTAGCTCGCGTTGCTGGGCTCGAGTTCAGCGATTTAAGCACTGATGAACGTGACCTGCTGTTGAGGGCTCGCGCTGCCAGCGTCGTTGCGTACTACTACGACGACGGCCTGCTTTGAAAGGCACTTCACGCGACTTCAGTAAATCGGTGTTGAACTCGTAATCATCTGGACGAAAGTGCAGCGAGCACACTACGTGATTCTTCGGCGCTTTGCCAGCGCGCTGTGGCAGAGGTACGGCCCTTAGCCACTTCGAACGGAGAGGTTCACTCGTTGGCACAGTGATAAGTAACGTTGGATTCGCCGCTGCAACTGCCCTTGGCCAAGTTTCGCGGACCGTTCGCGCATCCCACGACATCACATGGACGTGGCATTCTCGCTGCTTGTTCCAAATGCAAGTTTCACGAGCCAGCTGGACCACCGCAGCACGACGCGATAAAGAAACAACCGAAACTCCAAAGCGCGCGAGGCGCAAAGGCGAGCGCGCAGAGTCGAGCGAAAACGAAACCTGTCGTTCACCCTTGATTCTACGAAAAAAAAAAGTTTTTTTTTTTTTCGTAGAGTCGGACAGAAGTAGACAAGTAGCATTTTCTTCAGTCTTATAATCTAATGAAATGATCTTGTTAATACAAGTAGTTGAGTACTAGTGACAAATTATGACGAGGAGTGCTTTCGTCATCGGGCTAGTACCGGAATGTCGCTGGGGGGTCGCAAATCGTGTGGTGCATTTACCTCAATTTCTCGTTTACTAAAGCTCTGTTCGCGATTGTATTGACGCCATAGACGTTCTAGAGCATTGCTTTATCGCTTTAACTTGACTTTCTGGTAACCTTTAGTGTCCCTTTAAGTAGCGACAACCTTTGTTGTGCGCCACCTTTTTCCCCTCACACCAAATCCGGTTCCGGTATTTCCGGTTTCAAGATTTCCGGTTCCCGCGTTTCCGCTTCCTGGAGTGTTGCTGCGGGGAATTTCTGCTTTGACTGCTGTTATAGACGATGGTGAGACGTCCGCGCGTGCTTAGCAGAGCTGTGGCTGCCACCATGAGAAGAATGCAAAGCGGACAAGCCGTTGTATTCCGCCGAAGTAGTAGTTCGCGGTCGCTGTTTCCCAAATGCACGAAAAACGGCAGTGGTCTCCAAGTGCCCAGGCACTACATTCCACAGTACGTTGGCTCTCGTGGCACAACCCGTCGCAGATTGAGGCGAAGCAGCGAACACGATCAGATCGCTGATTACAATAGGCGGTGGTTCTTGGATGGAATAGCACTCACAGTTTAAACCGCAGCTAGTGCAATTAAAGCCTCTGCATCGACGCGAAAGTAAACAACGCTAAAAAAAAAAAAAACATAGCGTCACTTCCCCTCGGAACAGGAAGCTGCAGCTACGTAACTTCCGCTTGACGCCGGTATAGCTAAGGGGGTGAGTATAGGAGAGGTGCGTGGAGGAGGAGGGCGGGTTGGCGGCACATAACCTGGGCGGCAGAAAAACGTGTATGGAGGGGCGTTAGTCCGGACTGCATCCCGAGCCAGGTGTGTTTGCGCCTTTCATTGACGGCTAGCAAATTCAACGAAATAACCGTGCGTTATACACTTGAGCGACACTTAAAAAAAAAAACATCACGTTGCTGATGAAGTGTTCTTGCAGCGTCGACCCCTCCTATGCTGGTGGTGGCAGAACGTGCCCGACTGCTATAGTTTAAGGCGCGGCAACACTGGGTCGACATATACGAGACCGACAAGACGTTCACGCCAACGCTCGACCCCGACTTTTGCGCGTCACTGAAACGATTTTATCACACCAGGCCGACAACGACGCTAGCGACGAGCGCGAGCTGTCGTACCGCAGCGGGCTCTCTTGTCGACGTCGGCACCGACAAAGTCAGCGCGCCGACCATCGTTTGCACCGAACCCCGCGCGATCGGCCCTCGAACCGACGAAGCGATAGCGTCTTCGCTTGTATACAAATGTAGTCGCGCTCAAAATGAGTCAAACATGGCTACCGAGTTGAAACGCACGAGCTTCAACTCTCTCAAGCCGTGCACATAAAGTCCGAGCCAATGTTGAACCTCTTCGGCGAAGGTTAAACCTGGCGCCGTCCGGTTCCTGCGCCCCGGTATACCGGCGGACCTGAACTGAAATCTAAGCAATCGGGACGAACGAAACTGCTTTTATAGTTCAGTTCCGGCCTTTGCGATTGGAAATCGACTACACTTCGCGCGGCGCGCATACACAATAAGCGGCAAGCGGCGACACAGCGCTGCGCCAACATCTGTATACGTCACCGTATACCCGTAGGCTGCCGGTCGCATTCGTTCTACATAGATGGGTGGGTTTGTACGTGCTGTTATGCCGACACATTTCTCAATTCTAGAGATGCCCTGTTTACCTCTGCGTCAAACGGGAAATAAGGGACGGTGTATTCGGTGTATACAGCAGCGTAAACAACCGCCTCGCTAACTTACCAGCGGTGTCAATGATGGCATCCGCGTTTTCGCGGGGGAACAACACGGCTTATAAATGAGTGTTTATGCGAGCACAGTTTTCTCTAATAATACATTATGGCACGCGCAAACTGTAAGTGTGATGGAGTTGGAGAAAAGCGAGAATCTGCAATAAATTAACAGCCCATAATATGTCTGTGCGGATCACACTTGCCGTTTTTAAAGTGGTTCGGCCGCTCATATTGACTCGTGTCTGGGTGGAACAACACGGCACGTGTGCTGTTTTGCTGAACGTTTTCACATTATTTCATATCAGCGACGCGCCTTTTCCACAATATTTGACGCTAACAACGATATGCCGCTGTAGACGTAGATGTATAAACGAGCGCGCCGCTTTGATAAATCCGACGCGGAAGGCTGCGCTCGAAGACTTCTCGAATACGCGAAATATCTAAATAACGCGCAAAAAAAAATAATACAAGAAAAACGAGCCCCTAGTGCAGAAATCAGCGACAACAAACTCCCAAGGCAGCCGCTTCGGCAGGCGCAACTCGACGTGCCTTTAGTACGGCTGCACTCAGGCCTGCTCACCCACCGAGTATAGTCGGTGAGGAGTGCTACACGGCTTTCAGGGACGGACGACACATGCTGTCCCCATGATGCCATCAGTAATGATATTCGCGACCCACGAAACGCACAACCGACGCGCACTCAACGTGGGCGCAGGTACACACACAACTCAACCGGCGAAAGCCCACGGCACC
Organism: Dermacentor variabilis; assembly: GCF_050947875.1. Classification (NCBI taxonomy): domain Eukaryota; kingdom Metazoa; phylum Arthropoda; class Arachnida; order Ixodida; family Ixodidae; genus Dermacentor; species Dermacentor variabilis. Next base: position 108,786,536 of record NC_134576.1, read on the forward strand.
CTTCCAAAACGTTTCCAGCGGCTTGCGCCAGAGGGCAGCACAGAAAAATGAAAAAAAAAAAAAACGGACTGGTCTAGAACACACGCGCTTACATCATTTTCTTAAATGTGAATCGGGGTGCAATACAGGCCTGACACACGGGCACTCTAAAGTCCTTTAGGTAAGGGGACATCTACGGGAAAGGTGTTCGTTCAAGCGCAGTGACGCAAGGTAAAGGAGTTATCTCCCTGACGCCAAAGTTCCTTTGGAGGAAAGCAGATCGCGCATCTACTTTTCGAGCGGAAGAGGGCGTTACACTCGCACACAGCCTGCACAACTCGTCGATATAGAAGGAAACCTGTGTTAGGAAACCACGGTGCCTCGTAAGTATTTTTCTTTTTCTACCTTGCGAAAATGTTTCTTTTTTTTTTTTTTTTTTTGGCGGCAATGTGACTTGGTCGGACAGTGAAGATTTACTCTATCACCACACTCTCAAACGCTCGCATCATATGTCACTCGTATGGCGACACACGTGAAAAAGGACGGCAAGAACGTGGGCAGTAACCGTGGCAGCACCGTAATATAAACACCGTGCGCAGCAAAACGCCGACTGTCCATAGTTGCTGGGCCAATTTAGATTGCTGCTAAGAATGCAAAAAAACACGAAGGAAATAAACGAATATGCGCATTATAGGCCATCAACGATGGAGAAAGAAATGTTTCAGGTTCAACAGTAGCTAAATGTAATCTACATACGCAGCTTTTTAAAAATATTTTCTTTTTTGCTGCTCTAACAAGCAGCGCTAACTTTTATTTTTTTTTTCCCCCATCGTTCATCTGGGGTTCCACCTAAAGTTAAAAATGCGGTGCCATAGTGTCATAGCCGCAACTCCTTTCTGCAAAGTGTCCTTCAGAGTGACAAAAAGGGTTTACTGCAAAGGACTGTTGCCCGTGTGTCAGGGGCATCAATCGGTCTAGAACTCACATCCTTACACCCAAAGGTGTTTGAGGTCGTGCGAGTCCTAGACCAATGTACACCCTTTATTTTTATTTCGCTTTCAAGGGTGTGAATTGCTTTACGGTGTACTTTCGGGTGTGAGGGTGCGATTTCTAGACCAAATTTACACGCCTATTCCACTTCGAAGCGTGCAAATTATCTTACGCCTTGCGTGCTCCCACTTACCACGAAAGGGAGTCGGAAGACACGCTCATCCATTCATTTCAGTTCAGTTTACATTCCTTAATGACCCTCCCACTTCAGGGGTATTACACGAGGGGTGGGTACAAGATTAGAATTTACACTCGTTCGAGTAACATATGCACGCATGTACATATACATATTCAAGTATATGCACGCATGTATACACAAATATTAACGTCTACATATGTAAATATACATACACGCATGCAAACTGTAATGCGGTCGCCCTCTCCGCGACGGTAATCGCATGCGAGCTTCCCGGACTGATCAGTGGCGTACAACGGTCGATCCTTTATCTGAAACACCCGGCCGGCTCTCGTTATACGCTGGTCGGCCGATAACGAGTCCCATCTGCTATCGGCCGCACTAGTACTAGTATGTATGTACTAGTAAGTATGTACACACGGAGTTCCGAGTTCATCAACAACTGCGAATTTCTCCGGTTTGCTTACATCCAGTGCCTGTCGCGCGCGTACTATACTGTCGACACGGCAGACATATGTACCAGATGCGACCCGCGGAAAGGCCAACCGAACGTGACCGACTTCCTCTCTCTCTCTCTCTCTCTCTCTCTCTCTCTCTCTCTCTCTCTCTCTCTCTTTCGGAAGTTGCGCATGCGCTGAAGCGCGGCTAGATTCCAGGGTTGGGCGAATGCTCGAAACTTGAGCATAACGAATGAAAAAAAAAAAATCGAATTCGTAAATGCGAATATTGTTTTCGAAGAGATCGTTTTCTTTTTTTTTTTTACATTTCAGAACGTCGAGTGCGCGCGATCAAACAAAAATTGAAGCAAAAGCCCCATAAGTTTCAGCGCCGCGCGGATCGTACACATGCACAAACCACGAGAACTTGCGTAATGAGTGAAAAACAGGCCACGTGGGCTCGGGCAGCCAAGCTTTACCGCCGGCTGTACATGCAACGATTTGCACTCTCCAAAGCGCTACACGGCGAAAGCGCACGCGAATGCAAGTTGCTTACTTGTTCCTAGCTGCAGTGCTCAATTATTGCTTTACGATAAATTATTGAAATTCCAGGAGGCACGCCGTATATATGTATACAGTCGGGGGGGGGGGGGGGGACTCCCGATAATTATTCTTTTTTATAATCTGGAGTTTTTTTAGCGCGGACACCCAATCAATGCACGGTGCACTTCCGTCGTTTATTTATTTATTTATTTATTTATTTCATATCTTCCCCATCCGAATGTAGCACCCGCCGCTGGGGCTTGATGCCTGGACTCCGCGGGCGCTTTTCGCAGCTCTATATATATATATATATATATATATATATATATATATATATATATATATATATATATATATATATATATATATATATATATATATATATATATATATATATATATATACCGCTTTATAACGTGCAATGCAAATGTCGGGAACTTGCCAACTGCACGAATACGAGGATGCGAACACATCCGTTTACATTAATTTTGAAGGCGGCCGTTCATTCGATATTGGATTCGCTTGCGGAGCTACTCGGTTCTACATATCGAATCGCGGTCTCCGATCTTTGCTATTCGCACGCACCCCCTTATAAAGCTCCACCGCGACATAATGGCGTGTTGGGCCGACTTTCTTCTTTTTTTTTTTCTTCGGGCGTTCAAATTTTATGTCGCGACGTTCGTTCCTTTCTGTAGTTCCTTCCTTCTCCCGAGATTTTTCGAGTGTGGCAGCAACATATATATATATATATAACCGACGGCCACCAACGAAAGACGAGAGCGAGGGAGGCGAGGCGAACCCCACCCTCAGGACGCGCATTGTCAACTTTCACATCCTCATTCCACCACATCTCGCACTCTCATACTCATTCTCTCTCGCCTTCCGATCGCCGACACACACACACACACACACACACATCCGGGTCCTCCTTCCCTCCTCCTCCTTCCGCGCGCATCCAATGACGGCATCGCGCGATGACACACACGCTACACGCGCGCGACGAGCTGGATGGAGATGCGCATGCGCCGAAAACGGTGGCTTCGCTGTCCTGCAAGCCCTGGACGACGGACGGATTGTGGTGACACATACGCGCGCATATAAAAGAGAAACGCGTATGCTTACGCGCGCGTCAGTTGCGCGATGTATCACGTGTGTCACGAAAAAAAAAAGAAACACTTACGCCAGTATATAGCAGTGTTGCCAACTGTAAATCTAAAAAAAAAAAACGATAATCGCGAGATTCCCCCCCCCCAATAAAAGAGAGGCCCCTAGACCACGATACGAGCACCTAAAGTCCCCTACAGACCCGCTAAACGCCAACAACGATGAGAATCACGTTCAAGACATCTGCTATTACTTCTACGTAAAACGCAGTTGAAGAAAAGAAAAGCACTGGACAGAGAAGTGTGTTTCCTTGATTTCATATAATGGGATAAAAGACAAATTTTCAATATTACTAAGCATATTTTTTGCGTGCGTGCGTGTGTGTGTGACTGTGGAAACGTACTGCGAAAAGAAACAAAAAAGTACTTCCGCGAACTACTATATCAATGGCCAGAAAAGAGGTTGAACTAGCGGGTAGCGATTATAACTACAAAAGAAAAAAAAATCCCCCCGTTTCATCTTGGTTTGGTCGCACACCTTCTGTGGTGCTTCTATTCGCTTGGCGTGGCTGGGTCGATGTAAAATCAGAGCCAATCAGTGGACCCTGCAAAACCACCGTCGTGCCGATCTTGCGATACAACGTGCTCGGAGCGGCCCGTAACTGAAGCAGCATTTTATCATTTCTCCGTATACCCAACCGCGACACGACGGGATATATATATATATAAACGAAGAAGGAAACGTAGGGAGGTTAACCAAGGACGTGCCCGGTTGGCTATCCTACTATGGAGGAGGGGGCACAAAGGGAGAAATGAGGAGGAGAAATGCGAAGCGCAGTTCGCGGGCGATGATGACGATGATTCCTTCTTACTTCCTACGGGGCACACGGATAAGCTGCGCGTTTGAGACGCGTGAAGCACAAATTATGGTAAAATTTAAAGAAAAAAAAGGTTTTTACTCAACCGCATAAGAAGGCAACGTTACAATAAAACCACTTAAGAGGAAGCTTTAGCTCGAGTGCTCCTATCTAAATACATGTAAAAGGAGAATTCGTTTTTCTCGGCAACCACTGCACCAAATTTGACGAGGTTTGTTGCATTTAAAAGAAAAACTTAAAATCTAGTGACTGTTGGTTTCGAATTTTTGAGTTAGGTTGTCAATCTTTTATTAAAAATTGGCGAAAATCAAAAATTTTCAAAAAACGAAACTATCAAGTTTACAATTCTGTAACTCAACCACTAAAGATTATAATACAATTCTGTGAATTGCATCTAAAAGTAAATCTATAGCGGACAAAATTGATATGTTACACATGAATATAAAAAAAATAGTAATATGTAAATACAGATTTTGCAGAGCCCTTGTTACCATCGCAACAAATTCACGTAAGATGTAAAATGACATATTGAATTTGTCCGCTTTGAATGATCTAATGGATGCCGTTTACAGAACCGCGATATCAGTTCTTGATGCATAGCTATCAATTTGTAAACTTCGTGCTTCTATTTTTTTCAAACGGTCAAATATTTGAAAATCGTTTTAGGAAAATTCGAGCTCTAAATCGAAATTCCGCTTCCAACAGTCACTAGAATTTAACTTTCTCTTTCAAATGCAACAAATTTCATCAAAATCGGTCCAGGGGTTATCTCATAAAAACGTTTTTGCGTTTTACATGTATTTGAATAGGCCGCGTCGGAGTTGGGCCTGAGCTAAAGCTTCCTCTTAAAAAGAATTGCTGGCTTCTCCCGTAATCGAGAGTAGATGTAAGCACGATATGGCAACCGGCAAAGCGGACTGGTTGGGGGTGATACTGTACCCACAATCTTAAGATGGGTGTAGTGCGGGCTCGCAACGACACATCCCACACCGCACCACGCCATGCTGTGCATTGGCCCATATGGACACTGCCCAGTTAGAAGAAGGAAACCGGCTGAAAGCGGCACGACGGGCAGCGAAAGACGCCAGGGAGACAGAGCGCGCTGCCCAGCTAGAAGAAAAGCGCCTGGAGGAGGCGCCACGCAGCGTGGCGCCATCTGTCGAGGCGACGCAAAACCTGCGCCGCGGAACTCGCGGGCCGTCGGCGTTTTAAAAGAGAGCAGGCAACCGTGTCTCAGCGCCAAAAGATGACAATAAAGTGTGTGGTGCCCTGCATCTGCGTTTTGAACGTCGCTGTTGGAAATGAGAAATAAAGCTTCAGCGTACTAGAAGTTACAGCTTGAGTGATATTCTGAACAAACATTAGGGAGAACTCGGAAGCAATATTTTGTGTAACTTGTTTGGGCAGTAACTAGCCTATGTAATGCCGCCCTGAACAAAGGTTGAGGGCCAGAGGCCGCATTTTTGACTGGTTACTCGGATGATCTCATTTTGTTCTCGCAACTTCGTTTGAGTGCCCGGAACACGGCTCTGGCTTTTGGCTCAAGGTCACTGGAAGGCCGCCGACAAAGGGAGCTAAAAGTATTCCATGCTTAAAAACCCCGTCGCTCCCGCCAGCAGACAAGTTTTCCTATTAGGCGGTGCCAAAGAAACGCTAAACTTAGTGGGAAAAATCGTTAACTTGGCAACAGCGGTACGAAGCTTGTCGTCGTTGAAATGATTGTACTCGCTGATATAAACGCGCTCGCGAACTCCAGTCGAATGCGGCACTGATTCCACTGAAACAGCACTGAAACGCCAGCGCATTTCGTCGGACACTTTGGAAATTAGTATCTCGAAACTGGTGCATGCAGTCCTGGGAATCCGTTCCATGCGGATACGCCTTGCGAAATCGCCGGCTATAATTCGTGGAATAAAATGTATGCCATAAGGTAACTAATTCAAAAATAATTTGCGCAACTATGTCAATTATTCAATTAACCGTTTCGATTTCTCGCAGAAGCAATGGCGGCCTCATCGAATAATTTAAACCAAGAGTTACAATTGTGCGGTATAAAAAGAGACGGACAAATGCCCGAAAAGAATTTTGTTTTCTATGTAAATGTGCAAAAACACATAGAGAATAAGCATACGATCAACAAGAAGAAAAATAAATATTTCGCAGGAAACGTTTTCCGCAATATGGGAGACACCCCAGGCAGGAAAGTGGAAGTGGGCTTCGTTCGGAATTTCTACAGACAGCTCCCATCTCATGCGACTCACGGGTTTGCATTTCGTTTGCTTTACATCACATGCGTGATACACATGTTGCCGGTGATGCTGCAGTGGTCTGTCTCCTCTGACTGGTGGTGGTGGTGGTTGTGGTGATGATGATGATGATGATGATGATGATGATGATGATGATGATGATGAACCTCTACTATGGCCAGTACACACCAAGAGGAATTGGCCAAGAATCGGGCGAAAGGACGCACGTAGCTCAAGAAAATTCTTAAGAGAAACGCAATTGTAAAAGGAAAAATACAAGAGGATATGCTGGAATAATTAGACTAGTACGCGAGCATGAAGTCTCAGACTAACCGAAGGTGAATTTTAAAAAAAAGTTGCAACCAAGGACGGCATAAATACAATGTTAATAAAGAATTGGGAGAAACCAATTTCAGTGAAATAAATGGTGATCTGATAGGTAGACTAAAGCTACAATAATCAGCAAGGTAATAGTTTTTGTTTCCGTTTGAAAACCAAACACCGAGGAAGAAACGTTTCGGCGACTAAAGCCTAGTGTCGATGTCCCATACGATAAGATCACCGGTGTACTTAATCATAATTCAATTTTGCAGAGTGGTGTTTTAGGGCAATATCTTTCTTTCTTTAGTTTGAATATCGTCGGCATGACAAAAAGCAATGGTCTATTGATTCGATTTCCTTACAGTTGTGGCACAGAGGGGGACGTAGACCGTCAGACCAGCTATATGTAAATAAAAATTCAATTGCGGGATGCGACAGCGTAATCTCGTGCACGCAACTTCCAGCTTCCGAGGAGGACACCGATATTTATTCCAGCGAGAACCGATATGCCGAAAGTCTGGAGACGGTATCAACGATAATTTGCTTGAATCACTTCGCAGGCAAGATTTTCTGTATCCCGATGCAGTGACGTAGGACGTATCCGGTAAAGAAAAAAAATAGGAATCGGAGGTCCACTTAAAGACGTTCTGGCTAATAAATCTGCCATTTCGTTTATGTATAACACCGCGGTGGCTAGGAACCCACAGCAAACTAAATTTTTTTTTCATTTGTATAGCGACTAAAAGAATGCGAACCGCGCGCCAAACCACTTCTTCGATCATCCTGTGTTCCCGCGCTAAACGAATAAATGACGCTCGCTGCGTGTCATTCCGTGTTGGAAGTACAGACATTTAGCGAGAAATGTCCTACTCGACAAAGAAACTCAGCAAGAAAAAAAAAATCGGGCATGCTGCCCTCAGGCAGCACTCTTCCGTAAAAGGTTAATCGTGTGACGCGTGCACTTATACAAGAAAAGCAAGCGCTATAAAAAATTGCGCAACATCGAGACGAAGACTCGAAAGAAGAAAAACGCGAGAATCCAAAACTCCTTCTACAATTCTAAATTGTGCAATTCATTTTTTTTTTTCATTATTAGTTACGCTAAACGTAACCGCCCCATTCATCTGGTCTTACTTCACCGTTACACGGTACTCCCCCTTTTATTCGCAGTTCCACCCTTTCAAGTTCGTTTTGCTATTATTATTTTTTTCGTTAAGTGATTAACTGTGCGTATACAACTATACCGGTCTCTCAGCCCATTATACCCCATTGTGCAATGGGTCCGTGCCATGCTTAAAAGCCGCATCAGCATCTCAAATATGTGGAGCAGCGTAATAAGAACTGCAAACACAGGCGCCGTTTGTTCCCGTGCGCATATATTCATTACAAAAAAAAAAGGAGAAGCAGCAAAAAAAAACGCAGCAAAGAAAATTCTGCCCTCCATGTTTGCCCTTTCCCGTCTCCTCTCCTCGCAACACGAGAAACTGCGCGGAACGATACACAATACGGCCGTAGTATAATCTACATGTATGCGCGAAATAAAAGCGCTCACATTCATCGCTCTTATATATATGTACGACCCAATTCCCCCTCACCCCCCCCCTCGCCCGGGCACCAAACGGCGGCGACATTCGGAAAGAATCGAGGCAATTTACGGACTCTTTCACATGCATTTCGCGCGTGTGTGTGTGCGTGCGCGCGCGTGCCATTTTACGTTTGTGTGCGTACGCGCTTTTTTTTTTCTCCCTTTTTCTTTCCCCCCTTTCCGTTCTCTTTCAGCCCTTACCGTCTAGTTACAAGTGAAGTATATATGGCAAGCCTGCAGCGAGGCCTAGCCAATTCTGTTGCCAGCAAACTTTCCTCTCGCTTTCTCTCAGGAAGGACCAACTAAAAAATTTTGAAAAGCCAGTGCAGTCTGAAAATCCAGACATATATATATATATATATATATATATATATATATATATATATATATATATATATCACTTCACCGCTTTCAGTGTTACATGGAGGGGCGCTTGGCAAGCAAAAGAAAAGTTGGTTATAGTTCGTTGTGTCTGTTAAAAACAGAAAGGCGTGCTTAAATATTTACGGAACCTCACGGCGACGGCGACGGCAAAAAACAAGCTCGCTCGGACGGTCCATATATAATTGCTATCGCAATAAAGCAGCGCAACCCTCTTGGCGACATTCGGCCACGGATCAGGCGAGGCGAGGATCTGAAGAATGTTTATTGTAATAATGGAAGGAAACGAATCGAAAAAAAAAACGAAACTATACAATCGAGAAAATTCCAAGAACTCGAGCAGCAGAACCCTCGCACCACTCGGCCGTGGCTCTTCAGAGCGATTGGGAAAGCACCGCTGCTGAGCGATAATTGGAGGGGGTGGGGGGGTCCTTACCATTGAGTGTACGCTCGGTTTCTAAGGAACATACGGAATAGGAAGGGGGGGGGGGGGGCGAGAAGGCTTCGTTTCACGAGATATCGCGAAAGGGAGCATCGTTTCGCTTGTTTGTTTGTTTGTTTGCTTGTTTGTTAGTTTGTTTGTCACTGGCTCGACATTTTCGCGGCACATAAATGCGCGTTCCAAATCGCCATTTCAGCGTCGTCGCATTCGCGGCTGTTTTCCGCTCGTTGTTTCTCGTTACACTACTCTCCATGCTCTTTGCGCCGATTCTTTTCGGCGCGGCAACAAAAAGATAGTTTCGCAGGAAACGCGATCGACCCAAGCAATCGCCGGCATTCGTGCAGTACGTGGAAAGGGACGACGATAAAGAGAGAGAGAGATAGAGAGACGACGCCCGCTCGTCCTCAAAACACAAGGGGCACGATTATTCCGAAAAGCTTCTGCGGAACGTATACAACCGAGGAATGTCGAGAACATAAGCACCGAGTCTTATTCAAGGGATTCTCGAAACAGTGAATTAAGGTAGTGAAAGTATTATGGCACGATTCGATGCGACAGAGTGCCTTTCATTAAATGACTCAATACGGGTTTTTCTCAATAAGGAAAACCTTTTCCTCAATAACGAAAAGGTTTCGGTTACTAGGGGATAGATAGAGACAGAAGCACGGCTTCGTGAGACTGGCTATGCTGATCCTAAGCTGTTGTTCCCTGCACCAATCAGCATTTACAAGTGCCGGAAAATTATCTATAGGATGCGCCTCGCCGACTACACGCCTTATTACTTTTTCCGTCCATCCGTCCGTCCGTCCGTCCGTCTGTCTGTCTGTCTGTCTGCCTGTTAATTTGTTTGTTTCTCTTTTCACCAAATGGAAAGTTTCGCACGTTCATGTGCGAGCGGTGCGCGCGGAGGATAAGAAAAAAACAAATAGCTGGGGAAGAGATAGCGACGGAGGAAAAAAGCGTGCCGCCCACATTTCTTATCAGCCAAAGCATATCTTTAACTGCCCGTGTTCCCACGTTCAGTGCAGAGGAAGGAAACCTTCGACTTCAGGGATTAAGAGACCATTACTCTGTCCTGGCACTGTGCAGGAATACAGAGCGCCAGGAAACAAATATGCGTCCAAGTTTCAAAGGAGCCTTCGTAGACAGTCGTCATACTTGTTTTTCACACGACCTTTCCTTTTTTTTTTTCCTTTGAAAGCAACCCACAGTTATTACGCCTGCGCAAGTGCCCGCTTCCACCGCGCTAAATAGGTGTATTTGTTAAGAGGAAGCTTTAGCTTGGGCCCAATTCCCATGCCGTTCATTCATATACACGTAAAACTCAGGAACGCTTTTCCGAGATATTCACTGGGCCGACTTCAATTAATTGCGCTGCATTCGAGCGAGAGAAGGTTAAGTTCTAGTGACCGTTGAAAGCGGAATTTCGATTTAAGGCTTTATTTCTATTTTTCTTAAAGTAAGTTTGAAAGACAGGTAAGTAACAAAATGTTACAAGCTCGAAGTCTACAAATTCTTAGCTCTGTAGCAAGATAGGGTATCACGGTTGTGTGAACCGTATCCGTTAGAGCACCCGAAGCGGACGAGCTTGACAGATTAACTTATATCTCGCGCGAATTTGCTACATTGATTAAAATGGTTTGGAAAATGTGGTACCTCCATATTAGTGGCATACTTGACAACCATGTGTAATACATAAATTTTGTCCGCTTTAGACATACTCTTGGACACAATTTACAGAACTGTAATATCGGTTTCGATTGCCGAGTTATAGAGCTGCAAACTTGAATGTTTCGATTTCTGAAAATCTGAGATTCTTCAAAAATTGTTATTTAAAAGCAAACTTGCAAGCCTAAGTGTTAAAAAATTATTTGCTCCTTTATCGTTTAATCTGGCGCAATGAATCACCTTAATTTTGGTGCAGTGATTGCCAAAAATCACGATTTATCCTTTTTTTTTTTCGTGCATTCAGATACAGGAGCCACCCGATGCCATGACGTGCGTACGTAAAGGGGCAGAACTGCTAAAACTAAAGCCATACATAAATGTCAATCGTAGCAAGCAAACAAACAAACAATCAAGCAAGCCAGCCAGCCAGCCAGCCAATCCAAGCCACCTCGAGCCACTTCTTCCGTACCCGCGAGACTCGTCCGGCGAGCGGTTCCCTTATAATGAAATGACTCGCCCGCCGAAAAGCGCAAGAAAAAGAGGACGCCAGACGTCTCTTGTTATTCCCCCACCCCCACCCCCTCTCTGGGGGGGGGGGGTTTCCCCCTAAACTCATTTGGCTAACGCACTGATCGTGCACTGCTTCCAGTTTCCGTGCCGATTTGGCCGGCGCCGCGATATCCGCTAAGCAGGCACCGCGCCTAATTGCGCGCAGTGTATAAACACAAGACGCCCGACAGACGCGCCTCACGTATATTGCGATACAGAGGTATCTATAGCGCCGAGACAATAAACATCATCATAAACAACGAGGATTGAGTCGCACGCCCGAAAAAGAAAAAAAAAGAAGGGAAAAAGAACGTACAGCGTGTATCACGGACGCGTCCCTTTGTATTGTCGCGAAAGAAGCGCACGTCCAAATTCTTAGCAAAACAAAAAGCGAAAGATTAAAAGAACAAGCAAAACTCAAATTCGTTAAAAGAAAGATCAACAAAGTGTGATTTCCGTGCGAGGAGAAATAAACAAACAAAAAGAATCCGCAGACGTGTGCGTCAGCGGTATACCTTCAGCTCGGAATTCATTTACTGCGACAGCTTTAACGCTCTCGCAGCGTGGCCACAGTTAGCGCCTCAAAAGAAAAAAAAAAACTTATTTCGCTATTCGCGCGCAACGCCGCTGTTAGCGTCTGCTACGCCATCTACTGGCGACAAATTATACGGTATCCGAAATAAACGCGCAGACGCCAACGCTCTCGGAGTATATATGCAAAAGCGCGATCTGCGCTGCTCAGCTCGAGGTCGTGGATGCGATCCCGACGGCGGCAGTGGATCGCGGAAGCGAAACAGGAGCCAAAGAAAGAAAGAAAGAAAGAAAGAAAGAAAGAAAGAAAGAAAGAAAGAAAGAAAGAAAGAAAGGAAGAAAGAAAGAGCGCCCGTGTACTTAACTGAGATGAGGTCAGGGAGTATGGGATGCGACTACTGGCGACAGATTGATGGCTCGCTTGATTGATACGGCCAGTAATATTTATATATAATCACTTTGGTTCTGTCATGCTACGTGGTATTTGCACTTTCTTTTTTTTTAATCTTGGTACACGATACTTCGTACACCCTGTACATATGCCTGTGACAACGCCCCTATCCTGCTTTTAACAGCGCAAAATGTAGACACGAGACGAGACAAGAAGACGCCACAAGCGCTGCCTTCAAGCGTTGGTTGTAGCGCTGCAAGCGCTACAAACAACAAGCCCAAGCTGCTATTCTAACGCCCCTATGTAACAAGCGGGATGCAGCGGTGGCGTAGAGGTAGAACACCCGCCTCGCGTGCAAGAGGTCCGTGGTTCGAATCCCGGTGCCGCGCAACTTTCCACCGGATTAAAAAAAAAAATCCGCATGTTGATAAAATTGCATAAACAGGTCTGGAGTGTGTCCTGATCCCGGTGACCAGAACCGGTAACGCACTCCCTCACCAGAGCAGGATTGGCCACCCTGGTGCAGTACTTGGCCACAACCTCCTATATGAACACAACAATCAAACCCCGGCCCTCAGTCCCCAGCAGTTGCGGAGCAACTGACCACGGCGGCGGTCAGACCTGCGACGCAGCAGAGGTTGCTAAGAATCCCTGGCTCCGGACAGGCCGCCGCTGGAACATGAACCTGACCACGTTTAACGCTAGAACGCTATCTAGTGAGGCCTGTCTAGCAGTGGTATTGGAGGAATTAGAGGGCAGTAAATGGTATATAATAGGGCTGAGTGAAGTTAGGAGGATAAAATAAGCATATACAGTGCTAAAAAGCGGGCACGTCCTGTGCTATCGGGGCTTAGCGGAGAGGCGAGAACTAGGAGTCGGATTCCTGATTAATAGGAATATAGCTGGTAACATACAGGAATTCTATAGAATTAACGAGAGGGTGGCAGGTCTTGCTGTGAAACTTAATAAGAGGTACAAAATGAAGGTTGCACAGGTCTACGCCCCTACATCCAATCATGATGACCAGGAAGTCGGAAGCTTCTATGAAGACGTGGAATCGGCGATGGGTAAAGTCAAAACAAAATACACTATACTGATGGGCGACTTCAATGCCAAGGTAGGCAAGAAGCAGTCTGGAGACAAGGCAGTGGGGGAATATGGCATAGGCACTAGGAGGGGAGAATTATTAGTAGAGTTTGCGGAACAGAATAATATCCGGATAATGAATACCTTCTTCCGCAAGCGGGATAGCCGAAAGTGAACGTGGAGGAGCCCGAACGGCGAGACTAGAAATGAAATAGACTTCATACTCTGCGCTAACCCCTGGCATCACACAAGATGTGGACGTGCTTAGCAAGGTGCGCTGCAGTGACCATAGGATGGTAAGAACTGGAATTAGCCTAGACCTGAGGAGGGAGCGGGAGAAACTGGCACATAAGAAGCCGATCAATGAGTTCGCGGTAAGAGGGAAAATAGAGGAATTGCAGATCAAGGTATTCGGCTTTAACTCAGGAAGAGGACCTTAGTGTTGAAGCAATGAACGACAATCTTGTGGGCATCATTAAGGAGTGTGCAATAGAAGTCGGTGTTAACTGCGTTACACAGGATACCAGTAAGCTATCGCAGGAGACGAAAGATCTGATCAAGAAACGCCAATGTATGAAAGCCTCTAACCCTACAGCTAGAATAGAACTGGCAGAACTTTCGAAGTTAATCAACAAGCGTAAGACAGCTGACATAAGGAAGTATAATATGGATAGAATTGAACATGCTCTCAGGAACGGAGGAAGCCTAAAAACAGTGAAGAAGAAACTAGGAATTGGCAAGAATCAGATGTATGCGTTAAGAGACAAAGCCGTCAATATCATTACTAATATGGATGAGATAGTTCAAGTGGCTGAGGAGTTCTATAGAGATTTATACAGTACCAGTGGCACCCACGACGATAATGGAAGACAGAATAGTCTAGAGCAATTCGAAATCCCACAGGTAACGCCGGAAGAAGTAAAGAAAGCCTTGGGAGCTATGCAAAGGGGGAAGGCAGCTGGGCAGGATCAGGTAACAGCAGATCTGTTGAAGGATGGTGGGCAGATTGTTCTAGAGAAACTGGCCACCCTGTATACGCAATGCCTCATGACTTCGAGCGTACCGGAACTTTGGAAAAACGCTAACATAATTCTAATACATAAGAAAGGGAAAGACTTGAAAAATTATAGACCGATCAGCTTACTGTCCGTTGCCTACAAAGTATTTACTAAGGTAATTGCAAATAAAATCAGGAACACCTTAGACTTCCGTCAACCAAAGGACCAGGCAGGTTTCCGTAAAGGCTACTCAACAATAGACCATATTCACACTATCAATCAGGTGATAGAAAAATGTGCGGAACATAACCAACCTTTATATATAGCTTTCATTGATTACGAGAAAGCGTTTGATTCAGTCGAAACCTCAGCAGTCATGGAGGTATTGCGGAATCAGGGTGTAGACGAGCCATATGTAAAGATACTGAAAGATATATATAGCGGCTCCACAGCCACCGTAGTCCTCCATAAAGAAAGCAACAAAATCCCAATAAAGAAAGGCGTCAGGCAGGGAGATACGATCTCTCCAATGCTATTCACAGCGTGCTTACAGGAGGTATTCAGAGACCTGGATTGGGAAGAATTGGGGATAAGAGTTAATGGAGAATACCTTAGTAACTTGCGATTCGCTGATGATATTGCCTTGCTTAGTAACTCAGGGGACCAGCTGCAATGCATGCTCACTGACCTGGAGAGGCAAAGCCGAAGGGTGGGTCTCAAAATTAATTTGCAGAAAACTAAAGTAATGTTTAACAGTCTCGGAAGAGAACAGCAGTTTACGATAGGTAGTGAGGCACTGGAAGTGGTAAGGGAATACACCTACTTAGGACAGGTAGTGACTGCGGATCGGATCATGAGACTGACATAATCAGGAGAATTAGAATGGGCTGGGGCACGTTTGGCAGGCATTCTCAGATCATGAACAGCAGGTTGCCATTATCCCTTAAGAGAAAAGTTTATAACAGCTGTGTCTTACCAGTACTCACGTACGGGGCAGAAACCTGGAGGCTTACGAAAAGAGTTCTACTTAAATTGAGGACGACACAGCGAGCTATGGAAAGAAGAATGATAGGTGTAACGTTAAGGGATAAGAAAAGAGCTGATTGGGTGAGGGAACAAACGCGAGTTAATGATATCTTAGTTGAAATTAAGAAAAAGAAATGGGTCATGGGCAGAACACGTAATGAGGAGGGAAGATAACCGATGGTCATTAAGAGTTACGGAATGGATTCCAAGGGAAGGGAAGCGTAGCAGAGGGCGGCAGAAAGTTAGGTGGGCGGATGAGATTAAGAAGTTTGCAGGGACAACATGGCCACAATTAGTGCATGACCGGGGTAGTCGGAGAAGTATGGGAGAGGCCTTTGCCCTGCAGTGGACCTAACCAGGCTGATGATGATGATGATGTAGCAAGCAAGCTAGCGCAATTCTTTAATCTAGCCGCCGTCCTCGCGCTCTCCCGGTCATTGGCCGCCGTGCGTGATTGGCCTAGTGTGGTCACGTGGCATTTCCACGTCTGCTGTCCCCAAATGTCCAAGTTTTTTCTTTTTTTTTTCGCAGCACGGTTTATGTAGGCATTCAATGCATGGAACGCAGTTGCAAAACGGGCATTGATAACGAATGCAGTACGACACAAGCTGATTTCTTTTTTTTCTTTTGCACGCGCGCCAAGAAACTTGCGCGTCGATAGCGCCCGCAAATAAAGGGGGCGGCGCTAGCGACGCTGCGTGTAGGAGGAGGATTAGAGAAAGAGGGCGAGCAAGAAAGGGATAATGGCGCAAACCTTTAAACATATCAAGGGACCTTACCAGTTACGAACCCGCCCCTTTTTCCTCCCCCTCCAGTACTTAAAGACAGTCAGATTAAAGACAGATTGTGGACCGTTAACCGATTAACCCTGTCTTCAGCTTCGAAGTATACTGCTGTTCTGCGAGGTACAGCAGGGCTGCTGTCGGTGCACCTCGTGATGCTGACGTCATTCAGAGCACACACAACCACAACGACCACGGCCGCTCGATGAAAATACACACGGTTATGTTGTTCCTGCTGTTATTTTTCGTGCGTGTGTGTGTGTGTATTTGTGTGGATCTTCAATGGATAGGCCATGCGACGATCATTCTCTTCCTGTATGCTATAGTGTAAGTGCGCCAGCGGCAACACTCATTATATAAATGGACGAAGCTGGATTTCTTTCCTTCCTACACTTTTAAGAGAACAGTGACGAAAAACCCAACAACCTTCTCTTCTTTTCGCCAGGGGTGTGATGACTGAACACCGCAAGTCTTGAGATCGTATCTTGCACAGTGTATTCTAATCTACATACGCCGACAGCTCGTACAACTTTGCTTTAACCCGCCGTGATTGCTCAGTGGCTATGGTGTTAGGCTGCTGAGCACGAGGTCGCGGGATCGAATCCCGGCCACGGCGGCCGCATTTCGATGGGGGCGAAATGCGAAAACACCCGTGTACTTAGATTTAGGTGCACACTAAAGAACCCCAGGTGGTCGAAATTTCCGGAGTCCCCCACTACGGCGTGCCTCATAATCAGAAAGTGGTTTTGGCACGTAAAACCCCATAATTTAACTTTGCTTTTGTCGCATTTTTCGTTGCAAGCTCGAGCCCAGCCGAGCCGTCCTGCCGCAGTGAGGTTCGTTTCCCAGTTAGAAGAGATGCCGCAACCACACTGCAGCAACATCAATGCGAAATATATAAGGTGTGATCGACTTCACTGTTTCGCTCAACCACGGTCAATGCGTCTGCGCTAACTATGGTAAGTACGTGGCTCGTGTCCCAGCCGATTTCGGCTTTGCTAAGCGCTACTAGGGACAGTATAGCGGTGGCAGTTGTTGCTTCTTTATTTTAAACATACCGAGGAAAGATGGAAAGTGAGGAAATTGCTGCTGACCGCCTTGTAACTGTCTATAGCTGCAGTTTCCATAGACGACTAGAAATCTGACACGAAAGGTCCTAGACACGATCTGGTCCGAGGCATCTGCCGACACTCGTACGACGGCCGCCAGTGTATCAGTAACAGCGGGGTTAAGGAGAGAAGTGGAAGAGACGGAGAGACAGGTTAAGAGTGTGAGTAAGGGAACTATCTAAACACTGCGCAACGGAGTAAAAAGAAAAATTAAATGAATAAATAGGGAAAAAAAACGACTACGTGCACACAAAATAGATATAATCTGCGACGTACAACGAGGAGAGGAACGTATACATGACAGCGAACATACAACGAAATCCGCGTTGCGCACCAACGCTATATTCCCGGATATTCGTTGCGTCCTCCACACACACAAATGGGAGCGCTAAAGAAAAAACGCTACGAAGAGGGGAGAGGAGGGCGAGTGCTGCCGAGGTGCGAGACCTTGGCGCATGAGAAAACGTCGTCGTGCCCGAGGCCCTGGGCACCTCATCACCCGAGTCTTTGAATGACGCGCAAAACAATAGAATCTCCTGAGCAACAGCGCCTCCCAACCTCGTTCATTGTACTCCAAGAACAAAAAAAAAATTAGCGCTGCAGCTGTCTTTTCTTTTTCCCTCGGATAAACACTGGCCGGTTTTAAGCAATACTGAAACATTTTTTTTTTTTTAGTTAAGTGAAGGACTTAGACATCTCAACTCTAGAAGAAAAAAAAACACTCGCAAGCAGTACAGTGCCCTAAATACTGCGATACAATAGCTTTTCTACAGCCAGTTTCGCCTTCGTTTCTAAGGAGCTTACCGTACCATTACGTCGTCGCCCGGAAGGGGGGAAGGGGGGTCACGTGCTAGATGGACATCGCGACGTTTTGGCACTATCTCTGGCTCGCTCGGTGGTGCCCTATGCTGCTACACTTTGTGAGGGCCGAACTATCGGCACGCCGGGCGACCGAGCGAGCCGCGGCGAGTGTTACCACGTGATCCCCACTTCTGCAACGTGACGTCATAGTAGGGTACACTCCTGGGAAACGAAATCGAGACTGAGTGTAGAAAATCTATTATACTGCATAATTTAGGGCACTCTTGCGGCGTGCGAGTATCTTTCTTCTTCTTGGGTTTAGGTGTAGCTTAAGACGTTCATTCAACACGCTACAGTAGAAAACGAATGTAAGAAAATATCGTTACTGTACTCATTTAAAGGAGTGCAGACACATTTTCGAAGTTTCTGTAACTGTACGGCACGTTTTGCGCGCGTAAAAAGAAGATGATAGCACTTGGCAGGTATCAGAGTTGGGAAACCCTTATAAGATGATTTAGTTCCGTATTAAAGTTGACCTCGAAACGGCAAACATGTGGCGTCATGAGATAGCAAAATTTGCAGGCATTGAGCATGCATGTAGCGCATCAGAATATTTCTCGTACAAGATATTGTGTGCTAAAATTTTAGTGCACAGTATAGGAGACTTTTCCAACTGGGTGCACGAGCACTACACTGAACATGCCTCCACCGTTGCCGCATCCTTCTGTGCCATCATCCGTCATCACACCATCACAGCAACGAGGTTCAACTGCATATCTGAAAGGCGCACATTCTGCAACAAAAGTTGCTAATATGGCCACCTCGTAGGTGAACACATTACCAACTTTTTACACCGAAAGTCGGTCAAGGCTTTGTTGACCTTCTTACGTGGCAGTGGCCTATTAGAAAGACTGTAATGATCCCGTTCCCCCGTCCCTTTTCATTTTTTTTTTGTTCACGCTTTTATTTTTGTCACGCTCTTCTTTCCGTCTTTACTTCCCCTTTCCCTTCCCCTAGTGCAGGGTAGCAAACCGGACGTTCTAACTCTGGTTAACCTTCCTGCTTTTCTCTCATTTGCATCTCTCTCTCTCTCTCTCTCTCTCTCTCTCTCTCTCTCTCTCTGCTTAATAAAACGTATGTGAGTGCGTTGTGCATGGGGGGGACGGGTGACGAGGGGGAGGGGGGTTCTGAGTGGACCAAGCTTGTGGTATAGTTCTCCGGCAGTAACTGTCGATTGCCCGCCGCATCATCATCATCATCATCGTCGTTGCGACGCTGCTGGCGACGCAGGTTATCATTATTACCATCATCATCACTATTTCACCGAGAGGATCGCTGCGTGGTGTCCTTGGTGCCAAGCACGACGCGCCGCATGCCCCGCTGCTCCAGAAGCAGCCTCTCGCTTTATTTGCGAAGGATGACCTGACACCAGCGCGAGCCCCCTCGAAAACCCGGGAAGGCTATATTTGTACACAACACACGTGGTATACACGTTACACGGGCCGCCATCGCGGCATCGAGAAGTGCGTACCTCTAGAACCTCGCCTGCAGTTGGTCGTGGAATCCGGTATCCGCGACGACGACGACGACCTTGAATACGGTAATGCTCACTAAGTATGCGCGCAACGACTCACTGTCTCTTTCGTCAATATATGTAGACATTTTCCTTTTTTTTTTTTTCGTGTGCTCCATCGGGTTGACTACTAAATCGTCTCGTATTTTACTCGTTTTAGCTTACGAATTGTGAATTAGCCAGACGAATTACGTCCAAACTTATTAACCGGATAACGCAGAAATACACGCAAAAGAAAGGGGAAAAAAACAAACAGGTTCGCGAGGCGATTGGTCTGAAAAAGAAAAGAAAAAAAAATAGTCGAGAAGCTGTACACGTTGCTTGCGCACGATGCGCTTAATGCAATGCCAGGGTCAATCCGTCCGTCGCCGTAACAGCGGTGCACGCGTTGATACGAGTAGTGCGAAAGCGCGGCCGGTGGTGTCCTTGCAACACGAGAAGCCGTTTGTCAGAGAGAGGCGCCCGAAAAAAAAAAAAACGACACGTGTGATGTACGCCCTGTTGGGAAACCGCACAGACTGTCACAGGACAGGACGACGCGGCCCATTCCCTTTTTTTTTTTTTTTTTTTTTTTTTTTTTTTTTTTTTTTTTTTGCGGTCGTAAAAACACGCAACCGCATTACACGATGATGGACCGACCATCGACGGCTGTATAGTGGTGCCCCGGAATAGCGTGGTCTGTAGCGGGGGCGGGCCATGCTGTAATCACAGCGCTTCGTTTGGAATTGCATACACGCTCGTAAAACACACACACACGCAGAAGAAAAGAAGGACGGGAGGGGCAGTGGGTGACGTCAGTGTGTATCGCTTTCGGGTGAAATGCGCGCCAGTGATTTCAGACTCTCTTTGGTGGCGTGGTAGTAAGGGGGGGGGGGGGGGGAGATGTGCTTGTCACGAGTATGTGCTTTATGCGGTAGCGCCGCGTGGCGCAACAATCAGCGTGGGACGCTCTTGTTATCGCAGCTACATCTGTAGCGCACGAGCACACGCAAGCACTGCAATACGCGAATGGATACGCTCGCAGACTAGTTTCCGGGGCAATGAGGCATGGAGGAAGGAAGGAATGAACTAGGAAGGAGCATTGTGCAACACGACTGAAGCAAAACGAGTCGGCCCAGCACGTGGCCGCCGCGTCAGAGGCGCGCGGTAGGTTTTGGTGTCCCCGCTTACATGCGCAGTCTAAAAAAAAAAAAAAACAACTTTACAACCTTTGGGCGCTTATCTTGTCCCCAAACAATAATCGACGTCTGCCTTGCTTGCGCTTCCTCTCGAAAACTCGGCGCTCGTTACTTTACTGTCGAGAGTGCTGTGTCAAGCTGATAACGCGCAAGCCGTTCGTGACTAGGAAGTACCGGGCTCGCAGTGTTAACGAAAGGAAATGCGGACAAGACAGATGACGATTATTGTTTGAGGACAAAATACAACCCAAAGGGTGTAAATTTTTCTTCTTTTTTTTTCTAGAGTGCAGACAAAGCCACAGCAGAGCGGCCAAACAAAATGGCCCAGCGATTTAAAAAAAAAGAAAACCTACCGGGACCCAAACATTCTAGGCCAATACGCCGAGTCTAAGTGGTCACGTGTCGGGGACGACTTTTGGAGGGATGAAGCGAAGGGAATGGATTCGCGGGGAACTCGCTTGCCAAAGCTTGCTGCGTGACGCAATGCTCCCTGCTATAGTTTCGGTTTCTCGGAACCGAATCGGCGTAGCTTCCAATTGCGCGCAGTCTGCGTGGCCTCCGAGATAGCAACGGCACGCTGCGTATGCACAGACGCCGCGCCCGCCACCTGGGTGCGGCGACAAGCCCTGTCCACGTTATCTCGCCGGTGAGACGCTCAACGATGAGACACTCTCCAGCGCGCTAATGGAGACGACAGTCCTGGAACGCCGTCCTATGCAGCCGTCGCACAACAAGTCGGTCAAGGCACTCTCGAAATCTTTGCGTTTGAGTGGCCTATTAGAGAGCCTACGGTTATCACGCCCAAGCTCCCCTATTTTCTTTCTCGTGTCCTTGCTTTCTGTCCCCACTCATTCTTCCCGTCTTTCGTTTCCCCATGCGCTTCCACCATTGCAGGGTAGCAAACCAGAATCTTTCCGGGTTAACCTCCCTGCCTTTCCCTCCCCGTTTATTTTATATATATATATATATATATATATATATATATATATATATATATATATATATATATATATATATATATATATTATACACACAGTGGAGACGAAAGTAGCCAGAAAGCCGCTCATCGGTGCGATTACTACGTCTAGCTCCGCTTATACTTGGACTTTTAGCTAGAAAAGTGTTGTTTCAGGGCACCTTTAAGTTCAGCTGTACCTGCACAAGATATCGGCTACTCCCCCCCCCCCCCCCGCTACCCGCTTGCTCCCTGCTACAGCGCCTGCTAAATATCGTACCACCCAATCATATGCTCCGTTTGCTGTTCAGTACGCTCGACAATTGAGCTACTTTGTAACAGCTCACGTTGAAAAGGTTGCGGAGGGGGTGCGGATGTCATTTGAATAGGAAACAGCATTTGTGACATTTATTTTCCGCACGTGTCATTTTTTGTGTGTGTTTCTTTTTTTTTTTTTTTTTTTTGCGCGCGCGTGCACCTTTTCCCTTTGCGATGATCCCTTCGCTACCACATACACGTTTCCTCGTTTTCGTCCAAGCGTCGGCGACGTAATAATATAATAATATTTGGGGTTTTACGTGCCAAAACCACTTTCTGATTATGAGGCACGCCGTAGTGGAGGACTCCGGAAATTTTTGACCAGCTGGGGTTCTTTAACGTGCACCTAAAATCTAAGCACACGGGTGTTTTCGCATTTCGCCCCCATCGAAATGCGGCCGCCGTGGCCGGGATTCGATCCCGCGACCTCGTGCTCAGCAGCCCAACACCTTAGCCACTGAGCAACCACGGCGGGTGTCGGCGACGTAGGCTAGCACTGGTCAAACGACACCGACTGCACACTTTTCCCGAGGACATGGGTAAGGTGCCGCTTGCGACTCATCCGTGCCCACCGATACAGCCAGCTGCCACGCGCCTTTACTGAGCAAAGGGAACGAAAACCAAAACACCGCAATGCAAGTCAATCGCAGCGCTTTCAAAAGGAAAAACAAAAAACAAAAGAAAAAGAAAACAAGTCCATCCGCGGGAAAGCATGCGCAGCGGACCGGCGGAGTTAATGCATATTCATGGCGATCGCGAAGCGGACGACAAAAGAAAAAAAAAAGAAAACCGTACGAAGTTTCGAGGCGAAGGACGCGCGGCTACGTCGGTCAGAGTCGATTCAGCGGAGCACGCACGAAATTAATAGGCGGCAAATTAATGGTCGCTTCGGACGCCGACGAACGGCGCGTGTACGCGTCGACGACGTATAGCGGCAATAACAACGTGCTCGTACGAGAGTGGATGCACGACACACGGGTGCGTCGAGAGCGGGCGCGCACACGCACGAACAAACAAAACCCACGTGGACACACACATACACGCACGCACGTACACGACTCGAGTGGGAGGGCATCACTGAAGCGTTGAAACGTGCGCGCGGAGGACACAAAGCTCGCCGCATGCGTAATAACACTGAATACATCAGTTCGAGCGATGCAAAAAACGAGCTCGGAGTGGAAACACTCGGGGTGTATATTATACGCACGGCGAAATATATAGCGGCTCGGTTCGATTTCTGCGCACTGTGTCGTACGGTATAACAGTGTGAGAGAAAGAAAGCTCGAGAACAGCACACACGTGCGTTCTCCGTTTTTTCTTTTTTTCGTTTGTGTATGTGCGCGCGTGGGAGAGCGAAACTAAGCAGCGACTAATCAATCAGTTTAGAGCGAAGTAGTTTGTCAAAACTCCATACATAACACGCAAAGGTGAGAAACCGTTCTTTCTTTTTTTTACCTTATAGCGGAGTCTCGCTTCCCATCTTTCTCCTGTCCGTTTCTATGACAACCATGACCTCGACTACGCTATCGTCTGCGATGTCGACTATACGTTGCGTTGCGTTGGAAACTTTCGTGGCCGTTTTCGCTTGCATCGTCAGCCGTTGAAACGGACAACGTTATAAAACAACGCTATAGAATCGTTTAGGCCGGTGTAGCGCATTATTTCGAAGCTCCACTTATCAATCGTTAGGCGGGAAACCAATGATTCTCATTGAAGTACGCAAAAGCAAAACTTTCCTGCTAGAACCTCAGCGCAATCCGCCTCTTCTAGAGAAGCTCTGGGTGACTTTCTCGGGATCGGTCGGCCGCTCATTCCCGAGGTGTCCACCCCTGCCCCCCACCTCACAGTTTTCAAGTGCGTACTGTAAACATAATTTACACCCTTAAAAGTGGATAACGGTGTAAATTGGTCTATAATACCTTTACAAACGTAAAATTATTTACACCCTTAAAATGAACAAGGGCGTCAATCGGTCTATAAACTACACTCTAAAGAAAGTTTGCGCCCTTTGGAGTGTGTATTTGCCACACAACAATAATCGTCATCTGTCTTGCCCGCATTTACTTTCTTGAAAACGCTGCGCTAGTTACTTTCCTGTCGAGAATGCTCCGTCATGCTGATAACGCGCATACCGTTCATGACTTGGAAGTACCGGGCTCGCAGCGTTAAAGAAAGGAAATGCAATCAAGACAGATGACGATTATCGTTGTGTGGCAAATATACACCCCAAGGGGTGCAACTGTTTTTAGAGCGTATTTAAGTTTGCAACCTTTGCGGCGTATCTTGTCCTACAACGATAATCGTCATCTGCCTCGCTTGCGTTTACTTTAGTGAAAACTCGGCGCTCGCTACTTTCCTGTCGAGAACGCTGTGTCACGCTGATAACGCGCAAGCCGTTCGTGACTTGGAAGTACCGGTCTCGCAGCGTTAAAGGAAAAAAGAAAAATACGGACAAGACAGATGATTACTACTGTGGGACAAGATAAGCACCAAATCGCATATTTTTTTTATTTTTCTTTAAGAATGCACATTCTAAAACATTTACACCCTTTGGGGCGTATCTTGTCCCACAACAATAATCGTCATCTGCCTTGTCCGCATTCCCTTTCATTAATGCTGCGAGCCCTGTACTTCCCAGTAACGAACGGCTTGCGCGTTATCAGCATGACATAGCATTCCCGACAGGAAAGTAGCGGGCGCGGCGTTTTCAAGAAAGTAAACGCAAGCAAGGCAGATGACGATTATTGTTGTGTGGCAGATATACACCCCAAAGGGTGTACCGTTTGTCTAAGAGTGCACACTCCCACAAGTACACCAGAGAAGATGTATTTAGACCGGTTTACACCCTTAGTCACTTTTAACGATGCCATTATTTCACAGCACAGGGCGCCATGGGCTCGGGCTGCGGAAGACCTCAGGCACCGCCCCAGCCTGTACACAGTCTCCCTAGAGAAACTTCCTCTGCCCGAGTCAAGGTTACTCGAAAAAGAAGCGAACACGCCTGGGGAATTAGAGCACATATGTCTCCCGTCGGAGAAGAACTTTTCTACAGTTTAGCTCAAGTTTCGCTCGACAATCAACCGCCCATTTTCTAAAAGAAAACGGTCTCGCTCTCGGCGACGAAATCTCGAGCCGAAGAAATGGCGGTGGACAAAGCGCACGACAGAACACTATATACAACGCTTCAAAGGCAACACGAAAAAAAAAAAAACACTCAGACCAAAATCTTCTTCGTTTTGTCTGGAGTTTTGTGCGGACGACAAGAAGGATGTTGACTCTTCCGTCCTGCAGACAAAAAAAAAGAAGAAGAAGAGAGAAGAAGACCGAAAGCCCCCCTGGAGTTCTCTCGAGTTTCGTCTATATTTCTCAGGCGCAGGTTTCAATCTGACCCTCTTTTGAAGGTCATCGCGAAGGCATACAGCCGTCTGTCTCACAGCGCTGTTGCGGTGACAATCTGGCAAGCACACAAAGGAGAACTGCAGGTCCTCGTAACGAAACACCGCGATCCAACCGAACAGCTGGGGTCCGGCTTTGCTTGTAAATTAACGAGACAAAAAGAAAGGGGGGGGGGGCATTCAGAAACATGCACACATACCGCACCTGGAGCGACCGTAATGCGACGACATCACGGCGGCACATCGTTCGACTAATTATCTGTCGATATCGCATCCACGCGAATTTTTTTTTTTTTTTCCCTCCCATGGTCATCTGTCAATAGTCTATCTAAACAAAACGTTCGCACCCTTTCGGGCTTATCTTCTCCCCAAACAGTAATCATCAATCTTGCGCGTCTTTTCATTCGTTAGGGCTGCACGCCCGGTCCTTCCACATCACGAACGGCACGTTAATCATCAGCGTGACATTGCGTTTTTGACGGAACAGTAACGAGTGAAGGAAGAGTTTTCAGGAAACTAAACGCGAGCGAGACAGATAACGGTTACTGGTACGTGTAGGACAAATATACGACACCCAAAGGGTGTACAGTCGAACGCCTTCGTAAAGAAGTGTTCGGTGCCCCCGAAATCGTTCGCTACACACGGGTAACTTGGTTGTACAGGTGGCGCACCGCTCACAATAGAACGGGGACACAGCAATGCCTTCGTTGTACAGGTAATTTCGTTGCAGAGGCGCTCAACTGCAAACTGTATTTGGAGTGTACTCAACGAGCTTATGATCTGCTTACGATGAATCATAAGTCTCTACCACGGCTCAACCGTCACGTCTCTACCACAATGGTTATTTGACAGATTTACACTCTCTCACTTTCGAGGGGGTAAATTATTTTCCAGTGTAGACTACTGACCGGGGTGCGTAATAGCCATTGTGGTAGAGACATGATGGTAGAGGCATGGCAGAGGCTTATCACTCATCATAAATAGATCATAAACTCGTGAGTACACTCAATGTGTAAGGGTGCGAGTTATAGACACATTTACATCCTTTTTTTTTTTTCACTTTTGAGAGTGTAAATTATTTTACAGTGTAGCCTACTAATGGGGGTGCGTAATAGCCATTGTGTCTACAACTCTACTGTCTATGAAGGTAGAGACATGGTAGAGACTTATCACTCATCATCAGTAGATCAGGCACTCAATGTGTAAGGGTGCGAGTTAGACAGATTTACACCTTTCTTTCCCGTTATTTTAAGGGGTAAATTATTTTATAGTGTACTACAGTCGGCGACAGCCTGAACACACGCCGTGGTGGCTCCGTGGCTAGGCGTGCTGCTGCATGAGCGCAAGGTCCCGGGTTCGGTTCCCACGATCGCAGCCGTCCGAGCTTCAGTTGGAGCGATACACGCCATAGTACAGTCTTCTGTAACTATACAGGGTCCTTCATATTTCGCCGGGCCTTCTTGAAAAATGGTTTTGCGCTCACCGCTGCAGTGTTCTTGCTCAAATTTTGCTGAAAGATGGCATTTTGGAGTCTACGTCGTTTAGCATAACACTTACCACAGTAAATTTGCGTGGTTTTCAAGAAGTGCGCATTTGCCTTCCCTTATGCGGATGCGAGCTGTTGCAGCGATGGCGGAAGCATAAACTTGTGTCAACGCCTGCCGGAAGCTGCAAAAAAAAAAAAGAGAGAGCAGCCGGTCAGGGAGGTTTGTCGCGCGTTTCCCGCTCCTGGAACACGCAGCAAACCTCCCTGACCGGCTGCTTCCTGCAGCTGCCGGCAGGCGGCGGTACCCGCAGTATATCGATAAAGTATATATAAAGCGAGATATCAGAAGGAAGAAGAAGCATGCGGTTGCTGCGGTAAAGCTGGGGAAACTATGGAGCACGTTTTATTAGAATGTGAAGACGTCTGCCCAGCGGTCGATTTAGGCACCACTGGCCTCCTTGAAGCCCTTGGGTTCAGCGAGAGCAGTGGAAAAGTAAACATGTCCGCAATAGGCATTAGTAAGAGGCGATTGGAGGATCGGTGGAAGAAAAGTCGGGAAAAGACAAAAAACGGAGACGTACAAAAGCATAGTTCGCAATAGGGGGTCAGAAAATTTGGTTGTGGAAGTTCATAGTGTTTTGTTTTTTTTCCTTTTTTTTCTTGTTTACCCTAGGTAGGACATTACGCAGTATAAGAGCAAGAGCTTGGTGGCGCAACCCACCGCCCCGTTCCAAAGGGGACGCTCATAACATCCATCTATCCAGAACACGTTGTGGGGCTAGTTGGTTCATAGCTTTCGAAAGATGATGCGCCAACAGAGACAGCACGCTAAGAGAGAACAAAGGCGGGACAAGGCGCTACTGGCAACTGTTTATGGAGGTCAAAAGCGGCTGAATATATAGCCATGGGGAGAGGGGGAAGAAAAAGAGAGGGTGCACTGATTACGTGAACGCGCGCGCACGAGAACACAGAAGATGTATACGATGGGAATCACAAGATTAACCGAAATTTAAAACTTATCTCAAAACGCGATTTCATTTGCGTAAGTATTCAGAGACGGGGTGCTGACACAGGTGTCCCCTATTTCCTTAATCTGGTTGGCCGCTTCTGACCTCAATAAACAGTTGCAAGTAGTTCTGTCTTTGTTCTTCCGTAGTGTGCTGTCTCTGTCGGCGCTTCATCTTTCGAAAGGTGACAGACATTTATGCTACCTGAAGGTAAATTCGCACTTAATTTTAGCCAAAAACCAGGCAATTAACTGTGTTAAGTGTTATACTAAACATACAAACATACTCAACATGTAGACTCCAAAAAAATGCGATCTTTCAGCAAAATTTGAGCAAGAACAGTGGAGCGGTGAGCGCAAAGCTTTCTCTTTTTTTTTTTTTTTTTCGAAAAGGCGCAGCGAAATACGCAGGACCCCGTATATTTCGGAGATTAGATTAGGTTATGGGGTTTTACGTGCCAAAACCACTTTCTGATTATGAGGCACGCTGTAGTGGAGGACTCCAGAAATTTTGGCCACCTGGGGTTCTTTAACGTGCACCTTAATCTAAGTACACGGGTGTTTTCGCATTTCGCCCCCATCGAAATGCGGCCGCCGCGGCCGGGATTCGATCCCGCGACCTCGTACTCAGCAGCCCAACACCATAGCCACTGAGCAACCACGGCGGGTTATATATTTCGGAGCGCTTGGAGCAACACAGAGGGCAGATGCAGGACGCTTTTGGAGGGCTAACTTTTGTGCCGAATCATTGGGTTGGTCACGAAGCATACAGTACGTAGCACAACGCAACGACGAGCTCACTCGTGGCTACACCGTCGTCTAGCTGGCACGGACCCCCCATCCCAAGTTATAACATTCTTCGAAAGCGTGCTTCTGCGTTACCGCACGGACGACTTATAGCTCACGATGTCTAAGAAAAAAAAAAACAACTTCCTTATTCTTGATGCCCGCCACTTGCCCTTTCGTCCATATATGGTCAAATATCAAGGAACGATCGCAACCAGAGGTGAGAAATAAACATGCTAAGCAAGCAAGCCGACTGCATGCAGGTTCGACGCGCAAAACGTGTGATTAAACGACGTTCTTATTTCGTCATTTTTGTCGCATTGCAAACCTTTGCAAGGACAGTTGTCGCGCAGGGGGCATCTGCATCGGTCTATACCAACGCATTTGATTACACCGTCAGCGGGATAGGCCTGCCGGTGGTCTTGCGCGTCAAAATCAATGTTCTATTACAACGCTATCGCGCTAAAAAGAAAGAAAAAAGACAGCCAAGCAGACGCTGTACGTGTAAAGATATGCCAGTAAAGCAAAAGCATCCTCCCTACTTTCGTCTTCGAGCACGCGCTGTTCGGCTACTTCTAAAAGGAATACTGTGATAAAAGAAAACATTAAGCCAACTAAGCTGCGTTGCTGATTACGCACCTTCATATAGCAAAACGGCTGCTTAGAAAAAGCGCTTGGTAAACCAGAATACACCGAAGCATGTCGACACCCTTACCCTCGAGGCTGAAAAAAAAAAAAAAGAAAGTTTGCTGCACGTTCCAACGAGCTCAGACTACACCTGAGAGGAGGGAAGCCGAAGTCGAAAATTGTGTGTGAATTCCGACCGCGTGGTATACGTACCGAAATATCCGACACGAGAGTTTGACAACAATGTAGATACTGAAGATTATTCCACGCACTTACAAAGAGTCTTTGTTCTCATCAATAATTCCCCTTATCGGTGTCGGCCATGGAACAGACAGACGGGTGCAAAAATTTCTGCGACTCACGGGCGGCGCCGCAGCCCTCAAGTTCTCGCACCAGATCGCCCGTGACGTCACAGATTCTGACGGCAACACACAGGTCCCGGCTAATCGTTAAAAGCGGACCGAATCGCATTTCGAGGGAATCGAAAACTATACCTATATAGCACGTATCCAATATTTAGTGAGGTCCAAGAAACGGCACCAAATACGAGAAAAAATACTCTAGAAAAAAGTGACGTCACACTGACGCACCGCAGTTGGGGTTTCGGCGCGAGATTCAGAAACGGTAGTTTGGGCTTAATTTTCTCCACAATTACTTCTTTTTTTTTCTCCATCGAGTGATTGAAGACGCAGCATTGAAAGAAAATCAACAAGCTAAGATCAACTTGAATAGTCAACGAAAAATACAACAAGCGCTTCTCACAAGGAGAAACAGTGCAATCTTTTTTTTTTTTTATTCTCCTTTTTCTGCACCTGACCCCATTGCTTCCAACGGACGATCAACAGTCGTTTTCAGTATTACCCACTCGGGTGCAACATAAAAGCAATTTCTTCATGCTTTCTAAAGTAGATCCTCCACAGAAACTATAGGCTTTCGTGATGATCACTATTTACCTCGGTTTCGCATGATTTTTTTTGGGGGGGGAGGGGGGGAGGGGCATGTTCGAGCTTCTGACAAAACGCAAAGAACAAAGGTAAATAGTGATCTGCGCTGTCAAAAAAGAAGGAGAGAGGTAGATCAATAACAAAACGCAGCGAACAAGATGACGCGCTGGCGTTTGCGGCCTTTTCTTTCTCGCACTCCCATGTCCGTCTGTCTACAAAACCGCCTTCGCGGTCTATAAAGCTGCCCGACAGTTTTGTTCCTCGCATTTAGCCACGCAGGTTTTGTTCTTCACTCATTCATCGCGCGCATACATATTTGAAAAGGCGCGGCGGGCGGCCTCTTCAACGGAGAAATCCGATCATCCGACGAGAGTTCCAGACGGCGACCGTCGGCGCCTCTATTTAAAGCGCCGCCGAGAGATTCTCGAAACCGATCTGCCACCAACCATAGGCTCGTGCACTTTCTTTCGATTCTTTTCTTATTTCCAAATCTCAAAAAGTCTGTACAGCTCACTGCGACCTCTTTGTGTCCACTACGACGAGCTTTGCGTGCCCGGAGTCTGGGAGAGCTCCTGAAAATAGCTGGAACCGTCGTCGCTCGAGAACAAGAAAAAAAGAAGAAGCAGAAGTCACAATATCGTCCGCAACTGCGCAGACGACGTCGAGCACGAAAGATCGTACCGCGACAAGAAACATGCAAGCCGTGACTAATAGTTTCTGAAAGTATAATGCGGCCCGACACGGATGATTAAATTTATCCGGTAAAATCCATTACGTCGGGAAGGGCAACAAACCGCCGCGCCCCATAGCAGACAGACCCTCACGCACAAATGAGAAGCGACAGACGCGTACGTGAAACAATGCAGAGGCGCCGGCGCAAACGAGGATTTGCTGAAAAAACTGTTGAACAGCGTTGAAGCTTAGAAAAACATGCGAACGCGACAACGTAATCCCCTGGACCATGCGTGAAGGCATACACCAATTCATACTGAACGCCCATAAACACACACACAAGGCAGCTCGTGTCAAAGTCTGTGCAGCGCTTCTACTGACCAAACGCTCCACGTGAGAAGTAAAATCATTCCCTGTTGGAGGCTCAGCTTTGCGCAAATCGTTTACATGACTTTTGACGCCAAGTTACACAAGAGGAAGAGAGTTTGTTAGAAGCGAGATGAATCAGTGTATCCAAATCGTCTGCAAAAGCAACCGTGCAAGCAGGCACGAAACATGCACGCCTCTACTTCGTCGTACTCACTCTGCCTTCGTTAACGCAGACCGCGCTTTAGGGTGCGTTGACGTGACAGGGATGCCCAACGATCTCTCGCGCTTTTCGTCGCCCACAAGAAAGGCGCTGGCAAAAAGCTCCTCTCTCTCTCTCGATAGCGACGACAAAACGACTGCCCCAGGGAAACCAACTCCACTGCAGTTCCCCCCTCGCACCACCCACCGACCAGCAGCGCCGTGCCTTTATTGATTCAATTCGCCGTGACAGTTACACACACTGGATGCACACCACCAAGGCACACAGCGTGCGCTTTAACCCACTGCGACACATCGTGTGCCGTGACAAGTGTGTCAAAAGGCGACGCGTGTTCCCCAATCATCACACGACACGGTCGTGTCAAAACCGCTCTCTCTCTCTCCCTCTCGCCAGAGAGCGACAGCGGCCGAGAGCGAGTTTACACGGCCGCTACACTACCGATGCTGAAATGCGGCGAACGAGAAAAGATGATCTTTCTTTCGTTCTTTTTTTCTTCGCCTTCCTCCCGTACTCGCTCTCGAACTCCTTTCTCCAAGCGGCAGCGTTCGTTCCGCTCTGCGCATCGTAGGGACATAAACCGCACGCATTAGGCTCGAAAGCAGCGCAAAAGCGTGATCTTTCTAGGAGACATGCAAGGCAGATGGGAAACGCGGGGGGGAAATGAGCGTTAAATAGATGCAAGATGCACCAAAAAGGAGGAGGCTGGCGACGCGACTTAAACTGAGACCGTTAACCTAACGGTGAGGAAGGGGACGGATGGTTAGTGATCGCTAGGGACCCGGATCGCCTGCCGCTGACCGGAGGGACTCGAAACGTGGACCAATGCAAGCGGCACCGCAAAACACAGCGAGCAGTCCGAGCAGAAACGCGAAGAAGAGAGGTAGGAAATGGGTTTTTTCACTTACATACGAAGTCGCCACATGAAGACTCTCACCAGCGTCCGGTGAACTAAACAGGCTGCGACCTGCGGACAGCTTTCGTTCTATCGACTCCGCCGGCAGGACCAGTAGTGGCGCTAGTGATGCGTCAAAAAAGAAATGCAGTACATTAGCTTCTTCAGAAACGTACAATGTATAGTTCAGCCTACACATTGCGTAGTTTATGCAAAAGTATTTATTTTAGGTAGCATACAAATTTAGTTTGGTGAAGTTTGATTTTACGTGTGTCGCGTCGTCTGCACAAGATTGCGTGCAGCCATGCGTGCAGCGCTTGTGCCATTTTCTTCACAGGCTGATTGTAAACCGGTTTGTTAGCCAGTGCGCATTTGTGGCAGACAAATACAAATTGTAGGAGGTAGATTCTTAGTGCATTGCGTAAATTCAGCGTTAACAAATGAGAATTTCAAGCTGGACGCCTAGAATCCTTGCAGCAGGCGACTACAATTGCAGAACAAATAGTTCTTTAGAATAAAAAAAACGCACAATAATAAAAGGCCTACACTTTTCAAACGTGGTCATCAAAGCCATCAATTGCGCTATAACATTTTAGCTAAAGCCTTCGAAAATATGAAAAGCTCTTCGCATTTTTTTCGCACGACCTACTGGTGTTTTTCGTTCGGAAAAGCTCGCCCTCTCTCGCGGCTTCATACAAACTACGAGCAAGCAAGCCACTACAAGCAAGCCACTAGCCAAGCCTAACCCAAGTTCAACATGGAGGCTGCGCTGGCGAGTTATTGCCGGCTAGTAAAGTTGAAACTATTCTCGTGATCCAATTTTTAGGCTCGAAACGCCCTTAGTAAAAGCTCGCCCCAAGCTGACACTCAGAGCCGCGCGCGCTAAGCATGTCGCAGCACCGAGCGCTGTCGGTCGTCCGCGGCGCGTTCGGCTTCAACCTCCAGAAGTGGAATACTTCGCCGCGCCTCAAAGCTTGCCACCATCGATACCACACGCTAGGTCCGCACTCCAGACACCGTATCAAACTCTACGCCGCCACAACGAACCTCCAGAGCGCGCGGAACGTCGCGCTAGTGGCCAGGATCCTTCGCGGCGTGCTCAAGGTGCGATATATCGTCCTCGGCTCGGCCGTCGCTGGAGGAGCGCACGTCTCCAAGAAGTACGAGGAGTTTAAGGACAACCTGCCGGACTTCGGATGGATCAAGGACGTGCTGCCCGACCAGGACAGCATGGACAGGTTCCGCGCTTCGCTGGCCGACATGAAGGACAAGCTGGGCATTCCCGAGAAAGGCCTGTTCAGGACCGGTGCTAACAAGGCTGCCAGCGGTCTCGCCAGCATCGCCGATTGGCTGCAAACTGTCAAGTTCGAGAGCTCGCCGAGCGTCGTGCGCAACGGCTTGGACGACTTCGCCACCGCCCTGGCCGTCGCGCCGATCTTCTCGTCGCAACAGCAGGAAGAGGAACGCCGCCAGAACGAGCGCGAGCGAATGCAGAAGCTACAGGACGAGCTTATTCAGGTGAATAAGGCGGTTCGGTGGTTGAAAGACGAATGAATGGGAGACGGACACTCTCAGTGGAGGCGGCATAGATTTCCTTACAAACGTTCTCAAGCTTGGCGTTGGTGTCCACGGGATCGGTAAATGCGACGGTTCAGCGAGAACGGGAATGGTTTGGTAGTACAGCGGTTTGGCCCAAAGTTTGCCCAGTCTGGCTTCAAATGGCTTCGTGACTTTGCAAATTATTCGTTTTCATCGGAATGATGCGTTATAACTGCAGCAGTCCACAATCTTTATGCATACGCGTACATATTTGTTGGCTTCTTCAGAAAGCTTCAGAAAGCTATAATTCTTCGGAAAGCTATAATTGCTTGAAAATGTAGAAAGATACAGCATGGTATGTAACGTGACAGGAACATCTGAAGCCACAGGCACCAAGACAAATGATGGGTAGACAAATTCATGTACTACCCATCACACTGTACTCATAGTAAGTGAATGGTAACAATGTAACAGTTCTCTATAGTAATTTTTGTACAAACACCAAGGCATGCGGTGCATGGAGGAACATAGGCCGACACTGGCCGTGCATTGGTCATCAACCATGTTCGGTTGCAGTGTGCAGCACAATAAACTGAAATGTGACTGTTCATTTTCTAACGGCCATGCCCCATCTTATTTGGGGCCGCCACATTTCTAACAAGCTTGGTTCTTCATTATGCCTGATCACTCATCACTCGCCCGTTCTATGTTTTAGCTCCTAGGTTTTGAGGTCGTCCCTGGTCGATAACCTGTACCTTAGGCTGACCCTTTATTCATGTTACACCAACTTAGTTTTCATTTCCTTAAGCCAAATTAGACAAAATTGTAACAAGGCTGGAGCAATTTTTTATATACCAAAGGTACAAACCAGAGATGGGTGGACTGTTTGATATAAACAAGTGAGAGAGCGATGCCCACAGTTGACACAATGTTTAAACTGGTTACACTAGATTTGTGGTGGCATTCACATTCGGGCTCTTCCAAGCACTGTTTCATAACCACTTATGAACACTGGTGTTCAAGTGACTTCAGCAGCAATAGTAATCAAAACTAAAGGTGGGGTTTGTGCTACTCAGGAACCTATTGCAAGCTGTGGATGGGAGCAATTTCTCAGTTTTTCTGACTTGGCAAATCACGTGATGCAAACATAATGCCACGCAGTGCAGGCATTGCCTCACTGACTTATGCAAGTATGCAAAAAAACAGTGCCCACTTTTTCATATGCTGGCTTGTGCCAGAAACAGTTTTCCAACCATTAAGAGATGCCATGCAAGACAAATAGCTTTGGCATCAGTTATGCACACACTAAAATGCATCTGATGTTTCACTGATGACTTTTGCAGATGTCACTATGAAGGGCCACAAGCATAATCAAACACCAAGCCTTAACGCAATCTGTTTCTTAGATCCAGCCCTGGGGAAGAAGCTGTTTATGGTGCTTTATTGGCATTTCTAAACTACATCCAGCCCATATGCGTACTAATCCCAATGAAGAAAGCATCACGAAGATAACTTAAACTTTTCCACCCACTTACTCCATGAGTAATCTACTGCCATTGCAGTGGAATGATAGGCATGTCATTCATTGTTTGCAATCCATCTGAACATGGACACTTTCCACTAGCAGATAAGTAGTATATAATCAGTTACTGGCCCTAAAAACTCGGCATCCATTTGGTAATACTCTGCACCACAAGGTTACGCCACCAGCCCGGCTGCTGCTAACGCAGCATTCCTTAAACAGTAAATAAGTACACGGACAAGCTAAAACTCTCGATTAAGCCTCGTACTTCTGTTGCCAGACATGACTTAATGATTACATGGAACGCATCGCAGATTTTCACCTGTTTGCCACTAAATGAGTGGAGTAACACATTCCTGCATCCGACGGCCACTGTGCACCATTTGTGCTCCTGACCGAGACATCTTGTGTTGCACACTGGAAGCACAAAGGTGCACAAATATGTGTTTTGACATAACATCGCAGATCCATAATAACTCCACCCCAAATTGCACGGAGTAAGAATTCTCTATGACCACACTACTTGCTTAGCTGCTAACTGTGACACTGACACAGAACGTCAATGAATTGGTGGGCAAAGATGAGTGGGCATACAAGTTGCAATCGTCTCTGTGAAATCTTTTAGCCTTAAGGATAAGGCCCATGCTGTCCATGTCCACATAGCAGCTTCCAAAACAGGTTCTCAAGTAAGAGTAGTAATTGATGCACATTTTTTTTCCCCCACTGTAGGTGCAAATGAAATACCAGAAGGAGATCGAGCGCCTGGAGAAGGAAAACCGGGAGCTGCGACGCCAGGTGATGCTCAAGTCGGAGCAGGGAGTGAGTCGGCGCAAGATAAAGAAGTCTCTCATCGACCTCTACTCAGAGGTCTTAGACGAGCTCAGTGATTACGACTCCAGCTACAACGTCCAGGACCACCTTCCCCGTGTGGTTGTCGTCGGTGACCAAAGCGCAGGCAAGACAAGCGTGCTCGAAATGGTGGCGCAGGCACGAATATTCCCACGTGGTGCAGGTGAAATGATGACCAGGGCGCCAGTCAAGGTAACACTCAGCGAAGGGCCATACCACATTGCCAAGTTTAAGGACAGTTCGCGAGAGTTCGACCTGACTAAAGAGACCGAGCTGTCAGACCTCCGAAGGGAGGTCGAAGTGCGGATGAAGAACAGTGTTCGTGGTGGCAAGACCATCAGCACCGACGTCATCTCCATGACCGTCAAAGGCCCTGGGCTGCAAAGGATGGTCCTGGTTGACCTCCCAGGCATCATCAGCACGGCAACAACAGAGATGGCTGAAGGCACCAAGGATGCCATCCGCGAGATGACCAATCTCTACATGAGCAACCCTAATGCCATCATTCTGTGCATCCAGGATGGCTCTGTAGATGCTGAAAGAAGCATAGTCACCGACCTCGTCAGTCAGGTAGATCCCAATGGCCGAAGAACCATCTTTGTCCTCACGAAAGTAGACCTGGCCGAGCAGAACATGGCAAACCCAACACGAATTCGTAAGATCCTTGATGGAAAGCTTTTTCCCATGAAAGCGCTTGGATACTTTGCAGTTGTAACAGGTCGGGGCAGTGCAGAAGACAGCATCACGGCAATCAAGGCCTACGAGGAGGCCTTCTTCCGGAACTCCAAGCTGTGCCGGGACGGTATTCTGAACATGTCACAATGCACAACTCAGAGCTTAAGCTTTGCCGTGTCAGACTGCTTTTGGAAGATGGTGCGGGAGTCAGTTGAGCAGCAGGCTGATGCCTTCAAGGCGCAGCGATTCAACTTGGAGACCGAGTGGAAAAACAGCTTTCCAAGGATGCGGGAGCTGGACCGTGACGAGCTGTTTGAGCGATCCCGCGGTGAGCTACTCGACGAAGTGGTCAACCTGAGCCAGCTGAGTCCTAAGCACTGGGAGGAGGTGTTGTCACGGAACCTGTGGGACTGCATGTCCGGCTACGTGGTTGACAGCATCTTCTTGCCAGCAGCCCAAACCGGGAATGCCGGAAACTTCAACACCGCTGTCGACATCCGACTGAAACTTTGGGCTGAGCAGCTTCTGCCTTCACAGTCCGTCGATGTAGGTTGGGAGACGCTGCGGGACGAGTTCAACGCACTCTTGCAAAAGCGGAAGGCGGCAAAGGACCACGACCCGCTATTTGACCGTCTTAAGGAAGCTGTCGTCAAAGAGGTCCTCGACCGGCACGTCTGGGAGGACAAGGCTGTGGACATGCTGCGCATGATTCAGCTCAATGCACTTGAGGACCGTGTGGTGCATGACAAGCATCAGTGGGATCAGGCAGTCCGGTTCCTGGAGACAACGCTCCAACAGCGCTTGCACACAGCTGAGGTGAGGGTCCGCGACATGGTCGGTCCCGGAGTCAAGGAACAGTGGCTGTACTGGGCCTCGCCCACCGAAGAGCAGAGGCAGCGAGCGGTGGTCAAGGCTGAGTTGGAGCGACTCCTCAACCACGAGTTCCTCCAGAAGCACGGCCCTGCACTGACGCAGGAGGAACTGACAACGGTCCGCAAGAACGTCCAGGCGCAAGATGTCGATGTCGACTACAAGTTCATCCGGGACACGTGGGATCCCCTGTACCGACTGCACTTCCTGCGTCGATCTTTGGCCAAGGCCAACGAGTGCCGGAAGGGGTACTACCTCTACCACCAGGGCTTGGACTCGGACCTCGAGTGCCACGACGTGGTCCTGTTCTGGCGCGTGCAACGCATGATGCACACCACCGCGAACGTGCTGCGGCAGCAGGTGATGAACCGCGAGGCCCGTCGGCTGGAGAAGGGCGTCAAGGAAGTGCTGGACGACTTCTCACAGGACAGCGAGAAGAAAGTGGAGCTGCTCAAGGGGCGCCGGGTGGAGCTCGCCGAAGAGCTGAAGAAAGTGCGCCATATACAGGAGAAACTGGAAGAGTTTGTGAGTGCTCTAAATGCGGAAAAATGAGCTCGACGAAGGTTTTCGTTAGGAAGGACTGTTTCAGATATGTTTTACATTGCCGCTGGGCCTTTGGGGTTACAAAATAGCTGCGTTCTACAGCAGTCGCCGGTTATTTTCTAAACTTTTGTCAGTTAGTAGGCATAATTTTGTGCCCAAAAATGCACGAGTAGTTGCGCTAGTCAGCGATAGTACGTGAGCCGAGAGTCGGATCTCCTCTGCGGAATTTAGGCTTACTTCCAGCCTCTTGTACTTAAATAGGCTGGCTTGTAGCTGACACTTTCAATCGTAACTGCACCATTATGTGACACTCGTTTAATTTATATCGCTTTGTGAAATTATTATTTTGCTTGCAGAAATTATTTGATACTGTTGAACGACTAAAGCCTCCTTTATTTGCCTTCACCAAGCCAACTTGAAATTTCTAATAATCAACACTCTACGGCTTTGCGCAAGCACCGCTGACGCTTTGATACCGTCTGGATAAAGCATGTGCCGCTACCCAAGCTGAAAATGACAGTCTACATGCCTCGGTATGTAGCTCTGGCTTGTTGCGGAAAGGTAAATACGACGTGTAGATAATATAGAATGAATTGTGTACATACTGCCAGGTGATTGAACATTGCCACGATTGTGGCTGCCTGCCTGTTGTGTATCCTGCCCACCTGTGGAGAATAAAATGCAAAACGGCATTCCTGTTTCGTTGTCAGAAAGAGTGCTCTTACCAAAAGAAGAAGGCACTGTGTTCTCACGTCATTGTTGCAGCAGTAAGCAAAATCTGGCAATCTTCTGCCGTCACAGTGATTTCACCTGCCCTGTTACAATTACTGTTGAGCTTCTGCATAACAAATCATCGGGTATAAATGAAGGGAATCAAATGCTTCTCACCAATAGCAGCATGTAACAAATGTTGAACATAGAGAAGGTATTAGCATGTTAGATGATACATTATTATAGTGTGCAGTTAAAGCTTAATTCAGTGAAGATGATAGAACCTGAAGATTGTTTAAGTTGAGAACTTCGTTGGAATTCTGGAATGTAACGTGCCAAAATTACAATTTGAATATGAGGCATGGTGTAGTGGGGGACTTCAGATTAATTTTTACCACCATGCGATCTTCAACACGCCACCAATGCACAGGACACAGGCGCTTTTGCATTTTGCCCTCATCAAAATGCGGCTGCCGTTGCCGGGATTTGATCCCGCATTCTCGTGCTTAGCAGCGCAACAGCATAGCCGCTAAGCCACCACGACGGGTCGAGAACTTCATTAACTCGAAAACATTTATAACACTGATGTGACTAACGTAATACACTCAAACCTCAGTATAATAAACATCCGTATATTAAATTATCACTTGCAAAGTAAATCAGAATTTTCTCACCAGTGTTGGCATTAACAAATATATGCTTGAAATAAATGTTGACTATAATGAAGGCATTTTCATGAGGATGCGACTTTTTTCATAACAAGGCTCAATTTATTTGTTCAAGAGCAAAAGGATATAATCGTATTGGTAATAGTGGGCTTTGATGAACTAACAAACTGCGGACTAGAGCTGCATCGAGAAAAAAATGCACATTTCCATTTGGACTTGACAAAGCATGTGGCACCATCTGGTAGAGCCAACGCCGTGCTTCAAAGTGAAGGTTCATAAAAGAAAAATGGCCTGTCTCAAACTGCTATGGTAACAAGTTTACTATAGAAATTATGTATAAATTTGAGGCATGTTCAAACAAAACAGGTTTCCTGTGACGTGACCCACATCTTGTCCCTAAATTTTGTCAAATCAGACCATACATTGCATTTACTTCGTTGCTTAGAAAATTAACACATTAATAGATGTCAGGAAATCAAAAGCACTTTGTTAAAGCAATATTTTCATCAACGTGTGTCGCTACAGTAAGGCTATAGCTAGCCTTGCTCGCATGCTCCGAAGTTGCCCCCGGCCGGCGGGGGACAGAACCACCAAGGAAGAGTGGGACCGAGCTCTATGCAGCTCGAATCGTGAAGCACGGCTTTGGGCTGTCCATCGGGCCCGCGACGCGGCGGAGGGGCATGGCCTCTCTGTCCCAACGTGGGAGCGGCCCGCTGTGCACTAATCGCGCACACCGACGGACCTCAAGAAAGTTATTCATCCATCCATCCATCAGGTTTCTTAAAACAAGCCTCGTCTGTTCGTTGCATTAAAGGTTGCTTGTGTTCATGCGGTTCTTTCCGGTAACGGCATCGTGGCATTCTGACAACGGCATCATGTCATATTGCAAGGGAATCTTGTCATATCAAAGCCATTTTGTTACCCTGCAGTAAGAAACTAACAAGACTTGCATGGCACAAAACAGTGCAAACTACGCAACACAGTGAAGGAGGAACAGACTGGATGAGCAATGACTAACAACTGTAGGCTTATTTGAAAAGCATCAATTAGAAGGCCAATAGTAAGTTAATGCACATCTGTAAACATGTCGTAAACAGCCATAGGAACTAGTTAGCTCTAAAAGGCTAGAAGCAGATAATGTGACAAATCATGCACTGTATTATCAATGATACTATTATGCAAAAAAGGCAATTTCTTTTTTCAAGAAGAGCCCAGAATGACTGGCTGATGCAGTGGTAAATTCCTCCTTCCATCTGTAATGCTTCGAGAATTTCACATGTTCTCTTATTACGTCGTGTAGGTTGTGCTGTTTTGGTTTTGTGCCGTTTACAACATGCATACCAACCAGCCCCGTTTTTACGTCCGCTGAACAATAAATTATAGGAGCTTCTTTTCAAATTAACAGGTTACAAGACTGATGTGTAAGTCAAGCATCTGTAATTCTTTCAGGCAGAGGACCACAATCTCTTGGCAGTTCCCATGCATGTTGGGTTTTGTTGATATGTCAACATTTCAGTGTGATGTTCTGCAGTGCCACGTTACCACGTGATCCTCCTTTGCTCCACGCCACTTGGGTCTGGTGCTGTCGTCATTGCCTGAGTGAACCGGAAGCAAGCACTTGGTTTCCGAATAAAAATTAACTTGCAAGTACAGTGCACGTCCTGCCTGTTCGCTTCCCCTTTGTCCTCAGCACAAATTAACTCTGAATCCACACAGACACACCCGCCTGTGCGTCCTTTCACTGAAGACGAAAGTTTGCATTTCTCTGCGAAGCTTTTGACCATAGCGAATGCAAACGGAGGCCGATTAGCAGTCTT
Source organism: Dermacentor variabilis (assembly GCF_050947875.1). Lineage (NCBI taxonomy): Eukaryota > Metazoa > Arthropoda > Arachnida > Ixodida > Ixodidae > Dermacentor > Dermacentor variabilis. The sequence goes on from NC_134576.1 coordinate 108,828,193, forward strand.
GAGGTCAGCTGTGGTCACTTGAGTGGTGGCTTGGTTTCTTCTAACATGGCATCTCCGTATATATATATATATATATATATATATATATATATATATATATATATATATATATATATATATATATATATATATAATAGGAAAGACTGCAGTACATGGTGTGCAGTCGTTTGTTCACTGCCATTTCATATCTCTGCACATTACTTTAACAATGAAGTAAGTATTAATGCTTTAGTTGCTCGAGAAAGCACATACTACCGGTAAAGCTATACTTCACTCACATAACTTGAGGACTGTCTTCAATATACACTGCAGCAGTGCACATTATTGATGACAATATTTGTTAGACATGAAAATGTGTAACAGAAGTGGGTAAATCTGTCTGAATTTATAGCTTATAAGCCTTGTAGTGGACGCTCTACAATAGGCAGTGCAATAAGCAATTACATTCCAGAACTTCTGTAAGGCTATACATTAGAAGGAACACTGGTAAACCTCCGAACAGAAGGAAACATTCTGTTGCATCCGGCATTCAATCAGGTTGGGTATGTTTCTCCATTTCTTATCACTGATGCGTGATATAAGATGGCAACTACAAGTGTTTCATGCTGAAGATACATTGACAATCTTATTTTTCCACCTGTGTCATATCACCTGGGTCATATCTTGGTTTCAATACGATTCATAAATGGTAGGAAGCATTTAAGTGAACTATCCTGTGCACTTATATTGTGCTTTTATACAGATATAAAACAGAAAAATTAAAAAGGCACTTAGTTATCCCTACGTGGATGAATGCGAAAGCAATGCGGCCATATCAGCAGAAGCGTGGCAACGTCTGGTAGTGCCATTGGGGGAGTCGCGTGACTCAAGCGGCCATATCAGCAGAAGCGCCACGACGTGACCAAGAGTGTTCCTTACAAGGTGCACACAACGTAAGGTCGTGGGTTCATGTGCCTGAGATGACTCTACCTTAACCATACCTGAATTAATGTTGCCTAATTAAACCAAAGGTCGTGGGTTCAAGTGTGTGAACTATATCTTAATTACATGTGCCTTAATTAACATTGCCTTAATAAACACCAACGTTCATGGGTTTGACTCCCACCAAAGTATGTGGGTTCGAGTGCCTTAATTAATTCTATCTTAATTAACTTCGCCTTTGTTAACACCAAAAGTTGTGGGTTTGACTCCAACCAAAGGTTGTGGCTTTGACTGTCTTACTTAACTCTATCTTAATTAAATTCACCTTCATTAACACCAAAGATCATGGGATAGACTCCCACCAAAGGTCGAGGGTTCGTAGCCTTTTTGTACCACATTTTCATCACGTCGCCAATGCCGGATTTTCCGCTCCATGGGAAACTTAATGCTTTTGCATTAATAAATGTGATGTACAGGCGCCCAAATCTTTAACTGGCGTGCGCGAGCGGCGACTTTTCCGTGCGTCAGCGCCGTATGACGGGGCGAGGCTGGAAACAGCTTAGCAGACGATGGGCCCAGCTGAGCGCACTTTGTCCGCATGCGCTTAGCCTCAGACTCTTTCCAGCTGCGCCCCGTCATACGGCGCTGACGCACGGAAAAGTCGCCGCTCGCGCACGCCAGTTAAAGATTTGGGCGCCTGTACCTATCGGCACTCACTTTCATCAGTCACAGAAAGTGGTTGATTTGTGGGGAGACGAGCACTATATAGCACATGGTGCACATGTACTGACACGATGTTTCACATGCCGTTGTCACTGCTGCAGCTGCATAATATGCTTTTCGCCCCCTCTTGGCATATTATTGTCTTGTTTATTTATTTATTTATTTATTTATTTATTTATTTATTTATTCATTTACTTGTTCCAATAAACAACCGTATCTTATTTGTACAATTATCAGTCTCGAAATTTTTTTGCAATATTGTGCAAACATCGATTGGTTAATCAATCAGCACGATATGTCAGGAGGGGGTGCAGCAGTGGCAGAATGACTACATTCACACAAAGTAGTTTATAACTACCATTGTTGCAGGGCTGCTCTGTACAGACAAGTTTTGTTATGTCCCCAGGTGTCATAATGTCACAGATATGCATGAAGCACTGTCCCGTTTATGTGCTTAGTCGATTAACACTATATGACTGTGCAAAGTGGCACAAGGTATATAATATATGTAGAAGGCATCATTACTGTCTGCCCAGCTGTTCAGTTTTGTGCCCACTGGCACCCATAGGAATGTTGAACAGACGACAGACTGCAAAGCATAGACAAGTGGGTGAGGTCATGTGGCAGGTCTATTAGCAGTCAAGTGCTGTTGAAGGCAGGAGATGAACCGAGGCCTGAAGGCAGAATTAGATTTCAGTTCGCCACATCCCACAGAGCTTCAGATAGCAAGCTCTTTTCAAGACTGAATCTACACATGTTGGTTGTCTCAAACTAGAATTTAAGGTGTCTCAACTACCATTGCCGTGACTAACTGCCGAATTCTGGAATATCTCCATTAAAGATACACATAGCCACGGCTTGTGAGTAATGTAGTATAGCTTAGGTTGAAATTTACTTCCTTGCCACTGCTGTTGCAGTTTCACTTGAGTGAGTTCGCAAACTTAAGGTGCTTCAGTTTCGTTGCAAAGGCTTTCACGATGCATCCACATTTATGACAGATATTACACATTGCTGACTGCAGCTTGCATCCTTGGAGGTAAAACCACTTTCTTTTTCTTTTTTCCAACCAATTCTTTGTTTGGTTGGAAAAAAGCCACCAATGCCACTCAAATGCTAATGAACATGATTCTTAACCATTCCGAGTTATCAATGCCTCACAGAATTACAATGGTTCCAACATCTATTGCATATACATCTACTTCCCTGAGCCATGAGAAATGTGTGTGAACCAGATAATGAATGCAAAGTGTAACATTCTCACACTCAACACACACAAAAGAACAACATGGCAGATGATAGTTATGCCTGTATAACTTTTGCACATATACACATGAACATACATATTATTGATATCATTGAGCAATGCTCAAGAGACGAGCCGCCGCGAGAACGACGAAGTTGGTCGGTGCCCTTGGCGTGAGCGAGTGACAGCCTGGCTGCCTGGCTCCGGTGTAAATAGCCTGTAAATACCTAGCCTCTTTCGTCTGTGTCTTTCCACGTAACAATATATTTAGAATAGTAAGCTGTTCGGCTAGTTTGACATAATTTTTTTAGAAAGGGGAGCACAGAAGCGTTGCAGAAGAAAGGAGACCTGGACAGGAAAGACGCTCTGAAAGACAGGAGAGCGTCTTTCCTGTTCAGGTGTCTTTTTTTTGTTTTGTTTTTTTTTCTGCAATGCTTCTGCACTCCCCTTTGCAAAAAATCATGCATATATTGTCACTGCACTAGTGCACTAGTGAACTGGTCAGTTGACATTTGCACACTGTTTGTGAAAGATTATTTGGGTGCATCATTACATATGTTGTTCGTCATACTGTGGTAGCTTGCTTGCTACATCTGAGATGTGAATCAATGCCCCAAACAAACATGAAACGGTTTCACAAATTATACAAGAGTGAATCAGAAAGTATTTGCCCCTGTTTTTTATTAGCCAAAATAAGGTACATACAGGTAATTACAAGTATACGTAGTATTCTATGTACCTTACGCTATTTTCCCATGTATTCACCACATTGGTTCAGGCATTTGTCCCATCACAGCACTAAACATAAGATGCCCCTATGCTGTGTTGTCATCAGTGAGCGACGCAAGCGGCCTCCCCGAACGCTCATTGCCATGCAAGCCTTCGCGGGCTTTTGCGAACTCACGACACCACTACCTCACAGTTCCCAAACCAAGACACCTCTCCCCATACATGAGCTGCATTCGCCTGTGGATTTCGATGGGCGTTAGTCCTTTTCTCCATAGAAAACCAATCACACTTCGCTGCTCGTCTGCCCTGGATGTGGGAAGTACAACCGCCATCTTCAACAACTGACAGCAGCGCCGCGCCGTGGAACTACCGGCAGATAAGGACGGGCCGGTCCAAGATAGGTCCACTGGTGGAAATGGATAAGTTGGCTTCACACTTACGTACAGCCATAATTTGGTTTTAAAAAAATAGGGGCAAGGACTATCTGATTCGCCCTCGTAGTTTCCGCCAGGTCGTGCGTCTATTACCATTTACAAGATATGCCTTATTACCAGAGAAGCGAGCAGCTCCGTTGGTGGTGCTACCTGGTAGGTCACAGTCCAACCATAGGGGATACAAAGCTATTATTACCACAGCCAAGCATATTCTGCTTAGCCACTGGTGTAAAGAGTCAGTAGCAGCATAATAGGTAACATGGATTTGCGTCTTTTTTCCTTCAATGAGAACATTTGTGCAACACAAAAACAACTGTGATGTGTTGTACTTCAACAAAGCTTCTCAGCATCTTAATACCCGTTCTGTTACTGCAGTCCACATCTCGCTAACTTGGTGTGCTGTGATGTATAGAGCACACACAAACAAGCTAAAACTTTCTAATGTGCTTAGCTGCACCGTAATCTGGCTAGTGCCCACGCTTCGTGCTTGCAGCATCACTTGACACGCACCAACAAATTAATTGTTGTGATGTGCCGATTCATCAGGCCTGCATACGGTAACACTCACTGATGGTGACAGAATCAACCAGTACACCGTAGAAGAATGTTCATGGCGTAAAAAACATGGTTAAGTAAGTAAAATGTTTTGCCAAATAAATATGACTAGTCACCAGTCCTCACAGCATTCTGCTTATCACAAACACTAAAGCTTGCTGTTACTGCCACTTGAACTAGTTAAACCATGCATTAAAGGCTCACAAACTTACCATGTGAAGGGTAACTGGCAATGAAAGCAGAAAGCTTCGCTGGCAAAAGGAGCTGCGGTTGACACGTTCGCTTACAAGTCAGAATGACAGAAAGCTGATTGAGCAAGTTTGTAAGGATTCATGGTTTGATAAGCCGCGTGTAGATATCGCGGACACACACACACAAAAAATTTGTGTGCTTCCATGCTAGACATTTGTCCTTTTGCTGTGTCCCTGTTTTCTAGCTGCCTCTAACCTTTCAAATCATGACATTTCAACCTCTGAGGTGCAACCAAAAGTGTGGGGGCCTGTTGCAGTGGCTTTGGCATACTGCTGCTGCTCACTCAGCATAAAAGGTTGCAGGCTTTGTCTTCAGCCACAGCAACTCATTATTAAGAGGGCGAAATACAAGACTGTTTATGAGCCGAAATTAACATAAGAAGAATGAAACCCAGTGTAAGTCAAATAGACGTAGGTTTTGGACATGAGAAATCAATATGAGATGAGTGAAGACAGGCAGCTCGTGTCATCCCAGCCAGAAGGTACTAAGTGTAGTTAAAAACCTGTGACATAAAAATCATTTAGAGTCATGGGTACCAAACCACATTACTGCTGATAGCCCCCTTTTGTTACAAGTTATGATGGACTACTAACAAAGGTGCACACAAGAGTTTCGTAATTTTATTCTAAAACGCTGCAGACTGCATCGAATGAACGTCAATGCAGTTGGGTGGCGATGCTTTTTGTGCTTCTTCTAGTAAGCACTATCAATTAAAGAGAAATTAAACGTCGATTTATAGCACTAACATTCATGTCACGCTTATATTTTATTTATAAAAAGAACTGATCTGACTGGCTCGGAGCACACGAACAAGTTATGGCCAATGACAGAAGCTTTATGAGAAAGGAAAAATCAATTCATTCGCCATCAACAATAGAACGCAACTTGTCAAACATCCCATCAAACATGGTTGCGCACGCACGGAACTCAAATGGTAGCACAATGATCATGCAGGGTGTTCAATTTACCCAGATTCCAATATCGGACGTCCTTTTTTTGTTTGTTAGTTTTTTTTCCCTTCTAACCATATGACATGACTTGCAAGATCAAGTCACACGTATACACAAATGTGTACATTATTATTACACCGTGCAAAAACAAAGATGTGACGAAAGGTGCCAGAAACATGCTTGCTCGCGCAAATATGAATGTCCTGAGGCTATGACAACACAGACGACAAGCAGCCTTACCAGAAATGAAGCTGTGACGCTTACATGCACGTGAGCATACTAATACAGCAAGTTAGCATGCATGGTTGGTTGGATTAGTTGGACCGCAAACGCGCTAACGGACGCCAAGTTTATAAACGCGAGTGCAGTTAACATACATATGCGTACGACGCTCGTGACACCTTTGTATGCGCCGCTGGTTCTGTCACTCTATCGAGTAAACATTATGCGCGCTATCGGTACTTACAGGAGAACAACAGGGGGTAACCGACGACAGCTGACGCGAGCACGAAATTCAAACTGCGCGGACTTGTTTGGTTTCCGTCACGGCCAAGAGAGGGCGCAACAAGCGTAGGCGCTACGCACTCTGCATTGCTTGAAATCATATAGATTTAAGCGCAAGAATCACTAAACTACATAGATTTACTATATACTAAATTAACAGTCTTATGCAAAAAAAGCCTTTACATAATAATCAATATCAAAACTTTGTAAGTATTGCAAAAACAAATAGTAGATTATCAATCTTGCGCTCTTGCCACCGCTACACTAGTCACCTTTGAAACATGGCTATAAATATGTGAACACAGGATGGGAGAATGTACTTCCAAAGTACATATACTAAAATTGGAACGATACAGAGAAGATTAGCATGGCCCCTGCGCAAGGATGACACGCAAAATCGTGAAGCGTTCCACATTTTTTCCGTCTCCTTTTGCAGAGTTGACTTGCTAAAATTGTTACGCGAAATGCAATGTTTCTGGCACCGTCTGAAGGCATTGCTACTTTGTGCGTCTGTAACGCCAGCGCATTTCTTTTATTTGGGGCATCATTCGCCACCGTCAACGGACACGAAAGGTCGCCTTTTCGAAAAGCGCGAAATTTAATCCGGAGTCCCTCCTGGTCACCCACTACCGCGAGCCTTCGTGTGTGCGTGTGATCTCAGATAGTGCAGCACTGTTCCAGCACTGAGCTCCCCCTTTTCCTTTTCTTCTGCATTCTTTTAATATGGCGGAACACCTTTACGTATGGCTTGATTGTCAGCAGCAATATCAACGCTGACGCTGCAATAACATATAAATATTCAACGAAGTTAATAGAACAGCAATAACGTACTAATTTACGTTCACATCGTCAGACTGCACAGCGATGCGGTTGCTCTTCCACTGCATTGTGCATACAAACACGCGGCAAGAGGAACAACAACGTAAAGCGCGAAAAACACATTTATAACACGCATCATGGAATGTTGTCTGTGGCCTCAGAAATCGCATCGTGTCAGTCTCGGAGGTTACACGCCAGTCGTGTTAATTTCTGCGGCGCCCTTGAGATGGCGCTGCAAAACAAAGATGTTGCACTGATTTGTTAGTAAAAGTTTAAAAAATGACAAACAATACACTTTTCTTTTATAATCCGCACTAAAGGAATTATGCGCAGTACGAAAACAACTACAGCTGTAAATGTCAGATGAGTTTCAGGATACCTGTGTATTCCATTTCTTTAAGTAATATCAGACTTTCACCGCGACCAACTGGCGCCCACAGGAATGGTGGCTATATATACTACAGGCAATCTCTCTTGCGTGTACTTCCAAAGTACATATACTAAAATTGGAACGATACAGAGAAGATTAGCATGGCCCCTGCGCAAGGATGACACGCAAAATCGTGAAGCGTTCCACATTTTTTTCGCCCCTTTTCTTTCTTTTTTTTTTTTTTTGTAGAATTGACTAAATATTATTCACGCAAGGTTCAGTGTTTCTGGCACAGTCTGAAGGCATTGCAACTTTCGTGGTTTGTAATGTCAGCGAATTTCTTTTATTAGGGTATCCATCACCACTGTGAACGGATTCAAAAAGTCGCTTTTTCGAAAAGCGCCAAGATTTAACCCGGTGTCCCATCTGGTCCCCCACTTCGGCGTGCCTCATGATCAGATTGTGGTTTTGGCACGTAAAACCGCAGAATTTATCGTTTAATTGTAACAACCATTGTGTGTGTGCGCGTGCGTGCGTTTGTTTGTGTGTGAGTACGTGTTCTAAGATAGTTCTTCATTGCTGTTCCAGCACTGTCGCTCCTTTCTTTTTCAGTTTTTTGATATAGCGGAACAACCTGATACATATGACTTAATTTTATGCAGCAAAATCAGCGCTGAAGCTGCAACATCATACAAGCAACCAACGAAATTAATAGAATACTAATAATTTACTCATTTACCTTCACATCGTCAGGCTGCACAACGATACGGATCCTGTTCCACTGCATTGTGGCCTCAGAGATCACACCGTAGCAATCTTGGAGGCCACACGCTAGCCGCGCGAATTTCTGCGGCGCTCTTGAGATGGCGCTGCAAAACAAAAATTTGGCATTTATTTTTTTATTGAAAGCTTAAAAATGATGAATAATCTACTTTTTTTCTAATCTGCACTAAAGGAATTATGAGCAGTCCAAAGACAACTACTGCTGTACGTGTCGGGTGAGCTTTATGATGACTGTGTATTTCATTTCTTCAAGTAATATCAGACTTTCACCGGGACCAATTGGCGCCCCCAAAAATGGTGCCTATATATACTACGAGCACTCTCTCTGTTCAGTGTACTTCCAAAGTACATATACTAAAATTGGAACGATACAGAGAAGATTAGCATGGCCCCTGCGCAAGGATGACACGCAAAATCGTGAAGCGTTCCACATTTTTTTTTTTTTTCAAGGCTGATACGTCTGCGAGAAACTTCTGCTCCAAGGTCATCATGTGATTTTTTACCTATTTCTTTAATATATTGCCTTTCTCTAACCTTTATGCTCATAAGATATGCATTATGTTCTTTAAGATGGATATTCGTTTAGCAATTGTAACATGGGCCGCGATCTTGAAACGATGTCTTTTTCGGTGCTATTCGTTTTCGTAATTTCGGCGCTTCCTCGACGACGCTCCGCCCGCGTTATCAATGGGATCACCCGGCCATGAATGATCGATGACCCAGAATTGAGCGGTAGGCATGGCTACAAAATGACGTCCTTGCTTTGCTTCTTTCTCAATGTCATATTATATTAGTTTAAACATGCAAGCATGCGCAGTCTGTAAGTTCCTTGGAAATGTCTAAAAAAAGATTTTTTTTAAATTCATGTTTGGTCACATCTAATTGTGAACATTTCTTAGTCTATAGCTACCTTAGTTGTGTTTTAATCATTAATATGTTGTAATGCAACCTCTTTCGTTTGCTTTGTTTTATTCCCTGAATTTTGCTCGTTTTACTTGCGTAGGCAAGTGCAAATTCGTGTAATGTGCAAATTCGTAGTATGTCGCCTCTCCGCCTTTCCTGCTAGTAAACTCTCTCCCAGTATATCATTTCTATTATTTGCAATGAATTTGAATTTGGAAGCAAGAACGTACTCATTCGTTCTTTTGTTTTTGTTTTTTACAACCTTGTGATGTTGCTGGACGGGATCGCTTCGATCTCGAGCGTTCCCCGTTGCCCACGAAGCGCTATTTGTGACGCATGAGGGAGTTTTGTGTAGTCCATCCCCTTTTTCCCTAGTATATATATATAGGTGGTCTATAGTTGGCCTTTCGCCCTCGTAAAATTTCAGAGCGCAGTAAAAGACGAGAGACGAGTTGAAGAGAGAGAGAGAGAGAGAGAAAGAAGATAGGGAAGGCTGGGAGGCAAACCAGGTGCACGTCCGGTTTGCTACCCTGCACTGAGGGAAGGGGTATAGGGACGAAAAGAAAGGGAGAGGGGATAGAGAGAGCACAGTTTCGCGCACATTTGAAGGCTCGCGCCGAGTCTACACACGGTTGCCAAGACCTGTCGACTTGAGGTACTTCAACAACGCTTTCGTGGCCTTCTGTGCCATTGACGCGTACGGTCATGGCCCAAGGATGTTCATTTCCGAAAATGCTCTAGAGTCCAGCTGGTTCAATGCTGTCCGCAGAGCTTCACACTCGACCTCGTACTGGGGACAGATATACAGGATGTGTTCAATCGTTTCTGTAGTTCCACAATAGTCGTACATGGGCGTATCCCCCAGTCCAATGCGGAACCAGTAGGCCTTCGTAAATGCCACCCCGAGCAAGAGGCGGTACAACACTGTCCCCTCAGAGGGGGAAAGCTTTTAACGGCACTTGTAGTATTAGGGATGGACCAAGCTTATGAAGATGACACTTCGGGAGGTTGGGAGAAGACCAGTATTTGTGCATCGTAGCTTTAGCCACGACATGAAGCTTTCTTGCAGCGTCCGTTCCGGATAAGGGGATTGGAACTGGTCGGGCTTCCATATGGGCAGACCGGACAGTTTCGTCGGCGAGGTCATTAGTAGCAATGTAGTATGTTCAGGTAGCCACTAGAATATAATTTCATGCCCTTTAGCGATAGCTTAATGGTGGTCCTCTCTTATTTCATATGTCAGCTGCTCATGAGTCCTATGAAAGAGGGCAAAATGCAGACTCTGAAGTGCTGCCTTGGACTCGCAAAAGGTGACCCATTTCTGAGGTGTCTCTTGCAGGAGGTATTTGACAGCAGCACGCAAGGCAGCAAGCTCTGCCGCCGTTATGTTGTCATGTGTGACAGTTTGAATTTCATTGTGGTTTTCGTAGCCGGAATGACAACGGCACCTGAAAAGCTGGTAGATGAGACCGAACCATAGGTATAGATGCGTATTCAGTCCCCGTATGTGTCATTGATTAATAGCAGCGTCATCTGTTTCAGAGCTATTTTTGGGTGACTGACCTTCTTCTTTACACCCGGAATACTTAGGCGCACCGGGGGCTGTTGGAGACACCGCAAGGGCCAATGAAGGCCTTGCTGCTGGTATGTATCCTAATGGAAGACAATATGTATGGGTGATTATAATTTCAGAAAACGTTGCACGAGGTCTCTGCGATGGCAAGAACGCGAAGTGATGATCGGGAACGCAGGAAAGATGACGGATATGCGTATCCAGCATATCCAGCATATACAGCAACGTATGTTTGGATGGGATTATCTTTATAGCGAGCACGATTGTCGCAGCTGCTGACGCACAACTAAGAAGTCCTAAACACGTGCGCAGTGCTTGTCCCTGTAAGCTCTCCAATGAGCGAACATTTGACTTGCACTTACTGGGCAACACTGGAAGGCTGTAGCGTAGATATTCTAGGAAAAGACCTCCGTACAACTGAAGCACGGAGCGTATACAGATGTGCCCCATGCGTTGTGTGTCGCCTGCTTCGTCCAACTCTCGTCTTTTGCTGCGCTGTAGGTTTTTTACCCTTTCCCTCTATAGTTTTGATATTTCCAAACCGCTGCCATGAACACGTTACCACGCGTGCTTCATAGCAACGCGGCGACCGGCGGTGTTCTGTCTGCGTACGTTAGCAACGGGCTACATAGACATTGTTACGATTGGCGTGTAACACCCAGGGCAAAAAGGATGCTCAAAAGACCATGCCTAATCAAAACGGAGGATGGATCCCTAATTTGCTATGGTTGTCTCGAGTGGTTGCCGGTCTGGCGGGCGCCCCGCAGTGATTTCGGGCCCCTTTTGTGTGTGTGCTACTCAAGGTTTCCGCAAACTGTGCGACCAAGGGGAGAACCCTTCGGCGAACTGTTCGACTCTAGGGGAGAACCCTTTCCGCGAAGTGTCCGAGTCTAGGGGAGACCCTTCTCGCGAACCAAACAGGACCCGCGGGTTGCCGCCAGCGGAGGCAAGCACGTGAAACGTCACGCAGGAGAAAAGGAGCAGCCGCCAAGCACCGACGGGACTCAGTACATGTCACGTGACGTTGACGTGTGCAAAATCCCGCCTACGATTTTGGTGGGCCTATTTAAGCGGCCCCGTAATGTACTTTTTCAATCCCTTCATTCTCTTCTTCTATATCCTTCACCAACCATTGAATAAACAGTGCAAGTTTCACACTAGACATCGTCTCGTCCCTGCCTAGCCGCCATGGTCTACCGGACGCCTGCAGCCTACCGACAATGCCACGCTACCCAATAGTAACGCCAGTCGAGGTTCGAGTAACCAGCGTTGCAACAACATGCACACACACATGTGCGACCAGTGCTTGAAGTCGGTCTCCCGAGCACGTGGGCTCTAATGCACACATGAGCATCTCAATGCGAGTGTGTGTGTACGTATGTATTGTATGTATGTATCATTAGCCTATTTTTTTTTAATGTCCGCTGCAGGAGTAACGCCTCTGCCAGCGATCTCCAATCACCATTGTCTTGCGCTGGCCGATTCTAACTTGCGCCTGCATATTTCCTAATTTCATTACCACACCTAGTTTTTTTTCTGCCGTCCTCGACTGCGCTTCCCTTTCCTTGGCACCCGTTCTGTAAATCTAATGGTCCACCGGTTATCTGTCCTGTGCATTACATGGCCTGCCACTCCCATTTCTCTCTCTCTCTCTCTCTCTCTCTCTCTCTCTCTTAGTATGAACAAGAATATCGGATATCCCTGTCAGCTCTCTTATCCACACCGCTATCTCCCTGTCCCTTAACGTTACGCATAGCATATTTAGTTTCGTGTGAATTGGCCTCGTACTTTGCGCACGCTGTTGGATAGAATCGTTGGGTTTGCGCGTGCGCGGGCGGATAAGGCGATAGTCTGTTGTTTTTTGGAAGGTGCTTTCCACTTTGTTCAAAGGTACAGACCTCAGATGTGTTAACAAAGATGCGCGAGCGCAGAGGTCGGAGATACCATCGTCGCTTTCTATATGCTGGCATACTGGAGTTATCAGCGAGATAACGCGCTGCGCTCTTAATCGAACGCACCCTACGCGTGCGGTACGTTATCTCGCTGATAACGCCAGTATGCCAGCATATAGAAAGCGAGGGTGGTAGCTCCGGCCACGCGCTCGCACGTTGTTGTTAACACATCTGAGGTCCGTGCGTCTCTCTAATAGGGTGTCCCACGTAATTAGAGTCAAACATTAAAACTATGCAAATGCCACGTAGCTGGACAGAACCAAGGTCAATGTTGTTTGCCATCGATTGTAAGCAATGAGATGACTTGTTTTTGCATTCCGCCTAATTATTTAATTACTCTTTATTAATCAATCAACTTCTAAAATTAGATTAATTATAATTAGATGAAAAGTGACACAGAAAATTGTAGAGCAACATGAAAAAACTTCGGATACAGTCTTCTGTTGCTCAATACGTGCTACATAAAAGTGTTTTTCCGAGCGTGAAAGCAGCCCCACAATACACGCAAAATTGCCGCGCGATTGGCCGCTCGATGGACTTTACCGTCACCTTGGTTCTGTCCAGCTACGTGGCATTTGCATGTTTTCAAATCTTGTGGTGCATGAAAGTTGGGACACCCCGTATATAGTGCAACTGACGGTAGTGTGCTCCACACCAATGTCAGTTGCACGTCTCTCCTCGAAGAGGCAGGACGCGTGTCGAGCGAGCTCGTTGATCATTCGCCTCGATGTCAGTGAGGGAAACTTGGAAGGTGCTGTGGATGCCGCGAAGTGACATACAGTAGGCAAGATCATGACGCTGACTGCAAGGGGTTTAAGATGTTTATTAAGGTGCAGTAGGCAAGCGATAGAATGGAAACTCTTTACAGAGACACCAAAGGACTACGAGTCAAAAAAGTTACAATGACGTTACAATTTTCGATCTGCTTCCTCTTAGCCGAATCCCCCCCTCCAACGGTCCTGCACGTATACCTAAAAGCATCCCCAACATCACCCTCGCCCCATCGTTCGTCCAATCACACGGCGGTACGGGCAGTGCGCACACAATGGGGCTCCAGGGCGACACTATCCGGAGTTCCAATACGTCAAGGCCGCTGCCACAAATCCTTCGCAGTGCAACGGCTCTCTTGTCTCACAACCTCGCAAGACACACTGCCCCAAAGAAAACACACTTCCACTGACGTTGGGGCACCTGGTCCGCTCGCGAAATGTCCCGCCATGGGTGTGGTCCAGCGGCGATGGGTTGACTTCGAAGCCACAAGTACTGCTTCCGCGAACCGAACGGCAGAAGCCCCGACACACTGACAAACCGCTTAATTACGCCCTCTGCGTAAACCGCGGTCTCTGCGCCCCCCCCTCCCCCCGAAGCCTATAACTCTCCGCCACCGTCTTGTCGTCGAGCCGCGCTTCTCCTTTGACCACAACGCATGGCCCTTACATGCGTAGCCGCCCGGGCAAACAACGCTGAACTCCACTGAACTCCTGAACAATGCATTGCAATGCGTTGAGCATTGCAATGCAATTATCAACTAGCTCGCTCGACACACGTCATGTCTCTTCGAGAAGCCAAGTGCAACTGAAACTGGTCCGGAGCATACTACCGTCAGTTGCACTATATACCGGGTGTCCCAACTCTCATTCACCAAGTCGCAGATCCGGGACCGCTAAAAGGTGCAACGTAATTCTAATACATTTCTCTCGCATTTGCCCGCTCTATGTCGCCGCCGAATTGTTTTTGTTCGTAATTACTGTCTGCAGTGTATTCTAACAGGGCCAACGTCGGAACAAAGTGAGCTTCGATTCCTTTTACTGAGCCCTACGAGGACCCAGATTCGAAGAACAAACAAACAAACAAAAAATACTTTGAAATCCATGAAGTCACACTTACTATACCGGTGCTAGAGTATTGGCGCGAAAAAGAAAGAACAAAAGAAAAGAAAGGTAACTGTTGCCTTGATTATCTCTTCTAATATAGGCAACCTATTATAGCGAAATTAACGAAAACAATAACTTTGAGCAGATATGCATTATCACTCTAAGCTCAATGAGCGTTTCTATTTAGTAGTACGTGTCCCTTTAAAGCGTTGGCGTCGACGGTGACAATATTTGTCTGCGGAGTCGTAAATTTCATCTCTAAACACGGAGGGGTTCCGGGGCCTCTCTTCAAACGGTGAAAAGATGGTCACCACCGCTCTGGGCCCATATGCATGCTCGGCCACTGCTCGGGCACGTCTACGCATATGGAAACGAGCAATGCAGCCGCGGTTGCTCAAGTGAAGCCCACAAAACTCCCGGTCCATTTGTGAAGCCCACAAAACTCCCGGTCGCGCATTTTTAAAGCGACAGAGTTCTTTTGGCTCCAGCCGCCATGCAGGCTGGCTCTCGCGTTCGATTTGTCGAGCACTGATGCGCTCACGTGGCCGCTGCTATCATCTATCTATTCTTATTGAACAGTTACTTTTCTTAATTTTCTCTTTATCGCTTGAATTTCTCGTTGTCTTTTTTCTTTTCCTTTTTCACTTTACTTCTCCTTACCTTTTTTTTATAATTTGTGCAATGTCGATTTGAAATTTTCACAGTGCAGACGGTTTACTGCACCT
Source organism: Dermacentor variabilis (assembly GCF_050947875.1). Taxonomy (NCBI): domain Eukaryota; kingdom Metazoa; phylum Arthropoda; class Arachnida; order Ixodida; family Ixodidae; genus Dermacentor; species Dermacentor variabilis. The sequence continues at coordinate 108,843,503 of NC_134576.1, forward strand.
AACAAGTACATTTCTTCGTAGCGTGCCGTAGCGTTCCCGTGTCGCTGGCATCTTCTATATATTTATGGGTATTTCTGTACAATTACTTTCTTCTCTCGATCATTTCTTGTTTTACTAGTTTATTTGTTTGCTAGTTTGCGCAAACTGAAGTTGCAGTCTACATTAACGCTTGAAACCACTGCCTTATGTAAATGCAAGTGATACTGTCAAAGTAGATTCGCGTAAAAAAAAAAAAAGAAAGTGCTGTCTTAACAGAGCGATGAATGGGGCTAGTCGGCGTTTGTTCGAGATTCTTGCGCTATGTATACGACGCACAGTAATGGAGGCAAGAGGAACGCCGTGACAGGAAGGAAAACACAAACTGACGCGAACAAGCGCAAACTATTAACTGTTTGATTGTCAGATCAAATCACATGTTTAAATGAACACAAACGATGTACTGCGACTGCCTGAACAAGTGGAAAACCGAATCAACAGATCCTCTCAGATCGTGTCCTCACGTTTTTTTTTTTTCTTGTTCCCCTACAAATGGCTAATACACCTACAGGTTTTATTAAGTTGCTCTAAGTTTGCTAAATTCATAGAAAGCAACAACAATAACAAAAAATGCGAGGACGCGATCTGAGAACACCTGTTGATTCGATTCCCCACTTCTTCACGCAGTCGCATGACATCGTTGTGTTCACTTAAATATGCGATTTGGTGTGACAATAAAACTGTTCCTAGTTCGCATTTATTCGAGCCAGTTTGTGTTTTCCTATAGGGCGGCTTTCACTAACATTTAATAACGAAAATAATAACGAATTTAAGAACGCGCATGTGCGCACTACGCGTTGTCTATATGAAACATTTAAGAACGCGTTCTTATTTTCGTTATGAAATGTTCGTGCAAGCCGCCCCTATAGTCACGGTGTTCCTCTTGTACGTCTCCGGTTACCTGTGTCGTAGACAGCACAATAACAATTAACGTACCATCTTTAATTGTGCAACTAATGTTCTGCTGGTTGAACTCTTTTCTTTCTGCGTTTTCGTTCAGCCGTCTTAATTTGATTGTGTATAAACCAATTCTTAACGCAACCAACGGTCGGTCGGTCGGTCGGCCGGTCGGTCGGTCGGTCCTAAGAGCGCTTTACCTTGATCGAACGCAAAAAAAAAGGTGGCGAGTAGTAAATATAATTTCAGTGCTCATCTAGTGCTGTAACGCCTTACGTGTTAAGTATGCTACGTACGCCGAATTAAATACCTCCAAATTCTGATCTAAGCATGACAAGCTTAAGAGGAAGCTTTAGCTCGGGGGCTCCTATCTAAATACATGTAAAAGGAGAATTCGTTTTTCTCAGCAACCACCGCACCAAATTTGACGAGATTTGTTGCATTTACAAGAAAAACTCAAAATCTAGTGACTGTTGGTTTCGAATTTTTGAGTTAGATTGTGAATTTTTTTATTAAAAATTGGCAAAAATTGAAAAATTTCAAAAAGCGAAACTATCAAGTTTACAACTCTGTAACTCAGCAATGAAACATGATATCACAATTCTGTGAATTGCATCTAATAGTACATCTAAAGCGGACAAAATTGGTATGTTACACATGAATATAAAAAAATTAATCATAGGGACATACAACGTTTGCAAAACCGTTGTAACCAACGTAACAAATTGACGTAAGATGTAAAATGACATACTGAATTTGTCCGCTTTCAATGATCTAATGGATGCCGTTTACAGAACCGCGATATCAGTTCTTGATGCAGAGCTATGACTTTGTAAACTTCGTGCTTCTATTTTTTTCAAACGGTCAAATATTTGAAAATCGTGTTAAGAAAATTTAAGCCCTAAATCGAAATTCCGCTTCCAACAGTCACTAGAATTTAACTTTCTCTTTCAAATGCAACAAATTTCATCAAAATCGGTGCAGGGGTTATCTCAGAAAAACGTTTTTGCGTTTTACATGTATTTGAATAGGCCGCGTCGGAGTTGGGCCCGAACTAAAGCTTCCTCTTAAAGCACAGCCTTCAGAGCGAGTTTTACCAATCACAGATAGTTCAGCAACCCAATTACTGCTTAAGATAACTACTGTCCTAATTATGTTTTAACTCAATCTTCGTTGTTGTTGTACGAATGTACATTCCGTAGCCATAAATAAAAGTAAATAGTTTGTTGCAATACTCCTTGACGTAGAACTGTGGTTGGCGATTACAGGGCTGCTCTGTCAGGTTCGAATCCACACAGCACGAGTAATTCGGTACTGCTGCTCTGGACACCGTGAAATTCCGCCACGGTTGCCGAATTCGCCATCTTGTGAGCTCTGATTGGTCCAGAGGGCTGCTACGGCCTCTCTGATTGGCTCGAAGTGCCGCCATTTTACAGAATCCGACGATGCCGCGAAATTGGACGATCATCCAGAATAACACACTTGGTTGCTCGCAAAAAAAGAAGAGAGAGAGAAAAAAACGATGAAGTGCTTGCTCTCATACTGCCCACGACTGTACATTCCAACCTGGAGAATTACACCGAGTGAAACCGCCTCCCTTCGCGCATACGCAAACGGATAGCAGATGGGGGCGCGCTCGAACAATGTTATCTCTCGCTGGCCCCGCAGGCGTGTGATACGGTGTTACGCCCGAGGTACGAGCAGGTTATCTCCGCACCGAGCCGCACGTACACGATCTCGCGCAGGAGATATCGGCGATGCGGAGACAATGGAGCGATGATCGCGGGGGGTGGGCGTGCTTTTGTCGGTTGATCCTTGGGGAGGCTGCAGCAGTCCGGTGGCCCTGGACTCGGCGTGCTGAATCTGCCGGTTGGCATCTCCGCGTGTGCTCGGAGACCGATTCACTCTCTGGTTATAACACTGTGGTCGTATACCCACCCGTCGCGAACGCAAGGCACGTGGAGATCCCCGGCTTCCTTGGGCGTAACGCCTGACGTGTTGGTGAGTACACGCAATGCATGCCGGTGTATGTACTATAATGACGCATTCGCGTGATCTCGACGTTTGAAGTTTATTAAGACAATAGGTGTAATACAGTATAGATATATGCAGGAGGAAGTCCCGAAGTCAGAGACTGTAATGGAACCCCCTGTAAAAAGTGTATGAAGGAGCGTAAGGAACAGTTGCAGCAATTAATGTGAAAAAAAGTAAAAGGTCACCAAGCATACTTCTTTATTAAGGACTGTATTATTGTAAACAGTGCGAGCTACAGATCCATATGTTAAATACGTATAACAATCTGCTAATATGTATAAAATGAGAGAACACGTAATGTCACACGCCCGGTGTTTTACTTAACTTGAGCCAAACATTAACAATATGCCAATGCCACGTACCCGGGCAAAAACCAAGGTAATGTTGTTTGCCGTCGCCTGGAGATACTGCATTCGGCCTAAGCACATAATTAGTCCTAATTAACTAATGAGCTTCTCAAACATTGTAATTAGACGAAAAGCGCCAATGAGAAAATTGTAGAGCGACATGAAAAACTCCCGATACAGCTTTCTGTTGCTCAGTGCGTGCTGTAATGCGAAAGTACCGTACGTTGGGTGCATGTAGGAGAACGCCATGGTTGGCCAACGTTTAACCCCAGCTCTCCCCTATACGATAGGCCTCGTAGCCCACTGCGATGTTTCGAGACGTTAGACCCAAGAGTTTCTTATTCTTTTCTTTCATTAAAACGAAAATAACATACAGAACTCGTAATCACCCTACAATGATGACAGCATCTCTGTTTCACATAATATTTAACAATAATAAAAATAATCGTAAGATAAGAAACAATGTGATATGTTCGAAAGTATCTAAAGGAATGGAAGCTAAAGACAAGTTTCGCCACACTGAGTCCCTCCGTATACGAGCATGCAGAGTTCTAAACACATGCGTTAGCAGGTGAATAGGTGAGAAAGACACACACATATTAAACAATGCACGCACGAGACCGATAAGTTATTATTGCCTTAATTGGTATCTAAAGAAAGGGCAAAAAATTGTCATCTATCCGAGTGTAGCATGCATTGTAAAAATTGCTGCAGTAAATCACGAGAAATATCCTGGCAGCTCTGTTTTCAAGTATTTAACCGTCAGAATGACGCCAGGCCGTCATTTTGTAATGTCTGCACTACGACGTACTGCACACGGCAGCCAATCAAATCAACTTATTATCACGAGCAATTTTTTTTTATGTGGTATTGGAGATTCTCCCCTTCTCTCCTTGTTTATGGCGATAGAAACATCCCGTCAGAATGGGGCCGATGGTTTGTCAAAAATGATTTTTAAAAAGTGACTGTTAAAATGACGGTTGCTATTTAAAGTGCGAGGCTGATATAATAAAAAAGAAAAAAAAAGGAAACATGCCGTTTTTTCGGAAAGCCAGCTTCGTAGTCTATCGAGAATTCGTCCTGGTCCGGGCATCGACCCCAAGACTGACGTCTTGCCAAGACAGTGACTCTACCATCTCGGCTAACCAGGAGCTTCATCAACATCCTCGACTTTGCTGTTTTTGTCTACTTCCAGGACGAAAGGCCTATCCCAGTGATTTCCAATTATTAGCCTCGTCTTGCGCTAGCTGATTCCAACTTGTGCCTGTAAATTTCCTAATTTCATCACGTCACCCAATTTTCTGCCGTCCTCGACTGCGCTTCCTTTTCCATTGGCGCCCATTCTGCGACTCTAATGGCCCACCGATTATCTAGGCTTCCCTACGCATTCTATCTCTTGCTCAGCTCCATCTTTTCCCCCTCTTAATGTCTACTACAATATCGGCTACCCCCGTTCGATGCAAATGTACAAAACGCTCGTACACTTAGATTTGAATCCACGTTGTGAAGAACATCACGTGGTCGAACTTTAATCCGAGGTCACCCACTAAGGCACTAATCGTATCGTGGTTTTGCCCCGTAAAGGATTAAAAGAACACACCCAGAATTCAAGTTTAACCAACCCAACGTACGCCAAGGTTCTGCTTGCACGAATAACAACCGTACCACTCGTGCGGAATTCCTAGGGCCGCATAATGGGCGACGTTATATAGGTTCGAAGGAGCGATAAGGGAGCCGTTTTCTTTCTTTTTTTTTTTTTTTGCACAATCTCGCTTTTTGCCATCGAAAATGGCCAACACCACAAACGTGTGATAACTGTGGTCGCGAGGACAGCCTTGAACACGTTGCGTGACTGTCCTCGCTACAGCGTATACACAAGTACGATAGCTCGCGACTGCTGCAGCTCGCGTTGATCAAAGACCACTGCTGGAACAACAAACCATTTCGGGAACGCCGACCTCATAAGCCATCGCAGCAATGGACAACGTAAGCACCGCTAAAATCCTTGAGGAAAACAGCAAAACCTGCAAAAACGGCTTTGGTCGGCGGTGGTATTCATTGCGCACCACGTGATTCCGAGCTGCGATATTGTGCGATCGACGATCGTGATCTGCTGTATTTGTGTGTCTACGCTGTCTGTCGCTCTCCACTTTCTTCTTATCTTTTTACCTCACTCTCGCCCCTTCACCAATGTAAGGTAGCAAACCGAATTTTCTGTCCTGGCCTTCTCGCATTTTCATCTATCTATCTATCTATCTATCTATCTATCTATCTATCTATCTATCTATCTATCTATCTATCTATCTATCTATCTATCTATCTATCTATCTATCTATCTATCTATCTATCTACCTATCTAAATCTAAATTAGACTAGACTATAGTCTAGTCTAATTTCCGGAGCCGAATTCACAAAGGCATTGATTCGTTAGCAACACTTACCTTTAACGGCTGCCTTCACTAATTAAGTTGGCAATCGGAATCGACTAGCACCTGTTCTTGAGAACAAGCTTCGTGAACAGGAGTCCCAGCCCAGGAGAAGAGCCGGAGCACGCAATTTCGCCAGAGAATACGGACGTCTCTTTCCCACGGTGTAAATTAAAGAAAGTAAAGAACGAACGTACAAAGAAAGTAGAGAAGAAATAATTAGAATGTAAAGAAACGCTAACGTTCTTGGCTGGTCGACATCGGAGCGCTCAGAAAGCGTTCGTCCCGTTCATTCCGAGCTGGCATGGCGTGATCAAGGTCCGACAGAATCTCGATCACGTGGCTGCCCCGATCGCTCTGGGAGCCGCCGAACGTTCGACTGTGGCAGGGTTTATCTGGCCCCCATTCTCTATACAGGGCTTCGCATCGCTGCAAACAAATTCATAGCGCGGTAGTAACAAGTCCATTGCGCCATAGTTCAGTTTAGACCATGAGTATTCTTTGAAAACCTATTTGGCTTACTTTCGCTGGAGAAAGACCGCCGATCGTCGCGGGAAACGACATTTGCCGAAATTCGATTTGTCGCATTTCGCGTCGACATCATATAGCGCCTGCACGCCAGTGCAGAGTCAACGTATGTAAATATACTTTCTCATTTTTGCGGACCGTCTTCGAAACCTCTCGCATCTTCTCTCGAAAGTTATCGTGACTCACTTGGTCGAGCCTTCGGTTCGTCTAGAATGTAAGGCATGTTCTTCTTCACCGATAACAAACAGTTGAATCACGCCCGAGTGGCGCCGTCAAAATACGTTACGTCACGGTGGGCGAATGCAGGAGATCGCCGGTCGAGCCGCCGTACGACTTTTCTGTTCGGTCCTTTTCTGGCTTACCAAGCCTTTTACTATTTACCTAGAGTGGCCGGTTTGCTATTGCTGAAGAGTAATTTACTGACACAGAGCCCTCTTTAGTGTCACTTTGTAAACTTTGAGATACGTTGTCGGCAATATTGCCTCAGTATATGGCTCTTCTTTTATAACTGGAGCTGTCGGACTGCGCAGAACATAATGGCAACTGACCTCGCCAAGAATGTAAACTCGTGTCTTTTAACCGAAAACGTAATCCTCTCCTCTTCTCATACAAAATCTCGCACGCCACGGTAGAATTAACTCACACTTATAGATACCTCGGCGTAACATTGTCCAATGATCTAACCTGGAACGCACATGTCACAAAAATCATATCATCCGCTAACAGAACCCTTGGATTTTTAAAACGTCATCTACGACATGCCCCACAAAACGTAAAACTATTTGCCTACAAATCACTTGTCCGTCCTAAATTAGAATACGCCTCTGCTATTTGGAGCCCTAAACCAAAATTATCTAACAATTTCCCTAGAATCAGTACAAAGTCGAGCCACAAGATTCATATATTCGTGCTATTCATATAACGTTAGTATATCATCATTAAAAGCAGAGGCAGGTTTAACATCTCTAGTTTGTAGACGTCGTATTACTAGTATGTGCTTGTTTCATAAACATTATTACAGCTCCACTTCGTCATCCGCCCTACATCAATCCGCCGGCACGTATTTCCCCCCGCATTAGTCATCCCCTCCAAGTTGCACGGCTTCGTACGCGCACTGCTACATTCGCATCTTCATTCTTTCCACGCTCAGCCCCGGACTGGAACGGCCTTCCACACGACATCGCCGCAATCACCTGTACATCCAAATTTCTGAATTGTATTACTACTGTATTTAACAGCGAATAATTTATGTTCATTACGTGTTTTCTTTGTTTATTACGATTTATACATGTAACCCACCCCTTATGTAACACCCCCAACCCCGAGGGCCTTTAAGGTAATAAAGTGAAGTGAAGTGAAGTGAAACATTCAGCTTGCATTTACTGAAGGTTCACGAGAAGTACATACAAGACAACATTGGCGAGCATTCTTTTGTCTCCTGCGTCCCTTGACAGGTTGGGGTCGCTGACGTTAATGTGGTTCTTGAGTTCCTCCCAGGCTCTTAGCCGTTTTGTCTGAGCTTCTTGAAGATAAGAACTTCCTCAATCGTATCTTGCCACCACGCCTTAGGCCAACGCCATTTTCCCTTGCCGCTGAGAATCAGCCTGCATTGTTTTCTTGCTGACCTCGCTGTCATCTGTCCTCGTCACGTGGCCAAACCGTCGGCATCTACTCTAGATAACTGGGCGCGCAATGTTTACGACTTCTGGTTGCTTATTGGGACGTGTAGCCACCCGCAAGTCTGTCTTCTCTCGTCTGTCTAATCATTCATCTCTCAATTTGCAATTTAAATTACTCGGCTCTTCCGAGCTAAGATGTCATCACCAATTATCGTCTTGGTTATGTACTGTAAACGCTGAACGTACCACTACAGGTGTTCTGTGGTAACACTGTTTTGTAAGCACGGTCTTTTAAATCGCGGTGTGCAACCGGCTAACGACCAGAAAAAACCAGGAACACAAAGATAATTTTACTTTTCGCCAAAATCATTTTTTCTTCAACCAGAAATCAATCGGCATGGATTTCCGTACGAACTCAAATGTCACACCCTGTCGTCACTTTTTCGTTCTTTTGAATCGTGTATAGTTCATTGCCGGTACCGTTCGGTTTCCAAAGTGTATCGCCTCATCAGGTCGGCGACTTGCGCCTTTGCGAAAAAAATAAACTGTAGTAAAAGAAAACCCTCTCTTCATTTCTATCGAACGTTATAATTTCCTTTTCGCTAAGCATGAAAATAGATATTACCTTTTTTTTTCTTCATTTGGGGTCCGCCACAAGGTGAGCAATGTATACTACCGACGACTTCACAAATAGCTACGATACCCTACTCTGGCTTCGCAGAAACTGCTTTCTTTATTTCTTAATTTGCGGTAGGTAGCTGTACTGAAGTTGTAAGTGATTGTGAAAAAAAACAGGTGCAAAAATCACCGCCCGAGCACTTCGTACAGATGGTTAACCTGCGAAGCTGGAACGTGCTGCCCCGGTGTTTATCACTGGGTAAATCCCGACGGTTCATTAAACGACGGCTTGGTAGGCTGCCCGATCATCGGTACTCAGTTGCTGCTTGCGCTCGGCTGCACGAGCCTGTTCTTTTGCCCGGCCTACAGCATCGGCACGGCGTAGACGAGCTCGTCCCCGGTTCTGCTCGCGGCGTTGCTGATCGAAAGCTGCCTGCTCCTCAGGAGTACGTATGACGCGTGGCCTACCCATATGCGAGCCGGAGAGAAACTGATGCGCGCGCACTCGGCTCCGACGGAGAGCAACGACGTTGCTACTGGCGCAACTAAACAGACAGCACCTAGATAGCTCAAGGCCTTTTCACTCCGATCCATGACGTCATGTTACCTGGTCCGACTGCCATAGAATTTAACGGGGATGCTCCCGAGTAGGCAACAGTGATTTTGACGTCGCCGCTTTTATCACGCCAGCCTTGACAAATGAAATTTCGGGCTAGGTAGCGTGACGTCGTGGATCGGAGTAAACAGGCCTTGTGCTATCTAGGTGGCGTTGGCTAATCGCGCGCCTCTTTTTCTCCTTCTTTCTTTCTTTTCGCGCATGCGCGGGGGGTTGCGCCGGAGGAGTTTTCGACGTACAGGCGACCGACAGACGGACAGACGGACGAATCGGCTAGCCATATACAGCTTCTCTGTAAAAGACTATAAGCGGCCAAAGCGTTCTTTTAGTGATGCTATGTAGTGATCGAACGAGGGATGTCATTGGAGTGTTTCTTTTCTTTTCGATAAGAGGACGTGCCTTCGTCAGTGCAACAGCTACTTTACTTGGCAGTGCTTATTATGATAACTCAGTCTCCTCCCCCACGCCTGTTCCTACCCAATGGGGTAAAGCGGGTGGGGGAGAGAATCAGAGCAGGGTTTTGTTGCACGGCATTGCTACAGATTTATGCCACCGAAGCTTTTGTAGAAATAAACAAATAAATCCAACTGCGCAGGGCGAGGTTATCCTGCCTCCCCCCCCCCCCCACACACACACATCTTCACTGTCCCGTTTTGTGTCACGAAACAGTGCGGTTAATTTTATTAATTGGACAGTGCGTCACCTGCACCTAAACTCAAATGCGACTATGTTATCAGCATGACATGCATACGCCGTGAGTTCGAAGCCCCGTCGGTGGCCTGTTGCACCTCATCAACGTTTATCTTTATAGAGCTCTAATTAAATAAATCCTACAGATTGCGAAAGCAAAATCGAACAATACGTTTCCTTTTTCAAGTTAGGAGACGACGATTCGGGCGAATTTTCGATTACTACTTCGACCCGCCGCGGTGGCGTAGTGGCTTTGTCGTTGCGATGCTAAGCCCAAGTGCGCGGGGTTATATCTCAACCGCATTTCGATTAGAGCAAAAAAAAAAAAAAAAAGGCCCACGTGTATCGTGCATTTGGCGCGCGTTAAAGAACTCGAGGTAGTCAAAATTATACCGGAGTTTCCTCCACTAAGGCGGGCCTCGTAATCGTATCGTGATTTTTTTGGCACGTAACACCCCCAGAATGTAACTTTCAACTTTTTTTTTTACCCCCTCCTCTTACTTCACTGGACTGTTGGCTTCAATGGCGAACACGGTGTACCGACCCCCAATCCATCTCGATCCCGCGTCCCTCTTCCACACAATGTAGATAAGGAAACAAAAGAGACGAGATATCGCAGCCACGGATACATAATCGCGGGGCGTCAATGCCGCGTATTGCCTCACCGTTTCTGTTCCGATTAGAACTCAAGAGTTCCGCGTGAATTCGAGCCGCTCTTTTGTTTTACGCTTTGGGGCCGCTCCCGTGACAGGATGGCGTTGCAGCCTACGTCATCAAATCCCGTCTTTGCATTGCAGCTTACATCTGCAAGAGGCTGAAATACGTCTAATCTGTTTCTTTCTTATCTTCTGCTTTTGCCGCCGTATTTGCGGCTCAAAGAAAAGAGCTCTGCAAATTTCGTTTCGTCGAATTGGATTGAGTTGACGCAGCCCTGCCACACTTTCCGCTATAGGGCCTCGGTACTAGGCTTCCAATCGCAGGAATTGAAAATTAAAACAGCGAGCATGAAATGTTAGTAGCAATGTTAACAGATATGAAAATAACGATGGGTGGATCAGAGGGGAATCGGCGATAGCGGATGTTCTTGTCGACATTAAGAGGCAAAAAAAAAAAAAGACAAAGAAAGATGGAGCTGCGCAGGCCGTGTAATGCGTTGAGCAGATAACCCGTGGACCATTAGAGTTACAGAATGGGTGGCCAAGGGAAGTGAAGCGCAGTCGAAGGCGGCAGAAGAAACTAGGTGGGCTGATGAAATTAGGAAATGTGCAGGCGCAAGGGCTGGAATCAGCTAGGGCAAGACAAGGGTAATAGGAGATAACTGGGAGGGGCCTTCGTCCTGCAATCGAAATAATAATAGGCTGATGACGGTGATGACCACGACGACGACGATGTTGTTGTTGTTGTTGATGACGATGATTATTATGATGATGATGCCAAAACAACGATCCGACGGTGACGCAAGCCGTTGTGGTGGACTCCGGGTTAAGCTTCACCGCCTTTAACGGGCACCTAACTCTACGTGCACGAACGTTTCTTTTTTTTTTTTTTTCATTTCGCCCCCATCAAAATGCGGCCGCTGTGGCCGGCTTCGAACCCGCTACCTCAAGCTCAACAGCGCGACGCCATAGACAGCGAGCTACGGCGGCGGGTCGTTTCGCAAAAAAAAAAAAAGCGACTTTTGCATCAGTTTTCTTTCGTTAACTTCTGTTGAGTTGATGCAGCCCTACTGCAACCACCCCCAAATCCTCGGTGCAGGGCGCACTTTTGCCATGGGAATGATTGCGAGTCATTTACAAGTATCTCTGAGAAACAAGAATGCCGTCGCGTTATTGTTTTTCCTATTAGGCTCAATGTGTGTCGCTTATCACCGACAGTTTCGCTCTCTTTTCCGCAGTACCCGTCGTGGGGCGTACGGTGGCTTTGGTGTTGCCCTACTAAGCCCGACGGCGCGGGATCGAATCCCGCGGCCGCATTTCGATGACGGCGAAAAAAAAAATACCCTAGGACCGTCCCGTGATCGAGCGGAAAGGCATGACCTCTACGTTCCGACATGGGACTAGCCAACGGCTGTGTAGGGACCTGCAGGCCCCCTCTTAGCTACTCAGGACCCCAATAAAGTCGTTTGCTACTACCGCTACTACTACCCTAGGACGGTGCATTGGGTGCACCTCAAGCAACTCCACGTGGTCGGAATGAACCCGGAGTTCCCCACCACGGCGTGCCTCATAATCATACCGTATTTTTGACACGTAATGCCCCAGCTTGTTCTTTTTTTTTATTCTACAATTCGTCTAAAAATATTAAACTCGGTGAATGAATGAATGAATGAATGAATGAATGAATGAATGAATGAATGAATGAATGAATGAATGATGTTCTTCACCTCCCAAACTGAATTCATGCCGAAATGACGTTGCAACGTCGAGAAAGTTGAGAGGGACTGAATATCGACAGCGCGAGTGCAAGACACTTTATCAGGAGAAACCGCCAGTAAACAGGCACGTTCTTTTCTGTAAGACAAAGTTTTTAAAGATAAGATAAGTACACGTGTCAATATGTATGAAGCTTTAATAAGCTCGTCTGCGTAAACGCCTTCCACAACTCCAACTAGCACCGCAAATGTATTCGTACTCTACTAATGCACATAACCGCAACCTTTAATATATGCACATTTTCATATTCAAAAGCAGAGTCCATTATGTTGCCTGTTCCATTTCTTGATTCCTTTGTAAACAGCGTCCAATATATTTAGCGCTCAGCATGAAATTATAACGTCGTTAATAATTATCGAAAGTTATTGCGCTATCCTTGTAGAAATAAAAAAGAAAGCTGCCCATGTACCCGCTTTTGCACGGGATGTGATGGGTCTGCGGCACGTTTAAAAAACAACACATTAAAAAAACCCACACATCGTTATGCAGACGCTGCCCATTCATACTGTGCAGGGTCGCGCTAAAAGGATCGATCGAGGCACACAAATGCCCGTGAGGGAGCGCCATCTGCCTGTCTTTGTGTGCCTCACTCGGTCGTCCTCTTCTAGCGTAGCCCCTGCACAGTATGAAGTATACCATCTCGCTCCAGAAGCAGTACGCCTAAGTGCTCCCGATTCGCCGTTGCTGTTTCTATGGCCTCCAAACATGGCTCTTGCCTACGTGGGAGTTTGGTCTAATGACGACGACGACGACGACGACGACGACGATGATGATGATGATGATGATGATGATGATGATCCCCCAATATGTGGCCCGTACCCTCAGCGGGGAACGGGCCAAAATAGGGGGGTTTCAACGCACTGATATTTGTAGGAACTATAACGCATAATTAGTAAATCGGAATATTTTGGGAAGAAATCCGAAACGAATGAATAGATTATTACACTTCAGAAAAAGAAAAAAGGTTGCCGGAACGATTTGGGCTGAAAGAATTTTAGGAGTGCAATAGTGATTGTAACGAAAACTGTGATCAGCGTGGTGACCGTTGTGTATATAGAATGATGTGGCCCAGAGCGTCCAAAAAACGTCCTTGCGGTTGAAACTCAGAACTGAAGCTCCGAGGGAGAGCAGACCCAGAGCAATTAGGTTTAAGCCAAGTTTACGAATCAGAGCTTCAACTAACCATTTCCTTCGTACTATGATCCGACGGCAGAATTATAAAACATAGTGATCGACAGATTCCATTTCCTCGCAAAAATGGCATAGCTAGCGGAGAGATTACCAGACGGGACCTCTGTAAATATATGTTTAGTGAGGAGGGTGAGGAGGGGGGGGTGCGGCAACACAGTCTTGTAATGAATACCTAAAAGAACGTGATGGGCACCATTTATTTTTCTAGGAAAATCTGAGATGTCGGAAGTCTGTCAAGGACGTTATTAGTGGTGGTGGTGGTGGTGGTGACTATGATGAACCTCTGTCATAGCTCGCACCCACTAAGGGGGATAGGCCGAAAATTGGGCGGCAGGAGGTAGCTAAAGAAAATTCTTATTTGAAGACGATAAACGCAAAGTAAAAGAAATACAAAAAAAGGAGACGAAGCAATAACTAGACCAGTACGTGTTCTTTCGCCCCCTTTCTTCTGTTTCTTCTTCTTTCTTTCTTTCTTTCTTTCTTTCTTTCTTTCTTTCTTTCTTTCTTTCTTTCTTTCTTTCTTTCTTTCTCTGCCGCTATGCAGCAAAAGACCTGCGCGGTCATTGACTCCCCTCGACGCAGCAGCGTGAATCAGTCGATCGTGTGTGGCCATACTGCGCTGCGTCGTGAAATATTTCTAGTGAGCAAGAAGCAATGAGGCGCGCAAAGATACGGGCAGCGGTGGCATCCAGACTCGCATTGTCTTTGAAGAGGGGCGGCGTTTAAAAAAAAAAAATGGGGGTGGTGGCAGAAGCCGTCGAAGTTGTTTGTCAAAGTCAACGATAGCTTTCTCGAGTGAACTTCTGCGCATCCCCGTGCAATACGCGAATCAAGAAACCCCGCGGACACATCAGCAGACACTCGAAGTGACAATCTCGCTGCTTAACACAATACCACGGCACAGTACACACCTTGCAGTGATTGCACACCAGTTGAGACTGACTGTATCCTGCCTGCAACTTCGTTACAACGGCCATCCATCAAGCTACCACACTCGATGCGGATGGGGCGCTGCGTCGCATCATCATCATCATCATAATAATAATAATAATAATAATAATAATAATAATAATAATAATAATAATAATAATAATAATAATAATAATAATAATAATAATAATAATAATAATAATCAGCATCATCATCATCATCATCATCATTATCATCAGTAGCAGCAGCAGCAGCAGCAGCCTGGCTGCGCCCACTGCATGACAAAGGCCTTTGCCATACTCCTCCAACTACCCAAGTTTCATTAATACCCAAGTTTAAGAATCGGAGCTTCAACTAACCGTTTCCTTTGTACTATGATCCGACGGCAGAATAAGAAAACATAGTGAGCGACAGACATTAATATTACATTAATGACTTGCCACAATATACAATTACTAACATACGTCTCTGTGCTCCCATGATTGCGTCCTCTACCACAATATTAACTCCCCCGAAGACCATAGTGTTCTTAACGACGCACTCTCATACTTCTACTCATGGTGTAACACCTGGCAGATGAGCATAAACTTCGCCAAAACCGTTTGAATGGGATTCACTACGTGTTTAACTCCTCCCGTTTTCTCGTACTCTTTCAATAACTACTTTCTGCTAAAATTACCCCAGTATGAGTACATCGGACTCTTATTCTCTCACAACTTATCTTGGAGCAAGCATAGTGAAATAATATGTACTAAATCAATTAAAAAAGCTCGGCTATCTCCAACGCACCCTTCATGTGACTCCTCAAGGAACTAAACTGCTAACATACAAAACACTAATCCGCCCAATCCTTGAATATGCATCTATAGTTTGGAACCCTTTTCATAAAAACGATATTAACAAGATTGAGTCCGTACACAAGAAAGCCGTTCGTTTTATCTACCGTTGCTAGGGAAGAAATTTTTCACCTTCTGCTAACCTGTCTAATCTCAACTTAACAATTCTGGCAACACGTCGCCACAACAAAAGCATAATGTTCCTGCACACTTTAATTAACTTTGCACAATGTGCCCGCTTAGATAAATACTTTAGACTTGCTGAACCTTCCCCGCATCCGTAGCTCTCACAACCTAAATCTTTTGTCACTGCAATCTAGAAGTGACATGGATAAACATAGCTTTTTTTTTTCCCTCAACAATCGAACGTTGGAATGCGTTGCCCGGAAATGTTCGTTCGTTGCCCCTGACCAACTTTTTGTCTGCAATCGACATATGACGTTATCACCACTCCTGCTATAGCCCAAGATGCAAGATGGGCTGCAGTATGTAAAAATAAATAAATAAATAAATAAATAAATTTAAGGCTGCAATAACACACCGTCGTGTCAACTCGACACAACCATTTTCGGTGATGGGTCAAGAGTGGACGCGTGCCAACACCAGGTACGCAGTGTGGAAGTTGTCTGTTAGAAGCACATATCCAGTGACTCATACATATCCAGTGCACGACAGTAACCGACAGCAACGACAGCAACCGGTACGTACGTACATATATATAGAGGCCCGAGGCTATGGCAGACAACTTGAGTCCCTGGATATCGTGTCGTCGTCTGCTGTGCGAGACTGCTCGACCATCTCGAGTGAGCAAGCAAAGAAATACCATCGCTGTACTAAATTTTTTTTTCGACTATACGTCCCGCAAAGGGCCCGTGGCACTTACTCGTTCATCCATCTGGGGGTGTCACACTGCGCTGTGTTCTTTGAACGCTGACCCTAAAAGCAAATACAAAAGAAAAAAAGGAGCACGGCTAGTGGGGACACCATTTATGGGCATATTGGCATCGCGACGAGCCAACATTGCTTACACATCGCAGAAATATTGGAATAAGCGGAAGGAACCTGCTTCCAGCGTTACTTGGAATTGTTGATGTATTTTTTCAGTTATTTATTTCAGTGCAAAAGGACAACGTCGATGTAATAAAAGAAGATGCACGGGACTTGAAGGCTATTGTAAATGCCATCGGACAGACAGTTCATAAAGCGGTTAACGTTCAGCCGTAGTAATCCCCCGAGATGAGATACACAGAAACAACAACAACAACAACAACAACAACAACAACAACAACAACAAATCAGTGTCAGCGCGTTTCAGTGAGCAAGAGCAAAGAGAGAAAGAAAGAAAAAGAACAGAAAATTTTGCAGCCTTAACAGAATTGCCAGAGATCAAAGAAGACGACCAATGACTGACGCAAGCACGCTACATTAAAAGCAAAAACAAAAGAAAAATAGACGCAGCAATCGAAATTCCTATATATATATATATATATATATATATATATATATATATATATATATTACGCGCCATGGCCACAAGCTTGTACAAGGTCGTACATAAGTGTATCTATACACATGCTCCAGATGACGTTCATTCCTACTGTGAGGAGGATACACATATTTTGTATGTTTCTTTTTTCGATTTCTCGTAGGTATACAGCCAAGATGCAGCGGTTCTGGATCACGGCAACATTATGCGTGACGCTCACCGGTCTCGCCACCTTCGCACAAAATCCGAGTAAGTGTCAACGAAATTTCACCCTCTCCTACTAGCGCCGACAACTCGGCAATAGGCGTACGTAAAACAAAGTCATTTCCCTCTGTGAGTGTTCCATCGCGCGCTAAACCGAACAGTACAAGGGGACCCTAACGAGGAACATTCGAAAGTACCGAGTCCTAATTTCTGAGAAAAACTTTTTCGTTATGCTTTTTACTGCTGATACATTTTTTTTCTTCATTTTCTTTCGTGTTGGTAAGCCACAAAGAAGAAAAAAACGGGAAATGGAGATAAAGTTTACGAACTAGCATCTCATGACAGCGCCAGATTACGCCATTGTCTGTTCGAGACTAGGTAATATATTTTTGTCAAATATTTCTTTTCAAGTACTGATAGCAGCGAACAAACTACTCTCACAAGAAGCATGAACGAACACCTCAGCTATATTTGCGGACAACTTTTTGCGGCAATCAAGATAAAGCAACATAGGGAGGCATGCGGGCACAAGTAAGAGCGCCCCTGGGAAAAGTGCCGCATTGTTATCTCTGTTTGTTTAGGCCGGGAAATAGATAAACATAAACACCTAAACAAAATACACAGTTGAGTGTTAAACGTGACTTCCTTATGCTGTAGTTTTCTTTTCCACGATTTGGCTAAATGAGAAACCGTCGCACGTGGAAGCTGCGCAGTTTCGGCGTCTGCTCCGGGAAACCAATAGCGCTGTCCAGCGCTGCCGGACTACTTGGCGCAGTAACACATGTGCGTAAACTCCGCCCGCTTAGCTTTCCCTTCACCGCAACGCAGACTCACCTGCAGGGCGACGCAAAACATATACACGTGGTAGTGGTGGTAAATACGGAACCTCACGGCGACGCCGACAGTTTCGCCTGTTAGAGCGGCGAGAGTGGTCGTACTTGAATTGAAGAAGTGTAGTTCACTAACTACACTGGAAGCATAGCGCGGGAAGGATGATCGACAAAGATAAGACAGGACAAGCGCTAACTTTCAACACACGACTTGTCCTGTCTTGTATTTGTCGATCGTCCTTCCCGCTCAATGCTTCCAGTGTAACTATGTATTACCACTCTTCTGTAGTTTACTAAAGCAGGCTAACTCGATGTGCATCTTTAGCGTCGCCGAAGGAGAGAAAATACATCAAGCTGTATCAGTAAATTACGCTTTTCAATATCGAATAACGTCACTATTATCGCGGGAAGACGGTCGGTAAGCCAGAAAAAAAAACAAAAAAAAACGCAAGAACGGAATCAGCACCAGCTCGCTGGTGACGTCATCGATTTCGACAGTGCTTGCTCGGGCTTAGTTAATCTTCCATTAGTAGAAATAACACCGTATTGAATTCTAAAAGAACGAAAGACTAAACGTAGGAAGCTTCAAGAACGTTTACCGAATCGCAACTACCCGAATGCGATGAAGTTCTTCGAAATGCGTGACGTCACGATGACGTACTGCCGCACGGTGTTATCGCGCGAAACTTTTTAAAAAAGTAAGTGGAACTTCGACCTTTTTCCTCGTCTAGTAATCAGCATACTACCGCGAAATTCCCGAAAGATAAGTTTTCGACGACTTTATCAATCTAATTTACCATTCCTATTGAGCGTCCCTTAAACCATCTTCGTTTGCCAGACCTAACTTCTCCGCAATAAGAGACCTTCAGCGGGGAAACAAACTTCAGCGATTCTGTTCCGTTTTGCTGCGGCTTCACGGACAATATGCCTCTTTTTATTAGAGGTATTTCAGGGGGGTACGTTGTGCTACTGTAACGATTCGGAGCGTTGGTGTAAACCATGATAAAACAACAAGCGGACACAATCGACGGGACCGAAATTTGGTACCCTCATATCTTAAACTGGTGCTCAGGATGTTGCATCAACAAATTTTATAATAATAATAATAATAATAATAATAATAATAATAATAATAATAATAATAATAATAATAATAATAATAATAATAAGTAGTAGTAGTAGTAGTAGTAGTAAAGAGCCCTAGGACAGCCATAAGGTCATAAGGAAAGCTATTCCACTCCGCTTTTCTCCGAGAGCTTACGTCATAAATGAACAAACTATCACGCGCCCAGTGAGTAAAGGCGTTAACACAAGCCCACCGTTCGCTTTCCAGCCTATAAGGGGTTCTCGGATGTGCTGTCCAAGTCGTTCCGTGTCGACGCCGAGGTTACGCACATCGGAAAGGTAAGTCGACTGTACATAGTAAAAAAAAAAAAAAAACAGCCGAAGTTCTCTTAAGGGGAAATGCCGTTGCGCGAAGCGCTATGTGGCGGCTCCTCGTTTAAGCGTATAATCGAGTAGGCTTTTTGGGTATACATCTTTTAATGTCCTTTTGGCCGGGACCTGGTGCCTTCGTGTTTACAGTACGAGAGCAGGAGCGGCAATGAAGAGTGTCGAGCGGCGACCAATAGCGATTCGCTACCCTCCTCCTCTTTTATAACGCAATCGTTGCACCAATGAGCGTGCGTCTTCCGCGCCAGTTGCGCGGTAGCCGCGTCTCTAGCCTCTAAAAGGGGCGGAGCTTCGGACTTTTGTTGCGGGTGACGTGGCCCTCGTGCCCAGACGACCCAGGACCCACAAATTGTCGTATGGTAGTGTGCCTATACTTTAAATGAACCCTTACTATATAGATAATACAGGTTGGCTATTTTAAAACTCCTAAGTTAGCTTATCACTTCAC
This sequence comes from Dermacentor variabilis, assembly GCF_050947875.1. Lineage (NCBI taxonomy): Eukaryota > Metazoa > Arthropoda > Arachnida > Ixodida > Ixodidae > Dermacentor > Dermacentor variabilis. The sequence goes on from NC_134576.1 coordinate 108,863,123, forward strand.
ACTCCCCGCAAAAGCTAGGTTTGGTCTGGTAATTCTGAGTGTTATACTAAACTTCATTAATTAACGACTGCATATATTTTCATGATATTTATAAGTATGGACAGACATCATTACGCCTAACTTAAGATTGTGTCATTCTGTTGCCGGATTTGTCAGCAAAGAAAAAAAAAGGTCCTTTAAGGTGCACCTAAAAATTTGAAATGACTTTGCATAACCTTATACTGACAGCTTCCTATATAAAGCTTCGCATTAAAAAAAGTGTATATTACTCGGTCGAGCTGAATATAGCTACATACGCGGATCCGGCATAACTACAATTCCTGTTTTGCGAAGTTCAATCACGACACTTACATAAACAGCTGTTCGGGACATGAAAAACCAGCGGCGGATTGGCAATTTGTGCAATGCTTTGTGCGTCGTGCGGACACCGAGAGTGCAGGCGTCCGTGCGGGTATTCGGATTCAATAGTACAAGTACAGCAAACCCTCGCTATAACGAAGTTCCACGATTTAAAAAAAATTCGACTTCGTCATTATCAGCAGTATCTTATTAAAAGCGGAGAATCTGTAAGAGAGACTTAGCAAAGCGAGATGTACACACTCCAACAGCTCGGGAGCACGCAAAACGTACATTAAAAAAAGAAAGAAAGAAAATGAAGCGTTCGATAGCGGCGACACGGTAGTGACGAAATTGTGCTGACCCCCGCGAACAGCTGCTCTGTCTGTCACTTATTATCACGAGATACACTTAGTTGCAAGGCGCTGCCGCCACGTGACGGAGCGACCTTTACAGCGTTCTTTGCCACGGCAAGTTGATCCGAAGAAACGCAAAGCCTCAAAGGATCGGTCGCGTGTGCTTCACAGAATGGTCTCGTACAGCTTGCCGTTGTTGCGGTAAATGACTATACCGAGTCGGAGAAACTGCATAAATTCGTTACCATATATTAGAGCGGTCGCGGACAGCTATAGAGAGGCGTAATTAACGAAGCTTGATTGCTCGTAGCGACAGAACTGTCCAGCGCGTGTCCTCACGTATATCCGACTGTTGTTCTTGGCGCGCAGAATGAGTCGGAGTTTGTCAGGGAGTACCACAACCGGGAGGACGGCACCGGCTACATGGAATTTCTCACCGAAGGAACTACGTCGTACATGTACTACTTTCGCGAAACCAACGAAGAAGTCACCATCCTCGGTGAGTACGACTGGAGCCGCTCGTTTTGACTTCGTAAAGTGCAAAAAAAAAAAAGTGCCGGTGAAATGGTGCTTAGGAGCACATTTAGATAGAGAGAGCGAGAGAGAGAGAGAGAGAGAGAGAGAGAGAGAGACGGCTCTTTATTCAAACATGGAGATTCCTCTACATTCCTCTCTCCTACCCTCTCTCTCCTTTACACCCATCTACCCCACCCTGCTGGCGCTGAGCCGTGCTCCCGCATGGGTTGCAGAAGATAGTGCCAGCCTTTCCTCCTTTCCCCCGCAAGAAGCACTTCTCTCTCCTTCTCTTTCTCTTTCGGCTTCCCCATAGTCGCCTATACATTACGAGGGTTGATCCAGAAATAAGGTTCCCAAAGAGCTCCAGCCACACGGGAAGGTGCGAGGCGAAATCTGCCAACACTGCTGCGCGCGGCTGTTCCCCCACTCTCGATTCCCTCCGGTCGCGCTTCGCTGCGCCGCCATTCTTGGCTCAGCAGCCGACCGATGTGGAGGGTCCCATTGTTGATCCCGGCAAGAGCGAGATTCGTTCCGTAATTCGCCTTCTGCACGCCAAAGGGACTGCACCCGTGGGTATTCATCGTCGGTTGACAGAGGCGTATGGCGACAAGTGTACGTCCGTTCAACACGTCCGAAAGTGGTGCGGGGAGTTTAGTGCCGGTCGGAAGGAAGTCCACGATGAAGAACGGAGTGGAAGACTGTCAGTTTCGGAGGCGGTTATCGAGGTGGTCCGACGCGAAGTGCTTCAAAACAGGACGATCGCCGTCCGTGAACTTGCTGCTCAGATTTCTGGGAGTTCGTACGGCACAGTGGAAAGAGCTTTGACTGAAAAATTGGGGTATCACGGGTGTTGTGCTCGATGGGTTCCGCGGCTATTGATATCAGACCACAAGGAAGAAACGCCTCGACTGTGCTCGCCAGTTTCTTCAAAAGTGTCAAGAAGATAAGGAAGGATTGTCGGACTCCATTGTTACGGGAGACAAAACGTGGGTGTTTCATGTCACTCCCGAAACGAAACAACAATCCAAACAGTGGCGTCACCCAGAGTCACCAGTCGCAAAGAAGTTCAAACAAACTCCTGCTGGCAAAGTCATGGCCAGTGTATATTTTTTTTTTTTGGGGGGGGGGGGATCGTAAGGGGATACTGCTGATCAATTGCACAGAACGTGGGGCAGCAATCAACTCAGTCACTTACTGTGTAACACTAATAAAACTCAGGCGAGCTATCCAGAACCGCCGGCGAGGACGACAGGTAGCCTGTGTAACGCTGCTTCACGACAATGCCCGACCTCACGTCTCCCGTCAAACCAAGGAACTTTTGAAAAACTTTGGGTGGACTGTCATGTCCCACCCATCGTACAGTCAAGAACTCGCGCCTAGTGATTATCCCTTGTTCCCCAAGTTAAAGGAACATTTGAGTGGCCAACGCTTCCGGAGCGACGATGAAGTCAAGGAAGAGGTGAAACGCTTCCTCAGAGGGTTGGCGGCGGAGTTTTACGACATTGAAATAGAGAAAGTGGAGCACCGTCTACAAAAATGCATAGAAAAAGACGGCGATTATGCAGAAAAATAGAGCAAAGTTTCGTCTTTCCAACGATGTAAATTTCTATGAAAATAAACAATGTTGTCTATTTTTAAAATTGATGGGAAGATTATTTCTGGATCAACCCTCGTAACTTTAGGCATGAAGGAGGTGAACGATTGAAACGCCCTAGGAGAGGGAGAGGGAGAGAGAGAAAGAAATGGGGCGTGAAAGAAAAAAAAATAGCGGACGTGGTATTGGCATGTAAGTTGAAGTTCAATTGTTCTAACGTGTATATAGAACTTTCTGAAGCTTGTCGATCAAGCCAACGTCCCGAAGATATGTAAGGAGTAAGTTTAAAGCACGACAAATGATGACGCTTCCAAGAAAGTACGTGGGATATGACTCAATGTGCGGCAGAGCGTTAGCGGCGCCTGAATAATCTTGTCCATTTGGCTTCCACGGAATGTCCGTTTGCCTCTGCATGCGCTGGACGTTCTTATAGGATACATACGACGCTCAACCGTTTCCATAGCAACACAGTTGTCACGTCGTAATATGGGTTAGCGGATCGTACAGAACGCCATAAAAAATAGTCTTTTTTTAATGTCTTTATCAGGACCAAACGCAAGAACCCCGCCTAATGTAACATAACCTAACCTAACCTAACCGGATGTTTCGTCATTGAACGGAAAGATATAAACGGAAAAAACGGAACACCGCGTTTAGTCCACACGGGCCCGTGTCAGAGCGCTCGCGTGCAATGGACTCGGACAGTAATATGGGCAGTGACTTGTCAACGGAGCATCACACTAGCCCTAAACATCATCAATCAAGACGTAATAAAAACAACAATATTATCAATCACGAGTAACGTAATCGCAATTGCGCGTTCCTGCCTTTGTCCAGCACCTGCCCTGTCTATGCGTGTGTTCATTTCGCGGGCAGTCTGTATCGAGTAAGAATCTGTACTTATTTGGAATAATGCGCGGCAACTTGTACGGAAACATCTCTATTAATTGTGTCGCGAGAGCTCTAACGAATCGTGTCATAATGAGGCGCGGTTTACACTGAAATGCTGTCGCCTCCTTACAACGTACGCACTCGTCGTCTATTATTGGGCAACATATTTTTTAATGTTTTATCTGCGCATAGCGACTGGGCAATAATTTTGCGTGCTTCCATGTGGTGATATCTTAAAGCCTTTCTTTATCTCTCTCTCTCTCTCTCTCTATCTATGCTTTTATTTGATTATTCTGTTCGGATTATTTCAGACGATGTATGCGTCATAATGGATCTGTCTAAGACTGCCGTCGTCGATAAGAACACTGTCTATGTCGGTCCTTCGTTCCAGCTGTTCCACGTTCCGCCCAACGTCATGGTGGGTACTTGATTTCGTTGTTCAAAATGGAGGGAAACGCTACTCGATGTTTCCTTTTTTTTTTTAACCGCTGACTCGAAGTATAATTCTTGGAAACAGCGCACTAGATAAAGAAGTGCTCACTTTTCGGGCTACGTATGGTATTCTAGGAGCGTTGAAACTGTGATTTTCGAGACCGGATCGACTACGAACCGAACAGTGCCAGGAGAGAATCCACTCGAATGGAATATCGAATACTTTCGGAATAGCTCTCGAACAAAAAAAAAATGAGCAGTTGTTTTTACCGTTATTATAAAACGATGTTCACACCCTAGTATCAACAACATTAACAAGTTTCTGACATTACACCTTACGCTATGAAGCCTTGCTTATTAAGAGCACAAATGGAAAATTAGAAACAGGGATGGAGTTTGTTCTTGTATGCCATGGCTCTTCGGAGAATGGGAATGATGTCAGTTTAAACGGTAAAGTATGGCTCCCTGAGTGGCCGTAGTGTGGACCACTAGAAAACGTCTCGCGTTTTACGTCTGCTAATGGTCGTCGGGATGAAGGTTGTCGCACTTCTGCTCCAAGTCTATGCTTGACCGCATAACGGCCGTTGACCATTTGAAATATTAGAAATCTATTCGAAAAATGTCCGTAGTTACGTATGGTACGTTACTATTCGATTCGAAGACAGATTCGAATAGACCAACATTCGATTCATTATTTGAAGGTTTCTAATATTCGAACGCTCTTACGTTATCAACGCCTGCGGACATCATAAATTGCGTCTGATAATTCTGATCTGCAACGCAAAGCAGAGGTTACTTTTTTACGCGCTAGAGCGAGTTTTGAGTTATTGGCAGCTCAGTCTACCAAGTACCAAGTCGTAAAACACTGCGCTAAAATAATTTTACGCAAATAACATTTCAGTGTTCTTGTAAGATTGTACCGTCAGTGGTTGTTCTAATTTTAATTGGTGTAAAATGGTGTTAGAGCTTTGAGGGGTTAAATAAAATTCAGTTGCTACTTTCTTCTTAATTACTTGCGTTGTGGCGAATGTCGAGGTTGCAAACCTGCTCATCTTTAGAGCAGCATGCCCGTCCGCTCTGTAGGAGTGATGATAATAGGACCAGTTCCGAGATATTTAGGGTACTCTCTATAATATTGACCACAACTAGAGGGTAAACTGTCAACCTTCAGTACTAAATAAAACGAAAAATAAAAGCTCAAGACGGCTTTTGTTTTCACTCTTCTTTTTTTCTTATTTCCTTTTGGTTACGCAGTATCCCATTAAATATTTCACACGAGTTAGCACGAAGCAGCGTTTTATTGCTCGAAACGCCGGTGGATCGTCTGTTAGATCTGTTAGAAAAAATTCCTGCGGGATAAGCGTTAGCTCCATCGATGATGCCGTTAAGCAACCACTTAAGAGGAAGCTTTAGCTCGGGCCCAACTCCGACGCGGCCTATTCAAATACACGTAAAACGCAAAAACGTTTTTCTAAGATAACCCCTAGACCGATTTGAATGAACTTTGTTGCATGTCAGAGAGAAAGTTAAATTCTAGTGACTGTTGGAAGCGGAACTTCGATTTAGGTCCTGGATTTTGTTAAAAGAATTTGCAAAAATTCGGAAGTTCGAAAAAATAGAAGAACGAAGTTTACAAATTCATAACTCGGCATCAAAAACAGATATCGTAGTTCTGTAAACGGCATCCATTAGACCATCGAAAGCGTACAAATTTGGTATGTCATTTTATATCTTACGTGAATTTGTTACGCTGTTTACAAAAGTTCTGCAAAAGCTATATTTCCATATTACTAAATTTTTTGAAATTCATGTGTATTATATCAATTTTGTCCGCTTTAGATGTACTAATAGATGCAATTCACAGAATTCTATTATCGTTTTTCGTTTCGGAGTTACAGAGTTGTAAACTTGATAGTTCCATTTCCTGAAAATTTTCGATTTTTGCTAATTTTTAATAAAAAATTAAGGACCTAAATCGAAAATTCGAAACCAACAGTCAATAGATTTTAAGTTTTTCCTTTAAAGGCAACAAACTTCGTCAAATTTGGTGCGGTGGTTGCCGAGAAAAACGAATTCTCCTTTTACATGTATGTAGATGGGAGCCCTCGAGCTAAAGCTCCCTCTTAAGGGCGTACTTGTCCAGCATATACGTGTTTCGTCTACGCGCCGTACATCTGAAGGCAATCTTGTAAACGTTTCAGAAATACGTCGAGCAGACGACAGTGCGCGGAGTCAGCACCAACCACTTCCAGGGAAACTTTAACGGGAAGCAGTACGACATCTACGTCCGGAGTAAGTGCAGTGCTTAGTTCCAACTAGTATAATGTAGACATAACCTAATACACGACAATGTTGAACTGCCATAATGTGCAACTTCTTCCTCGTCTCTACGTAATTATTATCATCATCATACGTTTGTCTTTCCTCTTCGTCACCTGTGTGCGATCATCATCATCATCGTCGTCGTCGTTGTCGTCGTCGTCGTCGTCGTCGTCGTGGGCAGCGCTGGGTGTCGGGACCCAGTTATTGGGGCTGATTAAAAGTCGTCACAACTGCTACGTCACGCACGGTGGAGGCGCACGCCGAACCCCCACGCCGAATCTTTATTTTTTTCGCCTTCGGTTATTGGAGCCGAAAGTGACAAAGACAGAGCGCCGCCTCTGCGTTTCTAATGCACTAATATTCATTCTCAAATGAAATGGTCTTAAGCTCATTATTACTCTTCAACGGTATTCTATTACTCATGCTGCACACTTACCTTGTGTGCCTGTGTTCTTGTTTTGTAAAATATGCCTTCTATATCTGTCAGAACGTAACTTACCTTCTCTGTACATCTTGTTGTACTTGTTTTATGCGATCAAAGCAGGCCGTCTTCACGTTATCTTTCTATGGGCCTGTACGCAGCCTCACGATCGGCTGATGTATATGAAAGCATTGCATTTAGAGTGCTCAAGTAGCTAGACCAATACGTCGTTTCTGGTCATTGTATCTTCATTGATAAACACCAATGTATCAACACAACCATCACTGATTGATTGATTGATTGATTGATTGATTGATTGATTGATTGATTGATTGATTGATTGATTGATTGATTGGTTGATTGATTGATTGGATTCAGCGGCGGACTGGACGGAAAATGGTGTAAAGAAGGGCGAGGCTCCTGTACGATTGGAGATCAACCACGACAAAAGCGACAATCGCACCATCTTCGACTACTACAACTTCGAGCCGTTCACCCCCAAGATTGGTCAGATGAACGTGAGTATTCGAGGGTGGTAGCGGCCGAGCTGTGTTGCGGTAAACGGACTAGTCGCGCACGCTCCGTAAGCTGCGCAGTATAGACTTGTACTGACTATATAGACTCTCGTTTTAAGTGCGACTCGCGCAGGGCCCAGGTGCATGTTCCGCTTAATAATCGGGCCTCCGTTTACGAACGTACGCATGGTGACGGTGACAGCACGAAGCATGTTGTTAAGATGGCGGCGACTACATATAGCCTCGTTTCACTCTAAATGCGAGAGCATTCATTTTGCGTACCCCTACTCTACTTCGCTACAACTAGGTTCCTGGTTTAGCCCAGAAAGCAGTTCGAACGCTTCTTCGCTACCTGACGGCAACAGACTTGGGTGCCCGACTATAGACATCCTGCACCTAACTTAGTGCATGTGAAAGTGCGGTATAGACTCTCTCTCTCTTTCACTCCCCATTCCCCTCCCCACGTGTAGGGTAGCAAACTGGATTCAGTCTGGTTATCCTCCCTGCCTTTCCTTCTTCCCTTCTCTCTCTCTCTCTCTCTCTCTCTATATATATATATATATATATATATATATATATATATATATATATATATATATATATGCTGTATGCTGTATATGCTGTATGCTGTATTGGCGTAGCGATGACGTCACAATACTGTGCGATGTAAGTCTAGCACGATGCAGGCTGCGTCAACGGGCATGCGTCGAGGCATTTGTTGGATACCACTGCTCTCGCGGCGCATCGAAGAATAAGTGAAGAGAGGCTCGCGACAGGCGGACTGCGGGCGTTAGGCCTTGGAACGTTGTGCTCGCCATGTTTGGACGGGAATTAGGCCTCGGCGTCAATAAACCCTCCACAAGTGTCTTTTGCCACAGAATTCAAATGTGACGCGCACAGATAGCGTGTGTCGCAATATTAATATTGTAACATGACTTTCCGCTGTGATGCCCATGCTTATAATCATTGTCATGGCACTACGCTGATGTGATACTTGTGATCTGATGCCATATGATGTTTGCCATTATGGCGATTATTAGTAGTTGCATAGCTCTGCGGTGTTGTTTTGTAGTTTCACACATTGCTCGACAGTCTTTCTCCAGCTTTTTCTTTTGTATTTACCTTGCGTTTTCTTGTATGCAAACTCTTGATAATTTGTCCTCTTTATTCATTATTTCTTTTTACTTATGTTCTTCTGCAGCTTCTTTTTTTACTTGCTTGCTTTGTATTTCGGTTTTAATATGTATATGCGCCCGCCCGCACTAGGACCTTAGGGTTGTCCTTGGCCACATTGATTGATTGATTGATTGATTGATTGATTGATTGATTGATTGATTGATTGATTGATTGATTGATTGATTGATTGATTGATTGATTGATTGATTGATTGATTGATTGATTGACCAGGCGAGTCTTCACACAAGTGCTCTCGCGTTGACACTGACTGTCATCGATTTATGGGTTCTACCGGAATCCTTTTTGTTTTGTTTTTTTACTGCAGCTCAAGACTGGCATTGGGTGCGAGGGCAAGAAGAACCCAGCGTCCAAAAAGCTGCCAACACTCCCCCAGCAGGTTTCATTCCAGTATGAGATTTACTACAACACGCGAGGTGCGAAGCCCGAACTGCACGTCACCGTGAACAAGGTGAGTAGCGGCAATATAACTGGACAGTCCACGTTTCCCGCTGGCAGAACTCGATATGTACGGCGTTATAAAAACAAGGTTTGCTGCAGCTTTTTGCACTACGTACACCTATAACGTAGGTTGTTGTTATTATTGAGCAACTTTCAGGCATACATGACTGGATCACACACTGCGCTAGAAGGATCACGAAAAACTTCGAATAAAACGATGTGTCGAAAGAAGCGATTTCGCTATAACGAGGTCTTTTACTGCGTTTTTTCGCCCGGTGTTCCGGTTACGCAGGTTAATAATTCGTGGAAAGCTTTGGGTACACGTCTCTATCGCGCACGGCGCTGTGTTAATTATACCGCATGTCGCTTTCTCACTTAATACGTTTTTTCTCTCTCTCTCTCTCCTTCGCTTGCTCTCAGATCTGGTATGACGGCGCCAACAAGCTCGCGAGGGTGGAACTCTTCCAAAACACCGGAGACACGACGGCAGAAATCCACGACTTCAACTCAGGTTTGTGGCAGTTACTGTTCTTTGTGATATATATATATATATATATATATATATATATATATATATATATATATATATATATATATATATATATATATATATATATATATATATATATATATATATATATAGATAAGAATACAGAAATGCTCTCTCGTGCCTTCCCTGAGTCGCAGTCTCACATATGCACATACTCCTCAATCTGCGCTTGCTTTTAGGCACGGCTTTGGTTTAGCACTCTGTTTATTAACTCGTATATATTACCATATTATTACTATTTATGCCACGTGGTCTTTTGTCCCGTCTCGCCTTGCACTGCTCAAAATTTCCTTTCTTTTTCTACAGCGAATATAACGTCTCGACTTGCTGGCAACGCCTCTTCATTTCTAACGATTGTTACACCCGCTATGTAATGTTAGCGTTAAAAAAAATAATCGGTTCAATTTTGATCGAACTGAGCGGCGAAGATTATAGTTGAAACGGGAGAGAATAAGAAGAGAGAGACGAACGCGGGATGAACTTAAGACAGAAGACAGGGTATTAAGACAAGGTATTTCTCTGTTTGCCCTCACCTCAGTGACCGTCTCGTAGCGTCATGCCTATACTGCTTGCCGCATACCCGTGCATCTGAATGTGAAAGGTGGACAACGCTCCCATAGTCCGCACAGACGCCAGATCACGTGAAAAAAAAAACGATGGAAAAAAGCTCGGCTGCCTACCGACTGACTGCTGGTGTTTAACGCCCTGAATTCATGCACACTTGCTTTGCCTTTTGCTTTACTGCATTGCTGCGACAAGCACAGAAGGTTCCAACGATGTCTCCGCGCCCGCGTTGGTTCTTGCACTTTGCAATTATGCATGGCGGTGCTCCAGTAAGCATTCCCTTCCCTCGTTCCTCTCCTAGGCGTCATGTATCGGTTCGACAAGGAGGGCTCCTGCACGATCGACCACATCTCCAAGTCCTACTTCTCCAAGACCATGGAGAGCAGGGACATCCAGACCATGAAGAGTCCCGCCGAGATGCTCGAGCTCGTCGGAGACTTCTACTACGTGGGCCAGGTCAGTGTCACAGCGCGTGCCGCGCGGTTTGTTCGTAAATACAACGAACACGTTAGACGCCGCGACTTACGGGGGCCACGGGAGCCAACCGGTGCATGGGCCTTAGAGGTGGCATCTAAAAAAAAATGGCGGCTAAGCAACGTCATCGGTCCTTTAGACCTCATACCCCTCCCCGTAGTAGCATGGCCTTCGAGATGGGCTTCCATTATTATTCCGTGGGACCCGCCGCTAACGGCTGCGAAGTGGACACCACTCGTTGCGAGGAAACAGGGACGCATAGACGGCGAGCTCTGTCGAGGTCACCGTCGTCAACGTTTGTCAAACACGGCGTGCGTCTCGACTCTCAACGTGAATTTTTCAAGCTCCGCCTTGGACCGCCACGGGAACGAGATCACGTCTTCGCAAACTGCCGCACCAGCCCGGCAAGATTAAAGCCAGGAAGAACAAAAGGGTTCAGGGATGTTGATGACGAAGGCGAGGATGGCGACCGTGATGATATGAGCTCGCCTTTGAAACGGCGTGGAGGTGCGTGTCATCAGGATGGTCGTTGTGTCTTTCTGCCTTGTTCTACTTAAATTTAAGAGACTGAAGCGTAAGACCCGTCGTGTGTATACCGATACAAGGCAGGCAAGGAAAGAGAGGCTGAGCCTTGGTATGAACTTTTGAAATCGGTATCCGCCGGTCAAGCGACCCTTTCTGCCGCCTTCTCCTGTAAGGTGGCGCTACGGTCGGGGCTAACTCGCGACTCCGATGCATGCGCACGAAACTATGTTCATTTCATTCATCTATTTGTTTCATTTCACTTTTTTATTTCCTGAAAGTTCCCAAGAACAGCTTTACGTTTTAATAGTGATGCACTTGTGTTACACAAAGAACACGAAACCGAACGACAAACCGAATGTATCGAACAACAATGGTACAAAATGCAACAAAAAATTGAATTATTCAGACAGAAGTCACACAATGGGCAAAACGTAGAGTTGAATATATCGAGATCATGACGCAAGGTATTTTGTTGTGTTGCAAGACGTGTTATAGCGTTAGAGGTGCAAGATGAATTCACGTAAAAAGTGCGAACCTACCATGAACAAAGCCATGTTGGCATATACTAATGCTATGCTTAAATAAAAACGACAGATGTGTAAACATAGCTACTTCGAACACTTTTTGCAAAAGGAGGCAAGAGTGACACTGGCGACAACTTTTGATGTCGCTCACGCTGCCACTTTTACGAACTGGAACAACGATTGCATTCTTCCAACAAGAAAAAAGACACTATATATATATATATATATATATATATATATATATATATATATATATATATATATATATATATATATATTTATATATATAGTGGAGTATGAAATCACGTACTTACACACGACCGCATTTGCCTCTTCTTTGGCGCCTGTCCAACCGCAGGCCGTGATTCGCGGAGTAGCCAGCGACATCTGGGAATCGGTGAGACAGAACGTGACCGTCGAGGACGAGCACTACTCGCGCTTGGTCACCACTTTCTACTTCACTTCGGTAAGTCACGTTTTGTCACGATGTCAAGCGTCATACACAAGGCCGCGACAGGGAACCGACCGAATCGCTATGTACCCGGGGGCCCAGGCCTGCAAGGCGTTATGATTATTATTATTATTATTTTCCGGTTTGCATATGCACGAAAACGGGGCAAACGAGAGCAATCGGGAATGCTCGACGTCATAGTTGATATTACAGGAGCAAGAAATTGAGTCGTGCATACAGAAGGTAACCGCAGTGCTATCAAAGTCACATGACGGGTGCCGATGGAAGAGGGAGGCAGAGGAAGACGGTACAGAGAGCTAGCTAGGTGCTGAGATGAGAAAAGACATTTTGCAGGGACAGACTGTGGTCACACTGATTGACTGGGTGCATGACAGAATAATTAAGCAATCATTTAATTAAGTAAGTAAATAATTTATTAAGTTTTTGTTTGCTTGAATGATTGATTCATTTGGTGAATTAATTAATTAATTGATTCTAGTGCTGCCATTTTAGCGATTTCGTCGCTACATTTAGCGCCTCTTTGGTCTGTTGGTTGATTTATTTTTTAATGTTGTTCTGTATGGGTATTTAGAAACATGATCGGGTACAAGCATTATAGTTTGACCATCACAAGCGTCAATAAATAGGCTGCGATCACATTTATTTATTTATTTATTTATTTATTTATTTATTTATTTATTGTAGTGTTGCCAGTTTAGCGATTCCGTCGCTAGATTTAGCTACTGTTCAGTCTGTTGATTTATCTATTGATTAATTTTTAGCGCTGTTCTGTACGTGTTTGTTTGAACATGATTGGGGTACGAGCATTATTGCTTTACGATCACAAGCGGCGATAGAAACGCATGCCCCTTGCTACACTGTTTCTTTTTTTTTTCCCAGCTCCAGTGGTTTTCGGCGGGAGCCCAGCTTGACAAGTTCGTACCCCTTCGCCGCGAAACGAGCGGAATGCAGGAAGACTACATTGGCAGCTGGAAGGTGAGCGGATGGCGACTCGAAACACTCTACGTAGACTTGAGTGTAAAAAAAAACGGTAAAAAAATGATCCTCAAAGAAGTATTTACATAGAACTGCGCCCCACGGAGCGATTGAGATTCTGTTCTTTCCTGTTTCTTTTTACTCCATCCTCTTTTCATTTGTGCCAGCACGCTGGATCGTGCACGGAAGGAAATATGAGCGGTCTTTATTTGCGCGGCTACAGTGTTCCTTGACAACAATGTTGTCAAGGAACAATGTGACAACCTGTTGCAGATAACATAATTATAGTCCTCGAGGCGCATTATTCAGATGGGCGCGGACATTACTTGGACGAGAAATCGCAACACATATTCAGATGATTAAAGAAAATTCACTAATTCAGAATTATTTCCTTTACGGCACACGCTGCAAATTACGAATTGTAGTTGGTATTGTAGTCGTATCCACTTGGAAAGAATTTCCAGAACGACGCCAGTTTGGAGATCGCGCCGTAAAAATGCGCTGTTGTTCCACTTCCTTTTTTTTTTTTTTTAACAAAGCGCTCTTCTGTGCATTGGAGCCCGAAAGTGACTGAAACGCCCATGTATTTCGTTCCCCACTTTTGGAAATAACATCTCTTGTCTCATCCGGCAAAATTAATTTCAAGTGGACACGTCTTGCGAACTCACTGGCCACAATTCGTAAATTTCAATATGCGCCGCAAATTAATTAGGAAGTTAATTAGTGTTTTTCTAATTAGTTGAATATCTGTTTCGGTATACGCTGCTAGTAATGTCTGCCTCTTCGAATACTCCAGCTCAAGGACAAGAATTGTGATACCTGCGGCAGTCTACTTTTAAAAATTCCATAAAAACTTATATATATATATATATATATATATATATATATATATATATATATATATATATATATATATATATATATATATATATATATATATATATATATATATAAGACGACAGCCCGGACCACTAGAGGCTTCGGCCCCTTTCGAAAAATAAACTCCTGGCTACGTGCCTGGCTGCGCTAACATAGGAAACTCAACAAGTGCAAACGCATAAGTTCCGATGTTAATGTGTGTGCAGCCGGAGAGCCACGCTGTGAACTACTTCGACTTCGAAGAGGAAGACAGGCTGGACGAGACGTTCGTGTGGAACTTCGACATCAGGGACTGCGCAGTAAGCAAGGACAGCAAGAGCTACCTGGACCTACTCTTCATAAGTGAGTGAGATTATGCTTTTTAGGGTCGCATGTTACCGAAACAGCTGTTTCAAAACTGTCACGTTGGCAGTTACCTTGCATAGATGGACGCCCAAGATAAGACAACATATGCTCATTAATAATATGGTAGCGAAGTGTTAGAAAGGTATGCAGGAACCATCGTCGATGATTTTCAATGTAAGCGAATAGCACGCACGCACGCACGTACGAACGAACGAAAGAAAGAAAGAAAGAAAGAAAGAAAGAAAGAAAGAAAGAAAGAAAGAAAGAAAGAAAGAAAGAAAGAAAGAAAGAAAGAAAGAAAGAAAGAAAGAACGAACGAACGAACGACAGCCCCTCCTCCTAATTTTACAGCGAATTGAGCTGTTTATGGCTAGGGTTCCGTGGATTTTTCGCGTCCGTCGATAAATCTGCGCGTGCAAAAACTCAACTTCCGAATTTAATGCGAAATCGCTCCATTGTATGCAAAAGCTTATACGTCTCATCACTTGGATATGCTTTTTCAGTAGACTAGTTCTCAGTCAGTCAAGAACTTTATTGAGGTCCTGAGGAGTTTTAAGCCGTTGGAGATCCCACGCAGGGAACTCCTCCTGCCGAAACCGTAGGCGACGCCCAAGTCGGGACGTGAACGTGGTGACGCTCCGCCAGATCTTGGGCCCTCTGGACGAGCCTGAGTTGGAGTTTGACGTACTGGCTTTTGAGTGCTTCTTCCCATTCGGGCTCAGTGGAGAGAGGGCCCTTTGGTAACGCTGTACGTTGCCACAGCATGTGAGAGGGTGAGCAATAAAGTTCTGGGCAGTCTGGGCAATTTTCCAGGATGCCTGAGTTGTAGTGACTTAGTAGGCCTCGTGACGGATACGAGTCCGTTTGTAGCATTCGAAATGCGACCGCCTGTGCGCGTTCGAGTTTGGCGTGCGGGAGCGGGTATTTGGTTCTGCCTTTTCGATAGTGTGAGGGGATTTCTTGGTAGCTGAGCAGCGGGTCATTAACCTGAATGTCCAGCCTGTCGGAGGCCGTGGGACTGTCGCGGCGGGCAAGTTCTCGCGCATGGTCGTGGGCCGTTTCATTGAGGTTAGGTTTTTGATGGGTGAATGTCTTTCCCCATGTGAGCGGGGAATCAGGAGAGGCATCGTTTGCTTTCTCTTGAGCTCGCTAGTAGTATACGTGCTACTTCTTTAGATACGTTGCCGCTTTCGTAGGCCGGAATTGTGACACGCGAGTCCGTGAGGACATGGGTAAATGTGGGGTCTGCCATGGAGATGGCTACGGCTATCTAGTTCTAAATAGGCACCATTTTCAAGATCAGGAGAGTCTCAGTAAGATCTTTTTTTTTACTTCTTGGTTACGGGGGTATGAGCCATTAGTTAAGGGTGTATAAGCCGTTCATTGCCGTACGTGACGGACAAATTTCTCGTTGGGCAGCCATAGAAATGCTTACGCATTTAATAACAGAGGTGATACGAGGATGTGTGTGCGTACCTGTCGTCATGATGACCACCGATCAGGACAGTACATGCGTGTTCAAGTGATGAAACGCATAAGCTTTTGCATAAGATGAAGCGAATGATACGAATGTGGCCCTACTAAGACCACCGGCTAAGGCACAGCGATCAGGAAAATGTATGTGTGCGTTCGTGTGCCGCCGATCTTTCTGTCAGACTGCCTCTCTCTCTCTCTCTCTCTCTCTCTCTCTCTCTCTCTCTCTCTCTCTCTCTCTCTCTCTCTCTCTCTCTCTCTGTGTGTGTGTGTGTGTGTGTGTGTGTGCGTGCGTGCGTGCGTGCGTGCGAGCGCGTGGGGGGGGGGGGGGGAGTAGCGCCGCCGGTCAGGACCACCGATCACAATAAGTGTGTATGCGTGCGTCTTTCTTCGGGATCACCGCCGTGATCGCTCAACAGAAACAAATTTTGCTCATATCCTTGATCTGAATTCTGCGTCACCGCTGTGTCTTGAGATATAAACAGCTTCGCCAGTAATTCACCTTCAGCAGCAGCGGAATGGCGCGTCTGTTTTTTTAGCCCAATCCCGCAACACTTTCGCAAGCTCGCGCAACAGTCTCCCCCCTCCGCAAGTCTTCTCCGCAAGTCGGTTGCCCGAGAGCGCACGCCCTTTCCCTCGGCACGCTTCCCCACCTTCCATCGCCTCGAGTCCGACCAACAACCAGGGTCCACCACCGACAAACCACGAAAAATGGCCGGAGAGCGAAGGAAAGTCAATTGGCTTTAAACCTCGTTATTGTTTACTGGCGCGCCTCATAATTTAGTGTATGCCGCCAGGCCGCTTACGAAAACCCTTCGTTACTGCTCAGAAACGTATAAAAATGGAATTTTTATTTTATTTTTATTTTTCTTTCGGAAATGACGCGCAATTATAATTTTTCCTTAATATTTTTTTTATAAAGAAATCTTGCGTCTTTCAATTTTATTCTTTGCCCTAAGTAACATAATATAGGCAACTTTTGCACAGTGCGTTGACGTGCTTAGTGACTCCATGACCTTCACTGTAGATGTGCAAACATTGCAGACGCTCAGAGAACAATGAACAGGGCCATGCAAAACCCTTGCTGCTGCCGCGCTCGGCTGTGTCAAGATCCAGTCAGGAAGCTATAGCCCCCTGCTTTCGTCCTGCCTCGCGGGCAATACCTATGGGACGGAGGTACCGAACCTCTCCGCGCTTCGCACCGACTAAGCTACGAGTTCGAGCGCCTCCGTCTCGCGGGAGAGCCGCAGAGCTCTTCATTTGAAAGCAAAGACTCACCCAGGCGCGCTAAACGCATATATAGTGGTCTATGTACACACATGCACTAGTGCAGGAGACGGCGTTGCCGTAGACAACAGAGAATTTTAGTGCGTCCGGTATTCCAGCAAGCGCGGGCGGTTTGCCGGTTGGGCGGGGGTGTAAACGTGAGCGGCCAGATTGGCGGATGGATGGATGTTATGAGCGTCACCTTTGGAACGGGGGGGGGGGGGGTGGAGGCGTGGGTTGCGCCACCAAGCTCTTGCTATTATACTGACTAATGTCCTACCTAGGTTACACAATTAAAAGAGAAAAGAAAAACACGATGAACTCCCACAACCAAACTTTCTGATCCCTTATTGCTAACTGTGCTTTTGTACGTCTCCGTTCTTTTTTTTTTTGTCGTTTCCCTACTTTTCTTTCACCAATCCTCCAATTGCCTCTTACTAATCCCTATTGCGGACATGTTTACTTTTCCGCTGCTCTCGCTGGGTAGACGTCTTCACATTGAAATAAAACATGCTCCATAGTTTCCCTAGCTTTACCGCAGCAAGCACATGCTTCTTCTTCCTTCTTGTAACTCGTTTTATAGGCGCGTGTTCTAAGGCACCCCGATCTCGCTTCGAAAAGTAATGAGCTTCCCTTTGAGTTATCATAAATGGTTTCTTTCCTAATTTCGTTCTTCCCTCTTAAGTTGTTACTCATGGCAGGTATGTTTTCCATTGCCGCCACCCGTGAGAATATTGCGGCCTCTCTGACTTTCCGCTTGACGTTCTTTGTTGCTGCGTTGCCCACCCTACAGGCCGCATACTTGCTGGTAAGCTTCCTAGTTCTCTTCCTCCACTGTGAACCAATGTTTTTCCTGTACAGATACCTCAACACTCTCCCAGCCCATTTACTTTCTTTCAAATTCCTCAATCGTTCTTCATACTCAATTTTACTGCTTGCTTCCCTCACTTCAAAACTAGTCCAGCCCATATATGTAGTCTTCCCGTGAGCGCCTAATGCGAGGCGACCCACGGACTTTGGCTTCCATCGAATCCTGATTGTGCCCCTGATTTCAAGCAAACAACCGGATTTCCAAAAGTAAGTCCTGGAACCATTACACCTTTCCACATACCTCGGGGACTTCGTACCTATTGTATCCCGACAGCGCGCTGTGCTTCATTATGGCTGCATTTATCATCCCCTTCACTATTATTTTTTCCTGTGTTTCCATATATATGTTGCCTTCCTTTATCCATATACCAAGGTTTTTATATTCTGTTACCCGAGGTATTTCCTGGCCCTGTATCGCCACTGTCTGTTCACTGTTTTCATTGAATACCATAACACCTGATTTTCTAACACTAAATTTCAAACCTAAATTGTTGCCTTCCTATCCACAGGAAATTGTTGCCTTCTTGTCCATTGGTGGCGCCAGCCGGTGGCGCTAAGCTCAACCACACAAACACAAAGCTAACTACTATATTCTGCGCTGGTGTAAATTCTCGACAGCGGCGTAATTGTGTTCACAATTACGCCGCTGCCGAAAATTTTCACCAGCAGCGAAGCAGGATATAGTGGGTTACTGCAGTTTTAGCTCTGTGTTTGTCTGGTTGAGCTCTACGCCACCAGGCGGCTGCACCGCTCCAGCCGCTCACGTTTACGCCCCCGCAAATCCGGCAATCCGTCGGAACCGCCCCGGTTTGCCGGAATAGTGGACAGGCTAAAAGTTTGCGATTACACGTCGAAGCGACACGCATACGACACCGTATCCGCTCCATGCAGGCGACAAGAACGTGAGCCAGCGAGCCCTGTGGTCCAACCGGGACAAGCTGCTGGAGACCGTCTGGGAGAAGCTCTACACGTTGCCACAAATCTCGCCCCTTCGCATCCCCAAGCCGCAGGTGAGCGAAGCCGTCGAGCCTCTCGCATTTCTCTCGCTACAGCGAATATCTCTACACAGCGCTGTTCGCGCATGAGCGGGCTGTTTCCGTTGCCGATCCAAGCTGCAGCGCTTGTGAACGATTTTGGCGCTCTGACGTACGTAGCACTTCTTCCGATGTGCAAGAGTGGTGGGAACCTACCTCTCGGACGCAAAAAAATATCAACAACAACAAGAAACAAATTATATAGTCACTTTACATAATGTCAAACAGAAAGTTTTTCTGCGAGCTTACAGACTGCCAACAGAACGTTTTTCTGTGGCGTTTACATGGTAATTTTTTTTTTAATAGCCATTGAACTTCTGGCTTTACATTTTTTGGGACTAATGCCCATATAAGCGTACGTTCTAGGTCTACGGTCAAAGTGAACAGACCTTTTATCCTAAGCATGTGGACCTCAATATACCAAAATAGACAGACAATACAAGCTCACCGACTTGTGTTTTTGCGGTTACCAATGCTTTCTTTACTGCTCAAATTCCGCATCTAGATCCCATTTTTTTTCCGTCCCAATCATTCAACATAACACTTGGCACTGTTACTTGTTCGGTTTGTCAAGGAAGAAAATGCGAAGCTGCTTTCACCTGCGCCTCTCGCGTTGACTGATGTCCAAAACATGGCGGCTATGACGTTACTTGGTCACTTCTGGTGCGTGTAGGACAGCAAACCTTAACCTTCGAGATTGGTTTTCATTAATCGCTGGGGGTGCATGCGACGTGAACGCAAAGAGGATCACAGAGGAAAGCGAATGCGCATTTTTTTTTTTATTATTACAAGGCAAGCAACCATGCCAAGTTTCAAGTTGAGCTACCCAGACCATAAGATACGATCTCGCTGCACATTTTGAGTAGAAATGAAGCAGTAGTAAGCGTAACATCCTTTTTTTTAAAGCTTTTTAGAAGAGAGCACAGGTAGTTGAGCCAGAACATTGTAAAAACAACGCTAACTAAAAGCCACTAGGCGTGGCGCTGTGTTTTTCACCTTGCTGTGAGCCCGCAGGTAACGCTCTTTTCCAGAATAAACTGGAAAACTGATAGACTTGTAAACGACTGTGCTATGTATGCTGTGGAGCGCTCTACTCTCTTGCGCCCCCTGATGTTGTATTCCTCGCATGGCTCTCATTCCTCCTGTAATCAAGCTCATATTTTCACATAGCGAAAGAGCAGGTCAATAAGAAGGCAAGACGTTTTCTGTACTAGAAGTCTACAGCACAACCCACAGACCGTCTGAACTTAATTTTATAGAAAGGAAGGCGTAAAATTAGCACAGTTACTGACGTCACTGCTATACGCTCCCGAATGGTGGACGCGCAGTTGTGACCAAGATTGAAACCCTAGTGTCAGAACTTTGACGTGTTGGCCAACATTGCGTGGAGTTCTTGTGCGGAATTCAACTGTCGCGTTTCGTCCCCCCTCTTCTAACAAAAGTGAACTCTGCAGGCTTTTCACTTTCCTACCAGGAGTCTCTAGTCACAATGAAAAAATTAAGGGCAAGAGAGTGCCGGAATCTGAAAATCCTCTGTTTTTGATCCTGCACAGATTGGATTCCTCGAAGACAACAGCATTCACGTCGTCGCCCAACTGCTGCCGGCGCCCGATGCAATCGGTGAGAAAAAGCACGTGATTACCTCGATCCTGCATGTCACGTAGAAAGTGGGAACATTTGCAATCTCCAAGTCTACCTCCCTCTTCGGAAATAGACTTTTGTCTCTATGCCCCTGAAATCCAATGTTGACATTTGAGTTTCTCATAGTTATAAAAAAATTACTCATTTGAGCAAGGGCTCATAGTTGACCGTTACACGTGAACATCAGAGTCCTTCCGACATGCGCGCGATAGGAGACAGCGACACCATATCTATGTAAAATTACTGATAACTATGCGAGTTCACTGTGATAAACACCATACTACGCGCATGGGCAACTCATGATGTCAGTAAATTTCCTTCAAATCAGTAAAGCAGTAGCCAGCTTACGGCATTCCGGGGTTTTGAAACGTATTTATGTAGGGAGGCCGGGCCCGCAGTAATTAAGCTTCCTCTTAAATGCTCGTTTATCTCCATCTGTAAGACGAAAAAGACGCAATACTAAACGTGAGTTACTAGGAGGCATACGGTGTGTCTTCTGTGTCTTGCTCGTTTATCGCGTACGAGATACGGCCCAAAGGATGCAAACTTTTTTTTTGTTAAGTCTAAAAACAACAGGGAGTGCTGAGAACTTCTATTGGAGAAGTATATATTTGTCCTACATCACACTCGATTTTCGGGCAACCTTCGTACACCCTGGAGTAGTAGTACACACACTAAATAGAGCTTGCGCCCATTCGGGCGAATTTTCGTCCCGCAACAACAGTCATCTGTCTTACTTGCGTTTCCTTGCTTGAAAACGTTGCGCTCGCCACTTTCCTGTCAAGAATGCCAAGTCACGTTAATAATGTGCATGCCGCTCATTACCTGGAAGTACTGGACTCACAGCTCTACAAAAAGGAAGGCACGCAAGATAAATGACGATTAGTGTTGTGAGGACAAGGATACGCCTTAACGGGTGTAGAAAGTACACGTTCACTGCGCTGGTGCTCAGAGCAAATGTACACCCCAGGGAGTGCAACCTCGACATGGAGTTAATCTCCAGCTGGCAACTTCTTTTTGTCGTTCTTTCCTTTGACGTCGCACGCATTGCCACACGACGTGTTAGAGTGCTTAAGTAAACGCGTAGCAGACCTGCCTCGCTCGGAAATTGGACAAGCGGATCGTGGAATCGATTAAATTTACCCCGACACCCCGTACAGGGATATCGCATAACCGGTGCGGCAGGCAGCAAAACAGGCTCGAAAAGTAAACAAATTTGTGAGGCAGACGTGCTAAAAATGGTTTCGCGACTCGTTGCAAAAATAAACACCGGTCTGGTGCATGACCAGCAATATCGGCAGGACAACTGCTCAAGTCTGTCGCGGCTCGTACAAAGAACGATATTTTTAAAAAAACGAAGAAAAACAACTTTGGCAGTTTCGCCCAGGTTGGTTTGGCCTAAAAGGGCGAAGCTTTGAGAGCGACAGCAACGTTAGCTGTGCGGTCGAACTCCTCGGACGTTGTTCGAACTGTCCACGGGTGCGTATGCTGGCGCGACGCAGAACGAAAGGCAGCTCCTGCTGTGTCAAAGAAACAGCGCTATGGCGGCTACCAGGCGTCTCAGAACGCAGGCGTTATGAGGAGCGTCGCCAGGGGGCATTGCGGACGTCGCACCCATATGGAGCGCGGGATGGGACCGATGGGAAGGCGTCGGCGTTAGTCGGCGTCCTGCGAGATATTACATGGGTGTCTCACGTGGCGCACTTTGGATCGCGATCACGCCCAATCGGGATCGACATTTTCGACCTCCTTCGGCCCCTTTGCGTTAGCTGAGGCAAAGAGCCAATCGCGGTCGAGAAATTCGATCCGGCTCGGGCTCCACCGCGATAGAAAGTCGCCATGCGACAACGGTGTTGGATAACGTTAGCTTGACCTTTACTGCGCGTTCCGCTCTGAGCACCGCATACACAACAGCTCGGCAGGAACGCTACAGTCTGCATGCACACAACGCTTACGCCAGCAGCAGAGGGCAGAATGTTGCTCCGACTCCGCCACCGAGCGATTTAGCGTCGCGTCGAGGCTGCGCCGACTTCGCGTCGTCGTTTTGGCAGCCGAATGCCGTGCGCTGGCTAACAGCGCATGCGCCATCGGTCGCAGCAGCATAATGACTGCGGCGGCGTTATCGCGCGACGAGCGTCCGCGTAAGTGCTATCGCAATAACATCTCTAATTTCGTGCACGTGGGCGAGAATTCGCTGATGGCCGATCCTGCAAGACGTGCGAGGCGCGTGTGATGTACGGTGCTGCTCGACGGGCGGCACTGAAAAGTAACTTGTTGCGAAGACAGTAGATAAAAACGCGCCGACGAAAAGATCGCTATATGGGAGGACGTGTTCTAACTTGTGTGATGCGCAGTCAAACCTCGTTATGACGAAACGGGGTGTAATGAAATAATGGATATAACGAACTGAAATTCCCCTTGAAATTCCCATAAAGATTCGTGATGCAGTGCATATGATAGCAGATATAACGAAGTATTTCTAGCTCCCCCTTCAACTTCGTTATAACGAATTTTTACTCCAGCACTGATGTAATGGGCGAATGTATTGGATTAACCGTGCATCACGTTTTTGTACTGATTCTGGAATGGTTTGTCCGTAACCCGGGACTTCTAAGCACGCAATATCGTGCGGCCTGTGTCACGGTCAACAAGCACAGCATACGGTGGGCATCCGCTGTGGACGCGAGCGATGGGTCAGTTTGATTTGAGTTCTTTATTGATTTCAGAGGAGAAAAAAAAAACGTTGTACATCACAAAAGCGGTTGGGCCAATAGTCTAAGCTTGTGGAAGTCCATATAATTACATATATTGGCAGCTCACTCTAACAGGCATCATAAATATTGAAAGTTAATAGAAATAAGCACGAAAGAAAAATGCGAGCCTGTTCAGAATTCGAACTTCGGGAACAAGATTCATTTCGCCGCAACTACGAAGTTCCTAACCACGATTCAGTGGCGAAGTAGTGCATATCGTTGCACCATAAAGAACTGCAACCGGTTGACCGCGCAAGCTACCATTGGCGGAGAGATCGGAATTTAGGTTTCTTTGCATTTATAGTGCTAGAGATCGGCACGATAAAGCAAGCCTATCGACAATGCAGGGGCGGGGTCTTCAGGTGCTGGAGCATGCATCTAGGTTAGGGCAGGTGCCAAGGGCTGCCTAATCACACCTTCCGGCGATGTCTGTGCATATCGATATTACGGGGAAGGGAGCGGAAACACGGATAACTTACGGGGCACGTGCGTCTCGGCGGGAAAGAGGCTCTCGGACTACAAGGATGCAGTGAGGGTTCAAACAAGACCAGACTTTGACCAGGTGTCGCGCGAATAAAGAGAGCGAGTTACGTGGCCGGCCAGATAACTATATTAGTTGCATTTTTTTTTTACCGTGTTCCTGCAGCCACTGGACTTTTGAGTAATCCCCGCAGAAGAGCCTTCCGCAGCACGTCCTCTTGTTTGAGGACGCGGGAAACGCGATGGTGGCCCTCTAATGACGCTCGACTTACGCTTTTCTTTCTTTTTTTTTCTGTCCCCGTCACCATGCAGCCAGTTTCATAAGGAGCGAGAAGATGTTCGTGCCGGGCGAAAAGATGAAGCACGTCAGCGAGGTGCCATCGCAGGAGGAGTGCGCCGAAAAGTGCTTCAACGACGCTGGTTGCATGTGAGTACGATCGCATACTTAAATATTAAAACAGCTATCTTATTCACCATCCCCTCTTTCACAGACACAAAAAATACATCGTTAGATCTATCGTATTTCATATGCCATACAGGAACTATCAGACCGCTGTCCAGCGTTGCTTACTTTATAGAGTGCTGCCATAAATGTGTGAGGGTGGGTAGGGGGGGGAGGCGAGAAGGAGAGTAGGAAGGTGTTATGGTTTTAGAATCATCCTATCCTGCCAAATTATGACAGTACCAATGGTGCATCTTGACAGAGTTTCTTTTCTGAATGCGCTGCTGTTTCAGTGCTTCGAAGAAACCATCTGTCACATTTTGTGCTGTGGCCAGTTTAGCTGGAGTAAGGAGTCATCAACCTGGGTTGGGGGTGGGGGGGGGGGGGGGTAGTACTATATAACTGTCCACCTAGTGGGCATGTCATTTCGTCTGCTACTGAAGTGCCAATTTGCTGGGCTGGGGTACGCGTTAGATACGTGTTAGATAGGATTGATTGATTGATTGATTGATTGATTGATTGATTGATTGATTGATTGATTGATTGATTGATTGATTGATTGATACTGTAAGGCAAACGCAACCTGAGACACTTCTTTCGGAACACCCCCCCCCCCCCCCGTTTTTCTTCGCAGGACGTTCATCTACTGCGACCACGGCTGCTTCTTCTCGCCCAGTAACCGCCCCATCGACTGGGGGAGACCCATGGCCATGAGCGGATGCCGCCGCTACACCAGTAAGTGCATGTCACGAGAGAAAAAAAATGCCAACACAAATGCGCGCGTGTGTCTTCAATAGAACTCTAGGCCGGGTCACACAGCCACGATGTACATGCGCTCATTTTGTTCGCACAAATATTCGGGCCACAGTTCCCACATCGGGACTACATATCAAAACCGCGAAAAGAGGTCATTCATTCATTCATTCATTCATTCATTCATTCATTCATTCATTTCGATCAACTCGTTGTTTGCAACATTATCCTACAACATTATCCTACAACAGACGAGTTCTGCCATGCAGTGGTTCTCAAGTCGCAGTTTCGATCGTGTCACATTCTTTCTCGTTTTCTTCATGAGATTAGAGAGAGTTTTAGACTAGGGGACGTCAAGCGTTTGGGAACGCAAAGTCCATTGCGGGCCCTGCGCGCTCTGTTGTGCTCGCTTGGGGTTCTCTTGTGCGCCCGGCGGTTAGCGTCCACCCAAAAAGTGGGTGCCCGCTTGCGTGCCAGGCCTAACCTAAAGCTCTCTATTGACGCAGACGTAGTGTGTCAATCACCGTGCTCGGTGGTCCAGACACGACGTCGTCGCTCGATTTCATTTTGCAGAGGCAGATGCCGACATTAAGGCGACGTTCAGAAACAACTCCGAGGTTGTCAAGATGCTCAAGGACGAGGTCGACAACGCGCGGTTCGTGCTCAAGGTTGCCAGCGATGAACTCTCGGCAAGTTGACTTTACAGAACGATGAGTCATTTTTTGGCAGAGGAATGGGGGAGGGGGTTATATTTTCAAGGGATTAACTCTTTTTGGTTTATCTTTTGTTACTAAAACCCACGTAGAATAAGGGGAACTAATCGGCTTTTTTTTGGTAACAACCATAAATAGTCAAGAGATAACGAAACTAAGGACAGTATAGGGAAAGTTAACTGTAGTTTAACTGTATAACTAAAGATTCAGTCTAACATAAACTTCATATTCGTAATAAAGCAAAGCGATATCGAAGCGGAAGAGAAAAAAAACTTTACCCTCTCCGACGCATGAGAAAAACACCAAGCGTCTCCTAGTCGTGCTGTACACGGATAATCGTTATTTGCCATAGAAAATTATGCTCAGAGATTGCGCTGTTTCCTGCCCCTTTGTATGAAGCCCCTTGTGTGTCATGTGTCTAATCTCTCAACATGTCAATAAAGGCGGGAAAAAGGCGCAAAGGCGGGCCACTCAAATCTCGGAGGCAAGATCTGTGTTTCGTCTAGTGCATGCTAGAAGGCGCCACAATGCCACACCACATAGGGTGCCTCGAGTCCAGCACCAAGGCGTGGTATTGAGGCATCCTAGGGCCGTAGTAAACTTGGGGGTGTTTCAGTCAGGTGTGTAGTACCACCGCCGTGCTAGCGCAAGTTTGTCAAAGTCCACCGACAACTGCTAAGAAAGGGCACGTAAGTCAGCAGCACTGTGCACAAAGGAGGCCCAAACTTGCGATATGTTCAGTTTTTGTTTTGCTTCGATTTTCTCGCGAGAGCGGCTCACGCCTACTATATTGGAAATCGGAGAAGAATCGGGTGATTTAAGAAAGATTGTCCGAGCCTGAAAAGAATCACCATTGAGAAATTTGGAATGGCTAAGGGAATGAATTCAGAGAACTTTTGAGAATTTAACGAGGAAATCGTTCTGATTCAATTGCATACCCCACAACAACTGCTCCAACATCCCTATGACAATGTCCCAGAGAAGAGGCTCCCAAAGACGGAACACCGGGAATCGTTATGTCCAATCCAGCGCCACGAAATTTTCCTTCTAAACTGTGTTTTCTTAATGCGGAAAAACGGCGGCATGACAGGAAGTCTCTGTTTTAGACGAAGAGTCTCTTCTTTCTTTTCTACGCGGTTCCGTTGTTGTCGCTTAATATTAGGGTTCGTTCTGCAAGTGTGACTTTGCGGTAGTTACCCGCCGCTCACAAAAGTGAGTCAGCGATGTATAGACGTTTCGGCTAATTTGTACTCGCCTTTGCGATTTTGTTACAGAGTGCGGCAACATACACTGCCGTTAGGCTTAACACGGACGCCAGCCCATTCAATGGTGAGTAAAGGTGCCTCTGCATCTGACGTTCGCGCGCTTACAGGCCTGCGTTGCGTGAAGTCTGTCTTAGAAGTATACGACCAGAAAACGTGAAAAAGTAAAATTAGTATTGTGTATTTTTAACGAAGCTTTAAACTCTTATTAGTTTTCAATAGTGTGCTCCGAAGGCTACAGGAAATATCGCACAATGTATTAATTTCGTGCTCCTGGAAGCGTCGTGTTTAGGTTGTTATTTTCACTTACTGGCGCATTAATTAATTGGGCATGGAGCGTTAAAATTAGAACACCGCTAAAATTAAATTTAAAATCATGGGGTTTTATGTGCCAAAACCACGATACGAGATCAAACACGCTGTACAGGGGGGGGGGGGGGAGGGGGGGGTCTGCGGGTTCATTTTCACCACAGCTTCTTTAACGTGCACGCGAATCCAAGTTACACGAGTGGTTTCTTTTTCTTTTCTTTTCTTTTTTTGCACTTCGCCTCCATCGAAATGCAGCCGACGCGGCAGGGATCGAACCGGCGATCTCGATCTCAGCATTGCAGTTCAACGCCACAACCACTGAGCTACCGCGGTGGGTTATAACATCCGCCAGAAATTTCGAAAAAAAAAAAAGAACAACTGACGAAAAGCGCAGATTTTCTTGCAATCCGCATTTATTTCGTGTTTTCTTTTTTTTTCTTTTTCTTAAAAAATGTGATACCAGGTATGCCTCCTATGCTGATTTTACTGCTCTTGTTAAGAAAATAGCAAAATACGCTGCGCATCATTTACGCGTCAAAATTACAAGGTAGCGACACATAGTACGTCATGACGAGTTAACTTCGTAACCGATATAGTTTAGAGGTTAACCTTTCCCTAAAGTTTCCCTTACCGGCCGACGGATCGCACGGCACGTAGGGCGTTTGAACGAGCGCGCAATGTTTGTTCGAACAAGATAAGCAGTGTCGATAAGCAAGATACGCCTAGAGTATCGATGAAAAAAGAAATGAGAAACAGAAGCAGGGAAGAGCTTGATATTGATTGATTGATAAATGCTACGTTTTCGCAAATGACACGCTGCTCACGTTTTCAAATTCAGTGCTATTTCATTTTGCTCACGCTTCGCACATTGTACTCAATGTATTGTTCGTCATGTATAGATAGTTTTCGTGTGACGTCACGGACGCCACCTCTCACTACGCTAGTACCCAAAGATGGCGGCCACGATGACGTCAGTGCAGTGTATTATCACGCGCACATTGTCTTGCTTATTGACGGTGACTGTTTTTCACCGGTTTATCACTGTTATCGCCGTGTCGTTCGACATAATATGGGCCCATCATGCTGTCACACTGTCACGTTTCTTGATTACACTCCTTCTCGACGTGCGGGTACCTAAAAATGGCGGCCGCGATGACGTCTGTGCAAACTATCTACATAACCACTCCTGCTTAAGGCCTCTAATCGGAGGCTGGCAGTAATCTTGAAATAAATAAATAAATAAATAAATACGACCGCGGATCCGTTTCAGGCACAGGTAGCGGTACAAGTTAGAGAAGTTTCAAGGAAGGAAAAAAAAACAAGATTAGGGAAACGTATACAAAAGAATGCTAGAATGAAAAACACGTATAGCATGCCCGGTTAAATCAAGCAGGCTATGTGACTATTAACAGTCACCGCCCCTCTTCAAAGGTGATGCCAGCAAATCATCATCATCATTCGCGGAGCATCCTCTTTTCTTGTTTTTGTCGTCTGCTTGATCGACGCGAAACATAGCTTCCGCCGCCCAGAGAACGCAGTAGAACGAGATGAGGCACGGCAAGTTACACCCCCCGCGCCAGATCCATTCAGTTTCAGTTACCGTTTATTGATGCGATTGAAATGTTTTACAGAAAAAGTAACTCTAGGAGGTGCCACAGTCAAAGACTGGGGAGGGACCTCCAAAACCACCTTTTCTAACAACGTCAATCCACCAATCGCGCGCAGCGAACCACGCGGGCGGCCTGTACGACGTGGCGTTCCCCGAAAAGGTCCTGTCCATGGACGCGGACACGACGATGAAGGCCATCATGCTGGACGGCAGCTCGGAGATCACGTCGGTGCAGCAGTGCTACCGCAACTGCATCACCGAGAGCGGCATGGAGTGCGCCTCGTTCTCGTACTGCGCGGCCACCAAGGACTGCCGGCTGTCGTCCATCTACATCCGGGACGACGACGCGGCCGCCAAGAAGAGCCTGGCCACCGACACGCGATGCGACGTCTACGCACGTGAGTGGATGTATTTAGCAGCGGTAAAGTTGTTGGGCCAGTTGGTGAGACACTGCGAATAAAACCGCTACAGACATGGGACGGAGGAAGACGACGACAACACAGGGCGGCACTTGCAACTGTTGCAAGTACCGCCCTGTGTTGTTGCAAGTGCCACCCTGTGTAGCACTTGCAACAGTTGCAAGTACGGCCCTGTGTTGTTGCAAGTACCGCCCTGTGTTGCCGTGTCGCTCCGTCCCGTGTCTATGAGAGTGGCTTGTTGGGCTAGTTGGTACATGGTTATACTAAGAGAATGCCAGCAAACTTGAGAGTAGAAAAAATTAAGAGGCAGACAAAGACAAAGAGACAGGAAGGTGGCTAGACTAACAACTTAACTTCATTCACGAAAACAGACATGGGACGTCGTCGACGGAGTGGGGGACGTCGTTTTCATGAATGATGTTCAGTTGTTAGTCCAGCCACCTTCCTGTCTCTTTGTCTATGTCTGCCTCTTGATTTTTTCCCCTGTCATGTTTGCTGGCATTCTCTTAGTATATAGTCCCGTGTCTGTAGCGGTTTTATTCACAAAGCGAGTGGGTATATACTGGGACACGACTGTTACCGTATATATTCGAATCCGGCGGGTACGCCCAGACTTCGCGGGCCGACTCCGGAAATTCGGAAGGTCAGACAAAAAAATAAAGGCAAACACCGAATGTGCACGTGTATCAGTGCACCTTCAGTAGTTTTACGTCAAGACGTTGTAAAATTTAAAAAAAGAATAAAAGAAAGGTTTCACAGAGTAAGATAACTCGCGACATGTCTTTAGAGCCGGGGCCCTGAACCACTTCTTTATCGGAGTGGATAAAAGCATTTGAAGAGAAAACAGGCCATTTCAGAAATACTTTGCCGCAAGAAGTGTAATCCAAAGCGTTCAGCAGAAGCGGAGTTATTGGCAATCAATCACGGCCTCCGCTGCGCTCTCGTTCCTTCTACAGTGCCTTGCACTGCGAAGGCTACGGCGCAGCGGGGCATGCCCACAACGCTCCGCCTTCTAAATGTCACCGTAGCGCACAGTTCAAATTTCATTTTGGGTGTTAACGTAGACGCCACGACTTCTGCCTTTGGTGCCTACGACGCGCTAAACGTAAGCCAAACGCGGTTGACCTTAACGAGCCGCAGTGCGATTAGCCAGTGGACTCCTGGCGGCAACCCGCGGCGGCCGCGGTATCTACGCCATGTAGCCGACCGCAGCTTGCAATGTCAGCTAACGGCCAATTGCAACCGTCTAAGTTAATGACGAAATAAAGCGTCCAGAAGAGAGTGAGGAAAGCATCTTCTGTTGAAAAGAGAGCGTTTGAGAGGAAGGTGACATTGCGATCCGCTTGCGAGCTCCTCGCACTGCGTAGGACTGCAAAAGTTGGCTGAAATGTTCGCAACAGCGTATGCTACCCGCGGACTGTGTTGTTTCACCAAGGCCGAGGGGTGGTTCAGGGCCCCTTTAAGTGTATTTCTCAGCAACCACCACTACACAGAATTTGATGAGCTTTGTTAGATTTAAAAGAAAAAGTTTGAATGTAGTGAATCAGAGAAGCGGGTTTTTTTTACTAAGGCCGTCAAACATTCTTCAATAAAAATGGTTTAAAATTGCGAAATGTAGGAAAACGAAACTATGGAGTTTACAACTCTCTAATTAAGCAATGAAAAACGATATCACTATACTACAAACTGAATTTAATAACACATCTAAAGCGAACAAAATTGATATATTATACACCACTGTGAAACGTATTACTAATTTGTGAATAGGATTTTCGCAAACCTCTTGGACACTATCAAATCGACGTAAGCATTTCTGAGTTTTACATGTTTTAATGAGTTTTTACATCAATAGGCGGCATTGGAGTCGGGCCCGAGCTAAAGATTCGCGTGTCGTGTGTGGTTTCGTGCTTATTACTTTGCCATCACGTTTTTTTCAGCTGCATCATTGTACACTTGATATTTTACTATCTGTTAACTGTATATATGCGTGACGAGGGTATACCTGAATGATCAAACAGTCGTTAATGCGCAGGGTGCACGTTAGTTTTGTGTTCTCGTGTCAGTGCACCCATGTGAGCCAGATTAACCGCGTAACCGTACACCATACAGTCAGAATAAAGAAAGCTTTCTTCGAATGTAAGCCGAACGAAAAGGAAAAGAAAGATCCCCGCCCAAGCACTGCGTACAGATGGTCAACCAGCAAAGCTGAAACGTGCGGCCCCGGTGTTTATCACTGAATTAATCCCGACGGTTCACTAAACAACGGCTTGGTAGGCTGCCAGATCCTCGGTACGCAGTTGCTGCTTGCGCTCGGCTGCACGAGCCTGTTCTTATGTCCGGGCTGCAGCATCGGCACGGTGTAGACGAGCTCGTTCTCGGTTCTGCTCGCGGCGTTGCTGATCGAAAGCAGCCTGCTCCTCAGGAGCATGTATGACGCGTGTCCTACCCATTTCGTAGCCGGAGATAAACTGCTGCGCGCGCGCGCTCGGCTGCAACGGAGGGCAACCACGTCACTACTGGCGCAGCTAATCCGACACCACCTAGATAGCACAATGCATTTCCACTCCGATACATGAGATCATGTTACCTGGCTCGACTGCCACAGAATCTAATGAGAATGCTGTCGAGTAGGCAACAGTGATTTTTACGTCACCGCTTTCATCACGCCAACCTTGTCAATGGAAATTTCGGGCCTGGTATCGTGACGTCATGAATCGCAGTAAACATGCTTTGTACTAGCTATCTCGTTGGTGTTGGCTAATCGCGCGGCTTTTTTTTTTTTCGCGCATGCGCATAGGGTTGCGCAGGAGGTGTTTTCGGCGTGCAAGCGACCGACAGACGGACGGACGGGTGAATTGGCTAAGCATATATAGCTTCGCTGTAAAGGAAAGGCATACACGACTGCTACAAGAACATGCAACATCGCCGAGATGTAGCGCTGTCGAAATGCCCGCATTATATCGGATGGGCCGGAATTTCATCCATAGCTGCCGCGAGCCAGTTCACTACGCGACTATACGCGAAGTAGACACGTCGAAGGCACGTCGAACTAGACAAGCATCTGAACTTGTTCCGAGACGCCCCGAATGTTTACAACCTTCCTCAGCTTCGCCTGTATGATCTTCGACATTAGATTCCCGCTTCTGCTCCTACTTTGAAGGTTCGCAATGCGGGTGTATGAAGCTCGGCGAGCAGCGCTGCGGATGACGTCATCGGTACAGCTGGCGCGTTGCCAACTCGCACAGGTAGCGCGGCGAGGAGCGGATGGCTTCACCGCCCAACATAACTCGGTGCTCGGAAAGGCCCCGAATCAGTTCTGTATCGGCGCTGAAAAAAAAAACAATTGGCGGACGCTTAAGCCTCGCCTATAAGAGTGGAACGCGATAGCATTACATGATCTCCGAGTGCTTCTCACGCTTCCCAGCAACTGCAGCTTATGTAACCGTAACGTTCACCGGGAAACGCTGGCGGCGAACGCTATGCACGAAGGCGACCTTTGTGGTTCTTGTTTTGATGGTGTGCAAGGAACTGAGGGGGCCACGCAGCTTAACGGAAAGCTAGAAAGACAGTAATTAGATAAACAATGACAGCAGAAATGAGAGAAAGTACTCTCACGCGAAATACGGGTTAACTTCGTTAGAATGAACTAGTAACTTCGTGGAACGAAGGTTATTGTTCAGTGCGGCGACGTACAAGGGCATATAAGTCATATCCGCTAAACACCATCTGCACACGTCGCCTGCTCAGTTCTATTTAAAGACAACTATTAAGAAGTTAGGCAATTAGCAATGCCTAACTTGCAATGCTTTGCCAACATTGCTTCAGTGATATATTTGCTACTCATTTATAACCACTTTAGACAAAGTGAAATTTCGTTAGAGTTGGCCTTTAAAGGCCCTTTAATAAAGAAGCATGCTAATAAGAAAATTAGACAATTACCACACTGCAGCTCTACCACGACTGCATCAGTAGTGTATACATATATATTACTCATTTATAATAAATTTAGCCGAAGTCAAATATCGTTTCAGTTGGCCTTTAAAGGTCTTTCAATAAAGAATCCTGCTAATAAAAAATATTACCAGCCCTGCAGATTTACCCCGATTGCTTCGGTAATCGTGGTGCCTATGTAAATATGTATATACATATATATACATATATGCACTACTTGTTTGTAATCAATTTACCCAGTGAAATTTTCTTGCAGTTGGCCTTTAATTGCCCTCAGTAGTAAAAGCTCACCCCCCCCCCCCCACGTCCGTGCAAAACAGGCTCCTACATCAACATGTACGAGAAGTTCCCGGGCACGGTGAGCCGGGTGGGCGGAGCCCTGTCCAAGGACAACGTGCCCGACGAGAACCAGTGCGCGCAGCTGTGCAAGCACGACAAGCTCGTCCGGTGCCGCGGGTTCGAGTACTGCCCGGGCACCAAGCACTGCGTGCTGCACGAGAAGCACTTCCTCGACATCCGGCCCGAGGACGTCGTCAACGACACCGAGGCCTGCTCGCACTACGCCCGTGAGTCACGTTCGCGTCATGCCTTATCGACGAGGGTAAACCAGCAGTGCTTGTCGGTCGAATCGCGTGGCTAGAACGTCCAAAAACAAAAACGAAACAACGCAGTAGCTATGGGAGACGCCATACAGTAAAGGTCTGCGGATTAATTTCGACGTCGTGGGGTTTCTTCAACGTGCACCTAAGTCTAAGTACACGAGCGTTGTGCCTTCTCGACCAGCGTAAACCAGCAGTTCTTGTCGGTCGATCCTCGTGCCTCGAACGTCCAAAAACAAAAACGAAACAACGCAGTAGCTATGGGAGACGCCGTACAGTGGAGGTCTGCGGTTTAATTTCGGCGTCGTGGGGTTTCTTCAACGTGCACCTAAGTCTAAGTAAACGATCGTTTCTTTAGGTTTTTTTTTTTTTGGCGTTTCGCCTCCATCATTGAAATGCGGCAGTGGCAGCTGGGAATCGAACCCGCTACATGGTATTCTAAAGATGGATGCCACAGCCATTCAGCCATCACGGCGGTTAAACATGCTTGTTCGAGGATCTGACTGGTAAATGATCAGTTCAAATACTTATTGCCAATAATCTGGCAGAAAAAGAAACATTGATTTTTTTTACCAGGTAAATTAACTTCAAGACCCCTCCCCCCTTTCGAATTTCGAGCCGAAAACCACATAGCCGGTTCGTAAGGGTGACGTCACGATTTGGAAATATTTTCTTCTCGCAGTTGCAACATTCTGGTACCAAAAAAGGATGTCAAAATCTGCTACGTGGAGTTTTTTTTTTTCGGTCACTAATTCTTAACCGTAACAAATATTAACTAGACTCGAGCACGTCATCACTATGACGTCAATCTGTGACGTCACGGCAAGCTGGTGTGAAAGAATTTAAGCTAAGTTCAGCCAAAAGACTGAACCTTGCAAGTCTGAGAAGTCTTATTGCGCCAAACCCGCACAAGTGCGAGTAAATTTACGCGTTGAACTATGAGACGTCACACTGACGTATACCGGCACTGAGGTTTGGGCGCAAAATTGAAAACAAGAAAAAAAGCTTGCAAGTTTCTCCCTCCTCTTATTTCTATACTAATCAACCAATTTCACCTCGAAATTAACTAAAACAGTGATTTCAGAAGATCGCAAGGTTTTCATTCTAAGGCTATTTAGTGGTTCACTTTCAATTAACGATTATCTAATCGGACGTCTCTCTCTGGTCACGCCTATGCCCGTCATGGTGGCGTATTATAGTTTTGACGTTGCGCTGCTAAGCGCAAGGGCGCGGGGTCGAATCCCGTCACCGGCGGTCGCATTTCGATGGGGCCGAAATTGAAGAAACGCCCTGTACCGTGCATTCGGTGCAAGTTAAAGAACCTCAGGAGGCCAAAAATAATGCGGCTTTTCCTCCACTACAGCGTGCTTGATCGTAGTTTTGGCATGTAAAAGCCCCCCCCCCCTCCCAGATATCTTTAATGCGAAAGCCTCATAATGCGAAAGCCTCATATATGCCTCATTACATGAAAGTCCGTCGGCGTAGTCGGCGTGACCGAAGGCTGGTACCAAAAATGGCCGACGGCGCAGCAAAGAGTAAAAACACGCCAAGAAATGCGCGGATTGACGTCAAACTTCTCGGGGAGGTTCCTGTAAACAAAGTAAATTAATCGATTCGAAAAGAAAATTCGGTAAATTTCGGCCCGGGTGTAAATCGCAGCCGGGCCTCCGGGGGTTGGGAGACGAGCACGCCACCCCAACGCCACGGCGGCTCCACAGTTCTGGCTGACCAAAAGCGTGCCCAGTGCCTGCGTCACTGCACACGTCACGTCGCAGCCATATCTGGCTGACTAAAGGCGTGGCCCGGTTCGTGCGTCATCGGGCACGTGACGGCGCAGCCAATGATGAGGAAGGGGAGGCGCCACGTCACAGGCGTACAACACGAGCGCGTTCACGGCGTTCCGAGGTCCACAAAGGGCGTAACGCTTTTCGCATTGCCACGCATTAATTTCTTTTCTCTCTCTCCCTGGCCGCGCAGAAAAGTTCTCGGCCGACTACTGGGAGGGCGCCAAAGGGGAGCTGCTGGCCCCGGACTCGGTCACCGTGACCATCATCAGCTTCGAGGACTGCGCCAAGCAGTGCACCTTGGACCCGAGCGGGCGCTGCAGGTCGTTCAACTTCTGTCCCGCCAATGACGGGCCCGACCGCAAGTGCGTGCTCAACGCGCACTCCATCGACGAAATGGAGGCCAACAAGGACGTCAAGTTCCAGCCGAGCAAGGACTGCTTTTTCTACTTCCGTGAGTGTCACTTCCTTTTCTTGCGACACCAGGGATGTCGTTCCAGTCTGTTTGTTTTTTACAGCAAAGGTGTGTAAGCGGTGTTCCCCCAACGGTTTTCATGCGGCGTGATATCAGAAAGAGAGAGAGAGAGAGCGCTTTATTTCGACCCGTCAGAGAGTATGGTAGGTGATCGGGGTGAGACGCAGCTCCTCCTTTCACCGTCTCCCTCCGCCCTAGACGTCGGCCGGAATCAGTTGGCTTCCGGCGGCGGCCTGGGCTTGACCCATGGCTTGTTTTTGGGCTTGTTCTTCCTGGCAATGGAGGGAGGATTCCCATGACTCTTTGTTCCCATGTAGACCGTTCAGCGCTGGGCAAGCCCAGAGCCCCAGCGCAGGCACACTACTACCTGTCCAAAAAGCGAGACTTAAACACATACCGAGACATTCTAGAACACTATAGAATGGGCAGGAGAACCCTCCCTCCACCCCCCCTAGATCTCTCACGAAAAAGGAAGAAGTAACCTGGCGGAAACTGCAGACGGGTGATATCAGATGGTATCAGTTTGTGTCAGTTGTAGGCATCATATGTCAGCAACGCCGCCTGCGTCGGACCACTGAGGCGGCCGTATGAGCGCGCAGGGCCAGAGGCCGGCGTCGGTAGAGGCGACACGGCATGCAGGGACATGCTTCGGGTGTAACGGAGAGCGTAGAAGTATAATGCTCGGATATAGCGAAGCAATTCAAAATGCTCGGATATAGCGAATGAATTGCACCATAGGTGCAGTGAAGCGTTTGCGAACCCTCGGGTGGATTTCGGGCAGCGGCAAAACAGTCCACTATAGCACTTCTGAATAAGTGCGCGAGAACCATCACGAGCAGCTTCGCAGTCTTTGACGTACGAGTTTCGTGGGTTGGCGTACATCTGCGAAGTCCTTTAAGGCGTTAGCATTAAAAGTGTAGAAATGTGTATGAATTAAGCGTGGGAAGCCGCTCACGTGGTAGAGGTAGGTCAGGTGATTATATATATATATATATATATATATATATATATATATATATATATATATATATATATATATATACATATACATATATATACACACACATATATATAATATGCCCCCCAACAAACAAAGACACCAAAAAAAAACATAGGGTGAATTACTTGTACTTACTAATTGAATTAAAGAAGTGGTAAATTAATGGAAATGAAAGTCGACGAAAAAACACCTTGCCGCAGGCGGGGAACGATCCCACGTCTTCGCATTACGCGTGCGATGCTCTACCAATTGAGCCACCGCGGCGCTGTTTTCCCATACACTTTCTTGGGTATCTATGCTTTACTACTACAACTAACCCTGGGCTAACGCTCCCTGTGTTAGTTGGTTATTAATGACGGTGGTCTTCTCCCGACCACTGTCACTTTCACTTCGCGGCAAGACATGGTGTCTATTGAGCTCCCGAACAATACGTTGAAATGTGGCGAACGCGGTTTAGATCATGGATTCAGGACCTCATAGAGGTGCAACGTAATGCCTAATGCACTTCTGTCGCATTTACCGCAGCACTACCACTGAATTTTTCTTGCGCGCGGCGCTATTGAGCATTTGTTAACCCACCGTTTCTAAAAGCACCCTCGGTCAGTCTATAGAATTGAGATGACTAGTGATCCTTCTGCAGACTCCTGCTTCCAATTTTTGAGCCACTTGGCGTCGGGTTTTGCAAGCAGATAGTGGCGTTAGTCCAAATGACTACTTAAAACTCATTATTTCCAGAATCTGAGCCGTAGATAACAAGCAGTGACGCCCAGGTAAAAACTAAGTGATGCGTTTGAACAGCTGTCCGTGCATGTGCGGAGATCATTGATACTGCAACCTGTGTAAAGACGCGGGTCTTCTTATCAGAGGAGCAGGCTCCGTCGCAGGGGGACGTACTATGCCTTCGGACAAGAGACAGAACGCGTTTTCAGGACGAATTCCTAGCTCGCGCCTGGCCTACAGTCAATTTTTCTATAGATTGGGTGTTTCTACAAACTGTAAATCAGGTTTCACCACATTGTTATGCTTTCTGTGGCGAAGCCCGCCTTAAGTGATTCCGCCCCCTCTGTGACATGACGTTACGTTGAAGCACATTGCGAACATTCGCTGGGGCCTAAATGAGACCGTAACCACGGTAACTGCAAGCGCCGTCGTAGGTACAGCAACAGACGAAGTAACTGCCGAATTTAATCAGCGAGCATGGCCGGCGCTAAATCGTTTGAGCAACTGGCCTTCGGGTGTCCGCCTGCAATGCGAGACACAGAGAGCGTTATAGCGATTTAGCTATCGCCGTAGCTCTAGCTATTTCTGTGGTTGTGCGCTCCGGCTACGCGCACTTTAAATTTAATTCGAAACAAAAACTTTTTTTTCTGATGCGCGGATCCTAATAGCGCTTAGTGACGACGAGCAAAATGTAATTTCGCACCCGTTGCAGAGCAAGACCACATCAACGATTTCGTCCACTTCAACAAGAAGCAGGCGCTTTCTGCACAAGTCACCGGATACACCTCAGGTGGGTCCAGCTGTCTTCGGCGATGCGAGTCGAGCAGACGGCAGTCAGCTACGAATACGACGAAAATAGTATAATTCGTGAAATGTACGTGGCAACATAGAGTACTTAGAGTAGGGAGCAATATGAGCAGTAACACCGATCTTTTTTTTTTCCGAGAAACAATTGCTTGTGGTGCTTGAATTCAAATTCGACATTTTAACATGCAACAGGTAGCTCCCCTTTAAAGTAGCACAGAGCACTTCCGTACTGGGTCTGTCTATTTAGACACTGCAACACCTTTGCAAGCAATTTCTTTCTTCTCCTTTCATATTGCCCCAGGGGTTACGTGGCAAACCCTAATGAAACACGCGAGCTGCAGTTATCAGCGCTGCACATTTATTTGAATCCGAAGCCGAGCTTCAACGACTACCTTAACGAAAAGAAACCCACGTGCAGGATAACCACGCATGATCTCTGGTTTCGGTTGCTTGCCTCCCGAAAGCACATTCACTTTATTCTGCGACAGTTTATGAGCTGTTACACTCGAGTTGCAATTTGACTGGGGTTCAAGGAAAAAAAGCGGCAGCAATGTGCAACGCTTTTGAACACCGGAATGTTATTTTCTAAGGTACAGCCTGTGCAACCTTCCAGTCTATAATAATAATAATGAAGATAACCAACTGGCATATTTTCCATAATTCGAAATGAGGGTCGACTTCTTGTTGAAAGGCATACTGCTACAGCTGATGTACTCGTTTACCAAACCAGCCACGCGTTGCCTTAATACAAGTATTTCAGTTTTTTACAGCAGTCCTCCTTTAGATGCAGCATAGTATTTATAGCTACTGCAGAGACATGCAAACAAATAGCACGAGAATCAGTCGGCTTACTCATATCATATGCGCTTTCCTATCCATGAACAGACCCTACAGGATTAAGCCAATATGCATGCAATAATAAAACGAAAGAAGAACTGTGCCTCCTTACGTGCAGTAAGATAACACTACTCATTACCTAAACTGACTTCACACAGCCTCAGTTCGGACTTTCACTTCACTTGCCCAGGATATACTCGGAACGCCATCCGAGGTGGCGTTCAGAGTGTAACCTTGGCAAATGACCAGAGATGTGGTCTGTACCTCGCTTTGTGCCCGGAGGCTCGAAGCATTTGGAACACATGAAACGATATAAAACAACACGCAATGCAAACGAACACATTTCTTTAGTAGTGATTGCGATGATATGAAAGTGAAGAACTAAGGAGAAAAAACAAATATATCATCTGCCTACGTTCAAATGCGTATACATGAAATAACTTACCAGAACGCCTGTTACCAATAATTGCATGAAAGTGCGACGCCGTACAACCACTCTGCAGCCAGCTTTAAGCGTGCAATTAATAGTCCAACGTGTGCGTTTTGAAGCCACACAAATGCAAGTGAACCTGCAAACGAAACACACACTGAAGTATAGTTTCGAAATTTACATTTGAACTTATGCTTACAAATTGGCACGTTGTTTTCTCGTCCTTCCAGGAGGACTCGGTGGCTTGCTCTTCGGCATGCTCATCCTCGGTCTCGTGCTCGGCGCAGCAGGCTACACCGCGTTCAACTACTTCCGGTCACGCCGAGGCGGGGCGGACAACACCACCGTTCGCTTCATGCGTCACGAAGACGCCAGTTAGGACTACGTCGGACATCCTTCGTCGCGTCTTCGTCACATGCTGGATGTGAATGACATTTAGTGAGCAAAATGAGTTTTGTCGGGGTCATTTAGCACCTTCACAAACACCTCTTCCGCATGACGTCACCAAACATTACCCGAAAGGTTTTTGCAGAAGCAGCTTTTCAACATCATCATCACCAACCTACTTTTAGTTTGATAAACATAATGGTGATGAAGTTGAAGGCAGTTTCTAAAATATAGCTTTCTTACTTTCATGACACCAAATGTCATACAAATAAGATTGTGACTGAAAACTACATAGCAGTCAAGATGATTAGGACAGTGAACAGG
Source organism: Dermacentor variabilis (assembly GCF_050947875.1). Taxonomy (NCBI): domain Eukaryota; kingdom Metazoa; phylum Arthropoda; class Arachnida; order Ixodida; family Ixodidae; genus Dermacentor; species Dermacentor variabilis. Next base: position 108,903,787 of record NC_134576.1, read on the forward strand.
GGTTTCAGATTTGAAACCGATGAATCCATTTGTAAAGAGCACATAAGTGTTAAAGACCACATGAAAGTACAATGTACGTATCCCACCCATTGGCGCTTTTATAGTCAAGAGACAAAGACAACGAACAATTCCAGCAGGTCACATAGAAACAAGAAATACTGACGAAACAAAGTGCTGAAAAGTGAAACAAGAGCTCTTTTTTTTCTCTCAAACCGCACATGCGCCTTCTTCGTGCAACAAAAGCAATGATCCCCTTTCTTTCCTCTTCCGATTTTATTTATTGAAATGTCACGCTGCGGGAGCACTGTTCATTTGCCAAACATGTGAAGAAATAATAAATCTTATATGTCATCTGTACAATTACGGACACGACTTTGTGGTATGTGCACGTCAGTACTTTGCCACACTTGTCGAACGCGTTGTGATGGCCAGCTTCCTTCATAAGACATCCAAGCACCAACTCCAGCAGACGACAGTACGAAGAGACAACGTGGCGCAACGCAGCACGCGCGCGACAGCTCCCATGGCAGACGTCGCAACGCTGGCACGGTGAGTGATATGCCAGCAGTGGCGTTACAGGCATCCCACCTCGATGGTCGCCCTCTGTCAGTGCCCAATGAGAGGATTGACATTTACAGTCCTTTCTGCTAAGACCAATCTATGCAGATCGTGCGGTATGCAGGCTGCTGCTCAGTATGGAACGACCTGTTCGTGCACTACGCTCATGCCGGCAGCAGAAGCTTGGGGCATTGCCCTGGTTCTGGCAGAGCAGACTGAGCAGAGCTTGACGATGTGTCCGCCTGACATTGTCGCTTTTGCAGCCAAACACATTGCGAGTCTCCGAAAACCTCACCCACTGCGCGTGGGCCACGAATGCGCTTCAATTCCGTGACAGCTAGGGGGCGGCCCCAACAGCGGTAGCGCGCCTGGAGTGTCCATACAATTGGTGTTGCAATAAAACAAAGAGATTTCACTGGTACAGTGGTGGCAACATCTGTGGAGAACAGCTAAAACAAAAGAAAGGGCATGGGGTGTGGGGCAACAGCATTTTATTGCTGATAACACGTCCATACCAGACAAATATGATAACTTTTCCTTCGCGAAACTGTCGCTAGATGGCAGAGGCCAATTTTAACACCGCCTAACAAGTGTTGCATTTATAGATTTGTCAGGTGCTGTTTTGCAAGAATTTTAGTTTTATACGAGATTTGTGGTTGTTACTGACCGGCTTCGTAGACAATAACTATTGAATGGGTGCCCATCGGCCACGATGCCACTAACAATTTTTCAATTTTCCTACAACTAAGCTTCCTGGTTACAATGCCACCCCGGTGGTACCATCCATGACGAGCAGTGAAAAGATTGTGTTCATCGTAGCCGCAACAGATGGCACCACCTTTCTGTTGCAGTAGAATTGACATGTTTTGTGTGGAGTTGCTGCAGATGACACCCATTGTGAATGAATTGGGTATGTAATGCCCACAAATGTGGTATTAAGCCAAAATTCTTGTGAAATGACACCTCTATGGTAAATTTGAGGAGAGGTAAGCCAACAAGGTATCTATACCTGGCACACCCATCCAAGCAACACTCATTGGGCCTTTTCATCAGGGGAGAAGCAGCTCATCCCTGGAATGCTGCGTGGAAGTACAAAGGCGCACGCTGCAGCTAGTGCGATGCTTTTGAGAGAGGGCTCACGTGCTCAGTCAGCCTTATACCGACAACCCGGAAATTCTAGTTGGAGAGGTGTGGTCTACACATTGCACCAAAAAAGCTAGATTTGGGAGGCTAGTAACGAGACGGCCCTATGAGATGATTCAGCAGGGTGGTGTTTCGGCCGTATTGGTACTGCATTTTGATTATATATCAGTGCAATAACAAAAAAAAAAAGAACGGAAAAAAGCAAACGCTGTTACACGAGTTGACACACCAGTGCCTCATGCTCTATGACATGGATTCTTCCGTTGCTGCTGTCGTCCTTGCTGTTTGTAATGCGGATCACGGACTTCCATATTTTAACTCACATTGGATCACACTGCACAAGATTGTACCCCGCATTTTTCTCATGAAGAAGCTAGCTCCATCACCAAGATGTAGTGTTATAACAAACCGAGGCAGTGCTTTATGCATTTGTTTGTTCCGACCAAGGTTCATGGTGCTTGAAAAGTGCACTAAATATTCAATCGCTTCCAAACGACAGCACTATCATGTTCCTCACAGAGTCACGTTAGAAAATAAGAGTTCGTTACCATGTAAACTATTATCCCCTGCGCCCAGAGATGTGAATATTTTATCTAAATGTGAACATACGACAAACTCAAATCACAGATTCAGTTGTTGGACACAGCAAAACGCAGCTCACCAGCAACTAATTGCGACACAAATGAAATTAGGCAGTTTGAACAGGCAGCAAAGAGAAAAATAATTTGTGCCACATTTGTAAATAACCCTTTCACAATATAAAAAAAGCCATTCTTATGGAGAAGAGGCTTAATAAGGCAGAAAAGACGAAAAAATTAAAGACAGCTGACGACACTGCCTAGAAATTTTGATGGCATCTGCTTGGGCCTAGTTAATTTGTTATAGGTAAAGGTGGTCTACATTGTACACTAAAGGAGCCAAAGGCTAAAACTAGGAAGCTTCAAGAACCTTTACAGGGCCACAAGTCCCAAATATGAAATAATGCCTTGAAATCCACAATGTCACACTGATGTACCTGGCATAGCCAAAAGGGGGGGGGTCGATCCCCTCCCCTTTTTCACGGAACAGGAAATTTCAGGAGGTGGCTACAAAAGAGCGACATGGATGGAAGGGAAAGTCCGAAGGGGGAGGAGGGGGTTGTCATGACGCCATACCTAGAACTTCGAAGAGTGGCAAGGCTGTTATTCGCTCAATTCGTGACTGCGTTGGTTCTACCCCCCGTTCTCTGCCTCCTCTCTACTATTATATCTAGCTTCCCTCTGGACTTTGGTATAGCAGAAATATAAGCGCTGTAATTTCTGCAGTGGTTTTGTGAAGGGTCACGGATAGTTACAGCTGTCAAGAGGCTAATGCGGCGATTGACGCCCAGGGAGCTCCAGAGCGCATTGTGCATATTTGACATGGTGCAAAGGTCCAAACGAGTTTATAGCATCTTCTTTCCTGTCTGCCATGCGCCTTCCATGTATATACACTCTGAACCAGCCCCGACATGGACAAACTTTCGAAAAAAACAGCTTTGCATTAAAAGAGCGCTGACTTGCGCATGGCAAAATATATCAAGGATGGGGGTGCTGGGCCAGGGAAGCTAAGAAAACGCTGCAACAAACAGGTGAGAGGGCAGGTAGGACAATTGCCTCGAAGTCCACACAGAAGCGGAAACATGGGAATGTTAGCAGCTGTTGCGCCGTTTAACAAACCGGTGAATTTTGAAGAGTGACAGTGACTAACGAAAAAGAATGTTAAGAAGGGGAGTGGAGTGATGGATACGAGGAAGGGGGACGCACATAAAAGGTGTGAAGAATGAAGTTGGAAGATAATTATGGACATAGGGAGAACGTCCCGTCACTGCCCAATCGCTCAACACCACATAGCCATGGCCAGTCAGCTAGATAAGGCCCACCTACCACACGGTAACATGTGCTGCTTGCTGTGCAGAACCCATCCTAACTAAATGTCTCGGAAACTTTCAGAATAGAGGGGTGTCAGGAGAAACGACGCTTTCAAATCTCTCCGAGCTACTGGCCCTTATTTTACTGCAAACAACGGATGCCGTAATTTCCACAATGGCTTCTAAACAGGAAGCAGCCCTACTTCTGACTGTCTGCCTCATCAGTTCCTGTGTGTGATCAAACAACAATATGCGTCACGCAATGACTACAGTACCATGATCGCAAGTTGCTTCCAAACAACTCTTCAAACAAGTTGGACAGCAGGTCACCAAAAGTGAATGAAACTTGCATCATATGATACTGTCAAAGTACCAGCGCAAGGCTTCGGTCCTTTATTTTTAAATCTAAAATAATATAGCATTCCCACAGCGCCGAAAGCAAGATTGAGTGACGGGAAACTTGCAAAGTAGTGCTCGCCCTCTCCTGTATGTAGCCGTGGCTGTGCCGCACACTAGAAGGTCTGGCTGGAAAACAACAGTGATCTCCACTGTTACCTGGGCTGCAACAAGTCTGGCCTGTAAATGAGAAGACGCACGATGTTGCACTGTCTTGTTTTTGTATGGCCCCATTTTTAGCACTGTTCGTTTCTCCAGGTCATGTAACAGCTAAGTCATCGACATACATTATATAAATGCATTAATTCGTAAACAAAATTAAATTTTTTTATAATATCATCGTATTTAAATATAGCATAAGGATGATGGCAAAGTTTGATGCGAAGTGGCTGCAAAACATGCATCCTCATTGTTAAAACATTCTTGTCCGGGGAGTTTGTCCTTGCTTAGTGTACAGCGTCCATATACAATATGTCCCAACTAACTTTAGCCAGAGTTTAAAAATAAGCGAATGCCTCGTAGCTGGACAGAACCAAAGTAATGTTGTTTTCAGTTGCTTGGAGATTATTTGGAAATTATTTTTTCATTCCACCTAATAAGATAATTAGACTTAATTACTTAATAAACTTCTCAAATATTATAGTTAGATTAAAAGTGTAACTGACAAAATTGTAGAACGACATGAAAAACTCCTGATACAGCTTTCTGTTGCTCGATACGTGCTACATAAAAGTGTTTTTGTGAGGATGAAAGAAGCCTGCAAATACACGCAAAGTTGCAGCGCGACTGGCTGGCAGCTCGAGGCCTTCGTCGACCAGCCTTCGTCGACCGACAAAGGCCGGCCCTTCAGCTGAAACGTCAGTAAAAGCATACGCCGCAATGTTTGTCTATTTTTTTTTAAATGTTATGCCTTCGAGTCTGGCACTAAACCCTTCATCTTAAACACGCACACACACACACATATATACAGAGAAAGAGAGAGAAGGAGGGGAAGGAGCAGTAGTTGTCGGCGGAACCCGCTCCCCCCCAAATTTATTTCTGGCTACGCCACTATACCTGGCACAGTGGTTTAGACGTGAAATCTTTCAAATGCAACTTTGACCATTGCTCTCCCTCTTAACAAATCAATTTATTCGACTGAATCGATAACAACAATGAATGAAATAATGAACTCACGCTAAATGTACAAACTCACTCAGTCAAGTCAAAATAGGGCATTCCAAAGCAACTTTCCACCAAGAAGTGCTTGCCAAAACCAGTGTACAGTCTGTGCTTCTCGTCCGTGTCGAAATTGTACACCACTGCACTCTTCTGATTTTCCATAAAGAAGCCGACTCCGTCCCCAAGGGCACAGCCACAGAGAAGGGACTGCAGCGATATTCGCGGATTTGTGTATTCCGAAAAGGTCCTCGGTTCGTGAAAGGTGTACCAGCTGTCAGCACCCTTGCACACAATGACCGTCTTGTGACTGCTGAACGGAATGGCGATGAACCGTGATACGGTAAGCACGTTGGTCGGGAAGTGGATGGCGCGGACCGTTTCATTACTGCCCGCCGGACACGTCGGGATGATACACACGTGGTCATTCAAGTTTACAATGGCACTGGCGTCAACGGCAACTTCTTCCTGAAGTGTCTCTCCCCGATGCCACAAACCTGGACGGGCACAACAATTAAAGACATTGGATGAAGGCATTAGCAAGCACTTGCTCAGGCATCAGTATAGAAAAAGTATTTTTCTGAGATTTCTTGGTCAATCTTAATGAACCTTTCTATTCCTGTGCAGATTTTCTGCGCTGATTTCAATTATGCAATTAGTTTTGTTATAGGTTAATCATTTCCAAATGCAATTAAATTTTCACTCCCATTGCTTGAGGCAACAATGAAAAAGAAATGGCACTATAAAAATAATTCTACAGCATGGCTAGCTAAACTAAATAGTAAGGAATAAAATGTCGGAAATTGTTTCTTGATCTGACCATTATTAGATATTTTACAGTCCATTAAATTTAGGCCTTCAAAATCTGGCACTCATGCGGCAGAACACGCAAAACAATACTTTGAGAAATGAAAAAATAATCTGCTACCAACATTTGATTCCTTGCTCTTTAGGCTATGCAACCGTGCCTTAAAAATCTATGTAACCACGCCAAGCTTGCCAAAGATTATTGTCATGGCATTCTGCATATATGTGTGTTTATTTAAAATGTCTTCGAAATGTCACAGGCTGTTCAGAGGCCCTTTAACTAGATTGTTTTAAACGACAACAAAGGGTAACACAGAATCAACCTAAATTATTTCAGATTACCCTTCTATAAATTTTGCAACCTCTAGATTTATACCAACCGATGTACTTTCAGGGGAAATCAGAGCTGGAGGGAGTCACTCAATTCCTCCCCAATTAGATTTGCCTGCTACGTGTGGGTGCTCTTGTACATCTTTCTCGGTGACCTTTGAGGCCATGTCTGCTTCAGCTACATTTGCATTCACAAAATTACCCAGCAAGAATGACTGAACAGTTTTGGCCAGACCAGGCCCTTGAGCCATCAAACTGAACAGTGCAGTCTTCTAATGAAGTTGCATATGAATTATTGCTAGATAAAACAGGAGATGACCAAACACACTGCACATTAGCTTATTAACTGATGCCTCAGCACAGTAACAGTGCCTACTGAAGCCCAGTCCTTCAAAACAGCTGCTACGGTAATGACCATGTATTTTCAGTTAAGATGAAGCAAAAGAGACTTTTAAAAAGTCGCCTTGTGCAGTTCGTCCTCCCAGCATGCTCTAAGAACCAATTCTGTCCCCTATATTTGGGACGAAATAAGTAGCACTTGATGTTTTTAATTTAAACTGACCTAACCGAACTCAAATCAATTAATAAGCAGTTCTCTTTTTCAAAGGTAAACATTCGGCAGATATCTGCCTGGTTGGGGACAACTGAATTAGGGAGAAGGAAAACTCCAAACAATGCTTATTTTAAAACCCGATGTTTGAGAGTCCGACCAGCTCCTGCTTCAGGGGCGAGATGGCATGTGGAGTAGCAGTGCTTACGTGCACTTTTGGCGCTTTGACAGGCATGCAGACATTTTCCGTGGCCCTTGAGGTGCAGGTAATTACCTTCACCAAGTGCCATGCATCCTATATTGGTGACACTGATAACTTCCTGGAAAGAATTCATCAACACAAGAATGACCTTCGCCACCTAACAGAGGACGCAGAGCTGTGGCAGAATAGTGAGAGCTTTTTGATCCCCGGATTAGACTTGAAGGCACAGTCATCTTGGAGAGAGAAAACAACCACCAGCGGCGGCTCCTTTTGGAATCCCGGCACATGCAGAAGACACCCGGTAACATCACCTGTTCGTCAGGAACACTTCCCGCCGTTTATGCTCGAGGTCTACGAAAAATGTATGCGCGCCTGTAAAAGTGCGAAAAGCGCATATAAGCACTGCTACGTTTCCTGCCATCTCACCTTTGAAGAAAGGAGTCAGTCGGGCTCCGAAATGTAGGGTATTAAAATAAATTTTGGTTGGGGTTTCCCTTCTCTTCAATTCAGTTCTCTATTTGCATTCAAAAGTTGAGATATTTGCATACTCTCAATACTGGATGGCAGAGCTCATGGTGGAAAATATAATGAAAGAAAAATACAATCTTAAACCTTCTCTTCTTATTTTTAGAATCACAAAGAAAGAAATCGCTCTGGTGAAAACTGTTCAAATCAAGTTATGCACAAGTTGTGCAATGTGTACTTCTGCTTAGAAAACACAGCGGGGACTTGGTTCAAAAATTTGGAGTGCATTCTACCAACAGGGGACCTCTTTCGCAGTAGCTTAAGGACTTTCACAGGCGTTGCAGCATTCGGCTGTTATCCCCTGCGTACATACACCGCGTGTCTCTTAACATGACAAAAGTCACAGCGAAGGCCAGAGTTAAGGTTATTTTTAGTTCCCCTGATAAACTTCACAGATTATGCAGAAGAGCTAAAAGTTATGGGGTTTTACGTGCCAAAACCACTGTCTGATTATGAGGCACGCCGTAGTGGGGGACTCCGGAAATTTCGACCACCTGGGGTTCTTTAACGTGCACTTAAATCTAAGTACATGGGTGTTTTCACATTTCACCCCCATCGAAATGTGGCCGCCGTGGCCGGGATTCGATCCCGTGACCTCGTGCTCAGCAGCCCAACACCACAGCCACTGAGCAACCACGGCGGGTATGCAGAAGAATTAATGAAGAACAAAACGTAAAACAGCCATATGCTAAGAGAGCATGCTCATAATTTTGTTGATAGTTTTACGTTATCCTAGCCCAGGCTGCATACAAGATCTTGCTCGCACGCGATCGACATTACAACAGGAAAACAGCAACACATATCAACAACCAAATGTCAAAATGCGGCTTTACTTAAAGGCCAGAAGGCACAATCATTTTGTTGCCCACCATCAGAGGTACAGTTGCACTCTGATCTTTGAACAGTGCAAAATAGTGCAAAAGTACCACGCATGTACACAATATTTTTAAAACCTTTAGCCTTTTGACAGGCTGAGAAACATGCATCAGCCCTCCATCTCTCCCCCTATTACCTTACTGACAAAAGAGAATGACTGTCTGCCCTGCTGATCATTTTCCATTTTACGTGTAACCTTCCTCGTGCTTTCATATGCAGCTTCTGCAAATAAAGCATTCATTTGTTAGTCAGTGATCTGGCCTGTGTCTCTTTCCCTTGTACTTTGTTCTGCTGTCAGAAATTCTGCTGTTTGACACCATTGCACACATTTTCCTCTTACTGAAGAGGCCACAAACGAGGTGAGCCAGGAACCAACCTTGCACAACGTGCCTTGTGAGAGGCAAAGAACACTTCGCCTTACTAAAGGGTGAAAGGAAACCCACCAGTACTTGTGTCATAGATGTCAACGCTGAACAGCCGCACCCGGTACCTGCCGAACCCGCCGTACAGGTGAATTAGGTTTCCCACGACAACTGGCTTGCAGTGCCTCCTCGGCTCTGGTAGCGTAGCAACCTCAACCCACTGCGACAGCACGTGGTTCCAACGAAATACGTTGAGATTCCAGTGGCCGGATCCGATTCCGTATTCACCGCAGAGGAAGTAGGCATCCCTCCCTAGAATTTCACAGAATGAAATACAGTAAACCCTCATTAGCTCTGATATCTCGAAATATCGGTCAAGTCGAAATTTTTTCTCTGGCTGTGGTTTCAACTCATGTTTCCCCCCTCTTGAAAAGTTCTTGCGCTGGACTCCAGACATCTCGAAATCCTGATGTCTCAAACCGGTAATGCCCAGATGACTAGCGTCAAATACTGTATTAGTATCAAATGTCTTAACTCTGCCAAGCATGCTGTCTTGGCACGGCGCCAGTTATGCCATCACCCGCAGATGTGCTGACGTGTCCAGAAAGATGCCGGCAAAAGTGGCCGAGGATATTACTGGCATGGCATTTTGGAAAGGCCTCGTGTGGCCTATGCACAGCCGGCAGGCTTCTAATTTTGTGATTTTGCTTATCTCAAAATGCTGCTTATCTCGAAATTATTTCCGGTTTTTACAGCTTTGAGTTAATGGGGGTTTGCGGAAAGCAAGAAATAGAAATTCCAAGATTTTTTTTAATTTTTGCAGCATGATTAGCATAAAACAGCTCCAGCCAGAGAGATACTGTTATAAGAAAATGTAAACCAACAATGTGGCATGAAAATATATAAATAAGTGTGCACAATAGTTCATTTCTGTGTAGGTCGGTGCATTTATCATAATTGATAAAGCAAGCAGAGGCAAAAATGCCTACTAAAAATGTAGGCAAAATACTAAACATATGCTGAATATCCGCTGTCCAGTTGGTGAAACTGAGCAGCTCATTAGCGAGAAGTGGTAAAAAGCAATATTGATAACAAATGCAAGATAAAAGGGGGAGGGGGGGGACAGAAAGACGCCGTGAATGTGTGCATGCAGATGGCGAGCACCACCAAGTAAGAGGCATGCACAGAAGCCAGTCGTTCTCAAAACAAAATTACATTTGTAAATCGTTGCAGGCCTTTAGGGGATCGCTCTCAGTTGTTGATAAACAGCTACTAAGAGATTCCACTGACCTGCGTTTGACGAGCGTAACTATAAAACTCGAAACAAACGAGCCCCAACACCAAATTTCCGAGGTTGAATTATGCGTTGCGTGTTAAGCCGCATGCGTCCCACAACAAGTTGGCAAAATCTGAGCTCGTTCAGCGCGGCAGAACAAGGAACATTTCCATTTTCACAGAGGAACCATACAGCAATCTGGCAATACTACCGGATGACGACATTAAATTACACCCCCAGCAACTTTAGCGCACTGCAGGTGCTGAAAGCGATTGTGGGAACTGGAAACACGTAATGGTCACCATAAATGGTTTCGCTTTCACATGTGTGTCTCGGCAGTCAGCCCCATGGATGGATGGATGGATGATTGAGGCTCAACCCTTTGAATCGGGCAGCGGCGGCGCGTGCCATGTAGCCTCGAATGGTACTATATGTATCTACTCCTTTACTTTTGCGTTGATATTATCCACCAATCAGATAGCCTCCGTTTAGTCATTTCTACCTGTTCAAAGTCTATTTCACTTTCACTGTCTTTAAAACCCAAAGCTTTGAATAGTTCCCCGTTACATTCAACTGCAGGATGAAGTTGTTTACAAGCAAGTATCAGGTGTTCAGCCGTTTCCTCCTCCTCTCCACACGCCCCGCACAACAAATCTATCTCCTGGTATCTGGCTCGATACGCTTTGCACATAGTTGCTGCAGATGCCCTCTGGTGCTTTACTGCACGAGCGTGAGGATTCTGGGCACAATTCAAAGGCAGTGCCCTTGCTGCAATTAGGTTCCAGAGCATATGGAGCAAGAGATCCAGTGCAGTTTCAGACCGTTTGAGTACAGACAACGCAGAGGCACCCTTCCTGGCGTTACACAGTCCATGCCAAAACGGTGGTCGCTGTCAGTAGGAGGGGCTAGAGGCAGCTATCCTAAATTGCAATTTTGAATTAAAACCTGCACAGTGAACGCAGTTTCTTTGTGCGTGTAACCACATCAGCAGCACAACTTATGACCACTTCAGTACAAAGGCCTCTGCTAGCGATCTCCAATTGCCCATCTCATTAGTTCAGTTTATTTCCTTAAGAGGAAGCTTTAGCTCAGGTGCTTCTGTCTAAATACATGTAAAAGAAGAATTCGTTTTTCTCAGCAACCACTGCATCCAACTGATGAGGTTTGTTGCATTTAGAAAAAACTTAAAATCTAGTGGCAGTTGGTTTCGAATTTTTGATTTAGCTCGTCAATTTTTCATTAAAAATTGGCAAAAATCCCAAGTATTCAGAGAATAAAACTATCAAGTTTGCGACTCTGTAAATCAGCAATGAAAAATGGTATCACAATTCTGTGAATTGCATCTAATAGTACATCTAAAGTGGACAAAATTGATATGTTATACATGAATCTCAGAAAATTTAGTAATATGAAAATGCAACTTTTGGAGGACCCTTGTACACAACATAACAAATTCACATAAGATATAAACTGACACATCAAAGTTGTCCGCTTTGAATGATCTAATGGATGCTGCTTACAGAACCGCAATATCTGTTCTTGATGCAGAGCAATTAATTTGTTCTTGTGCTGGACTCCAGACATCTCGAAATCCTGATGTCTCAAACCGGTAACGCCCAGATGACTTCGAGCTTCTGTTCTTTTCACACTTTCGAATGTTTGAAAATTTGTTTAACATAATTCAGACCCTAAATTGAAATTCCGCTTCTAACAGTCACTAGAATTAAGCTTTCTCGCTCAAATGTAACAAATTTCATTAAAATCGGTTTCTTGTCATTAAAAAGTGTTTCTGTGTTTTACATGTAAGTGAACAGGCCGCGTCACAGTTGGGCCCGAGCTAAAGCTTCCTGTTAAAGGCCCCCATTTCAAAGGGGTGTTAAATAAGCGGTGGGATTATACTCAAATAAGAAAAACAAAACAGCGAAGATTATTTAACATTGAAGATGATCAGTTACGCGTTCTTAGAAAGATGACGTAGCGATGGAGACAGCGTCATAGGGTAGCCCGACCCAGTCTATAGCTGCTCTAAAGAATAATGAAGCAGAAAACGTAGTAGTGCACGATGGTGGACAGGTAACTTGAAATGGATAACTGGTGTGGTAGGATATGCATGCTGCAGCTGTAGTATACGGTGCTTGATTGAGAGAAAAATAAAGATAGCTTCTGAAAAAAGGCAAGGCTAGCAATGCGGTGACGATAGGAAAGGGGCAGTAGTCTGGATTGTGCTTTCAAAGACGAAATACTCCAATTATAGCACACTGGCCCCTTTACTCTCAGTCGCAATGATAAACTGAGAAATGCATGACTGCCATGTCCTCCTTAAGCTCAACTTTGCTTGTGCAGTAAGAGATATATTCAGATCATTTCCCTTTCTCTCGGGTATGGGTAGCTTTATTCAGAAAAAGTATTTGCAAGTGTTGAGGCAGACAATAAGCGAATAACTATTCCCAAGACGATAAACGGTTGCATATTCTATATTTGGATAATGCACCAATCTGGGAAGGTTGTCTATTCTATTCTCCATTATTTCTTTTTCTCTTCTCGCACTATGACAGCCATTTTCCGCTTAAACGTTCGCAAATCGACTGTTTATGGTCACTAGTTCACCTCAAGGAAATTCCATGAAAATTCTCTAGGAAACTTCTTCAGTACGCCAGACAACCAATAAGATGGTACACATCTTCCCAGCCTCATAAAGTTCTGATCACTGGGATCCACTTCCCTTTGAAGCTGTGCAGAATAGACAACTCAATGAGAGAGACAGAGCCCCACTGCTTTTTATCACTCACTATATTTTTCTTTGCTTTTTCAAAATATTTTTTCTAGAACCACTATCCCATCTTTAAGCCATTGCCAGCTGTCTGACATCATCATCATCATCATCACCACCACCACCACCATTACCAGCCTGTTTTATGTCCACTGCAGGACGAAAGCCTCTCCCTGCGATCTCCAAATACCCATCCTGCACCAACCGATTCCAACTAGCAGCAGCAAATTTCCTAATTTCATCGCCCCACCTAGTCTTTTGTTATCCTCAATTGCGTCTTCCTTCTCTTGGCACCCATTCTGTAACCCTAATGGTCCAATGGTTATCTAACCAGCACATTACATGGCCTGCCCAGCTCCATTTTTTTCCTCTTGATGTCAATTAGAATATTGTCTATACCCGTTTGCTCTCTGATCCAAACCGCTCTCTTTCTGTATCTTAACATTTTGGCTAGGAATTTTCGTTCCATTGCTCTTAGAGCGGTCCTTTTGTTCTCAAGCTTCTTTGTCAGTCTCCAAGTTTCTGCCCCATATGTCAGCACTGGTAAAATGAGCTCATTGTACACCTTCCTTTTCAATGATAATGGTAAGCTTCCAGTCAGGAGCTGGCAATGTCTGCTGTATGCGATCCAACCCATTTTTATTCTTCTGTGAATTTCCTTCTCATGATCAGGGTTCCCTGTGATTAATTGACCTAGGTAAGCGTACTCCTTCACAGACTCTACAGGCCGACTGGCGATGCTGAACTCTTGTTCCTTTGCCCGGCTATTTATCATTATCTTTGTCTTCTGAATATTAATCTTCAACCCCACTCTGGCACTCTGTCCTTTAAGGTCCTCAATCATTTGTTGTAACTCATCTGCATCGTTACTGAATAGAACAATGTCATTGGCCAACCGAAGGTTTCCGAGATACCAACCCAACCTCGCTTTGAGGATCCTTTTAAAGGGAAGCTGAAACGGTTTTCAATTTCTATGAATTGCTGGGATTGGGAAGAACAGACCTAATAATTTACGGTTCCGAAATGTTTTTTTCGTTTTGTTAATATAACGGGCGGAAATCGCTTTCTAAATCACCCGCGCGGACACGCCCCCATCGGTTCCCGGAGCGCCGGGTGAGGACGTCGGCAGAGGAGAGAACCGGCGAGAGTGACGTCATGGGCGGAGACCGAGCCAACCGAGCTGCGGACCGGCGTGCTGACATGTGCTGGCATGCCTCTTTCCGTCCTGCGCTTTACTGAACGACGCTACGAGAGATCTGCCGCCGCCGCCGCCGCTCACGTTTGTTTTGCGATTTTCGTAAACTGTTCTTTCCTTCTATGCTGCGTGAGTGCCTACAGCCAAGGGCGCCCAACATGTCCTCGTTCTGTGCAGCATTCGGCTGCGCGAACACAGGCGGGCGAGACGATGTGGTGTTTCACAAATTCCCGAAGGAAAAGAAGCTTTCAGCGCAGTGGGTACGTGCGGTGAGGAGAGATAAGTTCGTGCCGACGAAATCAACTGTGCTGTGCTCGGACCATTTCCGCGACAGTGACTATCATCGGAGCTTGACAACGATGCGGGCAATCGGTATTCCAATTAAATCGGCGCGACTGAAGCCCGGCGTTGTTCCGCGTTGTTCCGCATCACTCTTTTTCCATTGGTTATATCATTTTCACACCTGTGTGTAAACTTCTTGCCTTGTCCAGCCGGTTCGACTCCTTTCTGGGCAAGTGCCACTTCCAGTACTGCCCTGCTGAGGCACACAGTCCTGAATTGTCTTGAACTTGTTACGCACTGCGTGCACTTCTGTTTTTTCCTAATCTCTTGCACCTCCTGGCAGCACAAGCAGTTCTCTTCATCTTCCATCAATACGCAGCACATGCAGGTGCACCTAGTTTAATGAAAGCGTGATTAGGCCCACATTGATGCACTGGAGAAATACGAACATTTGCAGCCATTAACGTCTGGTAACACAGTTTTAGCGTAGCCGGATAGCCTTACGACAAATGCGAAAACGCGTTGTTGCTAGCGTTGCTATACTCCGTTTCATACATCAAGTGCAACGCTGTGGAGGCTTGAGATACTTCTTGCAGTGGCTGCGTTCGCACTTAGAAAAAGTTCGGTGTTTCTTGACCCGATTTTTCAGAAAGCTTTTCATATATAAGCTCAGTTCGGAATGAAAATAAAAAAAGAATTTACCCATAGAAACCATCCGTGTACTTATACGGCTGCTAACACGTTCTTCTCAAAAAATTTTCTTTTCGGTATTTTTTAATTGCAGCCCGTCGCGGCAGCTTCACGTGCATGCTCGCGCGAGCAAACGCCGCTGGCACGCTGCGAAGCATAGACGGAATCGCACGCAGTAATAAATTTTGGTGACCGGACTTCGAGCGTAGCTTCCACAGCGATGCACCTGAGGTATCAAATGGAGTGTAGGCTTGCCTAATGACATTCGACGTACGGTTCATTTATCGTGTTTACCACACGGCGGTGTTAAAACTGCCTAATATCTTTATGTCAACACTAGCATGGAGCACGCATACCGATTCTTGATCGAGCCACACTCGCAAAGTCGTCGAACCATAGTATGAATATTGCACATATAATACCTCTGGTCATCTCTGGATGTGTATGATAAGCAACTTCCATGACTGTACCTCACAGCACTGCATGTGCGCGCTTTGAAACGCGGCACTTATGTTCGCGATCGTGTATCAACGCTGAAAAAACCACGGGACTTTAGACAAGCAACGGCAAGGTGCTTGACATCGCGGAATTGCACCCGTGTAAATCTAATGAGAAGTTAGTGCTTCGGCATTCTTCCAGCAGCATGTTCCCAGTGACACTTTAGCGCATTTTTCTCCCGTCATTGCAACGTGCAGCTACATGAAAAAAAAAACATACGTACGAGCTAAGATTTCCAGCGCGCGAGAAGGTGCACACATCGCTCTCGCTGTTGGCACACTCAATATCGTCGTTGACTCTGTTGCCGCCATCGTTTTCCGTATCGGCTGTGGGTTCAAACATGTACGGGGACAATACAAGCTGCCGGAGACAGCGAGAACGTTCCATCTTGCAACTCAGCTATGAAGCCAGAACAGCAGAACCGCGTGCTACCAGAGAGAAAGGAATGGTGCTACGCATTGAAACGGAGACATGCGGCGGCGCCGACCGGCGACTACCGCCAACGACGTCACAGCGGCCCCGACCAATCACGGGAACCAGCGGCGTTCGCGCGATGCCATGAGGCGCTGGTGCGCGTTTTCTTGGAAAAACAGCCGCTTGCGTTTGTTTCCGCCCTTTTTGAACCAGATATTCGTGTTCAGGGGACTCAAAACTGTAGAATGCCGCAGAGAACTCATTTTTTTCGAAAAGTGTTTCAGCTTCCCTTTAAGTCTGTCAGGACTCGCTCCGTCGCGCGATTGGGGCTTTTTGTGCGCTCCTTTTGCTTTTTTCGACCATCTAATACCGTGAGCCTGCCGGCCGGCTGATGGCCATGGCCGCGCGGCCATGCCCAAGCCTGAGGTTCCCCAGGACGAGCAGACGCCCGGGCGAGACTCCCCTAGTGGTGTCAAAACGCCTCGCTCGGGCGGCTCAAATGTGTCAAGTCTTCTCTGATGAAGGGGACGCGTTGGTTCGCGAAGCCGAGATACCTGGAGGGGAACGCGATCCGCCTGCAAGGGACGGCCCCGCTACTGCGCTTTTACCCCCCCCCCCCCCCCCCCGTTGTTGCTGCCCTCACTTCCCCGCCGTCCGTTTGCGGCAACTCGGTTTCCACTGTTCCACCGGATTCCGGGCAACGGATCACCGCCTCCATCCACCGCATAGTAGAGAAGCAAAAACAAATCACCGACTTGAACTTCCATGCCTCTTCCAAAGTACCGAACGCTCGCATTGTATCCTGGCTAGCTGAGATATTGCAGGAATGTTCTGACGTGCGCGCGATTGCTGCCCATCAATCGGGTCGCGTCGAAGAGTTGTGGGACCAGCTGCAGCAGGCGAGGCGCCTCGCCGGCGATACGTCGGCGGCTCCACCGCCTCCTCCTCGCCAGCCCAGGACATACGCGGCTGCGGCGCATCTTGGGATGCAGGCTGCTCCGCTGACGACCCGGCAGCCCCCAATGGGGACCCCTGCAGAGGTTCCACAAACGGACCCGGACCCGACGGTACTTCCTCCACGGCCCGATGCAATCAGGCGAGAGCACGAATTTATCCTGCTTCTGTACCCTATTGCTCGTTCCGCCTCGCCGGCACGCGATGTCGTAGCCCTTCTGAAGGCAAACATAGACCCGAGCACGGAGGGAATCGGTGACGTCTCGATGCGCCGTACACGCCACGGCATCACAATCCTCACTAATGAGCGACACTCCTTCGAACGTCTTAAGGCTGCAATCGAGAGGAACCCGATAACGCGTACAGCGATCTCCATCAAGGTGGCCCAAAAACGACAACCCCATATTCGCATATCAGGCGTCGATCCCGACGTACCCGCTCATGGCCTCCTCGCCGCTATCAATGCGCGTAACCCATCTATCCAACTCGATCCTGAATCCTGTAAAGTGCGACACTCTTTCCGCGGACGCTCTGGTAACTTCACCCACGTCCTTGCCGTCGATGCAGCCTCTTTCCGCTCCCTTACTGCTCTCGGACGGTTGATCATAGGATGTACTTCAGTGACGGTGCGGGAAGATTTGCATGTCCCCACCTGCACCTACTGCTCGACGTACGGGCACTCCAAACACGCCTGCCCGCATAAGTCGGACCCCTCGCGGATGGTATGCACGAAATGTGCAGAGTCACATCTTGCGGAAACGTGCTCGGTCCGTATAGGGGACGCTGCGGTGTCGTGCGCAGAGTGCCGGCGGGTGACCAGGGCGTCGTCGCATCCCACGGGCGATGCGACTTGCCCAGTTTTACTCGAACGCATAGCGCGTATGCGCATGCGCACGGACTATGGATAGGATAACACGCACCACCTATACTCTTGTCCCTTGGGGTCTGCGCGGTGGCTCTTCCCATCTATCCCTCCTGCCGTCAGATGCATCTGTATGCTCACTATCCCTCGGCTTCCGGACCTGACGCTAGCCCCCCCCTCCTCTTCCATCCTCGTTCGTATTTTGTTGCTCTTCCTTCTTGTTGTTTCATTCTCTCTATTTGCTTCCTTCCTATCTTCTATCTCTCTTTCCTCCATTTTCCCCTTTCATCTGTCAACTTTTGTCTCTTCTTTACTCCGTGCAGTCTGCCTTCCTTCATTTTTGCCATCTGCACTCCTATACGCATCTTAACGCTCTCTTCCCCTTTCTCGTATACTCTCAACCATGGCCCATTCCACACCTATTAAAAATTTGCAGGCTGATCTGGTGCATTCCCGACAACCAACATTGCTGTTGTCGGATTTTATTCAGCAGCACCACATTGATTTCATCATTATTTCTGAACCATATACATGAGGCAACTCTCTTCCGCACCTACCTCACACACACATCACCTTCGCTTCACCAGTTACTCCCCGTCTGGTTCTCTTAGCACCTAAACATACCTATGATCTCTTCCTAATCCATTCCCACCCTATGTCATGGTCTCCTCTGTTGCCCCTTCTGTCTCTTTCGTCATCCTTGCCGTTTACGCTCCCCCTCATGAACCATTGGAACCCCTTTTTGATGCCCTCCAGGCTAACTTGTCCTGTATCACTCAACCATTTCTGGAGATGGCGGGTGATTTCAGTGCGAAACACTTACTGTGGGGCCCAGTAGAAGGCGATATCAGGGCTGCGCAGCTCACACAATGTGCTGCCGCAAACAACTTAAAAGCAGTGAATGATTCTCGTTCGCCGCCTACCCTTCAATCCCACCTTGCCGAGAGTTGGATCGATGTCTCCTTTGCATCGGTTCCTCTCGCCTCATGCAGCTACAGCTGGTTGGTCGACGAATCCGAAACGCTCTCCGACCACAAATATATCTTGTTTTCCTTTTTTGGCCATACCAGACCCCGCCATAAACGCTTAACCAAATCGACTACATCTCATCTTTTACAGTCACTTGTCACTTCTCCATGGTTTTCGTTGGTCCAACAGACGACTTTGCTATCACCCAACGCAGTCGATTCGGTTTTAGCGAAGTTCTACATTCTCTTTGACCAGCTTCATCATCTCCATTCTCGCTGGATAAAGCCGCGCCACTCACCGACTAATTCATGGTGGACTCCCGAACTCACTGTTGAACGCAAACACATCCGTGCTCTCCGTCGGCGCTTCCAACACACCACTGACCCTTCGCTTCGACAGACGTTTAAGGCACAATATTACAATGCCCATGCCAACTATAAAATGCACATCGACCAGGCCAAATCTGCTGCCTCCAAATCTATCTGCTCCGATCTTTCAAAACGCAATCTTTTAGGCCTTCCTTTCCGCATCTGCTTTGACAAACTCTCCCGCACCAACCAGCTCCCCTCCCTTATTTTACCCGATGGTCGTTCCACATGCAGCGTGCTTGAGTCTGCCCGATTTCTCCTTACTGTTCACGTTACTCAAGACCCCCCTCAACAGATGATGATGACCACGTCCGCTTGCGTAATATAACCGACACGCCTTACTCCTCCAAAACTATCGACTTCCCTTTCACTATCGCAGAGATTGAACATGCCCTCAATTCAGGCAACACCAACGCCGCCCGAGGCCTAGACGGGCTGACTCTTCCTACGCTCAAGACGCTTTTTTCCTATCACCCGTCCTTTTTCCTCTTCATTTTAACCAATGTCTCAATCTATCTTACTTCCCAGCTCATTGGCGTAAAGGACGTGTTATCTTTATTCCTAAACCCAACCGCCCTCCAGACTCTCCTTCATCCTATCACCCTATTGTTATGAATTCTTTGTTTAGTAAAATTCTTGAACTTCTTCTAAATTCCCGGCTCTGCTTTTTTCTCCACTCCAATAACTTACTTCATCCGCGTCAACTCGGTTTTATGCATGGGAAGAGTGCATCCACCGCTTTATACCGTCTTCGACAAACTCTAAACACCTACAAAAACCTGAAACAGCATGCCATTCTCATCTGCCTAGACTTCAAAGGGGTTTTCAACAGTGTTTGGCACCCTGTCGTCCTCCACTTTTTATGCTCGCACAATTGCCCTTCCAACCTCTACCACCTCCTAAAATCCTTCTTAGAGCACCGCGAGATCACTTTCCAATCGCAGGCTGGTCAGGTGTCTGCCACGCCTACTTTGGGCAGCCCTCAAGGGTCACCCCTCAGTCCGCTGCAGTAGAATATTGTCATTTACGGATTGCTTGACCTCCCCTTTCCCCCGGACGTGGTTGCGCAGGCCCACGCAGATGACACTGTTATCGTGCTCTCTGCAGCCAATCATCGCGCCTTAGAATCGAAGGCATCTCTCACTCTTATTTCGACCTGAGCACAGCGCACCAAATTCACAATCAGTGCCGACAAATCCTCCTTCCTCTACTTCCCCAATAGCCATTCCTCTTCCTCTTCACGCACCTGTCTTCCCACTGTTCGCTTTAACGGTTTCGCCCTCAAATCTCAGTCGAGTATTAAAATTCTTGGCATCATCTTTGACACCCATCTTACCCTTAACGTGCACCTAACATATCCCCGTACTAAAGCAGACCTTCTCTCTTCCCATCTTCTCCTGTTCCTTCGAATGCATTATTCGATGCCCCCTTCTGCTCTCCGTCTCCTCTATAATCAGGTTCTTCTTCCTTCCATAACGTATGCTTCTCCTGTCTGGTGGCCGACCTTTCCTACGTCACAGTCTAAACTCAAAATTTCCTCTATCCAACGTACTCTTCTCCTTACAATCACCGGTGCTTTTCGTACGACGCATGCCTCATTGCTTCAGGTTTTGACTAACGCACCACCGCTCCCCATTGAACTAGACCGCTTAAATGCACTCTTCCCTTTATTTGTACTCAAGGCCCTTACCTTTTATGGCCCTGACTCCTACCATCCGTTGCTTGTTCACTACCCTCTGAACCCTTGGGACTGTCATCCCAGCCTTAAATCTTGTTTTCCTCATCACCGCCTTCGAATTCAAGAGGTACCCTCTGTTACCACTATGCCGGCCTACCACCTGTATACTGACGGCTCCTACACTTCCCACTCTGCTGGTGCCACTTTCGTACTTTATAATCCAACAGGCCACATCACTAAAGTCGGCAAGTTTAAACTTATCGGTGCCACTTCCTCTTATGCCACCGAAACCGTCGCTTTACTGGAGGCACTAGCCTACATACGGACTCTGCCCCATTTCACCCCTCTGCACATTTACACCGATTGCCTGTCAATGCTCACTACATTGAACACATTCACAATAACCAATACCTCTGTCAGGGACATCAAGAGGCTCCTCCTTTTCCTTTCTACCCAGCAACAGGTGTCTCTTTCTTATGTGCCAGCACATCAGGGCGTCGAAGGCAACGAGATGGCCGACTACCTTGCCAACTCCGCCGCGTCCCATGGTGTTTCTCGGTTCCTCCTTGCCACTCCCTCTTCTATAATATCAAAGATGCGTGCCTATTCCTTTGCCCAGTGGAATGCTCACTGGACGTGAGAGAACAGCGACACTGGACTTCTTAAGTGGATCAAAAACGTCACTCGCATTCCCCCATTCTTCCCGCCGAAAAGACCCATTGTTCATCTCATCACCGCTCATGGCCGCTTCCCTTTTTATTATTTCCGCTTCCACCTCTTATCTCACTATAACTGTGCCTGTGGCAATCCTTGCCCAGACTTGCTCCATTATTTCAACAACTGTCCTCTTACTTCTCATATTGCTCACCTCCTTAAAGATAATCACCAGACCACCGTAACACCTGATCTTTACCTCTCTCTTCTTACCGATCAAAGAAAGCGGGCACTTCTCATTCGTCTTTATCGCGTCATCTCTTCATTCACTTTTCCGGACTCCTAATATCTTTTCTTCAGCCATACCTTATTTCTTCATCGGTTTCTTTTCTCTCTCCTTTTTCCATTTCCCTTCCATATTCCTCCCACCTTGCCCTTCGCCTTTCGCTCTATAGTGTCCTTAGTTATGCCAACTAAGGTGGAGCTCGTCTCCAGGGACACTATAGACGGAATGCCTGCTTTCTCGACTCGGCCCTTTAGTTTTTCCTCCATTCCCTGTCTGTAACCTTTGCTCAATGCTCAAGATAATCTTACTGAACCTGCTTTGTTACCACTTCCAAGTCTCTTGCAGATCTTCAGTCAAGCTGCAGTCAAGCGGTCCCTGCGCTCTGCTTCTGATACCTGACGCACTGTCGCACCTACCGATGACCTCCAGTCACATGTACGAGATGCGCGCCATCCCACGAGCCTTCAAGCATATACTACTGCGTTTCATCTAGAGGCACCACCTACTAAATGCCAGTACGTCTCCAGGCTCCTGCAGTCCGGTCTACCCGAAGCTCTGCTCCAGATGTCCGGCATCCTGATGGACCTGTAGGCCTCCTCTGGCCCTGCCCTCTTCTGCCGTCCCGATTCATTTTTCTTTCTTTTCCCTTTTATTTTGTTGTTTTTTCCTTCTGCTCAGTGACCTAATAAAGAATTGGACGAATCCCGAGACGCCACGCGCCAATGCAGACAGGTACTCCGACGTTCATTCCTGCTCCCTACTTTTAATTATATACATTTTCTGTCGGCTTACCTCCGTTTTTTTTTTCTTTCAACAACTGGCTTTTCCTCAAATTACATTTTGGGTCTGTACCCCTCTTCATTCAGTTTTGGTTGGCTTAAACCTGTGCTACCTTGGTGGTGCGGGTTTCCCTCATTTTTATTTAGGTTATTTTTGTAACTTGAGGGGCTCAAAAATACGCCGTGAATAGCACTGAAGAGATTGTGTCTCCCTGCCTGACCCCTTTCTTTATAGGTACCTCCCTGCTTTTCTTGTGTAGAATTAAGGTAGCTATAGAGCCTGTGTAGATATTTTCCAAGGTATTTATGTAGGCGTTCTGTACTCCTTGATTACGTAATGCCTCTATGACTGCTGGTATCTCTACTGAGTCAAATTCTTTTTCATAATCTATGAAAGCTATACAGAGAGGTTTATTGTACTCTGCACATTTCTCGATAACCTGATTGATGACATGGATGTGATCCATTGTAGAGTATCCCTTCCTGAAGCCAGCCTGTTCCCTTGGTTGACTAAACACAAGTGTTGCCCTTATTCTATTGGAGATTATTTTGGTACATATTTTGTATAACACTGGGAGTAAGCTAATTGGCCTATATTTTTTCAATTCTTTAACGTTTCTCTTTTTGTGGATTAGTATAATGTTTGCATTCTTCCAGTTTTCTGGGACCCTTGCAGTCGACAGACATTTCGTATAAGGAGACACCAGTTTTTTAAGCATTATATCTCCTCCATCTTTGATTAAATCGACTGTTATTCCACCTTCTCCTGCCGATCTTCGTTTCATGTCTTGCAATGTCCTTCTGACCTCATTGCTAGTTATAGGAGTTCCTGTATCTTGTTCATTACCGTTTCTAATTGAGGTATCCTGATTCCTCTGGGTACTGTACAGGTCAGCATAGAATTCATCTGCTTTTTTCATGTCTTGCAAGGCCCTTCTGACCTCATCGCTAGTTATAGGAGTTCCTGTATCCTGTTCATTACCGTTTCTAATTGAGGTATCCCGACTCCTCTGGGTGCTGTACAGGTCAGCATAGAATTCATCCACTGCTTTTACTATATCTTCGAGATTGCTGATGATATTACCCTGCTTATCTTTCAGTGCACACATCTTAGTTTGTCCTATGTCAAGTTTCTTTCTCACCGATTTCAGGCTGCGTTTATCTTTTACGGCTTCTTCAGTCTTTCTCACGTTATAGTTGCGAATATCCCTTATTTTCGCCTTGATCAGTTTTGACAGTTCTGCAAATTCTATGCTATCTCTTGAGTTGGACACTTTCATTTTTTGTCGTTTTTTTATCAGGTCCTTTGTTACTTGGGAGAGCTTGCCTACTGGTTGCCTTGGTGCTGCCTCCCTCTTCAATTGCTGCCTCTGAAGCCAACCTAGTTACGGTTTCATTCATTAGCTTTATGTCTCATCATCATCTCTCTGTTCTAAGGCAGCATATATGTTTGCAAGTACCAGCCTGAATTTGTCTGCTTTTACCCTTACTGCCTCTAGGTTGACCTGTTTCTTCTCAACCCAATTTAGCTCTTTCTCTCTCTTCAAACTGAGGTGAATCCTAGCCCTCACTAACCTATGATGACTGTACTTTACCCTACCTATTACTTCTACATCCTGCACTATGCTGGGATCAGCAGAAAATATGAATTCAATTTCATTTCGTTTCACCATTAGTGCTTTTCCAGGTCCCACTTTCTGTTGCTATGCTTCCCGAAAAAGGTATTCATTATTCAAAGCTTATTCCTTTCTGCAAATTCTACCAGCATCTCTCCTCTAGCGTTCCTAGAATCGATGCCGTAGTTGCCAAGTGCTTGTTCACCAGCCTGCTTTTTCCCCACTTTTGCATTAAAGTCACCCATTACTACAGTATATTAAGTTATCAATATAACTCAATATACTGTCTGACATATATTACAGCAAATATGCTGTAAGATACCACTCTGTGCAAACTGCTGAAGAGTTTGTACGGTTGAAGGGTGGTTGGAAGCTGCAAGTCATTGTGTTGTGTTCAACACCATATGGCATGCTTTCCTTCTCTGTGTTTTACTGAACCCTTGAGGATTGGGTTAATGTGGCAAACACCATGCTCATATGTTAACCACCAACACATCCGAAACAAAACTAAAAGAAAAGCGCTACTGCAATGGGGACACAAGTCCAGCAGCCACTAGGGAAAGTACAGCCTATGGTGTTGATGGATAGGGATCGTTGGCATACGATGCAAAGCCAAAAAAGTGCTACAGACAAGAGCAGAAAGCACAGATACTGTGTCGTTTGCTCATCGCTACACACGCGTCTTGCCTGCTGGCATTAACAATGGTATGGTAAACAAGGAACGTTGCCTTCGTCAACATTTCAACAAGGTATCAGGGCAATAACATAAAGGCAGCAACTGCTTTCCTTAGCAGCGTTGTTTATAAACAGACTCACTCTCCAAAGCATTTATGTACAGGTAGCTCAGATTGAGCTGCACACACATAAACGCTGCCAAAGAAGGCAGTTGCTGCCCAGACGGAGAGAAGAACCCTAGTCGAAATGGTGGCTTCAGTGACATTCAGTGACGCCCGGGGGCTTCACTGATGCCCTCAACATACCACCCCGTCTTTCTTCCCTCAGCAGCTGCATCGAAAAGCGACGACAGCAATGAACATTTGAAAACGCACCGACGGAGCAGACGACAAATCCTCGAAGAATTTCGGGGCGGCCCGACACAGGCAGCGCCGAGTGAAACGTGAAGGCACCTTCGTCGCTCTTCTTTGGCATGTACACGCACAAGTTGGAAACTTCGCGACAACTCCCGCCGAGCACGGAAACTGCTACGGCAGGCCGCACGATCGATCGTGGCGGCATCGTCACGCTGCTTTGCGTGGCTTCGCGCCACTGGTCCACTGCGTTATCCCGCTCGACAAGCAAGGCCTCGACAAACGAGCACCACGCCGCTGATGCCTGTTCGTGTAGCTGACCACGCCTGACGCGCGATCCGACCGCGATAACTTCCTCAACAGTGCAAGAGGCCCTGTTGGCTCTCAACCACTTCTCGGCCGCCACCCGCACGACGTTTTCGTTCGACACGTTGAGCGTGTCATTCGACAGTAGACGCTCGAGCAGCGGACGCGGACAGCTCGCCAGGGAGGCGTGCTCGACGAACTTCTCGAACTCGCAGAGAAGAGTCACCAGGGCAGCGCAGCACAACTGTCGAACGCCGAAGACGTCGCCCTTTTGCCACGTTTCGACGGCGTTGTCGAGGCAGACTGTCCGAAGCAAGTGCTCTGTGCAATCTCTTCGCAGTGGCTCGAACTGAAAGAGGCAGCCCGCTTTCAACAGGCTGTCGACGTTGTCGTTCGACACCTTCACTGAACGGCCTTCGGATACGTCGATGAGCGCTCTCAGGGTGTCTGGCTCAATGTCTCGCATCTCAATTTCGTCGCACGACGATTCCTTCATGCCCGACGTGAACATGGCATCGAAGTAGCGCGAGCATTGTCGGAGAGCTTCGCGAGAGGCTTCTAATTTCTGACCGCACGACGCGATGAGCACGCGGTCTGATGGCATCGTACGCGACGGGTGCTTACGCGGTAACGCTGCACAAATTTGAGTGTAGTTTGAATAAAGCGATGCGGGACAAAAGCGCACGCTCGGCGATTTCGGCCTGCTTCGGCCTGTCAGTCACATTCAGCGGGGATTCATACAGCCAATAATACAGCTGTGAATAGCACGTGACACTGTAGCCTCATAGATTCGGAGTCGCAGCTGCCATTCTCTAAGGCCACGTCTGGTCTCTCGTAGATGCTGCTACGTATCATTATCGTCATCATCACACCAAAAAAAGACTAATAATTATGCTGTCCATGTAGCAGCAGTAAAATGCTTTATAATCAACAAAATTACCGGTAAAAAAAGCTTTTATGACTGGTAATAATTTTTTAAAAGTGACTTTTGAGCTTTTTAGGCGCTTTGTCCATTGGCTTGATCGGTTGCTTTGAGAGCTTGGTGTTTTCGGTTTATTCTATGGCTTTTAGTTGTTCGCTGCTTGTCACATTACAACGTGCTGCTAATTGCTTCTGTTCTTGTGACCTGCATTCTAGTTCTTGTGGTTTTAGTTAACTATACTTTGTAGTTTTCCTTATTTGTAAGCCGAGCCTGTGTTGCGCTGTCCGCTTGCCAACTTTATATATATATATATTTTTTTTCGCAACTTTGTGATGCCGGTGGCGTCGGCTCGCTCCGCGTCCCTGTTGGCGGTAACGCGTACGCTCTCCTCGACTTTCTTCCAAGTTCAGGCATAAACACACAACGGACAACAAAACTGAGCAGAAGAAAAACTCAGGATCATCGAACTTCGCGTGCTTCGTTGGCGAACAGCGTGTCTTCTGCGCTCGTGCGTGTGTGCGCATCTACGGGACCGTCCTGGCCCAAGTGCGCGCGTCGTATTGTCCGAGAAATTCAAGCCAACCCCGCGAGGAGCACCAGTGGCTACCTGCCGTTAACCAGCATCGCGCGTCATGAATCCATCGTGGAATCGGATGGCCGAAGAACGCCGCGCGAACGCGGCATCCGCACAAGCCATGGTCCACGATGCGGCTACGGTGGCAAGAAGCGGCGGTGCCGACATCGCTGCAGGACCACCTGCCCCGACACCAAGGGGGCCTGTCGCCGCCGGCAGCAGTGCCGAGGATCAGGCCCGTCGGAAGACGCGCAAGAAGCGGCGTAGGGTCGACGTCAGGACCGATAACGAGCGGGCTGACGTCTCCTCGGAGCTCCCCGAGGCCGCCGAAAGCGATCCGCCCGTGCGCGCAGCTGTCGAGAACGAGGTCGAGAACGAGGTCGAGAGCGACCAGGAGGACCTGAGCGGGCTCGAGGGAGCCGCGTTCCAGAGCCGGCTACCCTTCGACAAGATGACGGCGCAGGAGGCGGCCTGCTTTCCCGACATCGTGCAGAGCGCGCTGCAGACACAAAAGATCTTCCTGCACATCCGCAACCGCTTGCTCCAACTGTGGCTCGAGAACCCCAAGCAGCAGCTGATCTTCGAGAACGCGCTGCCCCAGATGGAGCCGCCTTACAACAGCGACGCCCCGTTGGTGCATCGAGTCTTCTCCTATCTGGAGCGCCAGGGGCTCATAAACTTCGGTGTGTTCGAGCGCCCCAGGCCGGGGCTGCTCAAGAAGCACGGCAAGGTGATCGTCATCGGCGCCGGCATCTCGGGTCTGGCCGCGGCGCAGCAGCTGCAGCAGTTCGGAATCGAGGTTCTCGTGCTCGAAGCGCGGGACCGCGTCGGCGGCCGTATCGCCACGTTCCGCAAGGGCGGCTACGTCGCCGACCTAGGCGCCATGGTGGTGACTGGCCTCGGCGGAAACCCCATCACCATACTCAGCAAACAGATAAAGATGGAACTGCACAAGATTAAGCAGAAGTGCCCGCTTTACGAGTCCAATGGCACCACTGTTCCCAAGGACAAGGACGAGATGGTGGAGCGCGAGTTCAACCGTCTGCTCGAAGCCACGTCATACCTCTCACACCAGCTTGACTTCAACTATGTCCAGAACAAGCCCGTGTCGCTGGGACAAGCCTTGGAGTGGGTCATCAAACTTCAAGAGAAGAGTGTAAAGGAGAAGCAGATTCAGCACTGGAAAGCTATCTTGGAGCTCCAAGAGAAGCTCAAGGAGAACCACACAAAGCTCATCGAAACACGCGAGCGTATTGAAGAGCTCAACCGGATTCACCGAGAATCAAGCGAGCTCAAGCAGCGCGACGTCACACAGGAGTTTGTCCACAGGAGCCGCATCCACGACCTGACTCTCGTGTGTCGCGAGTGGGACCAACTGCTCGAGCAACAGAGGGAGATCGAAGACAAGCTCGAGGAATTGGAATCATCGCCACCCAGCGACGTCTACCTCTCTTCTCGTGATCGTCAAGTCCTGGACTGGCACTTCGCAAATCTGGAGTTCGCCAACGCCACGCCGCTCAACAATCTGTCTCTGAAACACTGGGATCAGGACGACGACTTTGAGTTCACGGGCAGCCATCTGACCGTTCGCAACGGCTACTCCTGTGTCCCCGTGGCCATGGCCGAAGGCTTGGACATTCGCCTCAACACTGCAGTCAAACAGGTCTACCTGTCCGCCACAGGCGTTGAAGTCACAACGACCAACACACGGACCAACTCGGGCCTGACCACATTCAAGGCAGACGCAGTTCTCTGCACCCTGCCGCTCGGAGTTCTCAAGCAATCGATAGTCAACAATCCGAACCTGCTCAACACGGTGCAGTTCGTGCCACCGCTGCCAGAATGGAAGGCAGCGGCCATTGCGCGTCTAGGCTTTGGCAACTTGAACAAGGTTGTGCTGTGCTTTGACCGCATATTCTGGGACCCAAACTCAAACCTGTTTGGACATGTTGGTAGCACAACGGGAAGCCGGGGTGAGCTGTTTCTGTTCTGGAACCTCTACAAAGCACCTGTGCTCCTGGCATTGGTCGCAGGTGAGGCGGCGACCATCATGGAGAATGTCAGTGACGACGTTATTATTGGCCGCTGCATTGCAGTCCTGAAGGGCATCTTCGGCAACAGTGCCGTGTCTCAGCCCAAGGAAACAGTCGTGACGAGGTGGCGTGCGGACCCATGGTCTCGTGGTTCGTACTCATTTGTGGCCACTGGCTCGTCAGGCAACGACTATGACATTTTGGCGGCTCCCGTCACTCCGAGCTCGAACCACGTGACGCCAGCGCTTCCACGACTCTTCTTTGCTGGGGAGCACACTATCCGAAATTACCCAGCAACAGTCCACGGTGCACTGCTCAGTGGTCTGAGAGAGGCTGGACGAATTGCCGACCAGTTTCTGGGATGTCCCTATGCACCGAGCTGCAATTGAGGTGGCCTTACCTAATCTGTCGCTGACCACAAATGCACCATTTATTGACAGATGAATAAGCTTACTTTTCTGGTAGGTGGGGAAATGAACTTTGTAACTGGTTGCCTTTGTGGTCTCAGAAATTACATTATCATTGCAGTCACATCAGTGAAAGCTTCACCCAAAGTCTCGGACAAATAGAGCCATTTTGTCTAAACTTCGTGTGATAATGATTCATAAAGCTCATCTTGAGTTCCTGCCAGCTGTCGAAGCATTGTCCATTCGCAACTGGTGCATGTTCTGCGTACATTAAAGGGACTGTTCAAGGCATGCCGAGCACTCACTTTTCACCTGCATTTCTCTTTTGTTTTTTCCAGAGCCTAATGTATCACCATGATTGCTCAGAAAGTAATGTGCTGCTTTTCTTTCTGGAGACAGCTTAACCCAAAAATCTATGAAATATGAAATGAGAGCAGCTGTATTTCAGTTACTTTCATAAGATTTGTTAACATAGTCTCGCTCAACTAATGCAGTTTTATGCCACTGTTAAACTTAGGCATGCAGGGATTTCATGCAAAAGGTTGTGCATGAAGTGCCGCATTCTCAGTGTACAAATAAAGGCCTTGTTCCATGCAGCACATCTTTCAGTGGCACATTAAGGCACAAGCCTGAAGACACCACAAAAGAATATCCACTCTTGATAGGAATGCATTGCTTCATAACTACTATTCTCACTTTTCCTTATGTGGAATTCAGACTTATGTGGAAGCGAGCGTTGTGCTGGGAGTAAAGTGTTCTCTTAATTTTTGTTGGCTTGCAAATATTGGTAAAGCTGCATCTTTGTTTGACTCTTAATGTGTCTATTAAAGGCCCGTAAACACTGTACAGATGTTTGTGATTGTTTCCTACAATTCCTTTTCTCCGCCTTTCGGAATACAATCCTAACATTGTTTCTGACATGCTTCAGAGAGCATCGCTGACTTTACAGGCTGCTTTAGTAATGTGTTTGATCCACAGATAACACAGTTACATATTTGCAATACATACAACCCAGTCCAAAATATTTAAAGCCGCTAGCTTCATTTCAGGGTGGGAAAAATGTGCAGGGCGTATCTCTTAAGGCTGCCATCTTATTTTATGTTCCTAAATAATGAATTTCGTTTTGCTTAATAGTGATAAAGGAGTACTGATTGGGCTCTATTTTTTGTGTTCAATCAGTAGCTCTTGGTAATCTTGGCAAGGACACCATTGCTCTAGCACACGATGATGGTTTAGTTATATGCTCATAAGTCATGACCGGTCACTTCATGCCCTGTGATGTAAGAGCTTGTAAATAATGGAGATTGCTCGAGCCTGCTGACCTATGATGTGCGCTGGTGTGCCATCTACTATACCATCTGTGCTCCTGTTTCGTCTGCTAGTTTAGTGGGAAACCTGTGCATAAGTGCATCCAACGTATTGCTTTATTGGGCAGAAGTCCACTATGCAGCATGATCCCAGCATTGAAGAGTTTTGTCATGCTTGCACACTTACAGTTTATGGTTTACTAGGTGACCGGAGAGGTGTACGGCAGGAACAGTGCTGGTAGCAACATCTCGTGACACCGTGTCTAACCAGAGGGCCTGCAAAACTAATACTGTCACTTATATATTCTAACTGCTGGTATAAAGCCTAGCGACACAATCGTTACGTACCACACCTTTATGGTAATTGCCTTTGACAATAGCGCTGACACAACAAATAGACTTTAGAATGCATTGAAGCTTGACAAATTTTAAAAGGATGTTGCCACCAGCTTTGCTACTACTGCCGGCCATAGCACCAGTAGCCTGGTAATCCGTAGACAGTAAGAAGATTTACTTTGTGTGCAGTCAATGCAAGACACCTTAAGCAAACAGTGCTGAAACGTCTTCCGAACAGCGAGACTAGCCAGTGATTTTGCACGTCGCCGAAACTCGTAACGAAACATAGTTTACAAATAGGACCTATGCTGATGACTTCAATTTCAACTTCAAGATTGAATAAACTGCATTCTAAGCTGCATTTTCTGTTGATACTTTACAGATATCTATGAGCTTGCAGCAATGGAATCTACCAGCTATTCCGAGTTGGAATTTTTTGTGTCAGTACCCCTTTAAGCTGTGGAAGCAAGTCTGAGTATCAAAACATACCAGCCAAGTTTCACGAATGTTTCATAAAGTTTATGAATTTGAGCTCATTTTTATGATAGTGGGAATGCTACATTGATATTTACGAAAAATAATTTGTCTCAAAAATAAAAAGTTGACTCGTCAGCCTGCAAATCGTCCCTTGTAATTGTTTTGGTTGTGAAACAACGCACGAAGGCTACTTGCTTCAGGCAAGTTCATACAGACTAGCTCCTGAAGCATACAATCTCTGCAACATAAAAGTCACTATAATCCAAAAACATTGTGTTGCTTCTTAGTCCTTGTTGTTCCAAGTTTACCGCTGCTTGCGTGCATCTAAAGGTTAACACTATTAATAAATCTTCAAGTGCTATACTATTATGCATCCCCCAAAATGCATGTGTTCGGGCAAACATCTTTTTTTTTTAAATGCACACTATCTGCCCCCTTATTTCTTTTCCCCCCTATTAGGTTCGTGGGATTTTACAAATTTGAAGTTCCTAGTTTGACAGGTATGCAAATGCAAACTGTGAAGCATCGCCCGTTGCCTACTACGCCCAGCGGCAACCTAAGAATTCAGTGCAAGCTCCTCCCACAGAGACGCACTGAACTCTGTGCCTCTGCACCCCCAAACATACTTCCGAAGGCTTACCAACATCTAAAGTTTGCCTCACATGTAATGTTGCTGAAATGTACGAACGTAATTGATGCAGCTATAGAAATTCTTTTTGAGTTGGACAGTGGTGTATTTGTCACCATCCATAGGAATAAGGTAATACTACCTACTTGTTCATGCCCTTGTGCCATTGTGAACTACGCAAGAAAATGCACCATGTATGCTCTACATCTTTTTACTGGAAGTTTTACCAGCAAGGTTACGACAAGTTTTGCTGTAGCTTATACTAGACTTAAGGTTACAGATGTAGGGTGCTACTGGTTGCACTAGGGCTGGCCGTGCAATGTGGAGAGCAGATCACTGCTGATCGTAGTTAAAGAATGGGTGCCAAGGGAAGGAAAACGCAGTTGAGCACAGCCGAGAACTAGGCAGTGCGATGAAAGTGGGAAATATTCAGGCATGGGTTGAATTTGGCTGGTAAATTGCACACTGCTAAGAAAGGCCTGGCTTTGTCCTTCGGTGAGCGTACAATAAGCCAATGATGACGATGGCGACGACACTAAGGTATGCCAACAACAGTGACACCA
The DNA here is from genome assembly GCF_050947875.1 of Dermacentor variabilis. Classification (NCBI taxonomy): domain Eukaryota; kingdom Metazoa; phylum Arthropoda; class Arachnida; order Ixodida; family Ixodidae; genus Dermacentor; species Dermacentor variabilis. The sequence continues at coordinate 108,936,454 of NC_134576.1, forward strand.
AGAGTAGTCGCCCCAAGTGCACATTGTTTGTAAGAAAAAGAAAATGGGGTGGGGGGGACAAATGTCTTGGTGGAAAAGCAGAGAAAGTTCATAGAACATAAGCAGTTGCCACAAGTGACCAATAACTGCTCTTCTCTGTGGAGTTTTCCTGCATGTCACTGGCAAACCTGTGGGATCACAAGAAGCACCGACAAGAAAATGCCACGTATGGTCTCTGAAAGGTGCTCCTAGAGGGACATTTGCACGGAGCCCTTTTTCCAGAGATAAGGGGCAGGATCATCTGCAACATCGTTTCTGGTGAACTTCCTCTATCTCCCATAAGCAGCAAGGTTGTGCGGTGCTCCCCGAGAAGGTGCATGTGCGAGTGCTTCTTGCTCCCTGTCTCCGCACAGAGATCTGCGGGATTGTGCCACCTGACAAATGCATAATATTGTCGTCACACGGTGCGCTTTCCTCACAGTGGTGACATGGACTTCTCCCCCGTGTGAATTGATCCCTTTAACATGTGCATGCACGGGCTGCGACACTGAGGAACGTGCTGGGGCATTTAAAGAATGCCATGATATCTTGCTGCACTTTGTGAAAATTTCATTTTGCAAGAAGTGAGAAGGTAGGTGATGACTTGAGATATTGCAGTACTACACTTTAGCTGGGGCACTCTCTTCTCTCTATGGTAGTGCGCATGAGTTAAGCAAGATTAACGACCATGGCTGACTTCCTTAAAGAGCCGTGCGCATGACAACAAAAGTGCTTCCAAATTTACAGGTGCGCAATACAAGTACATAAATATGGCGAATAGATGGACAAAACAAAGGTCACGCTTCGGCTGATTTGAATTCCACGCCAAAACCTTGGCGCCAGTACGTACCTCCCCCCAACTCCCCACTGTGATGTCACGAATTTCAAAGTGCAGTTAACTACCGTTATTTCGACCTCGGTTAATTCGACATCTTGCCTAATTCGAACGCACCGGGAAGTCACGGCAAGAAACCACACATTGCTATAGAAGGAAAACACGTTTAGTTTGAATGTGAGAAATGTTGCTTCAGTTAATTCGACCCCCACTGGCATCCTATCGTGTGTTTAGCAGTCACTAAAACCTTGAAAATACTAGAAATTCAGCAAACGGTGCTGCTGCTTCCCTCGGAAATGATGTTGACGGCAGTGACCTGTCCTACAGTGATGACGACGACCTGCACTGCACTCGGGGCGATGCGTCTTTTCAGTATTTTGTCAGCGCCGACGACACTTCTGAGGTTTGTGGCCCGGCTACAGACAGTGACGTGCATAGTTATTGTAAAACTGTACCGAAGTTTGTCGACGACATCAAGCTACTCGGTTGGAAGCAACAAAGAATACTGAAATTTATTCGTTGTGCCACACCGTTTGTTAATTCGACCAAATCTTGCGGTCCCGCAAGAGTCAAAAGTCTCAGGCACTCGGAAACTTCAGTAAAACTTTCTATGTTATTTGTATGTCTCCTTTATAACACAATATGGTACATTACCAAAAGATGACCAATATGGCACAGGCAGACGTCAAAAACGATGACATCGCAGTATGCTGCTGCAGGAACTGCGAAACAGCGCCGCTGCCTGTGTTACATTTTTGTGTCTTTTCCAGCTTACCACACCTTCTGTCGAGGCCAGAGTGGTCGTATTGTTATTGAAGTAGTGCAGCTAATTTATACAGCTTAACTTGCCCTGTTTTTCTTTTTTTCAGTGTCTCTTTTTTGTGCATGTTGCACTGTTGCGATTGGCCGCATGCTGTGCGACGTCATTGGGAGGCCGAAATAAGTGTAAGCCTTTGAAATGTCAATAAGTACATTTTTGTTTGTCCACATTCTCAAGTTTCTAGGCCACATAAAGGTTCTTCTTTAAAGTACCAACTACCTTTGCATTCACGAAAGGGAAAAAACTGGCATCCACCTGAATTGTAGCACAAGACTACAAAGGAAACCCATACGGGTTTCTCAGAAAGAAAGCCTCACAGTTGAAAAAAAGAATTTGTCCTGGTCTAGGACTCGAACCCTGGACTAACGCTTTTCCGGGGTGGTCGCTCTACCATCTGAGCTAACCAGGAGGTAAGGCGATCGCAGAGCGAGAGCGAAACAATCGAGAACTCGAGGTACTGGGACAGTGAATATGGCAAACTAGTTCTGCGGAAGCCCACAAGGTGGAGGAAAGTACATGAAAGGGAATCCACCTTGCGAGCTTCCGCAGAACTGATTTGCGTTCACCTTCATTGGGCACAGATAGAAGAAGAAAGCATTATTGGATGTTCATAAAGCCAAGTTGACAGCGATGAATAACGTTGATAGTACTTGTTGCTGGCCTAGTTGGTCCATTTTTATTCATTTGTATTGGGGCGCAAAATAAAGTGACGCAAGACCACGACATGAGACAGCGTCATTCTGGCGCTATTTCCTGTCGTGGTCTTGAATCACTTCATTTTGCGTGCTATTACACCATAATAAGAACGAGGGACTCGTAATGATGAAATTCATGTCCATCTTAAAAAACGTTGCCGCACTCATCTCTCCTGATGTTGGGGGACCATGAAACGCAAACTCAAATGCAGTTTACATGTGAAAGAAATTCTTGCAGTGTAGCGGACGAAAAGGAACTCTCTCACAAATCTCTTCCTATAGGACGAACAAGATAGACTTTACCAGTAAAAATGGCAACTTGAAATGAGCATTTCCGAAGCATGTTGCACCAGAGGAGTTAGGGAGAGCCGAATTAGGGCGTCCACAGCAGTTTTTGAGGCTTCACTGTTATGGCCTTCAGCTGGCGCAGACGACAGATCCACCAAGTGTGAGGTGCGAGCACGAAGTCATCATAACGTGCTTCCATCCTTTCATCTGGTATGTAATCTGGCAACAGCCATTTCAGCAAGCAACTCGCAGTGTTTGATCCGCCGTGGCTGCTCAGTGGCTATGGTGTTAGGCTGCTGAGCACGAGGTCGCGGGATCGAATCCCGGCCACGGCGGCCGCATTTCGATGGGGGCGAAATGCGAAAACACCCGTGTACTTAGATTTAGGTGCACGTTAAAGAACCCCAGGTGGTCTAAATTTCCGGAGTCCTCCACCACGGCGTGCCTCATAATCAGAAAGTGGTTTTGGCACGTAAAATCCCATATATTATTATTATTATTCGCAGTGCTTGCCTTGTGAAGGAGTTAAGTTGCTTTTCTTTTCTGCTGTTTGTTTCATCCTTGGTGAAGGACAACTTGTACAGTGGGAAAAAGTGAGGAATGAAGCAATGAGACATGCACACTGCGTTGACTTTCTGCTGTCCTTAGCTTTATTGCTTAAAAGGGTAACATTGATATGACAAATAATAAAGGTTGAGACCATACGAGGGATTATTTGATCTGTACTGTGACATTTCTCTGTCTTTGATCTCTGCATTACATTTTTGTCCAACATCGTCTTCTGCCCCCCATATATCACATAACAAAACATATACCAAATAAAAGAGGCCATTGCTCTACCTAAGCGCTGTGTGTATGCATATGCCCATACAAATATGACAAGCCAAAACCGGAACATATTAAGAAAATAATATTTAAAATGCATTGGCGTTCCTGATACAGTGGAAGAAACTTGGGCAGCTTCGGAGCAGCTTGTGCGCGACTTTTGTTCTAATAAACTTGAAGTCGTGGTAACCTCGATCGTGAGAGCGCATCGTTTGGGCCGCTTTTCGACGAGTAAGACGAGGGCAATCATTCCTAACTTTTACAATGATAAAGAAGTTGAATCTGTGATAGGAAACGGCTCCAGGCTCAGGAACAAGGGCTTCAACATCGCTCGTGAATATTCTGAGGCCATCCGAGTGAAGCGCCGTCACCTGTGGCAGTACGCAAAATCCGTAAGGAAAGATGGAGACCGCATTCGCCTCATCTTTAATAAGCTTCACAATAATAATGATGCCTATGTGTGGGACAGTGAGGCTGGACACGTAATTTGTGTATATCAGCGATCCACAGACTAATGACACGCTCTTGTTTTTATCTCAGATCAGACCCCAGTTTCCCATCCTCCTCAAATCTCCAATGCATAATACCAATAAAACAATTTTTTTTCCTTTACACTGACATCAGAAGTGTTGCCCTAAAAAGTGTCGGAATATTTTCACTAATCAACTCATGTTCCGCATCATTTATAGCAGTAACTGAAACATGGCTCACTGATGTGTTAATTATAACACAATTTTTGTCAGCAAAACACGTTTCAATATTTTTCGATGTGATAGATGTGATTGGCAATAAAAGATGATTTGCTGACCATGCCGGTAATGATTAGTTCATTTCTCGAATGTGTACGGTTTCCTTAAAGTGCTCTTCTATTGATATAATTATTGGTGCTATCTACCACCCTCCTAATATGAATGATTGCTTTTCTGCCGAATTTCATCGGCTTCTGTGTGAAATAAGTACGCGTTTCCCAAACTCTACTCATATTCAGTGATTTCAATTTCCCTAGTATAAATTTGTCCACACAATCCATCACAGCTAATGAAAGCGAAGCTCATATTTTTCTTCAATCATGTCTTGATTTCTCACTATCGTAACTTATTACTGATCCCACGCGTCGCACATCGAGCACTGTCAACATTATAGACCTAATATTAACAAATAATCCAGACCTTTGTTTCGACATAATTCACTTGGAGCGCATTTCCGATCATGATGTAATAACAGGATGCATTTCTGGTTCCTTTAACGAAAATAAAGCTACTGTTAAACAAATCCGCTGTTACAAAAGAGCTAACCATGATAAAATTAACTCTGAATTGGATTGTTTCTCTGCTGAGTTCTTGAATCAGTATTCCTTACGAACCGTTGAGCAATATTAGAATTTGTTTAAAAATACCTTTATTAACCTTATCTATGAATATGTGCCTCTTATGTCCATCAAACGTAACAGCAACGCACCATAGTTTAATCAGAAGTTGCGGCGGCGCATGAACAGTAAGAAAAAGCAATTTTATCGGCAGGCAGTAAATGATGCTCGTTTGAGCGCGTGGGAAAAGTACAAGAAATGATAAAAACCAAATCCACTCGACGTCTCTTTTTCAATCATGACTTGGTATCATTGTTAACCAACCCCCTCATAAATTCTGGCGCATCATAAACTCTAGCTTTCATCTCGACATTTTGCTTAACAACAGTAACGGCGTTGTAACTGATGAATATAAATGTGCTCAGATATTTAATGAAACCTTTTCATTAGTTTTTACCAACTAAGATATTAATTAATCTCCGGAATTATATATATTTGACAACATTCACATGCCTGAAATAGTTATTGAAGCTGGTATCTTAGCCTTGTTAAACAACCTTAAAATTGCTAGTAGTTCAGACCACCTTGGCTTTAACAATAAGACACTTAAGAGTACAGCACAAAGCATTTCTTCGGTCTTGCCCTGTCTGTTTTCACAATCATTATCAAACAAGCAAATTCCCAATGAGTGGCATGTAGCCAAGGTAATACCTATATTCAAGTGAGCGTTCTTCTCCTCTTAACTATCGACCCATCTCACTAACCAGCACCATTTGCAAACTTCTTGAGCATGTCATTCATAGCCAAGTAATTAGCTACCTCGAAGATCATAACATTATTTTCAAATATCAGCATGGCTTCCGCAAGGGTTTTTCATGCGACACTCAACTCGCTGGCTTTCTTAACGACTTACATTAATCACTTGATGTGGGCTTTCAGGTTGACGCAGTATTTCTGCATTTTTTCAAAGGCTTTCGATCGGGTCCCTCACCACAGACTTCTACTGAAATTAGCACAGCCTAACATCCACCCTGATGCACTTGCCTGGATTAAAGACTTTCTATCATCAAGAACTCAGTTCACTTCTGTTAAGAATTCTAACTCATCTTCTGCTCATGTGACATCTGGTGTACCCCAAGGAAGCGTACTCGGTCCTCTACAGTTTCTAATCTATATTAATGATTTGGCTGACTGTGTACGGCCCAGAGTTTGACTCTTTGCTGATGATTGCATTATTTACCATAACATTACCAATGACACTGACCGCCAATCCCTACAAACTGACCTCAATGCAGTAAGCACATGGTGCTCATCCTGGTTAATGACCCTTAACGTTTCTAAAACAAAACATATGTGTTTCACTTGTCGTAAATCTCGTATTCCAGCCACTTGCATCTTTAATAGCAGTACTGTAGAACTAACAACAACTTATAAGTACCTTGGGGTACACCTTCAGGGTGACGTAACATGGCATCACCACGTCAACCTTACCCTTGTGTCTGCTAACCGCCCACTTGGTCTTCTTAAACGTAACCTCAAACATGCTCCTATCCACATAAAAAAGCTTGCTTACGCTACTCTAATACGCCCTAAAATTGAATATGCTGCGTCGATTTGGAACCCCGATCAGGCCTACATTATTTCTAACATAGAATCCTTGCAGAGCTGTGCTGTTGATTTTATTTTTTCAGACAACTCCTCCTATACAAGCATCTCAGAACTAAAAAAGTGTGCCCAACTGGAAGACCTACCATATTGCCATAAACTTGCTCGCTTAACACTTTTCCATAACAGTCTATCACTTAACACTTTATCACCATCCATCTCTTCACGAAGATTTATTTCAGTCATCCCATGCCATCTTTCAACGGCATGATCATTCTTTCAAAGTTAAACGCGTAAAGTGCCATTCATCCTCTCATGCCAACTAATTCATTCCTCGCACGATCATTCAGTGGAACAATTTGCCATCGCACATCGCCACAGAAACTGACATAAAATAATTCCAAGATTTACTTAGCTGTAATGGAAATGTGTAATAATATTTTGTTCATTGTTCTTTTGTTCATCCTTTTCTTTCGTATTATGCTTTACGTTTTCATTGCTGTGTTTTATTATTGGTGTATGCATTGATGTTGCTTTTTCTAATATGTACAGCGTTATTAATGATCGTATCCCCCCTCTACGTAATACCCTCCCCATGGGGGCCTTTAGGGGCAACATGAATAAATAAATAAATAAATAAATAAATAAATAAATAAATAAATAAATAAATAAATAAATAAATAAATAAATAATATACATGTTGGGACACTTTTGATAGGACATGTGCTGCAAAATTATCAATACATCAAGGTGTGCTACAGAAAAGCTAGAAAAAAATAGATGTGTGGGTGCTTGTTTGTGCCATCATGCAGTGTGATCATGTAATTGATTGTCTTCTACTGTCCTTGACAGTAATGATTCTACACGTTAAATAGTTTGTTTTTATGCAAGTGAACCATTGTTCAGAATTAAGGTGCAGAGCCTACATTCGGTGGAAGCAAAAAAAGAAAAGAACCAGAGAAAAGGAACTAAATCCCCACCTGTTATTTCGATATGTTTATTAGCGCTGAAAGTTCAAAAAGAAAAGCTTTACAGGTCAATTTCTTAATAGAAAAAATTAATTAGCCTAAAAGAAATATAGAAGGCATGTACAGTCGAACAATGATTGTTATGTCGCATCCATTCTAGAAAATACCTAATTCGTTATGATCATCTATTCATTACATGCTGATATTTATTAGAAGCAGTTTAGAGTAACTTATTTATAGGCAATAATTTGTTATATCTATGTTTGGTTCTATTGGGGTTCAACTGTAATAGCCAGCCCAAGTTGCAACTAACTTTTCCACTACTGTACCTTTCTCTTAGTACATGGCTTCATTATATCCAATATGCATTATAACCATGTATTCATGATATGCCAATATTTACAAGAAACATTTTAGAGTCACTTCGCTATATCCAATAATTCGTTATATGCATGTTCATTATACATGAGTCCAAGTTGCGTCAGCCAGTCCAGGTTGCAATTAATTTTTTTTTCCACTACTGCAGCTTTACTTTATATATCCTCCAATTTAGTGTTCATTCATGTTACCTGGAGAAATCTAATTAGCTATTTGGTGCTGCCTTGCGAATTTAATATAGCTGTTACAACTAACTAATGGTTTCCAAGAATTCTTCTCCAGCAAGCTCGCCAATATCTGTATGCACTCAAAAATACAATTCCATAAGTAGCAGTGTCACACGTTGGCAATGCAAAGCGATGTCTCTAGGCTAGTGCTCAGACTGATGTAAAACTTGCAAGCAATATTAAATCAAACTTGATTCATTCCATGTTCTATTTCCCATGTGCACAGTTCATTATCTTTTGATTTTAGCTTGTGATTTTGTATGTTTATGTCATCCTCTAACATGTAATCTCTACACTGTTGTATGCAACCAGCAGCTGCTTATGTCATTATCCTGGGTACACTGTAAAATGGGAGCTTCCCAGACAGTGTCCAACTTTGGGACAGCCTAATGTACTGCTGAAAATGTACACTTGTTGGTCTTGAGCGTTATACAAATAAACTTTGAACATCAAACATACATAGCATTAATCTAGATTAACAAACATTGTATTACCGTAGATTGATGAACAAACATCCTGTGAATCTAGACTGTTTGATGAACAAACATTGCATTAATCTAGAAAATTGAGTAATTTTCCAAACACTTGCCTAGCATATGCTTGTTTTGTTCCAAAAAATGACTTAGCCACATAATAATTTGCAACTCAAGAGGCCCTGAATAATAAGTGCGCAGTTCAAATAAATCGCAGTAAACCAAGTTGCCCACGGAGTAGAGATAGCAATCTCGGAGGCCGTGCTGTGCCAGGCTGCACTGTCTGGTTCGAGTCCGAGGCCCACACAAAGGGGGCGCCACACATCCATAAAGAAATGCAGAGAAGTATAACCAATTAGCACTAAGGGGTTCTGCAGGAAGAACCAATAAAATTGGCAGAACTGCATCAAATTTTATGTGTAAGTGCATTATTAACTTATTTGTTTTTGCTATCTGTTAACGACAGTTTAACATTTGAACAGCACAGGGTTTCCCATGGGACATGACACTGAAATTTTAGTGCTAGCAGCAATATTCTCCTATATTTCAGTAATTTTCTGATTTAATAAGACTTTGTTCTTGGTAAATGTGATGCCTTGAACACCTTGATATACGAATTCCTTCAGCCTTAACTAATACGGCTTCAGTGCCCCTCTAACTCAGTACCCAGAAGTTGCAAAAAAAAAAAAAAAAAACCACGATAGCTACCAAAATCTACCCAACGTAAACTAGCTCAGTTTATATGTGACCATTGTGTCCATGACCTTTTACATATTTTGCCTTCACTTTAAATTTGATGCTGCTTTTTGTGTGCTGAAGTACGGAATCACTAACTGTCCTGTACTGTAAACACCTTTTATTGCCCATTAAACAACTCATAGCAACTCTTAAATATTCTCTTCAATGGACCAATTATTTACCTGCAGCTACGACCCAGCGGCTACCTTAGGCCACTGCTGCTCACAAGGTCGCGGGCGATTCCCAGCTACTGCCGCCACTTACCAAGGGCGGCACCATGCGAAAACAGTCGCCTACTTTTTATATGCACGATTCAAGCTTGACAGAAATCATCCAGAGCACCCCACTACGGCATCTCTCAAAGATCCCAGTTTTCCTTTGGCTTGTTAAACCCAACCGATCTTCTTCCTTCTTCATGCACTACTAACAATTTCAAGTGTTGCTTCTTCCTGCTAACTATTCAAATATGAAACACACCAAGTGGCGTTGCCTGTACAATGTCGGTACTAGACCAGTTGGTATAAGGTTTTAATCGCTACCTAGGTGTCTGATATTTTTCAATGTCTGCTGGCTTTGCGTTTGTTTTGCATACGCAAAGTGCAAGCTTCATACTGCTCACAACTTACTGCATACTTACTTTTGTACCCGTACACATAATTCAAGCTATTTAAAACTAAATGGATAATTTCTACTCTTACGAGCCAAAACGACGATCTGATTGTGAGGTACGCCGTAGTGGAGGGTTTATGGATTAATTCGGACTCCCTGGGGTTCCTTAACGTGCACCTAAACCTAAGCGCACAAGCATTTTTACATTTCTCCCGCGCTGAAATGTGGTCGCTGTGGCCGGCAACGAACTCGCTACCTCGGGCTACACATTTTAGCTATTTGCTGTTACTCCCAGTCTCACAAGAGCACAAAAGGAAGGCTGGAATATTTAAGAAAACAGACATACACATAAGCAAGACAAAATAACCGTAACCTGTGAGAACTGCAGCTAGATGGTGCTCTACATGAATATCACTAATGCAGGAGCTGAGAGGTCAGCCAGCCCACATTGCTGTAAATAAAAGATCTCATGCTGGATGTCTTATCAGCAAGCCTTTCAAAGGAGACCCCATTACACTGCTACAAGATAAACAATCTAGCACAGCCTTCTAGGACAGCTACATTTCCAGCCATCACAGCTGTGTCAACTGCACATATGTAGTTCTCCCTTATCAGTGGCGATTCCTGGGTAGCTGATAAGTGGTGGGTAAAAGAACACACTGTGGAGTGCCCTCGTGCAAGATTTGTGTGACTCAACAGCCCTTCCTGCCGACTATACAACAAATCTGTCCCGATAACGGCACGGAAGTGGCTCGACCAAAGTGGTCTTGTCTTATCACGTGCCGGACCCCACAGGAAACGTTTTTCATGGGAGACGCGCACGCTCGGCAACTATTACGAGCGAGCATGTCCAGTCCGACTTACAACGTGGTCAAGCAACAGGACACTGTTATTTGTACAAAACTAAGAAGACAGGCAAGAATCACACCTGCACTGGAAACACAGTGAACTGTCCTTAAACGGAACCTTAAGGGACCAGGGAAATTGGTTCCATTTATCAGTAGCTCCATTTACTGAGAGGAATTGCAGAAGCATTGCGTGAATGCCAAACCAACCAACCATGCGGGTGGTCGTCCGTTTAAGCGATTCCCATATATAGAGATTCCAGTGCATCTGGGAAGTAACAGTCATGCACGGAAAACTCAGAGTTCAGAAATAAACGAGAAAGCCTGCAACGTAGTCACATGATGGGGCAACGTTTTTATTTGTAGAAAAATAAAAAGACAGGCCGAGAACATCTCTACTCCGGAGCGTCCAGGAAGAAACAGTCCCGCATGAAGAACTAAATGTTAATGAAGCCCGCAAATAAACGGGGAAGGTGAAACAATGTCTATCAGCGGCTAGGGAATGCACAACCAAAAAAACGCAGAGGTGCAATCACAGACGCCGAGTCGAAAGATTGAGCTTTCTCTGCTTCGCGACGGAGACAAGGGAATGATGGAAAGGTAGCGGTGGCATTTTCTTTTTTTATTCGTGTCTTTTCGTATATCACTCGAGCTGTGCTGCCCACGCTTGCAATGCAACAAAGAGGCTTCGAAGGCCCACTCGGCAATAATTGTCTATGAACTCCTAAGTGGACCGGCAACATTTGTAAAGGCGATCACGAAATGTTTGTGAACAGCGTTTATGAACTTGCGTCAAAGCAACCACGTCTCAGTCTGACAGGATCGCTATAAAGATGGCACACAAGACTTTTGCAATTTGCTCTATTCAAGCAATTTGTGCTATCCTTTCAGATGCCTTGGATAATGCTCAGGCTTTCCAGGCTATAAAGACTGTTATATCTGTGCATGCCTCCTGGAATTTATCTGCTTCTTAGAATGACTTGAAAGATTACTTGCACGCGAACGAGTTACAGTGAATGAGCAGCCCACGTGCAATGCTGAGTCCCGATTGTAAAGTTGTGGCGGCAGCAAAATTTCATAATGGCCCACCTACACTGTGGCCCTGGAAATATTATGCATTATAAAAAATGAGCCTGTTCTCATTGTCAATATAGTCAAAATAAATAGTGGTGTCATAATAAACAAATGCAATGTCATGCAATAAGGTGCTTTGAAAACGTCTGTTGTACATGCTTGATAGGTCCAAATTAAGTTCCAGGTGTGTTGCTAGCACCAACTCGATAGAGAGCCTAACAGGACAACCAACAAAATGACAGACCTAGCAAATCTGGCTAAAGTGGTTATAAATAAATAGTATATAGTGCTTTGGTAAAGCAGCCAGGCTAGTAGTTTTTTTTTTTTACTAACAGCCAATAGAACATTAGTAGATGATGCAGGCGTCCAGTGGTTAGTGAATGACGCATATCACAGACCATGACCTACAAAATTATCAACGCACTGCAGGCACCGGCCGTTGTTCACTGCACTTGTTCTGAACATGCCGCGTCATTTCTGGCAAGTGGTAATGGCAGCACTTTTTTTTTTCTCTCAGTTTCGGCATCAAAAACGTACATTTTTGCAAGCTTCTCTCGATGCATCCACTTGCATCAAACGTAAAATTTCGCATGAAGGCCGCTTCATGTCTATACTATCTAAAACTAGTCACCAATCAACTCGCACAAGACAGTCAAAGCCAGATCGTCAAAAATTTAATTGCTGTTCGTCGCCAGAAACCTAGCAGTGTCTTCAGCAGTCCCTTACTAAGGTGCAAATTCGTTTTTATGGTATGTGCTAGCACAGAGTACATCCGAACACTATGTGCGGCTGCCTTAATATAGGCAAAAGAAAAAGCAAAACGTCTTTCCACAAAAGCCACTTCAATTCTCTGCATAAGGGAAGTAAATACATAATAGCGCACCTTGGACAGAGCAGCGTTTATGGCTCTGACGGTGCTACCATTTGTCATGTGTGCCATCTGCTTAGCAATCCTTTTAAGTTTAAGTAGCTTGTAATACAAACTGGCAGCACAGGCACCTCCTCCTATAAAAAATACAGTGCTGTCCAGTCCTTTTCAACAAGGCAACACACTCTATCTGAAGTTCTCTACAAACAGCACTCATTGCTGACGGAAAGAAGACATAATCTGCAGCGTAGCTGCTTACTTGCTTAAGACACAGCCTTAAGATGTTAGTCGCTTTCTGAAGAAAGCAGAAGCCTATCTCTCACATTCACAAGGCTGCCTTTGACACCTTACTTCTTGCACCAGTCCTAAGCAGCCCTAACGCATGCCACTGTCGCAGACTGGCCAGAAGGATATGATTGTCTGGCGAAGGCTAAATAAAGAAAAGTTCCAAGAACTCCAATGAACACTAATTCTGTTTTGATGATTATTTGAGTCTGAGAACACTGTAAATAAACCTTAAGAGCACAACTTCAGCTGTCTAAAAGCTCTTGGAGCATGAAGCGGATACTCTGCATCGTACCATTATACTGACTCTGTTGTGAATGAACTGAACAAGGCCTTTACTAGGCAAGACCTACATCAACGACTCCAAGACAAGAAGCCTTTCCTAGAAAGCAACTCGAAGGCTGGCCCAGTGAATGTGAAAGATAAATATTACAATAACTCTGCAACAGCACCGTGAGTATCACCTAGCATTGAACTTCTTGAAGTGCTTTGACAGTCCTCATAGGAACAAAAAGAAAGAGAAAAAGAAGACAGCAGCAAGATGCTAAGAAGAACAACAGCAGCGGATATCAACACTTTCAACGAGGGTTCTACATCGAAGTGTCACAGGTCAATTTCAAAGGGGAACAGGCACTAGGTCACCGATCAACTCACACAAGACAGTCAAAGCTAGATCAAATCTAAAAACACAGACGCACACATTTAAATCACTGGCAGCAGAGTCACCGAAAAGTTCCAACGTCATCGCACACACATGAAAACCAAGCAAAACCTATAAGAATGATGGACCGTAGTTTAGCAGGCGACAGAGAGTGACAGACGACGCTCGCGTTTTTTTTTTCTTGCAACACAGAAACCAGATGATTGGCTCCCGATGCGAGTCACATGCTCAACAATGGCCTGTCCATGGCACAGTTGCAAACAGCATTTACCCAGCATGATCGCACAACACAGTTTTTTGGAATTACAAGAGCACAAAGGTGTGGTAGCGGAGCAGTTTGCTCATTTACAGCAGAGAGGCGAGTGTGTGGCAGAAACTGTGATGCAAGATGGCTAAAACAAAGTGGCGCTTTCAACCCCTTCTGTGTTTCGGATGAGCTAGGCTCATTTGCGCGGTTTTACTGGCAACAATTTTAGACGAGTGCCACTGATCATACACAACAGGTCAATTTCACCACGAGTTCCACCAACACCACTACTACTACTCCAAAGGAAGCCAGCAGTTGTAGACTTTAGTGGGCCGAATGGCAACTACGGTAAAAGGCATGAAGCTTTCCCATTTCTATTGTTATTTTTTTGCCATGACAAATTTAATCCTTGAGATCAAGAGGCAGGGAGTCAAGAACAAGATGATTCTACAACAGGAGTGACGTTGAGGAGACAGGAGTCTTTTTGTATACTTGTATGAGCTACGTCAGTTAAGATAGAATGTAACTGAAAAGAGCTCTTTCCCTTCAAGTACCACGAAAAATCCATAACAGCAATCTTCTCAGCATTCCCCTCAAGGTTGCCGTAGAGCCAGTTGTGCATTGAGAAAGCAGCAGACATCACGACACCAGTATGTTGTCTTTGAACGTATGAAATCCAATGTACATGCTTTTTAAAATTTCAGATATGTAGAGCTTTCCCTCTCTGCTTTAGAGATCCCAGATGGCAGCACCATACTGTGCCAAAAGAATAATTAGGAAAGAAGTTGTAGGGACGTGCTGTTGGTTTGTGTCGCCACAGGGCCCCATGGATTTGCATATGGGTATAACATGTGCATGCAGCATGGAAAACAAAACGTTAGCCGTATGTGCATGCTGCAGCAGTTCTAGCAACAATTTGTTTGCTATCAGAGAGAAAAATGGCAACGCTGTGACTAAGGTGCTGGTGAAAGCTGTTCTGAGTGCAAAATCGAGAAGGCACCAACAAGAGATTGCAACTGCCATATTCATTAGGTGAATTGCATTTCTGCTACTCTATGATCTTGTAGTTGGCACATATTAAAAATAATAATAATAATAATAATAATAATAATAATAATAATAATAATAATTTCATGGGAGCTGCCACCAAGAAAAACACAGAAGGGGTGAAGACCTTTTACTTTACATTCCAGCAATTACAATGACAATGCAACTCCAATGGCATAACACTCTTTGAAACCACATACAGACAACACATTTGCTGTCTACGCCTCTTGCAAGATGTGCGCTTACATACAGACAGTTTTTTTTAGTGTGGCGGGCATCAGCAAACACGTACTATATGCCACTTGAGATAGGCACACCTTGCTAGCTAGTTGCGCCATTCAAAGCAAGTGAGTGCAAAGCGTTCAAGTCTCTACTTACAAACGCCCCTTTGTACACTTTTGGTAAATAGCCAACAAAGACTGTTCTACTGCTCCGACTACAAACACACCCAGCACGATCGACACAGGAAGAACTAGCAAGTAGAAGCAAGACGCTATCACACACAAACGTACAATACCACCGCGTTCTCACTAGGTGTTTCAACTTGGCGAAACTGGAACACAGAGGGGTGCTCCCTCTACAACTTATTGTGCAGGAGCATGCATTACAACCGCGACACCTTCTGTATGGCTCCCAACGACGACTTCGCACGTTTGCAGACAGGCTGCAACACTCACCGGGCATTACAACAGGGCCAACAGAGGTGCTGTTTCAAACGCAAACATCAACAGCCTCTCTATTCTTCTTGATCAGTTACTGCACATTTCTGTGCACGTCAAACAGAAATGCACCGGAGTGTGGGTGTGACGATATCACTTACAGTACAAGGTAAAGAACACTCAACGAAGGCCTTCACTAGGCATTATGACAGCAAAGAATGCACAAAACGTTTCGCTACAACAGCTGTGTATAGCTCATCCAGAACAGAAAGTTCGTCAGTGGGATGTCCAAATACACTCCTTCTACACAGCCCTCTTTAGTCTATAGCCTTATCCCCCTGCCCCCTCTACAGCAGTGCTAACAGTACAGAGGTCACCAGCACGCACTGCGGGTGGTCTTGACACATGTAACAATTCAAATGAGTGGAGCATATACAGTGCCAAAGTTTGGCACTGTCAGTGGTTTTGCTTTTCACCTAAGACAGCAGCTCCTCACAATTTTTTTGCCTTGAGCAATTTTTGGGAACTTTTGCTGGGCCAATGCGGCTGAAATACGAAACAAAAAAACTATGAAATCCTTGATGTCACAGTGGCATCCTAGCATTGGGAATTCAGCGCGAAATTTAAGAAACTGAAAATTTGACCTTTATTGTCTCTTTGACTTATCAACCTATTATTCCGAAATTAACAAACAGAGTTTTCATAGAATGCTTTATCTGTTTAAGCTAATTTAGTGTTTTGCTTTAGTGTCCCTTTAAACATTATTAACAATTCTGATTTTGAGGTATTTCGTTCACGTGTACACCTTTTCACACAGTCTTTAGAGGGTTTAGGTACAAGAACTGCGCGGTGGAATATGTGCATACATTTTGTGTACACAATCTGTGCCCTTGTGTTGTTTTTCCTTAGCGCTCCTCCAAATAAGTTTCAAAATGTATATACAGTCCATGTTCACCTATGGCTAAAGCAGTCTTGCGATACTGCTTGAACCACGTTAATTGTTGAATTTACAGGAGACAACGGAACTGCTTCCCTGCAATTTTAATCACTTTTCACTTTCTTTTTTTTGGCTGGCAGTACCAAGATTAAGCTTTGTCATTTATTTGCGGACAAAGCCCATTTCAGTAAAGGATGCTAAATAGAACAAACAGGTTAGCACCAGTTTGCAGTTACGGCTTATTACGCTGCCCTCGCAACTCAACAAGACACCACGTTGTTGCCATGGGCCTCGCAATGTGCGGCGGTTGGAATGACAGGCAAGCATCGTTACAGCCAACAGAGTCCAGTCATGCGCACAATACACAGTAACATTCTGTCAGTTATGGTGTGCTTAGGTCCCAGAGCGCTCATCGCTAAATACTTTACTTGCGACATGTCAGCCTTCAGTAAAAAGAATACAGATGCTGAGCATGACTGGATCAGTACCAATTTTTGCCACTCAAAGAAGTCACTGCCAAAAGTAACGCAGCAAAAAAAAAAAAAAAAAAAAGTAATCCGTGCCCATGTCCATCTGATCCAAGGTGCAAATGGTGGCCACTACATCGGTGCCACTCTGCAGGCCCATTTCACGAACAAGCAGTGGCAACAAGAGATGCAGTTCAGAAAGTAAACTGCCCCGCGTGAAATGAGCGGGACGGACCTCAAAGCCCCGCCGCATCTGCGGAGTTCCAACAGATTGCCGGGCAAGTCCGGCTGGCGACATACACGAACAAGAGAGTCTTGCCTAGCCATTTTGCTCTCAGTGTGTCAAATTTTTGGATTGTGAACACGTCACATTCTTCAGCGTGGAAGTTACAAGGCAAGGCCAGAATTAGGTGAGCATCTTGCCAATGATTGAGTTTGGCATTAAAATGTCTGAAATGAATAATACTAAGCAAGCAAAATATGCAGTCACTGTGCAAAATTTGAACACAATAGAAGGTGTGGTGCTACCTTAGCATAAAGGGTGAATGCAGCAAGTGATGTAGTAAGATGATAGAGTGCTTGTTCAGAAACCTTTGCTCTGGGATTGTAGCGAAAAATAATTCCAGCCTTGCTATTGCCAAACAAAGCACAAGCACTTGTTATAACGCAAAAGAACGTGTTACAAAAGCTGCCTGCTGGTTGCCGCTACACGAGCGGCTTGTTAAAACATTTGACGCTCTGTACAAAACATGTACACTGGATTAAAAAAAAAAAGCATTTTTGGGGACATCCAAAACCAACTCGAATAAAGCAATAGCCTAACACATCAAACTGCCATCTAGTACACAATGCATACCTTGCTTGTGCATAAATAAATGATAAACACGCAATAGAATATTACTGGCCTGGATAGGGAACTCACCTAAAATATCAAGAACCGTTAACATCAGATTGTAGAGGCATGTTACTGAAATGTTAGAACCACTACTATCAAAATACACATCTGCACAATGCACAGCCTGTGAAGTACCTACCATCAGTACAAAAAAAAAAAAGGTAAAAACAATGTATAGAAATACTTCACAATAACCAACAACAAACGTAACAGCAAGGGAAGATGTTAAACGGTAGTTTTCAACTTGAAATCAGCAGTAAACCAGCCTTTAAGGTAGAAAAAGACGTATGTCGTCATACCAGTTTCGCCACACTAGCACTGGAGACAACACAAGGAGAAAAGCAAGTTTGTTCCACCCGTGAACGAGCCTTGCAGGGTTCCTAACTGAGACTGCACGCAAGAGAAGAATGAAGTAGCCCAGAATATACAGCATTCGTGGTTAAAACCTACATATATAGGTATACTGCCGGAGCAGCAAGTATAATAAAAGATTTGTTTCTGCTGAACCAACATTACTGCAGCTTACAGAGTTGCAGAATGGCAACACTTTGATACCTTGATTATGATTGCTTTCAAGCATGAAACGATTCCCCACTCTGAACAGGCAATGCATCACAGTATGAAAGTAAGACTGCACATCATTAAACTACACATCAACTTCACCGTGACTGCCGCACTTTAACCTCCACCACCGAGGCTCCCAACAATGCTCCCATCCTCGCTTTGCAAGCTTATGCCACTTTTGAAAAAAAAAAAAAAAAAAAACAATAACTGAGATTCAGGTGCGACCAACTCTCCATTTCAGTACACGACTGCAAGTACTTGACCAAATGTGGCGCTACTACATGACATCGATATGAGCATGGGAGCAGTGGGCACGTTCTGAGGCACGTATCTATCTCACAACCCGACATGACAGCAAACCATCACAGTTGCTTTGCACACTTGCAACATTGAAGTGTTTTGCTTTCCTGCACACTTCAATGTCCTTGCAGAGACCAGCCAAGCTAAAAGCAGCCAGAGTTACCTCAAATGGCAGACTTAAAGCTTTTACGTGCCTGGATATTTCAGCCATTACAAACTTCACAGCTCTTTATAGATTTCTGACAAAAACATGCCACACAACGTACATGCTTATTTCACCAAGCTTGACAGTCTGTATAACAGTGCTTCAAAACGATCAGTAAGTTAGCTACTGATAGTGCAACAAAAGGCTATTGATGGCATTAATATATTTCGCTATATGAAACTATCGATAGTATAACAAAAGCTATCGATAATAGCATTATCAATAGTACTATCAATAACATTACGATACTTCACCATTAACTGTGCTATCCAACAATGGTTTTGAAATTCTTCGCTAGTGATAGTTCCATAAATTTTGCGATAATTGACCACAAGTAACGCTCATTTCATGCAGGTGGGTACAGGGAAATGTCATCACGTTTACGTCATAGCGTTTGTGTGGGTATGTCATGTGGTTTTAGGTTATCCATAGTGTGCTGCCTATAGTACTGTCCATAGTTTTGTACTATCAACAGTGTGATAATGACTCAACTACCCATATTGATAGTTGCTGCAGGGCAAACAATTTTAGAAACACAATTGCATTTCCAGCCTCTATTTCACGATGCAGTTCCTGGTTTCTCATAATCTATAACTTTGCATCACTAGCACGAAAGCCAAGTTTGGCAGCGTAAATGATTACAACATACAACTTCCTGAATGCTTGAAGACAGCATAAACTGCATGGAAATACATTAACACATTATTCACGAGTGCCCATTAGTAGCCGAGGCTGAGGGGCAGCACTGAGGTATGCCGTTCCCACAGATCAAGGAGCCAAGGTGGACAGAGAAGTAACCAAGCTGGGTCACTATAGCCGAACAGGCAGAAACCCATCACCGGTTCAAGTAATTGTGCGCACACAAAATTATTTGTCTTCACCTGTCTTATACCTGTCAAAGTGTCTGTTCCAACAGGTTGCAAGACTTTTGGTCCAATTGCTGCAGCTAGTCGTGGATTTCTTTAAATTACTGTCGTAATTTATTTAACGCTTCTTTACTGCTGTAATTAGGCTGTGCCTAATTAATGTGACATGGATGTCCTTGTGCAAGTGGCACAACCTGGCGCACTGCAGAGCTCAAACTAGATATCAACCTCTGTGCAGGCCCTGTGCAAGAAAACCTTGCTACCTATGCTTCGGGGGCCTGTCTACATAAGCTTAAAGCTGCGCATCGACAAGCCCGCATTTAAACCCTCAACAAACGTTGTAAATGAACACCAATGACTGTGCACCAGAGGCAGCAAAATGGCGTTCCGCGTAGTAGTGTCTCACTACCTCAACAGAAGTACTGCAATGCAGGTGGCCATTTGGCTTTGTGCGTACCAGCTGGGCACCCCATGCCTTCCATGCGTTAGCCGGCCCGCAAGCGCTACTTTCACCGACGAGTCACGTCAACGGGCACTTGCGCCGCTCCTCAGTAGAACCGCGTCGGTTGACCTGGATAGCCCGGGTGCCTCTGTGCGGCCGCCGCGGCCGCTGCCATGTGATGCTGCTGAGCGGCCGTCAAGTAAGACGAGGGTTTCGGCTGCGGACTGGCCAACGCCAGCGCAGCCGACTGCGTCACAGACGAGGCCAGTGTCCGCATGGGGACCATGGACGGCTGGGACACGTAAAACTTCTCGTCGTGGAAGCGAGGCTTCTGCAGTCCGTGCGGGGGCTCCAGGGCTTGGGGAACCACAGGCCCTCCGGGATACCCGGCCGCGGCAGCCGCCGCCGCCGCAGCAGCAGCGGCCTGCTGCTGCTGCTGCTGTTGAGCGGCAGCAGCCTGTTGCTGCTGCTGCTGCTGCGCGGCGGCGGCTTGCTGTTGCTGGTGGGCGAGGTGGAAGTTGTGCGTGGCCACCATCTGCTGCTGCTTGGCGACGGCAGCTGCCGCAGCGGCGGCCGCCGCCGCCGATTCGGCGTGGTGGTGCGGGAACTGCGGCGTCGGATATGCCGGATAGGGCACGGGCGCGGCGGGTGCCATGGCTGTTGGCACGGATCCTTGACCGGGCACGTGTGCGTAGTAGATGGGGCCGTGGCCCGGCGCGTACGCCGGGATCAGTTTCGGAGCCCCGTACGCCGCCGACCCGGGAATCTGGGCCTTGTACGCGTAGGGCTGCTGCGGCGAGAAGCCCGACTGAGGCGGTGTCGCTTGCTGCTGGGAAGACGACGATGTCGCGGCTTGCGACGACGGAGGCGGAGGAGACGGGGTCAGCGGTCTCTTGAGCGGTGCGCGATGCAGTACGCTAGGGTTCTGCGGAATTGGTTGCGCCAACTTGTACATTGAGTGCGCACGGTTCATTTCCTGGATGTAGAGGTGTTGTGGGCTCGCCGCGGCAGCGGCAGCCGCCGCTGCAGCTGCCGCAGCGTGCTGCTGCATTGCGGCGTTGTGGTGCTGCTGCTGAAGGTACTGGTGGTTGAGCGCTGCCATCTCGTTGGCCTCCTTCACGAGAGCCCGTTTGCGGGTGTCATCTTCGTGCAGCACCTTCTTGAGCTGCATGAATAGCTGGTGCTTCTCCTCCTTGAGGGTGACCAGCTTCTTCTCCGACTGCTGCACCTGGTCGCGGATCTCCTCGAGCGTCATTGCGTCCTGGCGACGCTTCAGTTCCCGCTCGCGTCGTACCCGCTCCGTGGCAGCGTCGGCCTCCTGTTCCTGCTTTTTCTTCTCGCGCTGTCGCATGATGTGGTTCTTGAGCGCGGCCCACATGGCCATGCTCATCTTGGGACGTTCCACCAGCGCTGGCATGACGGTCGCACGGTCGCGTGGCAGCGGCGTCGATGACCGGAACAAGGACCCGCACTTACGCCGCGACGCTGGCTCACTCGGTTTCTTCACCTTTCTTGCTCGTACGGTCGACAACCTGAAGACAACGCGACAGACCACAACCTAAACCTCCTCTTGAGAGCGCAAAAAAATACTGATGATGTCAGTGCCACTGGGAGCTGCCAAGTCGCGCTGAGCGAACAAAAGAACCACGGCTTTATCACACACTTCAGTAGCTGCACCACAAATAAACGTGCACTTCAAAAATTGACAACAATGTGTGATAAAATATTTCACTTTTCAGTTGTCCTGTCACCTGTTGGCGAAAAGCTAAACTAATATTTCAATTCTAATAAATATCTTTTTACAAAAAAAGTTTGAACAATGCCTCTTAGATAACGCGACAATCTGCCAGCGCACAAATAATTTAGTGAAGCAAATTGGTGCAACTTGATTTGAAACTCAGTCACTGAAGTTATTCACGACTACGCAGGAGCGCAAAACGCAACTTGCCGCTGGCGAGAAACTGGGCCGCTTTGTGACGCAGCCACGCAACCGCTGTCGTCGAAAAAGAAAATACAACGGCGAGACGCGCAGCGCGATACGAGCGGCAAACACGATCGTTCAATCACCTGTCAGGTACGGCGCGGCCGACAACAAAAGCGAAAGAAACAAACAAAAACAAACAAAAGGAGAAGCGTGCGAAACGCGACCGCGATGCCTGTTGCTGAATCACCGTGCGTGCCACGCACCCTGCGATGCGCGCTTTTGTTTTGGGGTTTAGTGCGCTCTCGGATGCAGCGTAGAAATGGAGTGTATTAATGTATCTCTCGGTCCCTATTTCGGCGAATCACTTGGCACATCCTCCACAAACTGGTGTTGCGGGGAGGCTGTTCAAGAAAGTTCCTGACGTAGTACCTGGCGGGCGCTGGTCGCTTGCCAAGAAGACGACACTCCTTTCGACCGACGACGCGTCTTTTACGTTTGTTCTTCCTCCCTCGAGCTGCGCCTTCCTTTCGCGTTGGCTCGCTTAAAGAGGAGTGCTTTTACTTCGCTCACTCGCCATAGGCTTTCCGTTTTGTCATGGGCCAGCAACACAGCGTTTTCACTGAGGAAGAGCTCGACGATTATCAGGTAGGCTGAAAGATAAAACCGCTCCCAGCGCTCGTGGAGTACATCTATTTTAACAGACTCTATATAACGCTTCTCTTTTTTCCGTTCTTGCAGGAGCTGACTTTTTTCACCAAGAGCGAGATAATCGTGTAAGCGGACTACGGAAACTTTTTTGCCGGCTTTTTGTTTGCTTTTTACGAACTGTATGCGTGTGCATGCCGTGCGACCCGGAACACGGATGGAATTTCGTCAGCGCGCTTCGTCCGAGGGCGTGCGTTTTTGACCTCGAGTGTGTAATAGATACGACATTGTGTTTCATACGCTCGTAGTCGTTTTTCGCTCGAACGTACGTAACGCGAGCTTCAAGTGGAAGCAATAAGTTACATATACCGTCGGTAAAAAAAAAAAAAAAAAGGTAAATAAACTCAGCTTTTGCCTACACTGCAATTTCTCATGTAAAGAAAAAAAAATGGGAGCAGCATTACAAAAGTTTGCTCCGAGCTCGAATAAACCAGAACAACCTTTGCTTTTCTTTCTTTTTTTGTGATATTGTGTGATGCAAGTGAACCAAGTTGAACTGTCGGGTGTATAAAAACTCTCACTAAGCAATGTGCAAAAAAAAAAAAAGAACTGTGCAATATTCTTTTTGCATCTCAGTTGGTATATATATATATATATATATATATATACCATGAGTGTTTAGGACTTGCCTGCAGACCTAATAATTTTGTAGGGACTGAAACAAATCATGCTGTGAGGCAATTTTCAATGATTGCAGTAAGTGCTATACCCTATGTAGACGGCTGCATGTGGAGAATTATGATTTTGCAGTAATCATGATCAGCATGCAGCAATATATTAAACAGCTGATGTTAATTCTTCTGTATGTCTGTTGTTTGCATGGATGGCGTAAAATCAGAAATGTCACCAAAACGAATGAGCTAACAGTTAACACTGAAGTTTGAACATAAACAGCTGTAGGAACATATCTCCTCAAAATTCACACAGCTGAACTATCAGCAGTGCTTTTCTCTGGTGTGGGCCTCTTAAAAATTTTCTGCTGCATGTTGCATTTCAGTGCTGAAAGACTTCCATGATCAGTTAGGGACTCGGTATGTCATCCTATATGCCACTTGTTTGTATTAATAAATTATTCTGTACGTTTACATGTATGTGCAATTTTCGTGTATTAATTATGACTTGATTGGATAAATGAGTGATTCATAGAGTTTAATGTGTTTTAAAAAGTGACGCAGGGGACCAAGGGAGACACCATTGTAAGGCGCTTCATTTTAATTTCAACCACCTGGCGTTCTTGCATATGTGCTCGTGCATTTAAGTACGAAGGCATTTTTGCATTACACCAATATCAGAATTCAGCAGTGACGCATAGCTCAGCATACTCGTTCACAAGTAGACGAACTATACTAGCGTGAGTGTTGGCGAGTATGAGCGGGTGTGATTATGAACCTGTGTAGCATGTAGGTTTCCCACTGAATATTTAGCCTTACTAAACTCTTTAGCATGAGGTATGCATGTTTAGCCACTAGACACTTTTTGAAAGCAGTTTTGGTATTCCCTTTGGTATTGCTTGAGAGAGTCTAGTTTACTGTTAAAGGGAGCATTGAACTTCCTAGCAAAGCGAAACATATGGCAGCAGCACTTGTTCAGCTTTATCAGAAGGAGGCGTCTTCTGTGAAGTGCAAGGCACACATTTGTGCCTGCAAATATAGCACACAAATATATCCTACAAGATTTTATACCATATCTCTGCGGCAATCGACGACTAAGTTTAAATTCTAAATCATTTTAAAAGTGTACTGTACATGTTTGTTCATCATGACAAGGAAACACAATCGGGTTTCATCTGTTCAAATCTTTTGCCATGCCTTAACTAAGTATGGAGTTACCAACAGCCAAACCAAACACACATGCTATAAGTATTCGTTTGAGCTTGGTTCACCTTTCTAACTTTCCCTGCAGAGCGTACGAGAGGTTCAAGCAGCTGGCACCAGAGGTGGTGTCCAAGGACCGAAACGCCAAGCTGCCAATGGACAAAATCCTCAACATGCCTGAGCTGGGAGTGAACCCCTTCCGAGACCGGATATGCAAGGTCTTCTCATCAAGCAATGATGGCCACATGACCTTCGAGGACTTCCTGGACATGATGTCCGTCTTCAGTGACAAGGCGCCACGGAGCGTGAAGACAGAATATGCTTTCCAGATATTCGGTACGTTAACTTGTAATCCTTCGAAACTTTGCTCATTTAAAATCGCAATGTTGCATTATATGCACATCTTTTGAGGTTATCATCAGAAAGGAGCACATAAACGGTACCAATAAATCTCGTGTCAAGTTTGCCTTTGCTGCCGCTGTGGCAACTGCGAAGGCTGGTGGTGGCAATAGTCCCTGTAAGATTGACTCACGGCAACTGTGGTTGAAAGTTTTATAATTTTATGTGTTACACATAGTTTTATGTGTATTTTTAAAATATTTTATCTTGCTGATACAGTGGCCTAACACTTTCTTAAGAGAGGTGCATGAGGGTAAAGCAAGAAAGGAAAGACATGTAAAGGATAATACAATTGGGGATTGGGTTAAAGACCACACAGCTGCACCAAAATATTATGCCCCTCCTAAAAAAAAGGAAGGGCAGAGACTATAAGTATAGTGGTATAGCACAGAGAGGAATCAAGGCAGGACAGCAGCTACATGTGTGCTCTGAACCTGGTGTGATTGGTTTGTTGGAATTGAAATAATGTTTATAACTACTAAATATGTGTAACTACTAATACTAAAGAATGTGCAATGTGTGCTGCAGGAGACACTATTCTAGTGTGAGTGCTTGTTGAACATTCATGCTCATGGCTGGTTGTCACTCTGCACTGGATATTATTCCTTACAGTGGTACCAGAGTCCATTGATACCTTCACTTGTCACGAAACTTTGCTGTCACTCTATGGGAGAGCTTCATACACTGCCAGTATAGAAAAGAAGCGAAAACCAGCTATCAGTCTCCATCTATCAGCTAAACCATCTCCAAACCAGCTATCAGCCCCCCATCTCCCATTTGCTGTTCTCAAAGGGGCCGCTGAAGCTGTTGGTCACTCATATCATGCAGCTCGTTTCAGCTAGTCTGGTGCGCCGGTGCTCATAGGTACGTTCAATTCGCCTGCACCACCTGAACCAGTTCACGAGGTGCTGCACCTTGCCATTCGTTTCAGCGGTGAAGCACTGGTGCCCTCTGAACCATGCCGTCTGTTTCAAAAAGTGCAAGAAAGGTGCAGGGCTGGCTCTTGATTTTCCTGCATCCTCTCTACTGTCGGTGCTGACTTGGTGTAGACTCACAAGTGTAGCGCAGCAGCGGAGCACACGACACAGCACACGTGAAAGCTCCGCTGAAACTCTGCTTACATGTCTGCTGTGTCCGTGCAAGCCGTGGGTGCATTTACGCCTCAGAAGCCAATCATGCCAGCACTTCAGGACCTCTTAAACTTGTACACTCTGTGCATGTTATTTGAAAAAAAAAAAAAAACCAATGCCTGCACTGCATCCGCAACTTGGCATTCGTTTCAAGTGTCGCACTGTGTCTCCACCTGAGAAATCGAGCTGCATAATTTCTGAGTTCTCGTGAACTGGTTCACAATGGTGCAGGCGAATCGAACAGACCTCATATTCGCAATTCAGCGCGTCTTGCAATATTTAGTCATTATTTTGCGTCGCCGCTGCACGGTTTACACAGTGCTTGAAGTGAACAACTAACTGTGGTCGCACGTGCCGGTGTGAACAAATGCACCGCTCGGATAAATTGGTATTCAGATCTGGGAAGTTGCACGCACTCTTAACTGTTCCTTGCCAAAAATATGCTAAATATCTTGTTGAGAATAAGTAAAAAAAAAAAAAACCATGCAGCTCATATAGAAATCAGCAGAAAAAAATTACATGACAGCCATGCCGGCGCAGAGGCCATTGTGTTGTTGCAGCGTGGCAACAAAATCGTCTGACTTCTCTGCCTACTACTCCACTCTTGCCGACACGGCTGTCAGCAGAACACAGCTGTTGCAGGAACTTGGAAGGCCAAAATGGTCATCGTGTTGGCCTGGTGTGATCAGGCCTAAACTCATCTAAGCTAGTATAAATCACCAAAACAAGCCGGCGACATTATAGCGACTATAGCCTCCTCGTCTGCAGTGGCATGCTCATAATGGCAGCTGCTGTCCCCAGAGCTAACTTAGCCTGAAGTTTCATGGCCAGTAGAAAGGTATCAAAGGACTGTGTTACAGCCATCGTTGTAAATTGTTTGCAGACTGATTCATCAACATTCTGGCCATGTAAGGTACATTCCACCATTAAAGATCGAGAACACGCAGGTATCATTTTGCTATTGATTCTTGCTGAGATAAAGCATAGCCCGCAGATTTGTTTTTATGTGTAGCTGCTTCCAACTGATTGTGCCTGGAAGTTCTTCCTGGTAAAAACGTAAATGTTCCAGTTGGCTTTGTTGCTGCATGGGTGTTCTCTTAAAAGGTGGACTGTACTGTACGTTGATTTTATCTCATAAATTAAAAAAAAAGCATCTCTGTTGTTTCAATGTCTTGGTTCCTACAAGTGCATTTTTATTCATAACAAATTTTATGCTGGACGCTGGTTTTGCATGGTCACGCTGTGTTGCGTTAGGCCCTTGTTCATGGCATAGACAGTGAGTAACTGACAGTGCAGGGCAAACGTAAAAAACTGAACGCATTTTGCTACATTTTATTCATAATGCTTAACCCATTCCCACTGCCTTGACAAAGCTCCCCAATTACTCTGGAGACAGCCCATTTTTATTTACATACCACGATGGCCCCTGCATGACATTACCTTCACTAGAAGTGTACCACAGCGAAGTGCAGGCAAACATGGCATTGGCCTAGCAGCCCAATTTTGGCTACACTTTTCAGACTTCAATGAGGATGACATGATATCTACTGAGGACCTGAAGCAAGTCATTGGCCGACTGACGCAGCGAGGCGGACAGGTCTTCGCAGACTATGAAGTCAAACAGCTGGTCGAAAATGTGAGTTGATTAACAATCATTTTACCCACGATGGTGGCTTAGGGGCTACTTCGTTCTGCTGCTGAAATCAAAGTTGCAGGTTTGATTCCCGGTCACGAAAACTGCATTCAGATGGTGGCAAAATGTAAAAAATGCCTGTGTACCTATATTCGGATGTGCATTAAAAAACCCGAGATGACTGACACTAAACCAGAGTCTCGACTATGGCACCTTGTGCAGTCGATTCATGTTAACTCCACCTGTGCGGGACCGCAAGATTTGGTCGAATTATCCTAAAGGTCAAATCAACAAGCAGTGGAAAAATTAAGAAATTCAAATCTTTTTTCATTGGTTGAAGTAGTGTGCATTATAGTTTTGCTTCTTGCTCTTCAAGCGCAACTCAACCAGCATGCAGCGAAGACCGTCAACACGTTCAAACGCTGCCTGAAACACTGCATGAAACAAGCGGGAATGGATGGCTTCATGGGCAGAACGAGTGTCAGCCACTAAAAGATAAAAGTAAAACGTCTTCAAGCTTGAAACAGCAGTGCAATCTGGCCATAGCTTATTGCGCTTTCAAGCTTTCGGTAACCGCAGCGCTCATTAGGGGGTGCCGCTGGAGCTCGAATTCACCAATGCAGCTTGCTTTCGCATTTGAAATAAACAAGTTTTTCTTCCATAGCTCTCGATGCATGGTTTCGTGCCGGGAATTTCCAGTGCGTTGGGAATTAGTGAGTCTAATTGACCAAGGTCGAATTAACAAGTGTCAGCTGTAACTTGAACCAGCCGTGGCTGCTTAATGCCAATAGTGTTGCATCGCTTCTGACAAGGTCACATGCTCCAACCTGGCCACATTGGCTGCATTCTAGTAGGGGCAAAAGGCAGAAACGCTTGTGGTACTTAGATTTAGGTGCATGCTAAAGAACCTCAGGTGATCAAATTAGTCTGGAGTCCTCCACTGTGGCATGCTTCATAATGATATTGTTGATTTAGCATGTAAAACTCTATAATTTTTTTTCAGCAATCATTGCTACAGCTCTTGATATCTTTAGCCATGTGAGAAAACATGGTTTACGTTGTGCATCACATTTTTATTACTATACTTGCTGACAACACTCTGCGGCAATGTTGGGAAACCTACAGGGGTTCCAATTTAGTCCCAAGCAGATTGGCATAAACCATCCCAAGACTTCTTATTTTTGTGAAGAGGTGAAAAAAAATTAGCTGGTTTAGCTTGCATGGTCTATCTTGCGCTGTAACTTTTGTGTGAAAGTGAGGTGCTTTGTTACCAGGAGGGAGATATTAATTCGAAAGCCTTGCACACAGTCAATCATATTCAAATCGGACTTTTGTATAACTTTGATGCAGCATTAGTAAAAACATAAAGGAAACCAGAATTTGTAAACTCTATGGAAAATTTGCGAGATTTGGCAGGTGTGGCGACACATGAAGACCTTGTTTTGGACGCACAATCAGGAAAACTTTCCATAGGCTGAACGCATGGTGTGTGTCCTCTTTTTCAGATACTCAAGGAGGCCGATCTGGATGAAGACAGGCTCCTAGCATTTGCAGAGTTTGAACACGCCATCTCAAAAGCACCTGACTTCATGAAGTGAGTGTCTCTGTGCACGATATTAAATTGAAGTCTGGTAAAGAGCTGCATCATTATGGTAGCAAGTGCAACCTAAAGTACACCAATGACAGATATTAAGTTCAACAGAATTGGTAAATTACGCATCTGGAATACCGGAAATGACGGTTTTACTGTGATTAGAACCTTGGTAAGCCAGAAAAGACACAAGAACAAAAGTGTGGCTTGAAGCTCCCATGCTCACGATATCACAGGATTTTAACAGCTATTGCTAGGGACTAGTTAAGGTTTCATCAATAGAGAAATGTTGCATGGCATTCTGGAGAAGCCAGGGGCTTAAACTATAAATTTTCAAGGACGTTCTGAATGAAAAAGGCTTAATTACGGGAAAACACGTCAAAATCTATGATGTCATAGCATTACCACACTGCCGTTGCTGTTCAGGTGTGGAGTTCATCAAAGTACATTTTAATATTACTTCATTATTTAAAAGCCTCTTCCCATGAAATTAAATTCAAATCAAGTCTTGAACAAATTTTGAAGGAGGCTAAATTAATGTAGTGTTGCTCTTTAGCGTCCAATTAAGAAACACGGCATTTGCTATCTTTGATAAGCCATGAGTAGTGACCAACATTAATAGTTTACTTTTATATAGGTTTTCTTCTTCCTTGCTTCTTGACGTTGCAGCTGTGGTGTATCTGTGCTCGCAACATCCGGATGTGTGCGTGTTCATGTTTGTGCGTAAGCAGTAACTTCGCCGAAAATAGCGTAATGGTTTCTAAACACGCAAAGCTATCTAGCATCTCAAGTACCTAACCAAGCGTAGATAAGAGTGACATCCATTGTGGTGTGCTATCATTTAGAGTGCAGCCTTCTATCTATGGCACCTGAGGGGTCAGCAGTTATCTCTTTGAAGATAGCAAGTACAAGGGAACGGGAGCTGTATCTTGTAAAGGTTCTTTCCTTCCATTGCTTTCGTTTTTTATCAGTTTCACATCGTTAGTCTAATTGATTAGCCTCGTGTGAGCCAGTGATGGTGCGCAGCAAGATAGGAAAATGAAGAGGGCCGTTCCAAGACACGGCCCCAATTTTACTGTATTCCTGCGACATGTACTTTCCGAGTTTTCATGGTGGCATGAAACATATCGACTGCTCACTGTTCTCAACAGCTCCTTCAGGATCAACTTGTGAACGGAGTTGTGGCCCACGCGAGGAGGAGCAACTTGCAGAGCTTACGACAGAGTATTTCATCAAACTTCCAAAGAATGTCTACTGGGGACATCGTATTTTCTTGTGGCATTCAACCTTCATCGGTAGTCCCTAAGTGTTCCTCATTTGGGCATTTTTCAGCTTTCTTGATTGTGGAGGCCGGGTTGCTCATTTTTAGAGCAGATTCATTTATACTTGCATAGCATGGGCAATTCAGTTGCATGGAAAAAGCACTTGTTCAACCTGGAAGTTGTCAAAACTTCGCCTTTTGCGATTTTATTTTGACTGCATGTCAAAGCAGTGGTAGCAGGCAGACCTCACAAGTGTTGCAGTTTTTTCAGCTCCCAATGGTTGAGACAAGTGCTTCTTCAACTGTTGGTGACATCAACTTGTTGAAGTCCATGTTTGTAGACTTATCTGAAGTGTGTTGTGTCGTGTAAGGGTAGCATGCGGGCTATCTTAGTAAAAGCGGATTGTTGTCTCATGTTCGAGCCAGTCTCTGAATAGAGTGCAGTCTCAGACAATAACTAATCTTATGACAATACCGTGAGGGCTTGTTTAGACTTTTGTCTTTAAGCACGCTTGGGGGCTCCTTTTGGACATTTTCCAACGCCTACCACATTGCATCCATGGAACCAATCGAAGAAGAAGCAACCTTCTTTGGAAGCTATCATAAAAGATGTGGTGGAATTTGCTTGCTGTGAAATTTCTGATGTAAGGAACACGAAATGTTGCTTTTATCATGGTACTTAAGCTTTGTGATGGCAGCCAGAAATTGAAGCTGGCCAAAACAGTCTCATCCTCCAGGCAGGCTAAATTCCATGTTGGGGTGCCAAGTTTTTACAAATTTCAATGCCATGCCTACCGCAAAGTACGAGCACGCAGTTGCAATTAAATGTGCCTTTGTGTGGTTGAACGTTTGAATCTTTGGCCACAACCATTGTTCACAGGTTAGCTGCATTTATGACTGCTGTTTTCTTTTTATGCCAGCTTTGGTGTTCCTGGCCACAAGTTTTTGTTTTCCTCTTGCCTTAGGGTGACATTTCGAGGGTGACAACTGACATTACTTGCGGCCTTAATTAGTGGCCTGTCAAAGTATATGGGATTGTGGCCATCATAGCTGTGTCTATGACTGCTTGTGCATTTTTTTACTATATTGTGTTTATGTTGTACAAATCACATTTAGCAGGCTCTCTGTGGAGTGGTTGTGATGATAACACATGTTGTTCATATGCACTTTTAAAGCTTGTACAAAAGTTTTTCTTCATTGACAGCAGGGTATCTGCATATGATGTATAGTGTTTCCAGCGCTCTACTTCGCTGTTTATTGACTATTTGTTTTATAATGACTGTATAGTTTGGTGAAGTGTTCTTTTAAAAAATGCCTTCATACTTGAACTGTGCTGCAGAGTATCACAAGATAGTTCAGTTTTCCAGTACAATCTCAAGCCCACGTATATGTGATAATGCATCCTTGCACCAGGAAAAGCACATATTTAAAAGTGTACTACTCATGTTTCAAGCATGTTATATTAGTTTCGAGTTGCAAGAATGTGGAGTTTCACATTTGATTTTAATGCAAGCGGTGTCGGTGTGTCTGAGACTGTTTAAATAAGTTGACCACAGTTGTCCGAGATCATTTGTGTATATGAGTTAATGAAAAAAAAAGTGCCTGTGGTTAAATATTTGCATGTAATGAAAAAAATGCATATAAGAAATCTAAATTTTCATTGGTACAGTGTGCAAAGTGGTATGTAGTTCCAATTTCATTTGTGAAAATTTAAGAGTATCATGAAAGGTTCGACTTAAAGTGATCACGGCTTTCACCATAACTTACAAGTTATTGTTGATGCTTACGAAAACGATAATTCGAATAACCAGCTATTATATTCAGATGTCTTTTTGAACTGCTGTAAAGAGTGAAGTCTTAAAGGTACACAAGGGGTCTGTTCGATTCGCCTGCACCACTGTGAACCAGTTCACGGCGGTTCACGAGAAGTAAAGAAACTGCAGCTCGATTCCAGAGGTGCAGGCCCAGTGAATCACTCGAAACGAATGCAAAGGCGCAGACGTGGTGTAGGTGTTATGCTATGTCAGACTAATGTGCACGGAGTCCGTAAGTTTGAGAGGTCCTGAACTGCAGGTATGATCGTTTTCTGGGGCGTAAATACACACCACAGTTGCGTAGACACATCAGAGGTGCGTAAGTGGGGTTTTAACGGTGCTCGCGCCCGTGTGCTGCATCGTCTGCTGCGCCGCTGCTTCGCACCTCTATGCCTGCACCAAGTCGGCACCGACAGTGGAGCAGGATCAGCAAAATCATGAACCAGCCCTGCACCTTTTGAAACGAACGTCGTGGTTCTGCGGGCGCCATTGCTGCACCGCTGAAACGAATGGCAGGGTGCAGCACCTCGCGAACTGGTTCAAGTGGTGCAGGCGAATCGAACGTACCCAAGGTGTCTGTACAGGAGTACAGATTTTTGAGTAGTTGGTCTGGCACTGATGATGGGACTGCAGCATTTGAAATTACTTATATGTAGACAGACAGAAAAGGACAGTGCAATAGTTGAAATTTTGTGCGCAATCGACTTGGCTTTAAATGGAGTTGAAAGCTTGCTCAAGCACTATGGTTCCAGACGTATGTACAGCCACATCACTGTGAAAGCTTTTCGTGATATATTCGAGGATGAAATTTTTTTCAGCTGTCGATCGAGACTGTTTCACGTACTGTTTGAGTATTATGTTATGCTTATTTATTACCAGCAGTTATGTCGTCTTTCTTCGCCGACTATCACTGAATGGAACGCACTGAGGACTTTTGTGTCATACAACTTCAGTATTCTTGGTGCTTTCTTAGCCAAAGTTTTGACATGAATATGGAAATTTTTGTGTATCGTTTTGGTGTTTTGTGCATATAAAAAGCTCTGCCATCATCACATGGTTGAAACTTAATCTACTGGACCAGAAAAAGAAATCTGGATGTAAAATGTCAAGCAAGACAAGGAGCTCACAAAGGAGTCATGCATGTCAATTTTACAATATGCCTTTTATCATGTATAATAGACAGGTTAATAACAACATCTGCATCGGGGGAAAAGTCTGACGCATAAATGTAACACACACATTCTGAAAGCGACACATGGTAACTGCCATATATGTATGTATGCCCAACAATAAAGGTACAATTGTCTTTTCTAATTCTCTCACAAAATATTCTTCCTGTCCAACACACTCTTTCACAACATGGGCTGTTACTTCCAAGGGCAAAAAGTACCTGCATTTCAAAACAAGTTGTGCAGGATTACAAGCCGCCTGTTAGGCAGATGGCGCAGTTCTAATCCTTAGCCTGGACTGCTCAAAGAGATAAACATTGTTGCATGAAATTGGAATCTATAGTAAACAATTAGCAAAGTTTCACCAGTCAACGTTTTAATTAGTCGAATGCCTTTATAGCAAAGTGCTTGAGGCCTCAGGAATCATTCGTTATACAAGTCGCTTTGTTGTGAAATTCGCGCACCTCGTAGCTCTCAATAGAACAGGGACAGAATAATTCGTTCATTATACAGGACATTTTGCTGTAGAGGCATTTGTTGTAGAGGTGCTCGACTGTAATTACTTTATGGCACACATTACAATTTATGGATTGAAGCCAGCGAGTTTGTGAGGCCTATCCACTTGAATTCCAAAGGATTACTTCAGTTTCAAGATATGCATTCTCAAAGTATGCAACAAAATGCATTAGTGTTCCAATTACCTTTGTCCTATAATGCATAAAAAGGGATTTTGCTAAAACTAATTGAAACAGTGCGTTTTACCTTTTAATTTGACAGCGATTATCTGAAAACTGAAGCTAGATTGAAGATATGTCCGAAGAGGATGTGCCTTGAGAAATCACTGGCTTCTGTTTGTAAATTTCAATGTGTGCCCTAAAGTAATTGTTAAAAAGTTACTCTTCTACACATTTTTTAACTCCTGCAAATAATGTTGGCCTCTTCGAGCATTCCAACTCGAAGATTAGAATTGTGCCTATTGCTAAAGGCGATTTCTTGAAATTTTGTGTAACTTTATTTGAAACACGTGGTACTAGAGTCCTTGACGCACCCATGCAGAGGTAATGCAGCGAAAGCACACATGGACAGTGGAAACGTAGGAGGAGGATGTCGTCTGCACCAACCTTTCTGGCAAGCACTATTGTGGACAGACGAAGCAGAAATGGGACATTTTAAACGTACAAACGAAAAATGTGACGGTTTCGTTTAGGGAAGTTCTCCTTACAACGGTGCTGCTCATTCTCTGCTACAAAGGACGCGGAACAAATCTCTCGTCAAGTGCACTGAACAACCTCTCTACCAAAACTCAAGCACAGTCTGTGGATCTTGCTGTTCTGTCACGAGATATCTTGTTCGGATTCCGTTTGTCCACAACGGTGCATGCGTGAAACACTGCTCATATCTTGAGACAAAAGACTGATTATGACAGAAGTGTGTTCTTATCTGGCATATTTTTAGCAGACTTTTTACACACATATCCACTAGCTGTCGGGGTGTCAGTTAAGTGACTGAAGTTTCGTTACCGCTACAACTTTTAATGTTCATTTCTCAACGCCCCTGTTCATTCATGATGGCACGAAGCATCCGTTGTGGAAATATCTAGCCAGTGCCAGGTTCACCTTGTCAAAATTATTTTGCTGTGGTCAGAAGGTTGAATCTGGCACAGCAAGGTTCTTTATGGCTGCATACGGCATGATGTGACAGTGGTTGCTTCTAAATTGTCAAGTGGCAATGCTAATTTGATAAGCAGATAGAGCGGCGGGAAACAGTTCTTCACAGATTAGTGCCAGTAAGTAGTACCTCCGTTTGCTTCACGTGCAGTCCTACTGCTCGTTATCCTAACGATCCACTCATCAGCTAGCAACCACAGGCATTCTGCAGAAACTGGAACCAAGGCCTTACACTTCCACTGGCGATTAATCATTTTATTTAAGTTTAATTAAGTCTACACGCCCCCATGGGTCTCTGCAGTCGTGCAGGCCATGTTTGGTATATGGGCTGTACAGGCACAGCCAGCATAAAAAGTTTATGGACTGTGGGAGCCAATACAAACATTCAATTTCGCAAGACTTTTGCGACCACAGCCAGCAGAATCGTACAACATTGTATTGCTTGCATAAAGTGGTGGAGGATGGAAATCTGAAGATCAGACGGCGTGTGCAGACTGCGGAAATATACAGACTGTTTTCTCGAACTCTGCAATCTGAATTTTTGTGCTGACTCAGGTGGAAGTATACCTCACCTTTGCAGTGCAGTTGATATTGCATAGAATCGTTTCTGTGAAGAACGGTTTAGACGAAACTAGAAGGACTAGCAGACGGCAGGATTATAGGCCTTCTGCAGAAACTGGCGTCGCGGTCTTATGCTTGCATGCAATAGACTCTCAACTTTATTTCACACAGGATGCTATCAACTGGAAAGCACGAAGTCACAGCTGAACCTGAATCACTCTGGGAAGGTTAAGCTTCATTAGGCCCAATTACAAAATGAAAACGTGTCTTCACATTTGTCTTGCTGTGAACACTACATATAAAGATGGAGTTAGTAGCAACATGGAAGCATGCGGCTGGAATCGTCATGTACGTTTTCTGTTGGTAAACACCAGTGCAGTTGGCAAGAGTATAAACATGATGCTAACAGCAAAAAGCAGACATTTTGAAGCTGCAGTTGTGTTGTGAAGGACATTTGCGTACTTAGTGGTTTTGGCAGGTGCTGGCATTGTCTTGAAAACAGGGCAGACTCTGGTGATGCAACGAACAGTGCAAATCACCATGTGAGCACCCTATCATTATTGTCTTTCTGCGCCTTGAGACCAGGCCAATGCAAGCCAACACTACAGCTTGCATTTCCTTCACAATTTAAATGCTGGATGAAAATGGGTGCACGGTTTTTGCAGCGCCCACTTATAACTTAGTAATGTCAAAGATGGGTCTAGTTGGTTCGTTGTGACCCAAAGTGTAACAGCACAACTCGTGAAGAGGACAAGAATCAAAAGATTAGACAAAGCGCTGACTGTGGCTTGGAACAAAGATGAAAGGCAAAGTTCAGGGACAAGCGTTGACTTTCAGCTGACAGTAGCTGCTTGAGTTTGAGTGACCTTTGGTTTTTGTTCTTGTCGCAGGTTATGCCATCGCACTGGGGAGCAAGCTTACATGCCCACCAATTGTGTCAACACTTACCAGCAAATTATGTACATGATAATGCCAGTTACATGCTCTTGTGATGCTATTAAATCTGAGCTCTCTCTGCACCTTCCGCATTATAGATGCGGCCCAAGCATAGGCACCTGATTTTTTTTTTTTTTTCAGAACACGACTGTAGACTTTCAAATAACACCACTGTTTATCAACAGAGGCAGCACAGACAATATTGCAGGCTACATGCTTGCATGCTGCTATGAACAGATCTGAGCTCTGACAAAAAGGATGTGGACATAAACAACAACAAAAGAAGTGTGCGAGCCAGACACACGTCCTTGAACTGTTTTTGGATGCTTACACACAGCTTATAATTCACAGCAAGACGACTGATCAACTACTAGCCCCTCCTACTGCCCCGATTTCAATCTTGAAGGTGGACTCGCTTAGCTTGTTCCACAGATAGTCCTTGTAGCCACATGGGCAGGGCATTTAAAAAAATTTTTCTTTTCATAACTAAAATAAAAATAATAAATGGCCACCGTCTTTTTGTCAGGTGAGGTATCAAAGATGCTGCCAGCCAGTCGTTTAAAAGTGGGATTCCAAACCACAAGAACGTGACCATACAATGTGCTGTGAATCTGTACTGATTCTTTAACCAACCGTTATTCACCTAATCAAGACTGCTCCCATAAGTGATTCTACTGCCCACTTGACAAGCATTAGTTGAGGGCAAGATATGTGCTTTTCACAGCCTTGGAAAAGCACAAGGACATTTTTCTTCTGTACCAACTCATTGCAAAAATATGCCCACACCATGATCATTTTCTACACTTGTATAAGTTAAAAACAAACAGCGACTCGGCCCAGAAAACACCACTAGCATCACCTTTGCTAACTTTGGAAGCTTCAAAGTCAAACCCATCACTGCACGCTACTTAATGCAAAATCGGCTAGTATACCTAAAATGTCTGCGGCATCAAGTGGAAGTCTGATGCAACTACATTCGTCACTCTGTCATTTCCTTCAAGCATATAAAATGGAGCCTGCGTCGAGCATCAGTTGCAGAATTGTTGTGTATTTGCTTTATTAACAAAGTCCTGCAGGTCAGCCCTAGGTGGTGCCCTACGTATGTATATATAAAAAAAACATTGCACCATGGGTAATAAAGTCTGGGCATGGCATGCTACTGAGCTTGTTTAATTCATCCTTTGAGAATGAATTGAACTCTAAAATGACAGAATTATAGTATCCCAAATTCACACCTGGGCTGCAATGAAAACAGTTGTTGTAAGGCTCTGAACTAATTTTGTCTACTTGGGTTTCCCAAAATGAATTCTAATTAGGCATTTTCATCTTGCTACCTCACCGATAGGGGCCGGTGCAGCTAGGATAATCGGTCCTGTGTCGCCAGTCTAAGTCCATGCAGTTATAACATAAATGCCAGCCACTTAACAAGGGTGCAGTTGACTCCCGTGGCAATAGTACAGGTATTAAGTTGAGAAGCTTAAGTATGAAATTGTGAAATATGTACAGAAGTATGTTTTAGTCTGAAGCAGCCTCCAACATTGCTTATCCATTTCAGTTCGTTTGGGATTGGTGAATGTGCATAGATCCACATTCAGTCCAAAGCAGTGTGAATGTGAAAGGTCTTGCATACCTTTTATACCTTGCAGATATTTATATCTTTTACACCTCATCATAGAATAGAATGTGCAGACACCTTCATGCATCTTGGCTAAGCCTAGAACATTTTCAAGCCCATCTAGCTGGCACTTCCCCTTTGTTCCTCCTGTACTTCTGCAACTCAGGGGAAACAGCACTGGCAATGAAACAGATGACACATGCTCATGTCATCAGTTCTTTGCATCGTCTGCTGTTTATTTTCCTTCCTACACTTTTGCTGAGCCCACCTAAGTGTTTTCACAGAACTTCCTCCTCTTTTCTTGCACACAGTTTGACAGAAGAACATCTCTGTACATGAGACGTGCTTTTGTGAGCTCACAAGCTTCATTTACTTCCACAACTGCTGCATTGCTGAGCACTAAGGAAGTTGAGCTTTGCGTTCCACCCGTCACAACCCCCACTGCTATCAGTCGTCTGTTCTACTGTACAGATTTTGTCAAGAAGGACATGAGGCACTTGAAATTGCTCATGTTCTCTAACCTACAATCGGGCCCAAATGTTGTTATGCCAGGCACAGTGATACTCGACGTGTTTCACTGAGGTTCATTTGCTTTGCAGTTACCGCTACGTACCACTGCCGCAGGGTAACTCGTATTAACATTGTTATTTCATTCGAGACACACATCAAAGCTGCTTGTATAAATTCCCATCTAGCATTGTGCACAGGAAGATTTTGTTGAATCTGAAGACTTCATGGTGGTTATCTGGCGTCAGTTGTTATTGATGTTGATTAAATTCAAATCGATAAAGCAGAAGTAGGCAGAAGGGAAAGGTTCAGCTCACATTTCTGTGTGCTAAGCTATCAGAGGAATCTGGTGCTATCACAGCACCGATGCTTTCTTGTATTTCCGTTTTGCAACCAATTTTTGTGACACTATTCTCACTGCCTGGCATAACAACTTTTCGAGCTTGCTCTAACCCCGTCTGTAACGCACCTTTCATAGGTGATGCTGAGTGGGGTACATTAAGCGTGCATTCTAGCAAGCCATGCTATGCGCTAACACATAATACACAAAAATGCAACCAAAAAGTGGACTGTATTACACAGAAAAGAAGGAGAGACAGCTGATAAAAGCAGCTGACGACATTTACAGGTACTGTTTAAATACAACGCTTGGGATGATCGCCGCAAAAATGCACACTCAGCAAATTAACACATTATCTCAAAAATGGTTATCACGCGCCAACTCTCGATCAACCAAAGCATCCACGCATGCACACATGCTTATGTAATGGCTGCAGAAGACAAATTCATATCTGAGGCGACAGTAACGCATTACGAGCACAGTTTCTCAATGCACGCACAGTGATGTGCTTTAGAACAGTAAACGCTGCTAACTTCAAAGCACTGCGACAACGGTGCAGTTCCTAAGGCTTGGGGCGCAGTTTAATCTGCGTTGGGCACAAGCGACATGTGGCTAGAAGGGCACAACAGTGCTTCAAGGTGTGAACGAGAGAAACGTGCTTGCCATGCCTATTCATCTGCTGTAACTGGACACGGCAGAGACGTAAGCATATTGTGCTACAGAGAGAGGAGAGAGACGAGTGTTCCACACACTGGGGATTTAGCTAGCATCGACATCATTAGCATTCATTCTCAGATGAGCACCACTTCTCTTTGCAACTGTGCATCGTTGCCAGTGACTAAGTGCAAAGCTCCCACCACTCTTGTAGCAGTGAGGCACTGCTAGTCAACTGCCGCTGTAATCGCAGCATTTCGGCTTTGTTTAACATCTCAATGCTAATTGCAACTGCTTGTCTGTCGTGAGCTACTAAACTGTCCTACTGATGATGAGCAATTTCCATCTACCGCCTTCCCCGTGTTTAAACTGTCCTACTAGTTGCAAAACCAGGAGAAGCATTTTATGATTGCAAAAGACTTAGTAGCAAGCACAGGTGCTTATGTATGATGCTAGCTAGCTTTGGAAATGTGTGCGACTATCAATCGTCGGGGATGTTTGAGTGCTTCCTGTAGTGATGGCAAACATGCAACCACATGCCAAACACTTTAGGACATCTAAACAGAACTTTTCAATACATTCTAATGAACGGGTGCTGCACAAAGAAGGCAAGCCTGTGTGGTTCCAAGTTGAAACGCAACTGTTGCATGCTAAGCTACTCGACAGACAGTGCAAGGCTTGGAAGATGTTTTCCCGTCCATGATGTTTAAAAAAATTAAGCACCACATTAACATTCTCTGTGATCCCCTCCCTCTCTCAACACATGTCGATTTGTATAAACAATGAAGGAATCGCAAGTGCCAGTGTCTAGATGGCAACAGGAGCTCCCAGGTACAGGAGCAACAAATAATTAGTACAGCTGCCGAACTGTGAGGAAAAACTACGTAAACCAAACGTTCCCAAGATTCTACTGAATGTCACAATTTTGAGCAACCTGTAAAGCTGTTTCTCTTGTGCTGATTGCAAGAACTTGGGCAGATAAATTGTGTAGTTTAGCTACGTACTTCATTGCCAGTTTGCTATACCTGTATTGACTTTATCTGACTGAATAAGAGTAGGTGACGAAGGAGACATTGTAAAGAAAACAAACTTGCTGATCATCACGCACGAAACACATATGCACCCTCTTGCGCAATATGAAAGTGAACATTCAAATAGCTCTCAAGAGGTTGTATAATCTAAATGAAAATGCTTTGCATCAAAGTGTTCAATTAGACCAAATGCTCAATGGTTGAAGCTACTTGTCGCACATTGACAAGTCAGATTTGAAATCATGCAACAGGATTGAACATTTCTTAAAAACAATTTCGTGGTTCCCTCTCGCAAGGCTCACAGCGTATGTTCAGTTAAGTAATACCTCAAATTTACAAAGACAGACTTGGGAAATGCTGAATGCAACTGAAACTGGCGCAGTGCAATCCAAATTCGTGTCCTCAACACTGCATATGAAGAATACAATGGAAAACAGGCCTATCCCGTGCACCCTGAACTTGCCGCAGACGTTGGGCGCGAACATGCAAGACAATCACGTTGACGTCACTTGCGTAACATGCAAGACCTTTACAAGAAAGAGCGCATAATTGCATATTTGTACGAACGCAGTGAAACTGTACAGTACAGATAAATAGAAAGTGGGCGCTTTAACCACCTACCCTTGGTAAATCCTAAACAGTTTAAGTACACTACATTGCTTATTAATGACAAGGTACAAAAAAAGTACAACGCAGTTTTAGTCAACTGATCGTGACAATTATGACATCCTGCCCCCATAATACACTGCAACTAGTGTTAAGTGCTGAAGTGAAAGAATGTGCTGCAGCTCCTGCCGAGATGACACAGGGCTTTGGTGCAAGCTTGTTTGTCAAAGTACATCACATTGTGTGGATTCGTGTGAATTACAGTCAGCCACAAAACGTTTGCGGGATGCAGAATTTGCGAAAAAGTTCTATTCCCGTGAAGGCTGGACATTCAGTCTAGAATTCAAAGCTTCAACCTGTAAGATTCTTTGCAGCGCACACTGTTAAATTAGAAGCGCCATGCCTCAACAGAGCAGGAATTCACATTTGTCATGGACTACACGATAACCTCTCGCAGCTGACTGTACAGTAAGTGTAATGTTCCAAGCATCGAGGGAACAGTCAAGATACCTTAACAAAATGCCATAATTAGAAATTCTTCAGCCAAGTAAGCAATTCAATGACTGGACACCCTTCCAGAAGCACACACTTCCACAATTACAACAACATGGAGTAAGTTTTCCTCGACATCAGCTGCATGCAGTAAGGCAGTACAGGCAGCTACCAGAATAACTGGTTTTACATTCTGCGAAGGAATCAGCTTAAATAAAGACATGTGCAATATCATTTCACTAATGCATTCCTAGTTCATACAATATGCCTGTTTTTATATTCGTGATGGAGGAACGGTACGATTTGCTTCGTACAAGGAAAATGAAAACCACAAAATCCAGATTAAGCATTTTTTGTATTTTGTAGAGTGAATGTGTAAATGGAAAAATTGTATGAACCAGTAATGTATCAACAACGTTCAACTGTGCCTGCTAATAACATTAGTTATGGTGGTGGTAATGATCATAGATGTTAAGCATAATTAAGTGAATGATAAAAAGAAATGTATGACATTAAAGAACAGTCTGTGTTTTCAAGAGAAGAAAAGCATAAAGGCTAACTCAACGAAAGATATTCTAACAAAACATGAATGCATAAAAATTCAACACACCATGCCTGAACATGAGAACAATGACATGAACACAACTTAGTTTGGGCAAGTAGATAACTAAGAAGACACGTGCACAAAATGAAAAAAAAAAAAAAAAGGACAAGATATGCTGCAAATGAAACATGCATGTAAAGAAAAAAAAGTGAAATCACAGCTACCAGCTTCACATCCATCAACAAATACTCACTACCATTTCTATATCTACTGACCTTATGTACAAGCCGTTTCTTTCAAAAATCTTTTTGTACGTTACTCCTCTGCTACTTTCACAATCTTGGCATAGACTATTATGATTATTTAAACGCATACAATGTAACACTGTTCAATGCAGTTTGTCTCCAAATGTTGACAATCATGATAATGAATGAGAGGAAAAGCTTATAGGCCTTTTGCCGTTGTTGATGAAAAAGTAATAAGCAGGTTGTTGCTATGATTTAACTGCTGAATCAACTTATAAGGGAAGAAAAAAAAGGCTTGCATGCAACAATAGAGAAATATAAGACTTTCATGAGATGATTTGCAAATGTTGCCAATAGATAAGTGTCAGAACAGGAAGTCTAGAAATAGAAGATGCAAAACAAAGTAGAGCACCTGTCACTCATAACTACTCGAAGTTGCCACATAGCTCTATATACGCGACCAGTTGTTAAACATGATGTAACTTCGAAGCCTGGAATCTGCAAGTAACTTACACCAGCATTGCAAACACAGGCTAAAGTGGAAGCAGGTTTCTACATCCTAATTTGCTTTTT
This sequence comes from Dermacentor variabilis, assembly GCF_050947875.1. Lineage (NCBI taxonomy): Eukaryota > Metazoa > Arthropoda > Arachnida > Ixodida > Ixodidae > Dermacentor > Dermacentor variabilis. The sequence continues at coordinate 108,979,812 of NC_134576.1, forward strand.
CCCCTTTGTACTTAATTCGAGCTTGCTTGTACGGGAGAAGCCCTTTCAGTCCAAACAGGGGCTATATCTCATGACAATCCTTTGCATTTTTCATTCATGTTTGCGCTTCTACATCAACTCGTATGATGGTGCACCCAGCTTATCAATGGAATATGCTACTCAGCACCAAAAGTGATAAGAAACAAATAGCATTCGCAAGAAAGAAATTCTTAGAGAGTATGGTTTAAGGCAGGGGGAAAATTATAAATTCTTGCAATGGCAATATGGTTGCGATGCCTTTCTGAAATCAATCGTGCTTCTGCATTAAAACAGGAGACATGGTATGACTTCACATCCGATTTGGCTTACAGCTTGTCATACTAACACAGCTGCAGCCAACAAGTTTTTGACTGGCTTGATCAGGTTCCCCATCAACACTGACGCAGCCATCTTTCATGCTCGTCCCATTACACATTATAATGTAATGTCATGCCGGACACTGCGTCGCACCATGTCGTCCCTGGTTAACCTTGATGTCATCCGTGAGTGTTCACACCACACTTTAACGTTGCCAGAAAAGTCGTAAACAGACTACGAATGACGCCAGGCTCGTTTTAACAGTGCAAACCAATACACACTTCCTTCCCTTATCGAAACCTCTGCTCTGGCTACTTTTGATGCTGATAAGCGATAGTGTGAATACAGTAGTACATGAACGTAAATGAATATGGGTATAGATTGATAGGCAACCCGATGTTTAGTAAGTATACAATATCAACTTACATTTCAAACAAAGCAGATTCACGTCGCCATTACAGAAGGAATAGAACCACCATTAAGAGATACAATCACATAAATGTTTCTTCACTGGATACTAATTGTGTAGCTCAAGTATAAGTTCTTTTTTTCGTCTTTTTTTTTAGTATATGTCACCCAAATCCATGCCTAAAACCGCATTAGAAATGAGAATGTGGTATCAAAGACCAAAACAGCAAAATAAGCACCATGGCATCTAAAATAAATAAAGGCTGCAGTAACAAAGTAACAAAGGTAAAAAAGATGTAAAAAAAGAAACGAAGGTACTATTTGCTTTCAGCAGATCTCTTTGATGCACCAAAGAAACATGACTAAGACACCATCACAACCGTTCACCTCGCAAACAAGATGTTAGGCATGAAGCCACAATCATGCCTGAATTTTGTGTTTGATTTTATTTTTTCTGTTGAACTTTTGTATAAATGTAAAATCTTTCAACAAAGCTTAAATTTGACCATGACTTGAAAGCTACATATGGCTTTGGGACATTTTTCTTGACGAGATCTGTGCATTATAATTAAACGCCCATTTTACTCTCAGTGAGTTTTCAATGCCTAATTGAAGACTTCAGCTAGCACTGATGTGTTTAGCATCGATGATTGCATTTTTCAAAGGAAGCCTTAAAATATGCACTTCAAGAAGTCTGAACAAATGTTACATTTCACAATGTTTACAACTGTGTCCTAGAAGGTATTCAACTTCTGTGTCTCTCAATTTCAGTCTATTTTTGGTGGGCAGATGTATTGCCATAATCAGCGCGGTCAACTTAAGTGAAATACCCTAGAGCCCGACTAGTGGTAGGACATACCATGTGTTTTCATTGCAAAAATTATCACAAGGATGTAGCATATGTAACACTGCTTCCCAGCAAACCAATTATAAACGTTTGGTTAAGGTTAGTACTCACTGTTAATGACAACATTGCTTTGCCATTCTAAGAACACTCCATAAACTCATGCGCTCACTCTTCCATAACAAAAACTGAAAATGAAAAAAAAGAAAAGATAATGAGAGACACTGGTGTTTCTTTGCACCTTTCTCTAGCAAATACTACAAACAATCCACAGCACATGGTTTACCACAAAAATGGTATGTTTAGACTAAAGAAAATGGAAAACTTTTTTTTTCTTTACAGCTGACCAGGAACAAATACACGAAGGTAACAGGTCAGCTTGGAAGAGCCCAGCTGGTGATACATCAGCTGAATATGTACGCAGTTAGTAGTGCGGCCCTGCAGAGCACTTGGCAATGACAGCGCAGCCAAGGTAAAAAAAAAAAAAGAATGCGGCAGCGAAGCTCGCGTTATGCACACTACAGCACACCCGTCTTGTGTGGTACACCCGTCTTGCGGTTCCAGTATCAAGCGTACACCAGGGCAGAAGACACACGCACACGTGCACACAGAGTCGGGCAAGTGTTGCAGACGTCCTTCAAGGCAACGTTGCAGAAAGTACCATAGGCAATGTTGCAGACGACACTGCAGGCAAACGTTGCAGACGACACCAAACAACAGAACAGGAAACATTGCAGGCGACTTGGCAGTTGCTGCTATGAGGTCACAGACAGCAGCAGCAGAAGTTGCAGGTTCATTTCAGTTCTGTTTGCTCAATGCACTGCAGCTTACAGCTGCACCTTACACCGGCGCTGCAGACAACTACAGCTTAAAAGCAGCTTGTGACGAGTGTGGAAGTAAGCTCAAGCGAGCCACAGATCGTTCCCCTCCGCTGTGTACCGTGGAAGCTGGCATTAAGTTAAGTGCTTCGCACACTGTTGCAGTTGAAAAGGAATCACTGCACATGAGGCTGTCAACAGCTTCTGGTGAAGGATGGCGAGCACCCCGGCTGGTGCGGTTGAAGACGGGCACCGACACACAGTTCACCCTTTCTGTTGTGCCCCGTCGTAAGTTCGTCTCAAGACTCGTATAGAAGACGCTGGTAGTGTGGGTATATCTGCCACGTTGGGAGGTGCAGTGAAAACTCCAGGGCCACTAGGACGCCGAACTCAAAATCGAGCAGGTCCTTTCGATTCAGCCGGAAGCCACACTCGAGTTTCTGTTGAAAACAAACAAGCCAATATTTCCTGGGTGCGATAATGTCACTGCAGGGCAATGTGTGAAGCCTCACTACATTATAAAAGAGAGAATTTCCTGAACGCGATCACTTCTTAAAGAGACAAACCAAAATTTTAAGCATGAACAGCCAGATACAGAATCTGTAGCTGAGAGGTAATCTAAATAATGGCAAAGCTGATTTTAAAGGAGTACTGGTAACTTTTCTTCTTTAAGTGCACAATCGGAAGGGTCGATTTGACATCTTTCAGTGACGTGGTCATTGCGTGACCTTAAACCACAGAACTGGGCTGACTGTCAAGTTGCGATTACCACGTGGCCACCACCTCCACTTTCAGTGACATGAATAGTCTCGTTTTTCATGTCGGAAGCCGTGCTGCACATGATACATTTTGATTGGGGGGCATAAAAGGTGCCATACTTATTAACAGTGCTCTCAGAAATCTAGGCTTCATACTGCAATTATGGAGATAACAGCTACGTTAAAAAAGACCTAAAAAGCAAAAGAGAAAAAGAATTCTACTGGACAGAAAAATTTTCATTTCAATACAGTAACGCAGCGTTTTGGGAGGGTTGGTATGACGTGATGAGGCTTACAGCGCACGAAAGGATGAAGAGACAGAAAGACCTGGTACACACAGGCGCTGGACGCTATATATGTGGTTGTCTTACTTAAAATAAATGCTGATGTAACAGTGCCTGTGTGTACCACGTCTTTCTGTGTCCACATCCTTTCAGGCGCTATAAGCCTCTTCATTTCAGTACCCATTTAAATGCGCACAGAAGCAGTCACTTTACACTGGAAGGTAAAAATAATGCAGAAGTAACAACACTCAGTGTACTCCAACCACCATCGAATTTCGCAGTTCATAACTAAACAGCTCTATGCCTTCTTCATTTGCTTGCGATAGCACATGAACCATGGACGTTTCAGCGATGAAGTTAACTTTTTCTTTTGTAAACGCCATTCTTACTCTCGGTGACAAGTTCTGGAAGTGACACCCAAGCTATGTGCAATTAGGCGCCCTGGCATTGCTTACAAATGGCCTTGACACAGCAGGGAGTCGTAAATAAATAAATTTTAAAAAATGACAGAAGAAGAATACCTAATCCCACCAGTCATACAAAACGTGAATGCAATCATGGCAACGTGCACTGTCCCGGCCTGGCTGATGTCTTAGGGCACAATACGACGACTACTTTAACTCTCTTGCTGGCACGAAAACAACAATACGCTACGAAAACGTTCTGTCATACATTACGAAAAATGTTACCGCTGGAAACATCACACCATCTGTAAGGTGGCACCCAGTTGCGTGCCTTCCTGCTTCAATATACTAATGTTTATCTGCTCGCACAATAAAAAAAGCCACTGCTAATTGTAGCACTTGCACATTGTCAAAAGATCCTTGCGTAAGAGGGTATATTTTTATATTTTAATTCTTCATATATACTGTCAAGTATATATAAAGAAATATTAAAAAATACAAATTGAAAAACAAACTTTTGCAAGACCGCACAGCAGCCAGGTTAAACTGTAGAGCTAAAATAAAAAGAATTTAGTGGTCCAAGAACCCATGATCGCTGAGAATTCAATTTGTAGTTTAACAAAAGACTTATTGCTAGGCTAGGTGGTTCCTGGTATAAAGTAAAATTTTTAAAAATCCAAAAAAGAGGAACTGACAAGAACAATTGTTAGTGAGCACTTGTTATGTTCAGTCTTGTCTGTGTGTGTTTTTTTTTGCGCTCTTTTAATTTTACTTTATACCAATTCATAGTGCGGTAAGCAAGCCAACAAATGCCAATCCAAAGCCTGTGCTATCAATCGTTCCCTTGGTGGGTGAGTGAGTGAAGCGTCAGTTGACCCTCCAGCAAGTTCGCGTGAAGCTATGGCTTACATTGTCGACGCAAAGAAACGCAACTCAGTGCGTGTGCTTGTATGTGTGCTCTATGTTAAGCTACTTCTGTGAAAGGGACAATGAAGTGAAACGCCCAGTCAGTTTAGACAGAAAAAGTATTCCATAAAACTCTATCTTTTTAATCTCTCACAAACAGGCCAACTATTGGAAGAGAAAGTGAAGGGAAAAGTTATAAATTTTTTTTAATTTCACGCCGTAACCCCATTGCTTGTACATCAGTGTGATGCGACTGACTTCAAGTATATTTGTATTATTTGGGTCATTGCGATTCAGTTAAAGGTATTGGAATCTTGCTAGGCTCAGTGTTCAGCTCCTTTAGAATGCAACACAGTCCATCTTTACCGATAACAAGTTAACTAGGTCTGAGCAGACGCAATCAAAATCCATGCTGTCAGGGCAGGATCTTTCAAGCTGGCGTTGACACCTGCCTTCCGTTTTTTTTTTTTTTTTGCCTTTTCTGGCTCACCAAGCTTCTTAAACAAGGTAAGAGTGGCTTTCTTGATATTGCAGAGGGGTTATTTATTAAGAGTCCAAAACATTTTTCTCTTTATTATCCTCTTAAGCTTCCCAACACGTTACACTGAGCGTTTACACTGGACAGTAGAGTCTCACAAAGAAAAATGGAGAAAAATAATGGGGCACAAGATGATGCAAATGTGGGTCCCAAATCTCAGAAGCAACAGTCAACTATGGCCCAATGCATGCTAGGTGGCGCCACATCGCTTCTCCGCGCTGATAGTATGAATGCGTGAGTGCAAAGTGGGTCTAGCCAAGGCTTACCTCAATGAGGGTGCGCATTTCGTTGCCTTTGATGTCGTTAAGCTTGGCCGACAGCATCAGACATGCGCCTGCACACAACTTGCGGTTTTGCTTGTGAATCAGCAGCTGCGGTGGAAGAGAAAAAAAAAACATACGGCGAAACGGGCAAGCAACAGTTACAAACTTGAAAGCGCGTGCTTGCATAAGTCAAGCTCTACAATGCGATCGATTAATTACATCACGATCTAAGGCATGAATTCTGGCTGGTTTTCTGTAGCCCTCGAACTTCAATGTCAGCTTCTGTCACAGACCTATATGAACTGCTTGATAGACATTAGAAAGTATCAGGTACATGGCTATACTTATACATGATCTCGCTTCAGCACAGAACCATAGAATACAGGCACGAAGAATGCATATACTTCAAAACGTTGACAGACAAAATAAACAAGTGAGAACCATAATTCAAATATTAACATATCTCATTTTAAATGTGTGCCATATTTCCTCAACTCTAAGCATACACATCCCGCCTGCATTGGCCGTATAGTTGGTTCAGAATATCCCCGCACCCAACCCCAATTCTCTTCAACACTTTTGTGCAAGCAAACGTAAATACCTCTTTTTCTATTCAAACTTAGGTAGCCAGCATTTTGTACAAATGCTGTGATGAAGTTTCCTAAAATGTGTGGTATCACAAATGCGCTTGATACGATTGGTGAAAGTTTGCTATGAAAGGTCAATAGCTGCAGAAGCTTCACATGCAAAACAAAGTTCTAAAGTTCATATGACCTGGCTGAGTCACTATAAGGGAATGTCATTATGCCTGACGGCACTGTACCTAACTGGGCATAAATATTTCGCGCGTTTAAAGTGACTTCGTATTGTCAAATTGCGAGCATGTATATAGAAAACTCATACTTCCTATGAGCAGACAGAAATACTGCTTCATCTGTTTCAAATCATGCCAACCATTTCCTGCTTTACGGTTAAACTGTTAAAAAAGCAATATGGCTGCTGAGAGTCAGGAAAATCTTACTGTAGAAACAAGACAAATCTTATTGAGATTGCCCACTATTATGCATTTCCTAAACAATCATGCATAGAAATATAACATTTCGACCTGAGAGTCCTAATTCTAGATTCAAGAATTTTCACGTTATCCTGACTGCACTCAGCGTTGGTTCGTGACTGAGCTGGTTGGCCTAATTAATGTGCTGACAAGCCACCCTGTTGCTCAAAGAAGCCTAGTGCTTCTCACTTTGCAATGTCAGCAAGCCTTACTTTTCTAGTAACAGCAGAATGAAGTTAATGCTCCATCATCATCATCCTGCTGTGCTATGCCCACTTGCAGGTCGAAGGCCTCTCCCAGCCATTTCCAGTTGCCCTGGTCTTGCATCAGACCATTCCATGCTATGCCTACCAATTTTCCTAATATCATCACAAGACCTGAACCTCCACCATCCTTGACAGTGCCTCCCACTACCACTGACACCCATTCTGTAACTCTAACAGACCGCTGGTTAGCTTTTCTGTGCATTCCATGGCCTGCTCAACTTCCATTTTTTCTTCTTAATCTCAGCTAGGACATTAGGCTGATGCTCATAACTGGCCAAGCAGTAACGTTACACTTGACTTACCTTAAGAATGAGTTTCTCAAAGAATACATAAGCTTGGGCCACTGTCAACAGGTCGACTCCACACTGAAATAAAACAAAACGCAACAGTTTCTACAGTTTTCTATGCATTCTGCACCACACTGGGGCAGTGCCTGAAATACAACTCCAAGCACAAGCGCAACGCTGTTTCCAACTTCATTAATGGCTCATGAACTGGGCAAGTTCAGATTACATTTATGGTGCAATTGTAAGAAAAAAAAAAACTCTACTAGTTGGGGAAATGGCAGTGCCACCGTCTTTCACCTGACGGTTTATGGAAACACATGGTCATATTATGTACTAGTGATAAGAAATTGCATTTATTTTACTTGTAATCTTTTCACTCCATAACATTGTGTGCAGACAATTCTGTAATACCTTCAAGTGAGCTTTCTTCTATAAGTATCGAGGACGCTGAGCAGCAACTATGCAATATGCTGCACAAATTCTGTTGAGAATTGGTGCTACTTTCTTTCGCGTGCTAGCGGCACAGCTTGGCACACAGCTGAGCTTGCACCGTGTGTAATTACAAACATTGAGTGTAAACCCTGTTGTTCATCGTTTGCTGAAGAGACCATATGACAAATAGCAATATCCTGAATAATTGGCTATTTCTAAGCACAGCTTGGAACGTCTTCTTACATAACATATAAACTTCACAAAACGTACTGAGAGATCCATGCTTGCTGTCAAAGCCCTGCGGACCTGTGCCCTGCGTGACGACGTCGTCACACTGGGAGTCCTTCAAGCGAATAAGGCTCGCAATAGTTTGCTTCGAAGGTTGCAAGAAAGGAACCCTTTAATGGGACCAATGTTGGGCCAGCATTGTTCATTGTAAGTCCATTGTGGCCCCACACTGGCCCTTTTTGTGCAGCTGGAAGTACGGCCCATTCTGTTCTGATGCCACCAGCAAACGTTCATGAAGCATACCAGTTGTTCATCTTCAGCAATTCATCCCGCCTGATTTATTAACTTTTTTTTTCAGCTCACACAAAGACATTAACAATGCCTTTTCCTTCAACAAATTACATTGGCTGGGAAAGGCTCCGAATATTGTGATTGTTCATGCTACCATCTACGTGAGTGCTGCATACAGTCCACATGACCATACATGGCTGTACGGCAGTGGTTTCCCCATAAATTTTTTAGGGGTGGATATTTCGCAACATTAGGGGGGCGAGGGGGGGTGGGGCAGCACACAGGCAACTTGTGCTGTCTCTTTTTTTTTCCCGATACATCCATTTCACCAGTCTGAATTGTAAATTCACCAATACTGCATTCTGGATGCACTAATAAAACTCACACGAATCGGCGATGCATCCTAGCGCGGTCGCCAAACATTGCCAGGACAAAGAAATGCATGAAACACGCACCAGTGTTTTAAATCTGCATCAGCCAATAAATGCGCTTCCTCTGTCCGCATAGCAGCAGTAATGAATCACGATACTAGTTTTTTATTTACATATATTTTTCTTTCATTTTTTTTTCGCTTATTTTGCACGACGAAATTTCTGCACCGCGAAATATGGCGATATGGCTATTTCAGGCCAGATCCCTCGTCTTTACAATGGTTCCAGAATGGCGATGATGCATCAACAGAAAGCCCCACTAGACAGGCACTCCACGGTGTGATGCCATCTTCAGACACACAATTTCCCACCAGTTCACTAGAAAAGTACGATTTTCTCAATTTCTATGCCACTTTTCTAAGTAATAGATCTCCATGTGATAAACAAACGCTCAAGGACCATGAAAAAAGGAAGAATATGAAATTTTGACTGGTCAGCTAGAGTCAGCTAGGTCAGCTAGAGCCCACCGCTCCAGTGGTTAACCGGAGCGGTGGGCGGTATTTTCATTGTTGCCTGCCGTGGGGAGAACCATGCTATACGAGTATACTGGCCTATACCAGTTAAACCACTGGCTAACTTAAATTTCAATTTAACACAGAATTGCCTTTTGTAGTGGATGCCATTTAATAACGCACGTTTGACCATTATCTTCCTGTTTCATTCACAGTAAAGCCATAAGCGCACATCGTTTGCGGCAGTATTGGTCTTGCTGCAACGAAATGATAGTAACATCTGTCACCGCCACATAGAAAGGTGCATGTCACCACAGTAATGAAGATTGCATCATTATTCCGTTCCTGCAAAATCAACATTTTCTTTGTGTGGGATCACTGCACTCAACACACTCTTCAACTTCAAAGGACAGGTAAGTGATGCTAGCAAACATATTAAAACTAACTTCAGTGCGTAATTTGAGCACAAATGAGTGAGTGGTTTAGCTGGTAAAGCCATGTATACCAGGCACTCTTATTTACACAACACTCACTATAGCTTGCTAGCTGCTTACAGATGTACAAGAATCATGAACAAGTCTTAATAAAAAGAGCAATTGCATTTGAAACAAACAGAAAATGACTTACCTCTCCACAGGCAATTTTGCACATTTCACGCTTCAGACTGCAAGATCCCAGGATGGGGAAAAGGAGAGAGAGAGGAGAAAAAAAAAAGGCAATACATTAGAAATGTCACTTGCTGACAGAATCCTTTAGAGTGCCCTTCACCAGGCCCCAATGCAAACATTGGTTATATACATACGCTGGAAGTTGTAAAGCACTCTCTAAGGAGTGTTCTACCACAATAACTTTTCAGATGTGTTCACTATTGGAGGAGATAGAAGAAATTAGCAGTCCTGTTACCATGCTGTTAGGAGGTGAGTATCACTGAAACTAGGGACACTCTCTCCCTTAGCCTCGATCGGTGTCCGGCAAGGGGCTTTCCTTGCCCGATTTTTTCCACACCAGAGCCACACTGGAGCCATTATGTACTGACGCTGCCTATCTACACCTTATGACCTTATGAGCTAACAATTCCATCTACTTATGAGGCATTACCTATTAGTATATGACTCTACCACAGCTAATGGGAAGAAGGGGAACTGAGTGGCCTGGTTTTTCTAAAGTCACAACCACATGAAGCCAACAGACAATGACAAGAAGGAAAGCATAGTGGAATTACTTGTGTCCTTAATTGAAATATAGAAATGATAAATAAAGGGAAACGAAAAAAGACGAAAATGCAAGTGGCAAAGTGGGAAATGATCCCACGTCTTCACATTATGTGTGTGATGCTCCAACCAATTGAGCTATCGTGGCGCTGTTCCCCTGTCCACTTTTCTTGGGTATTTACGTATGCGAACTAGAGTTATCCCCAAGAGTGTTAGCCAGTGCTGCCACTCATGGCCTTGGCAGAAGATGCATCCTTTCTCGTGCGAGGTGTCACATGAACTCAAGAGAAGGCTACTGGCCAATAAACCTTTGCATGATACCTGAAGGCATCAAAGTTGCCGAGGACGAGACCCTTGCTATGTAATTAACGAAAAGAAGGGGATTCGAGGGACCCAGTTTCTCTGCTTGACTTATGAAAAACCGCACCCCTTAGTTAGCACACATACATGAATAGTCAAGAAAAGTGGGCAGGAAACTGGTGCCGTGGTAGCTCAATTGGTAAGAGGATCGCATGCACAATGCGAACACGTGGGTTTGTATCCCGGAACCTGTGGCCAGGTGTATTTTTAGTCCACTCTCATATCCCTTTATTTATCATTTCTATGTCTATACAATAATAACAATAATGTTTAATATTCATCATCACACTGATGAAGGAAGCTGTAGGTAAAAGCTGCTCCCCGTAGAGGCAGCTTGACAAAGGCCCACAGCTACGTTTGTACAAAACAGTCCGCAGTGTCAACTGCCATAACATACAACATATAGCCAAAAAAGAAAAAGAAATACATAGAATAGCTTACTTTCATAAACAGACAAAGCACAGGAACAAGTATAAGGGTGGCCAGAGAAGCAATGCAATTTAAAAACCTAGCATATGCAGTTTTCGCAATTAGATTGGTGTACACTGCAGAAAGTCTATACCAGCTTTCAGATATTAAGTAGTGTAGGCATTATGTAGGATAAGTTATCTTCAGAATAATTTGTTTTCGGAATTATCACTCTCCACATTTCCTTATATGTGTTAAGCGACGCTATGTTTTGTTGCAGACGTGAATGGTCATGTATAAAATGTCGATTTTCTTTCACTTCACGCCTTATCACTACAGTTAACTTAAAAGTGTAGAGGTTGTGGACAGATCAAATTCCAGCCTACTGCAACAGTTCACCTGTGTGGGCATCATACGGCAAGTTAAAAAGTATTCTGATATCATTCTTCTGCATCAGGCATCTTTTTGCAAGTTCGGCAGAAGTTGTGGAGCCCCATACCAAAAAACAATGGGTGAGGAGTGAATAAAAAAAGTTATTTATAAAGTAAAAGCATTACTTTAAATGGCAAGACTGTTCAACAGTGATACGTCATACCCACAACGCACGATAACTGGTTCAGCACCATATCAATATGTTCGTTTCCAAGCATTTTGCTTGAAAACATAACTCCTAGAATTTTTCTATGATTTACCAGCTCCATTTCAGTATCACCATACGTAAGTTGCAAATTATCATTTATCGGCTTACTTCTTTTCTAAATAATACTGCCTTTGTTTTGCTTGTTTTAGTGCTTAAATTATTAAAACATGATCAGTGTTTAAATTTCGCAAAAATCTGGTTCATTCCCCTTATGCCTTCTTTGTTGTCATTGTCTGTTGGCTTCATGTGGCTATTGCAGCTGATATTATGTGCCACTATCAGTAGTCCACAACTAACACTACAGCACAATGACTAATAAAACTCATAAAGTGCGTGATTAAAACATTGCACTTATTTTGTCATTGTTGGCGTCGCTGTCACATTATAGCCTTTGTGAGAATGCACATTGTGCACTGGTATATCAGGACCAGGCCAATCAGGAAACCCCTACCTTTGATTACAGCTAAGGCCTCTGGGATTACCTCACTGGGAGTTTTGCATCCTCATCAACAAATACAAGGCCAGCAAAGCTGTCACATCAAACTCATCACAATATCATTTTCGGCAAACTTTTCAACTTTAATTTTCACTCCGTAAAAAGCTGTGTTTTTCTTGTCTGTCATAACAGACTTTCAATGCCAACTGCCAGAGATAGTGTTACATGGCAAATAAAGTGAAATAAGCTAACAAATTGAAATATCAAAGTATTCAAAAGCAGTTAAACAGTGTCTAATGCCAGGAAATTGCTTGACTACCTGCTTAATAGACTGATGTTGTCATGCCTCCTACAATTGAATATATAGCATCTCACAGTGATGTGCCAATGACCATTTGCTTGACTAATATATGTTGGTGTGCTAGTTACCACATTTTTGTTAACACAACTGACTGCGCTGACAAACCACACAAAATAAACACGAACAGGATGAGCGTAAAACCCAGACTGCACTCGGACAGAGCACCACTTCTCCTGTCCACTTTTCGTTGCGTGAACAGGACAAGCGCAACATGTCCACACACACACACACACACACACACACACACACACACACACACACACACACACACACACACACACACACACACACACACACACACACACACACACACACACACACACACACACACACACACACACACACACACACACACACACACACACACACACACACACACACACACACACACACACACACACACACACACACACACACACACACACACACACACACACACACACACACACACACACACACACACACACACACACACACACACACACACACACACACACACACACACACACACACACACACACACACACACACACACACACACACACACACACACACACACACACACACACACACACACACACACACACACACACACACACACACACACACACACACACACACACACACACACACACACACACACACACACACACACACACACACACACACACACACACACACACACACACACACACACACACACACACACACACACACACACACACACACACACACACACACACACACACACACACACACACACACACACACACACACACACACACACACACACACACACACACACACACACACACACACACACACACACACACACACACACACACACACACACACACACACACACACACACACACACACACACACACACACACACACACACACACACACACACACACACACACACACACACACACACACACACACACACACACACACACACACACACACACACACACACACACACACACACACACACACACACACACACACACACACACACACACACACACACACACATTGCACTCGAACAGGATCGTCCATTCTCCTGACGATTGGGGCAGGTTCACACTCACCCTTTCCATGTTTCCTTGTGTGATTCACGTTCATTTGCACGGTCAATTACGTTAGCCATTTGCTTTTTTTTTTTTACCAACTGCCATGAACACGGACTTGGAATCAGGAGCCAGCCAAACCCCACGGATGCTCCACTGCCATAATTTGTCCCCGTTTACGCAACTATAGTTGGGTTCACAGTTTGTCACAAGATTGGTAGCATCATAAAAGAAGAACTGATTATGAAAGTAATAATAATAACGATAATCTTTTAAAAATGTAATGAACGCAGGTATGCACACTCACCTTCTCAGTTTACTGAGGGTGAGCTGGATGTGTGGGAACTTGCTGCGAAACTTGTCGTTGAGCTCCTTCTTCAGGTCCGACGGCTTCACGTAGTCGATAATGGAAGTCTGCAAAAGAAAGGTTGCACACATTTCACAAGGCAAACTTCAGTGAGCAAGGCAGTTTGCTCCAGACATTTGACGCACACGTACGGTACAACTGAAAACAGGATGGGCTGACTGGTATAATACCATATTTACTCGCATAACAATCACACTTTTTTGTCTAAAAAGATTGATGCGAATTCAGGGGTGAGATCATTATGCGGCTTAAATTTTCCGCAAAAAGAAAATTTTTTTCATCCCTCATTTGCTGCGGGATGACAACAGGTCAACAAGCAGGCGGCTGCTGCTGTAAACAGTGTGGGACACCAAAACAAAAATGGCGGCTGGTGGAGCAAGCCGAATGCGATCATTTTTCTTCTCGTGAGTACATTACGTGCATTGAAACACTTTCTTACGTATTTGTAATGAATAATATCCCCAATATCAGCAAGTTTGCGGCAACAACGTAGCCATGTCGACTTTGAGGGGAGAGAAATAGATGGGTGCTCTTAGCTGCCAGCGAGATGGAAACACGTGGCGGGCATGCTGCGGAAACTGTGGCATTTGTCTTCGCTACTATCCTAATATGGCACGTTTCCACTAAGGGTGGGCGAATAACTCAGCTATGTTACAAGCGTCGGTGTATCAATAGGGTACACTTCTAACGTATCAGTGTGAATGTGGCTACTATCGTTGCCGCTTGCAATTTGTTGCGTGCCCATGAGTGCAGACGAGAAGAATCAAAAGGCGCCTTTTTAGTTGTTGTTGTTGACCACAACCATTATAATGTCTACACATAATAAAGGCAAGTTTGGTTGTAGCTTTTTTTTTCATGGAAGTGCAGAAAGTGATGAAAGCAATGAAATAGGGCATCTGCTTAAGAATGTTTGGTGTGTGCACACCGCTTGGTTTGTCTTGAAGAGTTGTTCGCATAGCATTCAATAGATGGTAAGCAAGATTATTTTTAGCTAGACTTGGCACACGACATATCGCTGCGGCAAGTTCAGGGTGCGATTATTACATGGGAAAGGAAAAAAATCGAATTTTGACGACAAAATTCAGGGGTGCGATCATTGTGCAAGTGCGATAATTATGTGAGTAAGTACGGTATGTCTTAAAAAAACAGGCCAACTAAAAGGCAAAAATTTACATGCATTCATAATTAAATTTTCACATAAGAAATCACAAGGATATTGTACAACTGACAAGAGATGACTGTCCAGGGAAACAACGTGGCAACAAAAACACATTTTTTTGCGTTCAGATTTAATAATGTATGCTTTGCAGAAGCGGGACGGTAGTGCCATCTTCCACTTTAATGACTAAACATGGCGCACACCATGTTTCACCATAACAACTGGGCACCTCTAACTCAGTACTGAAATACATAGTGCTAAAAGTGCATGTTTGTAGTTGCAGTCTCAAACTCATCACAGTCACAGTGTGTGTCTCTAGTGCACACAAAGGGTATACCCTGTTGGCAATAATGATTCCGCAAACTAGGCCATATTGAGGAAGAGAAATTCCCCCATACCATATTGAAGCCAACAAGTTGTAAATAACGACACAAACTTTTATTCATTCATTGAATTTCATTCACCATAACAGCGACAGACAGCACAACCATTTCATTGCAGAAAAAAATTCCCCCATAAAGAAAGAGAAAAGCTTTTCGTCTGGGGCAGTATTTTCAAGCAATTTCTTTTCGGAATATATGATCACTTTCACAAGATTTCACTTGACTTAGCATTGACGCGTAGATGTACACTGCTGTCATGGTCAGCCGTCACGCAGTATCTGACGGAAGTGATAGTGTCCTCAACAGTGATTACCGAAACATTGCCCCACATCTGCTCTAGATGACATAGGCGAGCATGTCACCTAAACTTGGCGTTAAAGCGCATCCACTGCAATCCACCACACCTGTACAAAACTTGACAAATTTGAGCGGTAATGAGCAAGTTATTGTGCAGAAAAAGTCTTGGCTTTCCTATTTAAGCAACGTTTGGCACAGAGGAACAGAAAAAGGTTGGTTCAACGAAAGAAGCATATAATACCAGGCAACTTACAATGTACGAAGGGAAGCTGAGCATGGTACTGTGCTTTCCGGCAATTAGCTCTGGGTTGTCGAGGAGGTCTGGGCTGTATGGCACAGGTGACCCACAACATGGAAGAAGGCTCACGTCATCCTTGTTGTTCCACTCAAAAGCTGCACCATCAGAAAGATGGGAGTCAGATTACAAATGCACCTTGCACCATCATTAACATGCAACCGCATGATTGGAGTAATCACAAGGTTAATACATTGGCTTGCTGGCTCTCGGCCAGCTAAGACAAGCCATTAGCCAAAGCACATTTGCATTCAGAAAGTGCTGTTTCAGGTTACTCTTGCCGAGTATGTGGAATTTTTGCAAACCAAAACAAATACATTGAGCTGCAAGCGAAAAAGTATTCACTTCGCTGTAACGGGTATCGTCTTTGTGCTTGTAGTTTAGATTTTGTTATAGAAGTACAATTCTTGCAGAAATAAAGCATGGCCTAACAAATTACCGAGCTACTTCATTAAAATAGATGCTTTGCAATATCAGTGTTCATTCTGTATTGAGGTTTGGCTGTACTGTAATATTAAAAGTTCACATGATCGCACACAGGCTAAAAATTGCCAGACTGCATCTATTATGAACTTGAGAAGCTAGTTTCTCTATGCCTCTTCACACATCTTTTCCTGCACTGATCACCGCCTCAAAGTTGACGTACCAAGTTTTTGTACTAACATATGTATGTTCAAACTTCTTCGCACCCAAGATTGCTTCAGACTGGAACAACCTTCTCACACGTATTGCCAGCAAACCTGACCACTGCCGATTTGAAACAGCTATCTCCAGTTGCACAAGTTCACATATATTTAATATGTACATCATTTTGCGTGCATGTGTAACCACTCCTTCCTGTAATGCCCAAGAAATCCCAAGTGATTTTTAATATGTACATCATTTTGCGTGCATGTGTAACCACTCCTTCCTGTAATGCCCAAGAAATCCCAAGCGATTTATATATATAAAAAGCAAACAAACAAACATCTGGCTAACATGCTCCTCCTCACAAATATATTTTTCTGTTTGTGGTGCCACTCCATCACAGTCCCCTGATGCTAACAGCATGTTCAGAACATTCATGTACATACATTTTCCCAGCTGCAATTTTTTATCACTACAGCTGGTTAAGCTTGTCAGAAGGGTTCCATCACATTAGGTAATACAGCGTTCATGTGAGGAGGTATGTCGCAATCATGACAGCGCAGCCTGTTTTTAACTAAGCATGCCAGTGGCAATACATATGCAACAATGACAGCCGTTTCCTGCATTCATGTAGGAGGAACAGCTCGACGTTCTATCCTCGCCACCGTGACATGTCTGTCTTGGTGCAGAGGATACGCTGAGGTACAATTAAATGTACATACGTTGCAGTAATCTAGTACTAGCAAAAATTTTAAGAAAAAGACATTTTGAAAGGGCACTAAGGTTGCTACTTGGACCTATTGGTGTGCAATCAGAATGTGTAACATTGTGCATAAAAGACATCGACAGAAGCAAAAAACGAAAATAGACATGCAGCACTGTGTGTGTATCTTCGTTCCTTGCTTCTGTCTGCGTCTTTTACGTGCAACATCACACATTCTAATTGAAAGGGCAACTGTAACGAAATATTCCTTAGGCTAAATTGGTTATAAATGAGCAGTGTATGCTACTGAAGCAACCTCAGAAAAGCTGCAGGGCTGGTGCATGTCTAATTTTCTTATTAACAGCCTTTATATAGCACCTGTGCAGATGAAGCATGCACCTGGCAGTTAGCAGATGTGACGTAAATCCCAAACCATGGCCTCCGAGATCTTCAGCGCAACGTGGGTGCAGCCTTATCTCGGAAGCCATACTGAGGCACGCATGCCGATTCTCAACATTCTGGGTCCAACGTCATTTCTGGCGAGCAATAGCCCAAGGTTGTTTTTTTTCAATTTCGGTATCAATCAATCAACCAACCAACCAACCAAATCTTTGTTAAACATAACTAATTATGACAAAAATTATATGCAGACAGGACCCCAGAACTCCACATAGAGTTGTGAGAGAAATACACCTACTGTGAGCATTTCGTGACACATATACTTGTATTTCAAACGTAAGATTTTGCACAGAGGCTGCTCAATATCTACGCTTTCTGAAACTAGGCTTTTCACACGATCCGAAATTTCACTGCCGTTGCTCTTCAGTGCTGCGAATCAAATGGGATCAACAAATGCTCACTTTTTTCCAAGCTGCTGGCACTAGGAGGCGTGGTGGCCGACGTCCCCGTATCGTGAGAAATGCAGCGAGTCACGTACTGCATCAAAGGGAACAGACACAAAGTAGTAACAACTGAGTGACAACAAATTTGATTTTGCATTCAGGGATGCAAATATCGTGCTCGTCCCCTTTAGTCACTGTGCACAATTATGCATGGCAAGACAGCGCATCAAAAGCAATGGCAGTGATGAAAATACTGATATTTCAAATGTGCCATATATACATTGAAACACTTCTGATTGGAGCTGTGCTGCAAAATTGAAAATCTGTGAAGTGTTTTACTAATGCGAGTTGGAATGTAGATGGCTTGGTTGTTCACTCTCGGTGCCTATATGTCGACACTCAGTGGGTCCACTTATTTAATTGTTTTTCACGACGTTTTACATCAGGCAATCACGCCTGATGTAAAACACGTTTACTCACGATGTCAGCATGTCATCATGTACTGGGTTCACTTTTTTAATTGTTTTTCACAATGTTCTGCACCAGGCAATCAGGCAGTTGCTGCATAGGTGCTTTCAAAGTATGCTAGAGAGAGTTAATGTATGGAATCTGCATTCAGGAAACTTGACAAAACTCAGTGAAGAATTCCTAACCTGCTCTGCAGATATATGCTTTTTGCAATTCTGAAGAAGCATACATAATAAATTTTCACTACATAGAATTAATTGGTCTGGGTCTTTCATTACATACTAATAAACCAATTCTGCATGGTGAACTGCGATTATGCACCCCGAGCTAATTTGACGTCCCACGTTTTTTGACACTACACAAATCCAGCAGACGCACATTGTACGTAAACCAACTAAATGGAATGGACACGTATCTATGATGTGCTATTAGTATACGTTGACCATTAGTAGACTAACAGAGTGGCTAGACAGCCAGTTTGTGTAAAGAAAAAGAAAAATGCTACGAATTATGGCAGTATCAAGGGTGATGTTCTGTCAAATGAATACCATAATTAGTCGATTCTAATACCCGCTCTTTCACCAGGAAAATGCCATAAGAAATGGTATGCAGGTTAGATTCTAGCACAACACAAAAGCTTTAACAGTGACAAGCTGTCGTCATTGGCATAAGGAATGCCTGTAATCTAATCCACTCCCCACGTCGCTTCAGCTTTGAGACTGCAATAGTTTTGTGCCCACTCTGCAAGTTCATTAGGCTGCCACGATATGCAGGGAACTTGAGAAATGCTGTATTTCAAATGCCGTAGATGGCATCAAAGGTTAGATGCTGTTGCTAGACGCTGTGAAAGTGATGATGTGTGATGCCTGCTCCACTGCAGATCAGATAAAATGAATTTTTTCGCAAGTGAGAACAAATCACAGTTACTTTCTCACTCTCTTGCCATGAAATATTTGTGAATGAAAAACCAAAGCCATGAAATTTCTAAATTCTCGAAATATAAAAATTTGAGTTCATTTCCTGCTCTGAAAATGAGGCATGCATCACATACAAGGGCACATTATAATTGAGTAAATATGGTTCTATGAGCACATGCACTAAACTGGTACAATCAATTGTATGTAAACGAAACTCTAGCTTGGTTTCAGGTTTGATATCTCCATCCAAATAGATGCTTAACGCATGAATGTTCTCATCTGTTCTCAATCTGTTGCATGCTAGGTTAAACATTGCAGCATCTTCAATGACACTGTTCAAAACTGTCCAATGACAATGCTATAAGATGAGCGATCATAAAAGTGCATCATTTCTCTTTCTCCAGAGGAACTCGTAGTCAAACTTCAAATTTGAGATACAGAATGTGTGATTTTCTTACACTAAGTTATCTTGTTTGAAGTAACAGCCATACTAACGGATTCCTTAGCAACACGTCACTTGTACAAGAAGGGAAGGCTCACCTGAGAGTGGCCATGATGGGCAACATCAGGGTCATGAGATTTCGACCAACGAAACTGAACAGCCGACATGTGGTTTTGGCGTGAAGACACCAGGTAGGGACCGAAGGACAGATACTGAAAACGTTCAGGAAAAGAGACACATCACTGCATAAGCATCGCGTAATGAACAGACCAACCTAGCTTTCAAACTGTCATTATGTGGACATACAAGGGATGGACTACTGTCATTCCCATTGCCCTGCTGGCCTCTATCATCAACCAGGTAGCTAGCCACAACGCCATGTGCTTTGAAACAACTGAATGAGCTTGTGGCTGATGATAGCTAGCAGGTTCTTAGAGGGAAAAAATATCCATCATAACTGAGGTAGTCCATTGCATTCTTCAGTTACGAGACACAAATTCTCACACTATATTCTGCTACACTAACTGGCTTTTATATCTTCTAACTCTGAAGTTGCAACTGCATGAAGTTATCTTCACCTTCACTTTAAGCATATGAATTGCGTAGCAAAGGTGGGTAGTCTACTTTAATATGCACAAAGCTTATTCGGTAATGGTAGCCTAATTGTAGCTGAGCTATTGCTTTAGGTTGCTGTCCACATAATGCCGAGCATTACATGATGGTTTGATTTCATTGCCTAATCAATTTCAAGCAGCACTGTCTTTCTTAAATATAAATATGTCCCCCCTATCAACTTACAAGTACTGCATATACATAGAACATTCAGGCCGCCTGTTTCATTCAGAGAACATTAAATAAGTCTTTAAATATTTTACTACAAGTATAATACCTATAATCTCTCCCCAAGCTCACATTTTGTGGATAACTTTGCCAACAAACATATTTGCTAGTTGTATCCGTCATTGGTTACCCCAGGTGAAATGAAAAGCAGTCGCGATCTGCTGATGAGGCACATTGAACAGCAAGCTTGCCCCTACTCTGTGCAAGTTCAGCCTGACACATGGGATCCCATGATAACCATCTTTCTTCTCGCTTCTCTTGTGTCCTTTACATTACGAGAAGCAAAGGGCTTCTTGCATGGATCGCAGTGCCAGTCTACAGCTAGGCACGTTAATTTTTCGCCGAAATTGGGGTTAAATTTGACACCTGGGGGGTATTCTGTAAGTGGCCACCTAGCGGACAAGTCTATTTCGTCTGCTGCTGAAGTTCCAATTGGCTGGGCTAAAGCAGCCGTCAGATGCAGACATGCAGACGTGCCCTAGCCAATAAGCACTTCAGAAGCAGACGAAATGGGCATGTCCAAAAGGTGGACACTCGCAGAATACGCTCCCTGCTTTACCAAAGTACACTCAGCATAAATGTTTATGAACCGCAGAATCCGAGCAAACGTTGAATCCTAGCCTTTTGCAACCGTAGCCAGTAAAACCATACAGCATACTGCTACAGGCTACTAGTACTAGCTGTGATAGCAGTACTAATAGTACTAGTACCACTACTAATACTAGTACAGGCTGGAAATACAAATACCAAGCTGCCAAAATAGTCAGGTTTTTCTTAAATCCACAGTTCACAAACTTTTGATGCCAACTGCACTTTTGTTATTACAATAGACAGGATAGCGAGTACAACCTCCGTGCAGTATATCAGCATTAAAAAAACAAGCGTGAGCTAAAGTAGATTATCGCAGTAGCTGTGACCCCACTCCATCTGCCCATACAATGTTTGCAGCACGAATGTTTGCAAGCACGATGCTTATTTATAGACACAGCTGCATTTACCTGTCCTTCTTCCGGTCTATGAATGCCAAGTAGTGACAGCATGTCCATCGCATCACTGCCATCGTTGAGGGGCAGCAGCTGACGGTTCCCGGATGTGTGACGTCGGCGCGAGGAGTCTGCCTTTGTCTCGGGCCTGCTGGTGGTGGTGATTTGAAACAAAAAAACAAACGATCAGGACTCACTCTCACGTCCCCTGACAGCGGATGGTGCCGCAAAGCATGTGGAGATCATGCCATGCAGCGGACACCCATTAACAAGAAGGCAATAACGGGCATATCTTTTGCAGGCAGCATCTTACGACCGGGCAACTGAGTAAAAAAAGAACGATCAGGACTCCTTGGCATCTTGAGACTCTACACCTGCTTTAGAGTTGCGATTCCAGTTGACTAGGAGCCTCCTGAATTGTTCTCTATGACTTGTTCCTTCGCCAAATCCCATAAGAGAATTTGTATGCTATCGTACAAAGGCTATGATGCAAGAAGTCCAGTTGAGTGCACTTATACAAAGCAAGCGATTGTGCCACTTCAGTATACTGCTGTATGCAGTTAAAGTGGCATCACTTTCTGTTGTATCCTAATATGGCTTAATATCAGAACAGCAAACTGAATGAATTTTAAACAACTTGTAATTAAGAGGACACTTTAACTTGGGAAGAACTCATTTAAATAAATGTAAGATTTAGAAATGCTTTTCTGGGATAACCCCTAGGCCGATCTTAATGAAATTTGTTGCACTTGACAAAGCAAGTTAAATTCTAGTGACTGTAGGACGAATTTTAATTCAGGGCCTAAAATTTCTTACATGAATTTAAAATAACTGGCAAAGCAAAAAAAATGTTAGCCCAATGTTTACAACTTTATGCCTCTGCATCAAAAGCAGGTATCACAGTTTTGTAAACTCCATCTGTTAGATGCGGACATATTTGGTAGATTCATTTACAGCTCATGTGAATTTGTTAACGTTTACAAGCATTTTGCAAAAGTCCTGTTCACAAATTAGCATCATACTTCACAGGGATGTGTAACATGTCAATTTTGTACACTTTAAATGTATTATTCAATGCAGTTTTCCAAGTTGTGATATTTTCCATTGCTGAGCTACACAGTTGTAAACTTCATAAATGCAGCATTCCAAATTTTGCAATTTTTAACAATATTTATAAAGACGTTGATAGCCCAAATCCAAAATCCACTTCCAACAGTCACTAGATTTTAGCTTTTTTTTTCTTTTAACTGTAACAACACTCATCAAATTCGGTTTTATGGCTCCCGAGAAAAACGATTTCTCTTTTGCCATGTGTTTAGATAGGAGGCCCAGAGCAAAAGCTTCCTTTAACAGCACCACAGAGACGAAGACAACATGGAACTGAGATGGGATACAGTAAGTTAAGAGCCACATACTTAGCGGAAACATTCGCAAGATGTGTACACTAAAGTTACGTTGCAATCGTGTGGCTGCTACATTTGCACGAAGATCGAAGACAACGTTTAGCACCACATAAACATTTATACTAAGATGCAGCAACGAAGGCCGGGTGAGGGCTAGCACGGAGACAATGTAATCGTCTGCACAGCAACAAAGCATTAGGTTCGTTCTGTTTAACGTAAAGTTAGCGACATTCATGTGAGCACATAATTTTTCAACCCATAAAAACATTTAGGTACCAAGTTTTTGGGCCCACGCATCACCTTAAGAACAGAATCCGATAGCTCAAGAAAGAAACGGCATCAGAGTGCAAGCTAGGGAACTTCCTGCGATCAGATGAAAATTCAAACGTACACAAGCATGAACGCACGCACACATACACGCAGACGCCCAGTGTTCGCTGACACCCCGTCATCACAATGGGTCGGCCACACACTCGTATCGGATTACAAGGGTGACGAGGTTACTGGAAGGGGTCGCACACGTGTCGCTTTTGACGACAGGGTTGCAGAACATCGCGGGCTGCTGCTGCCTCGCGATGCCTGCTGCCTCGCGACAAGACGCGAAGCGTCTTGTCGTGAAGCGGCCACATGAACGAAGGAAGTGACAGAGCTCACGGGAAGCCGTCAGCGCTAGCTGCGCACGGGCGCGCGCGCGTCCTTATTGTCTGACGAGCCGCCAGCAAGAGAATGGCCGCTGCCCCCCCCCACCTCCCTCCCTCCGAAAAGCCGTTTTCTTGACGGGCCGTCAACCGCGCACGTGTTCTCCGACGCGATGACCACGTGTTCGTCACGTGCGCTACTCACGACGTACGTTGTAACCTGCGTCTACGGTACATCGTTCTTTTTTTTTTCATTCGTCTGGTTCTTTTTTCTGCTTTCCTTCGTGACCAAGAAACCGTTCTGCGGCGCGCGCGAACGATGCCAGCACTTTATATCGCGGAAACGTGGAGTCACCTTTACAGCAACATAAACATCCTCGTTGATTGGTTGACCGACTGACTGACTGACTGATCCCAAGGCCACACAGAGGGACTATGTAACAAACACCACAGCAGTCGAAGGATACGCGTCAATTTTCGCCACTGAACCCGTGCCCGGTGGCATATAACGCCGCGCACACCCGCCAAGCCGCGTGCCTCGACCGATGAACTTCGATTAACCCAGGCCCGACCTTTAGAGAGCGGTTCATACAGCGGCTCAAAGCAACGCCCGAAACTACGAAGGACGTCGTAGTGGTGGGAGGGTTTCGGATTTGCTCGGTTCTTTGTTCGAGTGCCCGAAGATCAATGTGAAAGCTTTTGCGTTCCGCGCCCCCAGTGGCATGCGACCGCGAGCTGCGGTCGGGATCGAATGGAGAGCGCGGCGTCGTCCTCAACAGTGCAACGACAGCGCTGGGCCGATCCACAGTTGAAGCGTTGAGAGTATAGCGGCGCAAAACTATCGTTAATTTGACCATCGATAGTATGGATTTTTTTTTTCAGTGTATCGATAATGTAAAAAAAAGGAAAGCTATCAACAGTAGTAACAGTAGTAGTGTCGATAGCATTACGATAGGACCGCTATTGGCAAGTGGTATATTCGATAGCTTTGAAGTTATTGAGTGGCGATATTACCAGATTTCTTTGCGCTAACTTGGCGTCAGTATGGTATTCAGTTCGATCATGCATTTGGGAACGGGGAAAACGTCGCGAAATTTTTGTTGCAAGGTTTAGGCGCGGAACGTCCCGTGATCTTACATTATCGATATTGCACTATCGATGGAGCTATCGATCGTTATCACCAGTGCGCTATCGATGGTACTATCGATCGTTATGCATCACTAGTTCAAAGGCGCGCAGTGGCCAGCTTAAGGATAAAAATAATCCGCTCTCGCGCTTTTAAATTCGTTAGCTAGGCTCGAGGAATATTCACGCGCGATGTATTCTCTTATTATTATTATTATTATTATTATTATTATTATTATTATTATTATTATTATTATTATTATTATTATTTAAGTTTAATATGTGCGCATACCAGCACTCAGACCTGAGGGTTGTACCTGGGCACGTTAACACAAACAACATTGGTTAAATTATAGATTGATTGATTATCAATGCGATAGCGTTAAGGGCCAGGTGTCGCAGAAAATACGGCGTCGGTCTCCAGCATCGGACGACGCTTCGGCAAAAAAGGATTTCGAACCACCTAGGGCCTCCATGTGGCGCAGGGAAATTACTGAACTAATGGAATTTCTCAAGGTTAAATACGCGGAAAAATCGTAAAGCACGACTTACACACAAACCTACAGACACGATAGCGTCGGAATGTAATTTGAATACACGGAGAAAACATGATTCTGTTACGCGGAAACTCAAACACAAACCCCTTTTAACGCGATAGCATTTTCCAGCTGTCGTTTGATGTCTCTCCTTAGTAGGAGCGGCACGGCCCCTTCGGTTCCTTGCACACCACCAAAAAAAAAGAAGAAGAAGGAGAAGAACCAGAAAGCCCGCCTTCGTGCAGAGCGTTCGCCGCCAGCGTCCACTTTGGGATTCAGCCACAGGGATGCATGCTTCGCTGTCCAAACATTCCTTACATAATCTAAACGAATGCCCCGCTTCTATTCTATTTTTTTTATTACTTTTAAATTAATTATTGCTCACTCAACAGCACCTTCCTGATTTTATTTTAACCGGTAATTCAACCCTATTCAATGCTATTCCCATAGATATTAGGAAATTTATGCTCTATATTATTTTGGAATAATCTACCCATTTCTTGTCCAATCCCCCATCGTGGTTAGGAGCCACACGTGCCACAGGCTACAACAACAACAACAAGAGCGCTTCCCGGTGAACATCGCGGTTACGTAAGCTGCAGTTGCTGGGAAGCGTGAGAAGCACTCAGGGATGTTTGAGGGCTATCGCGTTCCACTCTCAAAGGCGAAGCTTAAGCGTAAATTTTTAACAAGACGGGACGGCAACCGCCTTCGGACGGGATGCGCAGCAAGCACCGGCTTAAAGCAGGTGACGACGCAAGAAGGTTCGAAGGAAAGGGAAATGAAACGAAAACGCATAAAACCGTAAGAGAAAAAAGCGAGAGTCGAGCGTCGAATCGATAACTGGAGCGCACACGCTGGTCAAACAGGAACATGTAACAAATAAAACGCGAATGAGCGTGCTATTTCAGTGTGACCCGCTGAACACGTTGTAATGGAAGGGGCATGTCGGGGAAAGAAAGAAAAAAAACATGAAAAGAACGCGCAATTGTGCAAGATACACGGACTGCAACGAGACTGCCACGGAACCCTTGAAATCAGAGGACGGATATCATTCCAGTTCTCCGCAAACGTGCGCACATTTCAATTTTTCCACCTTTGGTCATTGCAAGCGCCATTGCCGTAACGTATTTGTCGTTGCAAACGTTATCGTTGTCACCAAGTTACTGCAAACGCTATCGCTGTCACAGACCGTCATTGCAAACGCTATCGTTGTCAAAGATCGGCATCGCAAACGTTATCGCTGTCACAGATCGTCATTGCAAACGCTATCGGTGTCAAAGATCGTCATCGCAAACGTTATCGCTGTCACAGATCGTCATTGCAAACGCTATCGTTGTCAAAGATCGTCATCGCAAACGCTATCGTTGTCACAGATCGTCATTGCAAACGCTATCGTTGTCACAGATCGTCATTGCAAACGCTATCGTTGTCAAAGATCGTCATTGCAAACGCTACCGTTGTCACAGATGGTTATTGCAAACGTTATCGTTGTCAAAGATCGTCATCGCAAACGCTATCGTTGTCACAGATCGTCATTGCAAACGCTATCGTTGTCACAGATGGTTATTGCAAACGCGTTATGCCGCTGTCGCGCGTCATCGTTGCAAACGCTATGGCTGTCACCTATCGGCATTGAAAACGGCAAAGCATATAGTCATATCAAACGATCCGAATCAGGCCTTGCAGAGTAGTCGAGGTAAACGCGATACTCGGCTAATCATGCGCAACAACGCCTATCCTCTTATTTTGCCACGATCATCCTGTAAACGCATTTTCATCGTTGAGACAAACTCGGTAATCGCATGTGAAGGAAAAAGAATAAAACCAGTTTTGCGCTCCAGCGAACGCCCTGACGCCACAGAGACGACAACAAATATCGAAGCCACAAACCCCGGATACGAAGGTTTTACGGGAAGGTTCCTTCAAAATGACGCAGTATCTTATAAAAAACTGACGTTCCATTCGCTATGCATTTCCTCTTCTTAATGCTGCGCGAAGCGCTTAAGTGGGTCATCTTGATACGGTTGTTCGTGTTTAGTTGCAGCAGGCTGACCTCCCCTTTTTATCAGGGAAAACACAAAATAAAACCTTAAGCTCAAAAAAAGTTGTTTCTCTCCTCTCAAACCACGCTGACCCGTTAAACCAACAAAATCGGATTGCTGTCTCAAAAGAGGCTCAAGATAACCAACACAGTCAGCTCAGAGTTGGACGAAAACAAGGGCCATACAAATTTATTTTTCAACGTTGCTCGCAGATCCGGCTAGTCAGAATTAAAAAAAAAAATACACGCTGTAAATAAATATTTCACACATAACAAAGCACGGTACTACAGTGGTCTTTAACCATAGTGACCACTGTTACCTAGACAACCCTTGCCACTAGTTAGGCGCTCCCTTTAAGAACGGCGGAATATGCAAGCCTGACGAGCGAATGGAGAATCCCGCAGAGGGCTCGGGGAAAAGGCAACCCCCCCCCCCCCCCCGCATTCCGATCGTCGGAAACAGCCACGGCCCGTACCTCGGCATCCAATTCGTCCGCTCTGTAAATCAGGCTTCTCCGCCGAGCGCACGTGCGCGAGGCGAAGCTGCGCTTCCTGGGTACGACGACGACGAGAGCGAGAGAGAGAGAGAGAAAACGAGAGTTCGCATCGAATCGATTTCAAGCCCGGCGCGCTGTCGTCAAGCGGGGGGGTTCTCGCGCTTAACGCAATCGCTTGCTCTCGGCGCTGATAACGAGCGCTTAATGCCATCTCGCATAACAACGGCAGGGAGTGCTACAATATCTGCGGCCTTATCGATTTCCACAATCAGCGGGGGCAGCACCGATTTCTTCCAATTAACGGGAACCTTTCGAGAGCGCGAGTATTGCGAAGCTCCGGAATGTAAACAAAGGAAGAAGAGGAAAAAATCTGCATAGTTTCGACTACACAAAAGCAAGGGCTACACACCAGAAAAAAAAAGTAAGTTGCCTCGCAATGCGGCGTGTCTGATGCCCTCATCACTGGCGGGAAAAACGAAGCTTCGCCAAAGCTGCATAGCGTGAATTAATTAATCTTTTTTTTTTAAACGGGAACTCGTCGTAAGACCCGGAATTGTTGCCTCATTCGCGAGCGAAGTACCTCGTGCTCTTCACCGGACAGAACAATGTACACAGTCGATGGATGCTCGCCCTTCGGTCGCCATCGAAATATTTACACAGCACATTATACGAGATGGGCGGAGCGTTTCCAGAAGTTGACAGAATAACTTTGCGCGGAACGGTTCCAGAATTTGACAACACAACTTTGCTAGCATGCGTCTGTTAATCTATTCCCCTGATACGAGGCGCCGAGAACCGAAAAGAAATGGAGGTATTGGTTCTGGCACCGAATGTAATTCAGCGCTGATTGTCTTTTCATTAGCCGGGTGTTCTTATTTTACTACTACTTCTTTTTCTTTTTGTTGAAATACGGACCGTGGGCATTGAGGAAAACTGAAATTTTTGTCGCATCTTCGTCGCTGAAACTGGAACGCAGCGGTGCACAGCGTCATGGTCGCGTGGCAGCGAATAAACTACGGGACTAACGTAACTGAGCAAATATAGGAGGATATATGCTACAGGAACTATACATAACCACAAGAGGAACGAAAACGAGTTTTTTCTTTCATTGCTCTCGCGTCCGCATCTCTTCTTGTCACGCCTAACCTTGCAAACCGCGAATTAATTATCGCCAACCAGCTCACGCTTTTGTCTCTCTGTGAAGAACCCGAGACCGCTACAACAACGCCGGTGAGCACGCAACTGGTAAATGCACCAACTTATTCGACCTTAACGAACGTCCATGGCAGTCGTGCTATAACAACGTGAAAAAAAAAAAAAATACGGGCTCCCAAACACACAGAACTCGAAAGGCACTCGTGCGAACGAGGCAATGTGTAGGAAAACAACGATACAGCAAAATTGCTGCGTCATTAATAAACCAGCTCCGTACGCTCGTGATGTACTTAAAAGGCTTAAACGAATTGTACAGAAAGTCTGGCTCACTCTCCGGCGGAGGGCATAGTTAATCCCCGCACGGATACGGGGCTCTGCAATTTGATTGTGCAAGCATAGTTAATCCTACGTCTGGAGGGTTTAGTATATAACAAAAGGACTTTAATTCCCGGGACACCATGCTTTAAACATATATGTTCTGTTTCTTTTTACTAATGGAAAATAAAATCCAAATTTCGTTAGCTCCGCATGCAATTAGTGGCTCGATACTTCAAGGGGGTTGAATTTTACCGTTATATATAAATGCGGCAAATCCCTCGCTGTCGCGATGAAATGAGCGCTCTGCTTGCTCATCTGAATGTCGTTAGGATTTTAATTTTTGTTATACTGGTTCGCTGGTCGCCTGCCGAGATAAATCCCGCGTTACACGCGCATGTTAATGAGGTGTGGGCCCTGAGTTGAAGCCCCGCGTCTTAAGTCACACTGAGTTCGTCACAGTTCTGAAACAGCAACTAGGGCACTGTCTTTTCTTTTTCCTTAACGAAGTCAGAAGTTTAGCGCGCGATAAAAAACGCTCAAAAGCGAAAAAAAAAAAAGAAGGAATACTCGCGAAGCCACGTTCAATTTTTCCCTTTCACTCCACAGTTTCGTAATTCTTGCCTTCCCGCACAGGTCTGCAAGCACATGTGACGGTAGAAGCGCCAACGCGTCGTCGTAGATCCTGCAAGTTTTAAAATCCACGGAAACACAATTCACGCCCCGCTCGCCTTTTCTAGCTCCGATTTACTGCCACGTTAAAAAGCCAACTGCAAGGAAATTCGGAGCCGCCCGAAAAGCACAGTTCCAGATAACGTAGATAGAGAAAGCCTCCGTGCAAAAACCCACTCGCCGCAAGTGATGCACGACTCGGAACGTGCGGCTCTTTGGCGTGACCTCCGAGATTCGGCACCGCCCGCAGCTGCCTGCCGAGCACCGAAAAAGAATCTCGGAGGCCGTGCACTGGGACTTGCGTCATACTCGCTAACCGTCGTCTGCTTATCCGCTACTCGGAGGCTGCTGATTAAAAAAAAAAAGAAAGGAAAAAGATAATTGTCAGCCCACTACGCGTTTATAACTAATTTCAAAAATAAAATTTCGTTATAATTGGTCATTAACGCCGTTTTAGTAATTAATCTGTTTGTTATTGTTTATCACGAGGCCGCACCCTATACAGCCTTCTGCTTCCGGACTTCCTTCTGTGTGTTGATTTGCACGATGTTTTGCGTTACGAACCTAATAAACTCGATTCAGATATCTTCAGTTTTCCCTTCTGTGAGACAGAAGCACGTTATCCTTGATGTATGACGGGCTATGATGCACAGAATGACTGCCTAAATTTTGTCCCCCAACACACCCCTGCGACGAGATGCGACGACGAAGCGTCAATGGCTCACGGATGATCGCACCAGTTAGCTAGTTAACACTATTCGCGTCTCCTTCCTTTTACACTTTGGAGAAAGAAGCAGCCGGCAACCACGCCCTGCCGGCTTTCGCTTTATTATACTCGCTCCTTTCCTTTCTTTCTTCTTTCTTCCCGTAAGCCGTCTGCAGTGTCTCCCCATTATCGGCGCACGTAATTACGTCACACCCTGAGGCGCGAGCGGTCTCCGTAATCGAGGCGTTAATCGCTCTCCGCCGGTCTAATCTACTCACTCCTCGTCTCGACAACTTTCTTCTCGGCTTGGCGTTACCCTAGGAAGCGGAAGGGTGGAGGGGCGGGAGGGGGGAAGGGGATGATGAACGCATCGATCTATCTCGGCGTAATTATACAGGCCCGCGGATGATCTTGCAACCAGCTGGCCTCCGCCAGCTGGTGGCAATTTCGATTTCATCAGAGAAATGTAAAAAAAAAAAAAGAAAGAAAGAAAGAGAGCGGATACCGCTGATAAAAGTTCCATTATGCGAGGCCCCGAAAGAGATTAACTGTGATTAACAGTGTCGCAGAGACGAAAGAAGCGAAGACAGGTATAAAGAAAGAGGACGTTAGAAGCGTTTAGATATAGTGATGTTGGGTTAGTGCGAGCGTTCGCAGTGCGTCGAAAGAGACGGCAGAAGCAAACGCCAAGGGATCGAAGAAAAGCGAGGGTTCCATGCAATACATGGATCGATGAGCTGATCGCTTATGGTTCTGCACGACGCAGCGTCTGTTATGTACCATTCTGTCTGTAAGGTATAGCTGAGTGCTATAGTGGTTGCATATATGTAAAGGCTTCGCCGTTCAGTAAATAAATAAATAAATAAATTGAAATGACATTCAAGAACAACATTTAGTGTAAGGCTGATCAAGCATCTTTATTTCACAACTCTACTAGGCAATTTATTTCCGGAGAAACTGCGCAATAACTCTGACTGCCTAGTGCGTGCCAAAATATCTGCCGCGAGAGCGTAACAGGGTTGTAGCTTATCATCATAGTTTGTTTATTAGTTACGTGTAGTTTATGTAGTTCTATGTAGTTTACAGCGTTATAGTTCATCCCGTACAGTTTTCCTTTCGTCTATCGCATGCCATCACGTTTACTTGCCATAAAATGCCGCCCCCAAAACAAAAGAAAGGAAAACCGTAATTTGTCGTCAGTGACGGTTCGCGGCCTTACCAGCTACGGGTGACGGTGTTATTTATGGGACAATCCGGCAGCCTTAAGGTTGCTTTTTTTTTTTCTTTTCTTTTTTTAACTATGCTCCAGTGAAGCCGCACTGCTGTACGAAATGCAGACGGCATCGGTTCTCAGACCGGCGTGGATAGTGTTTAACAACAGGCGCTCAGACTCGCTCCTCTGCCCGGACTACAACAAATTCGGATCGACGGCACATCCGACGTGGTTGACGGTTAAATGCCGACGAAGAGGTATGAATTATTTAACGAACTGGCGAGAAGACGATTTCCTCCGGTGTTCCGGCTTCGGAATGCGATTGGAATGAAGTATACACAGCGACAGGATTCAATTCAGCAGAGTGAAAAGTCCGAGCCGATTCCCGGTCGAAGTAAAGGCCGCACATTAGCAATCCGTTGTCTCTCTCTCTCTCTCTCTCTCTCTCTCTCTCTCTCTCTCTCTCTCTTAATTCTGGCGACGTGCCACAAGGTGACGCCCTCGACAACGTAAGTGTTTCATTTGTTCTCAATAGAACGACAAGTATGCGTGAAGAAATAAATCTGTGTGCCCGTTGCGTGACACATGGTGCTCCTGCAGCGTTTGAAAATTTGTAAAGGAACTATTCACGGAAACGAAGCCACCTCTCCATTTCATTCCGATTCCGCCCAAAAAAGATATGGCACAGTCGCGTTCAAATCGACGCACATTTGGCCGTCATTGCGCTCCCCATTTCGAGCTAGCAAACACGGAATGATTCCGGAATCAATCGAATTCCGGGACGACTAAGCAACCCGGATGCGCGCATGCGTTATGCGCAACGTCTGAAGTATGTATAGCGTTAAAAAGAATGATTAAAAAAAAAAAGCTTAGGGCTTTACGTGCCAAAACGACGATCTCGTTATGAGGCACGCCGTAGTGTGTGTGCAGACGACGACGACGACGACAACTCCGGATTTATTCTGACCACCTGGAGTTCTTTAACGTGGGCCAAACGCACTGTATACACGGGTGCTTCAATAGTGTTCCCGAAATGGAGGCACTCATAGTGCGAAAGGCCTGTAGCGTGTATCTCGATGCGCATCGAGAGAAGGACTCGTCGCGTCGTCTTGTGTTTTCTTTTCTTACCCTACTTTGAAAATAACTTACACAATAGTGAAAAAGGGTGTAAACGTGTCTATAACTCACGCCCTTGGGGTGTGATTTACATAACCGACACTCTAAGGGTGCGAGTTATAGACACATTTAGACCCTTTCCCACTTTTAAGGGTGTAAATTATTTTACAGTGTAATGGAACGGCGACAGCGTGTTATGTGCTCACGGACAGCTAGTGCCGCTCAGGCGGAGCATGTTGCCAGACATCCGGCTGACTAACGCCGCACATTTAGCAAAAAGAAAAAAAAAAAAGAAGCGCAACCGCCACCATCCGAGAAAAGGGAGCAGCGGGGTTCCGGCGCCAACTCGGAAAATAACAAGGCGGCATCGAGTTCGCCGCTGTTTATATCGCTGCAAATGATAATCGCGGAGGAAGACGCGAACCGAAAAAGAGCATATTGACACGTGTACTTCTTTGTCTTTATCAGCTTATATACAAAGGCGCGCTTCCTCTGTTGCGCAGAGAGAGAGAGAGGGGGGGAGAGAGAAAAGTTATTTGAAAGAAGGCAGAGAGGTCGGCCTGAGCTAACGCGCCCTATAGCCTGCTACTCTGCTAGAGTGTACTATTCTAGTACACTCTAACTCTGCACAGGCGCATTATATACTATATAGGTGCGCCCTCGTCGGCGCAGGATGTCTTCACGCCGGCTTTCCGCATATGAGAAACGAAAAAGGACACACAGACACACAGACGCCGTCGGGAAACTGAAAAAAAAGGAAGAAGAAAAAAAAGACCTCCACAATAAGACCACGAAGAGACACAGACGCTGTCTTGAACACTAAAAAAAAAAAAAAAAAAAAAAAAAGGAAACGTCCTTTCGTGGAAGAAGCAGCAGGTTTGCGGCGCAAACACGTAGATGATCTTCCGCGAAGCATTTAGCCCGGGACCCTTGGGTTAGACAGTCCGCGTCTCTCTTTTAGTATACTGCGATAGCATATTCTATACAGACGCGAACCTGGCCCACTTCGTTGTGGGTATCCGACTGACGAGAAATGTAGTGGGGGGGGAGGGGAGATTTTTCGCTTGTCGCCCCGGATAAACGGGAATCATTTCCGGAACACGTCGTATCACTTCTTTCCTGGGTTAGCAAACATATGCTGTAGAAGGAGCGACATTTGGGCGACTTGGTACTGGTTTAGCATCTTGAAGGGGCCAGCGCAAGATGACCAACGCGGTCCTGTATATTCCTGCCTTCTGTCTTCGTCATCTTGCGCTGCCCCTTCAAGATGTTCAACCAGTAGGAAACATATATTCATGGTGGGTATGGGGGGGGGGGGGGGGGACAGCGGCGCTCTCGCTGTATTAGCAGTCTCGCCTTTCTTCGTATCATACATGGACCAGAGATTTCGTGATAAGCCGATTTTCTTCGCTGTCAGTATAACGTACGTAACTTGATATTGAGCGATGCACTCCAAACGTGACATTACGATTTTTTTCTTCTTTATTTTTCGGTGCAGCTCGTCAATTTTTGTTTGCGCGTCTTGGTTACCAATAAACTCAGTTCGTTATGGCGAGCATGCGGTCCTTACACTCTAGCTCAAGGGCCTTATCCATGTGCCCAAAGGTGAGAAAAACACGCGTCCTGTGTCAGGCTCACGTGCGTAGCTTTTCTTTCTTCTTTTTTCGCGCGTTCTTTGGAGTAAAGACATAACGTATGAAGCAACGTTTCGACAAAGTAGCAAACACTTGTGCCAGCTTGAGGGTACCATAAATTTCGAGGTCTATTGGGACGTTTGTTGACTTCGTCACCCGCCGAAATTGGCGAGATGTCCCAGAGGGTACAAAACCGAAAGCTCTTTTGGGACCTGTGCGCAGGCATCAAATGAGTCTACAGCTGGGCTCTTTGAGACAGGGACGCTAAGACTGTGTAGCATTGCTTCAGAGACATCAGTCCCCTAAATCTGCGACAACTGTCAACTGGAGCGTCAATGCCTTTCTTAGCGCATTAAGTACGCAATTTTCGAAAATGGGGAGATCGGGGGGGGGGGGGGGGGCTATAGCCTCAGGAACTCCGCTTCGCGGACTACTGCTTGGCTTCACATTCGAAATTTAAACATGTGTCCTAAAGTGAGTATGTGCAAGTTAATTAGTAAAACCGTTTAAATAACAAAGCGTGCACTGCGATTTGCCGAGCAAGCGATGTCCGCCTCTTCAGGTATTCCACCTGGACAGGCCGAATGGCGATGTTACGCTCCGTGCGATTAAAAAAAAAAAAGTCTGCTGCTCGAACTAAAGAAAACACACGGTATACATGCACGTGGCGACAGTATCGTAGAGGCGTCAGTCAGTTTTGCACGTCTTCCCGGCTGGGAAGCGGATACGCAGCCGCTCTACAAGATGGCGGCCACGAGAACATGCGCGCGGGCTTGTGACGTACTTGGCACTGCTGCGCAGGCTGCGCCGGTTGTAGGAGAGTGCGGAGAAGACGACCACGGGGGCCCGCTTGGCACTGACCATGTACACCCTGCACAGAGAGAGGCACAAGAAGAAAACAGTTGGAAACGCTGTTGTAAGTTTTTATCCTTCACGATTATACGTGTGTGCTTTGAATTCGATAATATGATTAGGACCAGCAGTAGGTGCGCCATAGCGCCGATTAAAGCGCGCGTGTAAAGCCTATTGTAATTCACCTTAATCCACGTTAATCCTCTCTAACCCACCTATATCTCCCATCGCCCACTTTAATCCTCATTAATCACCTCAATCCACCCTAATCCATCTTAATATAATCGCTAATCAATCATTAATTAACTTTGCTAAACATTAATCATCAGCTGTACACGGCTGGACATGCCGTGGTTCGCTTCTGGCCTTCATTGCGTAAAGTGATATTTTCTGTACGTCACAAGACGACCGTGAAACAAGAGATCTAAGGCTTTCACCTTAAAGATACAACAGCCAGACAAGCGATTTCTTCGGCTCTGAAATCACTTGCTGTGGTAGCGAAATTCTCCCGCACCTGAGGACAGCCGTTTTATTTTCGCTTGCCCACTTTTTCGTCGCGTAATTGCGTTCACCGACTACGGAGAACTGGACAAGAATCCACCGGTTACAGATCATTTGGTCCGCAGTAAGGGTGCGGTAGTATTGAAATGTATCGCATCGAAGATGCATCGGGGGCGCCGATTAATTGTGACGAGCTCCCGGGTTTCTCGTAAGTGCACCCAAAGGACGCGTTACACGAGCGTCCCGCCGCGATGGGAAGTTGCGTTTTTGTCTATACTTTCATTTCCATTTTTCTTATTGTGTCTACAATTTCGATTAAACGTCACAACTAATTTCGACAGAAGATAGACCCCCAATGTGCCTCGAGTAGACCGGACTAACGGCCTCTTATCGAAGTAGAGGAGTATGGCCTAAAAGCTCATCGGCCCGGAAGACCACAAGAGCTGTTATTCTACAGCACATCAAGGGGACAGACTTCAGTGCTCGACTGTGGATATGCCTTGTAACTTGCATAGTGCGTGTGATTGACGTTAACTTCCACGTTCTCAGTCTCTCTCTTACACTCTCCCTCCCCACGTGCAAGGTAGCAAACTGGACAGTCTAGTTACCTTTCAAATTTGCTTCATTCCCCACGTCTGTCTGTAAGTCTGTATTTCCCTCTGTCTGTATCTCTATTTCCATCTCTATTTCCCTGTCTGTCTGTCTCTGTGTCTGTCTGTGACTGTCTCTGTCTGTCTGTCTGTCTGTCTGTCTGTCTGTCTGTCTGTCTGTCTGTCTGTCTGTCTGTCTGTCTGTCTGTCTGTCTGTCTGTCTGTCTGTCTGTCTCTCTCTCTCTGTCTGTATCTGTTTGTGCGTCTCTTTCTGTGTCGGTCTGTCTGTCTCTGTCTGTCTGTGTGTCTGTCTGTCTGTGTGTCTGTCTGTCTGTCTGTCTCTGTCTGTCTGTGTCTCCGTCTGTCTGTGTCTCTGTCTGTCTGTGTCTCTGTCTGTCTGTCTGTCTCTGTCTGTCTCTGTCTGTCTGTGTCTCTGTCTGTCTGTCTGTCTCTGTCTGTCTGTGTCTCCGTCTGCCTGTGTCTCCGTCTGCCTGTGTCTCTGTCTGCCTGTGTCTCTGTCTGTCTCTGTGTCTGTCTGTCTGTCTCTGTCTGTCTGTCTGCCTGCCTGTCTGCGTCTGTCTGTCTCTTTCTGTGTTTATGTGTTTGTCTTTCTGTATGAGTATTTCTGTTTATCTCTCTCTCTCTGCATGTCGGTCCTTCTCTGTGTGTGTGTCTCTCTCTCTGCCTGTCGATCCTTCTCTGTGTGTCTCTATCTCTATCTGACTCTCTCTCTGTCTGTGTGTCTGTCTGACTGTGTTTCTGTCTCTGTCTGTGCCTGTCTGTCTTTGTCTGTCTCTGTCTTGTGTCTGTGTGACTCTCTGTCTGTCTGACTCTCTCTGTTTCTGTCTCCGTCCGTCTGTCTCCATCTCTCTGCCTCTCTGCTTTTCTGTGTCTCTCTGTCTCCCTGTCTGTGTCTGCCTGACTCTCTCTCTCTGTCTTCGTCTGCCTGCCTGCCTGTATTGCTCGTATCATGCCGCACAGATTCTGCTAGCCTCGGCCAGCTCGTGCTTTGTTGCTCGAGCGCCCACCAGCATGCCACGCCAAATAGCCGCCGGTACGCAGTCGCTTATAGATCCCCCCACAAGCACGCGGCGAGTTCAAGGACTCCGTGAACGCCGGCTGCCTTGACGCGACATACCCGACCACATCCATCGCACAGCATCAGCAGAGAAAGAGTGCAAAGAACAAGAAAAAAAAAATGTTGTAGTACTGGCAGCAGCAAAAACAAAACGCCTCGCCAAGCGTGTTTCTTTCCTCCTCTCCTCATTCTCAGACACGCCGTCTGGTCGAGTCTGGTCTGGTCTCGTCCAAGGTGGTCCCGTCTCGTGTAGTCTCGTTTACATATACGCGTACGCGAAAACGGAAAATCACTCGCGACGAAGAATAAACAGATGTGGGCGGCGACCTCGCCGCGCCTCCGGTAGTTGCGTGCAGTACACGACGGCCGGAAGCCGAAGCCAATTCCAACCAACTTCACGAAGCGTTCTTCCGAAAGCCGTCAAGTTCAACGACGTTGTCGAATTAGCCGTCTGGTCATCTCTGATTTGCTCGCCCTCTCTGATGGTAAATATATAAGAAGAATGAGAAGCACTACCTCGCTGCAATCTTCTGTTTATTTGCTCAACAGTTTCGGTGGGACAAGTAAACTGAATATGACTGCCAAGTTTTGCTCCTCATCCTTATAAATACGTTTGTCCCATTGCAAAAACATCCAGTCATATATACATACATTGCGCAACCGACGGTGGTCTTCTCGGGAGCGTCACTACTTGCACTCGAATAGACAGGACGGCTGTTGAGTGGGCTCACGAAAAACACCTTTGCAAATGCGCTGAAAGGGGTTTTAACTCTTAGATCCGGGACTTCCAAATGAGGCGCGACGTAATGCCTAACGCACTTCTCTCGCATGTGCCGCTAAATCGTCACTGAAGTTTTTTTTAATGTACGAACGATTCGGCAGCTAAACCCAGCACCCAGCAGTTACGGTCACGAAAGCCCGGCACGGCCCTTTCCTTCGTGCGCCGTGGTCCTCCTCGCCGACTTAAAGTGTGCGCGTGACGTGATATCCCGAATGAGTAGTCCACGTAGTCTGATCTTCATGGTTATTGTTGAAAAGGATGGAAAGCAATGTGCAACGCAAATGTACACGGAATCTCTGCCGTGGCCCACCAACTTACCCGGCTCAGTCGAAACTTTGCTACTGTCGTGAAGCAAAAGCCGATAACGGACTGTTTAAACGAGGCACTCACATCGTCGTGCATGTTCTTCTAAAAAACTTGCATTGCAGAACTGCCAGCCCGAGTGCTAATGCCGTAGTGGAAAACGGGAGTGGGCTATACAGAACTCCAGCAACGAAGGAGAGAGAGAGAGAGAGATCCCACACGCATATTCGAGCCATGGGATGTATGGTATCCGTACTATCAATGCGGGTAGAAAGAAAAAGGGAAAAGAACGACGTTATAAACGACAGACGTTTAAAAAAAAATCACGCAGAAATTCCTCTGGGAGTTGTCGAACTATGGGTAAGCATTGCGCCACTTGCTCATCGCCATGCAGCCCGGTGTCATTGTCAATGTTATGAAACTTGATCCGACAACCATAAAGTTTATCAACCTTTATCAGTCGTTGTCAACCTTATCGGAGTCGATCCGACCCTTATAAACCCTTATCGGTCGGTATCAAACTTTATGCAACCGATCCGACCCTTACCTCTCCTTATCAACCTTATGGGACTCGATCCGACCCTTATCAACCGCTATCGGTCGGTAGAAAACTAAGCAATTGATCCGATCTTTATCGACCCTTACCTGTCCTTATCAACCTTATCTGACACAATCCGTCCCTTATCAACTCTTATCGGTCCTTATCAACCTTACCGGGCTTGATCCGATATTCATCAACCATTATCAGTGCTTATCAACCTTATCGGACTTGATCCGACCCTTATAAGCCCTCATCGCTATTTAGCAGCTCATCCATCCGCGTCGAACCACTATCAACCGTAATGAGACCCATATAACCCCTGACCCCTCCTTATCATCAAGTCATTGACTACTTATCTCTCCATGTTGCGCGACGTGATGCGCATTAGCCCTCATAGATCTGTCGCATTTTGGTCGTTGAAGAAACGCCCCGACTGAAGGCACATCCCGCGATCACCGAAACGCAACGAGGATGTGGCGTGTTTGGCAATAAAATTTCGCAAAATCGGAATTTTCCTTACGCCTATCAATGCACCAAGTCGGCTCTACAAGTGGTTCTAGAGATGGTTTTTATTCCGTCATCACCAAATATTTCAACAAATCCCTCATAGAAACAATTATTCATACATTATTTTCTTTACAGTGATTCGTCTTGCTTGACGGACAGGTTTCCTCGTTGGGTAAAGCCTAGAAATGCTTGCGCATTAAAAAAAAAAAAAAAACTGCGTCGGATATATTTCATTAGCTAGCGCGTATACAAACGAACGAAGAAATACCATGTTCTGGTACACTTCTGGCGATAAGGCATTTCAATTCCTCGTCGTTTTGAGTGCAAGGCATGTTTTATATACAGTATAAAAAAAGTTTTGCGCGCTAAGGGCGCTTATGTTGTCTTCAAACAACCATCGTCATCTGTGACGACGGTTGTTGTTGGAGAGGCACGACGGAGAGAGACGCTAGCCGAAACGAGCATGCAGGGCGTACAAACGGGTCCCAGATGTTTTGCGTTTGAGAGGACTCGCTCGCCTCTCCCAACGTCGACCCACTCGCATCGGCCCCACTCCGCGCCCGCAGTACCCGCCGAGCTAGCGGCGGAAAAAGAAAGAAAGAAAGAAAGAAGGAAGGAAAGAAAGAAAGGAAAAGGCATTCTTCGGCCAATTTTCGGCGCGCACTTTCGTTCCCCCGTGTCATCAAACGTGTTCCGTCGCTCAAAGCACCCCGGCCTGGCGAGCCCCGGCTCTGACGGAGCACCGACGCCAAAGGAGCACCGACATTCGCCCCGAGGCGCCGGTGACGAACTCAGCTGCTTTCACTCAAGGAAACGCCTGGATGTGACCAACGGCTTTGCCGATAACGAGCTGGCGGCGGCGGCGTGCACTTTAAAGAATACCGTGTTCGACGACTCCTCTCCTCGACAGGATTCAGAGATGTGGGGACAGTGAGAACAGTATAGAAGAGAGCAAGAAAAGATTACGAAAGAGGAGAAAAATGTCGCCTTTCGTTCTTCGTGGTCCCGGGAAGAAGGGGTCAGAGGCATCGTCGTCCGAGGTGACAAAGGAATACGACCGAAGACCGATGCGGTGGCCGAAAAAAGGACGTTAAGGAGCCGGCTGAATTCGACGGCGTCCTCAAACCGAAATCACGAACGGCGGCTGACGTAACAGTCGTATACCGGGAAAAAAAAATGAGGCCCGCTCGTTCTCGCGTGGCATATTACGAACTCTGTAGGCAGTGCGATACAGAGAGCCCCGAGATTCTTTAGCTGCAATTGTATTTGAATTACCGGTATTTACTACGTCTATTTGTAGTGCCTGTGGGCGTATCGAGTATTGTGGTCGCTTTTTGTTTATTTTTGTTGGTTTGTTCTTTAATTTCAAAGTTTGCCCTGCGGTATACGACGTGCGAAGCATGCACGTTATCTGCAATTCATTTCTCAAATGTCCTAAGTCCACCGTGCGCGCTAACTAAGGGCTCTAAGGTTATCGAGAAGGAAAGGGGGCACTCTTTTTTCACCATCCACAGCTTTCGAGGGTGAAAAATTACTTCTGCAGCCCCTCCACCCATCCGAACGCCAACGTGCCCCTGCACTCCTGCGGCCTAGAAACTTTTGACTAAGACTGCACACGTGTAGCGTTTAACGCTCGACGAAATCCTACAACGGTCTAAAGTGTGGCCTGTACACACACATCCACGGACGGTATTCAGGTGGGCAGCTTTTTTTTTCTTTTGCGTTAAATAAATTTCTAAGACGTAACGCAAAGTAGACATGTCCCCTGTCCGACTCCTTTTCGACGCCTTATCGTAGCAGAGTCGAACCGCGGTAGGGACCGGCGGAATGCACTGTTATAGTGCAGCGTTACAGCATGCTCTTCACCGTCTCGCGGTTTTCGCAGTGCTGCACGGAATTGCGCCGTGCCTTCCGCGGCGCTACCGGGAAGTTTCGGATGCGTTTAGTCGCACGGAGAGGCGGCTTGTTACATACATATGTAGGCGACCCCACCCTGGACCATTACACGCGCTCAAAACCTTCCTTGCGTCAATGTGCGGCCGCAGCGCTCCTTGCTCGGTCGCCATGCTGCGCGTTAGCTACGCGGAAAAAGCGCACTTGGTGATAACAGAGAGAGAGAGAGAGAGAGAGAGAGAAAGGACAGGAGGAGATGAGAGAGAATAGACAGGCGGTGAGAGAGCGAGAAGAGAGACAGAGAAAGGACAGGAGAAGAGGAGAGAGAATAGAGAGGCGGTGAGAGAGCGAGAAGAGAGAAGAGAGAGAGAGAAAGGACAGGAGAAGAGGATAGAGAATAGAGAGGCGGTGAGAGAGCGAGAAAAGAGAAGAGAGAGAGAAAAGCTCTTCTCCACCAAAACGCGATGCGTTTCTTGTAAACACCTGCTCTAAGCAAGACGCACAGAGGCATTACAGCGGTTTGAGGGGGGGAGGGAGGGGGGGTTAGGAACGGTTCAACACGGATGCATATTTACGATACCCATGCAGGCCGTTCTATAATTCACGTCCTATCGGCGCTCCGCGTAAGCGTCGATCGGCGCGTTTGAAAATGGCCTATATGCACACAGGATCCATCATTTAGACGAAGTGACGTCGGGATCACGCACGCTGCCCAAGCACGGACGAAGCGCGAAAGATGAAAATGGCCCGCGAAAATGCTTCAACGTACAGCACACTATTTTTTGAGTTTGTATTATTTTGAAGTTTTACGGACTTTCTTCTTGAAGGCCGCCTGTTGCAGAAACGATAATTCTAGTCCCCGAGCTGGATTATTCAGAGAGGCGGACATTACTTACACGTGAAATCTAAACACATACGCAGCTAATTGAGAAAAAAAAAATTCCCCAACTTGTTTTCTGTCCGTATTTTGGCTGTCGCAGCCTTCTTACAAGGATGCAACACGGCGCACTCACATATAAGCTGGAAGTAAGCGGCCGAGATCACCCACGCTCTCCCGAATGTAAACGAATTGTTATAAGACATCCAAATTAAGAATGTGAGCCGCATTATACTCTTCCGCAAACTAGCATACAGCCGCTCAACTCTTCTGCTGCTTTCACGTTGAAGCAGACGCGCCAAGCCGTCTGAAGGGACAAATCTATCGCAGTTCAAGGGTCCCATCGTCGTTATCGTTACGTCGATGATATGAACGACCGCAATTGCGGCTTGGCGGAGATTTGGCGCAATGCTGTCTCCGTGACAATGGGGTTGGGTTTACAGTCTACATGTCAGACACAGGGCCTGTCTCACTTATCGTAGTGAACAACGAGCGCGCAATAAGAAAAAAAGAAAAAGAAAACGAAGCTGACAGAGAATAGCAAGAAAGCCGTTTGCTCAATCGCTTGCCGTTCT
Organism: Dermacentor variabilis; assembly: GCF_050947875.1. Lineage (NCBI taxonomy): Eukaryota > Metazoa > Arthropoda > Arachnida > Ixodida > Ixodidae > Dermacentor > Dermacentor variabilis. The sequence goes on from NC_134576.1 coordinate 109,023,176, forward strand.
CAGAACTGCCGCGGCTATCGGCACGACAGCGCCTTAGCTCGGTACGTACAACGGAGAACGATAAAAGGAATAAAAGGCTAAGCATGAGTAGGCAGAGAGAGATACAAAGAAAAAGAAATAATAAACATAAAAAACAAGGCCGCGCGAGTACTCCAAAGAGCGGCTGTTACGAGTCGTACAGACGGCGAAGGAGACACTCCTCTGCGTCTTGGCAACAGGAGCAACAGCAGCAGACGCAGAAGCAGACGACGACCAAACAGGAAAAGAAAAGACATAGGCAGAAGGTAATAAAGATGGCAGGTCTTGTCGTCTGCTACGAGACAGCAGCGGTCGCGTTCCAAGGAGCGTGAATCACGGTATAGAGCCACCGTTCGTGCTATATATCGCCTGGCCCGCGATCCCGGAAGCGAGACAAAAGGTTACTTGCACGCCAGGGGAACCGAAGGCGTGCATCCGAAGCTACCCTCTCTCTCTCTCTCTCTCTCTCTCTCTCTCTCTCTCTCTCTCTCTCTCTCTACGCGCGCGCGTATACTATAAATACGTTATCGCCGCGTTAAGCGTGTTTATGACGCACTCCTGTTCCGGCACTCCTATCCACTAGTCAATTTTATTACGGACAGCTGGCACGCGACGATGCCACATCGGCTGTACTGCGCCATGTACGCAGGCGCTAAACTTGGCCCTTACCTGCTGTAAATCCGCGACTGAAGCGATGTGCGTCTATTGTGTGCCGCGAGGCGGTGCAGTGCGATATAAATAGCAGGAGCGTATAGCGTCGCACTTAATAACGGACTACTATGCTCCACCTAACGAACTCAGCGCGGTGCAACAAGGGATAGAGCGCGTGGGGCAGCCAATCGACAACGAGGGCCGGCTGCGTGTTTCGGTGTAGGGAGGATCGACTCGCCCATTGTACGTTCCTAAACCTTCCGTGAAGCTCGCCTTCCACGGTGGGCGATTCGAGGATGACAATGGAAGAGCCCTTCCTGTAGGGTTCTCTATTCTTGTTTAACTGACGCGACCCATATGACGCTGCATTGCATTAAGTTGGTGAGAAGGAGGTAATATAGTCGAGCTATAAGGTATTCTTATTGACCATCAATACTATACTATACACTATCGTTCTTGTTTCCCACTTTTCTTGTTCCCACGTTCTTGTTTCCTTCTCTTTTGGCCGCGATCGCAGATACAAGTTTGACTGCGTATCTTTTGCAAATAATGTCCGCCTACGACGTCCAACGGCCACAGACGTGTCCGTCAGCGAGTTAAACCTGCGAAGCTCGTACGCATTTCGTATATCCCTTGCTTTAGAAGGCGGTTAAGCTGCGATCTGTCGCGACATTACGTTCTCGCCCTAAACAGCTAGCTATAGCTTTCGCTCCAAGGAAGGAAGCCCACGGTCCCGACTATATCCTATGAGTCATGAGAGAATCACTAGTGACGTCTATGGCCAACCGAGCTGCGCCAAGAGGCGCAGTTCCACACTCTTAAACATTACACCCTTTGGGGTTTACCTAGTCCCACAACGATAATCGCCTTCTGTCTTGCCCGCGTTTCCTTTCTTTAACGCTGCGAATCCGGTACTTCCCAGTCACGAACGGCTTGCGCGTTATCAGTGCGACACAGTATTCTCGACAGGAAAAGTAGCGAGCACCGAGTTTTCAAGAAAGGGAACGCAAGCAAGGCAGATGGCGATTGTTGCTGTATAGGACAAATAAATACGCCCCCAAAGGGTGCAACCGTTTTAAGAGTGCGAGAGAAAAAAAAAAAAAAAACAAGTGACTTGCTCATCGTGCAAGTCACTAGTTAAAGACTTGCGCACACTTTATTTTTTTTTCTCCCGTGCTCAGAAATGATCACCGCATTATTCGTGAGCAAAAGCCCGCGCTTACCCTATGGCACCTCGTGTACACGCGACCGTAGGTCCATCAGGGAGTTTCCGCCGTCGGCTCGATGGTGCCACATTTCGTGTCTGTTTACGTAAATAAACGGTTCGCGACGTAAAAAAGGACCACCAATGTGCGCAGGGCTACGTCCTAAGAGCCATGGCAGACCTATAGTGACGCGTCTGTGGGCAACCACCGAAAAAACGGCACGGGGGAACAGTTCCAAGAGGGTCACAACAAGCTCGCGACTTGTTGATCGTGGAAGTCACCACTCAAGACGCGTCCGCCCGCTTCCTTTTCCTTTTTTTCTTCTTATTCCTTTATTTTATTTTGCGAACTCGTAAAGTGAAAGATTGTCGCTCTATGTGCGAAAGACATCCCGCGTGCACTGACATCACGTGCTCCTAGAACGTCCGTCCATCACACAGTTCCTGCCGCGGATCCGGCGCCACAACGTGCATATGTTTGCAGACGGTTAGGTTTGGAGCCGTCACGTGACGTTCAGGTAAGACAAAGGCCGCGAACCCGTTCCGAGAAAAAAAAAAGCTTGTCACAATCGTGCTGTCTATTCTTGTATGGGAAACCACACCGCGCTGAGAATGATGATGATGCATGAGTTTTTTTTTTTTTTTTTTTTTCCTTTTTGGCGCGAGGGACCGCGATGAGAAGAAGAGTTCCAAGAGGAAAAACAAGCTTCTAACTTGTAGGCCTAACACTCTGATCCCGTGTTACTTCCCTTTGGGCGAGTTCTGACATGAAAGATTTCCCCATTACCAGGAGAGATTAAAAAATAAATGCAAGCAAATTGGACGCGCGTCCATTTTGCTATACCCTACGCGGGCGTAAGGGGCTTAAGGGATGAAAAGAAAGAAAAGCGAGAAAACATGGAGTGTCCCTTCGTCTGGAAGTGTACGTCGAAAACAACGTCACTCGCTATCCTAAGTCGATTTCATGAACTGCAGTAACGTATACGTGCCGCTTTTTTCTGGACTTGTGAGGTATATGTGGCTGCACGGCCCAGGTATATACTTCGGTTACCGAGAATATTCTGAATACGCCTGATCTAACACGGGGCCGATTAGAAGGAAAAGTCCGCAGTACTCTATGCCATCAACGTGTCTTCGAGCGTCCGTACACGAGGGAGAGTTCCTGCCCCGATCAGACCCCGCAGTCGTAACTCATACCCGTTTACAAGCGGTTCTGCTTGGCGCGGTCACGTGACGTTCAGGTAAGACCACTGCGGGGTCGCGAATCCGTTGCGAAAAACACGCTGCCAGGATGGTGATGTCTACTACTTCTGCGGGCGACCGTAACGTGCGCCAAGAGGAACATTTCCGAGAGTGGAAAGACAAACTCGTGACTTGTCGACCACGCGAGATATTCGTTACCGGTCCTATTTAACAGTGCGAGACCCCGTGCCACTTGAAAACAAAAACTTTTTTTTTTTTACCTCCGATATGAGGTATTGCCGCATTTTTTCTTTTTTTTTTTACAAAGAGAAGTCCACGTACACTATAACATCAAGTGTCCTCAAATGTCCCGCCCTCAGAGAACTCCCTGCATTGGAGCACGTGCCATAATTCTTATCTGTTTACAAGCGGTCCTGTTTGGCGCGGTCACGTGACGCCCGAGGAAGGCCAAGGTCGGAAACACGTTGTGGGAGACGCGCACTATATAGCTGTCACGACTCGCGATGTCTGTTATTTCTATGGGGGATCGCACAGCGCCAAGCGGAGCGGTCCCAAGAAGAAAACAGGCTCGTAACGTGGGACGTCTTCGTGACGGCCAACTGTCGGCCGCGTTCAGAATTTAAAAAAACGCAAGAAGCGCGAGTAAAACGGTTTCCGAAGATGCGCTACCACATCCCTCAGATCGTGCTCGCGGATGCAGCAAATCGACGAGCCCACTGATCGATCCACGGGGTCCATAAATCGTCTCTAAAGCGGGTCTATGGGGCAATCTGCTCTGAAGAGCGCCGGATTGATTTTGACCACTCTTTGGCTACAAAGTCGTAAACCCCAATATGCGCCGCGACGTAATTAGTTGAAAATGAGCTAGTGAGTTTCTTAATTAATCATCTAAAGGCCGTAGCGCGTCGTCTGGATGAAATTGGTGTCACTTTTCCCAAAAGCCGACGGCAATGCGCTTGAGCCAAACTTCCAGGCAGTGATACACATGCACGCGACCTTAAATCCGGGATTCTAACGCTCTACGTAGTAATCGCTTCCGAACTGATCTAGAAAGGAACTGAAGGCGATTTGCATTACAAAGTACAAAGGGTTCGCACGAAGATATGCGTACACACAGTATGCACGCACGTCATTCAAGGATACTCCGCGACTTCCGGTTTACGGCGGCGCCATGTTGGGGAACCTATAAGCCTATGCGCGCGCCTGTTGATAAGGTTCCCCAAGATGGCGGAAGGTAGGGGAAGCAGACGACAGCAGCGGATGTGACGTCGCGTGCATACTATGTATAGGCGATCGAGCTTGCCTGCGACTGCGAGCGTACATGAAGGAAAATGTGGTGCGGTGCTTCCAGACTGTTCATTCACTGAAGAGCGTGCATGCGTTTGGGCCTCGCGACGTCGTTTTGCCGTGACCTAATTCGGGAAGTCGCCACCAACGGCTGCAGCCAGGTGGATTGTGCTCGACAAGTCAATGGAGGCGATGCTGACGTAGCGCATTGTGTGAATGCTCGTTGAACAAAGGTACACAGCTGCGCTCCTTGGAGAGCGAAAAGAGAGAGAGAGAGAGAGAGAGAGGAAGGGAGAGGTGAACGATAGTTTCGCACAATCTGGTTCACGGCGACGTAAAAAACAATTTCACGCATATGCTCGTTTCTCGCCAAGCTGCGTTCGCGTGACAGTATAGACTGCGGTGAGCAAGTATACTTCCTTGGAATCCTCAGCAAGCAGGTGTACCTGCGCTTTCCAGAACAAGTGTTGCACCTCTATAGCAAAACAGCTTCGAGATGCGATGGGCATAGACGAGGCGCGAAATCCGCCTGCAAGCACGCAAGAGGATCGCCCACAGGACTATGTTTCAGCTTTCCAAATCACATACAGTTATATGATATCTATAGAGCGCGTAAGGTCGCTCTGATTGTTCGTGTTCTTAAGTGTCACGAATCGGCCACGTGCTTTGTGTATAGAGAGGGGTTCACTTTCCCCCGTGTCAGCCGGGCGACAGTTGCTGTGTTATGTGGGGTCACAGGCACCGCGCGGTGTTGGGTGACGCGTCGCGGCAGGCGCCAGGAGGGCGAGTGCCGATTCCCGGAAGTCGGTATTGTGCGCACGGTGTTGGCAGTCCGCCGACGGTCACACGAGTCCACACAGACCAGCCTTGAAAGGGACCGCTGTACAAGGTATTGTGGGTCTGGCCCCCGAGTGCCTGACTAATTGGAGGCGCCGCCGAGGTTAAGAAGGGCTTAGCAACTCTGACCCCGTGCCGCATGCAGTGAGCATGGACCTAATCTTCAACGCGTCCGGAACGCAATCGCCAGCCTTGTTGTTGGGTGCGACTGCCTCTGTGGTGTCGAAGGCCAACTTACAGTGCACGCTGTAGGAATGCGGGGCACACGTAAAGAGTGCATTCGGACGACGGCGTCTTGGAAACACGCACTCGGAGAACTTTGTCTTGTAGAAAATAAGTTTGAAGGACAAGGAGGGCCATCAGTCTCCCACGCGGACAAACTTTGAGTACAACCGCACTACGTGGTATCGATGCCCCTGCTTCCGAAACAGTTGCGGCCCAGAGACGCCCTTGGGATTTGAGGCGGCCTAGCGATAACTTGTTCGGGCCTGGCGTGTTTTGCTGAGCCCGTCACTAACTACGAAGAAATGAGAGGGCATCGGAGTTTTAGGGAAGAAGGAAAAGAGCTTTGTTTTCCAATATGTTTATTTTGAAGAGTAAGCCCATCCCTGTGGGTTGTGGCTTAACAAACGGTTGACTCTGATTGGCAACTGAACCTGTGGGACGGGCCAACAGCCCTACCGCCTTTTTTTCTTTGTATATTTGGGCTATAAAAATCGGGACGACATGCTGTCCCTCAGACTTGGCTGAAATCAGGATTACTGATAGATCAGTGAGGCTCCGTACCATGTACGTTAGACTTGGCTGAAATCAGGATTGCTGATAGATCAGTGAGCCTCCGTACTATGTGCGTTAAAACGAGTCTGGGCTCTAACAGTCATTGAGACAGTCGAAGAGTGAGACTTTGTTTCTCAATTGTTCAAGTTTGTAATGTATTTGTTTTACCTGCCATGTATATAGAAAAGTTTGCCTATAAATATTTCTTGTACATCTGATCTCATCGTTTCCTGCCTGCGTTTGATCAACAACTGCCGATCACCGTCCGAGAAGCTTCAAGTTCCAACGGTGAAGCGAGGACAGAGAACGAACGAAACTTTACTGAGCGTATGTATATAACAAGTTGGCGGCCACTCAAAGCGGCCGGTATCCGGCAGCCATCCGTTTAACGACACCTCGTGCGGTAGATCTGGAACACTGTACACGGTGCACGTGGTTCAGCTCCCAGTACGACACGTTCACTTTGTAAATCTGGCAAAAAGCGGGTATTCGAAATGCGCCGAATATAAAATTTGGCATTCCAATGCACTCGATCCCGCGTCGCCCTCGCACGTATACAGGCTGAGTAAAGACCATTCCCTTATTCACGAGGAAAACAAACAACAGAAAACAAACAAACAAAACAAAGCAACGACGTGCACATTGCTGAAGTAACCGGTCTTAGCTTCAGAATGCAAATGGGCCTTTTCCCCATCTTCCTCTTCTCTTCATTAAAGAAAAAGTCGAGCTCCGGGGTCTTGCGTGCCAGAACCACAATCTGATTACGAAGCACGCCGTATAGTGAGGTCTCCGAATTAATTTGTACCCTACGGCGTTTTTTGAGGTGCATACACCCCATGCACGCTGCACGAGCGTTTTTTTCGCATTCCGCCCCGCATCCAAAATGCGGGCCCCCTCCACGGCCGGGGATCGCACCCGCGACCTCGAAGCTCGGCAGCGCCAAGCCATAGCATCACTGACGAGCTACCGTCACGTGTCCCGACCGAAGCCAGCCTCCTCTCTGGCACAATCTCTGTGGGGAAACTCTACATGCATGCTCGCTCTGCAAGTAGCGAGTAAACATGGCGAGAGAGAGAGAGAGAGAGAGAGAGAGAGAGAGAGAGGGGGGGGGGGGTAGGGGACACATGCATGTATACGCACCTCTCATCGCGCACGGGTTGGTCCCGGCTGTTGCTCTTGGCGGTGACCTTCTGCTCGAAGGACGAGTGCGAGCTGTCCGAGAAGCTGCCAGACGTCTGTCGGCTGCGGCTGGAGTGCGCGGGCGCCGGAACGCCACCTGCGACCAAGGGCAACGCGAAGAAAAAAGAAAAAGCAGCTCCAGAATGACGTGTCTCCACAAAAAAAAAAAGAAAGAAAAACTGAACGGCAATTAACGTATAACTACGGCGAACTAACGGAATTGCGCGGGCTCGGCTATATAACCCTACACCACATTCTGGGCCCTTTGGACCTAGGGCGAGCAGACGGCTTCGTCCAGAAGGCGAAGTCAATCGAGGAAAGCAGGGCAGACACCTCGAAAATGGCGGCAACGGACCGAAGCACCCGTTTTCCGGTTGGGTACAAACACTTCGCCCACGACTTCGCATTACAAAGGTGGGTGGTGGTACGGTGAATGTGTGTGCGTGCATGCGTGCGTGCGTGTGTCAGAAAAAGAATCTTGGAACGTTCGACGAATAGTAGTTGAGACAGTTCGCTGCAAAAAAAAAAAAAAAAAAAGGCGGACGGACGGCGCTGCGTGTGATGCAGTTGTGCGCAGGGGATTTGTGAGGTCTCTTTGCAACCTTATCTACTGCAACGCCAGGACAGGGCACTCTCGCCCCCAATATGTATCTCCCTATGAAGCGCATCCTTATCGCGCGCACTTATCTACACCCCTTCGCAGATTACGCATAGCTGAGTCAAATGTGAGGGGGGCATCTATACTGTTGCGGGGGCCGTGCAGTGAAACCCCAGAACCGACGCATTCAAATCTAATCTCTCACGAGTGCGGTCGCGTGTGCCTGCGGCAAACAAACCGGATCGCTTGTTTATTTGCTCCGATGCTCCAACTGCCGGAGACGCGACCTATTTTATTGGTGGGCGACCTTACCCCTTAAGCTTTTTTTGTTTTTGTTTTCTCCGTAGGAAAGCTATAAATAAATATCGTTTATCGCTTCCCCGTATCGTGCGTTCTCAGACAATCGCTCTCGTGCATCCTGTCTTCAGTTTAGTTACACCCACACATAGATTAATCCACGCTATAGCAAGCTAAAAGATGAAGATATACTCTCTTTTATACGGGTCCTAATTATAATCGCAAAACCTGCGTTTCTTTAGTGAAAGCTATCACCATCACCCTCCCGTCGTCGTCATCTTTATCATTACCACCATGTATGCCCACTCCAGAACTATGGAGTGTTCTTTGAACTAGAAGCTAGCATAGTGCGACATGGCGCTCAGACGTTTGACATAAAAGCATAGCCATGTCAAGAGGTAAACCATGACCAAAGATGACGTGAGACCCTCGAAATGTTCACAAGCGACATTTTTGTTGCGCGAAGCGCGAATGTTTAACAGACACACATAAAAACATTGACACGAGAACGCCGCATTAATTTTGGCTCACCCTTGCACCACTTCGCCCTAACACCATTAACAATGAAATCTGGCGACCGCGCGACGTGTGTAAGATCGTGTAACGTTGAGATGTTCATCGACGAACCATCAATACCTGCGACTGGAAAGGGCACGGTACGTATGCTAAGTAGCACGTAACCAGGCTCTCGGACACCACACTAATCTCGGCCCGCCCTTGCACCACTTCGCCCTGGCACCTTCCGACAAATCGCTAGACCCCGCGGGCCGCGTGTGTATAGATGGCGTAACTTTGAGACAGGCCGTCATAATCGACGACCGAGAAGGGTGTGACGATAACGTTTGTCACGTGGCACGCACCCAGGCTCTCGCAGCTGCCCCGGACCTGGTGCGAGGAACCGGAAGAGGACTGGTTCCGGGAGGCGGCGTATTGCTGCTGGCGGCCGCCGCTCACAGGCTGGGGCCTGCGCCTGCCGCTCGTGGAGCCGCCGCTACCGCTCACCGACGGCAGCCGGGTGCGAGTCTCGGAGGCGAAGCTGTGTACCCTGCGCACGAGGAGGGGAAAAAGCATGCTGCAGGCCCCGGAACTCAGTCGAACGAAATTCGCTTAACAAGACGTCTTATGTACCAGGACCCGTATGGGCAGTATACCATTCTTGCAGTGTAAGCCATGCAAGCGCTACTGCGCTTCTTGCGATCTGCCGGCCTTTGTGAACGCCTCTAACTAGAAAGCACTTTGTGTGTGTATATGTGTTGGATGTTTTTTTTTCCTCTTTTTAACCCT